>NC_141685.1:1915812292-1917091220 GCF_964263255.1 Lissotriton vulgaris
TCTTAAGGATTCACACTGCTAAATATATATATGTGCACAACACATTTGTTCAATATTTACATACAGCGCCCTTAATGTTAATTGAGCCGTAAAAAAGCTTCACCAAATATCTGTAGAAAAACACCAGGAAAAGGGAACATGGACTTGGTCAGAATGGTTTTGGGGTATGTTTTCTACTTGGGGCTGGAAAATATTGATAGTAATATTGATAATAGGCGCCATCTTTCTTAATTGTTGTTGTTACATTCAGTGTGCCCCATTGATATGTACAGTTTGCATGTCCGCCTGTAACAATATTAAGCCTCTTCCAGTTAAGGTCCATGCATTGAAAAAACGTATGATGGTTTAGAATTAATTTAGCTCATTCTTCACACCAGGTTTAAAAACATAAAGAATCAATATTTGCACTGGATTTCTACATTCATACTGTCTCGTACCGCTTCTGCATTCCTAATGTTTTATGTTTTCTTACTCTCATTTCCCCATTAAGCCTCGCTACCTGATCCTCAGGAATGTTCACCATTCAAATAATCCCTATTGATGCACTGCAGTTGCCTCCACCTCTGATCAGCTCTTATCTGCCTCCTCGCACTGCTGATTACATGATTAACATTCCACATTCCAACCCATGACATAGATAGCATTCCAACTCCCTACTAACATCACTACACATCTTGATTTTTTCCAAATAACGGATCAACAAAATCAAACATGGATGAATGTCAGAACTATTCAACACACACAAAATGTATGTTATTCCTCTCAGATATGTAAGTTCCTTATTCACATATGTAATCTTTCAACTTCGTAGGTTTCCTCAGAACCCGACCAAACCTGCCGGTTCCGAGCTCAGCTTCCTTACTGCTTCCCCTAGGAGAAGACAAACCCCCATTATTAGGTGTGGGAACACCACCAATATTAGGCATGGGAAATTCTTCTCTGGTCATGTGGTCATGGAACTTTCCCATTCATCAATTAACCAATCAAAATTTTGTTTTCTTTCAAAGGTTTTCCTTCCTTACACAGCAACAGGCACCCTCCATTTGTTACATATGCATAAGAAACTCACATGTCTTACCTTTCAGTTGCTTAATAAAGCCGCATTACAAAATATTTTCTCCACCTTACGTGTTCTTGAATATCTCTTCTGCCTACTTCGCTAAACTCTAGTTCTTTTTACTCTCACTGTTTCACCAATTTGCAAATTGACAGGTTTACAACCATGCTTGAAATCATCATAATAATTGTATGCTTCCTTTGCCTCATTCATTCTTCCTTTTGCAACCTCCGGATCCAATAGCAACTCTTTTCATTTTTAGCATGCAACCAATATTATCCTTAGAAAATGCTGTCCTCCCTCTCATCAGTTCAAAAGGACTATGTCCAGTTGTGGTGCACGGTGCTATCCTGAATGCCCAAACAATGCAGAACAATTCAACCTTCCACTCTTTACCATTGGTTTTAGACAACTGTATCACCCCTGTGATCACTAAAATAAATGTTTCTACTGCACCATTCCCTGCTGGATGACAGAGTGAGGTACTACAGTGTTTAATTCCACTTCGCTTAAGGAATTCCACAAATATCCCAGCAACGAATTGTACTCCATTATTAGTTGTGACAGATTTGGGAAACACTTCTTTCAAAAAAAACTTTATCTAGGGATTTAACAACTGTTGCAGAATTGACATTCTCTTCAATTTTTACCTCCAACAATTTTGAAAAATAGTCAACTGCTACAAAAGGATATCTTTGTACTGAACCATCAAAAATTGGGCCAGTTAGGTCTAGTCCGATTTTTTCCCACTGCATCTCTGGAAAGTTGACCAGACATAAAGGTGGTCTAAGTGTAACTTGACATTCATCAGAATTCATGCAAGACATGTAATCCCTGGCTTTCCTTTCTATGGAGTACCCCATTCCTAGCCACCAGTATAATCAACATGAGGCCCTCCAAAAATCACTCTATGCAACCTAATCATTGTCACAGTCAAATGGAAGGAAGAAATTACTCTCAGGAATCACCTCTATCAACCAAGGTAGACCTAAACACCAGCTAGTGATACCGGGTTAAGGAGGGCCCTCCAAAACCCACTCATCCCAGGCAGGAACTTTATTGTCTACTGACTTTGTTCCATTCAATGGAGTCATTCAGGCCAGCACGGAAAACTCTATGATGAAAAACACATTTCGGGAAGAAAGCAACTGATGATAATAAGTGGGTGTGCTAGTGAGTACCAACCAGCAAGCCCCCCTTGGTGTTACTACCTCTCTCACATTTTTTCACGAATTGTGTAAGAAATATTTCTCTTTTGTATAGTGTATTGACGCCTTTCGTTTAAAATTGAACAAATAGACACATGGGCCAGGGGCAGTGAGCCTTTTCTTAGAGGACTCCTCGAGTGTCTTGAAAATAAGTGTTGTTGTTTAAGATCAGCCAGGTCCATTTTTGTTGCTAGACTGTAGAATGGGGGCGACCTGACTGTTTTTTCCTCCTAGTGCTACTTCTGTGTTGATGGCGATCTCACAGATAACTGAACTGTTTGTTAAAAGCCAAGCCCATTACTTCCTGAAAGCATCAATCACCATGCGTAAAGGAGCTATTATGTATATGCATTCACCAATCCTACAGCCTTTGGGTGTTGTATGGACAATAGATCTCAGACTGACGTTCAAATCCTGAGTACAGAGAAAAATTAAACTGGTGAAAGAAGGTGTCCATGGATTGATGGAAGAGCCCTATTCTCTGGAGCTTTATGCCAAGAAACATTGCACTTGTTGGTGGCTTTTCAGGCGAGCCAAATGGAGAGAATCTGTTTTATCATTATCAATGCACCTTCCGTTCTCATTATATTTGGAACAGCCCAGTTGAGATGTCATAGCCCCCAGATCAAATGAGAAGGCCGTAAGATCATACGTTCTTCATCATGCAGTGCAAACATACGGTTGTCCCAGGAAAGAATCCAGTTTTTGCTTTGCTTTGATTCACTTTGGAAAAGTGAACTCCTGCACCAGCAAATATGACTAATGGTGAAGAGATTGCTGCACCTGCTCCTAACAATTTTTCAGATGTCTTCTTCAAAAAAGGAGATGGCTCATTATCTATCTGGAGTACCCTAGCAGGATTGATCTAGTCTCTTGAGAACCTATTGCTCACAGCAGATTTTACTCTCTGATGGTGAAAGGAGGCAAGGTTTGGCAACAGTACCTGATGCAGAGTCTGAAGAAAGGGTTCAACAGACACTCTACTTCACTGGCCAAAGCACATATATTCTTCTTGGTAAAAGATAATTTTGAATACTGCATAGATTATAGGTAATTGCATGCTATCACTACTGAATATGACTCAATATCTCTCCTCCTCATTTCTGTTATTTTCGATCAAGCCAAAACAGCCAAGATCTTTATGTAATTAGACCTTTGAGGAGCCTACAACATATCGGACTTCTGATGGGGATGAGTGGAAGAAGGCATTCAATTCCCATCACTGGAACTTTGAATACCTTCATGTGTATTTTGGCCTTTGCAAAACATCTGGGGGCGTATTACAGAAAGAGCCATGGGGGTGCAACGCGCATGCAAGCCCACTTTGTGTACCCCTGAACCACTTTGGTATTACAGGGTCACAGAAGCCATATCTCAAGAGGGGATCCTTCATGTGCATGGGGGCAAGGTCCCGTGTAAATGAGGGAATCTCTGTGCATCTTTGCTCATGTCTTATTATGAATGCATGCGTAAAGGCAAAGCAGATGTCCGGTGATGCACTGAAAGTGTGCCACAAAAAAAAGTTGGCACACAGTCAGTAAACCCCCTGATGGCAGACTTCTACATGGGGGAAGTGTCTCTAATAAACTTCATAGACAACCCTTTGCAGGCAGGTGCAGTCTCTCACTGCACGCGCCTGAAAAGGGGCCTCTAATCCCTCTGTTAAGTGCAGACGGGTTGCTGCCCGCACAGTGAAACGCTCTGAAGCTGCCGGCCCTTATTTCACTTAAATGTGCTACCACAGACCAGCACAAGTTTGAGGCTGCCCTGGAGGCATCTCATCCTCTGTAAAACAGTGCACGTTCAGTTTGCTCAAGGCGCACCAACTCAAAGGTGCCCTGTGGTGTACACTATGTTTAACAGGGCCCCTGATACCACTTCTTGAATTACATCGTTCATGATCTCTCAGATGTGTTTATGGTGATGTTATCTGGATGGCATCTTAATTTAATCCATCACACTCGAAGAACACTGTTGGCAGGTACAAGACGTTTTCAAACAGCTTAGGAGGCGCTCCCTGCATGCAAACTAAAAAAAAAATGTATTTGTGGAAACAAGTACAACCTTTTTAGTAAAAGCAGTGCTGTATATGCCATCCTGACGAATGTGAAGAAGGTTCATAGAATTCACCAATTCCCATAGAACATTTATTCAAAACGGTTTACCCATAATTCCACCCATTGTACAGCTAACCATAAAGGGGGTAACATTAAGGTGGGAAAACAAACAGGAAAAAGCTTTTCGAGAAGTCAATAGCAACCTTGCTTCTACTCCTGTCTTGATACATTTCCATGAATTGTTACCTTTTGACCAAAGTATCTGCATTTGATGTTGTGGCCATTTTATCCCAGTGGAATCCTCAAAGCAATGCATCTTTTAACTTCCTATTCGGCATCTTTGACAGGCACTGAGAAAAATACCCCATGTAGTTTAGCTTTAAACGAAGACTTTGCACATAACCCTTCCTCATTTAAGAGGAACTCATCATAAAAATCACAGCGTGGACTAACCACAAGAATTTGCTCTATTTAATAACTATAACATTTGAAAATGCAAAACGTGCTAAATGGAAAATATTATTTTATCCATTGGACTGTGAGATAACATTCCGAACGTGTAATAGGCTTGTCAAGAAAAACACCCTTTCATGACAAATTATTGCCTCAGACCACTAAGAATGAACTACTTTGCTCCTTACATTTTTGCTATTTCCTCTTTCTAGTCGAAAGGTTTTTAGAAGTAGTCAGAATCAGAATTAACTGTATTCGGCTTTCGCTGTGAACAAAACCATAAAAGTACAATTGTTAAAATTCATCTTTTGCCAACACTTACACGGATTTCATATTTTAAAAGACATTTACATGATAAAAATTTAAAATTAAAACTGCTTTTTGTGAGTTATGAGAAAATATAAATTAAAAAAAGAACGTATTAATTTGTTTACAATGCAAACATTTTAAAATCCTGGGCGAAAAGGTGATAGATAGTCTGTTCTATTCTATGTTTGATCTCTGTCGAACAATTGATTTTAAAAATGTGATTATAATCTTTGTTATCTATTCTTCCTCCAAAAACTGTAGGTATATCATTGCTGGTCGACATCTCCTAAAACCCATATATTTTAATACCGGAATAATCCATAACTTTCTTGGTTCACAATAGTATTATCAAAATAAAAATGTATGGATAGTGGTCTGGGTTGAGAGACCATCACAGGGGCAGAAAGGTAAGGCTGTTGACCAGTTATTTTTCTTCGGAAAGGTGACCAGTCGATGGAAGAAGTTTAGTCTGAAGTGAGTCAACAGAAATCTCTCATAGCTAGTGATACTAAGGGTTAGGTACGGTTGGATAGAAAAAGTGGTCTGTATAGCCAGACTGTGCACGGTTGAAGGTTTAACGGATTCTTTGGCCAGTCGCAGATTGTCAAGATGTATTAGACACTGCTTCTGAAATGCTTTTCTGGATAGCTTGCAAATTAAAGTGGGTGAGTTAAAATATGTCTCCAAGCCTATATCATACAGAAAAGCCTTAATATACCGTAGCCAACCAATCCTGTTGGCATTCTCCAAGGAAATGCAATCCATGATAAACCCTTGGGAGACGGTGGTTGTTTCTGAGGTCCATATGCGATGCCACAGGAGAAGTGGTTGTATCCTGATAATATCAGCCATGTAAGAAAGGCCTAGTTCTAAATGACAAGAATACGTTGCACTACTCCATGAAAGTGCAAGAAGATACCTCAGGAATCTGTTTTCAACCGTTTGTAGGGCTTCAGTGTTGTCATAGCCCCACACGACTGCCCCGTATGTTGCCACCGGTAAACATTTGGCCATATATATTGCTGTTAATTCAACGGGTGGCCTTCTTCCTAGCCTTTGGGCAAAGTTTACCAGAGCTGATGTGGCTCTTGTAAAGAGAAGCTTTCTGGACTCTATAGCCGGTTTCCAACTGAATTTGTGGTCAATAGTGATCCCTAAATATGGATATTTTGCGGTGCACTCGAGCTTTTCGTTTTTAAGAAAGATACCCTTGATTCTTTTCTTACCAGTTCCAGAAGACATAACAAAGGTCTTTTTGACCTTAACGTTTAAGTCCAAATTAGCCATGAAGGAGGCATATCTATCGAGGGCTCATTGTAATTCGACAGGGGTGCGGGCCAGTATCACTGCATCGTCAGCGTAGAGTAGGGCAGGAATTGGGCGATCATTGATGTAAGGGGGGTCCTGGCACCCTTTAACCATGGCCGCTCTAAGCCATTGGTATTGAGTGTAAAAAGAAAGGGCGCCAGGACACAGCCCTGTCTCACCCCTCTCTCCACGCCGAACAATGCAGTTAACTCTCCATTTACCCCGTACCGCACTCTTGCTGTGGCGTTAGAGTATAATTCACGCAAAAGGTTTACAATCTTCAGTTCTATCCCCATGTCTAAACTGACCAAAGTTTTGCATGGCTGACACAATCGAAGGCAGCCGATAGGTCGACGTGGACCATATGGAGAGCCCCCGCCTTTCGCATTAACGTATTTACCTATTAGCAGGGTCAGATTAAGTGCCTGTTCTGTAGTCCCTATCCCCTCTCGGAACCCGAACTGTAGGTCAGATAAAATGCCGCTATCGTCTGCCCACTGATGGAGGCGTTCGAGGATGACTCTACCCGCTACTTTACCTAATGAATCGAGCAGGGATATTGGTCAGTAGCAGGATGTTAATTGTCGGTCCCCTTTTTTCCCCTTGATAATATGCTCTATGAATTCCAATCGAAGCCCATGTCAGATGTGAACACATCTAACATGAGCTTCGATTGGAATTCATAGAGAATATTATCAAGGCCATTATCGCCGCTTTATCGGCAGTTTCCTGCCGATAAAAGCGGCAATAATGTATCGCCTGTCCTTGATAATATGCCCCATAGATAGTTAACCCACCCTTAGCTCTACCAAAGTTTGAGGGTTGTGCAGGGGAAAAATAGGTTTTATACCCTACCATATGAATTGCTCTGGTGGTCCAGGTCTCCTGGAGACACAGGACGTTAAAATTTTAAATAAAACTAAGCCAAATATCATTGTGCTCCTTTGAGCGTTGGCCAGCGTTATTCCAATAAAGTATTGTAATTTTAGATTTGTCTTTGATTACTTGTGTAGGAGTTGGCTGATTAATAAATTCTACAGCGTCATTACATTTGGGAGTCTTTAAAGCATCAGGTGTCTGTCCTCTGCTTGACTCCATCCCTACTATCAAATTTTCCCGCGTATCAGGGGGAGGGGGTGGATCAAATTCTATTTTGTTCGGGACTAACACTTGTTCCAAATGGGTATTTGGAGTTTAAACCAAAATTGGAGGGATCAGTCAATCGAGTTCATCTAGGTGGGAAAGGGCCTCAAATCTATCCCATGTCAGAATAGTATATGGATTGTGTTGGGTTGGTAGGTTTCTGCCCTTACTTAGTACTCCTAAGGACTCCTCTACCGGGGGATAGAAAAAACCTAACGGGAGAATATTTATTTCATCTCTTGCAATACCTCTAGCCCCGCTATGTTGCAACAATCTGTTTACAAACTGAGGGGAATGGAAGGTCAACACGATCAAATCACCCTCAAATAAATCAGCTCGAGAGCCCACACTTTTTACTCTTCTGGACATTTTAAATTCTCTAAACAAATGGTCCGTTAGGCCCGTTTCTTTACCTAGCCAGTTAAGGGATATATTTCTTAGTATTTCCCAACCCTCCAATGTCGGGGGTACTTTCTGAGGTACGTTAGCCAACACTATAATGTATGGAGTGGCGGCTGGAGGAAGGTCGAGATGGTCATTGGAGGCCACAGTTACTCTATCCTGTTTGAAATTTCTGTCTGGGTTTTTTGCAAGATTTGAGGCTGAGATGCGGGACGTCTGGCCCGTTACGTCAGTTGCACTCTTCATAGGAGGAGACTCACCCCTTCTAGAAGTACATTTTCCGTGGTGAAGGATGGAGGGATTCGCAGAAGGTCTTTTTGTCTCATTGGATAAATGCTTAAGGATCTGGCCAGAATTGGCAGAGCCTGCTTCAGGCACATAAGAGCATGAGCTTGTAGTTTGGTGATTGTTGGTGTTAGCTAAGCGTTCTTCAATGGATTTCAATCTTTGGTCCATCTGATCTAACCTAACTCTGAGATACATATCTAACCTTTCAATTAGTAGTACTAAATTCTTTGATTCTGTAGACTGTACCTCTGGGTTTTTCCTAGCCTTTGTCTTCTCTTTTGTTAGGGTATTTGTTACTCCTCTTTTTTTCTTGGTGTTATTGATTGTTTTAGTTTTCGGGTGGGAAGTATCAAGGCAGATTATAGCATCGGTTTGTGTCATATTATTGAAAACAATGGAATTTTGTGGGGATAATAGGAGCCCTTGATTCTTTCGGAGAGGCTGTGTCGATTGAACCGAGTCATTCAACTCTATGTTATCAGTAGTGTGTTGGATACACCCATTGGCTGTCTCTTTCAACGTCTTGGGCTGCCCTTGGGAAAGCAAGGCCTCCAGGGGGTCGTCATCATGATTTGAACGAGACGAACTTGCCTCTAGGGATTCCACTACTGAACAAATTTGTTTATCTAGCGCCCCACAGCTCCAGTTAAATAACTCAGCAGTGTTTGTTGTGTCTCAACGTGGGGCCTTTTTCCATTACTGAGATTTGGGATAGGTAGTTTTCTCTTCCCCAGGCTGACTTGTGATACTGCAAAGTATTTAGGAATCAGTGAATTGTTGCAACGGGAGCCCACTTCGAAAAAGATGTTTTAAATGCACCTTATACTGTAATAAACCTGGACAAACTGTTCTAGTGATACAGAGTTAAGTTTGGCAGTAAATATGGATCTATTCAAAAAGTTTCAAGCTTAGTCCAAGAATGGCAGAAATCCACAAATAAAAATAATTCGAGGCAATGATGATATATTTACCAGTTTTGAAGCAGATTTTAGGGAGTTTGCCCAGCCCAGCCTCCTCTGGGCTTCGACGGGAGGCGCTACGGTGTTTTAAGCACCTCCGGGCGCTTCCTAGTGACGTTGTTGGCGTGCGCGGCGTGGGGGAGCCTGGGAGATGTAGTCTCCGCAGCCCAAGGCAACCCCACGTGCAACCGTCGCCGACAGCAAGGACCTCCCGAGCGGCAGCCCGACTAGCCACTCGCTCTTCTCTCTCGTGGCCAGCAAAAAACAAAGTCTCCTGCTCACACCACAGTCCTGGGCACACAGTAATGGCAAGGTAGGTGGAAAAGTTGATCTACTAGAAGTAGTCAAAGTCAATGGAATTCCCAAAGAGTAAAGTATGCAGTAAGAACCACACAAAAGATTAATCAGAAATGAACTCCTAGATCATGGTGAAGCTTTGTATATTTCCTGCCAACAAATTCTATTCACAGTATTACCGTAGGTCACAGTTTAGAAGTGTCAGGTCATACTGGGCAAAGAAAATAATTAAAGTTGATCAGTAGGTACTTTTGGTAGGCCACTCTCAAACATCCATCAAAGTGTACATTACGAGGTGCAGAGTATATGCACAAGATAAGGCTTCGGGAACACCTGCAGCAATGGTTTTGCAACCACTCCCTACTCCAAGTCAACAATTGAATATGACCTCGATGGACTTAATAATGAAGTGACCCCCATTAAATGAACCACCTAACTAAATTGAATCTCTTTCTTCCCTTTAACAAAATTCCATTCTAATTAACAAGCATTATAATTATTCATGTTCTGCATCTTCATAGACTTTAATAAATCATAATCGTAGATAGAGGAACCCAATTCACCTTTGTCTCAAAGGAATTATTTAAAATAGTAGATACCAAGCATTGTAAGTGCACCAGCCACCATCTAAAACTGGATGGTCAAACAGAACAGTTAAATCAGTTCTTGGAGCAATATTCAAGATGCTTTTCCTTGTACCATCAAAACACTTGTTATTAATGGATGGCTTAGCATAGTTTGCATATAACAATTCTCAGTACTCATCATTGGGAGGACAACTTCTAAGTGTGAAAAAGGCCGCTTTATTGGAACCGGTGCACATAGCAATATAAACTCCTCGGCAAATGCCTTACAAACTAAGCCTCACTAAATATATAAACACTTTACCGAAAACCCCTATTCCCACCCCCACCCCTAACAGTTATTTGAAACCCGTCCCCACCCCTGCATTACAACATTACAAAAATACAATATAATAAATTAACGCATAAACCAACAGCTTATAAAACTAAGCAATTCTCATACTAAAACTTCCCTGCCTGCCCCTCCACAACTTTATGATCGCCCAACCTCTGCAAATGCCCCAACAATCAACCTGCCCAACAATCCCAGTCGATTACCCAACTTTAACAATCCAAACCACAACTCCAACAACCCCGGCAAAAATTCCACCAAAACCAGAAAGACGGGGGGGGGGGGAGAAAAGTGCCCCCCCCCTTTCTGCCCTCCCCCCAAATAGACGCTGAGTCTGACTAATACCGTTTGCAAAAACCAAACTACCTGAACCTGAAATTAACACACCCTAGAATGATGTTGCACATTAAGACATCTAGAAAGGACTTCTCTCAACTCCAAAAGATAAAGGTCCATGCCCATTTTAGACAAATGGACCCCATCACTCCTGAAAAATTCCACGGATTCAAACTTAATGTCCTCATGACAAACTCTGCCAAAACCTAAAAACCGGCAAAATCTAGAAACTTCCAAATTAACCTTCCTGCGAGCCCTGTCAACCGCCCTGGGATTCCGAGCGCCCCTCCAAATCCTACGTGGCACCAGCTCAGTCCATAAGACATGGCATCCAGCCCACTTCTCCTTTAAAACAGCCAAATCCCTCTTTATAGCTCTCAGTAAAACCACACCTTTCACACCACAAAGGTCATTCTCCCCCAAATGTATTAGCAAAACATCAGGACATGCCCCCCTTCCAACCATTTATTCAAAGACGGTACTAATTCCCTCCACATTCCCCCCTTGCCTCTCCAAACAATTTTAAAGAAACGTTCATTGAAACCCAGCATCTTTCCAAAATAACAACTGCCCACTTTAACATGGGCCCATTTTGCAAACGAATGCCCCTCTATCCAAATGGTCAATTCCTTGGAGCGTGGGCCTGCTACTTAACATGAAACGAGAAAATATAATGTAAGATTCATGAGAAAGAGGAGGACGCCAGCGCTTCATCTGCATCGCACCGCACATAGCGCTGAAAACAGTTGGAAGACCAGCACCCCAATCGCATGATGTCCCTCCTTGACCAACCCCGATTGCTAGCTTCAGTGGCCGCACCAATCCTAAAGGAATAAATCCAAAATGAGACTCATCCAGGCCTATTTCCTTCAATGCCTTACGCAGCACCATCCGAAGCTGATAATCTGTCACTCTGCCACCATTAGCGTGGCGAAAAACTCTCGCACCAACCTCCCCACCAGATTGAGTCCTCCATAGCCTAGCCCAATGCAAAGGACAAGTCGACACCGGGGAAGCTGCCTCCAACCATACTCCCTTTCCATGACTCCTCTGATCAGTTTTTGCACTAGCAAGCCAAATATGAATACCACTTTCAGCGAAAAACACCTCTTGCCAAGTTAAACCTAAACGCAACCCAGACCCTAATAACTCAGAAACCCGAAAAGCACCAAAAAACCTCCAAACCATGAGCGTGGAAAACAAACAAGACTCAAAAACATCACTGCAAACCGTAGGCAAAACTGCTAACAAACGAGCCAAAATCTGCCAAGATAACGGCCTACGAGTCAAACAAACCCTACCCAGCTCCCTCTCCCAACCCTCCAACATTCTTCTCCCCACTTCTCCCGCAGACGGAGAGTATCTCCACAAAAGTTTTCCCATGAAGGAAATACCTGCCAATTTCCCAGCACTTGTAACTCTAGACAGACCTTTTCCAATCAGTACAAGCAAAAACTGAATCACATCTTCAGAGCGTCTCCACGATTCCACCCTCCTACATGCACCAGATGCTATGAATTCCTTCCAAGCCAATGCATAAGCTGAACGCGTAGACAAAGACAGCGAACCTACCACCAGCTGTACAACCCTACGTTGCCTACATACCACAGATGGTCAGGCATTGGCGTCGGCATCCTGTCCGCCTCCTTGGCCAGCCCATGGAATCTCTCCCACTGCGAACGAGACAAAGCATCCGCAATGTCATTGTCCACACCAGGAACATGAAGAGCCCTAAAAGAAATGTCATGCCTCAAGCAACCAAGGACAAACACTCTCATTAACTTCAAAACGTGCTCGTCCATGGCCAATTGCTTATTATGATGTGTACCACAGCCATGTTATCGATCCTGAATAACACCTTTTTGTGTGCCAATTCTTTATCCCACAATGTCAATGCACCGGGAAGAGCTCAAAAAAAGCAATGCTCCTCCCGCCATTCTTCCACTGTTCAGGCCAACTCTCTGCACACCATTTTCCCTGCCAGAAGATAACAAAACCATCACTGCTAGCCACGTCCAAAAAAATTAGAACATCCCACTGAAGATCAACCTCCCGGGCCAGTGGTATACCATTAAAGGAATGCAGAAATGTTCTCCGCATACGCAAGTCCTCCTTCACCCCCGCCGATAAGCATACACGATGATGAGGTAGATGATGACCTGATAAAGCCCACCCAAGCCTCCTGCAAAAGGTCCTCCCCGTCCTAACTACCCTGCAGGCAAAATTGAGATGACCCAACAGTACTTGTATTTCCTTCACTGTTACCTTGTTTTTTGACAGCATTTCCTCAAACAACAACATTGTCTCTTTCTTCTCAACTGGCAGGCGCGTTTGCATTTCAACAGAATCAATTTCAATGCCCAAGAAGGATATAGATGTACATGGGCCCATCGTTTTTTCCGGAGCCAGGGGCACCCCCAATTCCCCCATCAGTTCTTGAAAACCATCCAGCGCACCCTGGCATTCTGAGGAGCCAGGGGAACCCACAAAAAAGAAGTCATCCAAGTAATGTGTTACCAGCCACTGTCCAGTGTGATGCGTGAAATACCACTGTAAAAAGGTACTGAAACACTCAAAAATGGCACAAGCCATAGAACAACCCATCGGCAACGCCTTATTGACGTACCATTGGCCTTCAAACTGGATTCCTAAAAGATTCCAATCGTCCGGATGTACTGGCAGCAAACGAAATGCAGATTTTATGTCGCATTTCGCCATCTCAGCAGCTGCGCCCGCGGCCACAACTAGTGACACAGCAACGTCAACTGAAGAGTATGACACTGATGCCGCCTCATCGTCAATAAAAACATTGACAGAACACCCTTCCGGCCACGGTAACTGTTGTATTAACCTGTACTGTCCAACTTCTTTTTTGGGTACCACACCAATCGGGGAAATAATCAGATCATCCAATGGCCAATCCTGAAAAGGGCCAGCCATCCTTCCTTCATGAACCTCTTTGTCCAATTTCTCCTGTACCACTGCCTTATGCTCAAAAGCTGATTTCAAGTTTTTTGCCCAACGCCTCAGCCGAGGCCCTTCATAACCCAAACAAAACCCTTCCTCAAAACCCTGCAAAAGTATCCGTTTCGCTCTTATATCCTCATAATCCTGCAAACCAGCCCGAAGCACATCCAGCTTAACTGGCATAAGAGCCTTTGGGCCCAGTCCCTTGAGGTCCCTTAGCCCCCTTGATACCCTGAGATTGCTGAGAAGGCCCAGCTGAGGTACCACCCGGCTGTTGCCACTGCTGACTCCCTTGTGGCTTGAGACCCCAGCATCTGACCAAAGGATGCTTCCTTCCGCATTGAGAACATTCATGTTTAAATCTGCAATATTCTCTGGTGCACGTGCCCTTATTGAACTCCCAACATGCTCCTGACCCTCCTTGCGTACTTGATGCAGACCCCACCCCTCCCTGGGTGGGCTTCCCTTGAAAGGGCCAATAAATTAAAGGCAAGCCACTTGCAGTGAATACAGTTTTACCTCCAGCTGATGACCCCATAGTGTGCTGCCATAAGTTCGCATCTAGTTGCCCCCACTTTGCCTCTGGGTCCCAAGCCATCCGGGCCCTGAACTCCTCATCATACTGAGCCCAGGTATACCCAGACCCTGTAATCTGGGCCTTCCTAATCAAATCCATATATTTAAACATGGCTTCGCAGTGCTCAGGGAACTTCTCACAATATACACTGGCATATATTAGAAAAGCCGCAGTCCAGTTTTCAATGGTTAAAGGCACCTTAGGCCTCTTGGCCAATTCATATTCTTCTTCTTTTGACCCTTCTTTAGATCGAACTTCTCTGTGTAATAACTTCAAAATCTCCACATATTCACCTTTCCACATTCTTTCTTTTGTGGCCAACATCAAATGAGCCCCCAAGGGCTTCGTTACACCCATATAAGGTAACTTTTTAAATTGTAATTCCTTGCTAGGTACTGTATCTTTAACGGCCTGTTCTGGGTCAGTATTCACACCGGTCTCAACTGTTGCTCCTGGCACCACATTACACCCCGTCCCAACACCTTGATCTTTAACGTATCTTCCCTTATGGAGCTTCCCACCCAGCTCCTCCCGCACATCATCACCCCCGGTTCCCCCCGACACCATCTTTGGTTTGGCCAGTGGGACCACACTCTCACCTGGCTCTAGCCAGGGTGCCTGACCAGGTGCCGCCCTCCATGCCAACTGCTCAACTGGGTCCACCGTTTGAAGAGCCCTCAATGAGGGGCCGTGTTCTCTCCTGGATCCCAACGATGCTGTTCTCCTGGGCTGCACCACCTGCATCGTCTGTAAAACACTAGAAGACATATGAGAAGGCACCCCCCCTCCTCATTGTCCCGCACTTCCCCTTTTCAGGACTGTCCTCCTCATAATCCAACATCACCAGTTCGTCCATCTGTAGAGGATCGGAAACAAAACCCACACTCCGGGCCTTACCCAGCCCAACCTTTCTAACATTAGCCCTAGAGGCTTCTGAAATTAATCCATGTGGGGGAGCTGACTGTACTCGCCGGTGCTCCCCTTTGCGACGGTTGACTTGAAATCCTTTCTCCATGGCACCAGCTGACCCACTGGCCTTGCTGGGTGTTGGGGCCAACGAGGCCGCGCTGGACCTTCTTGCGCTGACCGCGATGGGAACCCCCGCCAGTACGGAATGTGCTGCTCTAGGCTCCACCCTCCCTTCTCCTCAGCGCAGTCGGGCCGCACATCGCCCTACCGAGTCTGTCCTCCCTCGACGATACCTATCCTGTGAAGAAAAAATTTGGACTGGTGTGCTGGGACCTCTAGACAAACTCACTGGCCTAACCACCTGCCTACTCTTCAAAGGCCCTACCCCTGCTCCTGTGCCATCGAAACCTACCACTAAAGACTTACCCATAGAGCCCCGAGAACAAACTGTTGAGGAAGGAACCTCCTCCACCTCAACATCACTCCAATCTAACATACTCTGTTCCAAAGGTGCAGACGTTGACGCCCATTGAAAATCAGAACTCAAACCCGCCACGCCCCCTACAGATTCCAAACGAACCCCTTCAAAATTGCGCCATTTCTGCAAACCTTCTAAAACACTGTCGCTCCAACGCCCAGCCACCGGCCCACTTGAAACCCTTTCCCCCACATTCTGGGCACCCTCAGACCAAGAAGGAAAAACATCTAAGCCTTCCCAAGCATGAGCCCCTGATGCAGAATCCAAATCTTCCTCACAAATTTCGAACTGTTCCTCTTCACCTTCCCCTTTCTCTGAAGCAGTGCTCTGAAACCCCCCAAAGGTTGCAAGCCACCCCACCCTCCGACCTGTGCCCATTCCCCCTCCCCAGGTGAACTGCCCACTCCTGAAAATGCCCTGCTCCTGCTGGGCGAGGGGGAAAAAAGGGGAGGGCTTAAGGCATGACTGTCATCCCTCTTTTCCCAGCCAGGCATAGTTTCCAAATCCTGCCCAGCTTCCCCTGAAACAAAATGTTGTGCTGTAACTGGGGCCCCGGCCTCTGTGGCCCATTCCCCCCACCACTTATATTTGCCGCAGAACTCCTTTCAACCTCCCTGTGAGAATCCTGCTGAAAAGGCTTGTTGACCGTTCTCAACCTTTCATAGTTGCCACCTCTCCGGCTTGAAACAAGCCCTGACCCCAACTGGCCATCACCATCTATTCCACCTGGCCGCCTAAACTCACCAACATTGTGTGCACTCTGTCCCCCTCGCTCCCCAGAAAAAACTAAATGCCCCCTGCGACCCGCGGAGGAAGACGCTGAGCGTCCTTTACAAGCACGGCCCCCACCATGCTTCGCACCGCGCACTGGCGCAGAAAGCGCCTGCTGCTCTTTTAAAAGCAACGTCACTGACTCTTCCCTTCTCATGGCGGCTGCACTCTTTCTACCAACGGCGCTCCCTCCGCTCATAGTGCCTCTCTCCCCCGCCACTTTCACGCCGTCCGCAGCCCTCCCGCCTTCCATGCCCACCTCACTTACCGCCTCAGCGCCTCCAGACTCGCCATGTGAGTCCCGACGTACTGGGGCCGCCCTCCTCGAACACTGGCGGCCCCTTTCCATTGCTGCCACCAATCTGGGCCGCTTCGGGGACGTGCAAGCCGCCACCGCCGTGGTCACACCAGCCGAAGCTTGCCGCGCCGGGCGCGGAGGCCCAGACATATCGCCCACAACCAAATCAAGGTGACCAGCTTCGCTCAACAAGCGAAGCGCCTCTAGAACACGGATATCGTCTGACGACATCACGCCAAGTAATAAAGTATCGAAGCAAAATTCGCCACAAAAAATTCTACCACAAAAAACCCCTAGCTAACAGCACCCAGCCACCAGGTCACCAAATTACAAAATGGTGGCTGGGCGGGGAAAGCCAACAAACTTAAACGTTGGGTTGCACTTGGGCTAGCCCAAAAACAAACCCAATATACAAAATTTCCGACTGTGATATGACCCCTCCCCCGCCTGCGCCCCTTCCAAACCACCCGGCGGAGGGGACCTCCCGTTGGTCGGCCGCCCCCCCCCCCCATTCCCCCTTAGGACAATCTCCCTTCTTTTTCTCGTATGCATAGCACAAACAGATGCTACTACAGTCTGTCATGACTTTGACAGTCCCCTCTGTTACTGCTCTTCTGCAAAGACATCAAACCACACAAAATGGCGCACACCAACATCTGTTACAAGCTAAGGCAGCTTTTTCCAGATGGACATTATAGAAATGCACTAAACTATTCAGAGGGGAACGAGGTGTGGCTACCCACCAAATATTTGATCATTCTTGGCATGCACTTCAAATTCACACCTCAATTTATGGGGCCATTTACAGTCTCACAGAAAGCAGGAAATTCAATTAAACAACTGTTGCAATCCTCTTATTTTCCACCAGTCTCAGCAAATGGAACTTGAGTATGAAGTTGAGGAAATTGTTGACGTTCATAAAGGCAAATTACAATAGCTGGTGGCCTGGAAGGGGTAAGATATGTCAGAGGTGGTGGAAACCTGCAGATTTTGTCTATGCTCTCAAACTGGTGAAGGTTTTTCACAAATATTATCCACTGAAACCTCCACCTAGCATTATGTCCTGAGAAAGGCACTCTATGTGGTGAGCTAGGGAGCTTACTTTCAATGTTCAGGTGATAGACAGGGACCGAACTAAGGTAAGGTACTTTGGGGTTGGAATCAGTAATAGGCAGGGTAGGGGAAACTGTGAAGAACACTAACCATGAGCCTGTCACTCACTTTCTCATCTGGGGTAATTTCCAGATCAAAAGTGGCAGAGGGCTAATCAAGAACTCAGTTGTCTCATGGAATATGCCTGTCAATTCGTTTTTCATTGACTTTCCACATTTGTATTCGTTCTTATCCCATTCTCCGTTCCTCGTGTTCGTTGTTTGCTTCTTTCTTCATCCCATTAGCTCCCCATTAGGCCTTCTCCATACCCTCCTACTTCAGTATTGCTTGAGGGCCTTGTTCACTTTACTTTCTGGTTTCTGTCCAGTGAGTTGCTGGTTGTGTTCTCGGGCTGTCAGCTCTATTCCAGGTAGTAACTATGTCCACCACCAAAACCATCCGGATAGTCCCAAAGTGTCTTCACTGCATCAAGATGGTGTGGTGCCGATCCTTAAAAGACACGTTACAGTACCGGAGCGTGAAGTCCAGTCCAGTGATTCTCTCTCTATCTATCTCTCAATTCCCTTTCCTATTTATTCTCTACTTTCTATCGTAGGTAGCAAATTCAGCAGTGCCTCCTATATCAGAACCTGACACCTGCACGGGGCATGTTGTGGTTTAGGAGAGCCCTGTTGTAGCAATACTAGCAGTGCTATTCTTGACTTAAACATTTTTGAAACTCAATGACTTTTTGTGATGATGATCGAGTGGTTCAGGCAGGGACGTATCTAGGAATCAATATCTCAGCCGATCTCAACACTTTGGTGGAAAAAAATATCATCCCAACAATAGATAAAGTAAAGAAAGATTTGGATCGATATGAGAATCTCCACTTGTCACTAGTAGGACGAGTTAATATTATTAAAATGCTGGTTTTGCCGAAATCTTTGTACATTTTTAGGGCAATACCACTCCTAGTTGACAATAAGTGGTTTAAAATTTGCGAACAGATGGTTAATCGTTTTATTTGGGCAAAAGGTAAGACGCGGAGGGCATTGAGATTTATGTCCCTCCCGCGGGAAAGAGGGGGCTGGTCACTACCGGATTTAAAGCTCTATTACTGGGCAGCAGCATTGCAATGTATGGTGGGCTTGATTGGAGGTGCTGAGGTGGATGGCTGGGACAAGATTGGCTCGCTCGCTATCTATGGTTTGGTTTTGGGTACAAATGCTGAAAATGTATTTCTGAGATTCACGGAGGAAAGTTACTTCAAAAGAACACGATTTAAGACAGTAATGGCTGCACATAATATATGGAAAGGGTTTGTCAAAAAGGTGGGAATTGGGAAGTATAATGCATATACCAGATTAAAAAATAACCCTTCCTTACCCAGTGAGGTTTTCTCAGGAGCTGTCTTTCAAGAATGGGAGAGGCGGGGGATAAGAAAGTTTGGAGATATGTTGGGCGGTTATGGTATATTACAATTTACGGAATTGCAAAATAGGCATACCTTGGATACAAAACATTTCTTTAAATACCTTCAAATAAGAAGCTGTATATTGAATAAACAAGGGGGCACATTGGGGTTCGAAAGAAATATAGTGATGGACCTTATAGAAGGTGGCTTTGATTGCACTATCAAGAGGTTTTATCTAGAATTGACAAAATTAAAGAAAGATGATCTAGAGAAATGGATAGATAAGTGGTCTATTGGTTTAGATATAGGCAGGGATATCTTTACTGAGTCATTAGAAATGGGGAGTAAAATGCTGTGTTCATCGTCCCTTCAGGCCCAACACTATAAGATATTATACCATCTATACTATACACCCGCGAAGATTGCCCAGTGGGGGGGAACATCTGGCACTACCTGTTTTAGATGTGGCAGCACAGAGGCTGATCTGATACATATTTTTTCGGTTTTTCCCCATCTGGACAAGACGAAACAGGACATTGTGAATTTTTTCCAGAATGCACTGTCAACAACAATAGAGTTAACCCCAGTTATTATGTTATTGGGGGTTAGTGTTGACGGCCAGCCAAGCTGTAAAAATTTTATATTTGTAGCAATGGCGATCTTGAGATTGTTAGTGGCTTCTGCTTGGCTTGATCCTAACCCTCCATCATACCATCAATGGTTAGGTAAAGTATTATCAATACAAAAATTGGAAACAGCCATATATGCCAGAAAGGGAATAAAGGGTAAGAAACTGGGTATGCAAATTTGGGGTCCTCTTATCCGATGGAAGTTAGGTACTGATTGTTAAAAGATGAAGAACTTGTCTAGTTGAATATTGGAATATGTATGTATGATTTTATGTTCTATTGTTTTGTATATCATTGTGCCCTGCTCGTGTTACAAAGAAAATGGGGGAAAACATTTTTTCAATAAAAATTTTTTAAAAAAAAAGGAATTTACAAAAGAACACTGGTGCTTGACCTATGATCGGATGCCTTTCCTTGCATGTGACGTACATCAACTATTAAAGGAACAGACGGTAGCACATGTTACGAAACAAACATGAAATCATTACTTACTGCCTTTAGTTTTTTTTTTTTATTATATGCCTGGTGCTGTGCGACACGCTGCTTACTTTGTTGAATGACTACAGCAGCGCAGTATGCTGGGGCGAGCGAAAAGTCGAGACCTTAATCTGTATTGGTCAGTCGGATTCAGGAGGAAACACTTCCGATTCAAGTTCAAGGAGGGCCGACGGTCCAGGCTAATCAGTTATCATAAAGCAGGAATGCAGCATTTGATTGGGAATGGCCATAGGCCACTAGGGCTACTTTCATTTACTTATGCTGAGCTGAGGCAAGAACATCACTTCACCTCACCAGCTGTTTCTAATGGTGAGTTTGTGAGGAGGAGACTGTTACCTCGCACTACAAAGCAGATATTGTTATCGGGTGCACTGTAAACTGTAGACCCGACCCTCAGGAATAAGTGCGGGTGCTAAGCACCGGCACAAATTAAGCACTGCCTTTACCCTCTTTAGGTTGTGTCTACAGTTAGCTGTCTGTTGTTGAAAGACCTCTTGTGGAACATATCAAAAAAGTACAGTGGGCTTAGAGCCCGTCCATTGCTCTCCATTGATTGTCTCTTGTTACACTTATTTGCTTACTTCTTACTCAATGCCTCTCTTGTTCCTCTTCACTTGTTTGTCCTCTCCCCTGGAGAATAGCACTTTTACCACCCTTTTCATTTAATTACTCTTATCAGTCCACTATTCACATTCAGGGAATCGTTTTTTTTTCTTTTTCTTTCAGCCCACCAAAAGAGTGCACATGTTTATGGCTCTCTCCCTCATGTGCTGCCTCCTCCACCAATACACCACACTGTGCCCTCGGTGTGGCTCCCCACTCCCCCAGCTTGTCTGTAAAAGCACATCAACAGGTATATTGTGCAGGGTATGACTAAAGAGCTGACTTTACTGGTTGTTTTTTAATGTACAGACCTTGACACACAAATTATGTTATGGCAATTAGGGAGGGGGATGGCTACTACACTCACTTAGCAGGCTATTATGTCCGAAAGTGTACTTTGCATGACTGAAAAACAGATGCCTCTTCTCCTGGGGGCCATAATCTTCTTACTGAGCTACAGCAAAGGCCCAAATGGCAGAGCAGGTTTCAGTTCTGAATTCTGTGGAAAGCAAATGAGGCCTTGGCAAGCATTTTCCTTCAACTTCTGACACTTGCTTTTGTTAAGAAGGCCCTTTATAGAGACGGATAATATTGAATTCAAACTACAATTGTGGCATACCTTAAGATATGTTTTTATTTTTCTTCCACTATTTTTAAACAATGTTTTGCAAATAAGTATTGAGAAAGCCAACATATTGGTAGTGACATTATAATTGGTTTTGCTAATGCCTATTGTTTTGTGTTGCGGTTAATCAAAAGAAAAAGGACACTTGTTACACCTTACAACCTTAGGTTTAAGGATGAAGAGTACCCTCAAAAAACTCAATGCAATTGGAAGTGCGGTATATATGTTTCATCCGCCCCGCATTGTAGTTATGGCAGTTATCATAGGGTTATCTTCTGTGCGTAAACTGCCAGCCTCAACCCGAGGCACCTCTGGGTTATTTGGTGCAGTGTCCAGAGATATGAGGGTTTCCCCACTTACACAGTGCAAAAGAAAATGAGAAGAGTGATGTGCATAAATTGGTTTAAAAAGGGGAAAATGACCCCGAAGGTTTATTAAGGGGTGTATTTCCACTGTTTTAAAAAAGAACAGTACTTTGTGTAGACCGAGTTACTAGGTCTATAAGTATAAAAGTTGTTGAAAAAACGTCGACATGTTTCAGCTCCTTGGGCCCTAGGGGTCTATGGAGCTTTCGTCAGGACTTACACAAAAAAAGACATAGAAATTATACTCACACTATTTGTGCAGTATCAGTTTAGTATTTTTCAAAGTTCTAGACATTTTGTCCAATTTCTGAAAAAGAGTTGCATATTAGTATAGAAATACAGACTTATAATCACAGTTCAATTTCTTCACATTGGGGGAACGTTAATAAACATTGTCCTATTGTGGAACAAGGTTAAGTCATACTCTACTTACAAAACAGGGTAGCAGAGGGGGAGGGTTCAGTTGTTGCAAATGACAGGGAGATTTAGAAATACTAAGCAAGTGTTGTGAATAAGTGTTTCTTATTTAAATGAAATGTTAATGCGTCAGGCTAACCATTAAGTTGGTATGGATTGGCTGAGATATCTGTGTGTTAAAATAAAGAATTCTCACTATGGTGGGGTTTTTGCAGAGACATTGATCCATTAGGTGCAAAAGGTCTCATATGTGTAGTGAAAATGAGGTCACCCCCGGAGGATGCGATTATGTATGCCCAATGTTTGTTTCCATATATACATATTTTTTGTCTATGTATATAAACGTTTTCAGAATGCTTATTCATTAGGAAAAACGGAGATTGAAGGTTACGGGGGGACCCTTAACCAATCATGTATTTGTACTAGGATACCACAATATTGGGCATGGTATAAGTTTATATCGCCCAATATTGTTGCTAAATATGTGACACTCATGGCATTATGAAAACCATGACTACGGGATGCGTAAAAAAACGTACTGAGTGATATTCAAGACATACTCGGCAAAACGCTAAGCGGTAAACATTATGCATAGCGCAAAATCTAGTGCGTTAAGGACAGGCGTCCTACCTTTATTAAATCAAGCGCTTTGCCACGTCGGGGAAGTTCGCTTAATAAGCCCAGAGCTATTAAAAAGAAAAGAAAAAAAAAAGAAAAAAAAACAAAAAAAAACAAAAAAAGAAAAAAAGAAAAAAAAAACGGGCTTTAAGAAAGCGGGTCTTGGAAAGCATCTTACCGGTATAGTAGATGTGTTCTCCTTCAGTCGCCATTACCCGCGTGTGAAAAGTATCCTAACTTGTGCTGACTCTGCCCCCGGATACCAATGGTGTTCCGGTAGCTCTGTTTTTAAAGGAGCAGTGTTACAGACAGCAAATACATTTAAAGGGGCCTCATTATTTACGGAAATGTGCGCTGTTTAGTTTCTAAAAATACACATAAGTTTATTGGACTCGCGAGGGGAATAAGGGCAATTTACCTTTGTACGTTGGAAATGCAGTTTTTGTCAGAATTGTGTTCACAAAGAAATGTGTTTAGAGGTGTAGATGGTTGGTTGTCATGTGTTGTTATCTAGCTATATGGAACTGCGTTATAAAACACTCACCTCTGTTTTTTAGCAATTCTCTGTTTTTTTTAAAAACAATGTAAGGTATTGTCAGAGTGGCATATCTCTAGCTGTTGAGAGCTACCGTGCAAAATGGTGCCATGCGATGTCATCATTTAATCCATGCTCATAAGTGCGCAATCGGTCGACCCACCTCTGCTCTTTTTCATACAGCACCTTTTCTGCATTGTTTGACTTATCAACCAGCATCTCGATCACTGTCCAGTGTATGTCATCACAGGAGTGGTTCATTTCAATGAAATGTGAACACAGTTTGGTAGTGCTTTTCTTCAGCCTAATATTGCTTTTGTGTTTGCTGATTCTTGTTTTAATTTTGCGACATGTCATCCCTATATACTGTTTTTTACAGGGACAACTCACCATGTATATGACATGGGAAGAATTGCATGTAGTGTGTTGTTTTTGTGTCCATGTGAGACTTTCAGATAACTGTAGTGTTTTTGAGGCTGATGTTGTCTTACAGGCTGCACACATCCCGCACGGGTAATGTCCTGTTACTGGTGTCATTGTAACATCTCTTATTGCTGTTGTTAGTTTTTGTTTTTGGGGGCGTGTGTGCACCAGGGCGTCTTTCAGGTTTTTTGATCTGCGGTTTGCGAATCTAGGTCTTAGCATTATACCCCTTGAT
This sequence comes from Lissotriton vulgaris, assembly GCF_964263255.1. Taxonomy (NCBI): domain Eukaryota; kingdom Metazoa; phylum Chordata; class Amphibia; order Caudata; family Salamandridae; genus Lissotriton; species Lissotriton vulgaris. Next base: position 1,915,836,482 of record NC_141685.1, read on the forward strand.
CGTAGTGGTGGACCACGTGTTATATGGCGTCTAATCATAATAGTACCTTATTCGATGCTCGAGTATGTAATTTGTGTTGAGTACGCAATTGTCAGTCAAGCATTGACATAGGGCTACACTGCTAAACAAAAACGTATTGAAAGCTCTTCTTCATGACATACATGAATGATAAAGCTTGAGAGGCATGTACAGCAGGAAGGTAAAAAAAAAAAAAAAAAAAAAAAAACAAATTTTGATTGCCTCCTACAAATAGTAATGATGTCAATACCAACCTTTCTCTGGTGTGCCAAATTTGAAACTATCCAGTCACTGTACAGTGCAATTATGAATGCAAGAGTATGGCACTCTAAAATTAATTCCTGGGTTGAGCCCTAGCAAGCACCTAATCAAAAAAACAGTGGTTCTAATTTCCTCTGTCTGATCACTGTCACAAGACTGCATGGCACTTCCGCACAGCTATATTTTGCTTGTGGGATATAGCAGCGCCAATCTTGCATAGTTCTATAGCATGTGGCAACATGAATGCACCTGGATTACTGCTTCTGCCATTTACCTCTAATTACACGAGAAGATCTTACTAAACATATGTTGCTGCTCTTACAATCCCCCACACTTACCCTCACTTTTCTTTTGTGACACCCTTTTTCATCCCCCTGGCAACTCTGTTGAAAGGAGTCATCTTTCCGATAATAACTAGTTTAGCTGAGTTGTGAGGGGACTATAGGTCTCGAGTACATGCATGAAAAGAAGTGAACATGCACAATACAGTGAGCACACGCCATAAGGTATTGCAGGTCTGCCAGGAGGAGGCACAATATTAATATTCTATTGTCCCAATAAGTGAAAACTGGCCGTGCACTATGGAAGTACAACTCAGAATGAACTGACAGCTTCTTGGCAAAAGTTATGTTGCTCTAATGTGGAAAATGTTGAAACCGAGATTGTGTTTTTTAGTTACAGTCCTTAGCGCATCTGTTTAGTGTTTTTATAATAATGTAAGGTATGATGCAGTCTTTCTGCAAATGATTGGCACTAATACATTAAAAAAAAACAAGGCAATTTTAATGTCTCGCCTCAAGATAGGTTTAGCTATTTGTCACTAACAGCCCTATTGGATCTAATACTTTAACATAAACCTAGATTGCGTTTTGGATAAGCCCAGTTCAATCATTTTTTTTTTAATTCTTCCTCTCTAAACTATTGAATTGAGACATTATCTATAACATCTTAGATCATCCCACGGTCAATTGCCTCTCTCACCTCTTTCCATTAACTGTTTCTGAGTCCTTGCATTTCTGTTGCTGAGGGCCTGTTTTCTTGCTACCCCTCTGCTTAGCGCTGCTCTCTCTTCTATTGCCTTCCGTACTCCCATTCACTCACACTCTCTCCCTTTGTCCCACGCTGGGCTGTTTCTCTTAGCTTCCTACCCCTGCTCTCAACCCCTCTCCTACGCTGTACCTACCCACTTTCTTTCGTCTCGCTTTCTGTGCCCTCGACGCTGTGCCCCCCCAATGCCATTGCCTTTGCACTGCTTGTAAAATTGCATTGATAAAGGTAATATCTATGGCTGGCCATCTTAGAATGGCATTTTTTCCCTACAATCCATTCAAAGATGGCCACTGGTGGTTATCTTTCATTGCTGTAGGCAAAACCGATGAGTGTACATGCACGGACACGCTTGCATGTGAATGCACCGGCCGGCAACGTTGAATGTTTTGTGGAATACTTACCATAACGTATGCCAACTCAAACAAGTATTGGCCAAGCCGATAGGCCTGCAGATGCATGTTAGAGAGCGATTTTAATTAATATGACATGTTTTCAAAAACAGCTGTGTGTGTCTAGCTAAGCAAATATATTGCTCGAATAACCTTCAGGTCTTCTTTTAATGAATCTACCACAGTAGTTCTTATTACACAGCTGTTTGCCCTCAGGAATATCTACCGGACTGGTAATTACTACAGCTGTTTTAGATAACCTACTTGATGCTACGTAGCTGAGCTGCTGATAAACGATACCTCCGACAGACTTTAGCAGTAATCTTGACTAAGTTGTGCACATATGATACAGTATTCCTGTGGAGAATATCCTTTGCTTCAATAATGCTAAATTAATCAAAGGTCTGTGCCCCTTAATGGTTCTATTACTTTATATAGTTCAGCCCTAGATCACACACAGATGGAACCTACATGCAGGTAATATTGCAAGTATTCACATTTTCACGAGTCATGCTACATAATTAATTGGATTATTTTTTAAGTCTCGGTCTTAAGAGTTAATATTCATGCCTTTTTTCAAGATGTTATACATACTGGTAGATATTTATAGACCATGGCATTCTGCAATCTTTGTATTAAAAAGTAGTCTCTAATTTCTTTATAATCGGTGACTTCTGACGCACCTGTGTTCCTACACACCAGTCCCCAGTAGTAACGGGCTAGGTAGAACCAATAAATCAAACCAACACTAGTTACAGTTTGGAAAAATCACTGATGACCAAAAGCGCTCCCCAGGCACTTTTATTTCTCTGACATCACTGCCCCAACCATCGCTGCCAATAGCACAGGGTCGAAACTCCCCTGGGCAAAGTCCACCAATGGGATGGCCCACCCCCAACATAACATTCCTCCTTTAACCAGACATAAAAATACAAAGAAACAAAAACAGCCAATGGAACATGCCCTGGCATAATGAAATTATAACAAAGTAGAGAGGTAGAAGAGGGATAGTAGAGGGTTATACGGTTAGTAGAGGGGTAGAGGAGTATTAGAGGGCTAGAAGGGTAGTAAAGAGGTAAATGGCTATTAGATGGGTATAGGGTTAGAAGGGTAGATGAGGGGTATAAGATCGGTAGAGATATAGTAGAGTGTTTGGGGAGGGGTAGTAGAGTGTTAGAGTGGTAGAGGGGTAGTAAAGGATTAGATTTGTAGAAAATGTGTATAAGTGGGTAGTATAGGTGTAGAAGAGGGTTAGTGTAGGATTTGAAGAGTGGTAGTAGAGGGGTAGTTGAATGTAGGTGATAGGTTGTATCCCAATTTTTTTGAAAGGTGCTGTAGTGGTAGCTATGTATATCTTCCTTCTGTTTAATTAGCAAAGCAATGTAATGCATTAAAATTGTAATATTATGTAAAGAGGTCTAAGACTAGAAAAGGGGTAGAGGGATTGATGGTTAGAAGAGGGTTAGCAGAGGTTTAGAGTGTTAGAGGGGTAATACAGGGGTAGATGGGTAGTAGAGTGGTATAGGTGAAGATTTTGGGTAGTAAAGAGTTTGTGTGGTCAGATGTTTGTGGGCTAGTATAGGGATGATGGAGGGGTACAGGGGTAGAGGGATAGCTGGGGGTACAGGGGTCGAGGGATATCCGGGTTGATGAATAAAAGGCTAGAGGATTATAGGGGTAGAAGATGGTTAGAGGTTTAGTAGAGGGTTAGTATAGGGCTACAGGGTTTGAAGAGTAGAAGAGGGGTAGAGGGATTCATGGATAGAAGAGGACGAGTAGAGGGGTATTAGCTGTGTAGAGGGTAAGCAGAGGGGTAGTTGGTTATGGTCAGTGCACCATTACGAGAACAGAGGAAAAACAATGTATCTTTTCATTGGTCATGAGAGTGTGAGAAGAGCTTCCAACACATCAAGCAAGCCATTGAAACTGCCTCTGAAATGGCCTACTTTGATCCCCAGCTATATACAGAGGTTGTAGTTGACACTAGCCCTGTTGGGTTGGGTGCAATCTTTAACCAGCATAGCAGACAGCCACATGCCCAGAGACATATCATGGCATACACCAGTAAGAACATGTCAGAAAGAGAATGCGCTTAAGTGCATCCTGAGAAAGAAAGTTAGACAGTGGTCTGGGCATATCAATATTTCCATGTTTTCTTGTACGGGAAGATTTTCACTGTAGTGACTGATCATCAAGCACTGCTGACGATTTCTGGCAATCCAAAAGCCAAAATATCTCCTCGAGTTTAAAGCTTCTTTTGAGGTTGAACCCTTTACTATGAATAACACCAAACAACACAAGGTGACTGCCCAGCGTCCTGGGAAGTCCCTTATGAGAGTTTCCTCTCAATTTCGACATGTGGTCCATAACTCACCGAACATCTATGTCAATCAAGTGACTGGGTCTAGACAGACTGTTGGTGACTCTGTATCTATTAATAATTCCACCTCACCTGTGCAGATCACTGACACTTCGACTGCCAGTTCCAGGTTTCCAGTGACCCGATCAGGATGTTTGTTTCAGGCACAACAATGCTTAATTGTAGAACTGCAATTGCTTGTGTGTCTATGTATTTATTCAGGAATTTACTCATATATTTATGTATGTATTTATTAATTTATTCCTTTTAAATGTGTGTCTTTTTATTTAACAAAGCATCTTGTAATAAAAGAACAATAGAACTCTTTTGATTCCCGTTGTATACCATTGATGGCGCACGGAGTTACCTGCTCAATTACCATACTCACCTGGGCCCAAAAGCATACACACTTTGAACAGGTGAATCCGGCTTTCTACCAATATGCCAATCTGAATTCTTATTTTACTTTAGGACTTGTATCTATACACATTTGACTTACCAATCCTTGTCACCTGTATTTAAGTCCTAAGGGATCAAGTGTGTTAGTATATTAGGTAGAAAAATAACATTTACCTTCATAAATTAACCACAGTCTCGGGGGAAAGTTTAAATACTTTATCTATGCAAAGTCTTAAATGTCACAGTCCATCGAGAAGCAATTTATTTATTTATTTATTTATATTTTTGTATAGCGCTAGAATTCGACCCCCGAAGGGGTATCTCCGCGCTTTTCGCTTTACCAGAGGGGCCCGGGCCTAGTTCCAAGCTGTAGGAGGAATTAGACTAGATATTTATCAGGCAACGAAAAGAAAGGTTTTCAGAGTCTTCTTAAAGGATTGAAAGTTAGTGGTATTTTTAAGGGCAGGGGGCAGTGAGTTCCAAAGGAGGGGGCCTTTGTAGGACAGGGCTCGCCCTCCCTGCCTAGCTTTTTAGATGCGTGAAACCTGAAGCTGTTCCTGGTTGCTGGAGCGCAGGGTGCGGATGGGTTTATAGGGTATGAATTTTTCTTTTAGATATTTTGGTCCATTGCCAAATAGACACTTGTGAATAGTGCAGCAAATTTTAAATTTTACCGGCTGCCTTATTGGTAGCCAGTGGAGCTTTATCAAGAGGGGGAGTGAGGCAGACCTTGGCTGGGCGTTGAGAACCAGTCTCGCAGCGGTGTTCTGGACAACCTGCAGTCTCTGTAGTTGTTCCTCATTTGCCGAGATCAGCAGGCCATTACAGTAGTCCAGTCTACTGATTACCAAGGCCTGGACGAGAGTTTTCCTGTAGGAGTCTGATAAAAATGGGAAAACGCGTCGCAGTAGTCCAATGACCCTGAAGCAAGATCCTGCTATTGTGTTTGTGTGTTCTTTGAGCAGAAGTGTTTTGTCTAGCCGCACACCTAGGTTTTTAACGGTCTGTTTGGGACTTGGTGTTGGTCCTAAATCCGGGGGCCACCATTCCGGGGATAACAGAAGTGTGGCCTCTCCGAACAACATGACCTCTTTCTTGCCTACATTACAATGGAGGCGATTTATGGACATCCAGTCAGATATTGCCCTCAATCCGTCCTCAAAGGATTTTTTATTGGGGGCGTTAGGGTTTTGAAGGGAAACAGGGCTGAGTGTCGTCGGCGTACGACACAGGGGTGAATCCATAAGATCTTACAATGTCCGCCAAGGGGGCCACATACACGTTGAACAGTGTGGGGCTTAGGTATGAGCCCTGTGGCTCTCCCTTGGTGAGCTCCCTTGAGATGGAATGGTGGGAGCCCAGTCTGAACCCTTGTTGCCGGTCCGAAAGAAATCTTTTCAACCAGGAGAGAGCCGCACCCTCTATGCCCATCTCCCTCAAATTACCGAGAAGTATTTCATGAGACACAGTGTCGAAGGCAGCGGATAGATCTATCGGCACTAAAATCATGGAATCCCCTCCATCCAGTGACATTTTGATGTTATCGGTCACTGAGAGGAGGGCAGACTCTGTGCTGTAGTTGGGTCTAAATCCAGATTGCGAGGGATCTAGGCCCTCCGCTGCCTCGATGTATTTGGACAAATGAGTGTTCACGTGCCTCTCGGTCATTTTGCTGAGGTAAGGCAAGAGGGAGATGGGTCGAAGATTGGAGAGGTCGGTCCATGGGAGTGCAGCGTTCTTTCGGATTGGGTTCACCACTTCTTGTTTCCATTCTGTGGGCAAAGATCCTTCCCTGAGAGAGTGGTTGATTAGTGCTTGGATGTGAGGCCCAAGCAGAGTTTGCAGGGAGGTAATTGTTTTAGCTGGTAGAAGGTCATCTGGAGACCCAGATTTTATGTGGCTTATAAGGGAGGTGAGATCTGAGTCATTCACTGCTGGGAATGCAGTAAGTGTGGTTTTTCTCCGAGTGGGCAAAGTGGAGGAAGAGAAAGAGTTGTTGTTATGATTTTTTTGATTGGAGGCCTGCAAGATTTTTTTGTAGATCAGGTTGATTTTGTTTTCGAAGAACAGAGAGATTTCATCACATAATTTTTGGGAGAAATCGTTAAGGCTTTCGCATGCAGTAGGTTTTAAAAAACTCCTAAAGAATTTTAAATACATTTTCAATTAGAAAAATAATGATTAAAGCAATGATATGTAGAAATATTACAAAACTTCCTTTAGGTATTGGAACATAGGAAAGGTGAGAAGGGGAAATAGTATGATGACATACCCACACAGATTTATATTTACCTAGAATGGTGTGAAGACCAACCCTGGCCACGGGCTGGTATAAAGGACAGGACTCCCGATAGTTCGGGTGCCAACAGGATAAACAGGTGCAGACCAGAACCAATATAGACGCAGACCAATATGGAGCAGGACAGGACAGATGCAGGTCAGGACAGGTACCCTCAGCTAAAGTGCAACACCAGCGTCAAACCCCTCCTTGGGGCTAACAGTCGGACCCCGATTAGGTTATCGATTCTTTTGCCTCAGAACCCCGATTGAGTGTCGATTCTTCTGACAGAGTGCTCCGCCAGCACCTCTGCTCTCGATCCCCTATTGAGTGCGTTGGGTCAGTGACAGGTCAAGTCGGACAAGTTGGCCAATCTAAATAGCTAAGCCTACCTTAGTTACACCATTTTCCAGGGCAATGTACTACCCCCTAGTGTTGCAAATGTGTGTGTTCCCCCAATTTTATTGGTCAGAAGGCGAGAAGAGGTCATCACACCATACCAGTTATGAAATCATCTTCAATATTCAAATTAATGTTCCCTCCCATAACTTTATTTTCCCATGAATTATATTCCACCCAGCAATATTAGTTTCAATTTATACAATGTTAAAACAAATGTGCAAGTTGTCTTCCTCTTGGAAGTTCACGGGGTCGAGTTCCCAGGTGCAGCGCAGTCAAGACTGTCACTGGCACAGGTTCAATGCCATTGCTTGTGGACTCTCGGAATTTTGGTTCGTGTTCAGTCTCGGGACCCAAAATGGAGTTACAATGTACTTCCCAGGCCCAAACACGAGCTAGTAGCAAAGTCAAAGAAAAACAACTTTAGAACAAAGAATAAATGAATGGACTGTATACCACTTATCTCTACTCTATTCTCATTATTTCACTTTATCTATAGCGTTAATAGTTAAGCAGAACGAACAATGTAGCAGCAGCATAAGCATTAGCATGTGAGGTTTAAAACGGCCATTTCTAGCACTAGTGCGCAGAAGCAAAGATTTCCCACCAAAGCAGAAAGACGTCACACCACGTGAGTGTGGTAGACGCATGCACAGTGAAATTCCTGTGTTGCGGCGGCCATTTTAATGCATTCAAGTTACTGTTAGTAAAAGCACATTGTCAAGCTTCCCCTAGATACTAGAAATGTTGTGCGGTGCAATTATTAGTAAACAAAACATGTTAATTAATACATTATACATTATTTCGACAGGATTGAATTCGAGCAAGTCTCTTTATATGCGAAACCTTGCTCCATCACCATAGGCCTGTGACATAAGCATTGATGGGATGAGTTTAAGCTAGGCTTAGAATATTGAGTTCTGACTTAAATGCAGTGGAATAAAAATGTGTAAAACTTCTCTCCGTGTGTGGCGTTCTTATTGGTGGGTGCCTAGGCTGGCAGGATGCTACAGTAATAAGTAGGGAAGAGATCCAGAGGCTGACTCACTTCTAAAAAGATATTTTAGACACTACCAACAGGAACTACAGTCACACTCTTTAGCTGTAACATCCAGCAAATGGCAATCATAGGCAGACTGATCTTCAGCCCTCTGTAATAAAAATAGCCAAATCGAATTTCTAAAGAAAGCCTTTCTCTTACCCGACCTCAGTGTCTGGTTTCTCTTCCTCTAGTCTTCCTCTAGTCTTTACTTGTGAAAGCAAACTCACTTCCATGCTGCACATGGGGTATGGCCAGGGACTTCCAACATGGAACCTAGAGGCCTGTGTTACTCTAGTACACTCAGTCACTCATGCAGTGAGTAACATTCTTCTCCAACACATCATACATTCATTTATGCACATTCTGGATTTCAGGATAGCGGTTAGCAGTAGGCTCCCACACTTGTAGTAAAGGTAAAAAGTAGGGGTGTGCGAGATTCATTTAATTTGCTTTTGCATAATTATGTGAAATTAAGGTCAAGTAAAGTGAAATAACACATTATTATGTATAATTATGCACATCTGTTATTTCACGCTATTAAGAACGAAACACATCCTCGTGCCTATTTTTGGCACAAGGATGCATTTATATTGGAGCCCCGCGAACAACAGCTACCTTCTGTTGCTCCTGTGCACTTACCACAAATTACTGTGAATTGTAATTTCTTTTACCACAAATGTGCATAATCACGTGAATTTGGGTAATGCTGTGATTTCGGGGATTTCATGCACCAAGCGTAATACAAAATTCCTGAAATAATGCAAATCATGCCTTTGTAATTTAAATTTGACCCAGAACTTGTAAAAAGACCTGGTCACTCTCGGATCATTTCAAAACACGGTATGCTGCCACAACAGTGTTACATGCATAAACCTGTGGCAGTGAGAGTAGTCCACGTTCACTACTGAAAACTCCATTGGCGCTCCCCTTTAATTCAAGGACAGGTCCTGGATCCATCTCATGTATAGGCAGGCCTAGGACTTCCTGTTCACACTAGGTAGCATGAGACCGTTGCCAAAAAGCCAGAAATTGAGTTTAGAGTTTCTTGCAGTTGGGAACACAGGGCAGGCAACAACACTGTACACCATACAGCTGTAATTCCCATCCAACAGTGTTATTACGTTGTGAATGTGTTGTGCTTTTGTTCTGTTTTGGGCCACATTTTTGTGCTGATGTGAAAGTGTGGTATTGTGGAGTATTGTCTTGGTGTGTTTGTTTTGCTATTGTGTTCCATTGTGAAATATTTGTTGTATTACATGTTGTTATAGTGTTGACATATTATATTGTTTTGTGAAGGGTTTTTGTTCTGCATTACTGCATTCGTTTTTTCCAAATTTGTACTTTGGTTATTGCATTCTGTTTTGACAGTTTTTTGGGGTTATGCCCTGTTATAATTTTATTGTGCTGTTATGTTCTTTTGTGTTATGGTATTATGTTATTTTCTGTTGTGTTCTGCAATCTATAATTACTTTGGAGATGTAAATGACTGCTACTACATTTCCATTCATTGGCAGCACGTTTCTTTTAGAGGTCCAGTGACAAGGAAACACTTACCAATATCTAGGGTAATCAAATACCGCTGCTCAAGATCTAAATGTTGAACACCCCTGTGACCTTTTGGGTTTGCCACTGTCTTAAATATTTGAAGAGCTCCCATATCACCATAGACCATGTCAAATGGTTGCTTGTCACTGGACATTTAGAGGCCTTTGCTGCTTTTGTCGGGAAATATAGCAGCATTTGTTGCATATCTAAAATAAACAACAAAGAGACAGGTTCATATTCTGATGGACGGCCAGTAAATTACTCGTCGCACTGATGGAGATGCTGCCTGCCAAATTTAGAAATGACTGCCAAGCTGGCGATCATTTATTAAAGGATTGTCAGGAAACGCCATCATGGTGGTTCCTGTCAATGCTTGCTGCACTTTGGTGCAGGGCTCCATCAACATGATGGACCCTTGCACCAAACTATTTTCTTTTTATTGTCCCAAAAAACACCCTGAAGCAGGATTTAAAAAAAAAAAAAATAGATAATTTCCCCTTGTCATGGGAGTCATGTATCATAGCAATGGGGGCATTTTGAGATTATTGCTGTATCTTAACGCCAGGGTTTACCTGCCGGAGACACACAGTCAAAAACAGGTACATGTCCACTCATACTAATTGAGCCAATGCACATATAGCCAATTCTCTGATGGCACTTACTACGTCAGAAAATGTAGGCCATAGCAGTTACATGGTTGTCACCTCCATTGCAAAACTATGGTCTGCACACATTTAAATCGGGTGGGTGGATGTATATGTTGATGTATATGTTGGTGGGTAAGGAACACCGTTGATGTTGCAACACAGTTCCCTCTCCATCAAAATATAGATCAGAACCAAAGTTTAACACTTTAAAAAATACATAGAGCAACATAGGAACAAAATAAAACAATACTGGGTAGGAACTGCCAAAAGAGAATGCAACACAACAGCCACAGCACAAGCCAATAGCATCTCATAGCAATAATGAAGCACAAAAAACACCACCACCACAACAAAATGCTACACCACAAATACACACACGCTCTCTTGTTACACACTACCACTTCAAGAAACATACTTTTACAATACATTGATAAAAAATGGCCTGCACCAAGGTGTGTCATAACTTTCCACAAAGGACATGAAGAGTGCCAATCAAAAACGTTTTGTGATCCAGCCCAGTCAGTCCAAACTTTTGGCGGAGACACAATTAGCACCTCCTGAGCTCTCTAAATCTGATCTAGCCCAGATACGGTAAAACATTGGTGATACGGTCTGCAAAGAGCAACCCTGGGGTCACTGTCTTTATAAAAGGTCAACAGGTTGCAGCAAAGGAACTTTGAGTTGCAAAGCAGTTTAGAGAAAGACATTTGCTTGTATAATGAGTCCAGAGTGATCAGGGCAAAAGCAGTGGGCTAGCTGGTTGCATGGCAGCTAACACTTACCATATCTGGCAACAAGAAAGGAAGGTATTTAAAAAACCCAAAATAAGCTAATGTTGACACTCTTGCGGCTTCATACTGTTTATATTCACTATTTTCTAAGCGGCCTTCAGCCCTTCTGCTAAGTAATTGAGACTGTCACTCCGTCGTTTTTCAGATGGAAAGAATCAGAAAAGAGATTTTATAAATGACATCCCGATTTGGCTGGATGTTTTAGTATTCTTTAAGAAATAAAGCAAACCAGAAATTCGCAGTAAGTGAAATGACAAGATTGATCCCATTGAGAATGGTCCAGTAAGTAGTGTGCTCACTGATCTGTGCCCAATTCAACAGACACTACTGCAGAGATCACTTCTTTGATTCAAAGGCTCCATCAAATGTGAAAGTGCATATTAAGAAACCATTGCTTTTCTAATGTTGGATATCGGATACATGATAGCACCTCGGATATTTTGCATGACTGTTGTCTGTTTGTTGGAGGGCAGAAGAAGAACTTCATATTCATAAAACGCACATTTCTGGTTATGAGTGATTGTGGTTTTCATATCTGCGATGGGCAAGTCCATATAAGTAATGGCATAGACAACTATCTTGCAAAACTGTTAAAACCAAAGATTTTTACAACTTGTTTTGAAATATAAACAATAAAAATGAAAGTATCACCTTATTGTAACCAATGTAAACACAGAAACAAAATGGTAGTTAACCCCTTAGCTGCGGCGGCTATTCCGCCGCTGTGCTAGGGGGGAGGGGGGCCGCGCGGCGCTCCCATACTCATGACGGAACCGATCCGTCACGAGCCTTGGGTGGGCTGTGCTTGTGACGGAGCGGTTCTGTCACGGACCCGCCCGCTTAATAGAACGTTGCGCGCAGGCACGGCGAGCGGGCCGTGACGGAACCGCTCCGTCACCAACACAGCCCACCGAGGTTTAGCAGTTTTGAAAAATGGATATTGATCTGATGGAAAAAAATGTTAATTTAAGGCCTGATTACAAGTACCATGTAAAAGTGTGATACCTGCGCAAACACCTAGTTGCCCAGGGACTGCAGTCCTAAATGAGGGAAATAAGGGCCCAATTTTCTCAGAGAGGTTAAAATGTTGCTAAGGCGATGAAGTACCCTTCCCCCAGCTGAATAGCTGCCCACCTCTTTTAGATTCAGGTGGACCTTCCGTGTGTTGACAGAGGATACTACACCGTCAAAACCGCTGATAAACCCCTCCGATGACCCAACAAACTAAGGGCAGTTGGAGGTTTCGGTAGTTGTCTGCGCGCATTATTTAGAGAGGACAAACTAATGGCAAGATTTCACTTTCTGTCACAGGGACACTTCAAACTGCATAATGACTCTCCATGCAATGGGAGAAAACTCATTATTTTGAGAATTTTAAAAACAAAATCCCGCTTTGAAATTGTGTTTTTGAAAACAAAAAAAAGTTTAAAGTTTGATGTATGGCTCCGTCATGTTGGGGGAGCCCTCCGTTAAACTTTCAATGCATTTTTCCAGGAAATGCAAGAGATGTCCTCTGGGCTCGGGGAATCTCTAAATCTGGCAGACAGAGTACCCTGGCTGTGGTGGAAGTAAATTATTCTGCCATGACAACGGTACATTTTATGTCTTCCATAGTCTAAATACGTCCTTTTGTTTGCTATCCCTATTCAGTTGACGTATGTGAGTATGATGAGACACAGTGATTGTAGTTTTTCAGCTTGAAGAATATTGACTAAACAGTCCCAAACTTTGTGTATATATATATATATATATATATATATATATATATATATATATATATATATATATATATATATATATATATATATATAATAGCTCCCAGACACCAACCAATTGCACACACGAGTGGGTGCACACGATGTTTTGCGACATCATGTTTTGCGAAGCAGAGAGAAGAGAGGCGGAACAAGGAATGTTTAAAAATAAGAAAAAGACAGATGGCACACAAAGGGCTGGCGGAGGTCAAGCCAATGGAGAGAACGCATCCCTGCAATCTAAACTGACCTCATTGGAGCGTTTATATGAACGCGAGATTAGAAAGTGGTGGGAGGCGACCTCGTTGCAAAATTACATTGAGGTCGATCGCGTTCCCAGAGGTTTGCGAATATACACTATCCCAGCGTACGAGAATCCGGACCCCAAACTACTAGACGCATGGGCAGAGCACACGGCCGCATCATGCAAAGGGAGCTTACAGATTCTCGTGCGCTTCACCTGGAGTGACAGAGAAAAGGCACTAACACCGATCAAGGAAATCGAGGATGAGTTACTCAAAGAAGAAGACCAGGTGACCCTGGGGGACAAACGAGAATCTATGAAGAAACGCTTAAAGAAATATGAAAACAAAATTAAACAAAGGAAAGAAGAAAAATTTGAAAGGGATGAAAATGATTATCGGATGGGGAGAGTGTTGACCTTCGCAAAGAAGTATGACAGCACGAGGAAACTATTGAAAATGAAGAAAAAGACAGGCGGACCTGCATCCACTGAACCGGCTACCTCGGAGTCCGATGTAAATCAGGATGATGTTACAAGTGAGGATAGCGCTGAAGATTCTTTTCATGTGGAATATCATGTAATGCGCAACAACCAACTGGAGGGAGGAAGAGGAAAACCCCCGGACAACCAAGGGCAAAGAGGAAGACGCGGCGGGGGGGCCGCTGGAAGAAATCCACTAAGCTCTCCTCCGGTAACACGCAGCATGAAGAAGTTCTTCAAGAAGAAGAACTGAACTATGATTCCATTGATCCCCATGATAATCTCACCATCATTAACCTGACAGATAAAGTGCTCACGAATGAAGAAAATTCGACACTTCGATTGGGCTTATCCTTTTGTCCACAAAAAAACTTTGAATTTGCGCAAACACGCATTGACATTTTCAAATTTGTCAGGAAGTTAAAATTACACAAATTTTTCAAGCTCAAACCACCTGGAGAACGTGCTACAGTAAGCAAACATGTGGATGGCACAGAATTTATTTGTAGCGAGCTGGGAGGCCTTCGAGCAGTAGAAGGTCTCAGTTTGGAGGATGACATTGTTGGTGAAAGTGAGGTAACTAACACCCAACTGCTTGAGAATTGGCAGGTACAACAAAAAGGAGGGGCCAGTGACTTTAAACCGGCCTCTACATTTATGCCAATCATGGGCGCTGATGCCATTGATACTTTTTCTGATGCCGTATTAAGGGATCTGACGAGATTGCGCACCACCTGCAAACATGGCCATAATAAAAAGGATAACTTCACCAAAAACCAACAGCTTGCTCTAACCACTCTCTGTGAAGACTCAGGATTGGTATGTAAACCTTCTGATAAAGGGGGGAATATTGTTCTTCTCACTGCCACTCAATATGAGACGGAGGCTCTTCGTCTATTGGGAGACATTAACACTTATGCTGCCGTGAATGAAAGAACTTACAATCAAAGTGTGGTAGACTATCACGAGATGATATCCAAATGGCACAACGTAAATATGTTGAACACTGATGAATATTTGTTTTTACGTTGTTTGAGCCCCGTGATCCCTACTTTCTATTACCTTCCTAAGGTACACAAAGATTTGGTAAATCCTCCGGGCAGGCCCATAGTGGCTTCCAATGGAAGTTTGACTGAAAACCTTTCCATTTATGTGGACTCTTTTTTGTCCCCTTTGGTGATGTCCCTAAAATCCTATCTTAGAGACACTAAACATTTCCTAAATTGTATTGATGAAATTGCCTGGAAGAACACTTATTGTATGCTGGTACTTGACATCACCAGTCTATACACGTGTATAGCACATGGTGATGGTCTTAAAGCCATGTCTAGCTTTCTGGAAAAACGTACAGTAAAATTTTACGAGCACAATAAGATGTTGGTGGAATTTATGAGGTTTAGTCTCTACAATAACATATTTCTGTTTGGCAAGCAATTGTATAGACAAATGGCTGGAGTCGCTATGGGTGCCTGCTCCGCCCCCAGCTTCGCGAATCTCTTCGTGGGGTGGTGGGAGGAGCAGGGTACCTGGAGCGAGAAACATCCTGAATGGGACAGCAAAATCATTAGGTGGTATCGTTATATTGACGATTTGTTTATCATCCTTGACTGTCCTGTGGATATTGCCAATAACTTTGTAGAGGCCCTCAATGATAATGATATCAACCTCAAGTTCTCAGGTACTATTAGTCAAACCTCTGTGAACTATTTGGACCTTACGGTCTACATTGACAGCCAGGGTTCTATACAGACTAAACTATTTAGGAAAGAGACGGCGGGTAACTCTACGCTATTTGCCACCAGCAGTCACCCCCGCCAATTAGTGGATAGCATCCCCTATGGGGAGCTACTAAGATTATGGAGAAATAACTCTAATGATGATGATTTTGAAAAAGCAGCACTAGCTAGCATGTTGAGGTTTCGAGTAAGTGGGTATGGTGATAAGGTGCTCCACAAAGCTTATGAGAGAGTAAAGAAAATGAAACGGAAAGAGCTTCTGAAGACCAAAAAGAAAAATAGATCTAGTAATGGGAGCTTCCGACTCATTACCACTTTCTCTAATAATGCTGGGCAGATTAAACAAATCTTAAGAAAAAATTGGAATATCTTATTGTCAGACAGCATTATTAAACCAGATTTACCTACGAATCCCCTCATTACATTTAGAAAAGCTAGATCCCTACGGGATCACCTAGTCTCCAGTCACTATTCTGTACCTGAAACAACACCCAAGTTACCTGTCCTCAATGGCTTTTATCCTTGCGGCCGTTGCAAGGCTTGTAAATATAGTAAGCGGACGCTTACTTACAAGATACCGGGTGTCACCATTCCGAAAAGAATTAGCAAATTTCTAACTTGTTCTACGCCCTATGCTATTTACTGTTTAACATGCCCTTGCGGCCTAAAATATATTGGCAGCACTACTAATGCAGTAAAGTTGCGTGTATTAGAACACATGCGGGCTATAGCTAAGAAGGATGACGCCTACCCGGTGGCCAGGCATTTTGCCAAAATGCATAAAAGCAACAGGGACCTGTTAGCGTATACATGCATTGATAGTGTGCCATCCAATATTAGAGGTGGGGATCGTCTGCTTAAACTTAGACGACTTGAATCCAGGTACATTATAGACTTACAGAGCAAGTACCCGCATGGCCTCAACATGCATGAGGAATTAGCAGTCCATTTAGGTTAACTGGATGGATACGATCTCCTGTGATTGTTAGCTCTTATATTGCTGCTTTTCTCCTCATTTTCTTTGACTGTGCCTTTTCGTATCTAATATGTTTTTACATATTGTTTTAATGGTTTTACAGTAATATATTGTGAAATTGACTCCATGTGTTACACTTGATACATTGATTGTTGCCCATCCAGGGCGTTATAGCAACGAGACATCACTCCACATCTACATACATATTGCATATGTAACTCTATCCTTTTATTCATGAAGGTGGAGGCGCATGAATTCTGGCGGATCTTTGCCACATGCGTCATTTTGCTTGACTTTGCCTATTTATTGTGTACATAGCGTATTCTGCAAATATTTACAAAGTCTGTGGAGGTGTCACGCTGCCCATTACGGGCTTAATTCTTTTTGAGAGGTTGTGACTAGCACTTCGATGTTCGAAATTATTGGGCCTGACAAGAGGCTTCCTTTATTGCGTACATTTCCTTGGTATTGCGGAACAATTGTATTCATGATGATAACGTTTTGAATCACCTGTAATTGTTTACTTTAATTTCACCATTCCAACATAGCGACCATGAATGTACTGTATAGTCCTACCTTTGTTTCTTGTATTCACATGGTGTCTTTTTAAATCCGACGCACGCCTCGGCTCTCTGCACAACTTGACGAAGCCCCAAGGCGAAACGCGTCGTTGCTGTTGGTTTCTTCATTAAACATCTGTGGAAACCTCCCCTGCGTGTGCTACTTTCCTTTGGAGTCATTTTCCTGGGAGTTTTGGAGCGCTAATATATATATATATATATATATATATATATATATATATATATATATATATATATATATATATATATATATATATATATATATATATATATATATATATATATATATATTCAAACAAAAGCTGCTCCTGCTGCAACGCGGTGACCCATGGACAAGTGGCGTACACTCCGGCGAAGCAACCGGAAATTCAATATCCAACAACAAAAATGCAGTATAGTACGCTCTCAGGAATCAAACACAGTCCAGAAGTAAAGTGGAACCTTGATTTTAATCACACAACGCGTTTCGGCGACCTGCCTTGATCACGTGTGACATCACAGTGAAAAAAGTGTGCTATTTACAAACGAATACATCGAAATCGAAGTAGGACTTTGGTTACATCAGCACAATAGCGTCAGACATATTGGAATGGTAATCATATGTAGAAACAGTTGGTAAACACAATCCATCATTCACATAGGTATAACCTACGATTCGTAATTCACATTGGTATTATGTACTACATCTGTGGCATTAGGAATCATACCACATAATTCTCCCGTATATTGGGTGAAAACTCATGGTTCTACTGGCAACCCGATAATTTCAATAAGCCCGTGTACCATGAACATTAGCTGTCGGCCATATTGACATGGTAAATGACATCTCTAGGAGTAAAAATTCATCATAAGCTGGCATCATAATCTCTTAAGGTATTAGAGATGTGCCGGCATGAACAAAAAATAAGTGATAATAAAAAATAATGACACGTCTTGCCACTAGTCATATACGACTAAGTTAACACTGCCCAGGTAATCATAATTACCCACAAAGTTGCAGGCATGCAAGTCGGCATAATAGGTGGATGAGTTGGTTAATAAACAATTCATAATCAACCCCTCAGATACCCAAGGCATTCATAATAGTGAAGAAAGTGCTCCAGTGCAACATGCAAATATGCCGAGACCAACCTTGAGTTCATCTGGGTCTCAGTCAAAAAATCGTTTAAGGCATGGCAGGAAAGCGGTATTAATGACAAGTGTCCAAAAAATATTAAGTGCCAGTGTTTGAGCCAGTCTCCAACTTGGGTGCTGAAATCACGTTACGTATAGTCCTACTGGCGACTGAAACGATGTGCAAAACAGGTGAATGAACAATAACTGACCGTGAGAAAGTGTCTAAAAGAAGAAGTGCAAACTGGAAGTGTCAATGACAGTGGTGCCCAATTCTGGAATCCATTCATACCGGGAAACCCTGACTGTACACCTGTAGATGAATACACAAAGAATAAAATTAAAATAATGCTTTGGGAATAACGTTTCTAGCACACCTAAAACATGTTGGAGAAAAACAAGCAGAATACACATCACAAGCACATACTCATATCTGTTACAGAATAATGTCCAATACTGGACTATCAAGTAATCTAGGAATCAACCCTGAGATGTATTTCTAACTCCTCATCCCAGTTGAGCCCACCTGGGTGCTTACTTTGGAAGTTAATAATATGTTTTGACTCCTGTTGTCTCAGGGCTAATAACCTGTCTCCCCCTCTGGGTTTAGCTGGAACCTGTTCAATGAGCATGTAGTTCAAAAGATTAGCATTGGAGAAATGTTTTTCACTGAAATGTCGTGCCACCGGATATTTTGGGTCCTGGTTGGTTATGGCCCTGCGATGCTCTAATATTCTCTTTTTAGCACAGCATTTAGTACTTCCTATATACCACAAGTGACACGGGCATTCAATCACATATACTACATAGCATGTACTACAAGTCAGGAATTGGGTTATTTTTCTTGTGACACCATTGTAAGAAAGTTCATTTTTGTAGACACTGTTGCTACAGGCTTTACAGTGACCGCAGGGGTAGAAACCCTGCAGTCCATGAGTTGTCGTGTCCCTGTAAGCTGTAACATCATTCCTAGATACCAGATCCCTGATATTAAGGTTCCTTTTGTATGTTATAATGGGTCTTTCATTCACATTATTCCCTATGGTGTTGTCATGTCTCAAGATGTCCCAATGTTTGGCTATAACTTTTTTGACAGAGGCAGACTGAGAATTGTAGGTCAGTATCAACCTCGTCGTCTCTTCAGGCTCTTCACTCACAGATTCTGCCTCTTCTAGTGTTTCTCTCCTATCCACCTTGTCTACTCTTGTGACGGCTTGTTTGATAACCCAGTTGGGGTATCCTCTTTCCTTAAACCTCTCTGTTATGATGTCACGTTCTCTCTGGAATGCTTCTACAGAGTTACAATTTCTCTTGGCCCTCAGCAGTTCTCCATAAGGTATGCTCCATTTGAGCACCTCAGGATGACTGCTGAGGGCATGCAATATGCTGTTGCCTGCTGTATCCTTACGGAACAACGAGGTGCAGATAGTATTGTCTTTAATCTCCAGTCTTACATCAAGGTATTCCACCATGGTATTATTGATGGTACCTGATAGTTTGATGTGGTATCTGTTGGCATTCAATTTGGTAAGAAAGGTTTCAGCTTGTTCTTTGTTCCCCTTGTAGACAATAAATAAGTCGTCAATATATCGTAGCCAAACCCTGACTCTGCCAAAGTCTTCCTTCAGGGTGGTACTGCCATGGATCTCCTGCTCCCAGTGTCCCATAAACAGATTAGCGAAACTGGGAGCAAAGCATGAACCCATGGCAGTACCATTGGTCTGCCTATAGAGGGCGCCATCAAATGAAAAAATATTGTTTTTGAGACAAAAGTCAATCATCTTCATCACCATGACGTTGTGCTCAAAGAATTTGATGGATCTATTGCGTAGGTAGAATTTGCAAGCCTCTAGACCTTGTTGATGTTCAATTATGGTGTAGAGTGAGTGGACATCTAGCACCATAAATATCCAATCTTTTTCCCATCTAAGAGTGTCAATTTTACTAAGGAAATCCTTGGTGTCTCTCAGGTAGCTAGGTAGACTGACCACATAGTCTCTTAGGAAGTGATCCACGTACTTAGAGATATGTTCGCAGACACTGCCAATGGAAGAGACTATGGGCCGGCCGGGAGGTTGGGTCTTGTGCTTGTGTAGCTTAGGTAAAAGGTACAGAATGGGAAGAATGGGATTATCCTTTTTAAGGTAACAGTACTCCTCCCATGAAAGTAATCCTTGATCTTTCCACATTACAAGTTTGTCCCAAATCTCAGTGATACTGTTACCATATTCAGATCTCGTAATCTGTACATAGAAATTATCGTCACTGAGTTGGCGCATAGCTTCAGCAATGTAATCGCTTCTATTTAACACAACAATATTGCCCCCCTTGTCAGCTGGGCGTATAACAATAGAGGAATCTTCTTGTAGTGTTTTTAGAGCCATGCGTTGTTTGAGGGTCAAATTGTTGGGAAGTTTTTGTTTGTCTCTGTTGCCCACCCCCTGTTTAGATCTTAATTTCACTAGATCTTTCACCACACAATCATGAAAGGTGTCAATGTTATCATGGGGCATAGTGGGCATGCTCCAACCTGAAAACCTGCCATACTAAGAATATCTACTGATGTATTAGAATCAGTCGTTGTATCCCCTGACATATCCAGTTGAGCTATGGCTACGAGGCTGTCAACATCACCCACATTAAAATTACACTGATTGTCATTGGGTGGAATGTCCGTGTTAGCACCATGGCCCAGTCTTTTAAGTTTGTACCACTTTTTCAATTTGATTTTCCGTACAAACTTAAAAACATCTCTTCTAGTATCAGTGAAATTAAAATATGCTGTCGGACAGAAAGACAGGCCCAAACATAAAGTGCACTTAATATTTTTTGGACACTTGTCATTAATACCGCTTTCCTGCCATGCCTTAAACGATTTTTTGACTGAGACCCAGATGAACTCAAGGTTGGTCTCGGCACATTTGCACTGGAGCACTTTCTTCACTATTATGAATGCCTTGGGTATCTGAGGGGTTGATTATGAATTGTTTATTAACCAACTCATCCACCTATTATGCCGACTTGCATGCCTGCAACTTTGCGGGTAATTATGATTACCTGGGCAGTGTTAACTTAGTCGTATATGACTAGTGGCAAGACATGTCATTATTTTTTATTATCACTTATTTTTTGTTCGTGCCGGCACATCTCTAATACCTTAAGAGATTATGATGCCAGCTTATGATGAATTTTTACTCCTAGAGATGTCATTTACCATGTCAATATGGCCGACAGCTAATGCTCATGGTACACGGGCTTATTGAAATTATCGGGTTGCCAGTAGAACCATGAGTTTTCACCCAATATACGGGAGAATTATGTGGTATGATTCCTAATGCCACAGATGTAGTACATAATACCAATGTGAATTACGAATCGTAGGTTATACCTATGTGAATGATGGATTGTGTTTACCAACTGTTTCTACATATGATTACCATTCCAATATGTCTGACGCTATTGTGCTGATGTAACCAAAGTCCTACTTCGATTTCGATGTATTCGTTTGTAAATAGCACACTTTTTTCACTGTGATGTCACACGTGATCAAGGCAGGTCGCCGAAACGCGTTGTGTGATTAAAATCAAGGTTCCACTTTACTTCTGGACTGTGTTTGATTCCTGAGAGCGTACTATACTGCATTTTTGTTGTTGGATATATATATATATATATATATATATATATATATATATATATATATATATATATATATATATATATATATATATATATATATATATATATATATATATATATATATATATATATATATATATATATATTCACTGAAAAAAACCATATGTTTCAGCCACATTATAGCTAGGAATTAGCATTTAAAAAACCTTAGAAATTCACTAAAAAAAACACAGGTTTCACACATGTTATAGTTAGCTGGACATTTCACTCATACAAAACCATTGAAATTCCCCCGTTCTAGTTAGTTCAGCTAACTATAACTCGCGCACCCGCTATGCACTGCTGATGACGTCACATACTACATCACTCATGACATGTTCAGTGACATCACTCTTGACATAACTGATGACATCTCAAATGACTTCACTGATGACATCACTGACTGACTATATAATTACTTACTTAGACTCTTCTTGTGGGAAATCTCTTCCCAAATCTCCTTCAAATCTGTCTTTTCTGATTTTGTTATGTAGGATGTTACATATCGAGCAACAGCAATGGAATTGTCTGCAACATATTGAATGTCAATGTTAAAATTCCACATGGACAAAATGACTGGGTTGTAGTCATTTATGTATTTTGACTCTTCATTTCTTTTTGAGTTGTAGGTATTTTTTGGAGACTTTCTTGTGAAAGTATGTCGAAAAGATGACATAAAACTGTTCACTCTTCCTTTCGATATTACAGGACGTGGAAATCCAAAACGACATTTTGTGTAGAACTTGTCCTTGGATTTGTACTTTCGACGACAGTATTTCCCACAACAATGGCTTTGGAATTGTAAGACTTGTTGTCTTAAGTCCTTATCTTGTGTACTTTTGGGTATATCACTTGTAGCATATTCTTCAATGAAAGACAGCACAGTATCATCTGACTCAGTTCCAAATTGTGGAGCATCTTTGATCCAAATTAGCATATGTATGTGAGGAGCACCTCTTGCTTGATACTCCTTTCTCCAAAAGAAATCCAAAACCTCTCCAAGAGGAGGATTTTTTTATTGGTGATAAAAGACATCATAGCTTCGAATCTATGATTGAAATACCTGCATACATTTACTGGATCCAAAGAGCACAATTCTCCAGGTGTCTTGTATTCAATATTTAGTATATTTGGATTTGCTTCTTGAAGAAATTGAAGTAAATCATCCCAAGCATATTCAGCACAGCTTAGAGTAAGGAACCATGTAGGAGTCCCTAAGTTCCTTAGCATACATTTTAGCTCTTCATGACGACGGTACCAGTACTCATTAGCACCATGCTGACATGTCATGAGATTAATCAGCTGAGATTCCAAAACATTATCTTTCTGCTGTACTTTATCCATAAATTCCTTTGCCGATGTACACCTGTTTTCAATATATGATTCACTGCATAAGAAAGTCCAGACAAGTCACTCTCAAACAAAATATGAAACAAATCAGAATACATTGTAGAAATATTGGATCTTCTGCATACAACCTTGATGTCCGGTATTCAGATGCAGGAATCTGCACAGGTCGGTCATCATATCGTCCTCCTTTTCCTGTTGGAAATAACTGAGGGAAACAACGAGCTTCCAAGCTTTTTTCCCATACACTAATGAGACTTCCCTTTGCTTCTTTCATTTGGAATAACTTTATTTCATTCCCCATCACTTCTTTGGAATGAAGTGGATGAATACTATAATGTTCGTAGATCTCTTCAGTACTGGACTCATCTACTTTTTCAATTTGTCCAGATGTGGAATCACTATCTTCTTCTACAGATATTTCTTCTTCTCTCACATACACATTTTTATAGTATTAATCATTTTTTACCAGATACAACGTGGCCTTTTTCACTTTCCTAACATCCACTAATTGTTGCCAGATTTTCTTACTCTTAGTAGGAAGGCGATTAACTAAAACAACTAGATGTTCATCTTCAACATTTTGTAGACCAATTGTTTCAATATTTTTCTTTAACTCTAAAGGCAAATACAAAACTCTTCCCTTTAATCCTCTCTGTAAATCTGAAGGAGGCAATTTCCCTGTCTTAGGCTCCATACGAACAATAGCCTGAAATGGATGCACACATTGAATAAGAATAGACTCATAGGTATTTAGATCCATCAGTTCAGAAGGAATATTTACCAACTCAAAATTATTATGCACAGCTCTAGCAGGCATTTTGTTCTCATCTAAATTGTCATAACAATATTTACAAATACGCTGATCAGAACCCAGATCAAACCAATTCTCTACCAACAAATAAGTTGTAAAATCGTTCCACTCATTATTATTTTCCTTTTCACTTTATAATTGCAAATCAACAGTCCTGGTCTGATTTTTATAATGAGTTTGTCGACAACAGACACAAGAACAATTTGGCCTTTCACCTGGAATCACCTTAAACTTTGTAATTTCTTGCTCAAAATGTTCTACACTACAACATTGTACATTCTCTTCCACATTTTCTTCTATTAATGTATCAGTTTCTGCACTATCTTCCTGAGGACCAAAGTAACTAACCTGAATTTCATCAAAAACATTTGTTACATCTAATACACATCCATGCAAAAGAGCACTGTTCAACAATAGATTCTTGCCGTACACTACAAATACTACTACACTTCAAAGTGTACACTGGAGCTTTAGGATGTCTCCCTAAAACTTTATCAGCTAACACCTCTTCTGCATTTCTAGGAACAATTTTCTCTTTCTCAATAGGACAACCTTTTTAGCTTCATAAGCATGACCACTGGTGTCAACTGCATGCAACAAAAAATTACTCTGAAAATAACTCTCTTCATTAAAACGAGGCTCAGAACTTGAACTATGTTTCCATTCACCCAAAGAAAACTCAGAAAAATTACTTCTGTTAATTACTCTTCTTCACTTACTTTTGGCCTTCATTAATGGATAAGCTTATCTAGTGATCGAATTCTATTGCTTACTAAAACAAATAATTTGTTTTTCAATTCCAAAGCTTTCTCAACTACATTTTCTATACGTTTCTTCTTTTTATAAAATGCTGTTTTTTTTACATTTCTTAACTTTCTTAATCAAATTTGACACAACTCTATTATAATTCACATGTTCGTGGGTAGCACTCCGATCTTTTAAACTTCATATTTTTATACAATTTTAACCATCTTTACTATCTTTGAATACAATTTAGTAAACTTTTAATCAGGTTTTTATTGTAAGTGCTCGAAATGTGATATGAGGTGTAGTCACACTGCCATTGGAGTGTAGCAAGCTTAGGACACCACGGAACAAGTTATTTAGGCCAAAGAACAGGATTCTGGGAACCGTAGTATTTTAGGTGATGTTCGGTAGGCTCAGGTGTGAACAATCCCATGTAGAGGTTGGGTGGATATAATGAGAGAGGGCGGGTGATGCCGGCTAAAGGAAAGGGAGTGGTTACTGGATGGAGTAGATCCTGTGGAAAGATTAGAGATGTGAGGATGTCATCGTTTTAGCAGGTACGCATGGATGAAAAATGGGAAAATCGGAAACGTAGTCACTGTTGGGAAGGGATTGTAAGTTTCATGAAATATTGGATGAGAAAGTGTTACGAAGTTAGGAGAGGGGAGGAGGGTGAAGTAGGGGTTGGAGAAATTTAATGGAATTAGAAGGCATGGAACGAAGGTGAGGGTTAAGAATGGTTACATAAACGTGATTGCCTCAGAATGATCACGACTGAGCCTAGAATGAATGCTAGCTATGAATAAATACACATATCACAAGCTTTGTGTTTAAACAGTGACTAAAATGTTAAGTCGAGCATTTACAGAAAACGTTTGTTTATGTTATTTCTAGTTTCCCCTGACGAAGGACCCTGGGTGGTCCGAAATGCATTGGGCCATGAATAAACTGCTACATGACAGAAGAGAAGCATGGTGTATTTTGTACGCATTCATGAAGAGGGGCGTGAACAGCCCGCTTGAATATGAGAAACTATGAAAATATGGCATTTTACCTTGCGTGATGTCGAGATGGATAAAAAAGCGTAAACAATTGAAAATGGCACATTTGAGAAATAAAAGGAATTTAAAGAAGAAGAAAAAGTAAAACATTGAAATGATAGGTTGCAACTGCATTCTAAGAAGAGGCTGTCGCCACGGTTTCTTGGGGCGAAGGAGCCCTGAAATTTCGTTGTTACAACTCTATTTTAAAACATTTTTTCCTAATTTCCATAAATAGGTTTTTCCTCCTTTTACTATACACTGCTTTTTCTGATGTTGACTTCCCATGATTGTTCTCTTTATTTTTATTTTTGTTTGCAGATACACTAAAAGTATTTTTCTCTTTGTGCACACTACTCCTAGGGCCCCATTAGGATGGCGGGCGGATTGCCCCCGCCAGGCTGGCGGTAGCCACCGCCAGCCTGGCGGGGGAAATCCGCCCGCCATCCTTCCCTGTATTCCCCCCCACCATATTAGAATGGCGGGGGGACCACGGCGGAGCAAAACACCGCCTGCCACTTTTCCGCCCCGGTCGCCTTGCGGCCGGGACGGAAAACGAGTAACATGCAGGCGGTGTCTGTCAGACACCGCCCGCATCATTACAATGGGCATTTTACAATGCCTTTCCGTGGCGGCAATGCCGTCACGGAAAGGCATGCAGTGTTCAGAGTGAAGGCCAAAGGGGGGTGGCACACGGGGGGTACCTGTGGTACCCCCCTGCATTTCCATAATCAAAGCGGTAGGCACCGCATGGTGCCTGTCTCTTTGATTATGTAAATGCTGCACAGCATTTTTAGTATTGTGGCGGGCGGAGCACAGAGCTTCGCCCGCCACAATACTAAAAATGCAGGATGTTCCCGCCACAGTGGCGGGCACATCCTAATGCTGCGTGCGGGACCCCCGCCCTTAGGGCGGGCGGTCCCGATGTTCGATAGGATGGCGGGTGGGCAAAGCCCGCCCGCCATCCTAATGGGGCCTCCAGTGTTTAATATTTTCCTCAGAAAAGTCTTCGTTCTCTTACCAGGACTTTTTTTCTTTTTTCTAACTCATTGTTCTTCATGTAAATCTTGTGGATGACTTCTCTTTATATAAACACCTTTCTTTCGTTGGTTCATCTTTTGAGCTTTTGTAGGCATGATGAATTTTTTTCAGTGTTGATAAACAGAATCTATTATAAAAAATATATATAACATTACAAAAATAAATATATGAAATATTCTATTATATTACTTATAAAAAGAGAGGGAGGATTATAAGGACAAAGGTGGGACTATGAAAATAGAAGGACTTACAACAAGAGAAGAAGGAGTATGAAATAAGGGAAAATATGAGGAAAAAGGGGAGTATAAACAGACACTGCAATATAAAGGGATAAAGGGAGTATGAACAAACTGGAAAGTATGAATAGGTAATGGACAGTATGAAAAGAAAGGTAGAAATATGAGGAGAGAAGGAAGAGTATAAGAAGAAAGAAAGAGTGAGAGGAGAGAGGGGGGCACTATAAGAAGAGACAGAAAGACTATAAAGAAAGAAGAATGAATATGTGGAAGGAGGTGCAAGTATAAGAACATAAAAGAAATACTAAAAAAAGGACGGTGTGTATAAGGAGAGAGAGGACATTACCAGAAGAGAGCACGGAGAATGTGAGGATTAGTGGAACATAAGGAAAAAAGGGGTGTATAAGAACAGAGGATACAGTATGAGGAGAAAATAAGGAACATAAACAGATGGGGATTATGAAGAATGAAAAGTGTATGAGGAAAGAGGCAGAAGTATGACAAGAGAAACAAATATAAAGAGAGAAGTCTTCCATATAGACACTACTTGAACGCAGGACTATAGCAGAAGTGAACTGTACTAGGCACACTAAACAGGTAAAATCGTGGTGTTACCTTCACTTGTAATGCTTCACCTTATTTAGTCACATCTACATAACTTTAAACTCTTTTTTTCTTTTTTGTTTTGCAGAATACCTACCCAATGTCTTTTGGAGTTCACATCACAATTTGTTTATAATACTGTTTTATTAAAGTTATTTTTCTAGTTGTTTATTATGTTATCTTTAAGTTACGTTTACAGTTATTGTTGTTTTAATAAAAGTTAATTTAAAAAAAATATATACTTGTTTTTTTTGGGGGGGAACGGTACACAACAAAAAAATATTTACAATTTGAAGTACTATAGTAAGATGTTTGACAGTAGGGTTGAAAAGTACTGGCTGTACAATAAGTTATGTTTTCTCTGGATGGATTACAACATAGAAAGGAAATCAAACTAAAACAAAACAATGTGTTTCACATTTACAAGCCTCTAGCGACATTTTCGCTTGCAAACCTACCCCCCTACAAAATTAACTGTGTGAACCTCAATGACGCCCCTCAAACCACAAAAACGACCCCCCCCCCCCGGAGATTTCTATATTGTGTGAGGGAGGCTGCCTGATGCCCTGGAATCTGCCACGCCCAGACCTGGTTCCTGCAGTGGACATAACCACGCGTGACCGTCACCACAAATTCATTAGAACGCTTATGGCTTTACCACGCATGCTTTTACAACTACTATATATTTACCACGCATGATAAAGGAATAAGCAAGGTAATGGCTTTGTGGTGACGATCACGCGTTGTAATGGCTGTGCCTTACCTGCTTCAAATAAGTTTTTAGGTATGCGTGTGACCAAGTCTGATAAGATCGGATGCCAAGGACAAACACTGTGGTGTCTGTGGCAGGAAATCTCATGGATCACAGAGAAGATAGGCGGGGGTAAATTGAATGTAGCAAGTATAATAAAAATAATGGAGGAAAACTACAAAAATGGCATAGGACGGAGTATGTAATCAACGTTTGACGCCTCAACAATACATTTCAAATAAATATAGATAGAATATGAATATTAATATATTACTAAAGTATAGCTGCGGATGAGGCACACGATCCGGCAGAAGAAAGCGGCAAATTTAATACCTGAAATGTGGAGAGGTTTGCTTGGCGAACTTGAAGAAAAACAAGGAAGCGTGGGCTTGGAAATGAGGCTACGCATGTGTAGAGAGTACAACTGGTGCAAAAAAAACCGGAAAGTTTTACATACTATCATAAAAATATAGCTCTTTTTTGGACCAGTAAAGTTAGTTCTGAAAATAACTGTTTTTTTATGAGCTCCAAAGCCCCCACAGTCCCAGCCGGCTCCCCACGTCCTTCGGGAGCCGGCATTGCTTTTCATCACCCTGGGCACTGCAGAAGGCAGCACTGTAGGCACCCCAGGACACTGCAGAAACCGGCCCTGAAAGGTGGTGGTCCCCAGGGCCATCAAAGGCTCCAGGAAGGCCCCCCTCCCAACATTCAAAAGCCCGAGGGATGGTAGTCACCGGGGCTGGGTGGTCCGTTGCCCCTATTTTCTATATTAGAGCCCCAGAGAGGTGGCGGTCCCCGGGGTGTGTGTGGGGGCTTGAAACCCCCCACACAGTTTTTTTTATACAAAAAGAAGCCCCAGGGACTAGCAGTCCCCGTAGCTCCGGGGGGGCCATGAGCACCCCTCATACATATAGTTAAAGCCCCTGGGGATGGCGATCCCCGAAGCAGAGGGACCCCTCTGAGCCCCCTATTATGAAAAAGAAATTGCCCCCGATATTTGGCCCCCGAGGACTAATAAAAATAAAATGGACTTCTAGTTTTTTTTTCCTTTTCCACCGCGTACGAGTACCATACGTGTACGCCGCGATTTAAAAAAAAAAAAAAAAATTGGGAGTCCTAAAAATCCATGTAGGACCCCCTAAGCAAGCCTAGAGGGTCAGGATGTTTCTACCCTGCCCCCTTTCCTTATTTTTCAACATTGTTGTACTGTTTTTTTGTGACTCGGTTCTACCGAGACCGAAAATGGCTGCCAATACTTCCTAGTTTGGAGTGTTGACAGACAGTTGACATCCAATCAACATGCAGCTCATGCCCGTAATTGTACGGATTTCCGTACGCGTACAGTACTTCGTCTCTAGATATCACTATGATTTTACTTTTGATTTTCTCAGGAACTACTGAACGGATTTACACCATTTAACAAAAAGCACAATCTGGGAACTAAACTCTACCTCTCTGCCAAATTTGGTGCAATTCCGTTAAACCGTTCGGGCTGTAGACCATGCTAAAGGTCGATATGGAAAATTGCATGGGGAAAAATGTTTTGGGACCCCCCTTTTTTCTCATCCCCCACTTGACGAATCACCCCCAAACTCTTAGGGAAGGAGAGGAGCAGAGCAGGCCAATATCTTGGAGAAATTAGTGAAGATTCGTCCACCAGCGCCAAAGTTCTTCTAAATAGAATGTTGTGGTTTTCCTATGGAAAGAAGGTCCTAACTATAACTACCTACTGGCTACCGCCAGTAGGTAATATATATATATATTTATATATATCGAAACAAAAGTCCTGCAATGCGTCTCCTCGCACCACCACGGAACAGATCTCACGAAACACCAAAGATAGATTTTCAAAGATGTGGCTTTATTTTTCCCTCGCCATCGGCATGACGCGTTTCGGCCGTCAAAAAACGGCCTTGATCACATGGCCTCAAATTACCAATGGGGGTGTTTAAATACTGTGTCAAACATAGAGGTAGAAATGATAACAGCGGATTAAGGGGTCATGGACATAGAAAAATTACTACTGCTTTACACATATGTACAAAATACAAAAACTCAATGGACATTGCGATATTTCAGATAAATCATGAAACTGAATAAAGTGCTAGTGCAATATCTAGTAAAATTATTTACAAGGTATGTACAATAATGTCAATTGAGAAAATTAGAATTAATTCTACATTTTATAACAGTCAACACATATGTGCAAAAAATTATTATGGCATGTCCAAAAAACATGATACAAGACCTCCATCTATGTCATCAAATAAAAGTGCTCAAGTGCCCAAAGTGCATAAAGTTATCGCAGTAAGTACATGTATGCTATGAAAGCAACAAATCATAGCACAAGATGTCATGTAACGCAATGTACCTGCGCAAGTGTTATAGATACCCACCACAGTTAAAAACAAACAGACATTACTGCTGGTGCTCAGAGTTCACTATAGCCATAGTGACTAAATATAATGAAAAGAACCAAGACCATTGCATAAAAGCAAAATTGGATTGCAAAGGATTATACATTGTAAGTAGCTATGAGCTCATAATAACTGTGCTATACATTACTGAAAAATAGGAGAACATTCAAAGAACAGAGTTCACATACTACAGTGGGAAAAAGGTGTTTACATAGGCTGCTCAAATCAAGATTACACCAAAGGGGTTGATTAATGGTATATTTACAGAAAAACTTGTAAATCTTCCCCCCTGTTAAGCCCATTCGGTATTCTGGTATTTAAGAGGACAATGTATTTGCTCTCTAATTGTCTCAGAATCTTTTCCCGATCCCCCCCCCGGATGTTTTTGGGGACGGAGTCAATAACAAAGTAGGTGAGATGGTTCAAGTTTTTGGCGTGTACAAGTTCAAAATGCCGGGCAACAGGATAATTGGAATCAGAATTCACTATTGCCCTTAGATGTTGCAATATGCGGTTAAACACCTGTAACTTGGTGCTTCCCACATATTTAAGTTTGCACGTACACTCCAAAACATATACAGCATGATATGTACGGCATGTATACAGGTCTTTGATGGGTGTAGGCATGGGATTAAATGGGGATTGAAATTCCACCGTGTTTACCCCAAACTTGCACGCTCTGCATGAAATGCATTTGTGGAAACCCTTTTTGTTGGAAATTAAAACCTTGTTATCGCTCACTTCTGGGCTGGTCTTTACTAGGCAATCTCTCATCGAGGGTCCTCTCCTGAATATGATGGAGGGTTCAATGGGCAGTAGTGGTGACAGATTAATGTCGGTGTGGAGAATGGGCCAATGTTTCTTAAGGATGCCCCTTATTTTTCTCTCCTCAGTATTAAAGGTGGTAATTAAACTGACCGTGTTGATGTCATGTTTAGGGGCATTATCTACATCCTCATTCGCATTCTCAGAGCCCTCTCCTCCAACATCATCAATACTGGCTCTGTTAGCTTTATCTCTAGCCGTTAGAAGATCATCCATCAAATAACCACGTTCTACAAACCTCTGAATTGCCTCTTCCTGGCAGGTATTCAGATCAGACTCTAAACTACAAATTCTGCGCATCCGTATAAATTCCCCATAAGGGATACTTTTTATGAGGTGTTTAGGGTGCGCACTAGAGGCGTGCAGAATTGAATTTCCCGCCGTATTTTTTCGGTGGAGTCTGGTGGCTAAGGTGTTGTTAAGGATGTAAATGTCAACATCCAAAAACTGAATATTGGATTTGCTGATTTGGCTAGTAAATGAAAGGTTCAAGTTATTGTTGTTAATGATTTTAACAAAGTCAGTGGCAGATTTCTCATATTTATATATATATATATATATATTCACTGAAAAAACCATAGGTTTCACACACGTTATAGTTAGGAATTAGCATTTTAAAAACCTTGAAATTCACTGAAAACATAGGTTTCACACCAGTTATAGCTAGCTGGTCATTTTACTCATACAAACCTTTGAAATTCCCCTGTTAGAGTTAGTTCAGCTAACTATAACTCGCGCGCCCGCAATGCACTGCTGATGACGTCACATATTACATCACTCATGACATGGTCAGTGGCATCACTCATGACATCGCTGATGACATCTCAAATGACATCACTGATGACATCATCCATGTGAAAGAGTGGCAGACCTCCTCTCACTCTAACATAACCTTTGATACACACATTTAAAAATAGAAACAAAAATGTTCAAGAAATTGGAAATACCAAAAACAGTTCCAACAACCTGTTCCAACATCTACTTCCACATCCACTCATTCACCAACAGTTCTATATAGTCACTCATACATGCACTCAATCATCATATGTACTCATACACCTATACATCCTGTTACACATCGATACTTATCCATAGAGTTACTTACATACATACTCACACATGCAAATAAACATCAATTTACTTGCATATACAGCTATACACACAAACATACATATACTGACTCTCTTAAACAATCACTTATAGAAACACATGCTTAGTTATACAGGAACTCTTCTAATCTCTAACTCTCATATATACTCACTTATATACACTAATACTCACATATAGTAGTTTAACACATATGTGCTTAGTCATAAAGACAGTATTGAGACAGTCATTCACTCACTGACACACCTATACACATACTCATCCATCCATACAGTCCTGCACACATGCTGTCTTCAAAACACATATAAACAGTGAGTCTGTTGCTAAGTAATATCCCCCACAAACCCATATAAACTAACCCTGGGTGAAGGACTTCGCTACACCCATGGAGTAGTTTTGCCTACTTCGCCCTTTGCAAAGTAGGTGTAGCAGGCAACACTACGCCCACCCAGTGGGCGTAGCAAAGTTGCCTGCTACCCGCCTCCCTCCCGCCCTCCCCTCCATACCTAATTTTTGAAAATAATGAAAGAAAAGTAAAAAAAAAGGCACTTACCTTGTGCGCTGCGTCCCGGGTCACCCTCTGCTCATTCGTGCCGCTTATTCTCGCAGGAGCGGCCTTACCCCTATTTAACCTCTGGCTTTTATATCAACTCTGATGAGACCAGCCAACGTAACCAGACCTCCAGATGGGGTAATAAGAGAGTGACCACCTTCTCTGACACTACGGACTCGAAGGGAGATGGGCATGATGAATATAATTCTAATTTTGACCAAGGGTACAACCCTAATCCCCAAAATAGACAGGGATCCTTTGAGAGGAACACCCCACAGAATCGTTTTTTACGGTACCGCCGAGGCAACCTCTGCCCAAGAACACGGACCTCCCAGCAGAGGAATTTCCATCCGGGGCAGGGTCAGCCTCAGATGAATGTACAAACACAACATCACCAGTATTGGAGAACATAAAGGGCCTACCAGTCTTCAATCTGTCCCTACAAGAAATTGACCCCAGTTCCTCCAACCTCCTGTCTAGAGGCCTATTGTTTGTACCATCTGCTAACTTTGACAAGTTTGAATTCATTAAGGATTTACACCTGTTTTTCAGGAAAATCTGTTAAAAAAATTCTTCCTAGAGAATGTGTCTCCACAGGACCAGGAGAATAGATCAGGATTAAAACCCCCGTTAGTGTTTACCCCAACCATAGATATGGTGGGTCCTGTGGTGAATATTTTTGAAAAAGCCTTAGCTAGGAAAATCGAAAAACTGATTCAATATGTCCCTGTACCTCTCCCTAATCTATCAAGACAAGAGGAAGATATTCTTAAAAATCAAAAAGAAGACAGAAGCCTCACGATAAAACCTTGTGACAAAGGAGGAGGAATCGTTATTTTTGATACCTCCGCATATATGGATAAGATGAACAATCTACTATCCTCTTCTGATCATTATCAGAAGATTACTCGTAACCCTGAAAATGTTCTGAAATGACGCATTTTATCCATGGTCGAGAGAGCTGTTGAAATGGGCTACATTTGTGAACAAGAGGCAGAATTTCTAACTCCAAGTTTTACCAGAATGCCCATCATATATAGAGTCCCAAAAACACATAAAAACAGCACTGACCCTCCCCTGAGACCCATTGTCTCTACCATCGGGGCGGCCACTGAGCCCCTGTCTAAATATATAGATCGTTTTCTTAAACCTCTTGTCAGTGACCTAGAGTCCTATGTGAAGGACACAGGTCACTTCATTGGCAAGATTGAAGGTACCACATATCTTGAAGATCAGCAATTGTTAGTCAAGTCAAGAAATACTTTTTTCGGTTCAATTTTCAAAAACCATAAAAGTACAAGACACACATAAAAAATGGTCCAAGAATCACCATACAACATTAAAAAAGTTACATTCTACGGTTAAAAAGAGACAAGCGTTAATAAAAGCATTACAAGATAAAAAACTAGATTCAGATATACAATAGGCAATGTTTGTAATGGGTATTCTATGTCCAATTGATCTTTTTACCCAGTCTCACTGCAATAGTTAAAAATTTGGCCACATTATAGATTTCCCAGATATCTGTTAACATCTGAAGATACAATAAAGCTGGTTTAACCTGCCTAAACCCTCTCCCCTTTAACAGGGGAATAATGAATTTTTTCCTAATGTCTTTAAAGTGGGCACAAAAGAACAGGTAATGGGCAGTATCCATGATTGAGTAACCATCACAGTTACATATATTCAGTTCCAAGTCCCTGGTCCAGCCAGGACGGCCAGAAATTAACAGGTGGACTTTGTTCAATCGGAACTTAGTGAGAAGGTACCTATGGTTTGGATTGTTAACAACCTTCAAATAAAGTTCCGGTTCATGGTCTGAAGAAACAATCAATTGATGAGACCTAACAGAAGGTTTTAACAGCTCCCTGTTTTCTCTGTCCATTCCACTATACAGCAAAAAAGTGTTCTTTGTCCACTTCAGATCAGCTTTCACAAGGGCAGATGGATTGTGGAACAGTTTGGGCCGTCCCAGCTTTACACACAACTGTTCAACATATTTCAGCCAAGGGATCTTGTTCCAGTGATCTAATTTTAAGCAGTCCTTCAGGATTTCATGATTAACTTCAAGCTCTGGATTGAGCCATACAGATATCCATTTCAAAAGGGGGGCCATAGAAACTCGATCTTCCAGAAAATCCACCCCGCATTCCTGATGTACGATAAAGCTGGCAGTGGATTTTGGCAAGGAAAGAATGGATTTTAAAAAATTATCTTCAATCACTTGGAGAAATTTAACAGGCCTAAAGCCCCACAGGTCTGCACCATACATAGCGATGACAATACATTTAGCAGCATACACTTTTAAAACTGCCTCTATGGGCTTCACCCCAAGTTTACGTGAAAAACCAAGGACTGCACATATGGATCGTGCCAGAACCTTTTTTTTCTCCAGCATTTGGGGGTGCCATGTAGAGCGGTCATCAAACACAACGCCCAGATAAGGGAATCTGGAAACTCTTGATAACTTGTGGCCATTACAGTGTAGAGTCATGACATTTTTTTGGGCCTTTGCATAGTCACCCTGGATGTGGAATCTCTATATTCGAACATCCCCCAAAGCGGCGCATTCAAAGCCATTGAAAAAATCCTGTCCTCCAGACCTGATATTACCAACTCTGACTTCATTCTTCAATGTCTTGAAGTGGTATTATATAAAATTATTTTGAATTCAATAACACTCTGTTGAAACAAATTCGAGGAGTGAGCACTGGGGCCAGTTGTGCCCCCAGCATAGCCTGCCTACATGTGTGAGAGTTCGGAAAAATTCATATCTATAATGAAATGGCCCCCTTCGATGTAAATGTCAAAATATGGTCATGATTCACTGATGACATCTTCTTTATATGGAGGGGGGAGCACGAGTCATTAAATGAATTCATAATGTGGCTAAACGCAGCTGATGCCATCCTCAAATTAACCCTCCATGCGAGCAATGTCAAAATTGAATTTCTCGACATTTGGGTGGAACATTACGAGAAAGAACTGAGGATATCCCTATATACAAAACCCACAGCGAGAAATACGCTGCTACAGTACGGCAGCTTTCATCCGCGCTGTCAAAGGGACAGTATACTCTATAGTCAGTTTCTACAGATCCGGAGAAACTGCACTGATATCAGAGATTTTTTGGCCCCATCTGACATTCTAAAAGAAAAACTCAAATATCGAGGATACCCCCGAAATTAATCAAGGACTCGTTCAAACGAGCGAGATATGCCAATTGGAATGCATGTTCTAACCCAGAAATAAGGAATCTTTAGATCAATTGGTATGCATTACCCGACATTCCAACCTGGATAACAAAGTGAGGCAAATCATTAACTCCAGCTGGCATCTCCTCAATCTGGAAGAGAACAGAACTCAATTACGCAGGCCCATGTTTACCTTTAAGCGGAATAAGAACTTAAAGAACCACCTACTGAAAGGCAAAATACAGGATTGCCCCACAAGCCAACAAACTACCATTACCAATTTCAACCCTATATTTAGAAACCACCGATGTGGTACCTGCCAGGCCTGCCCCAATGCAGAGATTTGCGACACGATCACCACCACTGAACGCACAATATCTGTGGTACACAATAAAAGATTGACCAACTGCTGCACAGGTAACGTTATATACGTGATCCTATGTCCTTGTAAACTGCCTTATGTGGGGGAAACAGGAAGGGAATGTCATCTGAGAATTTGAGAGCACAAGTCCAACATCCGAAATGAGAAAGGTACAGCTCCCATTGTGTCACAGTGGTTAGAAACCAAGCACTCCGAAAAGGAGCTAAGATGGTTTATACTTGAAAAAATCCATCCCAAACCAGGAGAGCACCCCACGATTCTCCGTAAGAAAAGAGAGAGTTTTTGGATTTTTTACTTGAACTCTGTGAAGAAAGGCCTTAACGAGGAATGCCCCTGGTCCAATGCCATCATATAACCTCCTTTGCCCTACATTGTTCCCTGTGACCTAATTCTCTGCATGCCCCCCTTTTGAGACCTGAGATACCGGGAGCGACCCATTCCTAGATTTGAATGCAGTAGCCCTTAAGGTTTCTTTAACTTCCTGAGTGTCTGCATGATCTCTCATGCTTATAGGTATGTCCTATATATGAGAGGGACGATCTATGTGGTGATTTTAATATTTATAGATATTGCCATTTGCCCCCTATGGGCCTGACGCCTCTGGACTAGTCATCCCCTGCCATCTCTCTGCTTGAAAAACACCTGTGCGCGATACGGGTTGCTCTGCAAGAATGTCAATATCCTTTGACAGGTGGGCACCATTGAAATCTACTTACCCACCTTGTTGCCTTTCTGGGATTTACATCTGTATCATTGTACCTCCAGAAAAGACTATGACAGAACTCCCTCCGGTTGGAGCATTCATCTTGAGGTTAAAAGCCGGAGTGCTTGCCCTTTATCTACTCGGAAGTCTATCTAGCACCTGAGCATATGGAGCCCCTATTTGGGTCTTTCATACGGTCGCTGCTTGTGGTAAATCCCTGTTAAGCTTAGCTTCCTGGATATCCTTATACATCTTTTTCTGTTCCATACCACCATCTAGGAAAATCAGGCGTGTGTTTCTATACAGGTATGCAGGCGTTGTAGTTGGTTTGGATTACGATCAACTCCTATCTAAAATGGCCGCCCCTCAGGACTAACCCTGGCTCGAGCTTTGCCTGTCCTCTATTTCTTTACTATTTTGGTAGACGCTGAGTGATGGGCATTTCTATGTCGTCATCGGTTTAAAAGGACATGGGAAGAATGGCCGCTCCCTGGCGTTCTTTGGAGGACTTAGCTATCCTCGCTGCCTCCGACCCCCGGTGTCTGCGCTGCTGTGCAGCTTTTCGGTGAGTGTCTTCGTAATCCTTTCTTCTTTTTCTCAGACGCCTTAAGCCAGAAGTTTCGCCCTTGGTGTCCGAGATTCACACCCTGCCGTTGATTCTGCGGCCGGTCGTTTGGCGTTGCGCTCCCCTCTCTGATTGAAGAGACAATAAATGATGACCTCCCTATTCCTATGCTTACCTCATAGATGAGTGGTGTACCCCTCTAATAACTCTTCTAAACTTCCCTTACAGACCGCCCGTAGCTGAATCTGGGACGTGTCACATCACTCCAAATACCTTGCTGAACTCTGAAGGAGAGCTTCATTTTAAGAGCCGTCCTCCATGAGGTACTGACTGTGATAATCTGAAACCACATCCTTATAGCATACACACCTTGATACTACAGGATATAACTGACCCTGGTATATGTTTTAGTGAGATGTCCCTACTTAGTCACCTGTGGAAACCGGTGTATTATTTTATCATGACAGACCCGATTTAAGTTTGCATCCATTTTTTGGTTTCCTTTTGCACGAGGCCCGGATATTCAGGTATCCAGTTCTATGCGTGGATCTACTTCATATCAGACTCCATACTGGACACAGGTTTCTAATGCGCTGACCAATGTGTTTTTCTTTCTTTCTTCTTTTCTTTTGGAAACCACGTATAGATAAAAATCCCCCTGATAAGACCTAGTCGGTGCCTGAGAAAAGTTGGTCAGCTCTCCTCAGCGAATGTGGAGTTCCATCCTCGTCGTATGCCTGATCATGCGAGGATTTTATCCAGGTAGGTCTTAATCAGTTCCTGTTCTCATTCAGAACTTTCTGCTCTGTCTTGAGCTACGAATCCATGCAAGGTTCCGACCCGTTTTGTTTTTGGTTAGTTTATTTGTAGATTCTTCTCTTGTGACTACACAGTCTCTGACCCTACCCCACCCTAAGTGAGGGCTGGTGGCTAAAGTAGAAGCTGTAATCTCTACTGGTGAGTCCATTTTCTTTCGCTTGCCCTTCTACTTATGGGTTGAATCTAATAGGTAAACCACTTCTATTGAAGAGATGATACCCCAGATCTGGTGGGGACCTGCCTAGATGGACCTTGACTATTGGGTGGTTATCTTGCTCTTTATGTGACTCCATTGGCTTCTTCTCTGTAAACCCCCAGGTTGTGCTTAGTTGGAGGAATAATTGGCTAAATGCTGTATGTTGTGTTGAAGCAAATGTGCGAGTGTTTGGTTCCCGACCCTAGAGCTGATCTTCATATGCTCTAAAAATTAAGGATATCATACCTAATGGAGTGACCCATGTAATCAGAGCCTAACACATGTTTTAAATATTGATGCATCATATGAGAGCCTCACAGGCTGCTGTTCTTTACATATGTACATGTTTTGTACTTTCAGCTATTGTGTCCCCTACTCCTTGGTACCTCACCGCCCTGACGAAGGTGTGGCCTATGTGGGCCGGTACACCGAAATGCGCGTCGGCGTGATTCGTGTTGGCGGCAGGATTGTTTATGCTCTTCTACGATCCTTTTTCCATCCTTACCTGCCCTAAAGTCCTTTTTGTTAATGATTCATTGTCCATCTTGATTTCATTTAAAGGCATTGATGTACCATTGATCTATCTGTGTGTATGGATGTATGAAAGAACGGTTGAATGATAGGTAGCCAAATTGGCTTGTTTGTGAATTTGTGATGTGTACGGTGATTGTGGGACTGCTATTGTCATGCTGATTATGTAACCTTATTAAATTTGTATATATTTTAATGTTCTGTCATACTATCTACTAATCTCGAGAAATCAGGAAATCAAAAAATTTAAAGAAAATAGTTAATAAATAAAAGATTTAAATGTGAAAATGTGTTGTTTGGCTCTGGAGTTACATGCTGTTACCCTCCCCATATTTTAGGATCCTTTTATAGGACCTACGCTATATAATGCTGGCAGGTCCTGTTGTTGATTCTTTGCGCTGTCTAACCCCCTTACCTGCCATTATTTG
Source organism: Lissotriton vulgaris (assembly GCF_964263255.1). Classification (NCBI taxonomy): domain Eukaryota; kingdom Metazoa; phylum Chordata; class Amphibia; order Caudata; family Salamandridae; genus Lissotriton; species Lissotriton vulgaris. The sequence goes on from NC_141685.1 coordinate 1,915,876,518, forward strand.
AAAACTCAATGGGGAACCTCCCTCTATTTTGTTAAAAGGCACGTAACTCTGGGCGTGGTCCTCTTCCTGAATGCCCAGCGTCTCTACTAGGGCGGTGCCTCTCACCCCACCATGAGGACGACGCCGTGAGCGGAGTTGCCTGCGATCCAATGCAGCGTCTGCACCCCGGGACGCTGGTCCCCAAACCTGTATTGCACACCCCTGCGCACCCAGACCTCAATGCCCACCTGCCGACACCGGCGTGTGTCAAAGAGGGCATACCACGTGCAGGTGCAATCTCCAAGCCCGAGGGCAGCGACCTTGGCACCTCCTCAGACCATTAAGGGGTCCGCGACACAGGCCCGAAGTACTTTTTTTGTTGTTGACGTACTCCACCAGCATACACAGCAGACAAGTAGGTCACACATTTGGAACTGAGTCTTGATTATACCATGGCGAAGCACATCAATTATGGCTGAGTTTATGTCACTATACTCCCTTCGATGTGGTGACATCAAGTGGGCCCACACGTGCTTGTGGGCCCACGCAGACTACTGCCCTTAGCCTATGCTGTGCTTGAGTAGGTCACACAATTGGAACTGAGCATCGATTTTTCAAAGGCAGAGTACATATCATTGCACACAAGGAGAGGCGTACGAGGATGACGCGTTGCATTTGGGAGGAAAAAAGGATCATCGTTACGGAGGTGATCGAACACCACCGACAACTGCCCCGGTGTCACTAACTCTGCGCTAAGCAAAATAAGGGTGCCCTCTCTAGGCAGGTTTAAGGTCAGGGAGAAGAGGGGGAAACAACAACATAATCTGAACGAGCTCCCTTTTGACCTATATTTCTTTTGTCAAACTGAAATTAAATTCAACATATATAGGCTAAACAACAATAACGCCCAAAAACATAACCATGTTTATAAATATTCACATTATTTATTTATTTTCTTTGTTTTATCAAATATAGTTTTATACTTTCTTTTACATATAAAATCAATGTGTTAAACATCTATAAACAATATTACATAGTTCAACAGTCTTTGCATCACTAATTCCCGAGTACAGAAACAAGAAAAGAACATTCATACAAACTACCTCACATACATTCCATCTCAAATACATGCCACATTCATTAGTACATATATCTGGAGGATGGGAGACAGAAGATTGTAGAATCTCCATGACTAATTAAAGTAACTGCATATAGCAGGATCTGAACAGCATTGGTCTAAATGTGCATCACAAGCCTACGACACGTGGCTGTGCACCACTGCTGACCGCTGCCTTCAGCCTACACTGCGGTCCAGTAGGTCACGGAGTCTTGATTTAGCAATGGCGGAGTTCATTTCAGTGTACCAGCACCATCGCAGACTGCATCTCCTCCAGCCCCTATGCCACTAAGTCTGTTCCCCAACATTCATGGACACTCTCTGGTCGAACATTGGTGGCATCTGAGTCTATGGACTAGGAGGTAGTTTTCATTCTCATGTACCTAATACCGAATTGGTAGTGGCAATAAGGCTGTAGCACTCCACTCCTCCATTTGCTGCTTCCAGATAGCTTCTGCCCTCTGCATCATGCCCCGGAGGACACCTTCCACTGTCCACTGCAACCTCCAACACATTCACCTTCAATATTGACAAGGATACGCTCAGTCTGCATGGCCCTACCTCAGGGGACCGCAAGTCACCATCCCGTGGCGGTATGACTGTGTCAGCCACGGTGCATCAGGGGCCACTAACTCTGTGCAGCTCAAGTCAGGGACCCTGTTTGATTCAAAATTTGAGGGCCTCTCAGACGATGGCCTTGGGGTCGTCAACGCCATGTGTCTGTGGCCCTGCGCTGTCCATTGCCTCCTGCCTCAACTGCGGTCCACCAGGGCTCACACATCCAATTGAGTCCTGACTGGCCCAGATGTGGCATCACCGCAGGAGGGAATTGCCACCATCGCCAGGACCACCTCCAACCACCTTCTGCCAGAGTCAAAACAGTGGAACAGCAGACTAACGGAGTTGCTCACACCTGTCTTGGATGCCATCATCTGCCTGATACCCTGCTCAGCACTCCAGGTGCCACTGACTCAGTGTAGTGCAACCCATGGACTGTTACTGATTGAGTTTTGTGCTGTGGAGAGGTTGCGCAGCAATGTCACCTCAGGCAGTTTGGGAGACCTGGGACGTTGATGAGAAAGATGATGCAGATCTAACACATCCCACTGCATCTGCATCAGGAATATCCCAAATGGACACAATCCTAGTCATTATCATCACATGAGAACGCTCAGCTCTAGTGCCCAAACCTCAGTGCTCTGCAACTCAAGTACACTTCTGTTTGAAAGTTGGGTGACCTCTGTACTTGCTCCGGCTCCCTCCATATTGCTTAAAAGTCAACTCCGTTATGCATGCGTTTTCTGTTTCCATTGCACTAGTGTCCACTGTTCAAGTTGTTGCCAGCACCAAGCACTCGGTGCGGCCTGGCTTATACTCACCCCACACAAATCCAGCACAGGCTTCACTGTACATGTGGCCCTGACAATAAAGGGGCCGGGCACACGTGCCCATAGCCAGTTCAACATAATATCTGTGTGTGTCCCTGTTGTCTTGTTGTATGCATGAGGGCCCTGGGCCACACAACATTACATTGCGCTGTGTACAACGGATGCAGACATGTCACCGCAGGCAGCAGGTTGAGCTTGGACATGTAGCTTTGTCATCACCCACTCAATACGTAAGGGGAATGGACTGGACTGTCGTACGTAGAGCCAACGTGGGAGTGCGACTGATATTTGCGTGCCTCTGGGCATGGTTCTGTACTGGGAATATGCATCTGCATGTGTCTCCATGGCAGTGTGGGTCACCTTTGTGGGGTGTTGGTGGGCCCTGAAGTATATTAGGGACCCACATATGTGATCTGATTCGCCTTCAATGGGTTCGGATCCCACCCGCACCTTTTGGCATTCTGACACTTGGCATTGGGGTGCCATGGTTGGGTCGGTGAATGGTGGTGAGCCAGCCATGCTTGCAGGTGCTTCTTGCTGTGTAGTCTGTTGCAGTGTCTGTGTTCTCCTCTAACTGGCTTGGTTGCCATGATCCTAGGGGTTGCGTTGCGTGGGATGTCCATGGGCTGTTGGAGGGTGTCAGTGTCAAAGGTGTGGTGGTCCTCTCCAGCATCACTGATGTGTGGTTTTATTTGCTCTGCTGGAGGTGATGTGTGTCCCTCTGCAATGTGAAGGGGAAATGCATGTTGACATTGTGTTGACATGTAAGTTGGAGCATTGTTCTTGTTTACATGCAGACTGTATGACAATGTACATTGTGAGTGTTTTGGAGGTGCAGGATTTAGATGTGGGACCGTGTACATTTGAACTACATGACGGATGTGAAGTTGTACGCGTATATTTTCATTTCACAGTTTCCAGCTCTGTCAGATGTAGTAGGCCTTCTTTTGCATGTGTGCAGAGCCAGTTGTGTCCTCTGTTCTGCAATGTCGGGGTTGCACATTGTACCACATTGTTGTCAATGTGGGTGTGCTGTCCTTGCTATGTTTGTGTGTGTTGGAGGGTGCCACAGGGATCCGGGTCATGATCCAGGGTCATTGTTTGCGTGCAGTGTGCTACTTATCATTGTGCATCTGTGTCATTGTGCCCATCTCTGCCGTCCCCGTCCCCCGAGTCCCTGGTTCTTACACACCCTGTTGTGTCAGGTCTTCTCAAGCTGTGTCCATACACCTAACTCCTTGCACCGTCTCCACACTGATGACTGCGGCCTCCATTTCCTCCAGCTCCTCCTGTGGTGCAGGCTCCCACCTCCTATCGCCGTAGTTGCCTTTCTGTTGGCAGCGGATTTGTGCCTGGTTTAGATTTTCACATCATGCCAGCGCCTCTTGGCCTCCTCCATTGGCCTCCTCGACACTCCGACTGCATTCCCAGTGGTCTACTTGTGGGTCAGTTGATGGTAGTGTTCTGTCACTTCTGTGACGCTGATCTGGTTTTGCTGCAGACTGCACCCCGTCCTCCTCTCCCTCTTCTCCTTGGCCTTCCCCGACCCCGTTGTTCTCTGCTGGTGGTCTGTGGGGGTTGTGGGGTTCACATGGCCTCTGCGCTCGGTCAGGGTGCATCCATGTTGCTACACACTTTGTATTGTTCCTGGTGTGTTGTTTTTGTAGCTTTTATAGTGCATTTTCCCACCAGACGCGTTGGAATTGCAGGCCTGTTGCTGATTTTCGCTGCTTTTTATACCGCCATTGGCCTCATCGCAAGATTTTTTGCGTTCGTGTTTCGCATTTTTCTGGTGTGGCGTTGATTTTAACGCGGTCATTTGACGCGTTATCAGGAGACTATCGCATGGTATCGCCATGTTGAGAATGCTTAGTTAACACAGTCATTTTCCTGTGATAGACTGCGGTGTTGGAAGTTGCGTTTAGTTACTTTTGCGATGGTTATCACATGTTCTTGAGAATATGCCCCTGAGTGTGCAAAACAGTGAGGTGACCATGTAACAACAGAACTGGTATGTAACCGGGGATCAATAAACTGACTGTATAACTAAACACATTGCTTATGCTTTCAGTGCTGAAGTCTTGAAACTAATCAAAAGTAATAAAACACACAATAAAATGCAGAATACAGTACAAATATGAATGGTCAGGTGCCTGTTAGAAGCAATGGAGCGGGAAAGTCCTAGCATACGCCAAATGGCTAACAATACAAGGTGACAGTGCAAAAACCAGATAAAGTGCAACCTCCCTTTGTTGTGAACGTATCTAGGACCCTAATTAAATATTCCTGATTTATGCCCTTATGTGGTTATAACAAATCATATCCTTATAAAGGCATAAGAATCATATCCATATTTAGTCATAGCCAATGCAGTCCAAGTACGGCAAGGCTACTTCCCTAGACTCCTAGAAAGTACAACGCGTTCTTTAAACAAACCAAACCTCCAGCAGCCCGGGAATTCCCCCTGCTTTTGTTTTGATTTGTCCTAGAACTCCTGAGAGTCCTGAAAGAACTGCCAGTCCTTAGTGACAGTTCTTAGTGACGTCTTATGTCCAACCTTACGTCAAACACGGCACCTTTCAGGTATAAATATACCAGCATTTGCCTTAAGCAACACACAGTGGTTTGGAGCAGAGCGGCTATCTACTTACCCAAAGCCCTGCTGATGCGAGTGCCGAAGGAAGCCGACCCTCCCATTTGACGCACTGAGAGAGACGCTGTCTTTTCTCCTGCTGAGAAATCCAGCTCCAGTGTTTTCAGTCACCCTTGCGGGTTGCTGGGAGATCGAGTCCTGAGAACGAGATACAAGACCTCCTTCATTCTAAAACCAAGGTACGGAGCTGATTAGACCCTTAGAGAACTCTTGATTCAGATTCTTGGCAAAACTAACTTAACTTAAACTGCAGCTCACTTACTCCTTCCCACGTACTAGGCTTAGGTTAGGTAGGCATAGTTTAGAAGCACCAGTTGAGTACGTTTAGTCAACTTTTATCATTGTATATAAATGTATATATTTTATCCATTTTAAGTATCATATGGCTCAGATACCATATAAATGCTTTTACAGTATTATTTCATAATACTCCTTTTACTGTACGCACTTTACTTATGATGAGTATTGCAATTGTGGAAATTAATTTCTCTTGCATGAGAAAAAAGACTACTTAATAAATAACACCTTTTATTGAAAACGCTTGTCTCTCTATTTCTCTGCACTCTGGTGAAACTAAGCATGCACAATTGACTGAGTGAAATAGCTATCTATTGTTTTCACACGACTCTGGAGATATACTCCTTATTCTGGTGGGAGCAAAGTTGTCATGTTTATGTGGTTGTCAGAAACTAATCCCTTCTTGTCTAATCAGGAAAGTTAACTCGTTTGTGTTCATTCGAGAAAGTTTCTAGTGACCTCTGAGCTAGCTGGCATACCTAATTTAAGTCTAACATATTCAGTAGAGACCTAGTCGACCTCAGTCCTACGGCTAAACTGCCGTTTATGTTATTCCAATGCCCAGAGCCTATTGGGAATATAGGAACTACACTACACACCTCTACCCCAAAAAAACACAGCCCAATTTCAGTTCTACAGAGAGTGTAAAAAACACTACAACCTTCCAAGGGAAACATCCTTTACATCGCGGTGAGTACACTGCGATGCAGTAGCAACACAGCCAATACAACGCAAGTCATTACATCGACTTGCGCTGGATGGCGCTATAACCTAAGGAATAGTAAGATTTACTACTCCAACACCTTCCCTACTGTTGTGTAGGCTGGAGTTGGAATAGTAAATCATAATATTCCTAAATCCAGCGCCTCTAGCGCGAGGCGTTATAAAAATTTGTGTTGTAATAACTGCGATGTAATGTACCAAGGTGTAATAATCGCGTTGTAATGTCACATATTCCCAAAAATATCTACTGAAAAATAATTTAAATTTAACTAACCTTTTAAATTAATTTCCAAAATATTCATATGTTAAACAATAGTAGGGAAAGTGTTGGATTACATAGGGGGTCATATATACGTTTTCCACTCCAATTTAATCAACAGTAGGGACAGAATTTAACTTTCGAGGGGTCAGATTTACTATTTTCACTCCAACCTGAGCAACTGTAGGGAAAGTGTAAGACTTTAAAGGAGGCAGATTTGCTATATCCACACGCACATAAGTAATTGTAGTGAAACTGAGTTTTTCCCCTTCCTTCGCAAGTAACAATAGGAAAAGTAATGGATCTTGGTGGGGGCCCTAAAACAAAATATACATTTTGTTTTGAAATATATATTTAAAAAATAATATAAAACATATATATAATATGACTTTATTAACTTTATAATATTTATAAAATAAAAAGCACTAAATTAAGAAATAGAATCATAAATAAATTATATAAAAATATTTTATCAAATAAAAACATTCAAAAAGTATTTAAAACACTTCCCGCCCTACTACCCTAAAAGTTCCAAAGCCCAAGAAAACAATTAAAGCTACACCATAAATAAATAACAATACATGTTATGTTAAAATGTATTAACAATATAAAATGAATTACATAACACAAAAACAATATAATTAACTAACATACAAACATTTAAGAGAACATGTATAATTTAAAACTATCCAACATCCAAACTAATAACGATTTTTTGCAAAATCCATTACAAAAGAAAAAATTATTTGCATAGTTAATAATCAAATTAATTTATTAATTATCATATTATAAAGAGAACTTGCCTTGTAAAAACAAAAATCTCCAGTAAAAACGGAATATAATTAAACAGACCTTTTGAATATATAACCAAATCAAAAAGAAAACTGTACACTCAAGAAATGACACATACCTAAGATTAAAATAATAATTTAGAACGCTAAAACTAATAAAACCTAACTAAATAATAAAAAAATATCATGTACAACTATAGTTTTAAAAAATGGCATAAAATACTTACAAAGCAATATTCTTACCTTCAATATTTTGACCATGGTATTCTTGACCTATCAAACGTATCAATTGATATTTTTGAAACAATATTTTCGTGGAACACAATGTGGAACACTGTGGGGATATCAAGGCAGTCTTTAAGATCTCTGTGAGGATTTGATGGGGCACAAATAAAATCAATAGCAGGCAGGGATTTGGCCTTAAAGATCTCTTCATTATAATTCTGGTTTAATCTTATCAGCAGACGGAGAGGCTCTTAATATGCGTTTTCCCATGTTACTGTTTATGATTCACAAAATGTAACTACGCTTCAAATCCCACAATCATCTAGTCCTAACAGGGAGTGGCATAAACCAAGCACACATTATAAAGCATACAATTACAGCATGGAGTCCTCTTTTCTTGCTGCTTTGAGATACGCTTCTTCGTGGTGCTGGAAATAGTTTTGTGTATTGAAAATCTAAGCTTTGTTTAGTTGCCATTTGTTGATTGTCTGCCTCGGGGAGGAGGTTGTACGAAGCTCTGTCGATCTGAATCTTTTAGACCATGAACACACAGGTTGAGTTTAATTTGTTTGGTCAGTTTCAGCCTTGTTTTTCCTGTCTGGTGCTGCTTTAATCGATGTGAGTGCAAACACACATATCTGCTTAGGAGAGATGAGGGTTTTCAACCTTGTATTTGATATCCCCGCGGACGTGCTAGCCAAGCAAAATGGAACTGCAGGCTTCAAAGGCTTCTGCAACCATTTCTTAGTATCGGTTTTGAAGGCAAATGTGTTGCATCATTTCGAGCACTGAAGCTTTCCTGGTAGTTTCTTTTCCTTTCAAGCAGGTGAATAACATATTCTTCTGCTTTCCTGTAATGTTTGAATATTTTGCATATGTTCTTACAAGTGCCTTAAAGTAACTGGGTTGTGTGATGGCAAAATATAATATAACAAATAAAAAAGAGAGCGAGAGGGATTTGCAGGTCCATTTATTTGTTGATGGGTGTCAGTTCCCAGAGGGTATGTTTAACTTTAAGTCAATATGGAGAGTTTTTGTGGCGGAGTCTGTGCAGATGACATAACAGAGACGAATTAGATATTTTAGAAAGAACCTGTAGGAGTACCTGTATAATTAATTCTCAAGCTATATTATTAATTCACAGCCATTACAACGCAAGTCGTTACATCGACTTGTGCTGGATGGCGCTATAACCTAAGGAATAGTAAGATTTACTATTCCAACACATTCCCTACTGTTGTTTAGGCTGGAGTTGGAATAGTAAATCATACTATTCCTAAATCCAGCGGCTCTAGCGCGAGTCGTTATAAAGATTTGCGTTGTAATAACTGCGATGTAATGACCAAGGTGTAATAATCGCGTTGTAATGTCACATATTCCCAAAAATATGTACTGAAAAATAATTTAATTTTAATTAACCTTTTTAATTAATTTCCAAAATATTCATATGTTAAACAATAGTAGGGAAAGTGTTGGACTACATAGGGGATCATATATACGTTTTCCACTCCAATTTAATCAACAGTAGGGACAGAATTTTACTTTCGAGGGGTCAGATTTACTATTTTCACTCCAACCTGAGCAACTGTAGGGAAAGTGTAGGACTTTGAAGGAGGCATATTTGCTATATCCACACGCACATAAGTAATTGTAGTGAAACTGTTGGAGTTTAGAGGGGTCATATTTAGTTTTCCCCTTGCATTGCAGGTGACAATAGGAAAAGTGATGGATCTTGGTGGGGGCCCTAAAAAAAGAGATATATATTTATTTTGAAATATATTTAAAAAATAACATAAAACATATATATAATATGAATTTATTAACTTTATATTATTTATAAAACAAATTAAAATAAAAGCACTACATTAAGAAATAGAATCATAAATAAATTATATAAAAATATTTTATCAAATAAACACATTCAAAAAGTATTTAAAACACTTCCCGCCCTACTACCCTTAAAGTTCCAAAGCCCAAGAAAACAATTAAAGCTACACCATAAATAAATAACAATACATGTTATGTTAAAATGTATTAACAATATAAAATGAATTATATAACACTAAAACATAATATAATTAACTAACATACAAATATTTAAGAGCACATGTATAATTTAAAACTATCCAACATCCAAACTAATAACGATTTTTTTCAAAATCCATTACAAAATAAAAAATAATTTGCATAGTTAATAATCAAATTAATTTATTAAATATCATATTATAAAGAGAACTTGCCTAGTAAAAACAAAAATCTCCAGTAAAAACGGAATGTAATTAAACAGACCTTTTGAATATATAACCAAATCAAAAAGAAAACTGTACACTCAAGAAATGACACATACTTAAAATTAAAATAATAATTTAGAACGCTAGAACTAATAAAACCTAACTAAATAATACAAAAATATCATGTACAACTATAGTTTTAAAAAATGGCATAAAATACTTACAAAGCAATATTCTTACCTTCAATATTTTGACCATGGTATTCTTGACCTATCAAATCGTTTGACAATATATTTGTGTCAATTGATATTTTTGAAACCATATTTTCGAGGAACACAATGTGGAACACTGTGGGGATATCAAGGCAGTCATTAAGATCTCTATGAGGAATTGATGGGGCACAAATAAAATCAATAGCAGGCAGGGATTTGGCCTTAAATATCTCTTCCTTATAATTCTGTTTTAATCTGATCAGCAGAGGCAGAGGCTCTTAATATGCGTTTTCTCATGTTACAGTTTATGATTCACAAAATGTAACTACGCTTCAAATCCCACAATCATCTAGTCCTAACAGGGAGTGGCATAAACCAAGCACACATTATAAAGCATACAATTAAAGCTTGGAGTCCTCTTTTCTTGCTGCTTTGAGATACGCTTCTTCGTGGTGCTGGAAATAGTTTTGTGTATAGAAAATCTAAGCTTTGTTTAGTTGCCATATGTTGCTTGTCTGCCTCGGGGAGGAGGTTGTACGAAGCTCTGTCGATCTGAATCTTTTAGGCCATGAACACACAGGCCTAGTTTAATTTGTTTGGTCAGTTTCAGCCTTGTTTTTCCTGTCTGGTGCTGCTTTAATCGATGTGAGTGCAAACACACATATCTGCTTAGGAGAGATGAGGATTTTCAACCCAGTATTTGATATCCCCGCGGACGTGCTAGAAAAGCAAAATGGAACTGCAGGCTTCAAAGGCTTCTGCAACCATTGCTTTGTATCGGTTTTGAAGGCAAATGTGTTGCATCATTTCGAGCACTGAAGCTTTCCTGGTAGTTTCTTTTCCTTTCAAGCAGGTGAATAACATATTCTTCTGCTTTCCTGTAATGTTTGAATATTTTGCATATGTTCTTACAAGTGCCTTAAAGTAACTGGGTTGTGTGTTGGCATAATATAATATAACAAATGAAAAAGAGAGCGAGAGGGATTCGCAGGTCCATTTATTTGTTGATGGGTTTCAGTTCCCAGAGGGTATGTTTAACTTTAAGTCAATATGGAGAGTTTTTGTGGCGGAGTCTGTGCAGATGACATAACAGAGACAAATGAGATATTTTAGAAAGAACCTGTAGGAGTACCTGTATAATTAATTCTCAAGCTATAATATTAATTCACAGCCATTACAACGCAAGTCGTTACATCAACTTGCGCTGGATGGCGCTATAACCTAAGGAATAGTAAGATTTACTATTCCAACACCTTCCCTACTGTTGTATAGGCTGGAGTTGGAATAGTAAATCATACTATTCCTAAATCCAGCGGCTCTAGCGCGAGTCGTTATAAAGATTTGCGTTGTAATAACTGTGATGTAATGACTAAGGTGTAATAATCGCGTTGTAATGTCACATATTCCCAAAAATATCTACTGAAAAATAATTTAATTTTAATTAACCTTTTTAATTAATTTCCAAAATATTCATATGTTAAACAATAGTAGGGAAAGTGTTGGACTACATAGGGGATCATATATACGTTTTCCACTCCAATTTAATCAACAGTAGGGACAGAATTTTACTTTCGAGGGGCCAGATTTACTATTTTCACTCCAACCTGAGCAACTGTAGGGAAAGTGTAAGACTTTGAAGGAGGCATATTTGCTATATCCACACGCACATAAGTAATTGTAGTGAAACTGTTGGAGTTTAGAGGGGTCATATTTAGTTTTCCCCTTCCATTGCAGGTGACAATAGGAAAAGTGATGGATCTTGGTGGGGGCCCTAAAAAAAAGATATATATTTATTTTGAAATATATTTAAAAAATAATATAAAACATAAATATAATATGACTTTATTAACTTTATATTATTTATAAAACAAATTAAAATAAAAGCACTACATTAAGAAATAGAATCATAAATAATTTATATAAAAATAGTTTATCAAATAAAAACATTCAAAAAGTATTTAAAACACTTCCCGCCCTACTACCCTAAAAGTTACATAGCCCAAGAAAACAATTAAAGCTACACCATAAATAAATAACAATACATGTTATGTTAAAATGTATTTACAATATAAAATGAATTATATAACACTAAAACATAATATAATTAACTAACATACAAATATTTAAGAGCACATGTATAATTTAAAACTATCCAACATCCAAACTAATAACGATTTTTTTCAAAATCCATTACAAAATAAAAAAGAAATTTGCATAGTTAATAATCAAATTAATTTATTAAATATCATATTATAAAGAGAACTTGCCTAGTAAAAACAAAAATCTCCAGTAAAAACGGAATGTAATTAAACAGACCTTTTGAATATATAACCAAATCAAAAAGAAAACTGTACACTCAAGAAATGACACATACTTAAAATTAAAATAATAATTTAGAACGCTAGAACTAATAAAACCTAACTAAATAATACAAAAATATCATGTACAACTATAGTTTTAAAAAATGGCTTAAAATACTTACAAAGCAATATTCTTACCTTCAATATTTTGACCATGGTTTTCTTGACCTATCAAATCGTTTGACAATATATTTGTGTCAATTGATATTTTTTAAACCATATTTTCGAGGAACACAATGTGGAACACTGTGGGGATATCAAGGCAGTCATTAAGATCTCTGTGAGGATTTGATGGGGCACAAATAAAATCAATAGCTGGCAGAGATTTGGCCTTTAAGATCTCTTCATTATAATTCTGGTTTAATCTTATCAGCAGACGCAGAGGCTCTTAATATGCGTTTTCTCATGTTACTGTTTATGATTCACAAAATGTAACTACGCTTCAAATCCCACAATCATCTAGTCCTAACAGGGAGTGGCATAAACCAAGCACACATTATAAATCATACAATTAAAGCATGGAGTCCTCTTTTCTTGCTGCTTTGAGATACGCTTCTTCGTGGTGCTGGAAATAGTTTTGTGTATTGAAAATCTAAGCTTTGTTTAGTTGCCTTATGTTGATTGTCTGCCTCGGGAAGGAGATTGTACGAAGCTCTGTCGATCTGAATCTTTCAGACCATGAACACACATGTCTAGTTTAATTTGTTTGGTCAGTTTCAGCCTTGTTTTTCCTGTCTGGTGCTGCTTTAATCGATGTGAGTGCAAACACACATATCTGTTTAGGAGAGATGAGGGTTTTCAACACTGTATTTGATATCCCCGCAGACGTGCTAGCTAAGCAAAATGGAACTGCAGGCTTCAGAGGCTTCTGCAACCATTGCTTTGTATCGGTTTTGTTTTAGTTTAAAGTTTTTTTATTTTTCCATCAACATCAGAATTACATATTCATAATACATTGCCAGAGAAACAGAAACAACAAAAAAAAGAAAAAATATATATATATATATATATATTCTTGCAATTCGGAAAGCATTAACGTCAATTTTAAAACTAATGAAGCATTTTTTTCCAAATACACAAAGAGCTTTAAACACAATGGAAGACCATCATTAAGAGATATCACATATTCTTAATTGCGTCTGACTTTCCACCTATTTCATCTTAAGTCTCTCCCAGCCTTCTTTTCCATTCAATTATTGGGGCCCATATCCTCCGTCCAGCCTCTTTTTTTTCCCTACCTTTTTTTTCATATAGGGCCATTTCTAATATATATATGGCCAGTACACGAGAGATCCATTGTTGTAATGTTGGGGGGTTTGGGTCTTTCCAGAGTGTTGCTATACATAGTCTGCTGAGAGTCATAGCTAAGTACAGAAACTCATGGTGAAGAACGCATACACCCGCCCTCACTACACCCAAAATCATGACTTCATCTGTCAGAGTTAAATGTATCCCCAGAGAGTCGGAGAAGAATTGTTCCAAAGATTTTTTATATATATCCAGAGAGGGGCATGATGCAAACATATGGATTGTATCTGCTTGTGTGGATTGGCATCTCGGACAGATGCCCCCGTTATTTCCCCCCCACTGCGCTATTTTTTGAGGGGTATAATAAAGTTCAAACATAGTCTTATATTGCTGAGATTGTAAATTTGCTACTCTTAAGACCGAATTTGAAAGTTTTAATGACTTCTCTGCCTCATTTCCTGTTAGACCTAGTTTGACTCTCCACTTCACATACATTCTATCACAATCATCCTTTTTATATTTACAGATTTCCTCGTATAATTGCGAGATGGAGGATCCCCCTTCTTCCCTTACACATTCCAGTAGTTCGACCCTCTGGAAATTCATGTCTCCTCCCTGTTTCTTTACCAGAACTGACCTCACTTGTAAGTACTTAAAAAATCTCTGCGTCCTAAGTTATATAAGCGTTGTGCTTGCTCAAACGAGATCAGACCGGTTGCCCCTATAAGGTCCCCGATGGTTTTAACCCCTAATGCATCCCATCCCCTCATAACTGAGTCGTGAAATACCCCCGGCAGTGATGGGTTCCCATACAGAGGGGTATAGTAATTCATTCTCCCTAGTTTTAATTTTCTCCTTATCCCAGACCAGACTGATCTTGCGGCCACCAAGGTCTTAAACCTTACTTTTTTGTGATAGCTCCTCTCCTCATAAGTGAGTAACCATTGACTAGAGTCTTTCACTACGAGTTCGTATACGTCTGGGATTCCATCTCTGCCTCTCCATCTGTCTATAACACTCCCCCCCAGCATGCCTCTGGTATATTGCAAGACCGTTGCCCAATAATATGCCTTAAAGTCTGGTAGCGCCAGCCCACCTCTCTCTCTTGGGAGTGACAGAAATTGTCTAGCTCCCTGAACCAACTATTATTAAAAATTAATGGTATGGTCCTAAATAAATAAAGCACTTTTGGCATAAACACCATTTTGATAACATTGCAGCGACCAATTGTTGTTAGATGTAGGTTATTCAGTTTGTCAAAATCAATTTTGGCCTTATCTATAATGGGGCTTAAATTCTTCGATACCACTTTCGAGAGGTCTGAGGTTATGCGAACTCCCAAATATACTGCTGTTTCTACCACTCTTGGATCGACCAAAGATATATTCTGATTTATCACTACTTGGGTCTTATTTACATTTAATTTATACCCAGACAGTCTTCCAAATGTAGCCGCTTCCTGTTCTATTTCTGTTAGGGCTGACATTGGTTCGCTTGATGTTATGGCCAAGTCATCCGCATATCCTAGTATTTTAGTTTCATACCCGTTCAATGCTATGGGCAAGATGTTTCTGTTCTGCTCTATTCTCCTAATGAATGTATCTATGTATAGAGCGAAGAGTAGCGGGGAGCAGGGGCACCCTTGCCTAGTTCCTCGTCCAATAACTATTGTACCACTCAGCTCCCCCATGGTTCTAACTCTTATTCTTGGATTGTGGTATAAGGCTTTCAGAGCTCCCACATAGCCCTCCCCCAGATTCAGCTTCTCCAACGCAGCCCAGAGGAATCCCCACGAGACCCTATCAAAAGCCTTCTCAGCATCTAAAAGGATCAATGCCATAGGGTCTCGTGAGGATGCCGTACCATCGAATAACGTGAGCACTCTTCTGACATGTTCCGCTGTTCCTCTCCCAGGGATAAATCCATGCTGCCATGGGGAAACAATCTTGCCAATTACTGCACCTAGCCTATTTGCCAGCATCTTGGAGTAAATTTTCACATCGCTGTTCATTAGGCTTATCGGCCTATACGACCCAGGATTGGTTGCAGGTTTATCTTTTTTCAGAAAGACAATCATAGTTGCCTCTCCCCATGACTCCGGAGGTATCGCACCCTCTTGTATATTTACAGCCAACTCATATAGTTCTTCCTCTATCTCTGGCAAAATTTTTTGTAAAACTCCAAGGGTATAGAGTCCGGGCCTACTGCTTTGCCAGATGGTATGTCATGAATTGCCCTCTGTATTTCTACTTTATTAAATGCCGTCTCCAATGTCCCTCTGTCCTCGGTCGTTAGTTTCTCTAATCTGACACTCCCAAGATAATTATATATATCTTCGCTAGATGCCATATAGTCAGCTTCATATAGCTTCTGATAGTAGTCTCGAAAGCTAGCACATATACTCTCGGTGTTGTTGCGACACTTCCATTCTCAGATCTGATCTCAGATATATCCCCCTTTGTAGCAGCCTGCCTTGTTCGAACAGCTAGCGTTCGACCTATCTGCTCACTATACTCATATTGATCTTTCCTCCAAGCCAAATATTTCTCTGCTGCTTTAGACGCAAATAGTTCCCCAACCGCTGCCTTAGCCATAGCAAGCTCGTATGTTATTCTAACAATATCCTGATTCGCCCTAATTGCGCTACTGAGTTCATGTTCTAGTCTGGCAACTGTCCTTATTCTCGTTTCTACTTCCTCCCTCTCTACCTTATTCCGCCTAATCGAGTATCTGATTGTCTCCCCCCTTATACCTGCTTTTAGGGTGTCCCATACTACTGCAGGGGGAGCAGAACCTTTGTTTAGTACCAAAAAGTTTCTTATCCATTCTTTCATTAGAGCAGTGTATTCTGAGTCCTGTGACAAAGCTCTCTCAAAAGTCCAATTTGTCATCTTCTTTTGTTGGACAGCGGTTGTTATATCTAAGATAAGCGGGTTATGGTCGGACATTACCCGGGGTAGTATGCTAATCTTTGCGGTGGATGCTACTGCTGGTGATACCAGAAAATAGTCTAGCCTTGCTAAGACCTTGCTTTGTATCGGTTTTGAAGGCAAATGTGTTGCATCATTTCGACCACTGAAGCTTTCCAGGTAGTTTCTTTTCCTTTCAAGTAGGTGAATAACATATTCTTCTGCTTTCCTGTAATGTTTAAATATTTTGCATATGTTCTTACAACTGCCTTAAAGTAACTGGGTTGTGTGTTGGCATAATATAATATAACAAATGGAAAAGAGAGCGAGAAGGATTTGCAGGTCCATTTATTTGTTGATGGGTTTCAGTTCCCAGAGGGTAGGTTTTACTTTAGGTCAATATGGAGAGTATTTGTGGCGGAGTCTGTGCAGATGACATAACAGAGACTAATGAGATATTTCAGAAAGAACCTGTAGGAGTTCCTGTATAATTAATTCTCAAGCTATATTATTAAGTCTGTGTCTACCACTTTTGAAAATGTTGTCTCTGACATTGGTAATTCATTGGCACAGCCTTTAATGACTCATGAAATAAATCCACAGGGGGTAAGACAGTTCTGAAACCCATGTGGTGCATTGTGATGATCATGTTGGTGGTGGTTCAACTCTGCAAGGTTTTTCTGACCATCTGTCTCATTGATTTGACCTTCAACTGGGTAATGATGGTAGCCATTTCAAGAGGCCTTATACTGATATTGATGACGTGTCTAGATGCCCTATGTTATACCAATTTGGTATATGATTATGATGACATATGTAATGCACCTAAGAAAGCTAAAATAGATACATCTCAAGAATTCACCTTAGATTTTGAAGGGAATCCTATATTTGACCTCACTTTGCAGAAACATTCAACATTCCCATTCAGCAGAATGGTTTCCTCCTTCGTTCGTTAAGGGGTATATTAAGACTAAAAAACACAATGGACCATGCCAATAGGAAAACAATTAAAGCAGAGTGCCTGACGCCTACCATTTCAAGTAAGATAGCCTTAAAACCTATGATAGAAACTAAAATAGTGATGTTCCGCTGTAAAGGTGGGAAAGGTCCAAGGAAGCGGGTGCACAAAGCGTGGGTCTATTGTCAAGACAATGTGATTGATGTTCTAGGCTCTCTGTCTAGACTCTTTTTTTTTGTCCTCATATATGCCACCAGTAGATATTAGCTCTAAATAGGCGTACTCCAGGCCACTGACACAAACAAGCCAACCTTTCCTGCCCTTAAGTTTGTGGATAGCTGCTAGAGATCGCCCAGAGGTAAGGTTGTTTCCCGTCCTACTCCCTCTCTCGATGTTACTCGCCACATAGGGAGGACGGGACCACTTAACCTCTGGCATAATCATTGGACTATGTTGATTATTTCTCACACCATGTTTTTAAGGCAGACCACAAATTTACAGACTTAACTCCTCCACACATCACATCCAGTTTACTTATCGCCATGATATTTCTGAGACAGTCCACAAATTTTGGGGGATGTTCTGATTTCCACTCTTTACAGATCTCCCTTCTGGCAATGACAACCACATAGAAAATAAACTGTGATGTACTACTGTTTATATTATAATCAGATGGAAGACCAAAGAAAATAAGGCTGGGTGTGCATACAATTGGTGTTAAGCACTACCTCTTCCTGACTCTGCATCAGAGAGGGACATGGCGGCGGCAGGTTAACGGCTGCTGCGGAGGTCTGCACTCGAAACACCCTGAAATGACGAGTCCGAGCGGTCTTTTCAACCTAAAAACTTAGGGCTGATGGCGTCTAAGTAAACGGTCGGAGATGAGCACGAGGGCGCTAGGACCCTGCGGGAAATGTTTGAGCGCCATTACGCGAGGGAGCCAGAGACAGGGCAGCTGTGCCGAGTTTTGAGCTGTGAGTTGCTGAAGCAGGTCAGCGGGGGTAGTCGACCCACGGAGGTGAAAAATGACAGTAAAGGGCTCTGTGTAAGCTGTATAAGCCGTGGAAACGTGTGGTCACGGTTTAGGGAGGCACTCCTTTTTCGAGTAGGAGCAAGGGCTCTGAGACACTGGGAGACCTGCACGGCGCTTAACAGCGGTAAAGTGACATTGGGGGGGGGAGGACTTTATGGAGGCAGATAAACACACAAAAAGCTGCCACATATCTTGTCAAATTGACTGCAGTAGTTTAAGCAGAGATATCAAGGCTGGAGGCGACATAGAGGGGGCTGCTTCAGCTAATCATCCCACAAAGCAGAACGCTCCAGTAAAAGAAAAGCCGGGGGAAGTCATAAACAGATACCAGCTAAGATCAAAACAAGATCTGAAGAATCAAGGAGTTTGGAACTCTGCTGATACTGTCGAGAAAGGGGGTCCAACACCCATCTCCCCCTATAAACAAAACAGGAAGGGTGGGGCCAGGAGGGTCAGCTAAGGCGATAAAACAAACACAAGCGCCTAAAAGTACACCCTCGCTTAAAAGCTATTTTAAAATCATGGAGCAGGCAGGGAGTTCTAAGAAGGATGCTGGAAAAAAAAGCAGAAGCTAATACAGTCTCTAATGCAGCTGAAGTAGCTGATCTAAATGATGCACATGATGCACATGAGGACACCAGCCTTAGTAAGGCGCCAATTTCCTTACTTCCCCCTGTACTACCTTTGAGTAATAAGTACGCGGTCCTAGATTTAACTCCCAGCGAGGAGGGTTTAGAAGTAGCAATACAGAGAAGCTCAAGGCAGAATTCAAATTCAAATTTAGATGCAGGAGCAGCACAATTTCCTCCTCCCCTACCAGAAAATCCTGTAAATTCAAATGCTGTTGCAATTCTGTAGTATTCTGTCTTTGTGCCCTCTGGGCACTGGTTGTTGGAACCCTGAGTGTTGGGAGTTCCGAGGCTCGAGTAGAATGCTGAGAGTTTTGTCAGTTGGATGCTGTACTTTTAGCCTGTCGCTGTGCTGCTCTTGAGCGGAATAAACTTGAACATAAGAAGCTTCCTACGTCTCTGAATCATCATTTACACTACAGAATTGATGGCGACGATGCTCAAGAGCACAAAACGAACCTGCAGTCTCACCTCGTGAATGTGCTGAATCGAGAGTGAAGGTCGGTGTGCCTCGGCGCCGGCGAGGAGGAGGAGTCGCGTTTTGCCAGTAGCACATGTCCCACAGAAGAAGAAGGAGCCTGAGTGGAGCGCACGACAAAGTTCAACCCAAGATAAGTGTGCTGTTTTCCTTGTCACAGCGCGTCAAGTTGGGGGC
Organism: Lissotriton vulgaris; assembly: GCF_964263255.1. Lineage (NCBI taxonomy): Eukaryota > Metazoa > Chordata > Amphibia > Caudata > Salamandridae > Lissotriton > Lissotriton vulgaris. The sequence goes on from NC_141685.1 coordinate 1,915,896,185, forward strand.
TGAGAGCGGCTGCGCAACTGTCGTGGTTGGCGCTGGGTGGAGCGTGTGGTTGGCAGCGTTAGGCACGCTGATTTCCATCCGTCGGCCATTTTGACTGTGACGCCCGTGGTTGGCAACGCGGTCCCACGCACGCAGCGTCCATTTTATTCAAGGAAACTTACGTGGTTGGCAAATCACGAAGAGGCTCCCAATACTGTTCTACGCTGTTGTGCGCTACGCGCTGTGGGCAAAGTACATTTTCTACACCGGTAAACTAGTAAAAAGGCATCTACTGTTGTGTGCTACACGCTGTGGGGCAAAGAACTTTCAAAGGGCAAAGAAAGTAAAAGCGCTCTCCTTCAAAACGCTCTAATGTCATTTGAACAGTGAGTTGGTTCAAAAACAATATTAAATAAAAGCCATACGAGTATTTACCATTCACTTCTGCACTCAGTTATGCAATCTTTCTAGTCCGTTTCCAGCACGATCTTTGGATTACCCTACTCCTCAATCGGCACAGCGACATCACAAGATCTGTTGTCTTCTCTTATTTTCTTTCAGCTTACTTTTTCTTGCAATGCAGTCAGTATCGCCTCCACCACCTTTCCTGGAGACACCAGGGAATCCACCAATAATTTGGAGGAAGTGGTTTGACGCCTTCGAAACCTATCTAGGTGCAATAGGCGCGTCTAGATACCGCGCAGAAAGGAAGAAGTGTCTCCTTTTGCATTCTTTGGGTGTCGAGGGCAGGGAAATCTTTAAACACTTACCCCCTATTGCAAGGAACAACGAAGATGACATCGATGAGTATGTCGAGACAAGGATGAAGTTGGAGTTGAGGTTTGACGTGAAACCAAGTCTTGTTGTGATCAGACATACGTTTTTCAAAAGGGATCAACTCCCAGGCGAAGATGTGGAAACCTATGTTTCCATTCTGAGACAGTTGAGTGCAGAGTGCAAGTTTGAAGGATTCAGAGAACAATTGATAAGGGATCAGTACATCTGCAAGTGCACTGACAAGTCGATCCAACAGAAGTTGCTCACGTTAGGGAATCCTACTCTGGAAGAAATAATCCGCACAGCCAAGAGTATTGAACTATCTAAGAAAGAGGTTAAAGAGCTTGAAAAAAAGAACGAAGAGACAGTCTCCATTGTGAGGTCCAAGGAGAACAGAGAAACCAGAACTGGTCCAAGTCAACAACCTTTTGAGAGGAACTTTTCTTCTTATCCACAACGCAACGATAGGAATCTGTTCTCTAGACGCGACATTTGTTATAGATGTGGGAATCCCTCTCACAACAAGGATAATAAGTTCTGTCCGGCTAGGAGTGCTACTTGCCGCACTTGTGGGAAATTTGGACATTTTGCCAAAATTTGCCAAAATCCTAAGCAGGGAAATATGAGTTTGGGCATTAAGTCTCAGAGTCAGGTTAACACTACTGGGGTAGGATGTGTTGGAGAATGCAATGATAACACCAGCAGGGGGGAAGATCACATTAGTACCATTCAGGATGATCTTAGAGATATGGTTGTTGTGGTTCGTGAGGGGGAGAATTCGGTTGATGTGTCTACCAAAGTCGACAAAGACATGGTCATAGCTGTGCGTGATGATGGGGTCATTGTTGGTGATCCTGCGGATTGTGTTGACCCATATGAAAATTTTGGTGTGGGTGATAAAATTATTTCTTTATTAGTAGACTCAGGAGCTAAGGTTACCATGATCACCCAAGAACTGTTTAGTGAGACTTGGCCAGGAAGAAAACTTGAACCTCCCGACAGGGCTCCTGTGTCCTTTGAGGGGCGCAGAATAGCTTTGGATGGTTATTTTGAGGATATCATTCAGTTCAGGGGGAGGAAAATTTTTGGGAAAGTATACGTGGCTTGCAAGGGTCTTAACATTTTGGGTTGGTTCCATGGTGGTTTGTTTCGGTTAATATTAAGGCCCGGAGCAAGAGAACAGGTTGGGATGGAAGAAGATGCTTTAATTTCAGAGAGTTTGGCAGTTGTAGAAACTGATGACTATGTGGTGGGTTTGGCCGTTAAGTTTCCTTCTGTTTTCAGCAAAGGTCTAGGAATGATTAAAGGTTTCGAACACGAAATCAGAGTTAAGGATGGGGCCATTCCAGTCAAGCATAAGGTAAGGGGTGTCCCTTTTAGCGTCAGGGATAGTCTTGAAAAGGAGCTCATGGATTTGTGCAAAAAGGGCATTATCGAACCCATCGAGTCGTCGTTGTGGTTGTCTCCCCTTGTTGTCGCAAGGAAAAGGAATGGAGATTTACGCGTCTGTGTTGACTTACGCAGCCTTAACAGAAACATCTGGGTCGACTCGCACCCTTTGCCTAAGATCACCGATTTACTGTCTCAAACCAGGGGCGCTAGGTGGTTCACAAAGTTGGATCTAGCATCAGCTTACCACCAGGTGGTGTTGAGTGAGTCTTCTAGGCACTTAACTGCTTTCGTTTCGCCTTTTGGCAGCTTCCAATACTGTAGAATGCCCTTTGGTCTTGCCTCTGCGGCAGCAGTTTTCCAGAGGTTAATGAGTCAGATGTTCAAGGACACTCCCGGAGTGATCGTTTTTCAAGACGATGTCTTAATTTTTGGGCAGAGCAAAGCGGAACATGATGTTTCTTTGAGTCAGGTGTTAGGCATCATGCAAAGTAAAGGCGTGGTTCTAAAAAGGGAGAAATGTGTTTTCCTCAAAGAGAAAATGGAATTCCTTGGGCATGTAGTCTCTCACAAGGGTGTTGAACCACGTCCAGGGTTAGTAAAAGCCATTGTCGATGCCTCTCCTCCCCTGGATAAACCTGGTTTGAAATCCTTTATAGGGTTGAGTGAATTCTACTCTAGATTCATTAAGGGTTACGCGTCAAAAATTCAACCCTTAACCAACATGCTCAAGAAAAATGTACCTTTTGTGTGGAATGAGAATTGTGATGAAATTTTTCGCTGGATCAAGTCTCAGCTTGTGAGTGACAGTGTTCTCAGAGCTTTTGACCCTAATAAGGAATGTGTGGTGACTGTTGATGCTAGCGGGTTTGGTCTAGGGGCTGTGCTCACCCAGAAGAATGGTCAGGTTGATAACACCATAGCTTATGCGTCAAGAGTTTTGCGTGGTGCAGAGATGAATTTCTCAGTCATCGAGAAAGAGTTATTGGCCTGCTGGTGGGCAGTCAGAAAATTCAATTCCTTTCTCTGGGGCAGTCATTTCACTATACGCACAGATCACAGTCCCTTGGTCTCAATCTTGTCTGGTGAAAAAATTAAAGAGCACACCCCCAGAATTGCAAGGTTGTCGACCAAGCTTCTACAGTATGATTTTGACATAACCTATTTGCCTGGAGCCAAAAATGTCAGGGCGGACTATTTCTCACGTTTTCCTATCTCTGGTAATGACTCCGAGGTTGAGAGGGAAGATGATCAAGAGGATTGTTTTGTTGCGGCATTGGACTTAGAAGGCATGTGTGCTGTGAATGAAACTGAGTGGAGGGGAGAATTGGCAAAGGATGTCATCCTTGCTCGTGTCATTGAATTTTTGAAGTCTGGTTGGCCGAGGGAGAAGTATGTCTCTGGACCTTTTCAGACGTATATTAAGGTTGCTGAAGAACTCACCGTAGAGGATGGTATTCTTTTGCGATGTGGTAGACTGGTCCCTCCGGAGAGTTTGAGGGAACGTCTCATGGATGGTGCACATGAAGGTCACTTAGGGAAAACTTTCACCAAACGCAGGTTGCGAGATGTTTTTTGGTGGCCACAAATGGATGCGTGTGTTGATTCTATGATTGATGGTTGTGTTGTATGCAACAATTCAGACAAATGTCTAAAAGTAAGGACGCCCCCCCTGGTGCCGGTTCAACTTCCAGAAAGAGCTTGGGAAAAGATTGGAGTTGACCTGGTTGGACCCTTTAACCTCTTACCACCCACCTCAAGATATGCTATCGTGGCCATTGATTATTATTCCAAGTGGCCTGAGGTTCGGTTCATCAATGAGCCCTCCTCCGCTAATGTCATTTTGTTCCTGAAGGATATCTTTCTTAGAGAGGGTTTTCCTTCGTGTATCATGACCGACAATGGGGTACAGTTCGTCAGTTCTGATTTCGAGTCTTTTCTTACCCAGAGTGGTGTCTCTCACAAGAAGAGTTCTATATACCATCCCCAGTCCAATGGCCTTGTCGAGAGAATGAACCGTGTGTTGAATAACTGTGTGCAATGGGCCATTGCCAGTAAGTGTGTGTTGGATAACGCTATTCGCTCCATGCTATGGTTTTACCGTTCGACCGCACATTCTTCCACGGGTTTCTCCCCTTTTGAACTTCTAAGGGGGAGGAAACCGTCGACTAAGATTTGTCCTGGTTGGATGTCCAAGTGGGTCAAGATGAATGTCATAGATGGCATTGATGGTCTTGTGAGAGAAAATGTTAACAAAGCACAGGCTAGGCAGAAGAGCCATTTTGATGAGAGGAAAAAAGTGGTGTCTCATGGTATTTGTGTTGGTGATGTTGTTCGCATTAAGAATCCTGCTCATGTCACCAAAGGCAGGAGTAAATTCTCTGAACCGTTTGTTGTCAACAAGGTTTGTGGCAATGCTGTGCAAGTTAACAACAATCATTGGTGGAATGTCTGTAAGGTTGTCAAAGTTAAAATTGCCTCCCCTGAATCCACCAATTCTGGCAACAAATGTTGTAATGAAGATCTGTCGCCCACACTTCGCAGGAGTTTAAGAGTACCCAGGATTCCTGTCAGGTTCAGATAGTTCTGTTTTTCCTCACCCAGCTATGTGAGGTGCTTCCCCTGTTTCGTGTTTTGTCTGGTTTCCTTTCTTCTCTTGTTCTTCCTTTTTCCTTACTTCTTGCTTTTCCTTTACTTCTTTGTTTCTTTCTGTCTATCTCTTAACTCTTTGCTTTTCTTCCTTTTGTTTGCAGAAATGAGGATAATGTAGTATTCTGTCTTTGTGCCATCTGGGCACTGGTTGTTGGAACCCTGAGTGTTGGGAGTTCCGAGGCTCGAGTACAATGCTGAGAGTTTTGTCAGTTGGATGCTGTACTTTTAGCCTGTCGCTGTGCTGCTCTTGAGCGGAATAAACTTGAACATAAGAAGCTTCCTACGTCTCTGAATCATCATTTACACTACAAATTCCCACCCCTTTGACCGCACTTAGTGGCAACACTAAGTCTTAATCCCTCCCTCCCCCAGCCCATGAGACTTTCCACGATGCACGCAGTCCAGTCCGTCAGCCTGATGGGGAAGATAGGTCAACTGGGTTGGAAAATGAAAGTGATAGACTTGGTTCTCTGCTCCATGCACTGAGGGTAGATCTTCTGGGTAAATTTGAGATCTCTGAGAATAATCAGAGGGGTTTGCACAACAGATTTGATCTCCTAGAGTCTATATTAGAGGGTATCAACAGTAGGACCAGTGCCTTGGAGAGTAAAGTTACGGCACTGTCAGAGACTTCCAAAGAAAACTCCAAAGACATAGAAGCTATTAAAGCACAGAATCGGACTCTATCAATGGATCTGGAAAGGTTAGAAACGCAGAGTCGACGCAATAATCTCAGGATCCTTAAAATTCCGGAAGGAGTAGAAGTGGAGGACATAAAGGGGTTTGTGTGCAGACTACTTTGTGAAGATATTTTAAAAGACCGACCGAACATTGATCTGGAAGCTGAGATCCAGCGGGTGCACAGAGATCCTTTCAGGCTGCACCCGGAACGCAAAGCACCTAGGAAGATATTAGTGTTTTTTTAAACATATAGTGTTAAAGAGTTGATCCTCAGTAGATGTCTGGCACGTACATCGCTGCACTATCGTGCTAACCCTTACCAAATAAGGTCAGATATAGGGGGTAAAACTGCTCAAAGGCAATGGGAGCTTGGCTCCAGGATGCCAGAACTGTGTTCAACAGGGGCTCAGGTACAGATGAAGTTCCGAGCTATGCTTAAGATAATGTGGAACAATAAAATGTATACCTGTCATTTTCCAGAAGAAGTTGACGACTTACTAGTTAAAATGAGAGAATAGTTAACTGATCATCAATCTTTCGTGAAAGAAAGGGGGGGAGGGCTCCACCTATAGAGGAATACTTGCTAAGCAATAGGGAGGAAGGTATTTCGTAAGGAATAGTAACTAATAACTAATAACTGATAAAGATAGAGAACCCGTAGGAGGGGAAAATATATATATATATATATAAATATTAAATAAATAATAATAAAAAAAAGTTATGGGAGAAAAAACCAATATAGTTACACGTAACGGGTGTAGGGCCCCCTAAAGGCGTACTAACGCTAAACAGGAGGGATGGGTTCCTCGGGGGTGGGTGGGGAGGGTCCACAGGGGGGGAGGGAAGAAACAGATAAAATTGTCCTAATTTGCCATGAATTACCATTCTTTTAAATTTGAACGTAATTACAGACCAGTATTGGTTATAGGTGGAGGGGTAGTTATTCCACACAATGGTCTTAAACCTATCACCTAGCAATAAATTCCTTTCCTGGAATGTAAACGGCTTGGGGAGCCGCAAGAAACAACTAAATGTGTGTGAGTTCTTGGAAAAATCTGAAGCTTCTATATATCTTCTGCAGGAAACTCATTTGGAAGTGGAAGAGTGTAGGAAATTATTTGCAGGTTATAACTGGGTTCAGGAAATCTTTTGTTCTAAACAAACAGGTGTTACCAAAGGGGTTGCTATGGTAGTGCGTGCTAATAAAGGGATTATGATCCATGATTGGGATACAGATCAATCTGGAAGATGGCTGGCTACAGCTGTTTCAATTGGCGGCACTTAACTTTTGTGTGGGGTATATTATGGCCCCAATGAGGATAATGCTTGTTTCCTCCATAAGCTAGAAAAATATATGATACAACATACAATTCTGGTCATATTAGGAGGTGACTTTAACCTTTTACTTGATCCTCAATTGGACAGCACCTCCAAAGCCAAATACAATCCCCCAAATAAATCCCTTTTAGCCTTAAAAAATATTATGAATGATCACACACTACGAGATGCATGGCAATCTCAGAGAGTATTCTTTTTATAGCAAAACATATAGCCAGTTTTCAAGGATAGACTTCTTTTTGTTAGACCAATCTCTTTTAGCAAATATTATTTCAATTTCTTATGTCCCGGTGGGTCTGTCAGATCACTCTGTAGTCGGGCTCAAAATAGCTATGAAAAACAACCTCCTAGAATACAGGTGGACATTAGATAGGACTATCCTGTTAAATGACGAGATTAGAAACAAAACTAAGGAAAGTCTATCAGAATTCTTTATGCTTAATGAGAATACAGCTTCAGACCAAATCATTTGGGACACATTTAAGTCTTTCTTAAGAGGAATCTATGGCTCTCATATGATTTTTAATAGGAAGCTTAAAAAAGATCGAGATATTCAAATGCTTAACTTAATCAAAACAAAGGAACAGCATCTTCAATTCGCTGCTTCAGAAGATAGAGCAAGCATTCCGGGTCTTGAAAAGGAAATATTAGAATTACAAACAGAGTTTAGAGCTAGAGCTGAAAAAGTAATTAAAGATAAGTGGGAAGTGAGTAAGCTTCGTAATTTTGAATATGGTGAGAAATGTGGTTCCATGTTAGCCTGGAAGGCAAAGACAGAGAGAAGCAGAAATAATATCAATTCTTTAACTCAGCGTGGCACTGGGTTGTCTTTAGCAGAAGACATAGAGATTAAAAGAGAGGCTAAATCCTTTTATGAAGAACTATACCAGGAGAAGAGTAATTGGGGGGCAGAAGAACAAGATAATTGGTGGGCTTCGATAGAACTGCCACAGTTGAGCGACTAGGATAAAGCTTCTTTAGTTACTGAGATTACAGAGGGTGAGGTCAGATCGCAACTGAAAAAGATGGCTAGAAATAAGGCCTCTGGTCCTGACGGACTTCCTACTGAGGTCTATAAAGATAATACGGAGGAAATTTTAGTCCCATTACATAGACTCTTCAATAAAATATTCATCCAGGGAGAGCAAATTCCATCCTCCTGGTTAGATGCCACAATCTCTCTGATAGCTAAACCTAACAAAGACCCGAAAAGGATAGAGTCTTATCGACCAATATCGCTTCTAAATTCGGATTTAAAAATCTATTCTGGTATTTTGGCTTCCAGGCCAGCCAAAATAATTAAGTCTAGCATCTACCCAGACCAGAGGGGGTTTATACCAGGCCGCCAATTGAATGAACTGACATTTCAAGCCATTGGAGCGATAGACATTGCAATTGAAAAGAAGGCACCGCTTACTATTGTAGCGATAGATGCTGCTAAGGCGTTCGACCAAGTAAACTGGCTCTTCTTATGGGAGTCAATGGCAAGATTCGGTTTTCCAGAGATTTTTATTAAAGGAATCGAAACGTTATACAGGGGTCCCAGGGCAAAAATTCAGGTTAACGGCAGTTTATCCGATTGGCTGAATATCTCCAGAGGAACAAGGCAGGGGTGCCCCCTATCTCCCCTTTTATTCGACATTTATATTGAGCCTTTTGTTTGTTCCCTGCGACTGGACTCAGTAATTAAACCCTTTATAGTAGGAGATCTAGCGCTTAAGACAGCTTTGTACGCCGACGACCTCCTCCTTTATACATCTAACCCAGAGGAGGCAACACCTAGGCTATTTCAATTGGCAGAAGATTTTGGTACAATATCGGGGGACAGCATCAATAGAGACAAGATTAGCTGGGTAACAGTTGTAAAAGAAATTAGAAAACATTTGACTAGATGGAACACTCTCCCCTTAAACATCTATGGCAGGGTGAACCTAGTCAAAATGATAATCTTGCCAAAGGTCACCTGTCTATTTACTTCTATTCCTTTAATTTTCAACAAAAAATATATCTCTAACTTACAAGGGAGGATTGGATCTTTTATATGGGTGACCAAATCTCCCAGAATAGCCTGGAAGAAGTTGAGAAGGGGACTAAAACTTGGCGGGTTGGCACTTCCAGATTTACTTTTTTATTGTTATGCCTTTCAGTTTAAGAACTTTAGATTCTTAGCTAATAAGTTAGACTCTTCCTCACACGGCAGACTTTTTCAGGCTATGCTGATAGACCTTCCATACAGTTCAGATTTTTTTCTTTTTAAATTTGGAGACCAGAAGTTTTTTTTAAAAATTCGATTAAAGCTTTTACGGTCAGCTCTAGATAACTGGCAAGCAATACGAAAAATCGTAGGCATTCCTTATTACCACTCCCAAGCCCCAATTTGGGATTCTCCCGGCACTCCGGAGTGCTTACTGGATCAACTGGCCCTCCCACTAAAGAAAGCTGCCCTAACGAATTGGGGGGATCTTCGTAGTGGCTTGTCACTATTAAGCTGGGAAACCTTATCAAGACTAACGGAAGGAACTGTTACAAGATTTAAGTTCTATCAGTTGTCTGCTTGGTGGGGAAGTCAGAACTGGAACACGGATGAAGAGAGTCTTCTGTTAGAATTAATCAGTAGGGAGAAGGGCTGGAAGGGCGAGGTGGCGGAGTGGTATAGAACTCTTGTGGGGAGCCAAGACAATCTAGAGGCTGAAATAATCAAGTTATGGGACACTTCCACAGTACAGATCTCAGGCGATATATCAAAAGTCTGGATAGATTCTTTCATACTTTCTAAAAAAATCATTAAACCATCGAACCTGAGAAGAAACTACCTATTTACAGCTTATAGGGCTTATTGGACTCCCGCGAAACTGTCAAGAATTTCAGCTGTACAGTACTCTGTCTAGACTCTTGAGTGCAATAGAAAAATCAAATCCTTAGGGGAGGTGTTGGATCCAGAGATAGTGTCTATATGGACACAGACGGCAGTGCGTTTCCTGGGAAATACAAATGCTGCCCTCTCATTTGAGAGGAGATACGCTTTGCTCTTAACCCCTTCGGCGCTGGGGACGGAACCGCTCCGTCACTAGCCAGGGTCACGCTGTGCTGGTGACGAAACGTTTCCGTCACAGCCCATTCGGCGCTCCTGCGTGGCTCTGTTTTCGCGCCTGTGCGGCACGTTCCATTGAGCGGGCGTGGCCGTGACGGAACCGCTCTGGCACAAGCAAAGCGCGCCCGAGGCTCATGCTGGAGCGGTACTGTCACGAGTACAGGAGCGCCGCGCGGCCCCCCTCCCCACTAGCGCTGCGGCGGAATAGCCGCCACAGCAAAGGGGTTAAGAATTGACCCTGAGCTTGGGGCCTGGCCACTTCAGAAACAACTTCCAAAATCCAGAGGGTCTTTTTTGGTGATGATATCATAAGGGAAATAGGACATTATGTCCAGGCATGTTCCTCCTTTGATAAGGTGCACAGTAAAAACATTCGGGCCAGTGGATTCAGGGGTTTCTTCGGTGGCTGCCAGTTCCCCCTCAGACCCTTCTAGTTAAACCACCAATTCAAGTACACCAGCCGTGTGTTCTTTCCCCAGAGGAGGAGGGGTGATCATTTTGGATTTGGATTCTCTTGTAGTCAATCAAGGGGGTGGGGAATGCAAGGTAAGAGTATTCTAAATCCTTTCAGCAAAACATTGTGGGGGATGGTTAGCGATTTTTGTAAACGAATTGAAAGATATTTCCAGAGATCCATGGATTTTTCAGACTGTGGGTGAATTTCTGATAGATTTCTTTGCAGTACTCTTTTACGCCAGGTGTCCAAATTCAGTGTTTTCTCAAGAAGGGGAGAATCCAATGTCTGCTGAAAAGGCTGTTAAAAGGTGAGATAGAGCATTGTTCCTGGCATTGCAAAGGATTTTTTTGCAATATTTTTCTTTTATAAAAGAAAAAAAGTTCAGGTTGGTGAGAAGTCTAGAGGAGTTGAATCAATATATGGTATATCACCATTTTACAATGGAAACAGTTTGTTTGAAGGACATATTGTTGAGAAATTGGGTGGTACGTCTGGATCAGAAGGATTCTTCTTAAACATTTCCTGTATTTCAGGGTCACAGGAAGTATCTTTATTTCTTTTGGCTGGGAAGTCTATACAGATTCAGGTCCCTTACTTTTGGTCTGAGTTCAGCCCTTTTGTGTTTCACCATGGTGCTGAACCGGTTTGGCATTTCTTAGATCACAAGGAATAAGAATGATTGTGTAGCTAGAAGACATAATTTTCTTCAGTCAAAAGATGACTCTTAGTAAAAGAAAAGGGGGTATGGATGGTGATAGATTTTATTCAGAGCCTGGGATTCATTATTAATGTAGATAAATCAGGTTTTCCTTCTTCTCAAAGGATGTATTTTCTAGGGTTCCTTGATGTACTCAGGAAAGAGTATGTTGATATTACTAGGTGCAAACTTAAAGAGAAACAAAAAAGAACTAAGATTAGTGTTAAATCAGACTCTTATTTCTTTAAGACATCTGTTTAGAATAGTGGATTTGTTGACATCTTACATTCAAATGATATTTTCCAAACCCCTGTTTTATAGGACCCTTGCACGGTTAAAGATAAGGCATCTTCAAGGGGGCCTTCAGGATTTTCTGAAGGTTCCTTTAGATGAGACAATAAAAGCAGAAGTGTCTTGTGGATGGCTCAAATGGCCATCTGAAAACAGTTGTACAATTGTTCCATCATCCCAAAACTTGACTTCGAGTCAGATGCAAGTCTATGGGGAAGGGCTGCAAGAAGTGGCGCCTTCTGGACTAGAGGAGGATGGTCCAGGAAGAATTACTCAAGAGACATACATTGTTTCAACTTCTTGCAGACTCCTTTGTCATTCAAAACCTGGTGAAAGGCAGGGTGAAATGTTTGGTTCTTCTCAGTATGAACAACTTGACAGCTGTCAGATACTTCAACAACTTGGGAGGAACAAGGCATAGATCACCTGCAAAATTAACAAAGATACAATGGAGTTATATCTCAAATAGGAGCTATCACCAGAGGCATGGCACCACCAACGTTGGTTTGGTTCCTATTTAACAGTCAAATTTGAGTAGTTGAGTTGTGCTTTTCTCAGCGACTCCTACTTCCATTCACCCAGAGACGTCTGAAGTAGGAAGGTAAAAATCAGCCGCAGATGAATAGGCATATCCTATGTATTGGCAGTAGGTTTATTCAAGCTTGAAGGACAAATAGTTCCTATTGTGCACAAAACTTTATCTTCGTTTTTTTAAAACTTTTTCAACAATGACTGATGAGGACATTGCTGTGCCAGCACTACGTGCGAAAGCAGAGGAGAAAGACTTCCATGCTGACACACCGACATGACACGCTGAGGTTCTTGCGCGCTGACACTCCAGCTCGCAGTGGTCTGACATCCCTTGTGTGGTGTCCATCTCAAGACCAAGACAGGGTCCCACAGTCTCTCACTTCTGGTAATGGGGTTGGCTTTAGCCTAAGGGGATTCTTGGTTCTACACCTACATACGCGCTAGGTACACTTAGGTACATGAAGTTAGGGTCACATCGTAGGAGTACGCATTTTTATTATTGTCATGTATTTATAAGCTTGCATATATTCATTGTTTTTAGCACTACGGTAGAAATCTACCATCCATTTAATCTGTTGGTGGGTGCTTATAATCATTTATATCTGTTTCTCTCTTATGATTGTTTCAGCACACCTATTTTACACTAGAATGTCACTGGTTCAATATATGCTTATTGAAAATGACCCCATCATTTATTCTGTGTATCTCTCTGAGACAAAGTGAGCAAGAGTGACTGAGCAAAAAGCACTGTACTGTTTCCATGATCCCTGATGGGACAGGGTTGTCATGTTCGAAAGTTGCCAAGAATTATTCTCTCCTTGGTAAGAGGAATTTGTAGTGGCACTGTGAGCTAGCTGGTATACAGCCTCACGCCCCTGTCTATCCTTTGACACCCGTAACCAAGGCTACACATGCACAGACTGCCACTTCTCTCTTCTGACCTTGGACCCTATAGTCAGTCCGACCCCTATCACAGATTCGAACCCTTCCACCGGAGCCCGCCTACCCCTTAACCTTAAAGCAGCGCTGATTAACTGTAGATCACTGAGCAAACATGCCATCGATATCTGGCAGTCCCTCCGGGATAACCACTGGGACTTGCTCTTTCTCACCGAGACGTGGCTAAATGACACTACGAATCCCGCCATCACCCAGGCCGTACCAGAGGGCTACAGTATTATATGTGCTAATAGACCCAGCGGCAAACAGGGTGGAGGTGTTGCCCTAATTCATAACTCCAAATGGACAATTTCCCTCCCAACATTTGACCTGCCAGACAGTATAAAAGGCCTGCCTTTCAACATTCAACTCTCCCCATCCTCCTCCTGCTCCGGTATTCTTATCTACCGTCCCCCCCATTCCAACTTCTCACATTTGCCGGTGCTGGCGGATAACATTATTCAGCTCAGCACACGTTATGCAAATTTCACTGCCCTAGGAGACTTCAACCTCCACGTCAACAATGAATCTTGTCTGCACAGTCAAAATTTCATCTCCACGTTGACGGCCTGCAACCTCGTCCAAACAATTACTTTACCTACGCATAAAGCTGGTAACACACTGGACCTGATCTGTACCAACCTTTCTTCTATCCAGATGACTCTCCCTATCCCCGTTATCTGGTCGGATCACTTCCTCATCCCTTTTGAAATCAATATTCCCTATATCGTCAGACCTACCATTATTCCAAAGACTGCAGGAAGAAACTGGAGCCGCATCACCCCGGACACCCTCTCGGAACAACTAAAAAACTCCCACCCCAGCCAGTCTCCTGACCTCGACCGTAAGATCGATTACCTGGATGCCTGGGTCTGCCGGGCCCTAGATGTCTTAGCCCCTCTTAAACCTATTAAGACCTATCGGGCTGCACCTTCAGCACCCTGGTATTCGGACGAGCTCCGGCAGAAAAAGGCTGCCTGTAAAATTCTTGAACGTCTCTGGAGGCAGAACTTCTCCCTTGAAAGGAAAAGCTCATATAAAACAGCACTCAAAGAATATCGGAGAATGATCAAAGAACATAAACAGGCCTTTCTAGCCTCCAGAATCAAACAAGCCAGTAACGGTTCCAGAGTGATTTTTAATATAGTTTGTTCTTTTACTAACCCCAATGCTTTGACTCGAACCCAGCCTGCATCTCAGTCATTATGTGACAAACTGTCACAATTCTTTGAGGACAAAATTGAGATCATCTATTCCTCCTTCCCCACCCCTAACAAAGAAGACTGGGAACAGGTACCCTCTACTTCCTCGACACCCCAGGCTACCTTTTCCGAATTTTCAGCCCTCTCCGAAGCAGACACCTTGACTGAATTACTAAAGTGTAAATCAGGTTCCCCCAACGACCCATGGCCAGCTAAGCAATATAAAAAACTGGCACCTTTTCTGAACCCCCACCTGAACCACATCTGGAATGACTTCCTCAGATTGGGTAGTTTCCCCGCCAAGTGGAAACATGCCTCCCTGGTTCCCATTCTTAAGAAACCTAATCTAGACCCGGACCTCCCCTGCAACTACAGGCCCATTTCCCTTCTGTCCGCCCCCGCAAAAATTCTGGAAAAACTGGTCCACTCCCAGCTGGCGAACTTCATTGAAACCAACGGGTTACTTCATGATTCCCAACATGGCTTTAGGTCGGGCCACAGCACGGAGTCAGCCCTCATTGAAATGGCTGACTCGGTGAGGTGGACGCTCGACCAAGGGTCAAGGGCGGTGTTGGTGCTGCTGGATCTTTCAGCAGCATGTGAAACCGTCTCCCACAGGATTCTGCTGAGGAGGCTAGCAGACCTCAGCGTAGGTGGCACTGCGCTTAATTGGATCACGTCGTATCTCTCTGATCGCACTCAGCAGGTTTTCACTCCCCCCTACACTTCCACAGCCAGACCACTGAAATGGGGAGTCCCGCAGGGCTCCTCGCTCAGCCCGCTTCTATTTAATGTCTATTTCACCCCTGGCAAAACTGATCGCTCAGACCGGGATCAAGTCCACCTCCTACGCTGACGACATTCAGCTTCTCTTCACTTTCGACTCCCCTTCTCCCTCAGCTTTTGATCCGTTAAAAACCTGCCTCAGAGACATCTCTAAGTGGATGGATGCCAACTCCCTTCGACTCAATGCTGGAAAAACGGAGGTTCTGTTTTTTAATTCACCATCCCCTCTGGACTCCAGTCTATGGTGGCCAGAAGATCTGAGCCAAGCCCCCTCACCTAAAGACTCAGTAAAAAATCTTGGAGTCCGCTGGGATAATCATCTCAGCTTCAATACCCAGGTTCAAACAGTGACAGCCTCATGTTTTGGCAAGATCAGAACCATCAAGCGTCTCATCAACTACCTACCAGCGGACTGCCGTAAGACTGTGATCCAGGCACTGATCATTTCCCATCTTGATTATGCCAATGCCCTCTACCTAGGCATCACAGCAGGCCAATGTCAAAAACTCCAGACGGTCCAAAATGCCGCCGCCCGGTTAGTGGAAAGAATACCTTTTAGACACCATATCTCTCCCCACCTCCGCAAATTACATTGGTTGCCAATGGCCAAAAGGTGTATTTTCAAAGCTATGACGCTGGCCCACCGAGCATCGAGGGGTATGGGATCTGCCCACTTGAAAAACACCTTGCGACCGTATACCAACTACAGGACTTTACGGTCCAACTCTCTCCTTCTCCTGGAAACTCCACGCTTCAAACGCTCACGGGCAGGTGGAAAAACCTTTGAGGTTTGTGCCTCCCAGCATTGGAACAAGCTCCCTCTGGCCCTACGCTCTTCCCAATCAGAAATGTTATTCCGCAAGTCTCTGAAGACCCACCTGTTTTCCCTATAACATCCTCCTGTGCCCTCCACCCTCAAAGTTCTCAGCACCGGGACGCCCCGTCGGGGTAGCTGTGCGCTTTATAAAATACACAAATAATAATACAGGCGAACGTACACGGTTGAGGTGTCTGGAATCAGTCTGGACACCAATTGCCCAGTCTATATTGTCTAAACACACAGATCCTATATAGGTGTATAGGAACAACACAACAGAGGCCGAATACAGGCCGGCGTCAATAAATCTAGTGGCAGAATGGTATTCATGGCATATGTCAGACAGCAGCAAGTAGAATTTTCGTCCCCACGAGTTCAAGGTGTTGAAGAATCTTTGGGGGTCCTTCGGTATAGACCTGTTTGCATCAAGACTTGCCGAACAGCTAAACACATTTTTCTGTTAGAGACCAGATGTGGAGGCTTTTTCAGTGGGTGCATTACTTCACAATTGGTCAGGAGTGGTGCAATAAGCCTTTCTTCCTTTTGTTATGACATCAATAACTTTGGCAAAAATTAGCAGACAAATAGTGGGAGTAGTGTTTGTATGTGAGAACACTCTGTGGACTGCCCATTACAACTGCCAGTCTTCTTTCAGGGTGGTAAGCAGCCTCTATGGCACAGCACATGTGTTAATACAACAAAACAAGCTAGCTTTAGTAGCATTGAACTTTTTAGGATGCTTGCAAATGTGCCAGGACCTTTGGATGAGGCTTCATTTTACATTGAAGCTTCCTGGGCCACCGGTGGTCTCATGCCTTACAGATCAGGCTAGTCGCTGTAGAGTAGCTGGTGCTCGGAGAGCGGTTTGGATATCATTTCAGCAGATGTTGTGGAGGTGTGACGTTTCTTGGCATCCCCAGGAGCAAGACAGAATTGCTATAGGACCATTAATGGTTACAGATCTACCATTTCATAGTCTCTTTTAAGAAGGTAGAAAATGTTAGGGATCTGTACATCACTGCTGTGCAGTTCTCTCATTCGGGGGTTCATTTCTACATTACCAGTTGGAATAAGAAGGCATCCTCTTTTGAGGAATTTTAAAGTTTCCATACAAACTATGTGCAGTAGGGTGTCATTAGCAGTATCTTCAATTAACACAGGGTTGAGGACTCCTGTGCCTCATTTTCTTAAAGCTTTGTGGAAACCTTGTACTCCAGTAACTCCTATAACTGTCTAGATGGGTGAAGTTGGTGATTGGGTTAGATACATTGTCTTTTGGGTCCCATTCAATCGGGTGGGGCTTCTAATGTCTGCACACCAGTCCAGGGTTTCAACTTTTAGAACTTTTTATTGTAAACATATTGATCATATGGCAATGGCTGTTAATAATGCACTTTGAATGTGCCTAATAACAGCCTCCATGTCTTGTGATAACATTTCTGATTCTTCTAGCTGCTTGTGAAGAAGAGTCCTGATGTTATTAAAGACAATGGAGACAAGCATTATCCTCCTCTGTATCATTTCCCACCCAAAAATGATCTGTTGTTTCTGTGATTTCCAGTAGTATCAAATCAGGCGACGATTCGAGAATTGGATATTGTCTTAGTCCAAACCTCTGGATCAAGTGGATGTCGATTTCTGGATTCAAAATAGAATTTGGCTAGGCAGGAGAACTTAGTGTGGTTGTTACTGGTATTTCTTTGGTTGTTTCTGATTTTCCATTTTGCGTCTGGACCTTGAGAAATTGCTTCTGGGTGCACCAAAACTGTAGCACAATTGCCACAACTTCAGCGTCCCCTGTAAGTCCATAGTAAATGGTACCCCTGTACCTAGGGCATTGGCACTGAAGAGGGTCCACTGAGGCTGCAGCACAAATTGTGCCATCTCAGAGGCTCCTCACCAAGATCATGCAAACTGTCATTGCAGGCTGCATTTCGTGGTGCATAGAGTGTACCATGCCCTCATCAACTGTATGAGACATAGGTAAATCACCCCTACAGCAGGCATTGCAGCTCTAAGGCAGGGTGCACTGTATCCCATGTGTGGACATATCTGCATGAGCAGATATGTCCCTCCAATATCTGTGAGATTCATGGATACTGTAGGTGCACATGGGAAGCCATAGTGAGTACTTGGGCTGGATACTTGTTTTTGGAAGTTTCCTAGCTCCATAATGGCTTCACTGTACCCTAAGATGTTTGGAACCAAACTTCTCATCTTACTTAATCCTCACTGATGCCAGTGTTTGATTTATTAATAAATGCACACAGGAGACCCTTTAGTCATAGCCAGCCTGCCACCACAAGACATGTTTCTGACCCCATGGGATGAGACCCCATTCTCTCAGAGGCCGGAAACAAAACCAGAAACAAAGCCTGCTCTGGGCAGAGGTGTTTCACACCTCCTCCAGGCCAGATTGGTCTTCCAATGCAGAAAGCTTTAAAGGCAAATCTGCCTTTGAAGTGACGCCCAGGCTTGTCCAGATAGTGGTGGGAGTGATAGGGCGCGCAGGTCACCCAACTAGGATTTTACCAAATACTCACCTGGGCCCATAATCCAAAGTTTCATATACCTTATCATTTATTCAGATAACCCACGCTCTACTACCAGTATATTTAATTTTCTCACTATTTCCTATTATCATTGGCTTACCAATTCTAAGACCACGATGAATCAGGGAGTTAAATAAAGAAAGGCACTCAAAAATACTAAAACATTTGCATTTGTATAATAACCACAGACTCGGGGTAGGTTCAAACTCTTTATCTAATCTAATTTAAATTCTAATTTAAAACATTTCTAAAGCGCAGCGTTCACCATGCGGTTTCTTGGCGCTAATGGGCAGGATCGGCAGCTGAGGGAAAAGACAGGAGTGATAGGAATGAAGAGCTAAGCGGGGAAAGCCTGATTGAAGAGGAAGGTTTTTAAATCTTTGCGAAAGGAGAGGTACTGGGTAGCAGAACGGAGCGGGGGATCTGAAGAAGGGACTTAGAGGAAGACCGGAGCTCTCTTGTGGGAACATATGGTTTTATTAAAGAAGAGATGAAGGCGGGGGCAGTGCCCTGGGTGGCCTGGAAGACCATGCAGCCAGTCTTGAAAAGGGAGCGTTCTTTTACGGGAAGCCAGTGAAGCTCCCTAAGAAGGGGGGTGGAATGGTGATAGCGCGGGAGGCCGTAAACCAGCCGGGCCGCCTGGTTCTGGATCGACTGGAGTCTTCGCAGGCTGTAAGCTGGAATGCCATGATAGAGGGCGTTGGCATAATCCAGCTTTGATATCACCAGGGAGGCCATGATAATCTTGAGTGCCTGAGGGGAGAAGAAGCGGGAAACAGAGCGGATGGTGCGGAGAGTGAGGAAACAAGAGGAGACCACAGAGCTGATTTGTGAGTGGAGAGTGAGCTGATTATTCATTTTGACACCCAGTGTTTTGACAGTGGTTGAGGGGGAAGGTGCGGGCCCAAGAGAGGGGGGCCAGAAGAGGGAGTTCCAGGGGCTGGATGAACCACCGGTGAGAACCAATTCGGTTTTATCCGGGTTCAGCTTAAGGTGGTTGTGGTTCATCCAGTCCCTGATGAATGTCATTGTAGACTGGAAGTTAGAGACAGAAATGGGAGAGGAGGACAGATCGAAGATGAGCTGGAGATCATCCGCGTAGTTGTACACGGTGACCTCCAGCTGCTGGAGCGCGAAGATAAGAGGGAAGATATAGAGATTGAAAAGCAGGGGGGAAAGAGAGGATCCCTGGGGAACACCACAAGTGACCGGGAGGGGAGTGGCAGAGAAGTCGCCTAGCCGCACTGCCTGGGTGCGGTCCCTCAGAAAGGAGGAGAGCCAAACCAGGGCTGATCCCCCAATTCCAGCCGCCCTGACACGGGACAGTAAGATGGTATGGTCCACCGTGTCAAAGGCGGCGGACAAGTCAAGGAGGACCAGTGCCTGGTGTTTGTTATCATCCATACCCTTTCTGAGGTTATCTAGGACTGAGACCACAACCGATTCGGTCGAATGTCTGGGACGGAAACCGGCCTGGCGAGATGCCAGCCCCCCATTGGTCTCAATATGGGCGCTGAGTACCGCGGTGACGTGGCGTTCCATCACCTTGCCCAAGAAGGGCAGCAGGGAGATGGGGCGATAGTTGGCCGAGATGGAAGGGTCCGCGCCAGGTTTCTTCAAGATGGGTACTATAGTGGCTGCCTTTAGCGCGGGGGTCACTACACCCTGTGCTAGGGAGCTGTTGAGGAAAGCGATGGGGGGTTCAGAACAGCAGGAGTAAATTTGCTGCAGGATACGTGCCGGGCAGACATCCGCCGGAGACCCCGACTTCACTTTGAGGAGAATCTCCAGAAATGATTCCTGGGTAAGGGGGGGAATGGAGGTGAGAGGGCATTGAACGGTGGGGGGGGGAAGGATCAACAAATGCAAGTGAAGGTGGTGGAATGTTGGCCTTGATGGTAACGATCTTATCCAGGAAATAGGCGTTGAGTTGATCACAAAGAAACTGGGAGGGAGGGATTTGGGGTGAGGTTCGATCTGAGAATGCCAGGTCATTCACTATGCCAAAAATTTCCCTGGGTTTATTTTCAGCGGTCGTTATTTTTGCAGAGAAATGGGTAGTTTTTGCAGCGAGGATTGCTGTTTTATATTTGGCCAGTGATGTGAGGAAGTGAGTTTTTGACAAGGGACAGTAATTTTTCCTCCATTGCCTCTCTGCCTGTCGAACGCTCAGTTTAAGTTCTTTTAGGTGGTCGTTAAACCATCTGTTGGAGTCCTTAGGTCGACGGATGGAAATGCGACGTAGGGGAGCCACGGAATCACAGCCACCAGCCAGTCAGGTGTTTATGGCCTTGGCTTGAGAGGCAGATGATAAGCCAGAGAGGGTGGGAGTGGAGTATCGAAGCAGGGAGGTCAGGGAGGGAAAATCCAGTCTGTTCCAGTTCCGCGCCCAGGTGTTTTTGGCATGCGGGGTTTTTGATACCGGGTTGCAGGGAATGGAGAGGGAGATGAGGGCATGGTCGGACCAGGGGCAGGGAGAGACTGCCGCCGAAGCCACTGGGAGGTTGAGGGACCAGACCTGGTCAAGTATGTGCCCATGGGAGTGAGTAGGGACAGTTATATGCGGTGCAAAGTTGAGAGACAGGAGAGATTCTGTGAATTCTTTTGAGGCCGTACACTCATGTGGGTCTGAGGGCCAGTAATTGAAGTCTCCCAGCACCAAGACCGAGGCGTAGTTACCACCAAGTTGGCCAACAGTTCTTGAAATGCCGGTAGGAATGAGGGCGAAGGCTGAGGAGGGCGGTACATTAAGAGGCAAGTGATAGGAGGAGAGGATAAAAGAGAACGGACTACCAAAAAGTCAGCAGGGGGGATAGGGGGAAAGGGGAGTGATTGGAAGTTCAATTCCGACCTAGCGATTAAGGCGACCCCACCACCAGCCCTACCTGCTGGGCGGTCGGCACGTAAGGCCACATAGAAGGGGGGTAGGGTGGCCAGGAGAACCGGGAGGGAGGAATCGCAATACCAGGTTTCGGTCAAGAGCAGTAGGTCAGGTTTCTCTGAATCGAGAAGGACGAACAGCTCGTGGTGGTGCTTGACCGCTGACCTGGTGTTGAGTAGGAATACAGACAAAGGCGGAGTGATGGGGTGAGTGTTGTGTGGGGGGGGACAAGGTGACGGGGGGGTATGCGACGGAGGGTGTGGAGTCGTGGGGGAGGAAGAGGAAGAAGCGAGGCCTAATGAGGAGACGAGCCTGCGGGTGGGATCGGGAAGTGGCCAGTGGCCTTGGTGGGCGATGAGTTCCTGTGAGGAATAAGATATCATTTTGGCATAGTGTCATGCCCCTAGCCCCATCCGGCCGCGGACGGGCGCAGACGGGCTTGCCTTAGGCGCGCCTTCGGCGCGCAAACGTCGCGCCCGCTGCGCTCGTCCGCTGCGCTTCCTACCCAGACACATGCTTTGTGCCGGTGGGTCGGGAGGTTGGAGGGGGCGTGGCCAGCCGAGGGGGCGTGTCTCGCCTCGCCCTCGGGAATGGCGGCTGGAGGAAGGGGATCGTTGCATCAAAAGTCATCAGCCATAAATTGAAAGCAATTAGATTATCAATAACCAAGATTAGAAACAGTGTATAGCTATGTAAAAGATAGATTATGCCAACCATTTATCAAACTTGAAATAAAGAGAAGGTAAGAACAAGGAACATGCTATTTGGAGAAAAACAGTCTTTCGCAATTTACTAAAGGAAGGTAAAGAAAGGGAACATACTAAACCCAAGAACTTTCACAACTATTGACAGTTTGGAAAAAGAGAACTCGATATGCAAAAATCAAAACTTAGATTTAGCACATAACTAAAGGGAAGGTAACAATTGGAACAAACTATAAATTCAGCTTCACTCCCTTAAGGGAGGGTAAGAAAAAAAAACATATACTATCATGAAAAACATTTAGCATTAACAAAAGGTAGGTCGAAAAGTGGGACACGCTAATAGACAGCAATATATGAAATTCTCATTTACCAAGGGACGGGAAAGAAAAGGAACATATGCAATCAAAACTTTGCAATTTTAGGGAAGGTAAAGAAAGGACGCAAATTAGAGAGACAATATCCCACACAGCTTTATATTTACCTAGGATAGTGTGAAGACCAACCCTGGCCACGGGTCAGTTGGAAAGGACAGGAGAAACCCCAAAGACTACAGTCCCAGTAGGCGAGCAGGTGCAGATCATGGAAAATCAGGACAGGATAACCCCAGAATTTGGATCAGGACCGGACCACCAAAGGTTAAGGCCAGCACCCGCAGTTTCGGTTGCAACGCCTGCACTACTCCCTCTCTGCAAGGAATCAGCCAAAACCCCGATTGGACTACAGCTTTCACCAACAAAGTGCTTTGCCAGTACTTTCACTTCCCAAAAAACCCCGATTGGGTTCTCGAACCTCCCGACAGAGTGCTCCGCAGCTCTCTGCTCTTAGTCACCTATTGAGTGCGTTGGGTCAGTGAAAGGTCAGCTATTCAGACAAGTCGGACAATTTCTCTAGCTAAACTAACGCTAATTATGCTATTTTACAGGGCAATGTACCACCCCCCAATGTTGTAAATGTAAGGATCCCCAATTTTGATTGGACAAAGGAGGAGGACAGGTCATCACACCACCTAAATTTTAGACTTTCTCCGTCTCCTTATTCAAATGTATGTATACGCCTATCAAGTCCAGGTTCTCATGACATATTCCTTCCACCTAACAATGGTGAATTTAACATTAAATACGTTGTAAAAATTTGAGTACAGCTAAGCTTCTTCTAGCACTTTAGGGGTTAGCTTCCCAGGCGCATCTTAGCCGTGGCTGCCATCTGGCTCGAGTTCAATGTCACAGAGTTCATCTTCTCGCTGCCGACTGTCATGCGCGGAAAAGACTTCCAAGATGGAGTAATAAGCACCTCCCAGGCCCAAAGAATACGATACATGGAAAGTAAAAGGAAACAATTTAGAACACGGAAATAAATGATTACACTGTATACCATGAATTTCTACATTATGCCCATTACTTTATAATAAACGATGGCATTAAGATTAAGCAGAACGCACAGCTTCACAAAAGCAGCAGTGCAAGCCTCTCGTATGTGAGAACACAGAGCAGCCATCTTAACACTAGTGCCCTGACGCGACAGACTTCCCTCCACAACTGCGAGTATGTCATGTCACGTGGGTATGACAGGCGCATGCGCAGTAGAAATTCCCGCGTAGCAGCAGCCATTTTTATTTGCAAGCGTATTAGGATTACAAAATACATAAGCAAGCTTTTCTCGGATGCCCGATGTCAAAGGGAAAGGAAAAGAATTAGTAAGACGTACATGTTGATTATGCAGTTAGGGTTATTCGAGGCTCATGATACAAGCAAGTCGCTTTTCGTGCGTCCATCAGGAGGACAGGCGGGAAACTTAGTTAGATGAAGGGGAGTGTCGCCATTCAGCCATCACCACCACAAAGGTGTGCAGGTGATGTTAATCCCTCTCCTGAAAATCCTGCATCTTGGGATGGTGAGAAAACAGCCTATCAGGGCTAGAGTAGTGCCCCCTCCCACAGGAAGTGGTCACTTAGAGGGTGTAGACACTGTAAACATAGGTAGCCCATTGGCTACTACCTGTCTCCCCCTTTTAACGCCCCTAAATTTAGTACTTAGGTGGCATCCCTGGACCTTGAACCTTCAATTTGATGGACAAGTAGAAGACATGAACAAAGAAGAGCTGCTGCCCTAGAATTGAAGCCCTGCTGCAGAGAAAAGTGGTGCCAAACCCTACCTGCTGCCTCAAGGACTTAGCAATTGTGATTGTGCAGTCTCGTCTTGAACCTATGATGACTCCAAAAACCTCGGAGCTCCTGCAGCCTGTGAAAAATCACCAACAACCACCCTTGGAGTGAAACTTTCCCTCCTCCCCTGCATACCGCAGGCACCTATCCCACTGAGTCTGGTTTGTCAATTTGTTGCTCCCCGGCAACTCCGAAGCAGCATCCAAACCACAAGAGGTACATCAGCTCCAGAAGGTCAGAGCTGTCGCCCTACCAAGTTTGGAGACACCAGTACCTACCGGAGCCACACCATACCAATACCTGCAGTACAAGAGCCCCTTCTACAAACAGCCAGACAAAGAGTCGATTCCAGACTCCATTATCCTAGAAGCAAGAACCAGTCAAGGGGCATCAAGCCCCTGAAGTCATTGTTGTGAGTGGCCCAGCTATCCTGAAATCACCTCTGCAAGTTGCCTGCGCCTGACAGCAAGGACATCTCGTGGCACGACACACAGCTGACCTAACTGCTCTGCACCTAGCCCAACCAGCCTCGGTAACGATGACCCAGCTGTACTCCATTGGTCCTGAAGCCCTTGTGACTTCCTCTCCCGATTGGGACCTTCGAGACTTACCTTTATATCCTCTTCTGCAGTATCTTTCCAGGTGCCTCCCTTCTTCATAGTGTACCAGCTACCAACACCCTCAGCACCCTGCTCCCAGCCGAATCCAGGTGAAAAGAAGAAAGATGGAGCTGGGGGCTGGTAGATAACTGGAATTTTTTTTTTACCCTGTGCCTCATCACTACTGCCTGTAGCAGCCGCCACTGCCTCCAGCACAAACAAAACCTCAGATTTTCTATCTTCTTAATGAATCCACTCCTTGCCAGGAGCTGTGCGATATATTGATTTCATTCAATCATGCATTCATTCAAGTGCTCATGCAGTAATTCGTGGTTTTAACCATTAATTCTTTATTATAGTCTTTAATAGGTCCATGTTTTCACATGAAACTCTTTCCTGTGTCTTTTTTAAAGGTGCTGCATATTCAAGTATTAAATTGTCAAAGTGGAAAAATAATTCGAGACTCCAAACATCTATCTCCTTATCCTTTCTAAATTCAATTTACGCTGACGTGTCTTTTCAGTTCTCTGTAACATAGAGCACAGTGATGTTTTTTTAACAGCCTAAATTGGCTGCAGCACACATTTTGGATAAAGAAATCACAAAATATGCAACCCAGAGTACAACTAGTAAACATTTTTAGCTTTCATTAACCCAACTAATTTATGTCTCGAAAACCACATTTCTTCATGTGAAAGCAACTTTGCAGTCACATATGGTACACATTTGGAAAGCCTGGATGGAATTTTGACGGGAAGGCCTGATTAAACTGAAATTCTCCATCTGGAAAACATTAAATTGATACCTAGAGTTCATATTGAATTGAATAAAAAAGGTCCACACGTAGTTCAAGGATGAAACGGTGCAAACAGCATGGTGCAACAGCTAGAACCAAATCGAATATACCACAATTGCTCCTTTCTACAGAAATGTTAATGCCAAACGAAACATAGTATCCCAAACTGACAGTTTATCTTTTCCCATGGTCATTCCGTCTGTTCCAATTATGTTATGCTTTATTTGCTCAGAATCACCCTTCATATATCCTATTTTCCCATACTGAAATACACTATTTTCCAGATTCAAGTAATATAATTCAACTCCTAATTGTCAATACTGGGATTGAGAATGGATGATAAAAAAGCGCTCATAATTATTAGCTGGGTTCACAACTGTTTTGCGTGCCAACTTGAAATATGCTCTCATTTCCAAGCTGGACCATAGCACGGAATCAGTGGCAGCACGCTGGCCGCTCTCTTTTATGCAGTAAGGCCACTGTAAGCAGCTTTCACAACAAACATTGGTAAATGCATTAGGTTTCGCCTATGGGATTAATATTAAGTTGGAGAGCAGTGTATGAGTGCAGGGAGAATGGCGTGAGGGCTCTCTTTGCATGGTGAGTGGTGCATGAATGAAGGTTGATGAGTGTCTGAGTGCAGGCTGAAAGTGCCTGAAAGCATGGTGATTGATGTGTGCTCAGTGCAGAATGTGAATTGGATGAGTGTACAGGGTGAGAGATGTTAACGGGTACAAGGTAACAGGTGTGTGAGTGTATGGTAAGCGTTATGTCAATAGTATAAGTGGAACCCTCATCTACAGACCCCTGGGCCCGCGCACACTATTCAGTGAAACCATCGCCGACTTCATCAGCCCGCACTCACTTGCCTCATCCGAATACATCCTCCTGGGGGACCTGAACTTCCTTAGCACAAACGGTATCTAGAGGTCAACTATATGACTCAACTGTGGATGCAAACCCCAACAAAATACAAATAAAACAGTAGAGACCCAAGATGCAAAATAGTGTGACATATAATTACTGAGTTAAGACTCAAGGCCATGGGCAATTATTCCAATCAGTAACCATTCTGTACCACCCTTTTAAACATCATTTGGGTTCTCCTTGCCCAGGAGACTAGACAACACAGCACAGCCTAATGATGTTTTTAAGGCTATGTGTAGTATTTAAATAAATGTGTTATCAAGAAGGGTGGTATGCCCAAAAGATATGAACCTATTTGTGGTTACTAAATAAGCAGTGCAAAAAGTGAGTTAAACAATAAATGTATGTGCAAATAAAATTGGATCAGCTGAGCAGATTATTAATTTTAATGATATCTCTCAATTGTCCAAATTTAAAAATACAGTAAAATTACAGATTTGACAAAATATCTGTAAGCAATGTTGGTCGACATGTTTCAGCATTTAAGATAGAATAGTTTCAATGCTTTCTTCAGGACCTGATGGTAACTACTGCTTATGAAGTGAAAATTAAAAACAAAGTCACCTGCAATTTTCATGTTTCATAATCAACCACATACCATTTGTAGTGGTGATAGCACTTCACCCAACCTGGCTGCAGCTCAGATTTGTGGGAGCACCGCTCTATCCGTCGGTGTCTCCGCACAGTCGTCTGTGCTGTCTGAACTTCCACCTGGAGAACAATAACGACAACAATACCACCACCCATCTCGCCAACCTCAGACTCAAGCAACGGGTGAACACCCCCACCCACTACGCCGGTCACACGCTCGACCCCATCTTCTCCACCAGCAACCACGTCTCCTTCAGCCACTCCACCGGGCTACACTGGACCGACCACAGCTGCATCAATTTCACCTTTAAGAAGACTACATCCCACCACCGCCCGCAACACATCCCCCGCAAAGTCACCACAGACCAGCTAACCACATCACTGAGCCAGAACCCACCAACCGACACCTCTGACACCAACAACACACAGCCCACAATCTCGCACAGTGGATCACCAACTGCGCCGACGCCCTTGCTCCACTAAAGAACCCCCCAGGCAAAACCGGCAAAAGGAAAACCACATGGTTCACCGACGCCCTCAAAGAATCAAAGAAATCCTGCTGAACTCTCGAGGGGATGACGGTGGTATGTTGAGCAACCTCTGAAAATATTTTTCCCTACTGATGAAGGTATTAAACCAGAAACACGTGTCTAGGGATATGATTTAAGAAAATACGGGCACTGGCCATGAACTCTTTGAACATTTTGTGATCCTCGAACTAACGAAGAATAATGATCTGCAATGACCATGAGGCAATAGGGTAATCCGGCAGTGACATGTTCGCGGCTCTCCCAACCCCCTTTTAAACTTTGTAAAATGGCTCCCGTGAGCCAAACGCTGACGAGCACTGGGAGATGCCTGCACACCGGGAGCGGTAATTGACCTGAGGAGAAGACGGTGGCATGTCGAGCAACCTCTGAAAATATTTTTCCCTACTGTTGAAGGTATTAAACCAGAAACACGTGTCTAGGGATATGATTTAAGAAAATACGGTCACTGGCCATGAACTCTTTGAACATTTTGTGATCCTCGAACAAACGAAGAATAATGATCTGCAATGACCATGAGGCAATGGTGTAATCCGGCAGTGACATGTTCACGGCTCTCCCAACCCCCTTTCGAACTTTGTAAAATGGCTCCCGTGAGCCAAATGCTGACGAGCACTGGGAGATGCCTGCACACCGGGAGCGGTAATTGACCTGAGGAGATGACGGTGGCATGTCAAGCAACCTCTGAAAATATTTTTCCCTACTGATGAAGGTATTAAACCAGAAACACGTGTCTAGGGATATGATTTAAGAAAATACGGGCACTGGCCATGAACTCTTTGAACATTTTGTGATCCTCGAACAAACGAAGAATAATGATCTGCAATGACCATGAGGCAATGGGGTAATCCGGCAGTGACATGTTCGCGGCTCTCCCAACCCCCTTTTGAACTTTGTAAAATGGCTTCTGTGAGCCAAACACTGATGAGCACTGGGTGATACCTGCACACCGGGAGCGGTAATTGACCTGAGGAGATGATGGTGGCATGTCGAGCAACCTCTGAAAATATTTTTCCCTACTGATGAAGGTATTAAACCAGAAACACGTGTCTAGGGATATGATTTAAGAAAATACGGGCACTGGCCATGAACTCTTTGAACATTTTGTGATCCTCGAACTAACGAAGAATAATGATCTGCAATGACCATGAGGCAATGGTGTAATCCGGCAGTGACATGTTCACGGCTCTCCCAACCCCCTTTCGAACTTTGTAAAATGGCTCCCGTGAGCCAAATGCTGACGAGCACTGGGAGATGCCTGCACACCGGGAGCGGTAATTGACCTGAGGAGATGACGGTGGCATGTCAAGCAACCTCTGAAAACATTTTTCCCTACTGATGAAGGTATTAAACCAGAAACACGTGTCTAGGGATATGATTTAAGAAAATACGGGCACTGGCCATGAACTCTTTGAACATTTTGTGATCCTCGAACTAACGAAAAATAATGATCTGCAATGACCATGAGGCAATGGGGTAATCCGGCAGTGACATGTTCGCGGCTCTCCCAGCCCCCTTTTGAACTTTGTAAAATGGCTCCCGTGAGCCAAACGCTGACGAACACTGAGAGATGCCTGCACACCGGGAGCGGTAATTGACCTGAGGAGATGATGGTGGCATGTCGAGCAACCTCTGAAAATATTTTTCCCTACCGATGAAGGTATTAAACCAGAAACACGTGTCTAGGGATATGATTTAAGAAAATACGGGCACTGGCCATGAACTCTTTGAACATTTTGTGATCCTCGAACTAACGAAGAATAATGATCTGCAATGACCATGAGGCAATGGGGTAATCTGGCAGTGACATGTTCGCAGCTCTCCCAACCCCCTTTTGAACTTTGTAAAATTGCTCCCATGAGCCAAACGCTGACGAGCACTGGGAGATGCCTGCACACCGGGAGAGGTAATTGACCTGAGGAGATGACAGTGGCATGTCGAGCAACCTCTGAAAACATTTTTCCCTACTGATGAAGGTATTAAACCAGAAACACGTGTCTAGGGATATGATTTAAGAAAATACGGGCACTGGCCATGAACTCTTTGAACATTTTGTGATCCTCGAAGTAACGAAGAATAATGATCTGCAATGACCATGAGGCAATGGGGTAATCCGGCAGTGACATGTTTGCGGCTCTCCCAACCCCCTTTTGAACTTTTTAAAAGAAAACCTGGCGCCACGTACAGATGACAGAAAACATGACAGCTCTCAAAAACGTCACTTGCAAACACCACCAGCTGATCCGCACCACCAAAAGGACATCGTTCAAAGAGCGGCTGGACAACAACACACACAACAGCAAGGAACTCTTCAACATCGTAAAAGAACTCTCCAATCCCAGCGCCAGCAGCAATGACATCACACCGTCGCAACACCTCTGCCACTCCCTCGCCACGTACTTCTACCGCAAGATCGCCGATATACACGACAGCTTTGGTGCCCAGACTCCGCCTTCAGCCACCACCCTCAGCGCCTGGATCCCCATCAGGACTGAAGACACCACCCACATCATGAACACCATACACTCTGGCTCACCCTCTGACCCATGCCCTCACCACATCTTCAACAAATCCGACACCATCATCACGTCCCACCTCCGGAACGTCATAAACAACTCCTTCACGTCCGCCACCTTCCCTGAGAGCTGGAAGCAGGCAGAAATCAATGCCCTCCTGAAGAAATCCACAGCGGACCCTAAAGACCTCAAGAACTTCCGCCCCATCTCTCTTCTTCCCTTCCCTGCAAAAGTCATCGAGAAGACCATCAATAAACAGCTGACCACATTCCTCGAGGCAAACAACTCCCTCGAATCATCCCAGTCTGGAATTCGAGCCAACCACAGCACCGAGACCACCCTCATCGCTGCCACCGACGATATCAGGACCCTGCTTAACAACAGGGAAACAACCGCCCTCATCTTCCTAGACCTCTCAGCCACCTTTGATACCGTCTGCCACCGCACTCTAATAACCTGTCTACACAACGCTGGAATACAAGGAAAAGCCCAGGACTGGATCAACTCTTCCACTCCAACAGAACCCAGAGAGTCCGACTTCCTTCCTTCCGCTCCGTGGCCACCAAGATCATCTGCTGCGTACCCCAAGGCTCTTCACTCAGCCCAACCCTCTTCAATATCTACATGAGTCCCCTCGCCGCCATTGCATGCAAACACAACCTCAACATCATATCCTACACCGACGACACCCAGCTGATACTCTCCCTCACCAAAGACCCAGCTACTGCCAAAACCAACCTCCAGGAAGGAATAAAAGAAGTCGCGGAATGGCTGAAGCTCAGCCGTCTGAAACTGAACTCAGACAAGATGGAGGTCCTAATCCTCGAGCAGTCCCAATTCACCTGGGACAACTCCTGGTGGCCCACAGCGCTGGGTGCTGCACCGACACCCATGGACCACGCACGCAACCTGGGATTCATCCTAGACTCCTCCCTCACGATGACCAAGCAAGTCAACGCCATCTCATCCTCATGCTTCAACACCCTGCGCATGCTCCGAAAAATCTTCTGATGGATCCCCACCGGAACCAGAAAGACGGTTACCCAGGCCCTCGTCACCAGCCGACTAGACTACGGGAATGCCCTATATTCAGGAACCACAGCCAAACTTCAGAAAAGACTTCAGCACATACAGAATGCCTCCGCACAACTCATCCTCGACATCCCTCGCCACAGCAACATATCTGGCCACCTGAGAAACCTGCACTGGCTCCCCGTCAGCAAAAGGATCACGTTCAGTCTCCTCACCCACGCACACAAAGCGCTCCACAACATGGGCCCCGAATACCTCAACAACCGCCTCACGTTCTACACTCCGACCCTCCAGCTCCGCTCCGCCAGCCTCGCCCTCACCACCATCCCACGGATTCACAGAACCACCACCGGAGCAAGATCATTCTCCTACCTGGCCGCCAAGACATGGAACTCCCTCCCCACCCACCTACGACTGACTCAAGACCATCTCACCTTCAAGAAACACCTCAAGACCTGGCTTTTTGAGCAATAGCAGCACCCCCCTCCCTTCAGTGCCTTGAGACCCTCACGGGTGAGTAGTGCGCACTATAAATGTATTGATTGATTGATTGATTGATTGATGAGCGGTTTGTGTTCAGGGTGGGAGGTGTGTGGAGCGTGAGAGATATGTGAGTGCTGGGTGAGAGGTATGTCAATGGTGTGTGAGTGCAGAATCAGCAATGTGTGAATGGTGTGTGAACAGTATCAGACTGGCTGCGCAATGTTAGGGTGACTGTGCACAGTAAATGGTGGATGAGTGTGCAGGGTGAATAGTGTCTGAGAGAAGGTAAAGTGCTCAGAAGTTCATTTTGTGGACAGTAGGTGTCAGACCTTATAAGGTGCAGTAGGCATTCGATACTGCACATGTGGCTTCAATTCCCAATGAGTGTTAGCAGTTATTTAAAGTGCAGGTTAATCAGTAGAAATGCTTAACCGCATCGCTGCTGCGGTGATTT
Source organism: Lissotriton vulgaris (assembly GCF_964263255.1). Taxonomy (NCBI): domain Eukaryota; kingdom Metazoa; phylum Chordata; class Amphibia; order Caudata; family Salamandridae; genus Lissotriton; species Lissotriton vulgaris. The sequence continues at coordinate 1,915,928,056 of NC_141685.1, forward strand.
TTGCGCTACGTGGCTTTTTTGCAAAAGCCGCGTTAGATGACGAGCTCAGCTCGTCATTCACACACGCCCCCCGTGGCTGATGACGAGCTGAGCTCGTCATCAGCATCGAAGGGGTTAAACCTACATGTACAAAATAAAATCAGCATTTGTTGGCAAAAAATGTCCTTAGGGTCTCAGGCGTCTGATGTAGAGGATCAGAGCAAAAGACCAGGTTGTTCTCCTCAATTGAATGTGGCGCTGTGGTGGAGAAACATTGCCTTCCACCATCTGGGGAGTTCAAAGCATACAGTTAAATGTTCTGGGGCAGATTTACAAGCCACTTGCGCCATTTTGCGTCACTTTTAACATGGGAAATGTGGCGCAACAGTGGAGAAAGGGGCTTGTAAATCTGCCCCTCTGTGTCTTTCAAGCACCTGGTGCATGAAGGCAGTGCAGCCAATTCGCCCAGCTTTGTGGTAAAGAGGACCTAGGTAATTTGCTTATAGTTAACTCCAACCTTGGCCCATCGGGGTAGTCTTGTGTGACAGAGCGGGTAATCACAGGATCAGCAAGTCAAAGACAAGGCTATAAATAGAAACACCTGAACACATTCATAATGTCTATGTTATTCTTGAAGAGTGCACAGGAAGCATCTGCTCGCGTGCACCACGTTTTTTTCTAAATGTAAGGCCATGAGCACCCCTAAATATGTGTGCAGTGACGTGTGTGATTGTGAACTTTCGGGGAAGCAATGTACTGGTGTATTGCCTGTGTGTAAGATAATTATTTGTAAAGAAGGTTTGCAATTGCTTTGGGCAGGCCTAAAACAGGACTGTAGGAACCACGCAAACCTGCTGTGGATGTGCTTGAGATTTCTGTTCAAGTGTTGTGATGTAACCTTCCAGGTTTAGTGTTCAAGCTAACCAGTATGCTAAAATGTCTGGGCTTTGCTTGAGCATGCATAGTCTATCGACGTTTACACAAACGATCTAACTGTTTCAGAATCCAGTCACTAGAATTAATGGGAGAGAAGTAGCCAGGTGATGTGGGCCAGGCACTCAAGTTAAAGAGGGAGAAGTGATTTGAGCCAGTCATTCGAGGTACTTGGGAGAGAGGTAATGCAAATCAGTCACTCAAGTTAATGAGCGAGAAGAGATGTAAAGCCAATCACTCAGTTAACATGAGATTTGTGATGTAAGCTAGTCATTCAAGTTAATGGAAAAGAGGTGATTTGAGCCAATCGCTGAGTTAACGGGGGAGAGGTGAGAGAACGGCTTCCACTTCGTGTGGTGTTTCGCTTTACGTGAGAGCAACTGAAGTCGGTTTGCATTCGGTGAGTACGGGGAAAAGCAGTGGCTTAGAAAGAACTGAAGTTACCAGTGTGCTGAATGAGAGAAGCCAAGGAGTGTGCATGTGTGGTAAACGCTAGCGTTCACATGCCCAGCTCAGTTTCAAATTAAAGAGGGCTGTCTGTGGGTGAGATGGACTAAGCCTAGACAACCAAAGCCAATACTAGAAGCAGCAGACAGTGGGATTCATAACATTTGCAAAGGCTCTGGTTTATTAGCTAGATCTTAGCAGGGTGCAGTTGTTGGAAGGTCGGAACCCAACAGCTCAAGGTGCCGAGTAGCAGAGGGACACACACTTCAATTACCAAGATTCCCAGCAAAGCTTCAATAAGGCGCAGTACTGTTTTGAAAGAAGATTGGACTTAAAACAAGGTATCCAGGCACACAGCTGCATGGACGCATCTCATTCTTCCTGCGTGATAAGACATAAAAGAGGATACCGCAATAAAGCACTGTGGCAGTGTGAATGTAAATGCTGCAGGCATCAATCCTTTAAATAATGCTTAAAAAGCACAATGTAGAATTACCAGTGATATCTATGGAAAGACGCAGGACACACCCATTTCCAAGAGTTAGAATAATGTATTGAATCTAATTTTTTTTATTTTATTTATTTTTAGTTGAAAAAAATGCATCCGCCATGTGTTAGGAAGCAGCATGATTTTTTCCCCCCAAGCTTTATTCTTTTTGCTTTTGTTCCTTATCCTTGCAAAAAAACAAAAAAGAACTTCACAGCAACAGACAAATTATAACTTGACTTGCCAAACCCAGGCCAATTAGCTTAATCAGTGTTTGTTTAGCATATGATTTAGAAAAGAGCCATTGTGGCCTTATTTTTAAATATGTTCATCGGCCCTCTCTTTTCTGTTTAATATTCATGGCAACAATTTACATCGCAAAACCGGCCGTTACTTCTCTGCTGAAGTATTGTTTGGAAGCCATTTACAACAGAAAGCAAGAGCAAAGGAGTTACAACGCTTTACGGAAGAACCAGTCTCCATTTTTTCAGCACAGGGTGATTAAGTGAGTTGTCTAGAATTAGCGGGTGTTGGGCAGAGATTGAGATGCTCCCCCAGTTTTAATGTCTGCAGCTCTGGCCAATTGGCCAACAAACAAACGCAGGAGAGAGTTTGGGAAAATATGCCCTAAAAAAAAAAAAAATACCAAGTAAGCTTTACTTGGTCCATGCTGCAACGCATAGACACACAGAGAAGCATAAGGTGAGGCGGAGGTGTTGACCAATGGCATGTAAACAAATGTGAGTGACGTGGGAGCCAACCAATGGTAAGTAGAGGTAAGTAATGGGTGGACTCTACGCCCCTTTTAAGATAATTTTTTAATTTTTTTAAAGAACAATAGCTTTTGCAGGCAAATACCGGAAAGTGATCAGAATCGGATCAGGAAAGTGATCGGGCCAGGACTTAAACAATGCATCTTTTCTCCTTCTCAATGAAAAAGGTCATCCAGTTTTTTTTAAAAGGTTCAATGGTAAAAGCATGTCGAGGTGAGAGAGAATATGTGTTCTGTCACAGAGAAATGGTCATCGATTATTAGGGAAAAGGAGAAGGCCAGAAGAGTAGGCGACAGTACTGCCCTTGTTATGCAGCCTTTTTGTTCAAAGGGTTTTTAATGAAAGTCATTTGTTATGTGAGATTAAATCATACACGAAGTGAAAAGGTTTTTGAACCAAGTACTTCTACTTTTCAGTTACTGTGCAGATCTGTATTTACATCCAATAGAAACCAAAATGTGAGCATTTTAGAAATAATGTTTTCCACAGGAGAGAAGGAAAGGAGAAAGTCACTTCAGAGGTTTTTTAAATCGCACCAATGTAAACAATAATAATAATAATAATAAAGCGTTTTATAAAGCGCATGGCTGCACAGCTGTGTATCCCCGCGCTAATTGCTGAAGAAACTCCCTACGGCCCAGTGGAGCAGGGTACAGAGAAAGTTAATGGGGGAAAAGATGAGTTTTAAGTTTAGTTCTAAAAAGGGTTTCTGACGGTTCCATTCTCAGATGAACTGGGAGAGCATTCCAAAGTTTTGTTCCAAGGAAACGAAAGGAGCGGCCACCCAGTTTTGCTCTGAAGATCCGGGGAAGTTTAAATTGTGACATGCCCGAGGATCTGAGGTTTCTGGTAGGACGATGGATAGTGAGAAGATTTCTCAAAAAGGTAGGTCCTTTGTTGTGTGCAATTCTATGGGCATAGCAAAGACTCTTGAATTGAATTCTTTCTCTAACTGGGAGCCAGTGCAGTTTAGACAAGGCCGCTGTGGCAGATGTTCTTTTTGGTAAACCCAGTACCATGCGGGCGGCCGCATTTTGAATGCATTGAAGCTGGTGCAGTTGTTTTTGGTTCACCCCTAATAGGAGAACGTTTCCGTAATCTAGGTGGGGTGTTATTAGTGCGTGGACTAAAGTTTTTCTTGCTTCAATGGGAATAAGATCGATAGTTTTTCGCAAGATTTTTAACGTGCCCATACATTTGCCTATTGTTTTATTGACTTGTGATTTTCCCGACAAATCAGAGTCAATCATTATCCCTAGGTTTTTGACTTTTTCGACTGGTTGAGGGCACTCACCCAGTGTAGTAGGCCACCAAGCCTGGGACCATATTGAGGTTCTGTTCCCTACCACTAGCACCTCCGTTTTGTCACCATTTAAACGGAGGCAGTTATTATCCATCCAGGTGGCAACCGCAGCCATGCAGCTAGAGAAATTGATGGCAAATTTCTCGCTATCTGGAGTGAGCTTGAACATGAGCTGGGTGTCGTCAGCATAGCTGACAATGCCCACCCCAAAGTTCTCTACGACTCGGGCTAGGGGTTCCATATAGATGTTGAACAAGGTAGGGCTCAAGCTAGAGCCCTGTGGAACCCCATAGCTAACGTCGCGAGAAGATGACTTGAAGGGTGGGCAATGTATTTGGAATGATCTTTTGGAGAGAAAAGATTTAAACCAGGCAAGAGCATGATCTCTCACTCCAATGTCCGATAGTCGGGACAGCAGAGTGTCGTGCAGCACAGTATCGAAAGCTGCACTTAAGTCTAACATGACTAGTGCAGCTGTCTCCCCCTCATCTACCATCTTGCGAATACACTCCGTGGAGTAGAGAACCGCGGACTCCGTGGAGTATCCAGGTCTAAAGCCTGATTGTGTGGAATGAAGTATGTTTCCTTCTTCTAGAAAAGTCATAAGTTGTTTGTTGACTATTTTTTCTATAATTTTAGCGCATTGTGGCAAGAGGGAGATGGGTCTGAGGTTTTGATATTGGGTGATTGGAATATTAGGTTTTTTTTTTGAGAGGGATAACTTGTGCTGTCTTCCAAGCCTCTGGAACATAACATTCTTGGAAGGACAGGGTGATCAAGTGTCGAATTTGATCAATAAGACCGTTGTTCATGATGTCTTTAATTTTAGCTGCAGGGCACACATCATTAGGGGAACCTGAGTGGATACTGTTGATAATGCTGACCAAAGTTTCTATGTCGGGAGTGGAAAAACAAGTAAGAGTGCTCTTTTGGGTAAGGAGAGGTTCTTTTTCTACTGTAGCCGATTTTGAAAAAGTGGCATGTATTTTCTCGACTTTATTAACAAAGAACTCAGCTATCTGTTCGCATATATCATCAGAATATGTGTCCTGCATGTCTGAGGAGGAGGTATCTGTAAGTTCCTTGTGAATGCTAAATAGTTCTTTCATGGGGTTGGTTGCCTCTTTAATTCTTGTCTGGTAGAAGGAGCTTTTTTCCTCTCTGACCATTTTCTGGTATGATTTTAACTCCAGTTTATATAGTTCCTTAAGTTCGGGAGAATAATTTTTCCTCCACTTGCGTTCTATTGCTTTACAGTGTGTTTTCGCAAGTTTTAGCTTTTCCGTGTACCAGGGTTCCGATTTGGTTCTTCTAACTGGGGGTTTGGAAGTCCACGGAGCAATTGTATCTAGTGCCTTATTCAGCCATGTTTCGTAGTTATTCCAAGTATCTTGTAAGGAACATCCTATAGGCGGGGTGTGTTTCTGTAATTCGCTGATCATACGTTCAGGGGTGTAGTTTTTCCAATTTCGTCTTTTAGTAAACAGAGGTTTGTTAGGGGCTGGCTTACTCTTGTAAATGGGGATATTGAAAGTAATTAGGTGGTGGTCAGACCATACAATTGGTATTGGGGGGGACATTTCAATGCCCTCCCATGTAGCAAAAACTGGGTCAAGAAGGTGTCCCTGTTGATGCGTAGGGGAGGTAGAAAGCAGAGTGACTCCTATTGCGTGTAAAGCAGTCCTAAGTACTTGCGCTTCTTTAGCGTTTTTATCTTCAAAATGAAGGTTCAGATCACCTACAATCAGGAAGTTTTGGTGTTTTATGGCTAATTGAGTAGCTGATTCTATAAGCTGATTGCAGAAGGAAGTAGCATTTCCAGGGGGACGATATATGAGGAGGCCAGTGATGGTCATCAATGGAGTCACTTTTATTGAGAAGGTCCCACATTCACTATTAGTATTAGCTGTGTTAGTAAGTGTGCATTGTAATTCCTTTTTGCAGATCAGTGCGATTCCACCCCCACGTTGTTTAGGTCTGTCAATTCTTAGAAGGCAGTAACTCAAAGGTATCGCCTCTACGATGTCAGGGGCTGAAGACTCCTCTAACCATGTTTCTGTAAGAAACAGCACATCATAGTCTCGTGACTGTAGTATATCTCGTATTTCCGTCTTATGTTTTACCATGGATCTACAATTAAGCAGCAGCCTTTTAAGTTTGGGTATAGGGGCCTTATGAGGTAGGGCATTGCTAAATGAGTAGTTGAATATATAACAGTATGGTGGAATACAGTTGGGGTCAATGGAAGCGAGCCCACACAAATATGGCCGCTGCCTGACTCTTCTGCCTATACTAGTCCTGCCTGAAGCCGGTCAAAGAATCGACCGCGTTCCCAGGGCAGGCAAGTCAACAATAAACTTGCAATCGTTCAGTAAATCAGTAAAACAAAATTTTCAGGTAACAATAATTTCAGGTAGGCGCTCGAGTTATTAAAATTTCTGACACGGTTGAATTAGTGCAAGGGGGAGGGAAAGGACACATGGGAAATTCGTGCAAAAGACCGAGTATAATGTTAAAAATAAACACCCTCCCGGCTCAAGCCTCGTAAGTCAATTAAAAGCAATCTCCTTCTCACTTTATCAAACTTAGAAATGCTTGAAGCACAGATGAGCCATTTTGCTTCATATTATTGAGGTGTCATGTTAAGATTAAATGCAAAACAACAGTTGATAGACAGAATACAGAACAATGTCATACATTCACCCCAGTACAGAGATCTGGGCCTAAATCCATCGTTTTTCCATGGTAAGATTAAAGGCACAAAAATCAATGAATCAGTCAATCAGGGGTTTGTAAAGCGTGCTACTCACCCCTGAGGGTCTCAAGGCGCTAGTGGGGGTGGGAGGTAGCTCTGGATCAGTCGAAGAGCCAGGTCTTGAGATCCTTCCTGAACATGTGCAGGGTCGAGGAGTGTCTGATGTTTACCGGGAGATCGTTCCAGGTCTTCGCCACAATGTAGGACAAGGCTCTTCCGGCAGTTCTGTTTCTGCGGATGCGGGGGACCTCTGCCAGAGCGAATTCGACGAAGCGAAGGTTCCTCTTGGGTACGTGGAAGGGATACTCTCTTCTTGAGGTATTTGTGCCCAATGTTGATGAGGGATTTCTTGGCGTGGGTGAGGAGCTTGAAGGTGACCTGCTTCTCCACGGGGAGCCAGTGGAGGTCTTGTAGGTGTTGGACTGTGTGTTCGTGGTGCGGAGTCCTGAGGATGAGTCTGGCAGCAGCATTCTGGATGGTTTGCAGTCTGTGGAGTAGGGTTCTGTTGATTCCGGTGTATAGGGCATTGCAGTAGTCGAGTTTGCTGGTTATGAGTACGTGGGTGACAGTCCTTCTGCAGTCGGGGGGATCCATTTGAAGGTTTTGCCGAGGATGCGTAGGCAGTTGAAACTGGTGGAGGTGACGGCGTAGATCTGGTGGGTCATGGAGAGTGTGGAGTCAAGGATGATGACTAGGTTACGTGCAGTAGGGATGGGTGGGTTGCCAAGGGCGGAGGGCCACCAGGTGCTGTTCCAGGCAGAGGTGCAGGGTCAGAGGATGAGGACTTCAGTCTTCTCTAAGTTGACCTTCAAACAGCTGTCTTTCACCCACGTTGACACGTTCTTAATTCCTTCCTGGAAAAATAGTCTGGTGACTTCTGGCTTCTTCGTGAGTAAGAGGATGAGCTGGGTGTCGTCGGCATAGGATACAATGCTGAGCCCATGCTGTTTACGATGGCAGCGAGGGGGGCCATGTAGATGTTGAAGAGCGTGGGGCTGAGTGATGATCCTTGGGGTACTCCGCAGTTGATATCCGAGGGTTCGGACTACTTAGCATTCTCAAAGTTATCTGAGCCAGCTATTCAAACGCGAAGTACTGTCGTTCATTTCCAGATACACGGCAAGTTGCAATTACTCCTGCCAGTCACAATACACACCTTGCAACTAACGGTGGGCGTAAAATCCGTTTTGCGGGCGAATTTGCGGATTTTCAGCGATTACGCCATCCGCGAATCTCGCGAAATCGCGGTAAAATCCGCGAATCAGCGGGGACGAATTTTCAGCCAAGCAAGGGTTACAGCAGCAGGTGCAAAAGTTGAACCTAATTTCTTTGTAACCTTTTACAAAAGGGTTACAAACAAATTAACTTCAACTTGGACACCTGCTGCTAATTGCTTCCTGGCGCCTCGTTGCCTACTTGCAACTATTCTCTGACCCTGCTCTGACCCTTGAGGCAGGGTCAGAGAATAGTTACAAGTAGGCAACGAGGCACCTGTCCAAGGAATTAAACCTCATCAGGAAGCACTTACAGATATAAAAAACAGGAAGAAGGGAGAGGATGGCAAATACACCCATTTATAGTTGTCAGGAGGGGTTAAACTAAAAGAGACCTTTACAGCACAATTTTCATATGCATTTTGCTAAAAATAAAAATCTGTATGTTCTGTAGGGGCAACTCAGGAATCTGGCCCTTCAGAGATCTGGCCTCTCTTTCTTTCTCTCGTTCTCTCTCTCCCTCTTTCTTTCCCTCTGTTTCTCTTTCTATCTATCTATCTATCTATCTATCTATCTATCTATCTATCTATCTATCTATCTATCTATCTATCTATCTATCTATCTCTCTCTCCCTCTCCCATAAACGACTGCATGGGTAACTTCGCTATGCAAGCGGCTCGCGAAGACGCAAAAATCCCCGCGAACACGCAAAAAACCCAGCGAACACGCAAAAAACCCCGCGAACACGCAAAAAACCAAAAATCCGCATATTCGCACAAATTCGCGAATTTTGCGGATCGCGAATTCGCAAATCCGCAAATTTGCGGATCGCGAATTTGCAAAATTCGCCCATGCTTACTTGCAACATGAACAATGAACAATCGTTTTCTGGTCTGTCCTGTAGTTGCAAAGTATGGAGTGGTTATGGACTGGCAACGGCAAGCAGAGAACATGGTCATGGCCAAACAATGCTCCTGCCTCCATTCCAATAGAGCACTATTTGCAGCAGTGCTTAATTTGTAAAAAAAACAAGTACAGGGGCTCTCATCAGGAAGCCAGTGCACCTTGCACCATACATTGCCTGGCCATGCTGCCAATGACACTACCTACACAACTAATAAGTGTAACAATTTGGACCATTTCAGACCTCCAAAGCAATGAAAATGGCTTGGGCAACAGGTAATAGTCCTTTTTAATGTATATTGAATAATAACTGACTGTTGTTGTAGTCATCTCTAAATTAGCCAAACAGTGCCACCTTGTGGCAGACAGGCACAAATGCCGGTGTAGCAAATTAAGAAAAGGTGGAGAGCACTGGAAACAACTGGCTCAAATTAAGCACTGATTTGCATCACTGCAACCGCTGTTCCAGCACAGGGGGGCAGTGCTGAAACACTAGAGATGGGTGCTGTGTGCTTCACTGGGGAGCCCATCTGCACAGCAAATGACTAGTACATCCATCACAGTGCAAAGAGGCTGCTTCTTGCTAAGTCCAAAGCCTTGAACTACAAGTGGCCTACTTCTGAATGTGACGATATTTAATCAGAATCTCAACTGTCTCACTTATGTTTTTCTTTACTTGTGGTTTGTCATATGTACCGATCACACACAAACCCACTGACTGGCAAGCAGCTATGAGAGAACAGCAAGCGTTAACAAGCTCTTCAAAATGCAAATGCAATACCAAAACAATATAAAAGCCAAAATAAAACAAACAGGTACTGGAATGAATGCCTGCTTGTGCCCTGGTGGACAGTGGAGTGCACGTAATGACAAACACACTCAAGTGGAACGCTGATTGTGCCCCGGGGGCACTAGGAAGTGCGTGCTTCCTCCGCGCACGGAAAAGCAATAAAAGGTACATCAGAGGATCTCCACCGAGATAATAACAGCATGCTGAGCCCACGGCACACGGGCAGTGCTATAATATTAAAGCAAGGATTTAGCAATTGTTTTTATATTGTTTTCCTGATTGTTGCTTGAGATGCTTAAAAGAAGTTCCACTAAAGAGGATGAATACAGTATATGCTGATAAGAAACTGATAAGACAAACACACATGGAAGAATGGTAAATAGAACACCTACAACCAATAAAAACGGGGAAAAGTAAAGTGACAAGCATATGGACCAATAAGAAGTGAAGGCGGTATATAAGTCTCTTTTAAGATATATTCAACACAATAGATTTCACAAGCTATGCATGCAAAAGGGCTCAAGAGAGCAGTAAATGCCATTTCATGATAGGCTGGGTAGATCGGTTTTGTGGGCGAAGTGTCTAAATTTCAAACATATAACTCGTAATTTACCCAACTAAATGCCTTTCCTTAAAACAGCACAAGTTGAAGACAGTGAGCAGGGTTTGTCTCTTTCTGTTCCCTACTTGTTCTGTGTAAAGTTCATCCATTAACTCCAAACTGCAAGTTATTGTTTTGAACTTTAGACACAACGTACACAAAAATACAGGCTCTCTGCTCATCTTGATATGGCTCCATGGGACGCATCATGAACAGCTGCGCTGGCTCAACGAAAAGCCATGCACCCAATTGTATATCCTTGCACTGTCCAAAGTGCATTAATTTAGTCATGTATTTCTCAGAGTCAGAGCTTGATTTCAGAATGCAGTTATAAGGCACAGTGAGAAACATATGCCTTTTTCTGTTTGCGATGTGTTGTCTAAAATCATCTAATAACTCTGAGAAATAGTGGAGTAAATTTATGCAGTTTAGAGGGTGTTATCAATGAAAACAGGTGACTGGCTCTGCTCTGAGCCACTGCACCTTTACTTGCTGCAGCCCCAGAAGGTAATACATCTACTCACTAAATGACTTGGTGGGGGTGGCCAAATGCAAAATGATTTTTGCTTGAGGTGCTGAAAGTCCTTGCAACTGAATGGGATTGGGCCAAGGCTGGTCTGGTCGCAGTGGGCGTTTCCCTGGGAAGCTGAAGGTGGGCAGAGTGGCCTGGGGGTGGGAGGGGGGGTTGTAACTGAATTAACTCCAGGCAGGATAACCCAGAGCCATGGTACACGCTTGATCCTCTTTAGAGGGATGACAGGCTGCGTGGATGACTAGGATTCAAAGTCGTGACTTACAGAATTATCCTCAATTGAATTGATTACAGCGGATTGACCCTGGATGGGCCTCCGCCCTTATATCCATGAGCCCAGAAGCTAGGCATTATCCGCACACGGTTGAGAGCGGATTTAAGTATTCTATAACAGGGGTTGGTTGCCCTCTACAATACCCCAGCCCCCCCACCCATCTCGTCCTGAGGAAGACTCGCAGGCAAGGCTAAAACACCCTACATGCCACAAGACGAGTCGAAACGTCGGCAACATTCTATGTACCTCGACCCCATCCCTCCTGTTACGTGCCACAGATGAATGCAATCTGTGATTGTTATAAATGTTGTAAATAGACCATGTAAAATAGTCTTCGGGACAGGACAGTAAGATTGATATATATGATCAATCCGACAAATAATCTCAATTTGTTCTTCTACTCCTCACTGTTGGGAATCATTCCATCACTTAATTTATTTCTAGCACTACTCTTCTTGCACGTTCCTTTCTTTCCCTGTCTTACTCCAATAGCAGCCAAAAATGTATATATAAAAAATGTATAATATATATAATTTTTAAAAAATATCAGTTTTGTAAATAAAAAGTTGTTATATAAGAAGTTGGATTCTTGCACATGTCTCTCCTTTTGAGAAATTGGTTCCAATTGTCTTTGCCAATTTGACAGTGAGAATTTGGTTGCTCCACAAAGAATTATGAACTTGTGCTTAATTCAGATACTGTGAAAGTTTTTGGTTTGAGGACCATTGTTCTTCTATATTGATTGCTACCCAGGTCCACAAACTTGTAATGGGAATCCCCTTACCTGTAATAGCTCAAGGATATATGGCGCATTTCTGCTCTCTCCCTTTCACACCATGCAGTGCAGCTAGTTCCCTTGCTGTGCTTCATTGTGTGAACCATTAATACATCTGGGCCTAGGTTCCTCAGTTCCTAAGTGGACAGCTCTGGCCATAACCCCACATTCTCTCCCCGAACAGATTCAAACCCTATCCCTGTCTCCAAGCTTTCCAGCGCTTCAGATGCTGTTCCCAGCTGTTCTCATTGTTCATAATTCCAATGTACTGAAAAGTATATGAAAATGTATCTCATCAATAGCCAGTTACTGTACAAAAGTTCTATTATCTGAGGACAAGTCTCAACAACATTTAAGAAAGCTTTAGTACTGCTCTTTTGAAGAAAGAGTTACTCCATCATATGTACTTAGACAACTGACAGTGTAGTAAAGACCGATATCTGCCTGCACACATTGCTAGGTTAGCATAATCACATTAGAAGTTAAACGCCATTTTGCAACTTAGCCGCTTTTGCACACAACACTACATGTATCTGTTGTTGTAAGTTAACCAGCTTGATTTTCTTCACATAAGAACGGTCTGCTTTCTACATCCCTAGGCTTACACAGCACCCTCTGTCTGTACAGCTTGTGCTAACAGCGTCAAGGTCAAATAACAATGTATTCTGCTGATTCAGGATGATCGGCCCATGCTCTAGACATAACATGCACCCAGCTGCAAGAAGCTGAAATTCGAGTGCCTTTAATATTACACTGCATGCATGTTTGCAGGCACTTGGAGAAAAACCTTTCTATCTACAAGAGAGCTGGCTGATCCTTTGCTGTGATTCACCTAAGCTGATCTTTGAGGTATGGCGTTCCCCATTGAAACTTAGAGACCTTCTATTATTATAAAACATAGCTTCGAGCAAGGGGAGGGTGGTACACAAGGCGCTATATGACCTGTTTCCACTATCAATATAATATGATTTCTCCCGTTGTGTTTTATGGAATTGTAACAATGCTGATTGTTTTATTTCTAACTAGCTTACCCGTCGCACGTTGCTGGGATCTCAGAAGAAAGGAAACTTGTTATGATAACATTCAATTTACATTGTGTCATTTTAATTGAAACTTATTCATTTTAATATGGAAAACATATTAAAGTGTTGTTTTAATTCTGTTTATTCATTCGAGTGCTTGTGGATACACTGTATTTTTTGTTTTTCCGTCTTGTGCGTACACAAATAAATCAGAAGGTTTTCCGACGCGTGAGCTGGCCACATACAGTTGTCCATGTGAGAAGCATGGATTCTCCAAATCTAGTCCACACACTTGCAGCGATTGTCCTTGTGCTTTGTTGATGGTCATTGCAAAAGCGAGTCGCACCGGAAACTGTAAACGTTCATTAATGGAAAGATTATGAGGGCCCTGGGGGGCAGCGGGCCGATATTTAATGTTTTTTTTTTGCCAGAAACATTCGCGGGAGTGTACTGAACAACTTTTAACACATTTAAAAAAAAGAAAATATTTATATATATTTATTTTTTGCTAGAAACCTTCGCGGAGTGTACTCAACAACTTCCCAAACTTTCATGCCGATCGGATGAATGGTGTAGTAATGCATAAAGGACAAACAGACAGACATACATTCGGTTTTATATATATATAGATCATATGCCTGCTTATGTTAGCCAAATTACTGCATCTTAGAGCACATAGTTAAAATAAATATTTTTAACTTTACCATGTCTCTGATTACTCACGTTTTGGACTGGTATGAGAATATTAACAAAAGAGTGTTGTTGATTCCCACCATTCCTGAGAGTATTCCGAGTCGCTTGCTATAGGTTGTATAATCATTGGTAGCTTTGCGGTAGGACGGAGAACGAATGAGACACTGATGCTAGTCGGATAGGGGTTCTGGGTACTGAGGTGAGTTTCTGGTACACCACAAGTCACTGAGGTCCTGGTTACCTACGCACAGTTCTGTGCCAACACAGAATCCCTGCAACAACAGTTAATCTCTCCTACTCTCGTACTTAGGTAAATTAACCGAATGTCATCTAAATCCCTTGCGGGCGAGTTTGAGACCTGGCAGGAGTACTGTGGCAGTGTTGTTAGCTCTCACTGATGGGGTTTAGCATATAGTTAATTGGAAAGTGGTCGCAACTGTCACTCTTCATCTTTTTCCAAGTGCTTTCAAACTGGTGAAGTCAAGCTGAGGTCCTTTAGAGACCAGATGCTTTGTGAGTTTTTGTGTTCTAAATGTTTGACTATTGATGTGTGAACTATGTTTGCAACTATGTGAATATTTGAAATTAAAAAATATCCATTTGCTACGTAAAATATCTCTCTCTTTTATAATCTTAGGATGTTTAACTTCTATTGATGACACGATTGCAAACGCAATTCGATTTTATAACTGTCAAATATTAAACATTTTATTTTGAAATCAATTACAACTTTAGGATATGTATTTTGCTCTTATGAAATATAAGGAAAAAATCTTAGTTTTGGTATCTTTGTTACTATGATGGAAACAATAAGTCAGCGTTATTTTTAAATTATATGTAATTAATATTTAAATATTTTCACCATTTTGATGGAAAATGAACAGCAGATTAGAGTTTTGGAGATTTGTTGCTGCTCAAATATGCGAAGACTTAGTAGCTAAGCACTATTTACTGTAATAAGATCGTGTTTTCTTATTTTACATTTATGAAATATTTGGATGTTTTCTGGGAAAGTAATTCATAATTTCACAATTTTGCACAGCCTAAGGTCTTATGCAGATAGGGCTGTTAGCCTGCTACGAGTTGTATGCAGGTCTTGGTCGAAGGCTGTGCAGGTAGGGGTCAGGCATTCTCATTGGAATGGGTACAAGGCCTGGCTAAAGCCTGGGCCCTGCGCTCAATCCATGGTGGAGGTTGAGCGAAATAATTATGTTGCACATGTGATTATGTATGACAGAGCTCTTAATACTATGAAAGGGACAACTTTAAATGTAGCATTATCTATTGATTTGAGTTTGCACTGAGTATATATAGTTATTTAATTATGTTGTGCATTTACGTGTTACTTATTGGTATTTTTTTGTGTTGTGGAGTCACAAGCATTGCATTTGGTGCGTGGGTTATGGTATGCATAGCTGTTGTTTGAGGTCTGGATTGAGTTTCTAACCATAACGTGTGAATTTCAGTTTTTTTTTTCAGTTTTACTTTGCAATCATAACTGAATCGTAACCACCAATCTGAAGTGATTTTCTAAGGCTTTTAAAAATATAAATTACATTTTATAACCAAAGATAACCATAAGTTCACTTCAACCCTTGTTTTTTCAGTGAATTTGTGATCACATAAAATGCTAGTCGCATGCGCCCAATCGGCCGAAAGCACCTAGCCCTTGATTCACATGTTTTTTTGGCATTGTGCAGCCAGTGGTGACTGCAGGGCTTCAGTATCAAATTGCAGTCTACAACCCCAAGTTGGACCAAAAGAGGGACATGGAGATCTGGCAAGGGGTTCATGGACCATTAAGCTGGGATCATGGACCTCCCGACCACACTTGGGGGGCTGAGAACTCAGCTTAGGGGTTCCCACACTCTATGGTCACTGGTTTTATTGAAATAACAACATTATTGAAATTAATAATGTGATCAACAAATGTTTCTGACAGTGTGCTATAGGCTTTGTGTACGAGGAGTAATACATCAACCTAAATCAATGGCTATACTCTTATAAGCTTTTCTGTAAGCTTTCAAAAGACTGAAAAGAAATTGGATGTTTCAGAAAAGAAGCATGTTTGATGGATGTCATTGCCTTTTTACTTGTGCTTATCCAAAGGAAGGGTTCAGTAAGGGTAGGTAAAATGGGGAGGGTTGGGCACAGCTTCCAAGCCTACTGCCAAAATCCCATTATATGTTGGATGCAGGATCTGGTGTGACACCAGGCCATGCAGACAACCTCCATGTGTATGTCCAAAGTCTTTGCATAGTGTCAGTTGGCTGGACACCTTTCTTTTTTTTAACATGTTGTGTAGTCTTTATTAGGTTCCTTGTTATTCACAGTTACCTTTCATCCATTTAAACAGGTTTAGTTCAACATTGAGAGGAACTATTTTTATGTCTGGCCTAGAGACCGCTTTAGTTTTCTTGCCACTCTCCTATCATTACAAAATACATACCTATAAATGGAAATAGAGGGGATTTGGGCCACCCCTCTTCATCAATTGGTCTATTCAAGTGTTAGTCACATTTTGGTTAAGCCAAAATAGCATGTGACACTTTTTTTTCTTCAAAAAAACCTTTATTTTAAAAGTATGCACAGTACCATTGCATAATTACCACATATGCAGAAGATAAGGCACATCAATGCATTGCAGCACAGCAGAAATATTTACACATCCGAGTGGTAATAGAGACAATACCATGAAGAGTTTTCAGAGATTCATTGAGAAGGAGCAAGAGCAAACTCACAGGGGGAACACTAAACACAGAGGGGGTAGGCAGTGGGGGTGGGAGGCCGTGGATCAAAAGGGACCAGCTTATGGACCAGCACAGGCAGCTTTTTTTTTTTGAAAAGGTATACACCCAGGCAGACTTTAGCTACAAGGAACTGGCTAATTCGCAACACATCTTAATAACAACATATGATAGACACAAAAATAATAAAAAACAGATAGTGCAGCAGACTGTTATGATATCAAAAATACATTTTTAATCTTGATTTGTTTTTAAAAAATTAATATAGTAAGAGGTTTAGTGAATATCACTGTGTATACATGATGTATATAGTCAAGAAATTGATACATTGATTATGAATGACATTTCTAATACATTGTTAAAACCAAAACACAAAAGAGAACAAATTAAAAATTAGTTTCAAAATTGTTTCTCCAAATTTTTGTTAGACTTGGGCTGTGTCAACGCGTTTCGACAAATCTTTTGTCTTCATCAGGACTTTAGAATATGCAGCCACTTTTTTCTAGATAGAATAAAACAGGTTTTAGATGAATGTATGGTAGATGTATGGTCAACATTTTCTAGGTTACATTTAGCAACTTTTGTTTTAACTAACCGAAGGTGACCAATAATTCACAACAATTTAATAACAGTCTGTTGACAATTTTCATACTTAATAAAAACATGTTATGCGTTAGCTCAAAAAGCAACGTCAGATAAAATTCATTTTCTTAGCCAGGCTTGTGTATTGCATTTGAATGATAGTACAGAATCGTAGAGGCCATAAAGTGCATTCGTTTTGAATACCTATAGTCAGTGATATTCACTAAACCTCTTACTATATTAATTTTTTAAAAACAAATCAAGATTAAAAATGTATTTTTGATATCATAACAGTCTGCTGCACTATCTGTTTTTTATTATTTTTGTGTCTATCATATGTTGTTATTAAGATGTGTTGCGAATTAGCCAGTTCCTTGTAGCTAAAGTCTGCCTGGGTGTATACCTTTTCAAAAATTATTGTTTCCCTGACCCAGGAGCTAGATCCTTAACAGGGGGTCCCTGATACTTACCCAAGATTACCCACGGTTGACCCGTGTGGGGCTATTTTTCTCTTTTTATCTCTTCTTGTGTACAGAATCGGAGAAACCCATTAGAGAGCATTCCTATTAATTATATCTGAATATAGCCTCTTCTGGATTAAGAATAGTAATAATCTAGTGAATCTATCCCTCTAATAGACCAGTATAAGCCTTAAGTAATATTATTCTTTTACACATAGAATGGCAAATCTTCAAACCTTCGGGTTCTCGGATGAAGATTTTGAAACATTAGTAGGGACTAATGTCAATTTCGGTGAAAATCAAACAAGTAACCAACGAAATAATAGCGACTACAGTAAATTACTAGATCTTCAGAAAAAGTTATACAGGATAGAAGCGCATGGGGAGTTCATGTTGAACTACCTCAAGAACGGCATAATCCCCATGGGCTTAAGGATTCGAATTATCCCAGGCCTCTTTGTAGATATCAAATCCTTTTTAAAAAAGTGGAGTATGATAGCGAGTCGCTGCTCGAGAGATCTTATGATGTTACTTATTTCCACGTCAAAAGAGTTGGCAGCAGATATAAGGAAAGAAATAGAGGTACTTGAGGATAAACTAAAAAAGTCTACCACTTTAGATGAGGCAGAAAAACAGCTGGACTCTATCAAAAAAGACATATTGTCCTTCTCTGATTATTTAAAAAAAAGAAAGGAAGACAAGTTCATAAAAGATAAAAGATTTTATTCGGTTGAAAAGACTTATCCTTATATTGTGGAAGGCTTTTTC
The DNA here is from genome assembly GCF_964263255.1 of Lissotriton vulgaris. Lineage (NCBI taxonomy): Eukaryota > Metazoa > Chordata > Amphibia > Caudata > Salamandridae > Lissotriton > Lissotriton vulgaris. The sequence continues at coordinate 1,915,946,095 of NC_141685.1, forward strand.
AACTGCGATCCGGCTTCAGGTGCTCAGGCACACACTTATCAACACAGGGTTAAAAACTTCTCAAATTCATCAGGGTCAGAAATAGAATCAGAAGAAGAAGGCAACATGGGTTATCAGGATGATGGACCTTATGACCCTAGGAATGGACAAAGAAATAATCGTCGCCCTTTTTTAGGTCATCGAGGGGGGAGGGGGAACCGCCAGAGAGTCAGGTTCCAAAACCACTCGAGAGGCAATTATCAACCAGCTCAGTATACCCCGGAACCTCAGAGATACCTGGAGACAAGGAACAAGCAATACTGGAGGAACGGGATGTGATCCCGATCTTCAACTTATCCTCCCATGTCCTTGAACCTTCAGATGTGTCCCTTCTATCTAAGGGTTTAACTTTTGTCCCTCATGCACAAGTGAACATTTTTGAACTTTATCGTGACATTCATTCCTTTCTACGGAAAATTAGACTAAAAAAGTTTTTTATCCTGAATGATTCATTGGAACTGGATAATATAGGTAACAATATTGTATCCTTACCCTCCAGTTTCACCCCAACTCTGCAACAATTGGGTCCCGAAGTAGCTGTTTTCGAAAAGGTTATCATAAAAAGACTAGAACAGGCCCTTAAATTTATCCCTAAACCAAAATACAATATATCTAAAGATGAGCACAACTCCCTTGAGAAACTAAAGAATGACAACACGCTTGTAGTCAAGAGTAGTGACAAAGGTGGAGGGATAGTCCTCTTGGACTATACCACATATGAGGAAAATATGCAAAAGATGCTTAACGACACCACGTTTTATAAAAGGATCCACTCGAACCCCACGGAAAGAATAGTTAAAACCATAAACAAACTAACAATGAAAGCTTTGAATGAGGGAGTCATAAATAAAAAAGAATTTGAATACTTGAATAAGTCGGAAAGGAAAACATCTTGCATATACGGACTACCCAAGATCCACAAGGATCAGAATAATCCACCCTATCGGCCGATTGTCTCCACGATTGGGACCCCCCTGGAAGCAATCTCGAAGTACTTAGATCAAGTTTTACGGCCATATATCTCCTTGTCTCCATCGTACGTGAAAGACACAGGCGATATCATTAAAAGAGTAGAGAATTTGTCATTCAATAAGGGTAGAGATTTACTTGTGACCCTAGACATAGAGTCATTGTATAGCAATATACCCCAAACAGAAGCCATTGAAGCCACTTCATGGTTTATCGACTTACATCAGATCCCGTGCTGTAAAACATTCATTAGAGATTGTCTTACTATGGTGTTAAAAGAAAACTTCTTCGAATTTGGCAGTGACCTATTTTTACAAATCAAGGGCGTAAGCATGGGTGCTTCCATGGCGCCCTCAATAGCCAATATTTATATGATTTTTTTTGAAAGTAGATTCATCTATAATGAAATGGCACCGTTCTTCGAGTCTGTTTCCCATTGGTACCGTTACATAGATGACATCTTTTTTGTATGGACCGATGGGGAACAGACTCTGAAGGAATTCCTGCTTTGGCTGAACCTTACTGATAATAACTTGCGTTTCACCGCACATATAAATGAGTCAAAAGTTGAATTTTTGGATATCAACATACAAAATAATGAGGGCTCCCTTGAAGTGGACCTATATTCAAAGCCAACCGCACGGAATACACTTTTACACTTCAGCAGCTATCATCCACGGTGTCAGAAAGATAGTATACCGTTCTCTCAATTTTTGAGAGTCAGACGGAACTGCACAAATATCAAAGATTTTGATGCCCAAGCTGTAAAAATGAAAGAAAAGTTCATTCAGAGAGGCTATCCGCACCGTTTGGTAAGAACAGCTTACAAAAGAGCTCGTTTCTATGATCGAGATATGCTACTAAACTCTCAAAAACAAAAAAATGATCCCAAGCTAGTGTGCATAACAAAACACTCAACGATGGATTCAACAATAAGACAGATAATTAATTCTAATTGGCACCTTTTAAACACCACTGATGACCAAGAAAAAATACAGAAACCTATGTTCGCACACAGACGGAACAGAAACCTAAAAGATCAAATAGTTCATTCTCGCCACAAACCCAAGACACAGAATGCCACATTTATCCAGAAATCAATTACTGGAGCAAACGCAGTCAAAGGTACTTCACGGTGTGGATCATGCCACTCATGCGATAGCATCATGACTGGTGAAAGTATGCAATTCAAAACGATAACTATTCGGGCCAAAGAGCTATGGAATTGCAACACGAAAAACGTGGTATATTTGATCATATGCCCCTGTAATTTGGGCTATGTCGGGGAAACGTCCCGCATGATCAAAACAAGACTTACAGAACATAGGTCAGCGATTAAAACAAAACGATTAACAGCCCCACTTGTGAATCATTTTTCAGAGTATAAACATAAACCAGAGGACATAAGATGGCGCATCCTGGAGAAAATTCATGTACAAGAGAACCAAGGTGGTAATGAAATACGAAAGAAACGTGAGGTCTTTTGGATCTTCACCCTTGGGACTTTTGAACAGGGTTTAAATCAAGATCTACCCTGGGAGAACGCAATAATATAAATATATAAACTGCCATTAATAAATACACTCCTTATACAATGAGTCTGAATGTCCAATCACTGGACACTTAACTAGGTAGTATCCCTTTAAATGTTAGCCCCGCCTCCTCTTTGGATTAGGTAATCCTGCAAAATAGGTGATATCCTTTTAAGAACGAATCCCGCCTCCTTCATTGGAAGTATATATAAAGTAATGGAAGAAGGACTTTCTGTGATCTTCCATTTTTTCACTTGAAACCCTGACGGAAGGAGACGCACGGCGCTTTGGCATCCAGGAAACGGTAAGAGCTTATCTAACTCCACGCTATGTCCGTTTGACTCGCTGCAGACTTTGTTTGTCGGCTTTTAACTGGAAGCCGTATCGGTAAAGTTCCAATATAGGAACTAGATAATTACTAACTCTAAACCAGTAACTAAGGACAGTAATTTCCTTATATCTCCCCTAGAATTCGGGTCAAGGCTGCACCGTCCCGGGCATTTTGAGTAACTCAATCGATACCCATATGAAGGAACCGCATTGAATAAGCCCCTGGGAAGCGAAAAGACATACAAACGACTCCGCTTTCCGTCGTCATATCGAATTGAATCCAAAAGGTAAACAAACACTAAGGGACTCGGACAAAATTCCATAACAAACCGAGTTGACCTTTGATCTATTTTAAGGGACAAACACTGAATGATTGTTTCTCTTTTTATCTTTAGGGTGGTTTTAAGTATTCAATATCAATAGCATTCCTATTTTTTATCACCGTTAATCGCTAGACACAGGGAGCGGTCAGAACTGAAAATACGCACTTAAAAGACCACGGCTCCTCACAGATCCCGGGTTTTCGTCACACACCTTTTGGTTTGGAACAACTGCGCTCACTAGACGAGGTAAATTATGAAATAACCAGCAACTTTAACTACTGCCTGATGATGTTTAGATAATATTAGCTCAAATACAAGTAGATTGAATCTATTCCCATTTATATAGGAACGTACCACTTGAAAACAATTAAGTGGACCGTTCTGTTGCCGACGGCTAAAGAAACCGACCCTTGGCCATATTTTGGATTGAAGATTGTCAAGAAAGAAACGAAAGGAACGGAGGTAGAAGTGAGAAGTACGCAGTGAATACTGCTTTCTCAGGTAAACCTCCTATGAGTAAATAATAGGGGTCAGAGTTGATAACCCGTTCTGCATTTAATACCAAATGTGGAGCAAAAAACTGAAATACCAATATGTGTTGTTTCTTTTATTAAACAGATATCACTTACCGTCCACATCTAAATATAGAGAAGGTACCTCACTCCCAACATCATTCTTGTACAGTCTTCCAAAAAAGATTACAGTGGAAGGTCACTACAAAATTCTTTCTTTTTATAGGTAAGATATTATTCGAGAAATTTGAGAAACCAAGGGATAATATAGATATATACATAGCTAGCAGTCACTAAAATAGTCCATCAAATAATGGCTGTTAGAATCAGCAATTATTTTTTAATATGTTAGTGATTAGGCATAAAAATTTAGCTTGATAAATTTCCTGATGATGTCTAACCTTGTCTAATAAGAATAAGCTTTTTTAAAAATGTTACGCAACCTATACAAATGGGAATGCACCTTTTTCATTTCCTATTTTTAATAAAATGCTCACCTACCTGGTCCGCCAGACTATAGGTATTCAAAACGAATGCACTTTATGGCCTCTACGATTCTGTACTATCATTCAAATGCAATACACAAGCCTGGCTAAGAAAATGAATTTTATCTGACGTTGCTTTTTGAGCTAACGCATAACATGTTTTTATTAAGTATGAAAATTGTCAACAGACTGTTATTAAATTGTTGTGAATTATTGGTCACCTTCGGTTAGTTAAAACAAAAGTTGCTAAATGTAACCTAGAAAATGTTGACCATACATCTACCATACATTCATCTAAAACCTGTTTTATTCTATCTAGAAAAAAGTGGCTGCATATTCTAAAGTCCTGATGAAGACAAAAGATTTGTCGAAACGCGTTGACACAGCCCAAGTCTAACAAAAATTTGGAGAAACAATTTTGAAACTAATTTTTAATTTGTTCTCTTTTGTGTTTTGGTTTTAACAATGTATTAGAAATGTCATTCATAATCAATGTATCAATTTCTTGACTATATACATCATGTATACACAGTGATATTCACTAAACCTCTTACTATATTAATTTTTTAAAAACAAATCAAGATTAAAAATGTATTTTTGATATCATAACAGTCTGCTGCACTATCTGTTTTTTATTATTTTTGTGTCTATCATATGTTGTTATTAAGATGTGTTGCGAATTAGCCAGTTCCTTGTAGCTAAAGTCTGCCTGGGTGTATACCTTTTCAAAAATTATTGTTTCCCTGACCCAGGAGCTAGATCCTTAACAGGGTCCCTGATACTTACCCAGCACAGGCAGCTGCCGCGGGCGGGGAGCGCGGGAGAGGTCGCTGGTTGCTGAGAGTCATGACTTGAAAGATAGGTGACAAGTGGGCCCCATAAATGCAGTGGGCGGGTTTTGGCTTGCAGGAGATCTCAGAGCTCAGACAGGAGGGTATGACAGCGTGACGCGTCTTCAAACCAGAGTGGCAACCTGGGTGCGGCCTGAAACCCAACACATTGAGACCCTGCGTCTCGCCAGGACCAACAGCATGGCTGTTAAACAGCGGGAGGTGTCCGTGCAGAATTTAACGAAGCCCAAGAGGCAGATCGTGGGGTCAGATTGGAGTGGTGAAGAGGTGTTTTCAGAGATATTTGCACAGACCTCCCGCCAATATGTAGAGAATCGGGGGCATAACCAGGCAAGATGAGTAAAATCGGCCGCAGGCGCAGAGCAGCGCAGGCATCTGTCACTGGCCTCAAGGCCTAATTTATGGAGTTGGACGGGAGTGTGATATAGTCTGTGTATATCTATAAAGTGTATCAAGCACAAGCGATAGTTAGGGGAAAGACACTTAATCTGAGTACAACAGTACAACCAATCCACTTGAGAGATCTCAATTCCCAGTTCCTCGCCCCACGCAAAGCGCGCCCTATCGGTAGAAATGGAGGAAGCCACTAGTGTGTGAGCATAAATCTTGGTGACCAGTTTCTTTGAAGAGCAAGAGGCGTAAAGCATATCAAGAGAGGCCAACGATGGGGGGTTGGGGAAAAGTTGGATGAAGCTTTCTGCAGGTCGCCCGGAGCTGGTAAAATAACAGAGTGTCCATGGGGCCAGTGTCAAGAGCAAGCGAGAAAAAGGCCTCCCCAGGGTACAGATCCAAAATTGTGAGGAGGCTGAGGCGAGTAGCGTGTTTAGCCATCCCCGACGACTTAAGTGAAGGGAAAGTGGGGTGGTGGGCGATGGGCATGGTGTTTGCTGAAAGCAAATCGAGCCGGAAATCTTACGAATGCCATCCCAGGCCCAGCGCCAGGTCTCAACCGTATCGATCTTGGTGCGTAGAAGCTTTGCTGGGGCGAAGAGTGCAGTTGTGAGCCGCCACGGGGTAGCAAAGTCAGCCACCACCGCCACATGGGGTTGGAACAGAATAGTTTGGAGCCAGAAATGAAGGAAACTGTCCTGAGGGCATAAAGCATAGAGCTTAAAGTCCGGGGCTCCCAGCCCGCCATGTGACATCGGAAGGGTGAGAATATTATAGGCGATCCTGGGTTGTCGTCCTGCCCAAACCAGAGTGAGGAGCAGCAAGCGGACCTTGCAAAAGAAATGAGCAGTAAGAGGGATGGGGATGTTGACGAAAAGATATAAGAATTTTGGGAGCACCACCATCTTTGCAATCGCTATGCGCCCAGCTAAAGAGAGTGGCAGTCGGTTTCAAAGAGGGATCTCGGACTCAAACCAATCAACAGAACGGCCAAAGTTAGCACTCCAGAGCTCATCTACATCCCTGCTCAACCAAATGCCCAGATACCTAGTTGGTTCCGAGGCCCACACAAAAGGGTAATCAGAATCAAAGGGGGTTGTGGCATCCATGAGAGGAAATAATATGGACTTGTTCCAGTTAACCTGGATACCGGACTAGCCACCAAATCATATCACTTCCCGAACAAGAGGACTGAGATTCTCCTGGGGGTGACGAACATAAAGGGTTATATTGTCTGCATACATGGAGACTAATGAAGTCCGCGCCTCAAAGCCAATGCCTCTCTGAGCATGATGCTGCCGGAGGCGAGCCGCAAGGGGCTCCATAGTGACAGCAAAGAGCATGGAGGAAAGCGGGCAACCCTGTTGGGTGCCACGCCCAACAGAAATGGGCTCGGAGATCTGGCCATTGATACGGAGGTGAGCGGTGGGAAGTGTGTATAACAGTAGATACAAATCTGACTGAAACCCAAACGAGGAAGGAGGTAGAACAGGAAAGGCCACTCCAGGGTATTGAAATCCTTGGTAGCATCGAGTAGGGCAGCCACTGCCAGAAGTGCCGGGTTGATCTGATGCAGGACGGAGAAGATGATACGAAGGTTATGAGCTGTGGTGCAGCCGGGAATGAAACCGGATTGGTCTGGGCGGGCAATGAGTGGCATGAGTGGAAGTACGCAGGAAGCGAGCAGCTTGGCAAATATTTTATTGTCCGTGTTAATAAGTGAAAGGGGACGATATGAGTCCCTCAACTCAGGGGGCTTGTCCGGCTTGAGAAGTAATGTTAAACTAAAAGTTCCTCACTCAACGATGGGGGGAATTGACTAGATTCAAAGGATTCGCTATACATAGCCACAAGATCTGGGATCAGTAGAGGGGATGTCGGTAGGCCGTCGGAGCCGGGGCCTTGTCACCTGGCATGCTGTTTATGGCAGCCAAGATTTCCTCCTTAGAAAAGGGCTCGTCCAAGTATTCCCGATGTGCATTTCTAAGCCAGAGAAGTTCAAGAGTGTGAAAATATTGGTCAAGAACATCTCCGGGCGGGACCGAACCGGCTGTATAGAGTTGAGTGTAGAATGCACTGAAGTGCGCTTTGATGTCTTCAGGAGAGGTGGTGCGAGATGGCCCACCATCTTGCAAGGCGGTGATATACGACGCTGCATAACCTAAGGAGGTCAGCCAGAGTTTTACCGGGGCGGTCACCCTCTCCGAAACAACGTGCCCTCGCCTCTCGTCCAAGAAAAGCCAGTTCCCTGTCTACCTCGTCGGAGACTTCAGTAAGCTTCTCGCATATCTGGGCGAGTGTGTCAGCGCTTGGATGTTGGGCATGAGAGGCATCCAACAGTTTGATCTCCCCTTCAATCTTGTCCAGAGTATCACGGATGAAGCGCAAGACGCCAGATTGTTTAGAAATGCATTCCCCGTGGATGACTACCTTGAAGCCTTCCCAGAGCGTGGACAGGGAGTCCACCGATCCCTCATTGAGTTCAAAATAATTCACAATTGCGGTCTGTATCTCATCACAGAATACCGAATCGCAAAGTGCGTTTGAAGGGAGCCGCCATGTGAAGCCATTGCAGGGAGAGTGGGGGAACCAGAGTGATAAACAGACGGGAGCGTGGTCAGAAAGTGTGCGTGCCACATGTTCCACCGAGGTCATCCAGACCAGTGCGTCAGAGGAGGTAATCCATAAATGCAGCCAGGACCAGCAACCTCGGAAGCCAGTGACAAGTGCACTCACGTGCCGCAGGGTGAAAGTGGCACCAAGCGGTGCATAATGAGTTGCCCAGGAGAATGGAATTAAGAAGTAAGCTATGCTCAACATCTGATATTAACAAGGCTTTATATGAAGGTGATGCCTGCCTACTCCGTCTTATTGACCTATCTGTGGCATTTGACACAGTAAATCATCCCGCTCTTCTGGAGACCTTGTTCAGCACTCCGACATTTATTGCACAGTACTAAAATGGTTCACCTTCTTCCTTCAACACCGCTCGCAACAAATTAAAATCAGCTCCTGTCTCTCAAAGCCAATAAAAGTCATTCTTGGGGTCCCGCAAGGCTTGATCCTCTCCCCGTCTCTCTTCAATCATGGAGCCCCTCACAATCATCTTGAAAAAAGCTGAAGTGAATTGCCACCTTTATGCTGATGACGCCCAAATCTACTTCAAAATACAATCTTCCAGCGACATCAGACAACTCAATGTCACTCTAACCGAGATCAAAACTTGGTTCAATGCTAACCACTTAAATCTCAATCCAGATAAAACTGAACTAATCCTATTCTCTCCAAAAATCAACCACCGACCAATCCAAGCGTGGCTCAAGAATCTGGTTGCCCTGAACTGCCCCCTCGTCCTATCCGACTCAGTTAAGTATCTAGGCATCACCCTTGACAAGAACTTATCAATTGAGGCCCACATCAAAAACTCTGCAAAAGGTGCTCTTTTCTAACTAAAACACCTCAAGAAATTGTAACCTTTTCTTCCCCATGATGGCCTCAAGACTCTAGTGCAATCCCTAGTTCTGTCTAAAATCGACTATGGGAACACCATCCTAACAGGAACTCCAATAGCTCACCTAGCCCCACTAAGGGCAGTGCTGAACATGGCCGCTCAACCATTACCTGGAGTAAAAAGATTTGAACACATCACTCCAGCTCTCAACTCCCTCAACTGACTTCCCATGGAAGGGAGATGTATTTACAAGCTGGCCTGCATCACACATAAAACCCTTAACTCTCTGGCCCCCAACGACCTGAACAATAAACTGGTAAGAGCAGGTCAATCCAGAACTCTGAGAAGCTTCAACTCACTCCTTCTTATCCCTCCAAACAGTGGCGGTTTGTCTTTTAGGGCATCAAGGCTCCGCCCCAGGTACATTTTTTACATTTATGAAGTGATTAAATAACATTTTATTTAATAAAAAAAGGTTAAAAATTCCCAAAAGAAATACACGGGGCACTGTCTGAGGCTGCAGTCTACCCCACTCACCATTATCGCCGCAGCTCCGCTGTCACGTCACGTCACGTGACTAATTGCTTTGCTCCCTGGCGACCGGGCCCAAAAATACCTGCTATGTGTTTGCCGGGCCGACAACATCACAACCCTGAAGGCTGTGATGTCATCAGCTTGGCAAAGACATAGCTGGAAGGCCCAGTCTCCACCCCCTGATGGCCTGGAGGTTTAGTTAGCCTCTGGCGTTTTAAATGCAGGCCCGGGATAGCTAACCCTCCACGTCAATCAGAGGGTGGAGGAGAGCTTGTCACTGTGTCACCACCTCTTTCCAACTCATCACAGGGCGTGGTGGGAGGGACCCACCCTGTGACAAGTTGAGAAAGGGTCCTCCCTGTGACAAGTTGTGAAAGGGTGTGTCAGCCAAGGAGTCGAGTCATGACCGTCTGCGCAGGCTTGAGATGACACGGACCTGACTGCTTCCCACGCACGTGTGTCAGCATTTGGAGATGCAGTTGGACTTGGCAGCCATTTTACACTCCAGACGGACTGCATTAGCGTCGGTGAGCTGAGGAGGCAGTCTACTGCTCTGTCCTGAAGAAACATCGTTGTGAGACCCGGACTCGTGCCATTACCACTGCAGCAGGTAGTCTATGTGGTTGCTGGCTGGAGTAGGGCAGTAGAAGGAGGAAGGACTCGACTGTGAACTCGGTCAGTTCACCAGGTAAGGCCCAGGCGGGCAATCTTTAACTTAGTTATAGGGCCGCGTTTACGTTGGCTACGGCTTTGCTGCAACTCAGATGTGTTAAGGTGATAGTCTGAATTAACGTGGGATGGCTTCCAATTGCCATTCTTGTTAATGTGATTCCCGTCAAAGGCTGATTAGTCAATCAACGTGGGCCCCCTTGAGGAATAGCATGAGCCATTAAAGGCTAATGAAAGGCCAAAGCAGCATGACCATCTCATTTTGTCACCACTGGCTACACGCAAAATCGTGTTTGGCTTGCGGGGACAAGGTAAGGGGAAACCGAGAGTAGGCAAGCACGAGCAGAACTCGTACAGTAGGCCTCTGCACTTTGTGACGCAATTTTGATAATGGGCTTGCTTCCCACGCTAGTGCTTCGCTTACTACCGTGTGCATCAGTGCTTGTTAACTTTAATGGAACAGGAGCACGTACAACAAACAAAAGCATCATTTTAAATCTTACTCTTGGGCCCGTGCAGCCAGCTAGTACGTTTTTGGCCTTTTGGAACAGTCAGGCTCATTGCCCTTTGCCTTGACAGTGCCATCAGAAACACTGGCCACAATAACTACTTTACAGCACGCTGTCACCTGTCCAGCTCCTGCAGCCACATTTTCACAGTAATCAGATAATCATTTCGAGCGCAAGAAGAAGGACATTGCAAAACACCCACCATTGAGGCGTATGCCAAACCATATTTCTGTAGTTATTTACTCAGTAAATAACTACGGGAGAAGCGGAGAAGCATCGCACGACAAGATGAAGCAACCCTGTGCCTGGATTTAGGAGGCGAATCTAATTAGTGCGTGTTATTTATTGCTTCCTTTGAGCGCCAGTAGAGTAATTAAACATATGCTTGGGGCTCAGCACAAATGACGTACAGCGCGATGGCGGGTAACTAACTTTGACAATTCTGATCCGATGTTGTTCCGGCCACTGGGTGCATACATAGATTGAGAAGACAAGTTGCGAGATGTGTCTCCTTGAGTGGTGTGTTGCACACTGGAGGAAGCAAGTTTCTCACAAAGGTTTGCTGGGAGGATTTAGTGATACACGTACAGATTGTCTTGTAGATGACACATGCCTTAGGCGGGAGCCACAGAACCTCCTTCGATTTCAGGGAGATGTGGTTGAGGGTGGACTTGAGAGATGTGAAAGACAGGAGAAGTTGATTGCACTAGTGACTAGACCCTGTTAGCTTCCTTAAAACGTATTTGCCTCACTGCAAAATATGTTGCACTGGCTGTTCTTGTGGAGCAGCATGTTTTACTGATGCAGTGTCTGTTAGTGTGTTACTTTTATTTATTCTCTCTGAAATGGTAGATAACCCTGTGGGCTTCGGAGGCATAATTCACCTAGCAGAAAAATATTAATATTAGCGTTGATCAGGTTTTGAGGTTTGATGTGACACTCCAGAGCAAAGGTTGGAAGTTATTTTTGTGACGTATGAGAGATGTGAAAGACAGGAGTTGATTGCACTAGTGAGTGAATAGACCCTGTTAGCTTCCAAAATATTCACCTCACTGCAAAATATGTTGCACTGGGTTTTCTTGTGGAGCAGCATGTTTTACTAATGCAGTGTCTGTTAGTGTGTTATTACTTTTATTCATTCTCTCTGATATGGTGGATAACCCTGTGGGTTTCGGAGCATAAATCAACTAGCAGTAAAATATTATTATTAGTGTGGATCAGGTTGTGAAGTTTGATGTGACACTCCAGAGCAAAGGTTAGAAGTTATTGTTATGACGTATAAAGCACAATTTATTCATATGATGCAAACGTTCTAAATCCATTTTACATTGCTTCTGTTCTACTGCTGCTGCCTTCTTTTGAAAAATTCCACAACATTTCACTGCGTAAAACATTTGTATCTTTAATTAATTATTTATTTATCTAGTTGTAACTTTGTGCAGCGCTACACGTTGCACTATGAATACTTGGGAGCTGAGTTGCATTTAAAAGTTAATTTTCAAATCAAAATCATGAAAAACTCGACAAACCAGTCCACGTTAAAGATGCAGAGACGTTCACATGTAATGTTTAACATAGAAATGTGTTTTAAAATAGACTATTTTTCAAATTAAGTGATGTTCCCTCCTACGCATGTTGCACTCAAGCGCGGGGTACTTCCTGGCAGCTACCACACTTCCGCCCTGCACCAAAAACCCGCAGGTTAGCGGTCTAGCGCTCCCTCACCACCACTACTTAATGGCGGTATGGAGCAAGCGCAGCGGACGAGCGCAGCGGGAGCGCCGACTTCGCGCCGAAGTCGCGCACAAGTCAAGCCCGTCTGCGCCCGTCCGCGGCCGACCAGGCCCAGGGCCCTGTCGTAATGCCCAATTCCACTCTTACTCCTCCACCGAGCTCCTGAGTCTTAAGTCCTCCGGACCCATTCCCGCCCGCACTGTCAGAGCGGCTCAGGCATGTGGCATTCTTATACCTTCTGACTACTCGGCACTTGTTTCTTGTCACGACCCTAGTCCCTCTGTTCCACAGATCTCTACCTCTTTGTCAATTACTTACCTCAACACCCGTTCCCTCATCCGCCATCAACTCGAGATTTTCCAACTTCTGCATCAGAGCTCCATCGACATCCTTCTCCTAGTGGAAACCTGGATCACTGACGATTCAGCCCCCGATATTATCGCTGCACTCCCTATGGGATACTACATCCTGCATGCCAATCGGCCCGCTGGGAAGACTGGTGGCGGAGTGGCGGCTATCATCCGCTCTGAACTTATTTTCTCTGATATCACGCTGACCCCTATCCCTAAAACTGAATACCTGGCACTAAAATTTTCCTCCCCTAAATCGTCTTTTGTTTGTGTCATTGCATATAGACCCCCCGATTCTATGCCCACCTTTCCCCAATTATTCAGCGACGTTATCGCTCAATTAGCAATTAACCACGCCAACATCATGGTGATTGGAGACTTTAATTATTGGCCAGCCGATGTCCATGAAAGCCAATCGTCGGTGGATTTCACAGACTTCCTAAAAGGTATGAATCTTTCCCAACACATCCACACCCCCACCCATCAGAAAGGTCACGTCCTTGACCAACTCTGGACATCTAACCTAGATATCTCACCTCCTTCAGTTTTTCCTTGCTCCTGGTCTGACCACTATTTCATCTCCTTTCACTTACATCTGCATACTCTGTGTCCGCCCCCCTGTACTAAAAATATCATGGCTCGTAACTGGAAAAGGGCCAACCTGCCTGAGTTTCATGATTCCCTAGCCTCTACTGCACCCACGTCGCTGACCTCACTAGAGAATCAGGCTGTCAAACTTGATGATTGGCTGCGTCAGGCTAGTGATAAAGCTGCCCCTCTTAAAAGAATCAAAGCAAAGCGCCCCCACGATGCACAACGTTGGTTCACAGACCAACTCAAAGCGGAAAAACTAACCCTCCGGCAAACTGAACGCCGCTGGCGTCGTCACTACGACCCACAGCTCAAACTCACATACAATGAAACCCTTAAATCTTATAAACAATCAATCCTGGCTGCCAAGACGGCATATTTTTCACAAAAAATCTTGGACTCTAACAATAAAACGAAAGACATTTTTTCAATCGTAAACGAGCTCTCCCTGCCAGATAGAGTCACTCCCCTACCCCAGCCGACTCAATCCCTCTGTGACTCACTTAACTCTTACTTCATAGAGAAAATCACGACAATAAAAAACAATATTCCGACTCCGGCATCTCCTACTCCTCTTCCGCTTCCCCCTACCAATACCAGTACCTTGACAGAGTTCCCACCCATATCCCAACAAGAGTTTGTTTCTCTCCTTCATAAAATCAGATCGGGATCCCCCAATGACTGCTGTCCCCCGCAGATCTTGAAAGAAGCCTTTCTTGCATGTCCAGGCCCCCCACTAGCTTTACTTAACAACTCCCTTGCTACCGGGAAGGTCCCATCCTCCTTCAAGCAAGCTGCAGTCTTACCCATACTGAAGAAACCCAATGCAGACCCATCAATTCTCAGCAATTACAGACCCATCTCCCTCCTCCCCTACCTAGGAAAGATCTTGGAGACCTATGTTACCCGCTGCCTGAGCTCTTTTATAGAGAAATCTTCCTTCTTAGACCCTCAACAAGCGGGATTCAGACCCCTCCACTCCACCGAGGCGGTAATAGTAGCAGTCATGGACACTCTCAGGAAGGGCGCTGACAAAAACATCTCTCAAGCCCTTGTCCTACTGGATCTCTCGGCGGCGTTCGACACGGTCGATCACACCATCTTGATCGACCGTGTCCATAACGCCGGCACTCAGGGATTAGCCCTTGACTGGCTCAGATCTTTCCTGCACAAGCGCTCTCAATCCGTTCACCTTTCCACCTTCTCCGCACCCTACACCTCCCTCCCCTGTGGTGTTCCTCAGGGCTCTGCACTTTCCCCTCTTCTTTTTAATTTGTACCTCCAACCCTTGTTAGCCTCCCTTCACAACTCCCCGGTCAAGATTTTCAACTATGCGGACGATCTTCAGTTAATCTTTCCTATAGATTCCCTCCCTTCCTCCCGTATGAATTTCCAGTCCACCATGCTGACCATTGCAGAGTGGATGTACCACAGCCACTTAAAGCTGAACCCTACCAAAACTGAGCTCGTTCTGGTAGGAGGCCCCAATCATCCATGGAATTCCACCTTCTGGCCAACATCTCTGGGACCTACTCCTGTGAGCTCAGTCAAAAGCCTGGGGGTGATCATTTCAGAAGATCTATCCATGAGACCGCAAATCAACGCGGTCACTTCTGCCTGTTTTTTCCACCTCAGGCGGATCCACAAGATCAGCAGGTTTCTCACCAAAGAAGCCCTGATCCAAGTTGTTATTGCGCTTATCACCTCTAGGCTCGATTATGCCAACACTTTGTACGCAGGAATCCCTGCATGCCATCTCCACCGACTGCAGCTGGTGCAAAATCAGGCCGCCCGCCTGATCTTCCGCCAGCCCAAACATCAGCACGTCACTCCCCTCCTCCGTAGTCTACATTGGCTCCCTGTTTCTAAACGCTGCACCTTCAAATTGGCATGCACTCCCTACAAGGCCCTCTCGGATGCAGCCCCTGCGTTCATCTCTTCGGTCCTATCCCGTCACCTCCCTTCTAGAGCCCTTCGCTCAGCATTACAAAATCTCCTCGTCGTTCCCAAATTTAAAAGGAAAAAGCACGGTGGCCTGAGCTTTTCTGTCCTGGCTCCTTCCACCTGGAACTCGATGCCACTTTCCCTCCGTCTCTGCCAAAATTATGACTGTTTCCGCAGACTGTTGAAAACTCTGCTCTTCCAATCCGCATATGAATAACCCTCTCACTCTGGATCACGTTATTTGTCATTGAGCGCCAAGAAACCTATGGTGATAGTGCGCGTTACAAATAATTTTAACGTAACGTAACGTTTAACGTAACGTGGTTGGCTCCTCTGCTAAACGCCTGGCGGAAAAAATATTCTTTCATCCTCCTGCGCACACTATGAGCGACCTGTCAATCATAAATATAGAAGTGCTCACATTTGAACTGCAAACAAGAATAAGGGAATAGAGAAAATGAATTTTATTCAGCCGTGCAATACAAGAGGGTGGTTAATACTTACCCCATTCTCTGAATGAATCAAAGTTTTATTCCAGGCACACCCTTCCCTTTGTCTGCAAAACCTCCTCCAATACCGCCACTTGTCAGCAGCATACCGTCACTGACAAGTAGAATTTCAAGGGCATAGTGTTCCTTCACCTTGCAGTAAAATACTTTACGTTTGTCTATGACACTGTGCACACAGTTGGTTCAAACCCTAGTCTAAGCTGCAGAACGAAGCTACCCACATGATATAAATCAATTAAGGAATTACGTTTTTTTTTGTGTGCATGTTTAAAGTTTTTTCACACAATGACAAACGTTCTTCTCTAGACATGACAACTGCTGAATATTATATTATATTATTATTAGCTATCAGCTTGTAAGATTTGATGTGACACCCCAGCCTTAGTTATATTATTAGAAATGTATTGAAGAATTAAGAAAAGAAACACAGTCAGAGTGTATCGGCCTGCCTCCTCCATCCAGTGCTGACTTTAAGTGTAATTCACACTTTGGAGCAGCCAAAAGGACAACAAGGAGTGGGGCAAAGATCACTTGCCTTCAACTTTGGGAGTTATCTTGTATGGTGGAATGATTTCCTCTTTAAACGTGGGACCTGTTGGCCTAATTATTTTTTTTACTACCCAGTCATGCATGCAAAAATGTAATTAGGTAGGATGTACATTCTGGCTCAGACCTTTCTTTTAGCAGTGTAGTAGTAAAGCTCATAGCACTGAACAAAGTAGCTATCAGCAAATGTAAAACACAACACAAAATAATGGAAATAAACATTTATTTATAAAGCAATCAATTAGTCATATCTTGAGCTATCTAGTCTATGGGATGAGTTACTCAAAACCTAATGTAACCTAATCAACACAAATGCGCGAACATTTCTATCCTATTCTTCAGGGGCGTGTAACACTAAAGCACAATAATAATGACATGGTTTTATTTATTTGACACTATCAAAACCAAACCATTTTTGATTTCATGCAATGAAGTTGGTGACAATGGCTCACACACTCGCACATGGTTTTAACTCTGCTTTTGAGATTTTAGCTTATGAAATCATATCATGGCATACCCGATTACAAAAAAAAGCACTACGATTTTCTGGATTCAACACGGGATAACATCCGATTCTTCTATTAGGAGTTTTTTAATAAATATTTATCGGATGTCCTACGCATTCTGTCTACTTCTCACTCAGAGCGCATTCCTTTTGGCTGTTCCATCAACCGTTTTGTATAGGAACCAGCCCCTTGAATTGATTTATTTGTCAGAAACTTGCGGAAAACCGAAACCGTCACATTATAAGGTGAGACAATTACAAATGAATATCTACCTATTTTTAAAAACAATTCACTGTCCCATCTATGGAATGGAATTCACAGTACCTGGTATTTTTCTTGGCTTCTTTTTAAGTTGTTTAGTTTAAAAATGAGCAATGAGCTAGTGAGCAGATATTGATCCATAGTTAAAGATGCATCTTCTGCATAAGAAAGGGTTTTCATTAGTGTTTTTATGTACTTGAAAGCAATCTAAGTCTTTCTTCCTGTGAGACATTTAAGGGTAGTAAGCGCTATATAAATGCAATTGCAATTATAAATACTTAACTTGAGGCCATATTAACAGCTATGAAATGGTATGTAGAGTCATTTCAATGTTATTGCACTCTAGCTCTTGTGAAGTGCTGTGCAGCATTTGTTTGCCTTGTGCGGGGCCTGTGGTGGGTTGTCATTTTGCAATTGTCCACTGGCACTGGTGCAGCCTGTTATTCTGTCAGGCCCTCATAATGTGGTAGATTTTAAATCACGAACTCAGCCACATTGGGAACTCTGAGTCTGAGGCCCGTTCAGTTTATTTAATCAAGAAAATAACTGACATATGAGGTATTTTCGATAGACATTTAAGTGGAGATTCCTTATTAATTAAAAAATCTATGGGTCTAACTTTTCAACATGTATGGTTAGCAGTTGTGTGGTCTTTATTTTGGCCCGGCGGGCAAGCACTTTGCACATGATTCATACAGCAGGAACCCAGTTTGAATTTAAAGTCAAGTAAGTGAGCACTTAAGCTATCTACTCCCTCCACAGGCTGCACAGTTGACCTCTTATTCAGTTCTACTGTGCAGTTAGGGCCGCTAAATTATTTCAGTTCACTACACACGATCCAGTCAAACACTCTTATATGCACATGAAGTTAAGTAGGGCATACAAAAGTGAAGTGGCGAAGAGGGCACTACTGGTGTCCAGGGAATCTGACACCAGGCAGGGTTAGTGATCGCTTCAGCTCCCCCCACACAGTAACCTCGCCTTCTCTGGCTTGAAAATACTGAAATGTAGTCAGTGCTATAAGTGTGGTTCAAGTCACAACACAAGATTAAATTCATCACCACTCCAAATTTGATAGATGAACAAGTACGGAGTAGGCAGACTACTGCAGGCAGCCAATCGACCCATTTCCCCCAAGACATGGAAGGGGTAAAAGCATTTGGCACATTTCGCTTGTAGTATAGCTTTGAAAGCAGGGAAAACATTGAAAAGTGTTGCATATTTGTCTGCCACTACTAGTTTGCATACCAAAAACATGCTTAAGTGACACCCGAAAATGCATTGTGGGACCTTACGTCATGTTGTTAAAACAGCGCCAATGCCTTTACTGGGGTAACAAGCGCTACATATATATGCAAACCTTTGTCCCTCTTATGTCCCTCCGCTATCCAAATAACTGACTAACCTATACACCGCTCAAATGACTTTCATATTTCACTTTAGTAACGCAACACTAATCCTTTATGTGTTCGCAAGTAGCGTGCTACTTGCCAAAAAAATGCTTCAACGCCTCGTCAGGGGTAGTAAGCGCTATATAAATGCAATTGCAATTACAAATATGAATAGTGAACAGGAGGTCAGACTAACTGCTATGAAATGTTATGTAGAGTCATTTCAATGTTATTGCACTTTAGCTCTCGTGAAATGCTGTGCAGCGTTTGTTTGCCTTGTGCAGGGCCTGTGGTGGGTTGTCATTTTGCGATTGGCAACTAGCGCAGTATGATATTCCGTCGGCCCCTCATAATGTGGTAGTTTTGAAATCACGAACACAGCCACATTGGGAACTCTGAGTATGAGCCCCGTTGAGTTTAGTTAATCACGAGAAAAACATGCATATGGGGTATTTCCGATAGCCATGGCAACCAAAACATCCATACATACCACAACAAAGAGGATGTAGAACAGTACTGGTGCAGAAAGGATATTACTTGGCAAATTACTTGTAGATGGCTTTTTAAAAAAAAGAGAATTTAGTTACAGAATATGATAGACTAAATGACATTTGAAATGTGTTGTAACTATAGAATTTAGTTTTTTAACTTAATGAAACTGCTCAATTTGGAAAGGGGCGACCACTCGGTCCCCCCGAACGTATGGCAGGGTGCCCGGATCCCCCTGGGAAACCATTTTGGGCGGGGGGCGTGTCTCGGCTGGTATGCCCGAAGCGGCGTAGCCGGGGCGCGCCTTTTCCCGCCCAAGAAGGGGTTGTCCTAGACACCTACACCGTTGGTCACACCCCGTAGGTGTACCAGAGGAGGGTACACGCCCTCCCGAAGAGGAATAAAAGGAGCAACAATCCAGAGAAGCATCCTCTTGTTCCTGTGCTTGGAAGCTGCACCCTCTTGATGCACGTGAGCCCTAGACGGAACAAGGAGCAATTTTGAACTTGTAATTTTTGTGTTTCTCTTCCAGGATCCTTCTCTCCCGATATCTGTGGACCTCTGGAGCCAGGACCTCGTCGAGCAGCTAAGCAGCAAGGGTCAAGTCTCTGACAACGATGCCTGGCAGGAAGGTCGGAAAGAAGGCTGGGATGGAGCAGATGCTCCGCATGTTGGTGAAGGACATGGCGAACATGAAAAAGAAAATGGCGGCAATGGATAATACGGGCAGGCCGAAGAAGGTTATCGGACCAGCATTGCCGGGAGTAGTTCCTGCAGGGAGAGGTAAAAGGGCCAGGAATAGGGCGGCGGGGGGGGGAGTCCCCAGTTCCCGAGTCACCCCCGGTAAGCCCAGTTAGTCCAGTCGAACCCCCGGTACCTGTACCGATCCCGGATGCAGGTCAGCCGATTCCGGTTGTAGTTACGCCCACCAGCGAGGAGGAAATGCCTCCTGAGTTGGCCGCCCAATTAGCCGCGTGGCTCGGAAGGAATACCGAGGGTGCAGCAGCGCCCGGAGACACGGCCAGAGAGGCTAGGTTATTAATGAAGCAGTTGCGGCAATCACGAGATGCTGCGAAGGCGAATGTCCCTCTTGTTCCCTCACAGATTCCCACGGGAGAACCAGCGGCTGGCGGTGAAAAATCAGCAGGACCAGCTACGGAGTCTGGTAAGCAGCCATTGCCAATGGCAAATGGGGGGTCTTTGCCCTCAAGGAGGGAGAAAGTGGTTCAGCATATTCCCCTGGCCACGAAAGAGATGATTTGGGCTGATAAATATGTAAATATGTTTTCGCTCCTGACGTATTATCACGAGATTGAGTACGTTAAGGCTCAGAAAGATTTGTTGCGTCCGAGTGTGTGGCGCGCAAAAATGGGGGCTTCAGGGTGGATGAAACGATTTCTAATTGGGCCAAGGCCTTTGGGATGTTTACTGCTATTATGGGTGAACGTAAGCCAGAGATTATGACTGAATTAGCCTGTTATCAGACACGTATAATGGATTTCTACGAAACATATGAGGGCGATCAATGGAGGGGGTATGATAGTAAATTTCGTAAGGCCAAGGAGCACGATTCGTCTCTGACGTGGGACTGTCTCGACTCCGTCTCTTGGCAGAAGCAGCTGATGCCGGGCACGACGAAGTCGTCCTCGCTTGGTGAGTATGCTGCGGCGCCTTCCCGCCATCAATCGGCGGCGCCCTTTAGAGCAAACCCCGCTGGTGATCACCAACCCAGGAGTAGTGGGAATGGGGGCAGAAAAGGAGTTTGCTGGAATTTTAACAGAGGCAAGTGCACCAGGCCACATGGGACATGTAAATTCAGGCATGAGTGTGCAGGTTGCGGACATTCTTCACACCCGGAAAGTTCGTGCAGAGCCAAGAATGGGGATACCGGGGGTAGAGGAGGTGCCAAACAGGTCTAATATCGGCCAAGGGGTACCACTACCTACCCCCGTAGACATCATGGCAATGATCCCCTGGCTAAACGAATACCCTGATCATGTCTCCGCTGGGGTGTTACGGGACGGTTTTTCGAATGGTTTCCACATCCCGGCGGGGGATTTTCGGGGGGACTCACTGTGCAGAAACCAACTGTCCGTTCAGCAGCACCCAATGGTGGTGGAAGGTAAGATTGCAAAGGAAGTTGCCCGGGGCCGGGTCGCCAGCCCATATAGGCACCCGCCGGTTCCTAATTTCATTTGTTCACCGCTGGGAGTGGTCCCCAAAAAGGACCCTGGTGAATTCAGGTTAATTCATAACTTGTCGGCTCCTAGGGGTCTTTCGGTAAACGATGCCATCGATCCAGGAGTCTGTTCGGTACGGTACGCATCCTTTGATGAGGCCGTCGCCATGTTGAATGGCCTGGGGCACGGAGCGTTGATGGCTAAATCAGATATTGAGTCAGCGTTCCGGTTGCTCCCGGTACATCCTCAGGATCAGCGTCTGTTGGGTTTTGTGTTTCAGGGACGCTATTACATGGACAGATGTATGCCAATGGGGTGCTCCATCTCTTGTGCTTATTTTGAGAAATTCAGCTGTTTTCTGCAATGGGCGTTCACCAGAGCTACAGGCTATACGCAGGTTATGCATTATCTAGATGATTTCTTGTTCTTGGGGCCAGCCGGGGACACGGAATGTGCACAGGCTTTGTTTGAATTTTGCAATCTCATGAGACGATTCGGCGTGCCACTGGCACCGGGAAAAACCGTGGGGCCATCTACTTCACTTGAGTTTCTTGGAATTGAGCTCGATTCAGTGGAGGGATGCTTCCGTTTGCCCAGGGACAAGGTAATGAAATTTAGGGCATCGCTAGAATTGTGCATTAGCAAAGAGAAGGTAACTCTCCATCAGTTGCAGCAAGCAGTGGGCCAACTTAACTTTGCCCTCAGAGTGATACCAATGGCCTGCCCCTTTTCCCGCTCTATTGCACAAGCCATGGTCGGTCTCAAAGAAGGACACCACCGTACGAGACTGTCAGCAGAGGTTCGCCAGGATATGCGCATATGGTTGGCATTTCTGGCGGATTTCAACGGTCGAGTGGTATGGAGCAAACCATCAGCATCTTCAGAAGAGCTGGGTTTGTGGACCGACTCGGCAGGGAGCATGGGATTTGGCGCCATCTTTGGTAATCGATGGTCGGCGCAAACATGGCCGACGTGGTGGCACACCAGTGGGCTAACAGGTAACATTGGGTTTCTTGAACTGTTCCCCATTTTGGTGGCCCTGAAAACATGGCCGGACAATTTCCGTGATCGCTCAGTGGTATTTTGGTCCGATAACATGACCGTTGTTGAATGCATAAATAACCAGGCAGAACACTGCAAGTTGATTTTGAGATTGCTGAAAGAAATTGTCCTACTGTGCATGAGACTGAACGTGCAGTTTAGGGCAAAGCATGTGCCAGGTGTATTGAACCAGGCGGCTGATGCACTCTCTCGTTCCCACATGCAGGCCTTCAGGGGTTTTCTACCTTCTGCGGATCTAGTGGCGGCACCATTTCCCGAAACCCTCTGGTCACTCGGTGCCCCGGATTACAGGACCTCGTGGGAGCCAGCTTAGCCCCCAGGACAAGGAAGGCGTACGAAGGAGCGTTTCGTTCCTATTGTGCATTTTTGGGTCCGGCAGGAGGGGATAAGTGGAGAGAGGAGGAGTATGTGCTGAAATTTTTGGTAGAACTTCACAAGGCCGGCCGATCTGCAGCGACGGCCAATAGGCACCGGGCCGCCATTGCATTCATGGCGCAGGCTTACGGCGTTAAGGACCCTACATCGTCCTTTCTGGTTAAGAAGGCATTACGAGGGTGGCAACGCCTCGAAGGTCATAAGGTAGACGAGAGGCGCCCGATTGGCTTAGAAAGACTGTCCCTGTTGATGTCAGTGCTCCCCGCGACCTGTTCCTCCCAGTCCGAAGCAGTGCTGTTCCGGGCCGCTTTCGCATTAGCATTCCATGGGGCTATGCGGGTGAGCGAGCTGGTGGCAAGAAATAAGAAGGATGTGGGGGGAGGTCTATGTCGGGAACATGTTCAGATCAAGGGTGATTCAATGGTAATCACAATAGCTAGGTCTAAAACTGACCAGAGTGCGATGGGGGATAGTATTGTGGTCCAGCGCATGCGAGGGACCCCCATGTGCCCGGTACAGTGTGTTGAGGAATACCTGGCGCAAAGGGTGGCAGCATGGGGGGGAAGCTTGCTGAGACACACCGAGGCCACCCCACTGACGAAGTTTCAGTTCCAGCGGGTGTTAACACTGGCAATCGCGGCAGCAGGCTTGGACCCGAGCGATTTTGGGACCCATTCCTTCAGGATAGGGGCTGCTACAGAAGCTACAGCCAGGGGTCAGAGTGTGGAAACGGTGAAACGATTGGGACGATGGTCCTCGAACTGTTATAAAAGGTATGTGCGGTTGCACATGTTGTGAAGCTAATGTCATGCACTCACGCTTCTTGTCTTTTGTTTGGTTTACAGTTTCGCGAGCTTGCGAGGCGGGGCAGACTGTGCAGTCGACCCGACACCTGAGAACCAGTGGTCAAAGATCACCGGCTGAGGAAAGAGTGGTGTGGGTCGTTGGCCACTCATACGTGAGGCGAGCCGCGGACGTATTCAAAGCAGGTGACATGATTCACGCAGCTGGGGAATACGGGTACAGGGTGACCTTCCATGGAAGGGGCGGGCTCTGTATTGACCACTTTCAGTATTTTATTGAGGAATTGTTAGGGCGGACAAGGTCACCGCCGTCTATACTCATAGTGCATCTGGGGGGCAATGACTTGGTGGCGCTCGGTCGTAGAGTACTCCTCGAGCGAGTTCTATCCACTGTTAGCTGGCTGGCAAAGAGGATACCGGGGTGCACGATAGCATGGTCACACATGATTCCAAGGAAGGTGTGGCAGGGGGCCCTCTCTGTGTCAGCTTTGAATCATTCAGTGAAGAAAGTTAATAACAAACTGGCTAGATTGTTTCGTTCAGGACAGTTGCACTGTATTCCGCATGGTTGTATCCGGGGTGATAATGTGTATCTCGAAGTTGGGGTTCATTTGTCCTGGGAGGGGAATGTCTTACTCATAGGAGACTTCCTAGCTTGGTTAAGGGGTTTGTAAATCCATGACCTTTAGGAGGAGTTTGTGGGGGGCCCGGATAGCCGGTCAACTATCCGGCCTGTGGCGGTAAGGTCATGATTGGTGAGCAGTAATTTTCAAGATCCCTAGAGGGGGCGCCACCCATTATGGATGGGAGCGCCCGGGGGGAGGCGGCCATTGGCCCCTCACATAGGGAGGCGGCACCCACTAAGTATGGGGTCGCCGAAGGGAAGGCGGTCGTAGGCCCCTCCCAGGGGAGGAGGCGGCTCGATGCCCCTCCTAAGAATTTCCCGGGGCCAGGATATCCGCGACGGCGGATGTGGTGAACAGTGTGGGGTGGGAGGGGGGTCCACGCTACCTTCTAGACACCTCACACGAGTCCTCGGACGACCACTAAGATGGCGTCGAGTTAAATAAGGGGCCCCCGCTAAGACAAGGGAAATTGGAAGTTGGCACAGAGGTACAGTCCTCTGTGCGACCGCCCCTCACACCGTGAGGGGGGAGTTCTGGTAGTAGGGATCTGACACCGGTTACGACCTTGCCGTTGGCCCGTAATGTTAGGATGTACAATTTTTATTTTAGAAAGTATGCATTTGCAGGATGTTTAGACTCGGCTAGGAGAACCTTTGTATTAGAGATTTGTTAAGGTTAGCCAATAAAAGTGACTGCAGTGAAATGTATAAATGAAAAATTGTACATGATATGAAACTGTTATTTTAATGTTTTAATTTTGTTTAATATTTTAATAAATACGGCCGGGAGGGTAACTCCCTCCCGCCTTCCAAAAGTTCAGATCTGTGTCTGTCTTCCCATCCTTGGGGATTGTGTTGGGAGGGGGTGATAGGCATCCCGGCCATATATGATAGAGGTGATTGTTAATGGAAATCACGATAGGGAAGAAGCTACTATGGAAAATGATTCAGACAGCTTTAAAGCAGTATTGAATGTGATGAGATGGAAATTGTTGCATATACTTTAGCATGTCTGCTTACATTTGTAGACCTATATGCACGCAATTGAGATTTTGACACTAAGGCTGGTGAGGTGACTGCAGAACAGTGATGTTATGAAACCTAAAGTGGCCCCATGGAAGGTGCATTATGCATGCCAGCACCCCCAGGATATTCCTGTTGTTTTCAACTGTCTTTTTCACCCTCTGAGTGTATATAGGACTGTAGGTTTCAATTGAGGTGCAGGTCCACCATGTCCCAGGAGAAATGCCACAGAGTACTACTCCGTGACTGCCTATATTATTTCATATGCTTCCACCACAGACCCAAAAGTCAATGTATATGAAACCTTTAAGTATGCCTTTCCCCCTATATTACTGAGAAACATACACACTGCAGTCCCTTCTGACTTAACTGTGGTGTGGGGGCATCTGGTTTTGATGCAAATGTGAAATTAACAGCTGCTTTTAAACTGTTGAAGCGGTTTAGTGGTTTCTGCTGTGTATCTAATGGGCACTATTCTCAAAGCTAACATCCTTTTTAAATTTTCACAGGCACCAGGGAGGAAATCAGCAGATAGTTTAACAGGCAGCGGAGAGGAAACCAGCAGAACGCTTTTCAACAGGCACCAGAGGAAATCAACAGATAGTTTGACAAGTGTGACACGCACCAGGGAGGAAATCAACAGATAGTTTGACAAGCAACAGGAACGACAGGCAGCAGAGAGGAAACCAGCAGAAAGCTTTTCTACAGGCACCAAAGGAAATCAACAGATAGTTTGACAAGCACCAGGGAGGAAATCAACAGATAGTTTATCAAAAGAAACTACAGGCAGCAGAGAAGAAACCGGCAGAAAGGCTTTCTACAGGCAGCAAAGGAAATCAAGAGATAGTTTGATAAGCACAAGGGAAGAAATCAACGGATAGTACGTTTATCAACAGGAACAAGAGAGGAACTCAGCAGGAAGGTTGTCTCCAGGTTACAGATCAATTCAGCAGATAGTTTAGCAGGAGGCACCAGTTACTAAATCAGCTGAAAGTTCATCCACCAATCACTAAAAAGGAACTTGAAGTACAGTTGCAAATCTGTATCACAAGTGATACACAAGTCTCAACTAACTACTGCTGCTACCTGTGTACTTAATATTTCTTGTTAGTACATCTATGGTATTTTATATAATATTCGTGGGTGACCTCTGTTAGGTGATACATCTATAATCTAGTTTAGGCTTTCCTTGTATTGCTCATTTTATTGTTCGTCAAAATGAACACAGTTGACAGTTTACTCACAACACCATTTTTGGGAATGACACAAAGATAAACTTCGGGTGAAAGGACTAGGACCTGATAAACCTGAAATAAACATTGAATAGTCTACAAAAGACCGGGGCAAACGTTACACACGTAGGTTTACACAAACCTGGTTTGATAAAATGGATTGGTTAACTGCCAGCTCTTCTAAGAATGCCTTGCTCTGTTTCCCCTGCTTGCTCTTTGGGGGTGAAGTTAGCTGGACTAAAACAGGAGTTACTGACCTTAAACATCTGGCAGAAAAAATAAAGAGGCATGATTCCAGTGAAGCCCACTTGACCAATGTCTTAAAGTTGTCTTTGTTTGGAAAACCAAATATTGCACTCTAGTTAAATGAAGCCTACTGCAAGGGGGTAATCAAACACAATGAGGAGGTTGATAAGAACCGTTATATATTATCCTAATTGAATGACTGTGTACAATTTTGTGGAGCTTTTG
Organism: Lissotriton vulgaris; assembly: GCF_964263255.1. Taxonomy (NCBI): domain Eukaryota; kingdom Metazoa; phylum Chordata; class Amphibia; order Caudata; family Salamandridae; genus Lissotriton; species Lissotriton vulgaris. The sequence goes on from NC_141685.1 coordinate 1,915,972,781, forward strand.
AATTGACATTGCGCGGCCACGATGAAACTGAACATTCCCGAAATCCCGGAGTCTTCAAAGAGCTGGTTGATTTTGTGTCCAGTATAGACAGTGCAATGGAAGCACACTTGAAAAGTGCAACTGTATTTAAAGGCACCTCTAAGACAATCCAGAATGAGTTGCTTGACTGTATGCTGGAGGTAACAAAAGAAACTATTGTTCAGCAAATAAGAAGCACTGATTACCTAGCTATCCAGGTTGATGATACAACTGATGTCTCTACCAAGACACAGTCAGTACTTGTTTTCCGCTACATTGATGGCAATTCCAAGGTAGTGGAAACATTTTATTGCTTTTCGAATCTTAAAGATTCAACTGCAGATACAATTTCAGCATCTATTCTTAATGAACTTGAACATATTTTCACAGAGCACAGTGGTAAAGAGAAGTTAATTACTCAGAGCTATGATGGTGCCAGTGTCATGCGTGGTGCCTCTGGTGGGGTTAAAAAAAAATCCGAGACATCTATCCAAATGCGCACTATGTCCATTGCTATGCCCAACAACTAAATCTAATCATGGAACAGACTGCTTCAAAAATATCCAGAGTCAGAATTTTCTTTAAAGAATTGGGTGGTATTACTGCTTTTTTTCCCATTCACCAAAACGGACTGAAGTGCTTGAACATCTGAGCTGTCAATATAATTCACGAACACAGGGATGACCTTGTAGAATTCATGAAATCTATAACAGAAGACCGTACATTTGATTCCACTTCTGTGTGTAAAGCAAAGGGCTTTACCAGGGTTCTGGAAGTCAGGGAGTTTATTTTTTTTCTTTATTTATTCCACGGCATAATGCCGCACATCTATATTTTGTATGATCAATTAAAAAAACGAGACATTGATACTGTATCTGCCCAAAAGGACACTTCAGCCTTTATGATCAGCATCAACAAAGTACGAGAATCCATTGATAATTTGGACTCTGAATTGCCAGATGATTCTCGATTACAAACCGCAAACTGCAGATAAATACCTTGATTCAGGAAGGAAAAGAAGTATGCAACATTATTGGGGTGCATGCCATTATTGTGGTGCATGCCAAGGAGCGCTTTGCATTTACAAGGCATCTAGTCAGTGCAACACAACTGCATAGTGGCCTGTTTAAAAAACATAGCAAATGTTTTCCTACTGCAGCTCTCAATGAAACAGTGGAAGCATATCCAATGCTAAATAAGTCAAGATTGCGCACTGAACTATCAACCCTGTATAGAAGACAGCACGCTACAGGTGGTGCCATGGCTTTTTATATATTTTTATGTCATAACAACTTACAGACTTCTTTTTGTTGGACTCTTAAATTGTTGAGAATTGTCATTACGACACCTACAACAACATCTGAGGCTGAAAGATGCTTTTCCACACTGAAAAGGATAAAAACATTTTTAACGAACACAATGACCCAAGCTCGACTAAATGCATTGGCCATGCTGTCAATGGAAAAGGAACTAATAAATCAGATTCCAGATTTCAACAAGAGAACTATTGAAAAGTTTGCTCATATTAAAGAACGGCGTGCAAACTTTCTGTATAAATAGAAACCATGGAAATGCATGCGGTGCTGTGAATTATTGGTGCTAAGAAATATAGTTTTTTTTACTTTGTATTGCAAGCAGTCATTCAAGTATTCTACAAATGAAAATGCCCTTAGAGTTATTATTATGTCCACAACATCGTTCTTGAGATATTCCATTCTGCATTGTTGCCTTTGTCTATGTTTTGGTTTGTACATTTATTCTTTATATTCAAGCTTTTGAATAATTTGACTTTTTGAAAAAATTCTTGTTACAATAATACTTAAATATGAATAATATTCGCATAAAACTTGCATTGGATTAGTAAATATGAGAACTATGTTTTTTCTAAATAGAATGTGGCAATTATTACAATAAAATTATCTCAATATGTACATACAATCTTTAGCCACTCCAAAATGGCGCCCATGATTGAATTACCGCCAATGAGATGCTTTTCCTTCCAAGATTAACCACTGAGATGATATAAAAAAAATATTTTTTGTTATGATCATGGTTCAGATTTTCTTTGACCCATGATATGAAAACGTTAATATTTAAAAAAAATTAGAATCCTATTTAATACGTTTGTTTCTACTGAAGCGAGTTAGATTGTCCACTCCAAAATGGCGCCTATAATCGGACAAACATATTGTTAACACATTTAAACTTCGAATTTGAAATAGTGGAAAAATTGCATATGTAAAAGATTAAATGCTATGGGCTGGTTTGTTTCATGGTATATTCTCCCCAAAAAATTGTGTGACTCGAAATTTTCGGCCAAAAGTTTAGTCTCCGAAGACTCGAGTAGGATTACCCATTCCAAAATGGCGCCTATAATTGTTGTCAGCAGGAATAGCTTCCTTTTTGTCGGCAATCAAAACATATGTGTAACTCGCATACTGATATTCACATTTGTTTGCCCCATGCTGATAACATCTTCATATAACTCCCATGTAACACATCTTAGGTGATCCAATATGTACATGGGTCCACTCTAAGATGGCGATCGGGATCGGGTAGCTCTTGGCCCCTATTGACCTAATTCCACACAGCTGACTACCAATTGCAGGATATTTAAACCAGCGGTTCCGTGGTAGTTTTCATCTCCCTTTCGAAACCGGCAACGTTGTAGAGGTGACGACACGCGAAACAAGATAGGGGTCGATTATGATTGCGGTGATTCCGCATCCTCCTGGCTGGTGGAAGCCACCGCCGGCCCAGAGGATGCGGAATCACCGCTGCGGACCTACAAAACACCCACCACCAGATTATGATGGCGGTGGGATCAGCGGCGGACGGTAGGTCCGTCCGCCGCTGATCCGTGGGGTGTTGGCCGCAATTTGGTGAGGGTGTCTGCAAGCCACCGCCAGCCAAATTATAATGTGTTTGAAAACATGCTTTTCCGTGACGGATTTACAGCCGTGGAAAAGCATGTGGAAAATAGCTTCTGGGCGGCCATTCAGGGCCCCCAGGGTGTCGGGGGGTGGGGGGTGCACATGGGGGGTCCCTATGGTACTCCCCAGCATTTGCATGTACAAGGCGGCAGGCACCGTGCGGTGCCTGCCGTTTTGTACATGCAAATGGAAGTAATGCATATTTCACCATGCGGCGGGTGCTGCTTCAAGCAGCACCCGCCGCAATGTTAAATATACAGGATGTGACCGCCAGGGTGGCGGTCACATCCTAATTCGCACGGAGGGACCGCCGCTGCCCCTGGGGACGGTTCCTCTACCTCGGGGGTGGAGGACGGATGCTGGTCCGTCCGCCATTCTAATAGGCCCCTAAGTTTGGGATTAAGGGGGACCCTTTCTCTGTTCACATTAAGCTTGGTGCCCAACAGTCTCTTTTTATTAACATATATTGCTAGTCATATGGTACCACTTTAGTTAAGCGCTAAAATATGGAGCACTCTGTTTATGCTATTGAGTGTTACTGTATGTCCACTTCACAGCATAGTCCCATCCTTTCTTAAAGACTCTACTAAATCTGGTTGGCCCATTTATGTTTCCTCCAGATCTCGTGTATTCAACCAGCTCTTTGCATACGCAGATTAAGAATAATTAATCATGCACATTTATATTCTTATGTGAAAATAGGTAATTTGTTAAATTCAGTGAAACCGGGAGTTGATCGACTGTGTCCTTGTCCGTGTGGCGACCAAGCGATTGTCTGGGGTTGATTGGTCCTGGCGGAGCGCGATCTCGCGGGTACCTAGAGGGCATGCTTTGCACACTCTGTCTGCTCGCGGATCGGGCTGTGCTGAGGGCCACTTGACTCTAGGAAGTTGCTTTGGCGCTGGGAGGGGCACCAGTTTTTGTCTCCTTGCCACTCTAGGTTTCTCTTTTGCATGACCACAAGTTTGTGCAAACTGTAAATTTTGTCCATCCACCTCACTTATTTTTTCTGATAAATGGATTCCATGATCGATACAACCTATAATCCCACACATATATTTTTTACTTTCATCTCTCTTTGTCAAGGGTGATTATAAGAGCCACTGAGATTGGATGTGAACTTGGTACTATCCAAAGACATTTTGGTCTCAAAAGATAATAGGAAGAAAATCTTGAAAGACTGGCCTACAAAACAATAGAAAGGTATGTCTAACACCAATAGAGTTGGGTCACAATAAGGGACGATATCGATCAGATTTAAGTATGGATTATCATTCCTCTTTGCAATAGGTGGCTGTCTCGGTTCACTTTGGGACTCTTTGATATACAACTTCCGGAAATACATTTACTTCTCATCGAATTGACTATTTTTACAGTCTCATCACTTCTTGGTAAGACAAAATTACATGTTTTAATAAAAACCTGAATAGCTGCCCTAAATGCAAGCATGAGAGTTTAATACACATAGGTATTAAAATAAAAGGTTTGGTTAAGAAAAGAACTGACCTGTTACTGACATAATGTCAATATGTCAATCAAACAAATGCCAAATCAATCGCCCTTATATTGTGCAATGAGAAGTTCTTCCCTTTATAAACATTTTAGAAATGTGACTATATGTACTCAGTATTTTGTCCAGTTATTTCCTTCCCTCATTTGTTCTTATAAGATTGTACGTTAGCATGTTTTGAAAAAATGTATATGAAGAATATGTAAGAAATTCCGTCTAGTAGGTGAATTTTCTGTATATATAGTTGGAATGTGATTTCCGAAATGTATATAATTTACTCTGCATTTGTGAATATGTTGTATTATAAACTGTGTTTTTATCTGTAAATAGTAGTGTGTAATACATGTATTTCTCTATATTCACTTTTTTGAAGCCCTGAAGAAGTCCTTTGGACGAAACGCGTTGGCTATGTTTTTGTATGAAGAAAAAAGAATAAAAGACATTTTTAAGCCCTACTGAACGGATTCCTTAAGTTCTTACTTGATTCTTATTGTTTAAAGTGGGGAGTGCTTAGCCATTGTGCTGTTTTATACTGCAGGAACCTATGAAAGTAAGAGGAATTCAGACTTATCATTATAAAGCCACATAAGCTTGGTGTTGGTTTAGGGTATTAGTTAATTCACCTCTCTCTCAACCTTTTTTCAAAGTTCCCCAGAAAATATGACCCAGTTCTGTGAATATCCTACACTCTGGTAAGCTTTGGACTAACTTAAAAACTATAACCTGACAGACTGATACCATGTACCTTCCATGACATACTTAAAGATGGTGCATACTGGGCTACAGTTAGTTTTATAAGAATGACAGGATATTGTTTATTGGTTTCATCTTTATAGTCAGTCCTGATGCAGGCATTAAAGTCAGTCCTGATTACAGTCTTGTTTTACAAACTTTTATTGTACAACAGTGTCCTTTAGCAGAAAATGTTTTCTTCTGGCTATCATTTTGATGAAGCTGTAGTTTGTTTGCTCTTTTTCTAATTGCAAACTGATACACTGTAGTGTTTGCTGTGTGGTAGAGACCTGTAGAATCCTGGACGTAACTTTTTTAACAATATCTATCACTGACCATCATATGGACTGATACTGAGTGGATTTGTTAATAATATTACTTCATTTATAATGATAGGATTCATTTCCGAACTGAAGAGCATACTTTTTTCTTTTTTTTTGTAAAAAGTTTTCCATTTACTTTCAATCTAAAGAGGGGGAGGGAGGACAAACAATATTTTCCAATAATTAAATAAAAATTGTATACCACGTTTGAAAAATGGTGTCCGCTTTCAGTAGATATCCAATTTTCTAGAAAAAATAGAATCCATCAATCTTTCATAAACTGGCAAAGAGCATTCATTCCTTTCATCCACTCAATACGTCCACAGAATGTCCAACTTGAAGGCTGACTCTTCTTCAGTAGCTCTGTCGGCAACAAGAAAGAGGTGAAATCAGCCGCACAAGGTAAGGGTTCCCCTTGTTGACTGACTCTTTGCTGAGATTTCCCCGATGGATGAGCAGAAATTCTGTACATAGAAGTGTCCATGAAGTATTTTTTTCCCGCTTTCTCAGAGGATTTCTCCTATGTACAATCTTTGTCACTAGATGTAGAGACCACTATTGGCTCATCTGGATGAAAGGCCACCTCATTCACGGAGCCCGCATGCCCTGGTTGCTTGTATAGAATTCTCCTGGATGTTGTGTCCCAGACATAAAGAAATCTGTCGGCAGATCCTGCTGCCACTCTTCCTCCATCTGGATACCAAGAACACCTCAAGTGATTCTTCTCAAAGTTGTGGACGTTCCCCCTGAAATATTTTCACACATCACTCCTTCGGGGCAAATGGACGCACGTCCCAAATACGGACTGTGTTATCCATGGCATTAGAAAGTAGGTAAAACCCTTCAGCACTTATACTCAGACTGGTCACAGAGTCTGCATGCCCATGCATCATATACATCAACTTGTTCTGACAGAGGTCCCACACCTTGATATCATTATCAATGCCTCCTGAGATTATATGATCACTGGTGTTGTTGAATGTTACTGATAAAACCTGGTAGGTGTTCTGGAAGGTCTGTACGGCAGCGTTTTTTCAGATATTCCACAGCTTCACTGTTCCATCATCGATGCCTCAACAGACTAGCTGTGGGCCCCTCCTTTGCCGGGTAGCAGGAATTCACATATGAAGTATGGCCTTTTAGTCTTGTCACTCTCTCGCCTGTCTCACTGTCCCAAACAACTACTGTCCTGTCTGTGGAGGCTGAGAAAAGCATGCTGCCATCAGTGCTATAACGTAGCTCCATGACTGCGCCACTGTGCCCTTTTAGAGTAGCATAATTTTCACAATCTCCATATACATTCTACAGCAATATCAGTCTGTCAAAGCCTGCAGATGCCAGGATGGCTCCATTGGGGTGAAATTTGCAGCAATACACTTCGCCTTCGTGCCCAGAAAGCAGCATGATTAGTGCCTGCAGGCTGGAGGTTCGAGGACGGCCCACAGGCAACATTGCTCCTGGTGGCGCCCCGGGGGGTAGCAAGTCGGGCAGTTGCCTCGTGGGTGGCAGAAGCACCATCTCCTGGCCCTTGCGCTTGTTAGGTTCCAGTATAGCGGCAATCGACAGCCTAGAAGTTTGATAGAAAGGGGTAGCACGAGTAACTATCAAACTGGGGGTAGGAAAACTACGTTCCCAGAACTGACCTGAAGAGCATACTAGATTTGACACCATTGCATATCTTTAGATCTACTCATGACTCATTACCTCAAACTTAATACTCAACACATCATAAAAAAGTTCAAACAATTATATTAAGGCGGCAGCACTTAATGTTGATCAAGTCCATTACTTTAGCAGAATCTGATGCAAATTGCCATCTGCAGTGATGCAACATCTATAAGGGTGCACTTATATATTCATGCAAGGGGTCTGAATGTTGGCTCATTTCAGTTTGATTAATGATATAACCATGTTTGTTTTCTTGTTGGAACATATAGAATTATCTACTAGTAATATTTTGTTGGTGGCCTCATGGGTGTTAGATAAAATAAATGTGTGAACCCATACAGCTTTGAGAAAGTTATGTTTCTTCTATGCACCAATACATATTTCATGTAATTATTTATACACGTTTTCTAAAGTACTGGATAACCAGTCACTTTCTCAGTGATGTACAAAGTATTTACATTTAAAGTAAATAAAACATACTTCTTGTACTATTAAACCTTCTCTACACAAATATTTTGGTCATCTTTCTGCTCCTAAGGAATATTTTGTTAAGGTTTTTACCATACTTGATTGTTTAAATGTAAATCTATATAAAGCATTCTATATTACTGTTTGAACAATTGGCTTTGGGGTGATGGATATTTACATTTCGCTTTTCAACTGTAAAGCTATCCGGCTCAAAGTTTTGTTGACAGTTTATAAGATTTTTTTTTTTTTTCTTCAAAGGAATATTTCTATCTGTAGCCAATTATATCATATGAAGATTTCATTCACCTCCTGTGTACCATTTGAACAAATAATTCATAAAGGAAACAGACAAGCACAACTAGGGATAACATTTTATGTGTTGCATGTATATATTTTATCTCTGTATGCCTATGTGTTTTTTGTTTATACAAGGTGCCTTTATGCATGATATTGAGGTTCGAAAAATGAACACTAACCAATATGATATTCAATTCTATGTGGAAAAAGTAGGCATTTTACTCTGATGGGCCATCTTGAATGCCACTTTATCTCACGTAGGCACTGGCTCGGTAGAGAGATCCAACCTATTTATGCAACATTGTTAAAATTAATTGTGGTTTATTGCAATTTAGAATGGTTTCTTCATGAGGCCTTGAAACTGATGATAGTTTGAGGGGATGCAGTGGCCTGTTTCTGTTTAGCACAGTGGCTTCCGAAAGTCTTGAAAATGCACCATTTGCCTACTCACCACTTTCAAATGTCACCAGCCACCACTGCCTCCCGATCTAAAAAAGAAAACCACCCAGTACCAATTGTTTTCTGGCAACGCTCCCAGGATGTGGAACGCTCTCCCTAGAGTCCTCCGATGCAACCCCTCCTTCCCATGTTTCTAAAGGGACCTGAAAATCCATCTCCTTAACATATACTTTCCTGACCAAAGTCAACTAATCTAGACTTTAATATCTGAGTTGACTCCTCTCTCTCTTGGCATTCAAGGATAGTTGGTGACAGGACTGTGTTAGCGACCTTTGTTTGTTTTAACTCTCTCCCCTGGCCCACGAGTACCCCGACCGACCCGCCTGACGTACACCGCCGCCACCCTCATCGCACTCAACACCGGCCAACACCGGCCGATCCCCAGGATGCTACCGAGCCACACCACGACGCACCCACGGACCCTTCAGCTGCCACGCCTGCAAGTTCACCTGCATCCGGACCTGCCTCGCACCAGCACCCGCCAAGTCGAACACCAGCAGCACCCACCTCAAGTGCATCCTGCTCAACACCCGCTCCGTCCACAGACACGCCATCGAACTCTGGAACCTCCTAGATGCCACAGCCCCGGACGTTGCCTTCCTCACGGAGACTTGGATGAACGCCTCTTCAGCTCCCGACATCGCCATCGCCATCCCAGAGGGCTACAAGATCACCCGGAGGGATCGCACCGCCAACCAGATGGGAGGAGGCATCGCCATCATCCACAGGAACACCATCCGTCTCACGACCAGCACCGACAACACCCTGACCACTGCCGAACACCTGCATTTCCAGATCCACACCGACCCAAAGACCACCCTCAGAGGCACCCTGATCTACCGACCTCCGGGACCACGCACCCAATTCAACGAGGACATCGCCGACTTCGTCAGCCCGCACGCCCTCCCCTCCGCTGACTACATCCTCCTGGGGGACCTCAACTTCCACCTGGAGAACAACAACGACCGCAACACCAGCACCCTACTCGACAACCTCGCCAATCTTGGACTCAAGCAGCTGGTGTCCACCCCCACCCACCTCGCCCGACACACACTCGACACAGTCTTCTCTTCCTGCACAGACATCGACTTCAGCCACGCCACAGAGCTTCAATGGACGGACCACAGCTGCGTCCACTTCACCTTCAAAAGAACGACGACCCACCACCACCAGCAACAGGCTGCCCACAGAAGCTGGAACAAGATCACAGCCGACCAGCTCGACACCTCCCTGAGCCAGCACCCTCCTGCTCGCTCAGCGAACCCCAGCCAGGCCGCCGACAACCTCACGAAGTGGATCAGCAACTGCGCGGACGAGCTCGCCCCGCTGAGGACCCCGCCCAGCAGAACCGGCAGCAAGAAAGCCCCATGGTTCACCGACGAACTCAAGAGCTCCAAGAAGAACTGTCGAGCCCTCGAGAAAGTCTGGAGAAGGGAACCTACACCGGACAACAGGACCTCCTTCAAGCTTGCCACCCGGAAGCACCACCAGCTGATCCGCGCCGCCAAGAAAACTGCATTCAAGGACCGGCTGGACAACAACGCACACAACTGCAAGGAACTCTTCAACATCGTGAAAGAGCTATCCAACCCCAGCGCAGGAAACAACGACATCACCCCATCGCAAGACCTCTGCAACTCCCTCGCCTCATACTTCCACAACAAGATCGCGGACATACACAACAGCTTCAACAACCAACCAACGCACACCACGACCGAACACCCACCCCCCACCACCACCCTCCACGCCTGGACCCCGATCAGCACCGAAGACACCATCCGCACGATGAACTCCATCCACTCCGGATCGCCGACCAACCCCTACCCTCACCACGTCTTCAACAAGGCCGACGCTGTCATCGCACCCCACCTGCGAGACATCATCAACACATCCTTCGACACCGCCACCTTCCCCGAGAGCTGGAAGCACGCCGAACTCAGTGCTCTACTCAAGAAACCCACAGCGGACCCCACCGAACTCAAGAACTACCGCCCCATCTCGCTCCTCCCGTTTCCAGCCAAAGTCATCGAGAAGACCGTCAACAAGCAGCTGGCCGCCTTCCTCGAGACAAATGGATCCCTCGACCCCTCACAGTCTGGCTTCCGAGCCAACCACAGCACCGAGACCGCCCTCATCACCGCCACCGATGACATCCGAGCCCCGATGGACAACGGAGAAACAGCGGCCCTCATCCTCCTAGACCTCTCCGCGGCATTCAACACTGTCTGCCAACGCACCCTAGTACAGCGCCTCAGCAACGTCGGAATCCAGGACAAGGCTCTGGAATGGATCATCTTCTTCCTCGACGGAAGAACACAGAGAGTCCGCCTACCACCGTACAAGTCAGAGGCCACCAAAGTCATCTGCGGCGTCCCCCAAGGATCCTCGCTGAGCCCCACCCTCTTCAACGTCTACATGAGCCCCCTCGCGGCCATCGCACGCCAACACAACCTCAGCATAATCTCCTACGCCGACGACACCCAGCTGATCCTCTCCCTGACCAACGACCCCGCCGCCGCAAGAGCCAACCTGCACGAAGGGATGAAAGAGGTAGCCGAATGGATGACGACCAGCCGCCTGAAACTGAACTCAGACAAGACGGAGGTCCTCATCCTGGGCTCTTCACCCTCCGCCTGGGACGACTCCTGGTGGCCTCCGGCCCTGGGCACCGCACCCAAACCGACAGACCATGCACGCAACCTGGGCTTCATCCTTGACTCCTCCCTCTCCATGACCAGACAAGTCAACAACGTCTCCTCGGCGTGCTTCAACATCCTACGCATGCTACGGAAGATCTTCAGGTGGATCCCCACCGAGACCAGGAAGACCGTCACCCAGGCCCTCGTCACTAGCCGACTGGACTACGGCAACGCCCTCTACGCCGGTACCACCGCCAAACTACAGAAGAGACTCCAGCAGATCCAGAACGCCTCAGCCAGACTCATCCTCGACATCCCACGAACCAGCCACATCTCCCGACATCTGAGAGACCTACACTGGCTCCCCATCAACAAAAGAATCACCTTCCGCCTCCTCACCCACGCACACAAAGCCCTACACGACCAAGGCCCGAGCTACCTCAACAGCCGAATCAACTTCTATGCTCCCAAACGCCACCTCCGTTCAGCCAACCACGCCCTCGCCACGGTCCCCCGCATCCGAAGAGCGACTACAGGAGGAAGGTCCTTCCCCTACCTGGCCGCCAAGACCTGGAACTCCCTCCCGACTGACCTGCGCCTGACCCAAGACCACCTCTCCTTCAGGAAGAAGCTGAAGACCTGGCTGTTCGAGCAGTAGCGGCACCCCCCCTACCCCCAGCGCCTTGAGACCCTACGGGTATGTAGTGCGCTCTAGAAATGTCTTTGATTGATTGATTGATTGATTGCACTGTTTACCTATTTTTCATGTTGTATTTTTTTATCTCTGTTTTGCTTCCTTACTGCCTTCTTACTATGTAATGCAATTTCCTTCTCTTTTTACAGTGTGTATGTAAAGCGCTCTGATACCTACGGGTTAAGCTAGCGCTATATAACACTTTTAAAATAAAAATAAATGGCTGGCCATCCCAGGTATGAAGGCCTGCTGGGCTCAAAAGACCTCCATTTTCTGGAACTGATTTTAAATGCAGCCCGTTTTCCTTATTTTTTTTGTAAATATCTTTTTATTGCAGCAAGGTAAGTGATACAATCAGTGCATTTGTGCCATCTCTGTTGTTGTTCAATATATATGCAACTTCCCCACCCCTGTGTCACACAGCCATTTAGCTCACACCCCGGAGGTTGAGCGGCGATATTATGGATAAAGAACTGCGCTGGAGAATTCTGCATTGTCCAATAACTACCAGATGTTCGGGAAATGGCAGTGCTGCTTTTCAGGCCTTCCGCTCCCTCCTCTGTGCCCCATGTCCGAATGAACAAAGAGCCACTCCTTACCATTACTGAACAACCAGCCCCCCGTCCCCCCCCCAACTCTCCTGACCCCTCCTACCCCCCTTCCCACTCCCAGAACAGCCCCCCGCCCCGTCCGCAACCCCCACCCCCCCAGGCGTGCTAGAGTACCACCAATACGAGTCCTCAACCCTCCTGACTAGTTCAGATCCGAAGTGAGCCATCAGGAGCTATCAACAAACAGCTGTCAGTCATCACAATGGAAAGATGGGAGCAAAGGAGGGGGCCTAGGTCACCCCTCCGTCAAGCGGGCGCTCCGCCGGAGCTAGGCTATGCGCCGGGGTGTCCTTCTCGTCCATGTCCAGAAGCGTGAGGTCTAGGACCAGCCTCTCCCATGCCCTGGCCCTCTCCTGAGCCGCGTCATTGCCTGCCCTGAGTGCGGCCTGCATACGAAGCTCTCCCTCACACCTGGCCCATTTATGTAGCTCAGCCTTCCACCGCTCTCCCGTGGGGCCCGTGGTCGCCTTCCATTGGGACGTGATGGCCCGCTTCGCTAGGAGGAGACCCAGGTCCAGAAACTTGCTGGTAACCTTGTTTTTAGATGTGTGTGGGAACCAGTGTAGGATGCAGTGTGCCATGGTGAGTTGTAAGTCCCTCTCCGTTACCTCCCTCAGAACATACACTACCTCTCTCCAGAAGGAACCCAACTCAGGGCAGGATCAGAACATGTGTTGGAAATCGGCTACGTCCGCCGGGCAACGCGGGCAGGACGCCGGATGGGCTGGGAAGTACTTATGTAGTTTGTCAGGGGTCAGGTAGGCCCTGTGCAGGACATAAAATTGCACCAGCTGGAACCTAGCGTTGCGCGTCCCGTTCCGGGCCCGTTCCAGTATACCATTCCACGCCTCCTCAGGGATCTCGGTCGCCAGGTCAACCTCCCATTTCACCTTCAGGGTCAGCAGTGGGGCGACGGCCTCCGAGACCATGCATCGATACAGGCATGTGACAGCCTTGACCGTCCCTGCCGTCATCACCACATACTGGCAGCCCAGAGACAGTGGCGGTTCCGTTATGCCCGTCTTCCAATGTTTGCAAATCGCCGCCGTCAGCGCCGCGTGAAGAAGGAAGTCCCCCCCGCCAACGCGAAGCGGTCCTTCAGGAGGTCAAAAGGCAACAGCACCCCGTTCTCGTAGAGGTCACCCATGGACGACAGCCCCTGCAGGTCCCAGCCTTCTAGTCCGTGCCACGAACTACCATGTGGAAGCGCCCCGCAGAGCTTGAGTGGGATCTCAGGCGCATATGGAACCGCGTTACCACCCCTACGGCGATACCTGTTCCAGCATTTTCGGGCTGTCGCAAATTCCTGAGTGAGGTGGAAATCTCCCATCGGGAGTCCCAGGACAATCCGGGATAACACCTGGACCGGGCCCGCCGGTTCTCCCGAGCCGTCCTCCCCTCTCCTGGCTCTAGCCACCCACTGCGTCAGCCATTGCAGTTGCGCCGAAAGGTAGTAGAGCTCATAGTATGGCACTGCCAACCCCCCGTCCGACCGAGGGCGGAGAAGCGTGTCATGTGCCACCCTGCGTCTGCCCGTCCCCCACAGAAAGCCAATGACCAGAAGAAGTAAAGCAGCCGAGGCAAGGTCACCATCTTGAGAAGCGCCACTCTCCCCATCAGTGACAATGGGAGCGTGCTCCAAAAGTCAAAATTCCCTTTAGCGTGCCTGATTGCCGATCCAATATTTCCCTCAAGGATATCCGCCCTATCGTGGAAGATCGAGGTGCCAAGGTACCGCAGACTCCTCTCCTCCCACGTCACTCCCTCTGTGGTTTGTGGGCATGTTCTTCGTGGGCGGGCTGGGAATAGGTGGGACTTTGCCCAGTTCACTCGGAGGCCCGACACTCTGCTCAAAGATTGCAGGAGGGTCTTAGCTCCACGCAGGGAGTCAGCCGAGTCCGCCAAAAACATCAGCAGATCATCTGCGTACAATGCGATGTGGTGCACTTGTCCATAGACGTCTAGTCCCCGAAACGCTCGGCCCAGCCGGGCTCGCACCACGAGGGGCTCAACAGCCAGGGCGAACAATAGGGGGGAGAGAGGACATCCCTGGCGGGTGCCCCTGCCCACTACACACATCTCAGAGATAACCCGCCCAGTTCTGACCCTCGCCGTCGCGTTCTGGTAGGGCAGCGACGTCCAATTCACGAAGCCCTCACCGAGGCCCAGCGCGCGCATGACGTGGAAGAGGTAAGGCCATTCTAGGCTGTCAAAGGCCTTCTCCATATCGACAGCAAACACCACTGCCTCGTCGCCGTCATAGGTGTCAGCCTCCAGTATATGTAGGAGCCACCTCACATTAAGCGCCGTGTTGCGGGCCGGGATAAAGCCCGACTGGTCCGCGTGAACCAGCATGGGCATGTGGGGGAGCAAACGTGTCACCAAGATTTTACTTAGAATATTGTAGTCTCGGTTGAGCATGGACAATGGGCGATACGCCGTTCTGTCCCATGGGTGCTTGCCCGGTTTTAGCAGGGGGACAATGAGCGCCTCACCGGTGGTCGCAGTCGGGCTACCCAGCCTCTTCGATTCATTGTATAGCCACGTCAGCCGGGGCGCAAGGAGATCAACATAGGTGAGATAAAATTCCGTTGGGAATCCATTGGTGCCCGGGGTCTTGTTCCTCGCCATGCTCTTGATGGCGACTCGCACCTCTCTCTCCTCAATCTCCGGGAGCTCAAGATCCTCCATAAAGGCCTGGAATTCATCCAGCGAAGGGAGGACCCTGCTGCGGTAAAGCTCCGTGTAGTAATCATGGAATAACCCATTAATCCCTTGTTGGTCAAAGCGCGCCGCCCCCGCGTGGTCTCTGAGTTCTAGGATGACCGAGCCCCGGCGAGCCGGATTGGCCAGCCAGGCCAGGAGAGCTCCTGACTTGTCGCGTTCCGAGTGCGTGCGTGTAAGGTAGGCCTTGTAGTCGAAGCACCGGAGGCGCTCCACCGTCGCTGCCACCGCCTCTCGCGCCTCCAGCAGTGCCTCGTGTGTGTCCGGCCGTTCAGGCCTCGCCCTCTCCAGCCCTCTTAATTTCTCGTCTTCCCTCGCGATGTCCTCTAGCAAGGTTCTCCGCACACCCGATGCCGTCGCTATGCATTGGCCCCGCATCACCGATTTGAAGGCGTCCCATTCCGTCGCGGCCGAGCCCGCCGTGCCCGCGTTGATCTGGAAGTACGCGTCGATGCCCGAGGCTATTGTGGTTCGGAAGAGCTGGTCGTCCAGCGCCTCGGGCGCAGTTTCCAGGCTGGGATCCTCGGGCGGTATTGCGACCAGCGCAGCTGCATGAGAAGCAGGTTATGGTCAGAGATTGAGCGCGTGAGATACTCACTGTGGCACACCTCTGCATGCACGTCCTGGGAGCACAGGAAGGCATCTATGCGGACGTGCAATTCATGGAGAGTGGAGAAGAACGAGTAGTCCCTGTCCGACGAGTGGTTAGCCCTCCACGAGTCGACCAGATCCCACTGGCGTTGCCAGGCGGAGCACGCAAGTGCCAGTTTGCCAGCTGGTGCATTTGGTAGGGGGGGTGCGATCTGTCCAGGGCAGTGTCAGTCACACTATTAAAGTCTCCGCCCAGGAGCAAGGGTTCCACTAAAAACAGGGCCAGTTTGTTGGACAGCAGGGAGAGAAATGCAGGCTGGTGCGCATTCGGGGCGTACAAACAACCCAAATTAAGGTCCCTCCCATTCAGCTTGCCCCGCACCATTATGTATCTTCCCTCCGGGTCAATTACCTGTTGTGTGCACTGGAAAGGTACCCCCGCCCGTATCCAAATGGCCACCCCCCTAGCATAAGCAGAGTAGCCAGTGTGGTAGACTTGCCCCCTCCAATGTCGCTGCAGCGCCTTCCCTTCCTTGGCTAGCAGATGTGTTTCCTGGAGGAAGGCGATGTGAATGCCCCGCC
Organism: Lissotriton vulgaris; assembly: GCF_964263255.1. Lineage (NCBI taxonomy): Eukaryota > Metazoa > Chordata > Amphibia > Caudata > Salamandridae > Lissotriton > Lissotriton vulgaris. The sequence goes on from NC_141685.1 coordinate 1,915,989,030, forward strand.
TGACTAAATAGGAGTGGATCTTGTGTCGCCTATGCATTGTATGCATCCCCCTTACGTTCCACGTGAGACATTTGTAGCCTAAGTCGGATCCCATTGTAGAGTCCATCGTACTCCATTTACCCCCTCAGTGACCCCCCAGCACGCCCAGGTCCCACCCCCATCCCCCCCAACCTGTTTAAGCAAACTACCCCAACTCCCACACCCCAGGACAGACAACCAACATGGAAACCCCATCCAAACTCAAGTAGCAAAGGTGTATCACAGTAGAATAGGGCTAGGGTGGCCGTGACGCCGACCCCAGGCAGGCCCGAAGCCCCCCACCCCCATCCCACCCCCCCCAAAACACTAAGGAGAGGCCTCCCGGCTCTTCCCTCCCCCCACATCGCAGTGATAAGTCCCAGGAGGTATCCACACCTCACTGCTTAGTGTCAGGAAGCAGCCCCCATCCGCACCCCAGTACCTTACATTTGTGATCAGTGTCCTGCGATCCAGCTCAGCCAAGGATTCCATCTGCTGTTTGGGGAGTCACCACCGGCAGTTCCGTCTCTGAAAGCTTGTGTCCACTGCTGGAGCCAGGGCTGGGAGCACTGACCTTCGACTGTTCCGATGCACTACTGGAGTGGCTGGCGTCTCCCTGGCTGATGGCCGCCACTGCCAGCACCGCCTTAGCTCTCTCCTGCTGCCACCCCGACGGGGAACCAGAACCTTGCGTCGGCGTCGTTTCCGTAGAACGCCTCCTGGGCGAGGTCTCCGGGGGGGGCGGGATCTGCGCTCGACTCCCCCTGGCATCCAACCAACTCCAGGCCTCTTGAGGTGTTAGGAAAAAGTGGGTGTGCTCCCCAGCAATGACCCTCGGCCGCGCCGGGAACAGGATGGCATATGGCAGCTGTAGCGACCTCAGTTTCCGCTTGACCGCCAGGAAGGAGGCCCTTTGTCTTTGCACGTCCCTAGTGAAGTCCGGGAAGACCATGACCTTGCTGTTGTCGATTCCTAGGTCCGGCAAGTCCCTTACCCTCCGGAGGATGTGGTCCCTGTCTTGGAAGTGCAGGAGACGCAGTACTATCGGTCGTGGCGGCCCTCCCGGCTTGGGAGGGCGCGCAGGGACTCTGTGCGCCCGCTCAATGGCAAAAAATGGGGAAAGTCCTTCTGGGGCTACCTCAGACCGCAGCCAGCCCTCCAGGTAGGGGACCGCATCCTGCCCCTCCACTTTTTCTGGGACCCCCACAAGGCGGAGGTTATTGCGTCTAGAGTGTCCTTCGCTGTCCTCAGCTCTGAGCTCCAGCAATCGTACCTTCTGCGCCATCTCCGCCAATGATGTCTTTAGAGCAGCTACATCCCCAGGCAGATCTTTCAGGGTTACCTCCGTGGTCACCACTCGCTCTTTTAGCTTCCTATGGTCATCCTTCAGCAAGGTCAGGTCTGATCCGATGGTGTCCATGCGCTTTTCGAGAGCTTCCCGCGACGCCACAATCGCCTGCATGATGTCCGCCAAGGACGGATCCTGTGGGCAGGCCGAGCTCCCCGCACCAGTCCCCGGTGCATCTTCTTCCACGAGGTGGCCCGGGTCATCCAACTTCAGTGCATCAAAGCCCTTCTTCCTGCCTCCTCGCACCATTCTGGCGGGCAGCTAGCTTCGTGTGCCCCTGTGTTGGTCGCCGGCGAATCAGGGTACTCCGGCTCTCCTAACCAGGTCCGTCGCAGACACTCAGCCTTTTCGCGCCTCTGGGCCCTTGTCAGGCGGGGCTCACAGTCGTCAAGCAGCGCGAGGGTTAGGCCCCTCTCCACCCGGTCTGCGGGGCACCAGTGCTCCTCATTCGGTCGTTTGACAAGGTCATCCCCCATCTGGGCGTCCCAGGCTGCCTTCGCGCCTGCAAGTATCAGTCTCGGGGGTGGTTCCCGGTATGCGGGCGTCTCCGGTCAGGCAGCCGCCTCCTCCTGCCTTCAGTTCGGGTGCCTCTCAGGAGTGGGTGGCCAGTATCTCTGCATCCAATCTCCCCACCATCGACTGCCGAGCGTCGCTAGCCTGCTGGTGGTGTGGGCTCCGCGCTTCCCCGGGCGGGGGGGCCCCCGGACTATCCCACCGTCTGGAGGGCGAGTTCAGCACCCCACAAGGCCCCAGGGACACTGTGATCGGCAGCTAAGGCAGGCACTGTCACTCGGGCGGCGCCATCTTGGGGTCAGGCAGACCGGCCGCCCCTCGCTCTCCGGTCCCGCTCACTCTGTGGCGCCCGCCAATGCCTCTCACCTTCAATGGATTCAAGGGACCTCCGCAGGCAAACGGCCAAAAACCCCAGTGTCTCAGGGCTCTTTATCGCTCCCAGGTCTCCGACGCCAGGCGTTTCAGGCCGGGACAGTGGCCGCCATTTTGGGTGCTCATTCCTCCGGGTGCCGCGCTCTCCGCAAGAAGGTCGGTGAGGGCAGTTATGTGGGCCCCCAGACCTCCAGGTTTACCCCTCGTGCTCCCGAGACCTTCCTGTATTCATTCTTGGGCTCGGGGTTCGAGCCGGGGCGCAGGATATGTGGTGGTGCGAGGCGGGCGTGGAGGAGCTCCGGAGTCCCGCTTCCACCTACATCGGCGCCTTAGCCACGCCCCTTCGCCCGTTTTCCTTAAAGCAAAACTGGATGCATTTAAAAAATATATAACGTTTTAGTTTCATTTTTTAAGGGCAGGTAGTTGTCCCTGGGACCACTGCCTGCCTTCTCAAAAGTATTTCCCCTGCATTTGCAAAGAGGAAGGGGTCACCTAGGGACCCTTTCCCATTTGAGAGTGCATTGCTATCTTGAAGAGGGCATTAAATTGTGAGTGTTTTGCAACCGCAATTGCGGTCGCAAAACAATCTTACATAGGGTAAGGAGTCGTAATTAGGAAGGAGCGCCCTTGGAACGCCCCTTACTAAATGCGAGTTGCAAATCCTATTTTGCAAGTCGCAAATAAATTGCAACTCGTTAAATAGGATTTGTATATGGACCTATTCGTTTTTGCATGCGCAAACGGGTCGCTAACCCGTTTGCGCATGCAAAATGGGTTGTAAATCTGGCCCTTGATCTAAACAGGGGATTTTAAGTTGGATCTAGTGTCAAGGAACATTAAGGAAGATATGTGCTCTGGACATAATCAATTATAGTAAACGTCAGCACAACTCCTTTGGAACTTAGGGGAGAACATTTGTAAGTTTTTCTTTTTTGTGGTTATAGAGATGAAGGTTAAGATCACTTAACAGAAAGAAGAAATATGGCGTATTTATTACTTTTAGCTATTGCTCAACTTTTTAGGAGGCTGTCCTTGAATATGCATTTTTGTTTGCCTCCCATTCCGCCACTTATTTACAGACTTTCAGATTAGACAGTTACTATAATTAGCAGATACTACAATTGATCGTATGTGTATATGTTGAATCCTTTGTCTCTCTAAAAAGTATTTTAGTGTTTAATACTTTTGGTCCAAAATTTCTGAGGCTTTGCACCGGGGCTATTACATGCCGAGCAGCAGCCATAATTTACTCTTAAGTAAAAAGTGGAGAAGTGTGGCTCAGCGGTTAGAGGCGGCAGACCTGGAGCTTGAGTTCGGCCCGGGACCAGGGTTCAATTCCCCGCCTCGGCGGGTCTTGGGCTAAAAAATTGCACGGACTCGTTAATTCTCGCTCCGGTGCCTCCTCGACTCACGGGTTCACACTCTGCGACTCTGGGCAATAGCTTGCTTAATCTCCACAACGGCCCCTCGCGGTGGGATGCCTGGCTTTCACCTTGTGGATACCCTGCCAGGGTTATCTCACAGGGGAATACCAGGACGGGTTCCCTAAGCAAGCGCTGAGATGCCCCAGGGTAAGTCGTGCGCTATATAAGTTTTATTCATTTCAAAAGTATTTTGCTCAGCCAATGTGCACTTTCTCTGCGCTTTGCATCATGGGGTGTTAACTAGGGGGCACATCACTATAAACAACCATAGATTATGATCTACTAAAATAACCAAACAAATAAGATCTCTTAATAAATTTGCAGAACAAGGGGCTAAAAATAAGAAATGTAAGTTTAAGCTATTAATAAGCTTGCTTACACTTGTTGGCTTTCAGAAATGAAAACATAGAGGATTTTGACCTCTTAGCAAACTCCTAGAAAAAGTGTAAGATTGACTAGACAACTAAAGAAGCATTGGCAAGGACATTAGGTCTCACTTTTGTATTACTTGTAACATGTGACATTATTATTTGAATCCTATACTCTTAATGGAGAACTACACGTTAAGGAATTAGGACACATTTGGAAGTACATAGTTTGTTCTCCCTGGTGAAAACCTTTTTTCGCTGTAGGGAAACCCCTTTTTTTACCCACACAACAAATCAGGGGGAAATCCATTCCATTTGCACCCTGCAAAGGGATTTATGGCAGTAATTGACTTAAATAAAAAGGAGCTTAGCATTTCAATTCTGAAAAGGAAAATGAGGGGAGTTTATCACAGCCTATTAACATACATGTATGAGGATTTTGACAAACTTCCAAATCTAACCACTTGATGGAATTCCCTTTTCCCAACTCTTGATTGGGATTTACAAGTGTGGTGAAGATGTAGAGACAAGATGGCCAGGCAACACGCTGAGGACTTCACACACAGTGCATGGTTGAACATCCTTGGGGCTAACATTGCGCCCGCGTTTCTGCAGTCAGGGTTGTCTGCTGTGTTACTTTATGGCTTGCGAGCATCCCTCTGAGGAAAAAGTGTGGGATATTCAGCAATCTAGAAGACATGTTTTGACTTTTGCAACTTACCTTTACCAATTTGCGCCTGGGACTGTTAATTGAACATCAACTACAGGAAAATGTAAAGAAAGAAGTAAGTCCTCAGGAAGTTATTCTGATACTATTAGAGTTTCTTCATATAGCCACACAGATGTTCAGGTTGAACCCTTACAACAAAAAGTCCCTATTGAAGTTTGGCTGGCTTCGGCCCGTTGACTGAGATAAAAGGGGAATTCCAGTGCAAGACTTGGTAGTGTTTAAATTGGGTGGATGCTGGACATATGATTCAGATTTGTCTCAAACGTCCATAATGAAATGTCAGAAAAACTCAATCATCTCTTTAGAAAGAGAAGAAGACAGAAGTATGTTGCTGTCATTATATTGAGTCAGCTATACATTTTATATATTTGATCATTGCATTTATTTATTTATTTAGCAATGTAATTATTTGTGGTTTTATATAATACAAATTAGATCCCTGTGGTGATAAAAGGGCTTTACAACAATTAAACTAAACGTGGTGGTTATTTACACAAAACATGAAACATGGAAAATGGAAGGGAGGGGATTGAGTATTATAGTGCATAACAAAAATTATTTTAAACATGATAAATATTTCAAAACCAAAGGTATTTTGTGTGAAATATTATTAATAAATGAATAATGCTGCCAATCAATAGTTTATTTTACCTATAACCTTCAGACTGGAAGAAGGGAAAGTTATTAATACATCTGAATTGCAGAATAGTGGTGTCTGAAGAATATTCATTGTTCTAGACTGGGCCACCAACAACTGTATTCCTAAGAGAGACACAAAGACTCCTCAATTGATTTAAATTGTAGATGGTTCACCATTGGCTTTAGGCCACATTCAAGAGGCCTTCTGGGGATATCATACTGAAATGTGTTCTTTTTATTTTATTGCATTATTGTGTTGCATTATATTTTAAATACATTGGTTGAAGAGGCATAATCCACAAGTAGGTAGGCCTACTGGAGCAATATCTTTTTCTTCATAGTTCTTTTCAAGTTCATTGGTATTCTTCGTAAAGTTAATGATCGCCAAATGATGAGCTAAAGGTTTCACAACACATTTAAATATGGCTAATGTTTCTTTGGTGCCACTTCAGTTCCATGCTTTTTTTCCCAAGCCCCATGTATGCTTAATGTCCCTAAGGGATTATGCCTAAACCATACCAAACAAACATGGCACTTTAATTTCTTATGTGTGCATTTATCCTTTAGCAAAATAGAGAAAGATATATTGAAGACTTATTTGCAGGAGAATTAGAAAAACAGACTAATTGTACCATCTTCTGCGTCAGCTGTGGCATCATTCAGTTTTTTTGCAAATAAACATCAAAATGTTTCACCATAATTATGGTCAAGGAGCATTATCCCTTCACCTTTCATAAAGGACATTGAAAAATCTGTCCAGGGAGCATGAATGTGCACTAAATTTGATTTGCAAGGTGCTAATTACTGCTTTTCACACCCCATTTGAGCATTTTATATAGTGTGCAATGCCATTTGGATTGGGAAACTTTTTCAGTATTCTATGCATTCAATATTTTCGGATGTTTTGACTCAATTTGCTCTTTCAGAATGCCTTTACAGAACATCAAACACATGTGAGTCTAGACACCTGCAATGCTACATTTCTTTACGCTTGAAAAATATGAATTTGAGAAACAAGAGAGTGTCTTTGACTTAGATCGAATGGTGCTGACCTTTCCATGGAGCCAAAGAAAGTATCTGGAATTTTGGAAAGGCCGGCACATTCTAGTGCAAAAGGGACTCACGGCTTTCTTGTATTCACACATTATATTGTCAATTTATTTAGATCTTTGCAGAGATAAGCAGCAAACATCACTCATGTTCTAAAGAAAGAAAGTATGGCAAGAGATATTTGCTTGGATGATCAAGTTGAAAGGGTGTTGAATGAACTCAAAGGGTGTTTATTCAAGCACCAATTTTATGTCATACTGCTACCTCTGAAAACGTTATTGTGGAATTAGATGCCTCTAAAATGGCTGTATGGACAGTGTTACAACAAAAAAAACAGAAGATGATGAACAACAACCCCTTGGCTTATTTGTACCTTATGATTTGTCAAAGAGTGAACAGAATTATTCAATTCTTAAAAGAGAGTTTTGGTCATCATAAAGGTGGCTTGTATTAAATGGCTATCTCTTGCGATGAGCTTTAGTGAACTGCTTTAAACTGGTCATCAGAATTAGCAGTGTTATAGAAATCTCCAACGGAGGAATAATGATTATACTCAATGGAATTTTGCACACTTTGGGGCTTATTTATAAACCACTTGTGCCGCCGGTGCTCACTTTTTGTGACGCTCCGGTGGCGCAGGAGCCTACTCCATAATTACCAGGCAGCACTAAGCCACTTTATTTTGGCTTAATGCTGCCTTGTAAATATTGTTCACTTTAATGCAGTTTTCTGCATTAAAGGGGTGTGCAATGGGTGTTGCTGGGGGGGTTTCCAGCAGCATCCAAGACTTTTTGACACTTCCCCAGATTTACAAGAAATCGTACCTCTGAGCCAGCACCAAAAACGTACACCTCCACAGGGGAGGTGTAAGGGAGGCACAACAAGGAGAAATGGCTTCATTTCTCATCTTTTTTCCATATTCTATGTGTGCTGCTAAGAGAAAAAAAGCCTCTGGTGAGTACTTTTGTGCAGGCAGGTTTCTTTTCCTGCACCAAAATAATCAACCCCGCAATGCAGGCACCTTTGCAGCATGGTGCAAAGGTGCCTGCGTAGGTGCACAGCAGCCGACTGTGAGCCAGGGCAGGAGAGAAAGACATGAATGTCTGTATCTGATAGATACTCTGAAAATATGTAGAGCCGGGCACAGCCTTTGATAATTCTTCTAGGAAAAGTAATAGTTTTTAGGTGCTCTTAAGTGTCGCCCATCACTCCGGGCGAGTATTGACAAATCAAAATAAGTGTAATCAATGGATCATTGATGACACCCCTAAGGCACTCAATGTGGTATATTGTTCAAAACAATTCATCAAGAAAATAGTTGCTGTTTATCAATATGTCTGTTTTATTTGTATTCCATAGTTGATATTAATTTCATATCCATATAATAAAGGATTTCCAAAAAACGTTCAAAGTTCACAAATGCAAAATGTAAGGTCCGCTCCAATGCATTTCGGGCCACCGCCCTACATCGGGGAGCATCTACAATAAAACGATATTTAGATGTAATCCTTATTCCAAATCCAAATCATATCTCTAATGTAGTGGCTAGCAAACCTGTAAAAACAAAAGTGCCTAATACCCTTTCCATCACCGATAATGTGCTCAATGTGATCAGTTTACTGTTGGCATGTGGTCTAGATAGGAACCGTGTCAGTGCAAACCAAAACCTAGGTACGTTGAACGAGGTGCTATAGGAGGCATGCGGGTTTATGTGAAAACTAAATGCGGTTAAAAGCGTGAAGGTCATATGGGTTCAGAGCCTCAAGTATAACGTTACCGTGCAGGGCTTAATAAAATGACTGCGCTCGTAAAGCGGTGCTACGGACTCAACGGTACTTACTTTTAGTGAAACTTCCAAACGTTCCGGACGCCGAAGGCGGCTTGGTTAACCGGTTGGATTCTACGGCGTGTAAAAATAGACGCCGGAGTTTATAATAATTGCGGAGTGATGATATGCAGGGTATTTGTTTGCGAAAATATGTCACATATATTCACCTATAAGAGAACCAGTAAGTAGCTCGGCTAAGAAAACCACACCTGTAAATACTAGAGATGTACAAATTGAAACCTCTTCAGGTACGAGAAGTGCAACTGTAGTTACTCCAGAAGAAATTGAAAGATGGTCCCGAGAAATAGAAAAACCAAAATCACAGTCAAATACATTGGATATTTTAAAATTAAGAGTTGAATTAGAAGAAATGATTGCTGGAAATTTGGGATTAGATCGATCGAATATATTAAATGAAGATGAATTGTTGTTTATATGTCTAAGTATTACTCGAAATACAAAAACATTTCATGGAAAATTAACGAGTTTAGCAAGTGAAATGGGGATTGACATATTTAAATCAAAATTGTTACGGAAACCATATTGAGCTGAATTTTCTGACAAAGACAGGGCGAGAGATTTGTAAAGGTTTCAAAAGTGTTATTAAAAGATCTTGATGGGTTATTGGATATCGTTGTTCCTGTCGATTTATGGACAGAATGTAAAATTGCAGTAAACTGGCCAAATGATGAGTATCCTGGAGACCCGAAAACAGGAGCACCATCAGACGAGGTGATGAGGACGTATAATCAGGGTATACCTTATTTGAAAGGGAAAGTACCTCCAAAAGAGACAGACTGGACTAGAATAGTCAGAATACTCAGAATAAAGCTGAATCTGTGCATGCATATTATGAAAGTATTTTACAAGTTTTTAAACAGTATAGTGGTTTAGAAAATATTGACACCAAAGATATGACGCATTTTATCTATCCGTTTGTGTCGGGACTAAGACCAGAAATTTCACAATGGATTAAGGATAATAAAATCTGTTGGCAGGCCAAACCTGTGGATGAAATACGGAAATATGCAAAATATTGTGAAGACGAATTGGATAATAAACTAAAGAATTTGGAAAAAGTAATGTGAGCACAGGTAAAATTAGCAGAGCAACAAGAACTTCAATTGAAAAACATTCAGACCCAAGGAGATGGAAATGGTAATAAACCTAGAGGAGGTTAAAAAGAAATTTCCTTGTCATGGGTGCGGCAAGCTGGGGCATTGGAAAAACGAGTGTAAGGCTGTGCTAAATAATAATAACACAGAATGAGGTATTGAAAAAGCAGCAAAAACAGGTAATACTAAATCAGTTACCATTGGCGCCTATGCTCGAGCACCTGCTTTATTTTATCTATTAGTGCTTCCTGATGAAGCTAATTTAGTAACTATTTTAGAATGGCGCTGGCAGCTTGCCGGCGCCATCCTAAAATAGTTACAACTTCTTCAAGCTTGAAGGCTTGAAGAACAAATGAATCCTGGGAAAAGAACTGTGGTATTGTCAGAAAAGATTGGAAAGGCAGAAGGTCCATTTATACGACTTCAGATTGATTTCATTCAGTTACCCCCTTGCAGAGGAATGAAGAACGTTCTTGTCATTGTCTGGCTATTTTCAAAATGGGTGGAAGCTTACCCTACACAAAGGAATGATAGCATCACAGTAGTCAAACTATTACTTAGAGAGCTCATACCACATTTCGGTTTTCCAGTAACTATTGAATCAAACTGAGGACATTTCAATAATGAGATAATTGGTCTAATCTGTGAAGTATTTAAAATTGAGCAAAAGCTGCACTGTGCATATCGCACAGAGGCTTCTGGAGTGGTAGAACACTGAATGGCACAATCAAATCAAGATTGGGAAAGATTTATGAATCAACTCAATTATAATGGCCAGATGCTTTACCCCTTGTTCTGATGGGACTTAGAAGCATACCAGACAGAAAAATAGGCTTGAGTCCTCATGAAACACTCATGGGAAGAGCAATGAGGCAGGCATAGGTGCCACGGCAGAAGTTGATAAATATATCTGATGACTTAATACTAGAGTACTGTAAAGAACTGGCTGACCAAGTGCGTTCTATCTCTCACCAGGTTGGAGAAGACGCCGTCACTAGGCAAATAACTCCAGCACACGATCTGATTTCAGGTGTCTGGGTTGTAATAAAAGAACATACACAAGAATTTTGCCTAGCTCCAAGGTGGGGAAAACCAACACAAGTGACATTGGTTACCACTACAGCAGTAAAATGTAAAGGAGTCCGATTTGGATCCACGCAAGTCATACAAAAAGAGTGGCTGAACCTGATGAAACTAAAGCTGAAGGTTGTGCGTCTGAGGGGGTCTCGAGAAAGTGATTCCGAAGTAGTTGATGATGAACAACCGAGCACCAGTCAGGATGAATGGATTCCAGTGATTGACATTCCTGCAGATGTTGTGAGAACCAGAAGCCAAACCTACTTACATAGACAGGGTGATAGTGAGGATGAGTCAGGAATTGAAGAACGTATTCAGATTACACAAATCAAAGTCAAAAGTAATTCTGAGGAGGAACAGATAAGGAAAGATCAATGTACTCCGAAATTCCAAACACCTGTCACAGTTCCAGAGTCTGAGAAGGGACAGATAGGTAAAAGGGCAACGGCTCAGGAAGAAGAAGAGCAAGAGATCGAGATACCTGAGCAGGATCAGATAGATGTAGATAAATGTGTTAAGGAAGAAGAAAACAAACCAAATCAAAATCAATTACAGCATACACCTGAACAAGGTCAGATTAGAATCCAGGCAGAAGAAACAGAAGAAAGACCTGGACCAAGTCAGATAGAGAGGGATAGAGATAATGAAGATATACAAATTGTGCCTCAACTGAATGAAAACAAAAGAACAATTGAAGAAAAACAGAGCATAGTGCCAGCTAAAAGACTCAGAAAAGGAGATAATTGGCCTGGTTTTGTTAAGAAACTAAAATTTTGACTTAAATCAATAAATGAATGTAATGATGTCTTGTAAAGCGCATAAATCACCCCACATGGGGTATCTCTGGCTGTAGACCGCTGGGGAACCTGTCCTGGCTTTCCCTGTGAGATGGTCCCTACTGGGTATCTCCAAGGTGAAACCAGGCATCCCCGGGGTATGTGGGGGGCCGTTGTGGAGATGAGGCAAGCTAATGCCCAGAGTTGCCGAGGGTGATCCCTGGTTAGAGTAGGCACCGAGGTTAGAATTATCGAGTCCGCTGACCCTGGTTCACAACCCTGCCACATCGGCAATTGAACCCTGGTCCCGGGCCATCCTCTGCTTCCGGGTCTGCCGCCTCTAACCAGTGAGCCACAGCACTCCAATGAAGAACCAGAGCAAGTAAATGAAATCTCAAGTCAAACTGGGTTTTCTGCAGAACAACTAAAAAGAAAAAGTCTGCGATTGAAAAGACTGAATAATAGGTTCAGAGGCCCTGAATGGACTTATGTCATCCTTGAAGATCTTGAAAAATTAGAGCTGAGCGATGAAGATGATGATGAATTAATTGCTGAACCAATAGGCGAAGAAGTAAGACCAACTTGAAAATTTCACAAGTTGAAATTCTGTGAAAAAGTCTCAAAGAGGGGCTAAGTCTCCCTATTCGAAAAATGGCTGATCGTACTGTTAATGGTAATCTGAAAAGAAAATGCTTAAAAACATGCTGTAGAGTATGCACATGTAGTGTAGTAATAATATTCATTGTATGGTTAGGATTGGATTGACAGTAGCTATTCCTTATCAAATGAGTAAAAGTGAAAAGAATGATAGTAACATTCATGAGAAGGTAGATGCACCTGAAAAATCAGATACACATGGGAATATAGATAATGTTAGGCAGCAAATAATAGAAGTAGAAGCATCAGATGAGGAAGGTTTGCATTACGATAAAGTTAGAAATAGAACACATTTAAATGTATTCTCAAATCTATTAGTACACTATGTAGAGACAATGGAAATAAGCGATTGCTACGTATGTAATGAAGCTACCATTGTCTGTAGCAGAAGGCTTCACTTATCATCATTTGCCCCTGACTTATGGTATTTTGTGTAGTATTTTAGCTAGTTTACTTTGCAAGAAAGGACCCTGAAAATATTATTATTCTAATTTAGATGTGATTTTCTCTGAAGTTCCTATTCATAGTAACCTGAATCACGTACATAGTAAAGGTAACATAGCTCATTATATGGGAGAATATTTTCTAACAATAGGTACAATAGATATAGCTGAAGCACACAAGAATAATTTAACGTGCATTTTACATGAAGAAGAGAAGATATTTTTGAATTTAGTTGAGAAAAGGAGAGGATTTCCAAAGAAAAGCTACTGAACAGAAACGAAAGATTCCTAAATGGGCAGAAAATAAAGAATACACCTTGAATGGCAAAACTCATGCTGCTATGTTGCTGGACTTTGAAAAGAAAGGGAAACTCTGTCTCTGTAGGGAGAGAACAAGGTATTATAACAATATTCATTGGTTCTAGTGAAAGTGAACACAATTATAAAATAATTGGGGGTTGGATTTTCAAAGATGGAACTGAACCGGTGTTTCCTGGAATTTATTATATATGTGGGAACAAAGAGTATTACAAATTGCCTGATCATTGGTATGGGAGCTGTTATTTTGGAATAGTATTCCCAAAAGTATACCATATAAATAGAATCACTGGAAGTAATTAAGATACTGATGGACTAATACGTAGTAAAAGAGCTAGTATAGCAGAAATTGTAGGTGACATTGATACCTTCAGTGGGAGTGGTTTTAAATACTCAAAGAATTTGCAAATTATGGACAGTGGTAGATCGTTTATCGACAGACACTGCTAGAGGTTTCTTAATGATTAATACAGAACTAGTTGCGGTAAGATCAATGGTTTTACAAAATCGACTTGCTCTTGAATCATTGTTGGCAAAAGAGGGCGGAGTTTGCAGAATGCTGAAAGCGCAACATTGTTGCACTTATATACCTGACAAAAGTGTAGAACTGAAAGGGTATGTAAGGAATATTACATATTTAGAAAAATAACAACCCACTGGAGGTTGATAGTGCATGGAAGAAACTAACATATGGTCTTTTCTCTATAGGTAGTTGGTTTTCTAATGTAGGGAAAAGTTTTGTAGGTAAAATACTGATGCCAATGGTGGGAATAGCCTTAATGATTTTAGGGATAATAATTTGTTGTAGATGTCGTAAACATAAAAAGGGTATTGCACCGTTACATCGCAAATTTTACAACAGAATTCTGTTACAATGCAACTTTTACAACGCTGGTTCCATAACATCGCATGCCTTTACAACGCATGACATTACATAGCAGATGCTATTACAACGCATGCCTTTACAACGTAAGTATAGGTAAGTATATAATTTTTTTATGTTATTTAATATTATTTATTTAATTTAATTAATATTAATTATAAATGAATATATTTATTTATTTTTTTATATTATAAATTAAATATATTAATTTAAGTAATTTTAAAAATAAGTATGAGTATAGGAGGATATGTTTTGGGGTACTGAGGTATATGTTTTGGGGTGTTTGGGTATTTTTAGGTTTAAGGGCTGTGTTGGGGTTTTGGGGTACAGGGGTATTTTTAGGTTTCAGGGTTGGGTTTGGGTTTTGGGGTACAGGGGTATTTTTAGGTTTTAGGGCTGGGTTTGGGTTTTGGGGTACAGGGGTATTTTTAGGTTTTAGGACTGAGTTTGGATTTTGGGGTACAGGGGTATTTTTAGGTTTTAGGGCTGGGTTTGGGTTTTGGGGTACAGGGGTATTTTTAGGTTTTAGGGCTGGGTTTGGGTTTTGGGGTACAGGGGTATTTTTAGGTTTTAGGGCTGGGTTTGGGTTTTGGGGTACAGGGGTATTTTTAGGTTTCAGGGCTGAGTTTGGGTTTTGGGGTACAAGGGTATTTTTAGGTTTCAGGGCTGGGTTTGGGTTTTGGGGTACAGGGGTATTTTTAGGTTTTAGGGCTGGGTTTGGGTTTTGGGGTACAAGGTTATTTTTAGGTTTCAGGGCTGGGTTTGGGTTTTGGGGTACAGGGGTATTTTTAGGTTTTAGGGTTGGGTTTGGGTTTTGGGGTACAGGGGTATTTTTAGGTTTTAGGGCTGGGTTTGGGTTTTGGGGTACAGGGGTATTCTTAGGTTTTAGGGCTGGGTTTGGGTTTTGGGGTACAGGGGTATTTTTAGGTTTCAGGGCTGGGTTTGGGTTTTGGGGTACAGGGGTATTTTTAGGGTTCATTTTTGTTTTAAAAACGACTTTAAATAAATTAAATTAATTAAATTAATTAAATTATATTATTTACAATTTATAAATTAATTAAATTACATTAATAAATTAAATTAATTACATTAAATTAATTACAATTATAAAATTAATTTAATTAAATTAATTAAATTAAATTAAATTAATTAATTTACATTAATTCCTTTTTTTATTTAATTTAATTAAATTAATTAAATTACATTAATTACAATTTTCAAATTATTTAAATTAAATTGATAGAATTAAATTTATTAAATTAAATTAATTACAATTTTAACATTAATTTAATTATATTAGTTAAATTAAATTAATTAAATTACCTTAATTACATTTTTTTTAAAAAGATATACTGACCTATACTTACGTTGTAATGGCATGCGTTGTAATAGCATCTGCTATGTAATGACATGCGTTGTAAAGGCATGCATTGTAATGGTTCCTGCGTTGTAAAAATTGCGATGTTACGGTCTGCGTTGTAAAATAAAGCGTTGTAACGTCATAGATCCCATAAAAAGACATATGCAATGAATAAAAAGGGACAGATATCAATGAAATAGAATTAGAAGAATATAATAGACATTTATACAAAAAGGTGAAAGACCTCTATATGAAGAATAAAAAGAACAGTAACAGAAAGTTTGAGGAAATTGAGATGGGTGAAGTGGAAAAGTTGGCATCTGTTTTATTAATTAGTGATGATATAAAATATCATCAAAGAGGGGATTGATGGAGCAAGGTTTCACACGTAAAGTGACTTGCTTGTACTCAACCCTCTCGATAATAATATTAATGTACTAACTAACATGTTTTGTCTTATTAATATTGCATTACACAACATATTAGGCATCTAGGGGAAGCTTGCCAATGTGCTTTTGCTAACTATATTCCGCTTGCACTAAAATGGATGCTGCTACGCAGGATTTTCTACTGCGCATGCGTCTGGACATGCTTGGTGGGAAAACTTCTGCTTTTGCGCAATAGAGCTAAGATGGCCGTTATGTGTCCTAACGTGCAAGAAGCTTGCATCGCTGCTTCGCTAAACTGTTTGTTTTCGCTTAATATTTAATGCAATAGTATAAAATATAATAATGGGAATAGAGTAGAAAGAAGTGGTATACAGAGCATTCATTTATTCTGCGTCTCTAAAACCTTTAATTTTCTATTTTTACACGTTATAAAACGGGCCTAAATGCTTTGTTGAATTCCATCTTTTGAGAAACTGCACCTGCGCGACAAGTCTTGAAGCCACAGAAGCTGTAGCCTTGAATCTAAGCCAAGACGGACATGGAAGGCGGAGAAGAGTGAACTCCTTGCCTTGTCAGAGGAAGCTGAATTGATTAAAATGTTTTTTAAATGATTATTGATACATTTCACTACCGGGCGGAATAAAGAACATGGGTAGATAAAGTTATGGGAGGGAACGACTTGAATACATGATTGACAAGTTACTTCTAGTAAAATATGGTGTAATGGCTACTCCTCGTTCTTTGTCCAATAAAATTGTGGGATTCACACATTTGCAACATTTGGGGGTGGTACACTGACCTGAAAAATTGTGTAACTAGGGTAGGCTTAGCTAGTTAGTTTGTCCGACTTGTCCGAATAGCTGACCGGTCACTGACCCAACGCACTCAATAGGTGATTGGGAGCAGAGTTGCTGGCGGAGCACTCTGTCAGAAGATTTAATAACCCAATCGGGTTATGGGAAGGAGATCGATGACCCAATCGGGGTTCGACTGTTAGCTGCAGAGAGGGTTTACAATGCTGGCATTTTGAACTTTAGCTGTGGTGATGATCTTAGCCTGTGGTGGTCCTATCCTGATCCAATTTGATCCGTAACCTGTCCTGATTCTGGCTTGCACCTGTTCTTTCCTGCTGGCACCTATACTTTGGGATTCTTATTTTTTGACTCACCTATGTCCAGGGTTGGTCATCACACCGTTCTAGGTGAATATAAAGTGTGGGTTTGTCATTGTACTGTTTTCCCTTTCTCTTACCCACCCTCTGTTTAAATGCTTAACAACATTTTCTCCCCAAATCATTTTGAAAATGTTTATGTTTTAAAATCTGCATTAGTCTAAATAGAATAAGAAATTAATTTGAGAGTCATGTTTTAAATCTTTTTCAAAGATTTACTTAGATAACGATTTTAAACCTTTCCCAGATTTGTGGTCATTTATGAAATATTAAATGTTATTATTGCTACCCATTCTCTCTTTAACTTCCTTGATCCTTTAAGACTATAGGTATTGGTGACTTGGAGTGGTAAGATAAATAGTATAAAATTCAAACGGTAAAAAATCCTAATTGATTGAGTGTAGGTTTACCTGTTTAATGTATACGTAGATATATGGGCCCAGGTGAGTATGTTGAGCAGGTGAGCCCGCGCTCTATAAGAGGTGTCTGGTAATGAAAAGATCTACACAAACAGACCCCTAGAGCAGTCATGCATTCTGGCTTCCCCGGTATTCACCTCTATAGCTCTGATATGTGGGATTTTCTTAATCACAAGACCTCTGTCCCCCAAAGAGTAGCATATAAATCCTTCCACTTTCTGCAACTAGTGGCCTACAACACTGCTTGAAAGTATAAAAGAATTACAGCAGTCAAATTCAATTTCTTGTAAATACTACCAAAGCACAGGAGATTGTTTGTTGGAAGAGAAACCTAAGCCAAATTTGTGGTATTTGAGTGAAAATCATTCCAAATTGGTAAAATCAAATGAATAACTAGCCATAATTTAAGACCGCAATTGCAGTCATAAGGCACATATATACAAATTACAAAGGAAAGGGTCAGCTGCAACTTTTGCCTAAAAGGACTATCTACTAATCTGCCAGAACACAATTTTGAACCTGTCATAAGGGTGATCTGGGCAAAATGTTTTTCATTAAGGTACCCCTTACTTTGGAAATAGCTTACATCTAGGGCTGGATAATAGTCTTACCAGATATCTTAGAGGTGGGTTACATCTCCCCAAAAAAACTCTCCATGTTCAATGACAACTGTAAGCGACAATGGTCATGCAACCTAATGCTATTTTTTTTGGTATGGGTGTCTAGAGACTGTGGTGAAAAATGTTTGGTATGTACCCATGTTGATAAAGTGACAGTGCTGGCCTTAAAGATGATCACATTGAGGGAAAGAATTCCATATCATTTGAACAGAAATATCACAGGGTGAAAGAGTTACGTTGGAGTAATTGCCACAGACCCTCATGTCCTGATTTGGTTCCCCAGTCGCCCATACGGCTTGCAGAGCGAAAGTATATTCTTCATATATATTTCATGCTTTTCCTGATAATAGAGCTTTTGATTTTGAAACAAATTGCCCTACACAAACTCTTCTGTATTTTAAAACCAGTGGTGGCTGAAGATCTTTGAGTGGTTTCATCAGTAAAATAAATGAGTCCTACTCTCTCAAGGGTGGGCCTAAAAGTTTTCTCACATAAAAAATATCTAAAAATATGGGCTGTGGCACAACTTTCCCATCACGTTTTAAAAAGCTTAGCCTGCAAAATTACATGAAATATTCTTGTACATTATGATATACAAAGCAAACACAGATGGATGTACCTAGAGGGGAGAACAAAGCAGGCATTTGAAACTGGAAGCTGGGGAGAAAGGATTGCAATAAACTGCCTGTGAACTAGGGTGAGAGAGTAAAGACCATATCAGCTGCTTAGCTGTGTCCTACATTTTCTATGTTATCTGCACCAGGACAACCACTACAATATTGATCGGTCACTATAAAAATACACCGGCTGTAATGGAGTACACACAGGGCTCATGAAAACTAAGTGGCAAGCCTCCCACACAGCCAATTCAAGCACTGCTCTCATGCTGTCTGTCATAATAAACAGCATGAGAGCAGTGTCAGGATTGTCTGAGACTGGCAAACCCAGCGCTCCATCCTAGACCGATGGGACTGTGCCTCTGCTTCCCCAGCTCCGCGACAGTGCGGACTGTGGAAACCTGCATAGTGCATATCAGGCTGGCAATAGCAAAAAAAGACCAATGTGCCATGTGTAGTTCAGTTACACAGCCTCGGCTGGTTGCCGCCCTTCAATCATGCTTTCTGCTGAGGCACAGCTCAGTGGTAGTCCCGCCCCCAATAGAGAAGCAATGAATGTTGTGCGGTACAGATAAACAGCCTGATTGCCATATTTTGACACACAGCTGCGCAGCAAGCCTTCCTGCTGCAATGTTGTGCAGTAAAAATAAAAGGTCAGGAATGCACCATATCTTAAAGATACAGCGCATTCCTCTCTTTCTCCCCTGCGCCCGTGCACCAACAGCAGCTGTGTGCCAACGCAGACACCCCTGCATCATGTTGCAAGGGTGCCTGTGTTGCAGGGATGATTATTTTTGTACAGGTAGGGGCACATTCCTGCGCAAAAGCAATCATTGATGGCATATTCCTCAATATGCCTAAAAAGGTTAAAAAATGAGGAGAAATAAAATAATGTTTCCTCCTTTTGCCAGGTGTAGGATTCCAACACATTCCCAGCTTTACAAAACATTCTAAATCTGGCAATGTGTCAGGTTCCATGGATGTTGAGTTTAAATACCCACAGCAACACCCATGACACGCTGAAATGCGTGAAAGAGGCCCCTATTTACAAGGCCATGAAAAGTCATGCAGGGTGACTTAAAAGGCCTTGTAAATATTGGCAAGCCCATTGCGCTGCCGGTGCATCAAATAAAATGACGCACCGACAGTGCAAAGGATTGTAATGACGCCCAAAGTATTTTAAATAGGATTTGTGTTTTAAAATAAAGAGTCAGGAATGTAGTGACATGCAGGGGGTTAACGCCTATGGGGGAACACCACCTGTTTAAAACTGAAGTAGAATATATAATCTATTTTGCATATAGTATGTTGCACTACATTGGTTGTTGCTGGAAGGAAACTTCTTGTTACTGTCGAGGTTTAATATCATGTAGCTACAAAAGGACTTCAGACGCTGTAGATGATATTTTAGCCTGGAAAGATCTGCGAATAATATATTTTTTGCTTATATACTTAGTTGTATAAAGAAATTGCAAATTATTTTTGAACTATTTGTCATTATTTACCATGTTTTGGTTTCTGAATGCTAGCCCTGGCGATATGTGCTGGTTTAATGCGTGCTTCATTTGTAATCGCGGTATTTCCACTATGAGATAAACTTTTACTTGAGTAGACCAGTCTAAATTATGATGTTTTCTTCTATCAAATTAAAAATGAAAGGCATGATCCACAGGGTGGCAGCACTGATCATGAAAGCTGGGCCAAGACACTGTCAATGGGCCAAGGAGGGATATAGGGTGGAGAAGTGTGGCTCACTGGTTAGAGGAGGCAGACCTGGAAGCAGAGCTCAGCCTGGGACCAGGGTTCAATTCCTAACTCGGCGGGTCTTGGGCTCAAAAATTCCACAGACTTGGCAATTCTCGGGCTCAAAAATTCCACGGACTTCACAATTCTCGCTCCATGCCTACTCGATTCACAGGTTCACACTCTGTGACTCTGGGCAATAGCTTGCTTACTCTCCACAATGGCCCCTCGCGGTGGGATGCCTGGCTTTCACCTTGTGGATACCCTGCTGGGGTTATTTCACAGGGGAATACCAGGACGGGTTCCCTAAGCAAGCGCTTAGATACCGGGTCGGTGATTTGCGCTATTTAAATACATTTACATTTACATTTACGTATAAATGAAAAAAAAACATTTGCATCCTCTCATTATTATCAGTAAATAAGAGCAGGCTATATCATATTGAACATGGTTAACATGGAAACATTTTTCAACATTACAGGATTCATGAAAGGGAAACATCGAATCAGCTACATCTTTTTGGGATGATTTCATCCTTCTATACCATCGGTAGTCGCCCATGCAATAAAACAATAGATTCATTAATTCAAAGTTCTCTGTAGTTCAAAGAATAACGATTTATTTTGTTCAACAAAATGAATTACGCTTGCATACAATTGTTTAAAAAGATTTTTGTAAAGAGGAAATTAATAACAAAGTGAGAATGTTTCCTCAGTGTAAGACATGTTTTGACGTGAGCAGAAACAGTAGATTTCCCTATAAGTGCATGTGCAAGATAGATATTCTAAAAAGAGGTTACAGCATGTTTTAACAAATATTCATAAACCTCCAGGGCTCGTGATAAAGTCAAATACGTTGAATACACTCGTGAAATGCCTTTTGTATTCACACACAATCACTCACCAATGATAACATGCGCTGCCAGCTGCTCCACTTCACTAGTTATTGCCGCTGTGATGATGTGATATCATGCATCTGTCATGGTTACTTTAAACAAGGACTTACTTGAATTATTCTAGATGGTATTTGTTGAGAATTGTAGACATCTGTGTAGGTAATGTAGGAGTAGTAAAGGAAGCAAACCTGAAATGATCTCAGACCTTAACCTAATAAACAACACTTTTCCCTCAGGACACTCATTCATTTTATATGACGAGTCTTACAATACTGTACTGAAAGAGATGCCTCATGCCTCCTTGGACCTGAAGAAGCCGCCGAGATTAATGAGTTGCTCTTCCATGATCAATTATCACAGAACAAGATAGAACTACACCAAAATGAATCCAAGAGCTTTTAAGTGTGTGAATCCACATTGGCAAGGCTCTGAAATATTTGATGTGTTTAATTCATGAAATAATCCTTAATCTAAATCTTCTAGAAATGACTACTTATATTCAAATTGAGGACACATTTACCCAGGGAATCTTTCTGCCACACTTTCCAGAAAGGATTTCATTAGATGTAGGCATCCTACGGCAGTGTGGTTCTGATCCTTGTGGAGTAAATCTAAGTAATTGTTCCTGAGGAAAAGTTGAGTTTACTTCTGCATCTGGTTGGAATATTTGGGTCTGCTACTCTTGCCTTTTTTCTGCAGGGTACATAAGTTATGCCTTCTGTACCATGCAAAAATGACAAGGGAAGCAGACGTGGCTAAGAACCTGGACAGAACAAATAAGCCTGCTACATCTGTAAACATGGTAGAAGTGATACCAGCTAGGATATTCTTCATAGCAATTGTGTCTGTGTAAAAAACATACATTGGAAACCACCTGAATCTTTTGTAACTTGTAAACCGGCATTTCTACCAGGATGACATTGATTATTATGCAGGATTAGTGGTTTGTCATTAAGCTAATTTGGGTATTAAGGCACGTTGTTTGTTGATAGTAAATGCAGACAACAATTGTCAACATGCTACATAATGGTACAGGAACTAGATTTATCTTTAACGCTCTTTTAATGATGCACAACTTAAAATGCCGTAAAAGTTTCTTGCCATGTGTGCTTACAAAATTGTGCTGGTTTAGCAACAGCAACTCCATGTACTTTTTAATAAGAACAATCGAAAGTATACTGCATAAACCAGCCCGAAGACAGAAGGAAACCTTGCGAACAACATTTATAAAGATATTTCATCTTTTGGTTGTGTACCACCTTTCCTCTCAAACATTTTTCCACTATCCAGTTGTTTCTAAAGAGATGATTCATAATGAAATTCCGTCACTGTGTAATCTTTATTTTGAGTCATATGCTTTCATCGATTTTCTTTCCAAAATTATGAGATGGGCCAAAAAAGTACAATGACATGAAGAACAACCAAGCATACTTAGAGGACACAAATGTCACACAACACAATGCCAGCTCTGTTACCAATATGAGAGCTCCATTACTGTTCAATCTGAAAATACTAGCCTGTTTCCTTAAATAGGGAAGCTTGCATATAATCTTTCCCTGACCCACTAGATGCCTGAGCTGCACAACCCATAAAGCACATTATCATGTGCCATTGAGAATGGCTTAATGCATATTGATGGAGTGGCCCTACACTTTGAGCTGAGGACCTTCTTAAATTCCACTTGGCTTGCTGCATTATCTATCTATGTGTAGGCCCTGGGCCGTGTGGAGCCCCATGCATTCGGGGCCTGTGGCGTGGCAGGTTACCTGCACCGTGACGTGTGTGAAACTGCAGTGAGAAATATATTATATATTTAGCTAAATCGCATGCCAAGGGCTCTCTGTAATTTCTGTCTGGGAGTTTGTCCATGCCTAGCTTGTTTCCTAATACTTTTATATGCCCTTGGTTAATTTGGCTGGTGTATTCGATGTGGATATAGGCAGTGTCCTTCGATACAGGATCCTACAGGAACTTTATTGACATAAACAAAATGTATAACTTTGCAGTTTACCTTAACTTAATGATAATCTTTATCCTGGGCATGCCATTTCTAACAGAAAATGTCTGTTGACAGTAATTAGTCATAGCCTACCAGTTGTGGATGTATCAGCATTAGATGTGGGGATCATAAATTTCAGTTCCACAGTATCATAGAATATTACGGTGCAAATCTTTTGCAATTGGAATGTTTAATCTTTGAAATTGGTTTTCTGACAAAAATGATACACTCGTGTCAATCCAGTCACAAATTTGATTTTAGGTATTCAAATGTTAGACATTTTTTGTTGTTCTCATCCCAACTTTTTATGAATCATTGCATTTACTATTTATTTTTAAAAACAGAAAACAGTAACAAAATTATCATTTTTATAAAACATTTGCACATATTGTATAGATCGCTCTTTTTAAATTGCATAGGAGCACAAAGCCATGTTCCCTCGCTTTACATTGAATGTACAGAATTTGGCAAGCCATACATATAGGAAAAGGTGATACGGTTGATTAAAATTTGGACATTGGCTACCTATTTCGGAAGTTATAACAGGCAGGCAGTTGCACTGGATATTGAGGGATTTGTTCCATTTCTGATTTATACAAGTTCCTTGTAAATTTGTATGGTGAAAATGGGATTTGACAAGGCTAATACTACAGAAGAATTCAAATCTACTTCTAACAATGAATGTTATCCACTGTTCTAGAATATTTTGGAGTTTGTTACAGAATTTTTACAATTAACAAAGATAACAAGCTTTTTACAAAAAAATGATGCATCATATCTCAAATAGTAGTGAGCAACATTGATCCGAGGTGATTACTTGTAATTTCCCAGCTGTATGGCGGAGCGTTCATAGATGCATCTGAATGTAGATGGCTGGATCTCCCAGTACTGAACAGGATTGCTAAAGAGACTCACTCCGGAGTAAGATGCCTTCTTGGTGTTGTATCCAACAGGGCAAAAGTCATTGATATCAACTGCAGCAATTTTATTGTTATGAAGGTAGACAACCTGCAACAATATAATCACAGGATCGTGAAATGGGGATAAAGTGAGCATCACAGTGAACTAGTAACATTGCAGTAATAAAGATGTTACCGAAATTGGCTAAACTACTGATCACGTCATATCAGCCATGCACATAGAATACACTCCCTTCAACCCATAGCCAATCAGAGTAGTCAAGGGTTCACCATGCATTTGAACCACTATATACATTTTACAGTGCAATAAAACACAATACAGTACTAATATTTCTAATGAAAGACCTATTTAGCATTGTTTAGTAATGGCGTAACATAGAAAAACTCTAGACCTTTGTTTTTGCTTTAAGAAATCTGAACGGCTTATCAAAGGTAGACTTTCACTGTGACAACACGGTGATATATTAGTAACCTAGGTGAGACGCAAATCACACTTGTGATACAGAGTAAGGAGCTATGGGATAATATGACCAGTAAAGGTTGAGGTAAAGCCCACAACAAAGCCTAATTAGAGGGACCGCCCAAGAAATAAGGAAGGCATATAAGGCGACAGCTGCAAAGTGATATAACTTAGACGACAACAGAACAAGAAATAGAGCGCTTTCTTCAAAAAAAAGGAGGGGAAATTGATTAGAGCACAAGTAGTAAGATACCCCTAGTAAAGTTATGAAACTAGACACGATAGAACTTAAAGGTAAACCACTGAACTAGCGCATGTCGTTTTTCCCGTAGAACATATCCAGTTCCACAGGTCTGCTGAAGGACTCATCTAAAAGTCTGCACTATATGTTAAACCTCGGCGAATGAAATATCCTTAATGACAGAAGGTAAGAGGCACAAAAGAGGAGTACTAGAGAAAGGGATAAAACAATATATGCAATACTGCATAATAAATAGTTCCATCATATCTCTATAGAACCTGGTATCATAAAAGAATAACCGCCACTATTCAAGATCAGAGGGATAACCACCTACCTGCAGAATCATAAGGAAACAAAAGGTCGACATAAAGAACACGAAAAAGGTAATGAGCAGCCTAAACGTAAGCAAGAGGAAAGCAAAAATAGTATAATTCATAGAAAGAAAATCCAACGGTTGTCTTTTAAACCACCCCCTAGATTCAACCTAGAGGCTCCCGATCACAAACTATTTGCCGACGACGGAGCTATATTAAATGTGGGAAAACAAAGAAAATACATCTCCCCACAGGGTATCCTTAACATCTAATACCAACAATAGAGGTTAGTATGGCAATAGAACTAAAAATACTGAGTGGCATGAAAGATGTACCCCATAAGGTTGCCCACTAAAATGTAACGGAGGGCCATTGAGACTTTTTGGTTGATGGAAAATGTGTAACGGATAGAGCATGATTAATAGTCGAAACGTATGCATAAAGAGAATAGGAGTACATTAACTGAATTTACCCTGTTGTTGTGGACAGTAGGCCTATTGTTGTCATAGCAACTTCAAGAATGTAACTGAGAAATAAGAGAAATTGTCCATCCAAATGTAATACTGTGACATTAAAACACAGACATAAGCGTGTACTGATTGATATCTTTCTAATATACAGAAGGATACCAGTAACAAGAGCATGATGACCCCATGTGCATTCAAATTGTCCTGAAGAAAGTGTGACCATATATACGGCCTTAAACACCGAAACGTGTCGACGCACTACGTAATATAGAATTCAAGTAAAGCCTAGGGGGCTCCAGATATAACCCAATTTTGGACACTGGAAGTCACATATAATTTGTGTAAAGGCTATTGGATCTGATTAATCTGTAGCAAAATCATTTGTTCTATTTAATATAGGGGGTTTCTTTGTCTTTCTCGTATTATTTGAAAATGTATTGTTTCATTACATTCGATGATTAGATATTGACATACTTGTCGTGTAATTTTGATGTAATATCAGATGTTTTGATATATTTTTGTATTGTATGAGATGTCTCAACGTCAAATGTTTTCAGAAAAACTATTTTTCTGAAATTTTACTAAAAAATGTCTCCTACTGCAAAGGAGAATATTGTTCGATTTTTAAATAAAAGAGTGCAAACGTTACATTTTAGTCTGTGACCGATATTTAATGAGTACACCAATTTAGTATACTGAGTGAATGTGATATGGTGAAGACAGAATAGAGTGAGCATTACTGTCCTTGAGCTAGTCCAGGGATATTCCTTTGACCTTGATAGACTTTCACTGTGCACATGTGGTTAAAGAATCACTTTCTGGCAGATGGGTCCTGGTATGTATTGTGCACTACAACACCACTGGGCAGCATTTCAGATTACCACACAATAAATACCTGTACCGAAGATCAGTTTGGCTCTAGAATCTTTCTTGTTTGTGATTCTTCATTGAAAATATTTATACATTTATGTTTTTATTATTGGCCTGAAACCAAATAGGGCATTTAGTCCTACATATTTCTATGTCTTAGCCCATCCAGTTTTTTCGATTTGAAAATCTGGTCACCCTTGCTTGAAGTCCACTTCTTTCTTTAGGATACAAGACGGAGAGAATGGCAAGTCTTCAGGGCTCTTCTCAGTCCTCTTCCTTTATACAGGTCCAAAAGTGATCTGACAAGGGAACTGGGAATGGCACATTTATGCCCAGTGCCAGCCTGTTGGTGGGTGAAACTATTGAACACTCCCTAACCAATGAGGTAAACATTCCCAGGGGTGACCCTACCCATGTTTGTAGCACTTTCTGTGTGTTGTACTGCAATCAATGTCAGATTGCCCATCTCTGCTCAAAACCAACATGGCAGAACTTTCTTTCACATGTGCTACCCAGAGATGTGCGGCCAGGGAATTGAGCCATCCCTCCTGTTTTGTCACTCAAAATTGGTTCTGGTGGCAACTCCTCACCGACTGGGCCTGGTGTCTGACTGGCTCGGTGGACAAAGTAAGGGGCAGTTCCAGGTATTATCTACATCTGCCTGTGACAGGCTAGGTCCCTTTGAAGTAAATTATGTTCCCGGGCACTCCCCAGATCAGCCTACCAGAGAACCAGAGCACCTCCCCAAACCCAAGGCCTTTGATAAGGTCTAGGATCAATTTCACACCTCATTAAGGGGGCTATTCAGCACCTGGGCAATAGATGTTAGCTCATACAAATGGGCTTTGAGAGGCTTAAGGAAGGTAACAAGCAACTTTTTAAAAGTATATGTTCTAAAGTATTCATTCCAAATCACCTTTACCAGTGAATTGAATTTGTAACAAATACTTATAAAATAGGAATAACTCTGCTACAGTAAAAATAGCCTTTTGGGCTTTTTCACTGTAAGGAAATTCTTAACATTAAACTTTTACATTTCCTAATCTTAAATAAAACGCATCTGCCTTAATAGGCTGTAAGGCCCACTTAGGGGTGACATTCATTTTTAAGAGGGTGGTTTAGGCATCTCTAAAAGGGTTTATTTTGACAGGTTTTAAAAATAGTTTAAATCTGCAAATCCAGGCTACTGGTGGCAGGCCTGCAGTTGTGTTTACGGGTGGTGGATGGCAGTTTTGCTCCGCTATACGCACTTAACGCGTGCGCTCCTTTTTTCTTGCTCAGGCAGCCGCTTTTCCCAGGACACCACTGGCCCTGAAACCCTTGCCTGACCCAGCAACTACTCCTTGGCGTTTTTTCGCCTCTATGCACACGCGGACAGGTTTTTTCTCCGCCGCTCCTTATCTCTATGATTCCGCCAACCTTGTAGCCCTACAGCCCTGATGAGTTACACCTCCTTCACGGTGTGACAAAACACGTGTCGGCTGGCTACTTCCTTACTGTACTGTCCACTGTATGACTTATAAAAACGTTATTCACACGAATTTTGACATTCTTTTTTTCAAGCAATTACTCTTTATGAGTAAAAACCTCAGTCCTCATACTCGGACTATCCACCATACGTGCGTGTGCACAGGATCTGTTCTTCTTCCAGTTGGTCCAGGCTTGCCTAGACCATTTCAGGGGTCTTTTTGCCAAAGGGTTTGTGTTCCCCTGTCCTGTTTGCAACGCGTGCCTACTGCACACCGATCTCTGCCACAATATCATACTGCTCAGAGCGCCACTACTTCCTACCTCCTAACACATACCCAGTCTCCAACCAGAACCCTTGCATGGACATGCCCGGACGCCTGTTGGTTCTCCACAGAGGTGGTGACCTGCTCCAGGGCCCTTGAAACATCTTGGCAGCATTGTACCATCTGAATCTGCATGGCCAGTGACCTGCGTGACAACTGGGAAGTGGCGTTCCCAATGAAGTGGTTTGAGCAGGTGTAGGCAGACAGCCGTGTCAGCAGCTGGCGGTGGCGTCTGCGTGTGATGTCCTGCTGCGCCACCATCAGTTGGTTGCTCTCTTTAACAGCTGCGGTTAGCTCCTGCACACTCTCAGTTAGTTGGTTTATGTTGCGTGCAGTTTTGTACAGCTGCAGATGCATAGCTGCCATGTGCTGTGCCTGCTTGCGGTGCACAGCAAGCATCCAAGTTTCTATTCCAAGGCCTAGATTATGGGCCTGTTGCTCCATGTCTGCCGGTGTGGCCACAGAGCACTGCTGCCTTGACCTGCTGCTTGCCTGGTACCGCACAGTGGCTGTGCGGCGTGTCTGTCTCCTGGGTGGTGGTGGGGTCTGCTCCACTGCCATGTGTGAGGACTGGTGAGGTCGTGCTCCTCCTATGGCTGCAGGGATGGTCCTGTGTGTTTGGGAAGGTGCTGGTCCAGGTGCTGGTGCTGGTTGGCTCTCTCCCTCCGTCTCATCAGGAGTCTCCACAATGTGGAGTGCCTCACTATCAGACGTCTCAGCATCTGCAGCACCTGTGATGTGAATGAGGGCATGATTAATGATATGATTCAGGCACCTGGGATGTAGCAACATGCATGCAGGCTAGCATTCCCTGACTGGCTTCAGGGGTATGTTTCACTTGGCTTTTCTGGCTGTGTGTGGCTATTTATTTATTTATAATTACATTTATTGAGCGCGCAGCTACCCGGAGGTTTCCCGGCGCTAGGGCAAACTGAACGGTGAAAGGGAGGGAGGAACATAAGACAAAACATTAATTGTTGAAAAGCCAAGTTTTTATTCCCTTACGGAATTTCAGAAAGCACAATTCAGTGCACAAAGATTGAGGAAGAGAATTCCATAAGGATGGGGCCAACAGGGAAAACGAGCGTCCTCCCATCTTGGCTCTGTTGATGCGCGGGATCTTAAATGTATTCTGCGTCGAGGACCTGAGTGTACGGGGGGGGATATATTGCTGCACCAGAGCAGAGAGATAGCGAGGGGCTCTACCAGTCATGATTTTGTGCAGTAAGCAAAGTGCTTTGAAATTGACTCTGCTTTCAATCCGCAACCAGTGTAGGTTCCGCATATGGTGAGTAACCGAGGATCTGGCAGGAAGGTGACAGATCAGGCGGACTGTCATATTCTGTACCACCTGATACTTCCTGGTTACCTCTTTGGCGGCACCTAGGAGAAGGATGTTCCCATAGTCCAGGCGGGAGATGACAAGAGCCTGGACTACGGTCCTCAAGGTGTCCGCAGGCAGCATCCAGGTGATCTTTCTCAGCCACCTGATGATGGTAGTACAGGTGGCTGAGACTTTCACAGCGTGTTGTTTGAAAGTGAGTTGGTTGTCGAAGATCACACCAAGATTGCGAGCAGATACTGATGGAATGGGTAGAGGACCCATCTCCGGAGGCCAGTGATGAGGGCCCCAGAGAGAGGTGTCTGGGCCAAACAGGAGCAGCTCAGTTTTGTCCCCGTTTAGTTTCAGTTTGTGCTTCAGCATCCAGTCCGATATGTGTTTCAGCCCAATTTGGAGAGAGGAACAGGGGAGGTTTTTATTGGTGGAAAGTGAGTAGATGACTTGAGTGTCATCAGCGTAGGAATAAATTGTGAGGCCAGCCTGTTCCGCCAGGAAAGCAAGAGGCCTCACATACAGGTTAAAGAAAAGGGGACTAAGGATAGACCCCTGGGGAACAACGTGAGAGGTAGGGAGAATAGATGAAACAGATGTGGAAGAAAAAACTTGAAACGTGCGGTCAGAAAGAAAATTAGCGATCCAGGCCAGGGCGGTACCACCGACACCGACTGCCTCCAAGGTGGACAATAAGATGGAATGGGAGACGGTGTCAAAAGCGGCACTCAAGTCAAGCAGGATGAGTGCCACCGTCTCACCATTATCCACTTGGCGTCTGATGGTTTCTGACACGCCAAGGAGAGTTGTTTCCGTGGAAAAGCCAGTCCTGAACCCGGATTGAGAACCATGAAGAAAATTGGTGGATTCAACAAAGGAGTTAAGCAAACAATTAACATGTTCCTCCAAAATCTTGGAAAACCAGGAGAGCAAAGAAATAGGGCGAAAATTGGAAGGATTATTGGGGTCTGCGTTGGCCTTTTTTAGTAATGGTACCACCATTGCGTGCTTCCATTCATTTGGGACAATCGCTTCTGTTAGGGAAGCGTTTAGGACATCCAAAATAATGTGGAGTAGGGCTGGGTCAAGGGAACTCAGAACTTGAGGGGGTAGAGGGTCGAGGGGGGAGCCAGATTTGATGTCCTGGAGATACTTTTTTAGAAGCGTAGGGGAGATAGGATCCCAAGCATGAAGTGGGGTGGTGGTAAGCAGAGAGCAGGGAGTAGTAACCGGGGGAGAGTTACAAGGATCTTGAGCAGCCTGAGTTGAGGCGGCTGGAGTAGAATAAAAAATGGCATAGATTTTGTCAATTTTTTCAAGAAAGAAGTTGGCTAGAGCGTTACACTGGGCAGTGTCTAGACAGGGATCCTTAGGAACAGAGGAAGCACCTGAGAGCTCCTTGACTATTTTAAACAGGGCCTTGGGTCTGTTTTGAGCTGTAAGTATGGTGCTGTTGGCAAAGTTAGCTCTAGCGGTGTCACATGCCGCATGGTAGATTTTAAGAGCGGACCTGTATTTTGCTTTATGCTCAGGGTTATAATTAGAGCGCCAAATCCGTTCCAATTTTTTGCAGTTGGATTTTTCAAGGCGGAGGGAGTCGTTAAACCAGGGTGCCGGGGGGTGATGAATTTGAGATTTGTTTTTTTGGGTAGGGAGACAAGAGTCCAAAGCAGTAGTTAACCATGATCTAACAGCAGGTAGCTCTTTGATAGTCATGTTGGAAACCGAAGGTATAGAATTGACAAGGAGAGAGTTTAATTTGTTTAGATCTAGACGTTTCCAGTTCCTGCTAGCTTTGTGAGGAGGGTCTGGCCTGAAGGAATCAACTACGCACGTTTTAATAGAGAAATTAACAATAAAATGGTCTGACCAGAGAACAGGGGTAGAGGATTGATAGGAGATACCAGTCAAGTTGGAAATGATGGGGTCAAGAAGATTACCGGCCTTATGAGAAGGGTCGGAATTGAGGA
The DNA here is from genome assembly GCF_964263255.1 of Lissotriton vulgaris. NCBI lineage: Eukaryota > Metazoa > Chordata > Amphibia > Caudata > Salamandridae > Lissotriton > Lissotriton vulgaris. The sequence continues at coordinate 1,916,020,170 of NC_141685.1, forward strand.
GATGTAAGTCTAGGGCTTCAAGATCCTGTATAAGGCGTTTGGCAGTGGCACAAGAGACAGAATTGAAATGGATATTTAAATCCCCAACAATAGTGAAGTTGGTAGATTGTGCTAAAAAAGGGGCGATAAGTTCAGGAAATGAGGCAGCCCAGAGACTAGCTGAGCCTGGCGGGCGGTAAATCAGGGTGCCGGTTAAGGTGAACTGAGGAGAGAGAGTTAATTTAAACAAGCCCGCTTCACAGTTAGGAAAGTCAAGGTCTTCCCATTTACAAGAGAATTCTCTCTTGAAAATGATGGTGATTCCCCCGCCGTCTTTAAGCGCTCGATTTCGCCCCACATAGGTGTAATCATTGGGGAGAGCCATGGCGATGTCAGGGCCAGAGCTATCATTTAGCCAAGTTTCGGTGACAAACATGGCAGCAGGACTAACTGTCTCCAAAAGGTCGAAAATATCTCTCTTGTGTTTTGAGAGCGACCGACGGTTAATGCTAATGAAGCTCAAAGCGGGTGAGGAATTGTGCAAAGTGGGAGAGAAGGTGCGCATAGGGGAGGGGAAATTCCAAAACGAGGATGACATACTGTCTATACATGAATCGAGGGAGTCCAAGGCAAGAGAGCAATGGGAACAGGATATGGGAGCATTTTGACAGTTTAGAACGGTATGCGAAGGGCACAAAGGTCCCCGCAGCTGCAGTAGGGTGGAACGTGAGTAGGAGGTAGAAATATGTGCAGAGGGGCAAGGCCCTGGGCCCATGCTGGCGCGGACGGGCGCAGACGGGCAGGACTTTGGCACGACTTCGGCGCGAAGTCGGCGCTCCTGCTGCGCTCGTCCGCTGCGCTTCCGCCATAGAGGCATTAAATACACCAAGGGAGATAATCACTGCACCGCTAACCTGCGAATTGGGCAGCAGGGCGGAAGTGAGGATGGAGGGCGGGGGTCAGAGTGCGCTCGTTTGGCCACCGCCGCTACAAACGGCACAAGCCGTGGCGGATCGGTGCCAGGAGCGAGGAGCAATAGCAGTTGCTAGTACAACACGTTGCGCCAAGGTGGCGATCAAAAACAGACGTTGCGCCAGAGGCGGCGATCAGAGCAAGTGAGTAAGCGTATTTAAAATTATAGAAAGTACACGAGAAAGCACAGCGCTGAAAAGCGCTCACTCTAACAAGAAAGTATCATATTAAAAGCAGTCTTTAAAATTGCAGGAACACACGAAGCCTCAGCAGCCTCTCAAGCCAGCAGTTAGCACAGAACTAACGTCAGTGCTCTGTTTAAATACTGCCGTCTATTCCAGTCACTGCACCGCTAACCTGCGAATTGGGCAGCAGGGCGGAAGTGAGGATGGAGGGCGGGGGTCAGAGTGCGCTCGTGTGGCCACCGCCGCTACAAACGGCACAAGCCGTGGCGGATCGGTGCCAGGAGCGAGGAGCAATAGCAGTTGCTAGTACAACACGTTGCGCCAAGGTGGCGATCAAAAACAGACGTTGCGCCAGAGGCGGCGATCAGAGCAAGTGAGTAAGCGTATTTAAAATTACAGAAAGTACACGAGAAAGCACAGCGCTGAAAAGCGCTCACTCTAACAAGAAAGTATCATATTAAAAGCAGTCTTTAAAATTGCAGGAACACACGAAGCCTCAGCAGCCTCTCAAGCCAGCAGTTAGCACAGAACTAACGTCAGTGCTGGGTTTAAATACTGCCGTCTATTCCAGTCACTGCACCGCTAACCTGCGAATTGGGCAGCAGGGCGGAAGTGAGGATGGAGGGCGGGGGTCAGAGTGCGCTCGTGTGGCCACCGCCGCTACAAACGGCACAAGCCGTGGCGGATCGGTGCCTGGAGCGAGGAGCAATAGCAGTTGCTAGTACAACACGTTGCGCCAAGGTGGCGATCAAAAACAGACGTTGCGCCAGAGGCGGCGATCAGAGCAAGTGAGTAAGCGTATTTAAAATTACAGAAAGTACACGAGAAAGCACAGCACTGAAAAGCGCTCACTCTAACAAGAAAGTATCATATTAAAAGCAGTCTTTAAAATTGCAGGAACACACGAAGCCTCAGCAGCCTCTCAAGCCAGCAGTTAGCACAGAACTAACGTCAGTGCTGGGTTTAAATACTGCCGTCTATTCCAGTCACTGCACCGCTAACCTGCGAATTGGGCAGCAGGGCGGAAGTGAGGATGGAGGGTGGGGGTCAGAGTGCGCTCGTGTGGCCACCGCCGCTACAAACGGCACAAGCCGTGGCGGATCGGTGCCAGGAGCGAGGAGCAATAGCAGTTGCTAGTACAACACGTTGCGCCAAGGTGGCGATCAAAAACAGACGTTGCGCCAGAGGCGGCGATCAGAGCAAGTGAGTAAGCGTATTTAAAATTACAGAAAGTACACGAGAAAGCACAGCGCTGAAAAGCGCTCACTCTAACAAGAAAGTATCATATTAAAAGCAGTCTTTAAAATTGCAGGAACACACGAAGCCTCAGCAGCCTCTCAAGCCAGCAGTTAGCACAGAACTAACGTCAGTGCTGGGTTTAAATACTGCCGTCTATTCCAGTCACTGCACCGCTAACCTGCGAATTGGGCAGCAGGGCGGAAGTGAGGATGGAGGGCGGGGGTCAGAGTGCGCTCGTGTGGCCACCGCCGCTACAAACGGCACAAGCCGTGGCGGATCGGTGCCAGGAGCGAGGAGCAATAGCAGTTGCTAGTACAACACGTTGCGCCAAGGTGGCGATCAAAAACAGACGTTGCGCCAGAGGCGGCGATCAGAGCAAGTGAGTAAGCGTATTTAAAATTACAGAAAGTACACGAGAAAGCACAGCGCTGAAAAGCGCTCACTCTAACAAGAAAGTATCATATTAAAAGCAGTCTTTAAAATTGCAGGAACACACGAAGCCTCAGCAGCCTCTCAAGCCAGCAGTTAGCACAGAACTAACGTCAGTGCTCTGTTTAAATACTGCCGTCTATTCCAGTCACTGCACCGCTAACCTGCGAATTGGGCAGCAGGGCGGAAGTGAGGATGGAGGGCGGGGGTCAGAGTGCGCTCGTGTGGCCACCGCTGCTACAAACGGCACAAGCCGTGGCGGATCGGTGCCAGGAGCGAGGAGCAATAGCAGTTGCTAGTACAACACGTTGCGCCAAGGTGGCGATCAAAAACAGACATTGCGCCAGAGGCGGCGATCAGAGCAAGTGAGTAAGCGTATTTAAAATTACAGAAAGTACACGAGAAAGCACAGCGCTGAAAAGCGCTCACTCTAACAAGAAAGTATCATATTAAAAGCAGTCTTTAAAATTGCAGGAACACACGAAGCCTCAGCAGCCTCTCAAGCCAGCAGTCAGGGCACATTGTCACACTACAGGTCCCACAATGCAATTGGGCGGTTAGGAGGGGCAGGGACTGCATTACTGGGGTTAGCAATATGGCTTTCTTTAGGGGCATGGACATTGTTAGGGGACGGGGGCGCAGTTGCATGGCTCTTACCTTGTGATTGGTGTGTGGCACGGGGGGTGTCCAGCTGAGTGACCCCCAATCAGGCTGCAGGGTTGATGGTGTCCTCCACTAAGTCCTCCAGTGGTGTGTTTGCAGGAACTGTGGAGTCTCCTCCTCCCGTGGCCACTCTCTCCCCCAGTCTCTCTGCAATGCGCTCCTTGGCAGGGACTCTAAGGTCGTACCACCTCTTTTTGAGGTCATCGATTGACCGGTGTGTCACTCCAACGGCGTTGACCTTGGGTCTGATGCGCAGCCAGATGCGCCTTTTGGTAGCCTCGGGCACCTTCCCGGACAGCTTCCCAAACAGCTGGTCATGGTCCCTGCTGACTCCCTCTATCAAGTACTCCAGCTCTTGTTCAGAGAACTTGATTTTGCGCTTCCTGGATGTTTCTCTGGATCCTGAAGCATCCTGGGACATTCTGGAATAATGTGTGTCCTGTATTGGGACTGCAGGGTGTGTCTCTTGGAGCTCAGGGCTGTGCATCCTCCTCTATCCAGTTCTGTGATCCAAATGAAGAATGGAGCAGCCTACATCCTGGTAATGATGTCATCATTGTTGTCAAAAAGCGACTTCCTGTTTTTGCAATCTCGCAATCTACGAGATCGCTATTTGCAATTTCAGTATTTGCGAATTCGTAATTTGGGGTTGGGAAACAGCGGATTCTGCGATTTTATAGCGATTTTGGGAAATTCGCATACGGCGATTGAAGACGGTTGCGAATCGCATTAATTTAGCGATTATGATGATGCATCCCATTCTTCGAATTCTGGATAGCGATTCGGTATTTGGGTGCTTGATGCATCTGGGGGTAAGGGCCTGCTTTCAAAGACAGCGGTCAGTCCATAGGCCGTACTCATTTTTTTTTTTTGAAATATATTTTTATTGCAGGAATCAGTAAATCAGTACAGTAACGACCAGCATTGTATCATAAGCAATATTAACAGAATAAAGCCCTCTGGCCCCCCTCCGTAAAGTCCGTACACAGCCAATCGGCCCACAACCCTGGGGTCGGGCGGCGAAATGCAATGGGGGTCCGTAGGATGCTGGAGCTGGTCCGGATAATGCACTGTCCGTCATCTGCTTTTCCAAACAAGCCTAAAACCCCCAAAATAAACCCCCCCCCCATAAATGTCTACTAACTAAGAGAACCCCCTCCCCCCCCACCACCAGCGCCAGGGAGCTATCAACATAGGATCTGCTATTGGACCCACGGGGAAGGCAATAGGACTGTCAGTACTAACGTTCACCGGGACTCGGGGTGAGTTGCTTCTTCGCTTTCAGAGTCGCTGGGGGCGCAATAATCCCTGAGGGCCTGCACCAACATTTCCCACTCCAACGCGGCCTCCTGCGCCTTCTCATTACCCTGCCTCCAAGCCAGTTGATATCTCAGCGCGCTCTCTCCCGCTGCCCACTTCAAAAGCTCACTGTGCCATCTGCTGCCTGCCGGACCAGCTCGTGCCTTCCAGTTCCTGGTCACCTCTCGTTTAGCAAGGAGGAGCCCCAGGTCGATAAATTTACTAGAAATTTTATTCCTGGGGGTATGGGGGAACCAGTGCAGTAGCCCCACCGCCGCATCCAATGATAAGAGTCTCCCTGTCACCTCCTCCAGGGTCGTCGCTACCTCCTGCCAGTAGGACGTCAGTCCTGGGCAGGCCCATAACATGTGTAGGAGGTCCGCCTCCTGAGCCGGGCATCTAGGGCATTCCGCCGACGCCGTGGCAAAATAACGCCTGATTTTCACCGGGGTCAGGTACGCTCTATGGAGAACATAATAGTGGACCAGTTGGAAACGGGCGTTTCGTGTGCCCTTCCAGGCTCGTCTCACCAACTGGGACCAGGTCGTCTCCGGGATCTCCCTACCAATGTCCTCCTCCCAGCGGGTCCTCAAAGTGGTGAGAGGAGCCAATCCCTCGGTAATCAACCTGCCGTAGAGGCAAGTGACCGCCTTCACCGTGCCCGCCGACATCATTACGTACTGGCACACCTGAGATAAGTGGGGTTCCTCCTGCCCGTTCTTCCAGTGTGCCTGGATCGCTCGTACAATGGCCGAGTGCAGCAAAAAGTCGCCCCGGGAGATCCCGAAGCGGTCAATGAGATCCTGAAAGGACAAGAGCGCTCCGTCCTCGAACAGATCACCAACGAGCTGTAAACCGGAATCCTCCCAGGCCGCCAAACGCGACCAATCCCCTCCGTGGGGGAGGGCCGTCAGCATCCCCAATGGTATTTCAGGCGCATATGGTGTTCTCAGTTGGCCTCGGGCGTGGGCCCGATTCCAACACAGGCGGACAGTCCGCTCCTCCATCGACAAGTCCCGCAGGACTAAACGTTGTCGCAGCGCTATAAAGGAGAGAACATGCCTGGCCATACCCGTCCCTCTTCCGTCTTCCGGGCCCCGGAATTCCCTGGCAATCTCCTGAGTGAAGGTCTGGAGCTGCGCCGCTAAATAATACTTTTCGAAGTCCGGCACAGCGAGCCCCCCCTCGTCTTTCGGCCTCATCAAGGTATTGAGGGCTACCCGCCGCCGGCCCGTTCCCCAGAGGAATCCGACCACCATAGAGCGTAATCGACGAAACGTGGCCGGTGGGACCCAGATCGGCAAAGTCCGGAAGTAATATAATAACCGGGGAAGCGCCACCATTTTGAGCAGGGCGATACGTCCCGCCACTGAAAGCGGCAGCGTGGCCCAAAAATCCATGCAACCTCGGAGTGCTCGAATGCAGCGGGCAATGTTCCCATCTAGGAGGTCGGGTTGGTCATGGTAGACGAATACCCCAAGGTACTTAAAGCAGTCGGGCTCCCATCTAATCTCCCTACTTAGCGCAGGGGCGGGGGTACCCCTGCGTACCGGAAAAAGACAGGTCTTAGACCAATTCACTCGGAGGCCCGAGACCTCTCCGAACTCCGTGAGCGCCAATTCCGCTCCCCGTAAAGCGTCGACCGGGTCCTCCAGGAAGAGCAACAGGTCGTCCGCATATAGCGAGACATAATGCGGGCCCGCAGACGTCCATAAGCCCGTATAGTGGGCTCCCGAGCGAAGGTGCAGCGCCAGTGGCTCCACCGCCAGCGCAAAAAGAAGCGGGGACAAGGAGCACCCTTGCCGCGTGCCTCGTTCCACCGGATACCGCGATGAAATCAATGGTCCCGCACGGACCCTGGCCGAAGCAGAAGCATAAAGAACCGCGGTCCATCGGACAAATCCCTCCCCGAGGCCGAATCTCCGTAACACCGTGCCGAGGTAGTCCCACTCTAGGCTATCAAAAGCCTTCTCCAGGTCCACCGACAAGACTACCGGGGACGGGGCATCCACAAATGGTTCCCCTAGTAAACGGAACAACCTGCGAATATTCATCGTCGTGTTCCGCCGTGGGATGAAACCGGCCTGGTCCTCATGCACCAGGGAACTCATGTGTCCCAGCAGCCTCGAGGCCAAGATGCTGCTCAGTATTTTGTAGTCCACCGTCAACATCGATAGGGGACGGTAGGACCCCGGGTCGGATGAGTCGCGGCCCGGTTTGAGGAGAGGAACCACCAACGCCTCACACATCGAGCTCGGGAGTCGCCCCAGCCTCTTCGCCTCCCTGTAGACCACCAGTAAGCGAGGGGCTAGGAGGTCAGCGTAAGTGGCATAAAACTCCACTGGTAGGCCATCTAGGCCCGGGGTCTTGTTTCTCGCCATCCGTTTAATGGCCCCGCGGATCTCCCCTAATTCAATGTCGGAACCCAGAGTTTTCGCCACTTCCTGCTCCACTGTGCGGAGCTCCAGTGGGCGAAGATAATTATCAAGCCGGTCTGGGTCACGTGCGGAGCGACTGCGGTATAAACCTTCATAATAATGCCGGAAGCAACTAAGAATCTCCGGTTGGGTGCATACCTCGGTTCCGTCTGCCCCACGCATATTTGTCGTCGTTTGAGACTGGCGCGTAGGGTTGGCCAACCACGCCAACAACGCACTCGATCTGTCTCCCTCCGCGATAGACCGGACCGTATAGGCCTTATAATCAAAACAGCGGAGCCGTTCGACCTCCGCAGCTACCTTTTCCCTCGCCTCCGCCGTCTGGGCTTGCAATTCCGGGTGTCCGGGGCGGCGAATTTCAAGCTCGCGGAGTTCCCGGTCCGCAGTGTCTAAATCAGCCAGGATGACGCGCCTCATGCCCACCTTCTTAGAGATACAGTAGCCCCTCACCACTACCTTAAAAGCGTCCCATTCTAACGCCCTAGTACTCGCGGAGCCGCCGTTGGATGCAAAATAGTCCGATATTCTCTCCCCCAAGTCCGCCTTGAAGACACTGTCCTCGAGGATCTCGGGCCGCAATTTCCAGGTGGGCACCGCCGGCGTCCCAGGAAACCAGCGAAGGTCCAGTAGGAGGGGGTTATGGTCCGAGATGGTCCTCGATAAGTACTCCGATCGGACCGCTGCCGAAACCAGTTCGGGCGATCCAAGGAAGCCATCTAGTCTGACATGCAATTCATGGAGGCTCGAGAAATATGAATAATCCCTAGATGCGGGGTGATGCGCCCTCCAAATGTCCGTCAAACCCCAGCGGGTCTGCCAATCCAGACGACCCTTAGCCGTGCGACGGACCGGGGAATCGGGAAGCGGGGGATGCGAGCGGTCTATGTCCACATCCACTATGGAGTTAAAGTCTCCCCCCAGCAGGAGGGGCCCGGCGAAAAAGTGGGCCAACGAGCCCGATAACCTGGAAAGGAAGGCAGTCTGGTCTACATTAGGAGCATATACACAGCAAACGTTCAGGTCCCTCCCCCCTAGAGTGCCCGAGATGGCCACGAAACGCCCCTCTGGATCCAACTCTGTCCTCGTGACTTGGAAGGGGACCCCTGCCCTGATCCATATTAGCGCCCCCCTGGCATAAGCAGAGTACGACGTGGAAAAGACCTGCCCCCGCCATCTACGCTGAAGCGCCGCCCCTTCCGCCTTGTTCAGATGAGTTTCCTGCAGCAGCGCCATTTGCACTCCCCTACGCACTAAATAAGCGTGGACCTTGTGACGCCTGGACATAGTGTGAAGCCCCCTTACATTCCAAGTAACACATTTCAAATTAGCAACATCAGCCATTGTCCCAGATTGTTCTTGCACAGTCCCCCCATCCGGGTCCCCACAAAGAAAAGGCATCAATCCTCCCAGCGCTGATGGCGGCCATTTTCCCCAACCAAAACCAAACAACCCAAAAACCAACCAAACCCCCCCCCACCCACCCCAGAACAGGACCCAAACTGCACCATCTAGATCCCATCCAAACCTCGCCCTTCATCAACCCCAGAACCCCCACTAATCCTACGGTCGCCACCGTAGGAAGGCCTTATGGGCCAGGTGCGGGCTGGGCGGAGGCAGTGGGCCCTCGTCGCCCAGGCCACCAGGACTATAACAAGCCCCAAACAGTGCCAAAACCTTCCGGGGCGAAAGCAGAGGCCCCCCAACCCTCTCTTCCTCTATGTCAGCAATAAAGGACGGCAACCGCCTCCCCCCTGCCGGGCCCCCACCCAAAACAAGGCAGTATACCCCGTTACCCTTGTCCATCTAAAAGGTCCTCCACCGATTTCGGTGTGATCACCGGTGTATGGGCACTCTCTGCCACTGAATCCTCCGAGTCCGATGGTGCTCCCTCATCACCCGGGTTTTCTTCCTCCTCAACGGCTTCATCCCTTGCTCCCGACAACTCCGACAATACTTCCAGTACTCCCCTCCGTTCCGATGATGTCTCCGCAGTCGAGGGCCCTCCCGTGCGGCCGCGGCGATTCCTGACCCTCTTGGATCGCCGCCTTTGTTCCGGCTCATCTGCCTGTTGGGACGAGGAGCCAAAGCCATCTTTCCCTGTCCTGTATAGTTCGAGCCAGACACAGACATCCTCCGGGGTGTCGAAGAACTGGGTTTTGTCATCGACAATGATGCGGAGCCTTGCAGGATATAGGAGTGAATACTGAATTCCCTTGCTCCTGAGCTCGCGCTTAACCGCTAGGAAGGAGAACCGCTTGCGCTGCGTCTCGTAGGTGTAATCTGGGAAGATGTTCACCTGACTGTTCGCTACTTTGAACGGGCCATTGTGCCTGGCGGCATTGAGGATTAAGTCCCTGTCTCGAAAAAGCAGCAACCGCGCCACCACTGGCCTCGGGGTGCGTCCCTGCTGTGGGGGCCGTGCTGGGACTCTGTGGGCTCGTTCCAGAGTGTAGAAGGAGGACAGTCCCTCCGGGACCACCGTGTCTCGGAGCCAGGTCTCCAAGTATTGCACCATGTCGCCATCCTCGATCTTTTCCGGCAGGCCCACCACTCGGATGTTGTTCCTCCTGTTGCGGCCTTCCGCATCCTCCGCCCTCCGTTCCAGGGTCTCAATTCGGGATAGGGCATCCTTCATCGTCGCAGCCAAGGTTCGCTGCGCCGGCTCCAAGGTTTTCACCGTGCCCTCCACCTCCTTGACCCGGTCTGAAAGTTTGCCATGGTCCGCCCTGAGGAGGCCCAGGCTCGTCGCCACCTGAGCAATGTCCTGTTGGAGGGCTGATCTTGTAGTCTCTATCGCCTCTAGGACACGGTCGAACTGTTGCTGCATCGGCGCGCCACCAGAACTTGTTGGGTCCCCATGCTCCTCTTTGTCCTGGGCTTCAGAGTCCGAGGCGGTCTGGGTGGATCCCTTGGCTCCCCTAGGTTTCCCCATGCCTCCCGGGGCACTCCGCGAGGGTCCCGGAGTAGGCGTCTCCGTGTGCAGGCGTCGACCACTACCTTCCCGGATACTTGTCCTCAATTCGGGTATGGGCGACCTCCTTCTCCAGAGCCTGTGGAGACTCCGCCGCTTCGGCTCACGCCACCGCCACGGCGTCCGAGGGCACCGATGAGGGGGCGGAGACAGCCGTCGCCGAGTCGGGCAGGCCCGTTCACCCACTATAGCCCCGGGGTGAGGGCCACCAACTCCCTCGGATGATCTGTGGCGCCAGAGTGTCGCGCCTCCCATGTAGGTGGACTGGCCAGGAAGACGTAGCTAGTTGCGGAGTCGCAAGGTGGGCCACCGCTCGGATCGCAGGGCGTCCGCTCCCGGTGCCCTCCACTGCGTGGGCACCCGCCCGGCCGTCTAACCGAGTGCAAATCCGTTGCAAAGGGTCCAATCCAGTAAATGTCCCATGTCCAGAACAGCCGGAGATGGCGAAGCCGGGCGCTAGTCACTACCTGCGGCACTTCTTCAACTCAGTAGTTCCGAACAGGGGGACAAAGGAGTCCGGGCGCCATGTTGGGTCGCACTCCGCAACTCCGCAAACTTCGGTTTTACTCCGGAGCAACCCTCGTCCGAGCTCCACCAGGGGCCCCGGCAGGGTTCCGTCGGCACACTCAGCAGAATGCGGGGTCTGGGGTGCCCCGCAGCCTCCGATTTTCAGGATAATCCCGGGCTTAGTCCCGGAGCCGAGCTCTCAGGCGACCATCGCCATCGGCGCCCAAGCCACGCCCCCATAGGCCATACTCATGGTGTGTGATAGTCGTATCCCACAGCATGGCAGCATGAGGAAAGTATATGCTGCTGGTGCAGCAGCGGCACCATCGAGCAAATTCTGAGTTGCCAAACTACCACCCTTTCAATGGCAGTGAGCCAGTCATGAAAATAGTGGCACTGAGGCAAGTAAGGGGTCTAGTAGGGCCACCTGCCACCTCTGAGTCCCAGAGGGTGTGTGCAGGGGTTACATGTAGTGCCCCCCTGAATTTGCACCCCCAGTTCCTGCACGGTGTGGCATGTGTTCCACACCATACAGGAAGGTGCAGTTGGCACTCTGACAGAGCAGTCTGCATGTTAGGATCTTCTATGAGTCTGACAGACTGCCGATGTTAGACTGCTGCAGCACCCCCTCCAGACCAGGAATTAACTCCTAATCTGGCGGGCAGCAGCACCACAGCTTTGGCAGTCCTACAGCAGACAGCACTTTGCACCATCCTCTGTAGGGCTGCCAAAGTTGTAATCAGGCCCTACGTTGGAAGGTAAAATGTCCGACCGGTACGAACTTGGTTTCTGTATCCAACAAGCGCTCCATCACTGTCTGCCTAAACTCACACCTTGGTATCGTTCAAGTGCAGCCAAATGACCACAATTTGGCATACGCTTAATTGAACTATCTTTACATAAAAGTTCTAAAAAATATATCTTTGGTTCCCTACATCTTTCATTGTCATTTGGGCATCTATTTGCTCATTACATTTTAATCTATTTTTAATTTTAGTGGAATTTTTGTTGTGTTGTTCTTTCTATGTTTTAAATGTTTTGGTGCGGATAAATGCTTCCCTAATTTTTCCTAAGTTTAGCCTGTATGCTCTGTGCTACATCTACTAGGGGTTAAGCTCAGTGTTCAATTATTGAGACGTAACCGGACCTTGTACAGAATTGTGACATTATTACTGGTGAGTAAGGCAAGTATAGTAGTGAGATGAGCCGGGTGAGGGAATATAGGTAAACTGAGATGAATGATTCATTGTTCCTTATTATTATTTCACATTACATATTGGACCTGTGCTAGTGTGTAACTATGAGATCCAGGTCGGGGCATGTGGAAATTCACTGCAGCATTTGTAAGACTGCTGACATTCACTTATGTACGCTAAGACTAGTGGAAAAAAGAGGCAGGAGCAATAAGTAACCAAAATAATTATTTCTCACAGAGAAAAGCCTTAGTGAGCAAGGCAGTGTATTTACCAGGGAAGTAATATGGGGTCCTAGACATTCCCTCTGTTGCTGCATAGGCAATATGACTGGATCCAAGTACACTTGACCCACTCTTAAGTGGTGGGTATTGTTAGCAACTAACTTAGCACTGTTGTAAGCATTGATGTCTCACTTTCACTTTAGAGGCTTAGTAACACTTTCCATGTAGTTAAGACAAGGCATGAACATCATTGCTAATGAAAGTCAAACCCACAATTCGCAACATTTGAGCTATGGCTCTTGGGTAAAATAAAACCTCATTGTATCCTCTTATTTTATGCAACTGACTGCAGAGCAGCACTTATTCTGAACACCTACCCACGACCCATTCGCCAATTTTCAGTGGATTAAAAAGTCAAGCATATGCCCACACATTAGTAATTTTAAAACAAATAGCAACAGATAAATAAATAAGGGAATCATACTTTTTTCAGCTTTCCATGTTTAAGTCATACAATAAAACATTTCAAAAAAGTTAAAAACTTAAACTCTGATATATGTGTAGTACCAGCTTACGGCTAATGCTCAAATTAACTTTCAGCACACTAATTGTAATTAATTTCTGGTTGAACTGGTGAGATAAATGTGTAGTAGGAGAGTGCCATTTATCACCCTTTATAGTATCTAAAAGTACTAAAACGCACAGTAAAAATGAGCATAGACTCAATATACAACTGTAAAAGTATGCAACCCTTCCCTAAACCTATATGAAATTCATGATTCACTAATCTATTTTGTAGGAACCTGGGTCTTTGTTGCAATGGTCCCCCCACCGTTTGCTTGGTGTTTGATGCAACGTTGACTTGAGTGCACTGGGTTCCTCCTAACCAGGTCCCCAGGGTCAATGTTCTTTTAACAAAGCATGGTAACTGGTCTATTGATCCACAATTGGCCAGGCCTTTAGCACCTCTGTAAGTTCCTACTAAGTGGTACCCTTGGTACATAGGGCATGCATAGGTAAAGAAGGTCCCTAAGAAATGTAGAACATCTTGTGCAAGGGACCCAGCACCAAACCCATGCCGACTGCGACTGCAGACTGTGTTACAAGGTGCTCTAAAAAGTGAAAACATGACGTGGCACACAGGATGTCTCTTAACATCGCATGTAATATTTGTAAGTCACCCCTACAGCCGGCCTTACAGCCCTATGGCAGGGTTCATTATATTACATGTGAGGACATATCTTCATGAGCATATGCCCCTGTGCTGTCCAGTTTCATTAGTGACAGTACAAGTGAACAGGAAAGCCCTCTTAAGAATGTACTGGGCACTGATCAAAATGAGTTTCCCAGCTATATATTGACTTAATTGAATCCTATGGTGTTGGGTATCAACCACCTTATATTAATAACCCAACAATGATTGCAGTGATGGATTTATTAATACATGCACCCAGAGGGCACCTTAGAGGTACCCCCAGAAAACCTGCAAACTTCTAGTGTATTGGCTGACAGATCCTGTCCAGCTTGCCTCCACAGACATATTTCGGACCCCCTGGAGATGAGCGCTAATGGTTTCTGAGGTAGGAAACAATGGCTGCTCCACCATGTTATCACCTCCCCCAAGCAGGATGACTAGTACCCAGAATAGCAAAGGCCTCCACCGCCATTGACATGAGAAATTCCATCCCCTACCCTGGGCCCTTCTGGCACATAGACAGGTGGGGAACGTAGCTAGTCAGAAGGTGTGCTCACCCTCAGGCTAGTAAGAACCCTAAGGTGGGCTACTTGAAGTGAACCTGACTAGAAAAAAGTGCCACCATCTTGTTTTTGGTGGCAGTTGGTCCTCTGTGTCAATGTTATGCCCACTTTCCACAGGAAGTGGTCGTATAGAAGATGTAGTCACCCTAAAGGTAGGTAGCTCATTGGCTACTACCTTCTACTCTCTAAAACGCCCCTAAATACAGTATATAGGTTCCACCTCTGATGCCAGGACTTAAGATTTGATTGACGCAAAGAAGAAGTGGACAAAGCAGATTGCTGACATGAGAACAGAGGAGCAATAACTGACAATGCCAAACCTGCTAGCCTGCCTGCTGTACCTGACCCTCATGCAGAAACCAACTCATCCTGCCACTGTGCGTACCCCAAGAAACCCAGAGGGCTGCCATTGCTTTGCAAATTGCCAGAAAACTCATTTGGAGTAGAGGAGCTACTCCCTGCAGCTGCATGCACCAAAGAAGAAATGCCTGGTTCACGGTCCTGCTGCTTACCGAGAATACCGACTGTCCATGTAGGGGTCGCCGTGCTCCCACTGGTCAGATCCATCCTCCCTCCAAGTGTAGGGACACCAAGATTGACTGGAGCCAAACATCACCTATACTCTGGGTACCAAACCACTTGCAGCAAATAAGGCGCATTGTGTTCAGCTAGGACACCCACGCTGAGGAGTCGGCCATGAATTTAAATAAATTCACTTCAAAGATTTCCGAGACATCACTGTGAAGAATTTAGTTTAGTTTTAGTTTCAAAAGCTTAGTGCAAGATTGAAGGACTGCATTATCAGCGACAAGCAGTATTGGAATTGTATCTCCTCCAATGAGTGGAAAATCCAAGTTCAGATTCAGAAGGCTATTGCCAACATCATTAATAAAAAGAATGAATAAGAGATGAACCAGTATGTAGCCTTGCCTTACTCTGCTTTTTCATATCAAACCCAGCGGCGGCTCCTCCGCTATGGTAGAGGGGCTTCACCCCCTCCGCCAGCTGCCTCAAAATGTCAAGAAAGGAAAACTAAAATTATAATAAACATGTTTTGTTATTGTTTTATTTATTTTTTTCCTGCTGGGTCTTTGGGTTCTGGGCCATGTGGAATGACAGGATGCAAGATGGCAGGTGGACAATGTTGTCATTGTGCATGACGGTTTAGCCAGCTGCAGTGGCCTAGCAAGGGGGGGTGGTATGCCCCGGGCAGTTCGAGTTTTTGTGGCGGCAGGCTCCTCCCGCTCGTACAAGTATTTGCTGACCTGCGGCAAATATGGGAATCGCCAGCACTCCCCTGCTCTTCTATGTGGCTGCTGCAGGGCAGTAAAGGCTACTCTTGACACGGTTCTCATGACATGAGAGCAGCATCAGGATTGGCCGCAGTGGAGTCTGGGAAACTGTTCCTGCGAGAAGAGGAGCAGAAGAGCACGATGAGTTTGGCTGCAGGTACATTTTTTATTTTTTGTTTTAGTTTTCCCTGCCGATCTCCGACAACACACAGCAGCTACTGATCAAACTTGGTAGACAATGCCCCTTTTGGGCCGTATCTAACAGCAGCTGTGTTGTTATGATGTACTTGTGCATGACAGTCATGAGTTTATCTGGTAGACTCGATCATGCAGGATCGGCCGCATGGTAGATGTATTGACTGAATCAAAGGCAGTTTTAAGGTTGGGAAAAGTCATGAACAAAGTTCTGTTCATTACATGAGAGTATTTTAGGCATATATTATATAACCTCATCACTTTATCAACTGTGCATGTTTCTAAAGCTAGCATGTAACAGTGTTAATATCCCCTTTTCCTCAACACAAGCTTCCAATCCTATAAGTAGGGCTTTTCCACAGATCTTGCCAGCACCATCTAGTAACAACATTGGATTATTTTCTGCACCATTTTGGTGAAGGGGGACTAAAATTGCATATTTCCACGAGGCCAGCACCACCTTGGCTTCCAAGGCTGTGTTAAATACCGTTGTTAATAGGGGTGCCCATGTGGTGGGTCGATTCAATAAACATTGCTGGGCATTCTGTCCAATGCAGGAACCTTATTCAGTTTTTAGCGCAAAATCACTGCAAGGGTTTCTTCTTCCTTAAGCTCATTGTCGGGCCATTCAAATTGTTGGAATGGTTGGGGTACAGAGAGATGTTTTTCATGATGGATTTTAGTAGCAGATTTCACACAGCTGTTATGAAGGAGAGTTTTTGGCTGGGGTAGAAAGTACCTTAATTAAACAATAATAAGTCATGATCAGTTTTCATTCTTCTTGAGACTGGCATATCAAAAACTCAGTTCAATGCCTCCAGATTTGATTATTATGTAGTCTATTAGACTCTTCTGCTTACCCGATCTAAAGGTATGCTGTGCCGGGTAATACGGGGGGAGCAGGCATTAAGGGGATAGATGACATTTAACAGAAGCAATGCATTAAACTCCAGTCCTCGTCTAGTGGATCTAAGGGTCACAAACCCAGCTTTGGGGGGAATATTCTGGCCTCCACCTTGACTTGGTCAACCTATTATAATTCTGGCTTGGTGTTGAAATCCCTGCATGCTACAATAATGTGAGGACAGGGCTTCATCCTTAGATTAGATGACTGTAATCAGATCCCCATTCTTACTTTGTTAATATGAGAACTTAGTAGATTTAATATCGATGAAAGGTCTCTTAGGTTTCCTGGTGGTACATAAATAGTAAATAGATTCAGGGCCCATGAATCGCAGCTGAGTTTCAGATGTTGGATATTATTTCTGTTTTCCTGTTCACTTCCAACTACACTGAACCTTGTTACACCTCCTTTGTCCTTCCTTTACTTTCTTTGATTGTTGATAGAGAGAAAGCAGAGAACCCCTCTAATTCAACTTCGTTATGCACCCAAGCCTCTTGGAAGCAGCAGCTTATATAGGATTTATTGTATTAAACCCATTCAGCTCAGCTGCAGGCTAGCTGATTAATCTGCCCTGCTCACTTTCAATGGAAGCAGAACATATATCCTATGAGGAACATTTTGAGGCATCCTGTGGGACTCCATGCAAGGCCGTTGGCAGCCAATGCCAGATTGATGGTCTGCCAGGAGGCTAAGTTGGTCCTAAGATGGTGCTAAAGTGGTCACTATTAGCCGGTAGTAGGTATAGTCCTTGTGTTGTTCATTTGCATTTGTATTCTTAGATCTTGAGAATCAAAACTGCTGTTTGTTCTGCAAGTGAATCTAAGAAAGGATTGTAGGTCTGACTCCCTCTCGGCGGAGGCCGTATTATCATTTGCCTATGTTTCCAGAGTACTTTGGTACCATTCAGTCTTTTCATCAGCAACAAGGGTTGTAATTGTAATTGTAATTGTATGTAGATTTATAGAGTGCGATTGCTGCCCGGAGGCGTCCAAGCGCTAAGTTCCCCAGTCTGACAAGATAGCCTCTTTAGCTAAAATAGCTTTGATGTTGGTCTTGATTGCCAACAAGGATATCATCACAACTCTAATACTCTCATGGGAGGGTTATGAAACAAACCATAGGTAAGTTGTCTCTATTTAAAACATTGTGGAGGCATGTTGATGTAAAAAGAATTATATTGTTAGGATTGTGCTGCCCATTAAAGATTAAAGATTCATGTCAAAATTTGCTTTACCTGGCCTGCCCTATCCTAAGGGAGACTCAACTACACTTTTAGGTCACCCGTTAGGATAGATATGTTTCAGATACTGGCCTATTATCCCCATCCCCAGTGCCATTGCCATTGACTTCTATACCCTTTCCCTTTCCTATTGGACCACTCTGGTCAACCTCTCCCTCTATCAAGGCTCCCTTCCTGTCTCCTTCAAAACTGGGCAGGTCAGCCCTCTGCTTAAAAAACCCACTGCTGATGCGACTGACCTCAACAACTTCCGCCCTATCACTAACCTACCCTTTCTTGCGAAGATCACAGAAAGATGTGCAGCGAAACAACTCTCTCGTCATATCAAGGACAATGATCTTCTTGACAATTGTCAGTCCGGCTTCATCCAAAACTGCAGCACTGAAACAGCCCTACTGCAAGTGGTTGATGACACGCTGAGGATACTCGATTCGGGGTGTCCTGTCTTCTAATTCTCCTTGACCTTTCTGCAGCCTTTGACACTGTCAATCACAACAACCTCCTCAATATTCTTCAACAGAGAATGGGCATTGAGGGTACTGTGCTCAAATGGTTTCCTTCCTTCCACTCTGAAGGATCCCAAATTATCAAAATAGTGACCAGTCTTTCATCTCCTGTGGCGGTTGGTCAAGGTGTTCCTCAAGGCTCTATACTTGCACCCACATTTTTCAATCTCTATTTAGAACCACTGGGAAATCTCCTAAGTAAATCCGGGATCCACTATCATCTCTATGCAGATGACACTCAAATCTACCTCAAGGTTGCCTCCACTCACGATCTCTCCATCCTAAACTCTACTCTCGACTCCATTCAAAACTGGATGTCAACTCATCAAATGATTCTGAAACCCTCCAAAACGGAATTCCTCCTCTTCTCCTCCTCACTCTCTCCTGCCCGGTTCAATCATGGATGGATCAGATGAATCTACTTAACAATAAGCCAATCATAGTCGAAAGCGCAAAATCCCTGGGTGTCATACTCGACAAAAAACTCAATCTAATCTCCCACATCAATTCCATTGCAAAGTCTGCTCGATACCAACTGCGCCTTCTTTGGGGAATCCATCGCTTCTTCCTTATAACCCTGGTGCAATCGCTGGTCCTCTCCAGACTAGAATACTGCAATTCTCTTCTTACTGGCCTCCCTAAATCCCACTTGTCCCCCCTTAAATCTGTTTTCCATTCAGCAGCTTGTTTCATTTATGGGGCCAAAAGAAGCGACCACATCACACCGATGTTATCCACCCTCCGCTGGCTTCCCATCGAGGCTAGAGCTATTTACAAGACTGCCTGCATCACCCACAAAGTCTTGCACTCCTCCTCACCTTGCTACCTGGCGAATAAACTGAAACTCTCTGGAGGCTCTAGATCATCACGTAATGCGGAAAATCTACTGCTTGAACCTCCCACTTTCAAGAAGGAAAGATCGATGGCCCAATCCTTTTCAGGCAACGTGGTGAGAATCTGGAACTCCCTTCCGCCTCAGCTCCGGACCACCGCCTCAAAACGGACCTCAAAATTCTCCTCCTCCAAAGACACCTCCAAAAGCAATTCACGTCCTCTCTATTATCTGAAGGAAGACCTCCCATTACTGAAAATTATATGCTCCATGACTATGGAAGTGCCTTCCCAGTGTGTTCTTGTGGTTGGAGACTTTGCCATTTATTGCAGTATTATCCTTGTACCTGTGTTTGGTACTCTTTTGTAACATGCACACACCACTCTTCTCTTGTAACACACTGTTTGCTACCTCTCACATTTTGTTTGCCTTTGATACTTGCACAAGTGCCACCATTGTCTATGTAACGTTTGTTCTTGTGCCTGAGTGTTTAGCATATATTGCAGTATTATACCTCTAATTGTACTTTGATTTCTCTTGTAACCTGCACACTTGTCACTTTTTCCTCCTGTGCACTGTTTGCTACCTCATGTATTTAGTTTGCTCACAATTGCACCTTTTACCTCATGTAACTTAACGGCTGCTTTTGTAATCTGTTCACGTGTAATGTTCTCTTCATGTATCAATTCTGTTCCTATTGTGAAGCACTCTGACGCCTATGGGTAAAGTCTGCGCTATATAAAAACGCATAAATAAATAAATAAATAAATAAATAAATAAATATTAGCCTCTAGGCTGTGTAAGCTGTGCAGGGCATCCTTTTTGTCTGTTGGCTGGGGAGTCTTGTTGGTTTTGCAGTTCCCAAATTAATTTATTTCTTGCAAGAAAACTGTTTCGGGGGACCCCCTGTATTTGCCTTCTTGATGCCATGGGGTTGGATGCAGTTATAATAGTAGCCTGCTTAAGGACACACTCTGTCTTACTAGAGCTGGCTTGAATGGGTCCTTCCAAATCGTCGTTGGGTTTTACTCCCAATTTGAATGCTGCATTTTGTAACGTTTGTGGATGGGCCAGAATGGATTGTTCAATTGAAGTGGAGGGAGGTTGTTCAGCCTGTATAGTGGAAAGTACTTGGTAGCCTGTATGGCTTTCAGATTTTCCAGTCATTGTGGGCAGTAAAAGTATGAAGTATGAAGTAGCTGCTGTATTTGGTGAGTGAATAAAGGTTACTGCTGTTATTTTATAGCTGCTGTCAGCTTATTTGGGCATTTCCAAGTCAAACGAGGTAGTGTGAATGTCATGCTTTGTTCTGACAAATCCTCTCGTCCCACCCTAGAGGACTAATCCCTATAAAGTGGCCAGTTAATGCCAATAAAACTGCTATCCTAAGTTCAGAGGCCAGGCTACTGCTTTGTGAAGAGCAGGTTTGTTAACACTGAAATGTGTATTTGGCCTTTGAAGGTGAGATGTGTGTTAAAACTGGGCATAACCAGTATTAGTTCACACAATATACTTTTGTATAAACTTCTGTTTTCACTAAAGTTATCAAAAATCTACTGTTACCATAAAGTTCGATTTTTAAAACTAAGTGGAAAATATTTTTGAATAATTGTACCACCCCTTTTTTAAGTGAAGATAGCAATTAAGGGTTATCATTTTACCTAGGCCTCTTCATGGAGAATGTGGCTGAAAAATAATCTGTTCTCTTTGACGTTTCACTCAAACTTTAATAACATTGACAATAAATGCCATGGTTGCAGTTCCTGCAAGTGTTTACACCTGTTTGTGTAGGCTGGTCGACAAATCGAAAGATTGCAAGTGAAGGTAACTTGGAATTGCTGTTGACAATGTCAAATCATCCCCTAAATCCCTGTGAGAACCTACTTTCTTCATTAGATTAAGCACCCAAGTGGACTTGCAGGGCTCGGGGGACTTATTAGCATATAAAAATATATGTTCCTATATGGTAATAGCACTTTGTCTTGCCATGTATCACTGCAGTGCTTTTAAACTGCACCTCGCCAGAACACAGTGATGCACCTGACAGCCCTGTATTTTTGGTAATACATATAGGTTGTGTAAACACACACTGAAGCCCAGGTGACATTTAACTTTCATGCCGCTATTCAATGTTTGTGTTATCTTCCATGGCTTCACAGGAAAGCGAAACAGTACACCTGGGTAAAACCAATCTTGAAAGTATCATTCAAGGCCAGAGCTCATGCACAGTGAAAATAAACAACAAAGTTACAGGGCACAGATTGTTAATACCACTAAAAATAGGGTTCGAAAATGGTGAAAAGCCTGTGATGACCACGCTTAAAAGGTGACTGTTACATTCTCAAAATATGGTGGTAAGACTTGTGAACTGCCTAAGGAACTTTGATCCTGTCTCTCTCTCACTGCAACCTGTTGTTGCTGCCAGTGAAACAGAATTCATTTGAAAGTGCCATGTCTGCTGCACAGAGGGTTTTATAGAACTGGACCAGCCTGTTTATTTGCTCAGATTTGAGCACTTATAAAACAGCTGAACTCCAGCTTTTTGCTTCTCCTGGAAGTGCCTGGTTTCAGGAGCACTGAATGCAAAGGTTGAGACTTCCGAGTTTTAGGACTTTCATTTCAGAGAGTTTCTTACATAAGTCCGTGCTATACGTGCTATCCATTTTTGTATTCTTTCTCAAGTTTGGCTATGTTTTCAGTTTCTAGTAGCCAGATGCTTTGGTGAATGTGCGCTTAATAAATACTAACAGCAGCAAAAACAATATTAATAATAATCATAATATAATGTGGTTGTTCTAATATTAATGTTATTATTATTATTATTTCTAGTTTTATTATTTTACAATATACTTTGTGCACTCACAAAAATAAAAAAGAACAATAATAGTACGAACATTATTATTAGTGTCAGTAGTAGTAGTAATATTATTATACAAACTATTATCATTCTCATTAGTCCACACAATATATAGTAATTAAATATGTTTTAGGCCATCATTATTTCAACTTCAATAGCAGTGCTTCATTGTCTTTCTACAATTTACCAATGTGCGGTACACAAGCACATTACATTAGAGAATTTGAATGCGCACTCCAAGAATCCCAGAAAAATGAATATATTTATTTTCACTTGGAACCGCTCGATATACTATACCTGGATATACTTGTGTTCGGCTAAACCAGGAGGCACTTGGATCAGGGCATTGTTGTCAAAGTGAAGCTCTCTTAAGTGAGGAACATTTGCTAAAGAACCGTTTTGAACAGTAGTTATGCTGTTCTGACTCAGGCCCAATCTGCAAAAACAAAACAAAGAAGTGTGAATGAAAGAGCAAAATAGTATGATTATGTGAAGCTTGTGTAATAGCCCTTCTATCTGTTTTATTTAGTGTCTACCACATCATTCTATTAACAGTGATCCGCGAGGATGGCTACAGACTTCATCAATTTGCCTTCAGTTTTCAGCACCGGGAGCTTGTAAGAAATGTATTGGTCTGAGTCTTTTAGTAATATATATATATATATATATATATATATATATAAATATAAATATATATATAAATATATGTATTAGTGTTTCACTTTGTGTATAAGTGGCTGCATGGGTTGGTGAGTAGCTACATGTGTATGTATATGGGTTATTAGATGTTTTTCTTAGTATCAGTATGAGTGTCTATATGGTTTGGTGGGGGTATTACTTAGCACATAGATGCATGATTGACTGATTCTCTGTTTGTATGTGTTTTGAAGACAGCATATGTGCAGGACTGTATGGATGGATGAGTGTGTATATGTGTATGTTAGTGAGTGAATGACTGTCTCACTAGTGTCTTTATCAGTAACTACATATGTTTTAATCTAGTATATGTGAATATTGATGTATATAAGTGAGTATATGTGAGAGTAAGAGATTGTAAGAGTTCCTGTTTAAATAAGTATGTGTTTCTATAAGTGATTTTTTAAGAGAATAAATATGTTTAAATTTCAATAGAAGTAAGGTGGTAGTGTGTGTATAGCTCTATATGCAAATAAATGGATGTTCAATTGTTTATTTGCATGTGTGAGTATGTGTGTGAGTAACTTTTGGATGACTGTCGGTGTGTAACAGGATGTATAGGTGTATCACTACATATGATGAGTGAGTATATGTATGAGTGACTATATTGAACTGTTTGTGAATGAGTAGATGTGTATATAGATGGTGGAATTACTGAATTGGTTGTTGTAACTGATATGGGTATCTACATTTTTAAAAAAACTTTCGTTTCTATTTTTGAATATGTGTTTCAAGGGTTACATTACAGTGAAAGGAGGTCTGTCACTCTGTCACTCTGTCACAAGGATGGTGTCATCAGTGATGTCATGAGTGATGTCACTGACCATGTCTTGAGTGATGTAATATGTGACGTCATCAGCAGTGCATTGCACGCACAAGTTATAGTGAGTCCAACTAACTATAACGTGGGAATTTCAATGGTTTTATGTCAGTAAAATTTCCAGCTAACTATAACTGGTGTGAAACCTATGGTTTTTTTCAGTGAATTTAATAGGTTTTTTAAATGCTAATTCCTAACTATAACTGGTGTGAAACCTATGGTTTTTTCAGTGAATTTCAAAGGTTTTTTAATAGCAAATCTCTTTCGTTATGAAATGTTATATTTTTATAATGAATTTTATATTGTATATTTATGTAATACTATTTTTTTTATGTATATATATATATATATATATTTTTTTTTTTTTGCCCCGGAGCGCTCCCGGGGAGCGTACCGATGCGCTTACCGGTAAGCGCAGTTTTGCCGCGCCCCGGTTCGCGTACCGGTGAGTGCCCCGTTAGCGCTATTGCCGCGAACGAAAGCATCATCGTAACGTATCGCGTAGCCGCGTGATGCGTGTTATGACGCACGGCGTAAGCACACCCGGAAGCGCCGGAGCACATACAATCGAGCTACGTAAGCGCCCCAAGGCACGCCCTAAGGCGCTTAAGCTACCCTGGTGCGCGTAGCGTAAGCGCGTCTGGTCATGTGACCTGAAAATAACACTTTCATTGGTTCAGAACACTTTTGGTTTCCAAATGATGAAAGCCCCCACCTTTTTTCCTTATTCTGACTTTGTCCTTTGACTGAGGAAGACCTGTTTGGAGATCTGTGACTAATATTTTGAACTTTAAAATGGCTACAGTAGCAGCAGCAGCTGGAGCATCTGCACCACCACCACCACCACCTCCACAAGGACCACCACAACATCACATTGTGGTCAAGAAGAAGAGGAGGAGGAAGAGGAGGAGGAGGAGAGAAGGCAGAGAAGGCATTTCCTGCCTGAAGACAATGCCCCATATAAACCAAAGGAGCACTTCATATGGGAGTTTTTTGAAATACCAAGGGGTGCAAAGAAGGTAAACGCTGCAAAGGTGACTTGTCTCATCTGTGGCGCTGTACTATCCAGGGGGAACCCTACCAAAAAATATTCTTTTGGCAATCACACAATGATTCGGCATATGCAACGATTGCACCCCAATAACTATTCTGCAGCAGAGGTGAGAGAACTGTGCAGAAACCTTCTGCCAGCACCTCAACAACCAAAGAACCCACTCCATCGGGTCCAGAGGCAAGTCAGATGGTTCCAAATATACAAACTAAGTTTGGTGATTTCAAATTCGTTTGCATATATTGTGGCAAAACAATTACTTATGGTGAGAAGAGTATTACCCTCATCAACATTGCTGGTGATAACCACAAGTGCCCGAAGAAACCCTAATTATTTTCCTTTTTTTTTTTTGCTCCAGTTGAGCCGTTTATAATTCCCTGTTTTTTGTTTCTCCCCATAAAAAATACAAAAAAAATATAAAACTATTCAGAAAAGCCAAAAAAAGTAAAAAATGTTCATAAAAACAATAAAAAAATATTAAACAACAAAAAGAAGAAAAAAAACTGTTCTTTTCAGCACTACCTCCAATTTATAAAAAAAGGCTACATTTAAAAAAAAAAACTCTGTCATCCCCCATGGTACGCTCCCCGGTCCGCCTCCCGGTGTGCGTACCGGGCGCTCCCCGCACACAAATCGAAATTTGCCCTTTTATGGCCCCCACATCAAACCTAGGGGGTCAGTGGGGGTCTATCCTGCCCCCTTTTAGTCATTCCCCTCTTTGTTTTTGCCACCTCTTGTGTCTCTATCCTACAGAGACACAAGATGGCGGCCACTCCGGACTGTTTGGAATGTTGACAGACACCCAAGAGCCAATCAGGTTTCGGCACGCGCTGGTTTGCGCCCCGGTGCGCGTACCGGGGCGCGCTTATAGATATATATATTTTTTTTAACCTAAATTACTCAAAATCCACTGGAGCACATATCTTGAGACATAGCAAAGGCACATCGGGCTACCAGTCCCTACAATTTTGCCAAGTTGCGTGGAAATCCATTCTGCCTTTCGGGCTAAAAGTGAGGTCGACCGCCCTATGGAAATTAACATGGGAAAACACGTTTGGGACCCCCTTTTTTCTCGGCCCCCACTTCACGAATCCCTCCCAAACTTTCAGGCAGATTCCTCAACTGGCGCCAAAGTTATTCCCAATAGAATGTTGCGATTTTCCTATCGAAAATAATCCTAACTATAACTACCTACTGGCGACCGCCAGTAGGTAATTACGTACTGGCGGTCGCCAGTAGGTATATATAGTTAGGACCTAGTTACCATAGGAAATTCCGAACATTCTATTGGGAATAACTTTGGCGCTGATTGAGGGATCTGCCTGTAATTTTCCTTAAATTTACCTCGCTGTGAGGAGGAGCTACGCGGGCATCCAAGATGGTCGCGTAAGCAGAGGGCTCCCACGACCCGCGCCGCCCTTTCACAAATATCCTTGAAATATCCTGATTTTCAATAGGCTTTTGAAGATCTACTCTTGCTGATCCTAATATACTTTCCAGAACTGAGATCGGACTTCGGGAACCATCTTTACATCGTCTTTAACTTTCTGGCCGGCACCCGAACGGAACCGGGGTCTCTGCTTCTCTGGCTGGCCGAGGAGTAAGTCAACAACAGCGGCAAAGGGGCATCCTTCCCACCGGTGACATTGTTACTTTCAGTTTTTATTTCTCCTCGGCCTCCCAATTGACTATTCTGAGAGTGATCCGGCTTTCGGGCTGCGGTGGCCTTGGCATGCTGTGCTTTCCTGCCATATCCCTAGTCTCACACTCTACGATTTTGGACTGGAATTCCGCTTTGGCAACTCAACGACATTTGCCATTTACACCAGGTCTAGAGGGCCCCTTCGGGGCGCGGCTTCCAATATGGTGACCAAACCTGAAGTCGAGAAGCGCAAGACGAAGGTGCCGACCCGTGGGGGACCCGTCCGAACTAATGTTATGGATCGATACACACAACCGAAGGGTACCCCCGGTGGTGCCGGCCGTAGTCTTGAAGACCCGAGGACGGACTTTATGGCGTCATCGGAGGTCTCGCTCCAGGACCTAATGCGTGCCATCACTGGGATGAAGGCTGATATGGGACTACAATATGAAGCTATTGTGTCCAAGATCGACACGGTGGCCGTTGATGTCACACTTATTAGAGCGGACTTGGCTAAGACCAATGAGAGGGTCAATGCCTTGGATCTGAAGGCCTCCAGTCTCGTTACTGATATGGCGGATGCACAGTCGGAGATTGGGAACCTGCGATCATCGCAAGATATGATGGCCAGACGTCTGGACCTGTATGAAAATAGGGCCCGGCGTAACAACATTTGTTTGGTGGGTGTGCCTGAGAACCACGGCACCACCACCGTTGACTTGCTAGTGGAGGATCAGATCGTCACCCATCTTGCTCCCGCTGGACTCAGCAAATTCTTCGCAGTCGAGCGTGCGTATCGTTTCCCGGGTGGACAGACTAAAACGGGGGCTCCCCCGAGGCCTATAATTCATAGGCTCTTCCACTTTCGGGATCGAGATGCTATCCTCCAGGCCTCGCGTAGGCATGGCCCATTGAAATATGAGAACAGTTCAGTCTCCATATATCCGGATTTCACTCCTCAAGTCCAGCGACAAAGGATGGGGTTCCAGGGAGTGAAACGGCGCTTGCGGGACTTGGGACTCAAGTATGCAATGCTATTTCCGGCTCGACTTCGCGTCGAGTACCAAGAACGCACTTTCTTTTTCGATAGACCAGACTGTGCGGGCGACTGGCTCGACTCGCTGCCGAAGACGGACGATGGGAGCGGAGACCCTGGTGGAGCGGACAGGGGTGCATCGGCACAGGAGTGACATTTTGGTTCATGATGTCTGGTTGCTAATTTGTATTTACCAGCTGAGTTTTGCCATTGCTTCTTAATCTGTGGTTTAAGGCCAAAGGGTGGTTCGGGTGCGGGGTAGTCTCTCTTTTCCTCTTCTGGGGTTCTTTGTGTAGTGTATTATGAAGGGGCGACAGGCACACTGCAGATTGGGGTGGCTTTTTAGTCGTACGCAGGGGTGCAGGGTGGGGGGTGTTGTAATGGGAAGTTGTTGGGGGTTGGGGGGGGTCTGTTTTTGTTTTTGTATTTGTCTTTTTTACATGGCAAAATAAGTATTGCTGTTATCCTACTGCTCTTGGGCTCCGGGAGGGGAGGGTTGTGGTGCTTTGTTGGGATGGGGGTGGTGATTTAAAATTGTTGTCCTGGAACGTTAATGGTCTGGGTGACAAGATAAAACATGGCGTTGTTCTTCAGTTTCTTAGACGTCACTCCCCTGACATTGTCCTGTTACAGGATACACATTTGGTAGGGAATGCCTGCAGGGCCCTGGATAGGCGCGGCTATAGATTGGTAGCTCATGCTGGATTCACATCTGTCTCTAGAGGGGTCGGCATAATTATTAAATCCACCCTGCCCCTTGAAATAGATGAAGTCACACTTGATGATAGGGGTCGGTACGCTGTTGTCTCCGGGCAGTGGGAGGGGAAGGTGCTTACAATCGTTAGTATTTACGTTCCCCCGGGTCTTCAAGCTGCCTCCTATGCCGACCTGGGGCGGACTGTGCTAGGGCTCCCAGACGGTCTCCTTGTACTGGGTGGGGATTTTAACTCGGTGGTCTCTGGTGATTGTGACCGATTTCCCCCCCCGAGTTTTGCCGGCTTCTCAGTTATGGCTTTCTGAACTGCTGGAGACCTTTGGATTGGTAGATGTTTGGCGGATGCTACACCCCTCGCATTTGCAGTATACGTTCAACTCTGGAGCCTCTCTGGGATTGACTATTTTTTAATGCTGTCCGCCCACACTCCTTCTGTGCGTGAAATCGGCCATCTTCCTAGGGGCATTTCTGATCATTCACCCTTGTTGCTCGGGATCTCGGTGGGTTTGTGCAGCGAGAGCAGGGTCGCCCCTATTCATGCTTGGCACCTAAGAAATCTTAAGATGCGCTCCGAGCTCATCAAGGCTATTGATTGTTATTTTAACGAAAATGTGGGGTCTGTTTCTTCGTCTGTATCCTTGTGGGAGGCCTTTAAAACTGTTATACGGAGTTCTGCATTGTCACTGATTGCTGCCAATAAGAAGACTAAGCAGGAGGACTTAGCGTGCCTCGAGGATGAAATTACTTTGCTTGAAAGTGAATTGGGTGGCAATGATACTCCTGCAGTGTTACACTCCTTGGCGCTGAAGCAGGCGGACTATAGAGCCCTGGTGACCGACGCTGCCAAAGTCATGCATCGGAACCAGTTGGGTAGACTGTATGATGTGGGTGATAAGGCGAGTAAGCTTCTGGCGTGGTTAGATAAATCTGAGAAAGCGAGCCGTGTGGTGCCGGTGATTGAACGGTTGAATGGTGAGTGTGTGTCTGACCAGGTGGGATTGTGGACTGCTTTGTGTATCACTTCCAGACGGTTTATCGATCGGTGAGAGATAGAGATGAGTGTGATTCCCGTTTGCTCCTGCGTGATATTGCGCTACCCTGTATCTCCGATGAGGACAGGTCTATTATGGATGCGCCTATAACTGAGGATGAGGTCGCTACTACTATACGATCCCTTCGATCTGGTAAGGCTATGGGGCCCAACTGTCTGCCCATCAAGCTCTACAAGTTGTGTCCTGACAAGATGGCGGCATACTTGCGCAATATGTTCATGGAGGCCTTTGAAATTGGTCTCCTTCCCTTTGATCAGCGCTTGGCCACTATTGTTGTCATACACAAGGACGGTAAACCTCGTGACCGATGTACATCCTATCGCCCCATTTCTTTGCTTAACGCAGAACCTAAGATACTGGCTAAAGTGCTTGCTACTCGTTTGCTAACAGTCATCTGTGACCTGATTCATCCGGATCAATCCGGTTTTATTCCGCATCGAAACACCGCACTTAATCTTCGGAGGCTTCATGGAGTTCTCGCGAGAGCTGCGACGCTGACCGAACCCGCCATCTTGGCATCTCTTGATGCCACCATGGCTTTTGACACCATCGAGTGGCCTTATCTCTGGGCGGCTCTCTCGAAGTTCGGTTTCGGCCCCAATTTTATTGCCTGGGTTAAACTCCTTTACGCACAACCACTGGCCCAAGTGGTGGTAAATGGCAGGGTGTCTGGATCGTTTCCACTTGGGCGTGGCACCCGACAGGGTTGTCCGCTCTCTCCCCTGCTTTTTGCCCTAGCGCTGGAGCCGTTGGCAGTGTGGCTTCGGTGGGAGCCTTCGATTAGGGGCATCCGGTGGGCCCCTAATCTTGAAGACCGTGTCTCGCTATACGCCGATTACATTCTCCTTTACTTCACCTCACCCCAAAAGTCACTCAATGTGCTTTTTGACATCCTCCCCTCCTTTGGGAAGAATTCGGGCCTCGTCATCAACTGGACTAAATCCTGCGTCTATGTTCTGGCAGGGGAGCTCCCTCCGTTGCCTCGTAGATTCCCGATCCAGGTGGTCGAGACTGGTTTCAAGTACCTGGGGATTCATGTCTCCTTGGACTCCTCCGTCCGTTATGATCGCAACTTGTATGCTCTCCTCCGGCGTCTTAAACTGGATGTCCAGCGGTGGCGCCGCCTGCCCCTATCCCCATTGGGGCGTGCGGCTCTTTTTAAGATGATGTTGCTTCCTAGATTTTTGTACGCACTGCAAAACTTCTTCGATCCTATACCCTCCTGGTATTTCCATGAGGTCGAGAGCCTTCAGAGACAATTGATCTGGGATGGGCAAGCGCGTATCTTCTTACCCACACTCACTTTGCCGTGGTACGATGGCGGCATTGCCCTCCCGGACATCAGGCGCTACTACTGGGCTTCCCAGTTGAGCGCGGTTAATCATGTAACTTATTCCCCTGGTCCTGCTCCTGCTTTTGCGATGGACAAGCTCCTCCTGCCGGGTGGGAATTTCAATAGGGCATTGTATTCCAAGGAGCCATTCCGCACCCTGACTGGACCCACAAAATGTGCGGTGCGAGTGTGGAGGGATGCGAATGTTGCTACGGGATGGGGCGACAGGTTGACACGAATGACGCTGTTGTATGACTCTGACAGATTGGGTAGCTTGTGGAGTACGAAAGGGTTTGATAAATGGGACATGATTGGTATCAGCAAGGTGGAGGATCTCTGGTCCAAGGGCACTGTTAAGTCCTTTGAAGCTCTTAAGGTGGAATATGAACTTGGTGACAAGGAGCACTTTCGGTACCTTCAGGTGCGACACGCCTTGATTTCTATTTTCCCTCCGGGGACGGAGATTCCCCAGTCGTCGCCGCTTGAGGACCGGATTCTGGATGGCCATGTGCCAGACAGTACAATCTCTCTGATCTATAAAAAGCTTATTAATAATAGGGCGGATCTCCTTGTGCGACTCAGGGCTTTGTGGACCGCAGACGGCTTGAAACTCGATGACGAGGACTGGCAGATGACCGTCTCCTCCCCTAAGGAGGTGGCCATTCCAGCTCGCCTTCGTTTTGTGCAGCTGAAGATCCTTCACCGAGTATATGTGACTGGTACGCAACTGGTGCGGATGGGTTACTCGATTGATGGGCTGTGTAAGCGTGGCTGTGGCATGAATGGTACCTTTCTACATATCATTTGGGAATGTCCTGTGGTATCCGCCTTTTGGTCTAGAGTGCATGCAATTATGGAAAGGGTCACCGGGGTCTCTCTCTTGCCTGAGACCCGACGGTGCCTGCTCAACGTCTGGGAGCCCACAGATTGTACTGCCGCCCAGACCTTTTGGATTACTCTTGGTGACATGATTGCCAAGAGGGATATCGCTCAACTCTGGGGCTCCCATAGGCCACCTGTGATAACTGCTTGGAAGGAGAACATGGACTGGTGCATGTTCAGGGAGAAGACGGTCTATGTAGCTCGGGCCGTCCTAAGAAGTGGGGCAGGATTTGGTCCCAGTGGAATGCATATCGTGAAAATATTTGCACTCCTCCATTCGATTATACCACTGATGTCACATTGTCCCCGTAGTTGACGTTCCGGATATTTGTCTATGGTACATTTTTATACATCGAGCTGTTTACCACTCCCCCGTCCCTGGACGTACGTCATATTATTCTTTGGAGATTGGTTCCCTTGCCCTATCTATTTGAGACCCTGGAATCGTTCTTTGCCATGTTTCTGTGTGGTTTGTTTAGTTAGATGTTTTTCACCAAAATTTTAAAATGAAACCTAATTCATCCTTTTGCTTATCCTGTTATATGCGCTTGAACACTGATAATGTTGCTGATTTCCGTGCTAAATGTAATGCTTCAAGATGCAACATTAGGATGTTAACTGTCATAGCGGCCGGCCCGTTGGGTTGTAGGCAGACGCTGTGCACTGCGCATACCGAAAATAAAGGTTTTAAAAAAAACAAAAAAATTTGCCTCGCTGTGCTCCTCTCCTTCCCTGAAAGTTTCGGGGGGATTCGTCAAGCGGGGGCCGAAAGGGGGTTCCCAAAACGTGTTTTCCCCATGTTAATTTCCGTAGGGACCTTTAGACACGGCTACAGCCCGAACGGCTGAATGGAATTACATCAAACTTGGCAAAATGGTAGGGCCTGGTATGCAGATGTGCCTTTGCTATGTTTGGTGAAAATCCCTTCAGTAGGTCTTGAGAAAATTGAATTTGAAAATGTTCAAATGGCATTTTCTATGGGACCTTTAGACACGGCTACAGCCCGAACGGCTGAACGGAATTACACCAAACTTGGCAAAATGGTAGGGACAGGTATGCAGTAGTGCCTTTTCTATATTTGGTGAAAATCCCTCCAGTAGTTGTTGAGAAAATTTAATTTGAGCAAATTATATATCTATATGCGCTCACCGTACTTGCACCGTACACGTACATATGTGCGCGTACCCTTACGTGCGCGAGCGAGTTTCTGATTGGCTGGCAGTCGACTGTCAACATTCCAAACTGTCCAAACCAGGAAGTGTTGGCCACCATCTTGTTTTTCAGGAGAACTGAGGCACAAGAGAGCCCAAAACAAGAGTGAAAAACACAAAAAGGGGGCAGGGTAGAGACCCCCCAACCCTGTAGCCCTTCTCACGGGGTCCCAAAAGGACCCCCAAGGGCAAAAAATCCAAACAAACAAAAAACAAGGGGTACGCGTACCGTACGCGTACGGTACGCGTACCATGCGCGTACCCCGCGATTTAAAAAAAAAAAGAGAAACAAGATGGCTGCTCATGTGGTCCCAGAAGGATAATAGCATATATAAACGTTATCCGCTAATAGAATTAGCATTTACAAAACCTTTGAAATTTATTGAAAAAAAATATAGGTTTCACGCCTGATATAGTTAGGAATTAGCATTTAAAAAACCTTGCAAATTCACTGAAAAACCATAGGTTTCAGCTCTTATATAGTTAGGAATTAGCATTTAAAAAACCATTGAAATTGCTCCTATATAGTTAGTTGTACTAACTATATTTCGCGCACCCGCAATCCACTGCTGATGATGTCACATATTACATCATTCATGACATGGTCAGTGACATCACTGATGACATCACTGATGACATCTCAAATGACATTACTGATGACATCTCATTTGACATCACTGATCACATCACTGATGATATCATTCATGTGATAATACGATGCACCTCCTCACACTCTAACATAACCTTTGATACACCCAGTGTTAAATACAGGCTACCATTTTTGAAACCATTGACACACCAATACCAGTTACTACATACGCACTCACTGATTCCTAGGTCTACACACACATTCACTCATTCACCCATAGAATCACTCATACATACAGTCACTCATCAATACAACACTATCATATGCACTCATACACCTATACAGACACTCACACACTGCCACTCATCCATGGAGTTACTCACACACCTAGTCAGTCATGCAAAGAATCAATCACACTTCCATTTCCTCAATTATACAGTTATACACACAACACCTTACATATTCAAACATATACTAACACATACTTACTCTCTTATACAATCACTGATACAAGTACACAATGATCCATACAGCCACTCGCACATTCACTGGCTCTCATGTATAGTCATTTATATATGCCAACTCTCACATGCACTGTGTTTTACATATGTACTTACTTGGACCTGTAGCACTGAGATATCCATTCACTCACCAACACACCCATGCACACAGTCAACCGCCCATATAGCTGTATCCACATGCACTCTTGAACTCATACACCTAGTGAATCAACTGTTGACACATCTATGCACAGAGTCACACACCTCCCAGCCACCCACATACACACTCAGTCTCCCATTCAAATACTTGGGCAACCAATCAATAACCCATATAGCCACTCATATAGCTACTGATCACATGCAGCAGCTTACACAACAACAGACATACTGATGCACACATTCAGACAGTTTAGTCACTAACCCATGCATTTAGTAAGACACATTTAATCACTCACTCATACAGTCAGTCACGCACCTACTAAATCCTTCATCCAGACAGTTATACATCCACTCATTCTTCAATATGTAAAACATATTTAAACTTTACAGAAACACACAGTCACTGGATGATGTAATCAGTGATGTCAAATGAGATGTCATCAGTGATATCATCAGTGATGTCACTTGAGATGTCATCAGTGATGTCATCGGTGATGTCACTGACCATGTCATGAATGATGTAATATGTCACAACATCCGCAGTGTACTGCGGGTGCGCGAAATATAGTTAGTACAACTAACTATATAGGAGCAATTTCAATGGTTTTTTAAATGCTAATTCCTAACTATATAAGGCCTGAAACCTATGTTTTTTAAGTGAATATATATATATATATATTTTTTTTTTAAATCTTTATGTTATGTTAACAATCAAATGGGATAAATTCTGGTTTAGCGTAGACATACATACATAGCTTGTTTTACAGCGGGATACTAAGTAATCTTTTGTTACATTATTTACAGTGTACTTGGAACAGAAGGAGAGGGAACAATAGGTAGGAAACAGATACAACCACGATATTCATTCCATTTGCTCCATATTTGTGACCACTTTTTTGGGCAGCCTCTTGTAACCTATACAATTTTCTCCCTCATCATGCACCAGTCCATGTCAGCCTTCCATGCCTCCACTCTAGGAGACATACTTGCGCCCCACATTTTAGCAACATTTCTTTTAGCCCATGTTTCGTCTTTGCTATTCAGATCTGTAGGTTCCCAAACATTTAGCAGACATCTATTGACAACAATTTCCATGCGTAGCCCAAGGAACGCTCTAAAACAATAGTGAATTCCCTTCCAATATTTCTGAATTTGTACACATTCCCATAGTATATGTATAAATGTGCCTTCTTGACCGCAATGTTTCCTGCACTCCAAGTCATCTGCCCAGCCCATCCCAGCTAGCATGGATACCGTGATGTATACTCTGCGGAGGATCTTAATTTGGACCAATCGCAATTGAGCGCAGATCGCTACTGCATGGGGGGAGGCCAACGCTTCCTGCCACTCGTCTTCGTCTAGCTCTGAGACAACATCCTCCCAGTGTCCCGAGCCGTTCTAAGGGGGTCTGGGGCATTATTAATCAGCTTTTTATAAGTTAGGGATATCGCTTTTTTTTGCATGTAGCCATCAAGCAATCTATCCTCTAACAGTGAGACCTCTGGGAGAGTCTCTCCCTTCGGTATCTGTGATACCACTGCGTGTCTCGCCTGCAGGTACCGAAAGTGTTCTGTGGCAGCCATCTCATACTCTTGCTACAGGGTAGAGAATGATACGATCCCTCCCCCTTTCTATAAGTTGCCTACGTTTGAGATACGAATCATGTCCTAGTTCTCAATTCCCTTTGCTTTCCTCAGGGTGCCCAGTTGCTCCGAATCCCACTGGGGAGTGACCGGCGTAATTTTCTGTTCCCAACCCATACTTTAGAATGCTGTATATTTTGATTTGAGGTCAGAATGGCACTCACTCTGCCCACCAACGGCAACATAGTCAACTAAATAATATTGCCTGTATGTATGTTTGTATATATGTATGCATTTATTATTTGTGGAGCACAAACCTACTTAAAAGGCAGAAGAGCGCTCTACAGTATCATAGAAAAAGATATTGTCAATAGGTTATAGGAGGGTTCGTTGGGTTCTCAGAGTTAAGGTGGGATGCAACTGCATTACAAGGTACGGTTTTTTGAAAGATGTGTCTTCAAGTCTTTCTTAAATTGAAGCTGGGTTGGGGAGCCTTGACGAATAAAGTGTTGTTAGTACAGATCTTAGGTGCAAAAACAGTGTAGGTCTTTTGACATGTTTTCTTCTCCTTTGAACTTCTTTGTTTCAGTTGTTATAATCAGTGACGGCCAGCATGACTCGCAGGTGGCAAGGCAGGACTGGGCACAGGTGCGAGCGTGGGATAGCGCAAAAAAAAGATACTTACCTTACCACCGGGTCCTGCATCTCTGCTCCGGCTCTCCTCATGGGACTCGAGGAACAGGAAGCCAGGAAGAACAGCCCGGCTCCCCTGACCAATCACAACTCTGCAATGCAGCATCGTGATTGGTAAGCACCTACGCTCCTCTGACCAATCACAATGCTACAATGTATGTATGTATGTATGTATAGGCATTTATATAGCGCACTACTTACCCGTAGGGTCCCAAGGCGCTTCAACCGCTGCGAAACCCTTCCTGGCTTCCCTGAGAGATGGTCCCTTAATGGGTATCTCCAGGGTGAGACCAGGCATCCCTGGCGGTCTGGTGGGGCCGTTAGTGAAGATGAGGCAAGCTAATGCCCAGAGTTGCCGAGTGTGATTGCTGATCAAAGTGGGCACCGAGGCGAGAGAATTATCGAGTCCGCTGACCCTGGTCCAGAAACCTGCCGCGCCGGGAATCGAACCCTGGTCCCGGGCCGTCCTCTGCTCTCGGGTCTGCCGCCTCTAACCAGTGAGCCACACTACTTCACTATGCAATGCAGTGTTGTGATTGGTTTTGAGCATCCTGGTTCGACGCTCAACCAGGAAATGGGGGCCTGGGCATGTTCTCCATGCAGGATGTAATGCAGCCTGCATGGGGAACTGGGAAAGTGTGCATGACAGGTTTGGGCGACCAAACAGTCATTGCACACTTAGGTGTGGGCAAATTCCTCCTCTCCTGCTTCCCTATGAGAGTAGAGAAGCTCTGCACCAGCCAGCCCGTAAAGGAAACATAAAATGATGATAACTCAGTTATTATCATTTTCTCTTTCCTTTACTTTACACTGCTGAAAAGCAGTGAGGTGATTCCCCTCCCCCATAGCGGAGGAGCTGCCAGTGTTGATAATCTCCTGTCTGCAGTATACCGAGAGCCACCACAAATGGTGAGTTTGTCAGCAAGATATGTGGTGGCCCTGCTGGTGATAGCTTTGTTGATGATGCAACTGGATTTGAAGATGGTGCTGGCAGTACATGAAGCCATTGGAGTTCCACACAAGGATGTAGTGATGTGGCCCTATTTCTTCAGGTCCTTGATGAGGCATACTGTAGTTTATGAAGTGCCCTCAGTGAGACCGTCGGAATCCCTTTCTGAGGGCATCTGGGCAAGCATGGCTTACTGGGCCCACTGTGGGGGCTGAGGCCTTATACTCTTTTTACTTTTATGGGGAATGACCGACAATTGATTCTGAGTAACTGGGCCAAGTACCACTTCAGAACGTGACTCTCAAGAACAGCATGGTCTGAGCAGTCAAAGGTTTCCTCAGGAGTGACAAGGATTGGGGAGGAGATACATAGGTTAACCAAATTTAGAGTGGGCGATACAGTCCACTCTGCTGGCGGAGTTGGCTGATTTTGGGCTAAGTAGCGCTATTTTTATAAAATGGAATTCTGTCCAAATTCCATCAACTGCTGCATGTCAACGTTTTTTCTTGTGGGTAGTTTGCTAACGGTAAGTTGGCAAGCACAAGCTACATTTGGCGTGACCAATCGTGATTTTGGTTAGCTGGCAGGGCACCTGGTGAGATTTCTCCAACACAGGTCAATGCGGTAGGCAGTAACTGTTAGCAGTCAGAAAGGTGCAGCTCGAGTAGAAAATCTACTAGAGTGGCAGCAAAAACAACTCAGGAATCTGAGCCCTCCGGCACACAGTGTGGTACTGTTCATGCTTATTTTTCAGAACAGACCGAGCCCCCAATGCTAAATCACAGTGGAATGTATCTATTTCAGCCAGTTCATTTGTGGAAGTCCAAGGAATCTTGAGGACATTTTTCAAAACTCTGTGGAATTCCGCGGAGTTAAACTCCACATCTTCCGCCCAGGCCTACTCAAAATACATACAGAAGCAGCAATTAGTTATGGCCCAGACACATACTCACTTTTATGAAAGAATAAGTATTCTTTACTGCAAGCAACACAAAGGGAAATACAACATTCATAAACATTTTCCACAATCCCCCCTGAGGTCAGGGATAAAGTGTTTCTTGGGCAGTTCCCCACTCCCTCCTCATTCCAGTAATAGTGCTTATTCCCCATTCACTATTGGCAGTGTTCAGGTAAGCCCCACTTCAAGTCTGAGTCTCAAATATTCCAATCTAACGCTGTCTTAAAGTCAAAAGTGTTCCAGCACCAAAACACCATCTAGCAAGCAATCTCCCTGGGTCGACTGGCTCGAAATCAGTCTTGCACCTTCGCGATGGAAGTGACCAGAGTTCCTGAGCATGTCTACTCCTCATGAGCTGGAGTTATAGTAACTGTTTCAGGTGAGTTCACTGCAAGTGGCCCAGGCGGCCTGCACTCAGTAGTCCTCAAGTTCCTCACACGCGGCCATGCAGTCGCAGTGACAAAAGATTTTGTATTGCTACTGCAAGCTGGATAAGTTCTTTGGACTTCCCCATAATGCATGTGAGGGGGGCCGGATAGTGTGAAGCACCTTACCCTTATCCTCTGTCACAGTGCATGTCCAGAGGGGTGAAGATGGCAGCCTTTCTCCTTCTGTGAATTTCTGTCCAGGTCATACTTCTTGCTATGTCTCGGTAATCCCCTTTGACATATGAGATTGCTGGCTCCCTACCAGACAAGGGCTTCGATCCACTTAGCAGGGCAATGTGCCCACGATGGACCCTACTGGAATACTGACCCCTCCCTGCACACAACCAATGACCTGTTTTGCACAGTGGTGATCACAGCTCACTTCACAGTAGCCACTCCTGGCATATGAGGACTGCCTCTTTCTTATACATGGACAATGACCCAATCAGTGCAGTAACCATCTCCTCCTACTCAGGAGGATTCCCCATTGGG
Organism: Lissotriton vulgaris; assembly: GCF_964263255.1. Taxonomy (NCBI): domain Eukaryota; kingdom Metazoa; phylum Chordata; class Amphibia; order Caudata; family Salamandridae; genus Lissotriton; species Lissotriton vulgaris. The sequence goes on from NC_141685.1 coordinate 1,916,058,642, forward strand.
TTATGCTCCCTATAACACTCTCCTCTTCCTCACAGGGTGCAATGATCTTGGGAAGCAGGCAGGCACTGGTGCTCCCGGCTCCAGGGCAGGTGGTCTTGGATTCTTGGGGTGATATTACCACACCAAGCCGGGAGACTAGCAGTCACTCTGTCGCTCCTGCAAGCTGGATCATTTCTTGTTATAGGCAGAAATCTTTCAGAGCTTCTCCTCCTCCTCCACAGCCGATTGGCTGCTTGACAGTTGAAAATGTTGAGGGGGCTCAAGCTCCCCTTCTTATAGTCAATTTCCAGAAACCAAACATGATTTAGAGTCAGATTTAAGTTTATGTTGGTGGTCTACTTCCATTTAAAGTACCCCTCCTCTGCCTTGTTTTCTTATGCAAAGCAGACAGTCACAGCAGGAGAGACTCCAAAACTGCAATGAGAGTGACTAGGAGGTAACACCTGTATGTCAGCCATGATGATAAGGGTATCAATAGTGTGGTCCAGGGTCATTTTCTCATATATTAGCCCCATCTCCTACAGTGATGTGCCAAGGTTCCTTCCTTGTGAAATCTCTCTGACTTAAAGAACACCCTTTGTAATGTCTTGGCTCTCCCGCGCCCGAGCGTGCCCCACCCAGCTTACAGAAATGGAGCAATGCATAAATCTGTCTAGGGGATTCTTCTGCCTCCTCGTGTTTCACCTTGCAGCCATCGGTCTCCCGAATGGAACTCAGAGCCAGATTTGTACTGTTCCACTCACAGGCACACATACACCCAGCACTCGAATATACCACACACGCATTGCACAATACTACATACTTCATGTGTTTTATCACCAACTGACACACATGCACCCAGCATATCCATATAACATGAAAACACTGCAGATTACTACATTAGCCATGTACTATATCATTCACAGGCACACATAGATCCAGTGGATGTATACCACAATGCACTCTGCAACAATACACAACAAACTGATGTAGGCCAGGGGTGAGTTAAGTTCACAGCGGCTATCATATTAAATGAGTGAGCCTGTAGTCCTCGGTGCCAACGGTTGAACTGACTCGTTCACTTGTAGTGACCACTACATGGTATGCTGCCACCATGGCACTGGTCCTACTTAACTCCAGGTAAAGGCAGTAGCTCTTCACCACTTTGAGGGTAGTGCTTTGGGTGTCCCTCCCAGCCCTAGACCACAATCAGTGAGACAGACCTATGTCATGGTGCAAATGCATGATCTGTGTTTGCCTATGACGACAAAACTCAGTTTTAGGTATCCAGACTTCAGTACATGTGGGACACTCATGGCAGGTGTGCGCATCTGTTACCTGGCAAAGGACGTTTACGTCCCAACAGAAACCAGTGGGGATATTGGAAGTCTGTGGATCAGGGCATTACCATTATTTAGCTTCAAAATTTCTTTTGGCCAAGTGGAACATACTTTCTGCTTAGGGCCTGTCCTTTGGCTAGACATAGCACCCATCCTACATGATCAAAGAAACACATTGGCCATGCTCTGTGAGGTTGTGGGGATAGGTTCTGGCCTTTCAACACCCGAGTGCCTAGCCTCCATACCCACCCAGTTAGGTGTGCATTATCAGCATCCATGTAGGCAGCTTTGGGTGCGGGACCCTGAAAATTAACTTCCACACCAACATGCAATCTTACAAACATGTTTTAACAATAAACATCACCGTACTACACAATTTAGCATAGGAATTGCATCAATAATGAACACATATGGATGGATTCCCAATTTTGAAGGATGAAAACATGTACCATGCTTATACAATACTTAACAACCGATCATGCGCTTGCATATTGTCACTTTGCCTGAGCATTCACTGACTCTATTAAAACATAAAAACAAACTGTGAAATAATTTTCTCAGTATCAGAGGTTCTCAACAAATTACTAATATCTTCCCACACAAAGAAACAACTGGGCAATTACAATTTCATCTCAGTGTCAGTCAAGCTACTTAGGCAGACAATCATATAACCTGCTAAACTCTCATTCACAACTCATTTTCACCTTTGTAGAACAATGCTATGGCAGAGGTTCAGGTTACGTTAGTAGAAACATATAGAAATGTATAGCAATATAAAATGTCTGTGAAAATAAATAGTGGATTGTTCCGTTTCGACAAACAAAATACTAAATATGGAGTTAAGCATGTAAAATAGTATTGCACAATAATGCTATCCAACCCTTCTTACACAGGGATCCATCAAATATTGCCTATACTTTACAGGAGTTACATATTAATGATCATCATTGCCCACCATTGTTTATACATAGTGAAAAGTTTCAAACGTCTCAACTTAGCCTCAATCCATTGTTTAACTATCAGTCTATTTGTGAAAGGCAAGCAGAACTTTCCATCATGTTTTAGTACTTTTGTGGCACATAATATAGTGGTGTATACAAATTTGAATTTTACAGGGAGTTATGAAATTGAGAACATATTTGAAGACTGGCTGTAAAATACAGAGCACAGAGACCCAAACCAATCTACAGACCTTTACTATTGTCAAGCCTACTAGATTATGGGGCATGGAGGAACAAATTATATATAAAGTTATCTAAATAAATTTGACCTAATGCAAATTATGCTGCACAATTTCTGTCAGTATTTTTTTTATCAATTTGAGAATTAAACATCTTTATTTGTGAAATCTGTCCTTTTTGGAAATTATGCTGTACATTATGAGGCACAGGAGGTAAATGGTGCAATTACAGAAGTGCCTACATTCACTGATCTCACCATTGCCCATTTTTTATTAGCATTTTATTCATGAAAGTGAAACAAAGCCTAAACATTCTAATTGCAAAACTGTGCCCATTGTTAGCTGTGCTGAAACAGTTTTTTCAAGCTAACTTCCCCCAAATAAATATGTAATATAAAAAATTACATAACAGGTACCTATTTTAATGTGGTCCTGTATTGCCATCTGGTGCATATTATGGAATGCAGCACATTTTCATTGTTAGTGTTGGGCGCACCTTTCAAGAGGAGCCCCCAGGTTAACAAGAATAGTGCACTGTATTACACTGAATGCTCTGCCACCAGGGAAGCCGCAGACTTGTGCTGCCCTGGGAGCAGTGTATTTGAGTGAAATATGGAGTGGCTTTGAAGCAGCCGCACAGTGTTTCACTGTGCAGGCGGCAGCCCACTTTCATTGATAAGAAAGGAGAGAGATCCCTTGCAGGAGGGTACAGGGAGTGACTGTAACCCTTATGCAAAGGGGTGTCTAGGGGTGTCCATGGGACAGCCCCTTCCGCCCCTCCAGAGGGCTGCCATCAGGGGGTTCACAGACAGTGTGCCACCTTTTTGGTGGCGCACTGACAGTGCGCCTCCAGGCAGTTTTTGTACCTCTGCGCCTGTATCAATAATACGGACAGGGCGCAGAGGCAAAGGGATTCCCTCATTTGCATAGGGCCACTCCCCCATGCAAATGAGGGACAACCCACTGGGGATAGCACTATCTGTATTACAGAAAGGGTTGCACAAGCATCTGTGGCCCTTTCTGTAGTACCAAAGTGCCCCGGGGGTGTGCAAAGAGGGCGCTAACAGCGTTACGCCCCCAGGGCACTTTTGTAATACGGCCCCTGGTGACATTCACAAACCATGTGGATCTAAGCCTTGTCACGATAACCCCTCATATGCTGTTTTAAATGTTTTAAACAAAAATAAGCATTGGAATTCAACAGTTATAGTTATCAGTTATCTCAAGTAAATCTAATTTTCGTGTAAACCTGTTCTGAAATTTTGTGGTATCACTATTGAATTTTCCTAATGGAAATTGCTAATGGAACACTTTTTGGAACACCCCTCTTTTTCTCAGCTCCTGCTTGACGGATCTCCCAGAAACCTTTGAGAAAGTTGATGAGACTTTGGTTTGGAAACTTTTGTGAAGATTTGTCAAATGGCTCAAAAGTTATAAACAAAGCACCAAATGCTTGTCCTATGAAAATGTGGTCCTAACTCTAACTAATCAGTAAAAAAAACAAATGTTAAAGGGCCGTTATAGTTAGGTAAATGTCAGTTAAAATGTCAGTTAAAACACACAGTTTAATATTTACAAAACCACTGAAATGTATCAGTTATTTTTAGTTATTTATATCTCAAGTAACTGCAACTCATACCCTAAAGTAACTATGGCTCGCACTATGCACAGTATTGTCATCAATTAAGTAATTTCAGACGTAGTAGGGATCTTTTCAATGATGTCATAGAATATGTCATGAGTAATATAATATTGGAAGTAATTAGAAGTGCATAATGAGGGCACAGTTATAGTTACTTTAGGGAACAAGTTATAGTTACTTGAGATAACTATAACTGGGGAATTTCAGTTGTGTTCATTTAAAAAGGTTTGATTTTACTGACATTTTCACAGAACTACAACACCCCTCTAACTTTTGTTTTTTCCAGTGAATTCTTAAGATTTATTTTTAATGTAAGTAAGATAATATTACAATTCCTAACGATAACCTCGCTTTAACAGTTGTTTTTTCAGTCAGTGAATTTCTATAGTATTTTGTATGTAAAGTAAGATGTTCTTCACTTTGCATGTCGTGGGTTTGAATGCAGAGCTGTGCACAACCACCCTGGTATCCAAACGCCTACCGGTGCCCGTTCATCCACAGCGGACAGTCTTTGGCAAGAACCTGCTCCCAATCCCCCCCACTGGCAGTCAATCCCCCCTGAACATGTGGCAAGGAGTTGGACACAGGGTCTGGTCTGCAGCTGCGCAGCATGGAGTTGGGCTCACACTGCAGTGCATGGCTCAGAATGTATAACAATATAAAGGGTGCCATTTTACTAAGGAACAGATACTCGCTTTGTGAAAAAGTCACCAATCATTATGATCAAGCATATATTTTATAAATTCATGCATTTCAATATTTAATATTAGTGACTGACTAAAATATTTCCAATAATACCTTTACAAAAAACCATAACTAGAGGTTCCCGCTCTCCAGCTGAAGAGCATATAGCTTCAGTTTGCAATGCTTTGTAAAAAATATGGTAAACTCTCCCAATGATCCAGGCGGTCTTGCTGGGATGGGCTGTTGCACTCTGTGAAGCCCCCCTAAACATCGAAAACAACATTTAAATACATGTTTGATGTTTTTAAGTTACACAATCATTAATCACCCCAAGTTTGGGGTGATTAATGATTGTGTAACTGAATTTGAGCTTTAACTCGAGCACCTGCTTTACTTTATCTATTAGTGCTTCCTGTTGAAGCTGACTTTTGTACCTATTTTAGAATGGCTCTGGCATCTTGCTGGCAGCTTGCCGGCGCCATTCTAAAATAGTTACAAAAGTCAGCTTCAACTTTGACCCGATCCGTTAAGCTCGCGGATTTTGCGGGAAACCGCGAATCTCGCGGATTGCGAATTTGCAGAAAATCCGCAAAATCCCCGAGCGGAACGGATTTTCCGCCAATGCTTACTTAATATACCTTTTTAGATTGTTAACTGGGTCTTGGAGCAAGTAGTCTAGATACTTAGAGGTATTTTCAAATAGACTTCACATGGCCAAAATGATTGGATAGCCTGGTGGTACATTGATGTGTTTATGAATCTTAGGTATAAGATACAAGATACGAGTTTTGGGTGAGTCTACTTTAAGGAATTTGAATTCTGTTTGCGTTATGAGCCCTGCTGCTTTCCACTGTGGTAGATCTGCATGAAATTTTATTGTTACTACTAAGAGAATAACTTTGTCAATCTTTCAGTAGCACTGGCCATCGATCAACTGCCTCATGGCTTCCTCCTGATGCATGGTTAGTGGCCAAAGAACTATATTGTCAGCTTTGTCGGCCTGTCTTACCAATATGTCAGGACGAAGACCTAACTTGGACACCAGGATTTTGTAACCTTTTGTTGATGAATAAACTGCCAAATGTTGTTCTAATTCGCTGTATAGTTCTTTATCTTGCACTACCCGGTCTGAAAATAGGTCTATGGAATCCCTTGGTATCTAAAGTACCGTTACGTCACGCAATCATCAATGAATTGCCGCCTATCATATTAAAGGCCGCACTACTTAATTGTAGATCTCTCCCAGCCCATGCCCATGATATCTGGCTATTACTTGATACCTATAATTGGGATTTATTGTTTCTTACCGAAACGTGGATAAAGGACTCCTCCAATCCAGACATCACCTTGGCTACTCCCCCTGGCTACTGTCTCTCCTGCATCAATCGAGACAATTCTAAGACAGGAGGGGGTCTTGCGATTGTCGCTAAATCCCATCTTAAATTTAATTTGACAAAAATCCCTAACCTTGGCCTCATTGAAGCCGCTCATTTTTCAATAATGGACCCTGCGGGTACCATCTGTGCAGGCATACTAGTCTATAACCCCCCTGCGGTTACCTCTTCCTCCCTGACCACTTTGATGCATACTATTGCTGATTTCTCGCTTAAACATCCCCATTTCACTGTTTTAGGAGATTTCAATATTCACGTCGATAATCCTTCTTGCACTCTTGCATCCTCCCTGTTAGATACCTTACAAGGTCTCACCTTGCCCCAATTGGTAACCGGTCCGACCCATATTGCCGGTCATACACTTGACCTCATCTTTTCTAATCTTCCTTCTCTTTCTACCTTTTCCCCCATCCCTTTGACTTGGACCGATCACTTTCTTATTCCTTTTTCTTTCTCGACCCCTTCCCCTCCTCCCCCTATTCCCCTTATTCAAGGAACTAGACGCAAATGGACCAAAGTTACTTGTGTCTCCTTGGAGCCTCATTTTCATTTTCACCTTAAACAGCAAAATGACCTTGATTTTGAAACCTTGAGACTGAACTCGTCTCTCTCCGATGCACTTGACTTGGTTTCCCCTCTTGCTCCTGTTACCTCCTTTAGATCCCGTCCCTCTGCTCCCTGGGTTTCTCCTCTGCTACGCGAAGAGAAGAGCAAATGCAAGCGGCTGGAACGTAAATGGAGATTCAATTACGATCCTTCAGCCAAACTGGCTTACAAATCTGCCCTGAATGCATTTCATAAACTTAAACGCTCCTCAATGAGAACCTACTTTTCCAATCTTATTCAGCAGGCGCAGAATTCTTCAAAAACTCTTTTTTCTATTGTAAAAGATTTCGTTCACCCCCCTGCCTCAAAATCCCTCTGTACCCCCTCACAAGATCTTTGTAATGGATTATCTGATTTTTTTCAAGAAAAGATAATTAAACTCTCCTCTTCCTTTGCAACAACTCTGGACCACCTTGACGATCATCTTTGTCCCTCTTCCTCCTGCTCCTTTAATTCTTTCACTGAACTTACTTCTGACCTTGCGTTAGCTTTGCTTCGCAATGTTAAGTCCGGTTCCCCTCTGGACCCTGTCCCGGCTAAAGTCATGGGCGTTCTTGCCCCTATTCTAGTGAACCCTTTTCTTTCCATCTGGAATTCTTCTCTGTCACATGGTCATTTTCCTTCAGTGTGGAAACAGGCTAGACTTGTCCCCATATTGAAAAAACCTGGTGCCGACCCCTTACTTTTTAGCAACTACCGCCCCATCTCGCTCCTGCCTAAACCTGCTAAGATTTTGGAGAAGGTTGTACAGAAACAAGTGGCGGAGTACCTAGAGTCTAACCAGCTGCTGCATGACTCTCAGTCCGGCTTTAGGTCCGGTTATAGTACTGAGACCGCACTGCTGGAGGTCTCTGAAATTATCAGGGAATCAGTGGATAAGGGCGAGGAGGCCATGTTGATCCTCCTCGACCTATCCGCGGCATTTGATACTGTCTCCCATAAAATACTTACCACCCGCCTTCAACAGCTCGGGGTTGGTGGGACAGTTCTGGCATGGATCACCTCTTTTTTGTCTAGCCGCTCTCAAAGGGTTATGATGCACCCTTTTGAATCCGAGGACAAACCTCTCCTGTGTGGAGTGCCCCAGGGCTCTGCTTTGAGTCCACTACTGTTTAATGTTTATGTGGCTCCTTTGGCCAAAGTAGTGGAGTCCTGGGGGGTCAGGGTGGTCTCCTATGCTGATGATACTCAGCTTATTTTTTCATTCCGAGACCATTCTGACCCCCTCTTCTCTAATTTTAGAAACTGCCTTGGAAATATCTGTACCTGGATGTCTGCTAATCATCTTGCCCTGAACACCGATAAAACGGAGGTTCTTTTCTTCAGTAAGAAATCTCCCCCTCCTGCAATCCTCTGGTGGCCTCCCATCTTGAACCCCCCTCCCTCCCCGGTGCAGGCAGCTCGCAATCTTGGCTTCATTTTTGACAATTCTCTGTCCGGACGTGTTCAAGTCAACAAAGTAGTAGGGTCCTGTTTCTCCAAACTACGTATGCTCCGGAAAATCTTTCCCTTCCTCCCTCAATCTTCTCGTAAAACTGTGGTTCAGGCTCTTATCACTACCCACTTAGACTATGCCAACAGTCTATATGCAGGTGCTCCCCTTTACATTCCTTGATCGTCTGCAAATAGTCCAAAATGCGGCAGCCCGGCTTATTGGTAACATCCCGGCCCGTACTTCAGTCAGAGCCTATCGACAAGAACTTCACTGGCTCCCCATTCTACGTCGCATTGATTTCAAAATACTGATCCTGACATTTCGGGCAATTCATGGATTCGGCCCGTTATACTTGAGAAAACGTCTCAAAATTTCGGCCTCAGTCAGACATCTTAGATCCAACAATCTGCGTCTGCTGATGGTTCCTAGATTCAAGCTTTCTCGGACTGGCGGCAGATCCTTCACCGTCACTGCCGCCAAGCTCTGGAACGGTCTTCCCCTTGACCTCAGGTTTTGCGAATCTGAGCCTATCTTCCGTCGCTAACTCAAAACCTGGTTGTTCACTAAGCAGTAGGATCGGACTCGATCAATTGCGCCTTTCCTAGTCCATCTGTATGATTTGATTCTGGTCTCTCTCTATGGGGATAGTCATGTAATCTAGCGTCGGGACACCTCCGCCGGAGGTAGCTGTGCGCTCTATAAGCTTCAAAAATAAATAAATAAATAAATAAGTGAAAAAGTCAACCTGGGTTTAAAAGTAAGGGTGGGCATAGTTCACGAAGTAGTGCTACGCTAAGCTATGCGAAGAGCACTTCGCACTACGCGAACTTCACGCAGCACTACGCAAGCTGCGTAGTAGCATGTTCGCACTGTGCAAGATGCATTTTCAATGATTGCACAGTGCGGAATAGCATCCGGCACTGTGCAATCATTGAAAACAGCATCTTGCACAGTGCGAGCTGTAGTATTCTGCTGCTCGAGTAGATTTTTACTCGAGCGACAGCTTTCTCAACACAAACTGGTAGTTTCTCATTGCGAGCGGTTGCGAGCATGCGCAACCACTCGCAATGAGAAACCTGACCTCCCTGTGTTGAGAATCTCGCTGGGATGTCATTTTACTTGCTCACGGTCACGAACATGACGTTGAGGACCGCGAACAAGCAAAAAATTACCACTGCACCACACTACGCTGCACTACGCGTGTTCGCACTGTGCTACGTGCAGCTCGCGTAGTGCGAAGTTGCGCAAACTTCGTAAACTACACGAGCGGAGCGTAGTGCTTCGCCCAGGGTTATTTAAAAGGTGTGTCAGGTCTCTCATACACATTCAAATCATATTCTCTAATCAGTGTGTCAGTAGCTATATTCCTCATATCTCCTCTCGAAAGGCTGTCCAAATCATGTAATACATTCAAATCTGAACCAACAATACGTCATTTCCCAAAGTCAGATTGCATTGTTGTTGCCCTGGTATTTTACTGTTTTCAAAATATTTCGCCAACCTCAATTTACGAGTGAATTTTAAACAATCTATATGTTTCTGGACAATGTCCATATTTTCTGTGGCACAATATGACAAACCACGAGACAGTGTCTTAATTTTTGCTGCATTTAATTCAAAATTTGTTAAATTCACTACGTTCATGTCCAGATTGTCTTTGACTACTTGTTTTTCTTGTGGGCTTCCTTGTTGGCTCCTTTGTTGGTGGTTTGTTCACCTTGTCTACCTGTTTTTCCTCAGCCTCTTCCCCCACTGGAAATGTTTTTTCTTGGCCTCTGATATAAATATATGAGCTACTGTGTGTGTGTTTGTGTATATATATATAAATAAATATATACAAATATATATTATCTACTGGTGGTCGGCAGTAGATAGTTATAGTTAGGACCTAGTTTCCATGGGAAAAGCGTTTTTTCTTTTCCCAATAACTTTGACGCCAGTTGATGAATCGTTGCGAAATTTGCAAAACTAGTGGGGAGCTGCGGTCAGCTCCTGTTTTGAAAGTTTCGGGGTTATTTGCCAAGCAGGGGCCGAGAAACAATCGGGGTCCCAAAATGTTTTTTCTTCATGTTATCTTCTATAGGAAACTTTAGACACAGCTACAGCTCGAACTGCTGAACGGAATTACCCCAAATTTGGCATAAAGGTAGCCCTTGGTTCAGAAAGAGACCTTTTTGTTAAATAGTGTAAATCCTTTCAGTAGTTCCTGAGAAATTAAAAAAAAAGAGGTTGGAAAATCAATTTTCCATAGGAAACTTTAGACATGGCTACAGCTCGAACTGCTGAAAGGAATTACACCAAATTTGCAAAAAGGTAGTGCTTGGTTCAGAAAGCATCCTTTTTTTAAATGGGTAAATCCATTCAGTAGTTGCTGAGAAATTTAAAAAGTAAACATTTCGATATCTAGAGGCACAGTGGATCCGAGCACCCTCCCGACCATGAGCTTCATTCTAATTGGCTGTCAACACTCCAAACCAGGAAGTGTTGGCAGCCATTTTGTACCTCGGTAACAGAAGCACAAGAAAACAGAATAAAAAAAGGTGACAAATAACAAAAAGGGGCAGGTTAGAAACACCCTGACCCCCTAGGCCTGCTCAGGGGGACCCCCAAGGCCAAAAAAATATTTTTTTCAAAATAAACTGTGAGATTCACGCACCCAGCACGAATTTCGTCTGAAAAAAAAAGAACAAAGCGTGGCCACCCGCGCTTTATTGAATTTAAGCCCCCGGGTGGGCTAGGCCCCGGGAAACTGAAAAATGTGTGCGGGGGCCCAATCTCCCCCACACTGCTCCAGGGACAGCCACCTCCTTGTGGCAAGATTTATGAGTTGCGGGGGGCACACAGCCTCCCCCGCAGCCCCAGGAACCGCCACTTCCCCTGGGCTCATTTTAATATATATTTTTTTTAAGTGTGGGGGGCCAATCCCCCCACGCAGCCCTGGGGACCACCACCTCCCCGGGCCAAAATTTACTATTTAGCTGCATGGGGCACGCAGGCCCCCGCAACCTCGGGGACCACCACCTCCCCGGGGCTCTGTTTAAAAAAAATGTGTGGGGAGGGCACCTCCTCGGGGCTTCACTGATGTTGGGAGGGGGGCCGCGTGGCCCCCTTGTGGAGCTCTTTATGGCCCTGGGGACCGCCACCCTCCAGAGCCGGCTCCTGCAGTGTCCTGGGGTGCCCAATGCTGCTTAATTTCTCATAGCAAACACTGGTTTTGATTTTGTAAGCAAGAGCCGGTTTCCTGCTCTCGCTTACAAAATCCAAACCAGATTGCTTTTCCACAAGGGGAGCTGCATGTCAGCAGCTCCCTGTGTGGAAAAGCAATGCCGGCTCCAGCAGAAGGTGGGGAGACGGCATGACGGTGGTGGAATTGGGGTCCCCCGATGGTCCCCAATGGGAAGGCCAGACCTAGGGGAATTGGGTCCCCGGGGCCATGAGTGGCCTAGGAGGGGGGCCACGCGGCCCTCCTCCCGGAATAAAATAAAAAAAGAGCCACAGCCCCGGTGGATGGGGTCCCTAGGGCTAATAGAGGCCTCAGGATGGGGGTCACGCAGCCCCCCGGCTACATTTAAAAAAAATAAAAATAATTATGGCCATGCCCCGGAGGATGGCGTCCCTGGGGAAGAAATTGCAGCGTCCCAGGGTGCCCAACCCAGGACACCGCTGTTTGCTATGACAGGGCGGGTGCATGGCTCATAGCAAACACTGATTTGGATTTTGTAAGCAAGAGCAAGTTTCCTGCTCTCACTTATAAAGTCCAAACCAGTTTGCTTTTCCACAAGGGGAGCTGCACGTCAGCAGCTCCCCGTGTGGAAAAGCAAGGCCGGCTCGCACAAAATGGCAGGGAGCTGGCGGGACTGTGGGGGAATTGGGGTGTGCCCATGGTCCCCAATGAAAAGGCCAAGCCCCGTGGGATGGGGTACCCTGAGCCATGAGTGGCCTAGGAAGAGGGCCACGCGGCCCCCCTGCTGGAATAAAAAAAAAGTGGCACAGCCCCGGGGATGGGGTCCCGGGGTTAATAGAGGCCTCAGGAGAGGGTGGCAGTTATATTTTTGGGGACGGGGGATGCAGTCACCTTCCCTGAGACTTTTGGAGTCCCCATGGACCCCATCACCAGGCTGAATTTTTGGGATGTAGAGACGGCCATGCAGCCTGCTCCCCAAGCCTGCAAGAGGCCCCAGGGACCCTAACCCCTGGAGCTGAATTTTAAATGAAGGGGAGGGAGGCATGCTGGCAAAAGGCCTGATTCCTTGAGCCACAGTACAGCTTGAGGGGCCCAATCCTCCTGGACCAGTTGATAATTGGGGAGGGAGGCATTGGGCCCCATCCCTCGAGCTGTAGTCAGGGTTCTGGGCACCACATCCCCAGGGCCTAGTCAAGCACTCTCCTGTGCAGGGAATACAACTGTGCTCCTGCCTAGGTGAGAACAGAGGAAAAATCTGCTCCCACGAGGGCAGGAGCAAATGAATGCTGTTAGCTCCTGCCAGCCCTCAGTATGATGCAGGTTGGGGAGCTGTCTGTGTCCGTAGGCATTTGGGGCTCCTCAAGAGCCCCAACAATGGACACATTGTGTGTGTCCCAGGTAGGTACGGAGCACCTGTCAATAAAATTATTGGCTGGCTGCTGTTAGGGAAGCAGGAGGGTTCTGCTGGGGCCCTGGTACCCCCCCCCCCCCGCGATCCCCCAATGAAATGCATATTGTGGGTGCTCCTGGTGGGCAATGGAGCACCCAATGCCAATAAAACAATGTCAACTTCCGACGGCACCCACAATGGGTGCTATCTGGGGTGATGCCAGAGGCTGTGGGGGCTGTTGGGCTCGCCTGTGCCCCCACCCAACTTTGAAAAAATAGGTGAGGGTGCCCAGTTGTGCACTCGGATGCCTAAAAATATATTTATAAAGGAATACAATGAATAATAAATGAGCGGCAGGAGCCACTCCATTAACATTCACTGCTCCAGAGAAGGAGTGCCATGTAATTCCCTGCAAATGCTTTTTACTTATATTTTTGGGAGCCTGTTGGTGCCCCTAAAAGAGGCATGGATTCATCAGCTGGAGTGTAAAAACCTTGCGTTGTTGGTTTTATGGTTGCACTTTGCAATCTGAAAAAAACAAAAACCCAAAGGCTGTTGATGTTTATTGAAAAAGCTTGTAATAAAAAACATTGTGTTACAATTGCTATTATTAGGCATTGCTTGTATGAATCTATAAAATATACATTTAATCATCGCACATCTAATCACTATTGTTTACCGAAACTGTATGGAAATGTACCACTGACTATCCTGTTAAATAGTACATGATTTTCAATAATTTTAACAGTACAATGTTGAAAAAGCAATTGTCAATTGCTGCTCATGTACCAAGAACCATAGTATAAAAAAAGTCTTACTGATGCATTTGCGTTTGTCCATATTATGTTGTAGTATTGTGATTTTAGAATGAGTTGCTTACTTCACATAATTAGTTCCTGAGCACATTTGTACTTTTAGAATGTTAGCAATACCAACCAGTGCTTAAGAATGCTCTTGTGGTTTGGCACCAGCTACCCGAACCTCCAAGCCTTTCAATTCTTTCAAAATGTTTGATGGTCCATGATGTTTGCCAACTCTCTTTGGAGATGGTTCAAAGACCAATTTCCTGAGTTGACAGCATCCTTCCTACAGATGTTTTTCCTGAATTTCCTATTGGTAGCAATACTTGCAGGGCTAATAAAGGCCTTTACAGAGGAGTCCACAGACTCAGAGAATGTTAACAATACAAGCTACTTCAGGCACAATTGTTTGTTTATAAGAGGTTTGTAGAGAAAAGGTGAAACTAGAGTGGGAATGAAATATAGATTCAACAATACACAATGACTGAAAATGGTAGATCAACTATCGTTTGGGTTATGAGCGCTGGAGCAATTTGGAAAATGGTGGCCTTGATGTATTTCTTTGGGTACTTTTGAGATGCACACATGTCAAAAAATTGGCAAGGTGCTTACGCTAGAATGACCTGATTCAAAACTGTGGAAATAATAATTGTAACCTAGGAAAGCTAAAAGCATTTTAGAATCCAAACAGGTTGCTTTTTATCATTTAATATTACTCTTGGTAATTCAAAAAGAGATTGCCAGAGGGTGGCCAGAAAGCCTATTACAGTAATGTATGTAATATCTAGTTTCCCTAATGTCTGTGTTTATTAGAAAGAAGAAGTCAGGTTGGTTACATTGGTGTTCAACTGGTACCAGGAAGAATAGAACAAGGTCAGTTTCAAATCTGCCCTGTTTGACTACCACCAGCAAACTTGGGACACCAAGAGGAAGGATTAGCTGAAAGCGTCGATGCCAGCTACAACAGCAGCAAAGAAATTCAACTCAAGAACTGTGCACTGACCTCTCAAACTTTTTCTCCAGCAAAATCATAGCCACATATAACAACTTTGCCCCCCAACTGGACCCTAGATACCTTGCAGCAGGTCTACCAATATCAAACTAAGGAAACACCCTGGCCATATGGAAAGCCATCATAATGGAGGTCACCACAACAATCAAAGACCATACAAGCTGGGGCCTCGTCATACCCATGCCCCACTATGCCTACACCAGGGGGTACAACAAGGACTCCATCCCAATCAGTGAATCTCCCACTCTCATCCTCAACATCTCCATCAACACAGCCACCACCCCAGAAGCATTGAAGCACGCAGCATTCAACAATCTCCCGAAAAAGCTCTCAGCAGACCTAGCCAAGCTAGTGGACTGCTGTCCCATATCCCTTCTACGATTCCTTCTACAAAAAGCCATCAAATGATGCCTCCCTGACTGCCTCATCAACCACCAGCATCTGGATGCCTCGTAATCAGGATTCAGATCAAACCACAGTACAGAGACAGCCTTCATCGCAGCAACAGACAACATATAGATGTTACCTGACAGAGGTGAACCCATAGCCCTTATCCTCCTTCAACTCTTTGTGGCCTATTAAGCAGTCTCCCATCCCTTCCTGTTCAGACTACACACGACGTGCATCCAAGGACCTACCCTCCGATGGATCTGCATATTTCATTTTGAAAGGATACAAACAGTCAACAGTGTCCTACCCCTCTGAAGCCTGTAAATTCATTTGTGGAGCACCACTTGATTCCTCACTAAGCCCGACCCTATTTAACATCGACATGACTCTGCTTGTAGACGTCATGTGAGCACACAGCATCAACATCCTCCCCTACGCCAATGATACACAACTGATATTGTTCCTCTCAGACAAAACACCTAGCACAGGGAACAACATCTACTTCGACATCACCCCATCTGGATGAGTATCAGCTGGTCTAAGCTGAGCATAGACAAGACCGAACTGGTGATCTTTCGAAAGGATGCTTCATTGTGGGACTCCGCCCTATGGTCTGCAAACCTTGGGCCCACCCCTAGTCCATTAGCACGAACCTTAAGCTCGTCATCGACAGCGACATGCCCACCTAGGTCAACTTTATTGCCACCTCCTGCTTCATGCTTCCAAACTCTGAAGATGTTAAAAAGGGTCTACAATTGACTACCAAACAACACTTATCACCTGCATACAAGACCATGTGAACTCCCTCCATGCATGAATCACCAATCAACATTCAAAAAGACCACAGACTGTCCAGAACACTGCAGTGAGACGTGTCCTTAGCTTAACCCCTTCCACGCTGATGACGAGCTGGGCTCGTCATGGTGTAGCCTCCTCGCACGCTGATGACGAGCCCAGCTCGTCACGTAAAGTGCGATTTACAAAAACTCAGCGCAGGAGCGGAATTCCGCTAGCGCGCATGGAGTTAACATACCGATCTGCATCACACCACACCTGAGGAACTCCACTGGATACCATTATTACGCATGCACATTTCAAGCTTTTCACCCACACATACAAAGCACTTAATATCACAGGCGCATACTACCTGAATAGTTGCATGTATTTCCACCAACCCTCCAGGTACCTCTGCTGAGCCAGTTTCTCACTCCCACATGTCTGACACACACACGTGCCAATCCTCCTCATGCATCACTCCTACAGTGTGGAACAACATCAATACCTCACTGTCATTTCTTGAATTTCACAAGAAGTTGAAGACATTACTCTTCAAGTAAGTCCCCCTGAGACTAGCCTTACACACCTGCTAAGCATTAGAATATCCTCACGGGTGACTATGTGCTATAAAATACACATAACATCACATACTGCACTTTGAGTGAGCATTAGGGCGGGATTAACATGGTGTCCTTTGTTGGCATAGATCACAGCATGAGCACCTGTTTTATGCACCTGAAGTCCATAAAGTCAGTTAATTTAACCTGATATTTTGAATAGAGTTTCTCTTCTAAACAATATAACTTGACAACAGTGAGCAAGCTTTGTCTCTTATTGTTTCTGAGCTGCACTGTTTAAATTAATGCAAAACTCTGCAAAATATCAGGTAAAACAGATGTTACGCTCTTCCCTGCACCAGCAAGGCTCAATATGATAGATCCCCTTGTGGTACTTCAGCTAATTTTAAACTAAAGAGTAGGAGCTGCTTTAAAGGACTGCTGTTTGTTCCGATTTCTTTTCACTCAGGTTACTGCATTTTTGATACCGCTATGATCCACAAAGGCTTAAAAAAACACTCCCCACACTGGCTCTTTCACAATGACAGAAAAAAGCAAGCATAATGCAGAGGGTAGTGCATTAAAAGCCACAAATCTGCTATCTCATTGTGCTGTGGGGAGCAAGTGCGAGGACGGGGATGGTGCAAAGCATGTTGTGTCTTGAAACCAGGCAAACTCCTTCATATAACAATGTTAACTAAAGGCATGTGCACAAGAAATATTAAACTGCCTACTGAAAGTCTACAATTGCTATATCATCCCCCAATCTGGAGTAACCCTTCCTTTTGATATACCATTGTGTTATATAACCAAATGACATAACCCAACAAAGCCATAAGCCTTACTTAGCTAAGTTCTTGAGGCCGTTGAGACTGTCTGAGTCAAGCTTTGTGATCTGGTTTCCATCGAGGTGAAGTTCGGTTAGAGAACTTGGTAGACCTACAATAGAAATGTTACACGTATTTTAAAATATCAGCACATTATGACCTTTATCACATTTATCTTTTTAGGATAGTTAATTTATAATCCATTACATGCTTATTTTCAATTTGGATGGGCAGGCCAGCACATATTAGAATCTTCTATGTCAAGATCGTTGGTTTAAGATGGACATTAGGTGAATGAAAATTGAATCCAAGGCAGCCATTTTCTGGGCAAACACGTTTCTGTCTTTTCTCCCATTACAATGAAATATTGCCCAAATTGGCAACAAATTGAACCAGTTAGGGATATGAATGTTGGACAATACTTTCTAGCCCTCTTCACATGTTGCAGGTCTTTTCTTCTGCCTTTTTGGATTGCTTCGCCTTCACACGTCTCCATGTTCTAATTTAGGAATAGAGTATACCACTCTAAGGACCCATGAAGTGCTATCATGAAACTTAGGGATGCCATTGAATGTAAAGTATATGCTTTTAGTGTTGCATGGATTTTTCAGAAAAAGAGCTTAGGATGATAGAGAATGTGTCTAACATTTATTTCTATGAAAAGCATTATCTTCCCCTTAAAAGACACAACTGATCAGAAATGTAGACTTAAACGAAGAGAAAAAGTACAGAGTGCTTGGTCAGAAAAATAGAATCACTTTTCTTTAATTTCATAAGTATCCTGGCAATCACATTTTGCAAGTGTTGCAATCGCTTCAAGGAATATTTATGTAAAACAGTTAAAAAGGATTTTCCATTATTTAAGTGGGAGGACACAGCCACATAACCCAGCATTACACAGCCCCTCAGTATAAGTGGTGTGGATAATAAGCTGGTTTCCCCACCACATAGTTACAGATACGTGGGGCACTGTTAAAATCTCGCCCATTACGAGTTTGACTCTGGCTGGGGGTCCACTAACAAAAGGGGGTAATCGGTCATTCCAAATCCAATTTCACAGTGATTCTTAATTTTGTGTCGGATTATAAACTGGATTTTTCATCTTCTTTTAGCAACAGAATTCTCCAGGTGAAAAATAAGAGATCAGCAGTGTTTCTACACATCTCATAATTCTGATGGAGACTGTAACTGCTGTTACTAACTGTTAGACCTGTCAACCTTAGGTTGGTCTTCCCCCAAACATTTTGCCTTACTCCTCCTACATTTTGTTGAATTTATACTGTTTAAAACTCCCATTGTGGCGTGGAAAAAATAAACCTTTTTAATATATAAGTCACCCCTAGGGTAGGCCCTAAAGAGCCCAAAGGGTAGGGTGCAATTGTTTCAAAAAGTAGGACACAAAACTTTACTTTTTACATGTCCTGGTAGTGAAAAACTCTTAAACTCTTTTTTCATTACTGCAAGGCCTACCTTTCCCATGGGATAACATTGAAGTTACTTTATTACATTTAAAAACATGTAATTTCCAAATTGGAGCATCTAGTCAGTTCATGTTTGGAGTCTTTGGAATTATAATGAAAGACCCTCTTTTATGGTAGCATTGGATTTTAAATTACAATTTTGAAAATGCCAATTTTAAGAAAGTTGGAATTTTCCTGCCTTAGCCATTTAGTGTCTGTAGCCCTCCCTGGGGTCAAATGACTGGGTGTAGCTGAGAGTTTGGCTTTGTGCATTCCTCCCAGACGGCCGCACACAATATAGAGCTTAGGTGTGCTTGGATGGGCAACTATTGTCAGGATGTGAGGGCAGAACTGGGTGTACCCCTACTTACAATTAATTAGACTGTGTCGTGACTCCACACAAAGGGTTTTTATACCGCCTGTAGTTAGTCTGGAGCCAGAGCAGGGGTGGCAGGAAGCCTTGGACTGCAAAGTTAAATCTCCAGAAACTCACTTTAAAGCCCAAACTGGGTAAACATTTTAGACCTCAGACACCAACTCTTCAATATGCTTTGGGACCTGTGGATACTCTGCTAGGTAGAAGGACTGCTGGGTTGCTGAAAAGACTGACAATCTGCCTTACTGATGCTTTGTAGGACTGCTGCCTGTTATCCTCTTGCCTGGGTGAGAAGGACTGGACCAGCATCTATTAAACGCAAAACATCAGAGTGACTCCAAGGTCTAGTTGTCTGGCATCATGACTAGAGCCTAAGAGACAGAAGAACCCACCATCTGTGAGTCAAACTTGCCAAGTATTTTCACCCCAGTCCTGAACCCTCAGAAGTGGGCCTGAGGATGCTTTGCCAGCCCATTTGTGGATCCACCAGAACCAATCCATCATTACTATTGCAAGGTTTCTCCCAGTGCAAGTACTCCACATTGTCCTCCACGTCAGCATTAGAGCTGCTGCTGTGTGAAGCTTCACCAACGCAGGCCCTCACATCGCAAACCCCTTATTGATGGCATCCTCAAGAACACCGCAGGTGCTCTTCTGAACCTGTACATCTCCTTTACTGTGCAATGCATCCTCGATGCCGAACTTTGAATAGTGAACCCGGCAGCTCCTCGGAAATTGATACATCGCCTGGGCAGCACAATGCATTCTTGAATCAAAACCTCCTGTTAGAAATGGGGGTCTCTAGTTGGCAGGGGTTGGTACCTTTGTCAAATAGGGACCCTTGCTTCTAGTCAGGATAAGGGGGATACACTCCTAAAATGACCCCTGCCCACTCTCTTGGTATCTTGGCATGAGCAGACAGGCTTAGCTCAGAGGCAGTGTTTAAAGCATTTGTGGACACATACAGTAATACAGTGAAAACGCTACAAATGGACACCACACCAGTTTAGAAAAATAAGTAATCTTTATCTAAACCAAAAAAAGACAGAACGACAAAGATCCACAATTCAGTATCAAACATTTCCGTAAAAATTGGTTATTCACTCCAATCAAACTTGTAGCAACAAATAATTCCACCTGGAGTCATTATGATGTTGTGACAGATGAAAATCCTAAACAACGGCCCGGCCGCTAACTGCACGGCATCAGGCCCGGAGTCTAGCAGACCCACAAAGAACAGCACCTTGTAATTGCTGAAAGCAAAGACGGGCAAGGCGTCGTGGAGGTGATGCTTCGTTGGCGCCTGCGGCCTCGGTTCCTTATGACCCCAGGGTAGGTGATGCTTCTATTCCTTACAGCAGCGTTGGGGAGGTGAGTTGTTGGTTCTTTACGTTGTCGGCCAGGTTATGTTACGGATAGCGGCAAGGCGGGAGTTCCTTACGACAGTGCAATGTCAATGGATTCAGGATTCACCCACGTCAAGGATTAGCTCCGCAGGTTTGTTGTGGCTGGCAAAGTAATGATCATGAGTGAAGTCGGGGCTGTGGTGCGAGTCAGGACATTGCGTCATGGACGTCACAAGCGGTGTACTCGACTCCGGTGCAGGCAGCGGCGTCGGTCACCGGCGTCGGTGTTGCAATTTCCTTCTATAGCAGCTGAAACAGCAGTTCAAGATGCAGAGAGGCAGAAGGGATGAAGTCTTTGTTTCCCTGAGACTTCAGAACAGGAGGCAAGCTCAGTTTCAAGCCCTTGGAGATCTTTTCTTCGAGCTGGTGACAAAGCAAACAGCAAAGTCCTTTTCTCATTTCCTTGGCAGCAAGTAGACACTGCAGGCCAACTCCAGATAGCAAACAGCACAGGGGCAGTATTCCTACTCAGCTTATCTGGCTCTTCTCCTTGACAAAGGTTCCTCTTGATTGTCCATAAGTGATCTAAAAGTCTGGGGTCTGGGCCCCCTTTTTTATCAACAACACCCTTTGTTCTCTGAAGGCAGAGAGTGTCTGTACCCAGCCAAAACCAGTTCTGTCCTCACTGGTGCAACTTCCTGGCAGGAGGTGGAGACAGCATTGTTGAAAGCATACCAGGCCCATTCAGGGAAATACCAAATCTCCTCCCCCTACTCTAAATGCAGCGAGGTCTATTCTGCCCAGCCCTGACTCATCAGACTTCTGGAGCCAATGCCCTTCTCCAGCCCCTTTCATCCAAAAGCTAGACATGCAATACACAAAGCTAGCAGAGGCACACTGGATGGTTAGGCAAGAAAATACCTACTTTCTAAAAGTGGTATTTTCAAACATAGAATGTAAAAATCATAATCACTCACTATCTTGTTCCCAGGGTCAGTTATGTTTAGAAGATGCTATAAACAAACTCCCCATTCTGGCCTATGGGAACAAATAGCCTTGCAACAATGAAAAACTAAATTGGCAGAATGTCACTATCAGGGCATGCCACATACATCAGGGCATGTCCTACCTTTCACATAAAATGCACCCTGGCCACAGGAGTACCTTGGGCCTACCTTAGGGGTGACTCATATGTAGAAAATGGAAGGTTTAGGGACTGGCAAGTGTTGGGACTTGCCTAGTCTACATGGCAGTCCCAGACTGCACATAGGCTCTGCAATGGCAGGCCAAAGTCACATTTTACAGACTGATTCTGTGGGTGGCACAATCAGTGTTGCAGCCCACTAGCTGCATTTGATTTACATGCCCTGGGCACACACAGTGCACTGTACTATGGTCTGATAAGTAAATCAAATAAGCCAATCATGAAATCACTCATTCATACAACAATTTACAACAGGGAGCACTTGCACTTTGGCACTGAACAGCAGTGGCAACGTGCTAAAAGCATCTAGACCAGCAAAAACATAGGAGGCAACAGCAAAAAGGGAGACCCACGCCAAGGTGCCAAGTCTAACAGCAGGTGTATGTTTAAAGAAAGGGTTTGGGAATTGTTAATGGTTGGGATACAGCATACTCAAGATAGGTTTAGGGCTAGTGGAACTATGGTTAGAGTGAGTTTAAATGAGGGTGACAGAGAATCATTTATATTGCAGATTATTTTAAGCAGGTGGGTTGTGGCTGGCAAAGTAATGATAATTAAGCCTTACTGCCTGCACCTGTGCACACTAATGGATGTTAATCATCCCCACAAAAATATGAGGGGAGGGTAATAAACAGCCTTTATTTCCATACAAGTAAGGCACAAAGGTAGAACACCTCATCCAAACCTCCTGAGTTGAGAATTCTTGTTATAATCTTATTCCTTACTTGAACATTGTTTTACCCCTAAAGTACATTAGAACTGTCCCCTTTTCACATTTATTTCAACCCTTGATGCCTTACCTTGGCATGCTCCACACTGATTGGAATGGTGATGTAGATTAAATTAGTTTTACCTTACCTGCACTCTACCACCTCTGTTCACAACTAGTCTTATCTCCCTCAGTTCATGGTGCTTGTGCTCTGTGGAGGCTGCAGCAGAAAGTCTTGCATCAGAAGCGTCTCTCGGTTTTATTCTGTGTTGCTGTTACGAGAGTCCCTTATTTATTAGTTCCTTCCTGGCCTCCTGTTTTTTTGCCCTAATTCACCCCTTCTGTGTCTTTTGTACATACCTGAGATGCTTTAGTATCTTGTCCCCTGAATGTTCTACCTTAGTCAGTTGAATCCTAGTGGCAATTTTCACTGGATGCCCCTAGTGGCTCGGCAATTATACAAATAAAAACCTCTGCATGTCTTTTGGCATAATTCTATAAAATACAGCACTGGTGAAGAGTAATCATTGTTTATGTGGCTTAGACAGTGGCTGGCAACCACCACAGCTCATATCCCTGTTCTTCAAGGATATTCAGGGAAGCTGTGCCACCATCCAGTCAGGTTACAGAGATGAGCCTAAGCATTTACAGATAGGAACTAAACCTGCCATTGTTTTGAGTAAAGCAATAAACTGCAAAATTAGAGTGAAGTTTTGTACTTCATGCCATTGGCTCTGGTAAGATTGTCATCTGCATCGCGCCTTGAATGTAACAAGTGCATTTGTTGATAAAATCCTTTCCCGCAGCTCCCCAACAATGGTAGGATTTCTTCCCTGAGCGCCTAACCTGACTGTCTCCACTCATTGTTTACACCCTGTGGTGGATTAACGGCAGGGTGTGACGTGCTTATCACATTCACAACCTGCACACAAATATGAAGGAATCGTTTTTCTCTATCACAGCTTAATGAGGAAAGCCAAGGGTGTCAGTTGCTGTTGTATGTGCTAATTTCATTTGACTATCAAGCATGTCTTGTTGGTGGCTGACTATCCAATCAGTGCAAGTCTCTGCTGCTATATCACCTTTGTAGGTTTGTTTACACCTGGAACCTGAAAGGTGCTCCATTTAGAATACTGTATTGCAGTTCCTTCTTGTTCTCTACGTCTTACCCTCTGCACAATTGTTTTTTTCTATCGTAGTATCTACTAATTTCTTAGAACCTTATCATGGCTGACGCCAGCATGCCCCACTACCCACCTTCTGAAAAGAGGAAGGTGAATAAAATCTATTGTGGAACCTTTCAAATCTTACCTTGCAGAGGTACAGAGGGAAACATGTTCTCCTCTAAGTGCACAATATGTCTTCCTTCACAACCTGTGGCTGGAGGGAAGGACAATATACAATAGTCTGCCAGTATCACTAACAGAGGATTAGAGGGGAATTTTTATTTAATGACTTAGAAATATATTGTGGCAGCAAGGTTAGTGGTGTTAAGATATATCGCTGTCTTGTGGGGTATGTCCAACCACTGTGTGTGATACCCTTCCTAGAGATTAACTAGACAGAGACACCAATAACCTAGGATCTAGAAGAAGTTACTGTCAAAACACCCAGATATGAAGGTAGCAACAGCTGTAACTGAAAGACTTGAACACTATGTTGATTGTAGCAAAGATAAGAAAACATCTAGTGATCAGTAGAAATGTGCTATTAAAGCTGATGGAAAGATCAACGGGACATGCCATACATCTACAAGCTTTCACTTAGCAAACTAAGATTTAATGTGGATATCCCACAGCTCAAATATGTTCAATGAAGGAGACATTTTTACATAGAAATTACTAACAGACAACTGGTTTGTATTGAATGTCTAGACGACGGGGCAACAAATATGATTTTCCAAGTAGGAAACAATGACCTTTACACAGAGACTTCCAGTTGTATGATAAACGTAGATAGGCTGGTGATTAGAGTCCTTGTATATTCCTTTTCCTCATGCACACTATTGGATAAAATTATACACTAAAACGTCTGACATTTGCCTTATAGTATATAGGGAAATCCCAGTCTCCTAGATGGAATGTGGGTTATGCACATTTTGTTCAAAGGGAGGTTTGTGGTTGGGAAGGTATATGTAGCTGAAGGTTTCACAGTAGATCTTCTGCCACTTCTTTTGTCCATACTTAGCCTTTTTTACAACCTAATCAGCTTGCCAGGCTCTTGAATTCTTCTTTATATAAACGTTCTTCTTCCCTAGACAGTGCAGTGGCTGATTTTGTTTCCCACAAAATGTAAAGTTAGTGATATCTAGTCATTTAGCCCCTAGATATACTTCAGTACTTGTTCTTCCCAGACATAAATATAAATGTTTGGAACAAGCTCTAGTGAAGGCTTATTCCCCATACTCTGGCCCTCAATGCAGGAGCTAAGCTGCAAGGGGCAGATGGTGAGGGCTGAAACACTGCTTTCATATTCGTTGGTACTAACCATATTTACAATTCATCTCGGATGGTGCTCTCTTTGGTTGGTGAACTTCTACTCCTAGCTTGAAATGGTTCAGTATTCCATCCACCTATTCATTTCTGCTCCTCTCTGTACCAGTTATTTACTGATAAAATTGGAAAACTGACATGTAATTTTTTTAATCCTGTGTTAGATTCTTTTTATATTCAAAGTGTAGATAGATCGGATTTGCATTCTAGTCCTGTGCCTCTATCAGAGTTCACCTTGCTATATCCATATATGTGGTCTGGATTGCCTCCTTCCAGTTGCCTTTGGATTCTGTTTGTGTTATCTTCCCCCAGGGTCTCACCACCCCAAATAATTTATTGTCCTACCTGGCATGTTACTTGTATTCTCCAGCATTTCTCATGGTAGACATATTTTCTAATTTTCCTATTTTATTTTTCTATCACTCATCACTTTCTTTGCCGTTCTATATCTTCCCCTCTTTTCTTATTCTTGCATCTCCCCAGCTCTTTTTATGATCTTCAACTGTTCTCTACATTTTACATTGTGTTGTCTCTCTTCGTACAGATTTTTGCGACTGTTTATGTGTAGATTGTATGGGTACATTTTAATTTGTTATCTATTACTTTACGTGCAATTACTTGGAATTTTAAAGGGTTCGGGTTACCTATCAAATAACAAAGAGTACTAACTAATTTAGCCAAATAAAATGTTGACATTACTGTGTTACAACATCTTTGTAAACAAGACCTTAGATGTTGCATTAATTTAACAAGAATTAGATCAGGAAGGTGATTGGCTTACATTGAAGTATCAGTTAATAAGTTAAAGCTTACAGTACTTAATGTATATGCTCCGAGATATTTTGATAAATAATTATGACCCATTATTACACACAAATTGATGTCTATCACTGATGAATATTAAATTTTTGGTGGTGATTGTGACCTCGTAATTCATCCTTTTTTGTACTGCTCCTCTAAATCTGCTTTTGTTCCTTCCTCCATCCATAAACAATTCACCTCAACCATCAAACAAGGAGGCCTTCTAGATTCCTGGAGCCTTTGAAATCCATGTTAAAAAAGAGTATACATTCTTTTCTTATGTCCATTCCACTCAATGCAGGATAGATCACACTTTCCTCTCTAAAGCACAATATCCATTTACCTTACATGCTTATGTTGGTACTATTTTCATTTCAGATCATGCTTCAGTAACCTTAGACAGAGACTTTTTTCAATTCTCTGAGAAAGACAAGACATTGACACTTTAATACTTCCCTTTTATTAGAAAACCTTTACACAATGTTTGGAATATTGTATAGGTGAATTCTTTGCATTGGATAAAACTCTGGTTATATCTTTGCAAATCAGCTATGATTCCTTCAAAGTGGCCTCTAGGGACTTTATTATGACGTTTGTCTCAAATAAAAAGAAAACAAGTTTAAGAAATGTATTAGATAACATGAAAAGTTTTAAAACATTAGAAAACTCCAACTTTACATCCAAATCTAAGACATGCTTGAACAAATTAGCAAAATTCAAATCTTAATTTAATAAGCTCTCCAGGGAAGATGTTGCCTCTGGTCTTCTTAAATTCAGTGGCAAATGTTAAGAAGCCCAGAATAAAGTAGGCAGGAAAACTATCTTAAAGTAAAAAAAAAATCATGTCATAATACATACTATGTTTAAAGACAACAACATCTAGGCCAAATTTATGAAAACACTATAAAAATCTCTATACACTAGAAAACAATCCTCTTCAAACTAACATCAATTCAAACCTTTTCTCTATTTGTAAAGAATTTGATATAAATACCAACTTTGCTTCTGTTAAGTGAATATCTCAGTTCAGGACATTTGCATTGCAATCAACTGTATTAAAAAAAGGCAAACCCCTGGCTCTTAAAAGTTTCCCATTGAATTTTATCTTCATTTCTCCAAATTGTTACGTCCAAAATTACATCATCTATTTACATTCTATGCCTCTTCAAAACTGCCTTTGGCACTCGTAAAGATTCTTTAATCTTTTGTATTAATAAAGAAACTAAAGACCCTAGATCATGTAAGCATTACAGGCCAATTTCCCTTTCAATTCTGATTATAAAATGTTTACTAAAATTCTTGTTTTATGCCTAGTTGCGTCTCTTCTAAATTTAATTGGCAGGGAAGAATCAGATTTGTTAAAGGCACCAGGCTTTTCTTTGACATTTTTAACAAACCCAAATCATTTAAACATTCATTAGCATCTAGCTCCCTAGAGGCAAAAAGGTCCTTTGACCGTATGTATTAGAGTTTTATTTTTTTCTACTCTTACTTTGGTTTTGGGCAAAGATTCATTCATTTAGTCTATCTTTTATTTTCATCTCCTAAAGTATCAATTTTTGTTGACAGGTTAATTTCTAACTTTTTTTCTGAGATAGCAGGTATAATGTCCAGTTTACGCTGGTGATATTCTCTTATATTTGTTCCCCCCGATTCCTCCCTGCAGCCATTTTTGGACACAGTTTCTACTTTTTCCTCACTTTCGGGTTATAAATCTAATTCGGACAAATGTGAGATTCTCCATCTTAATAAATGGTGTTTTAAATATGATTTCATATCATCTGATTTTCTTTAAATACGGTAACAAATAAGTATTTGGTTCTTTGGTTTACTGATACCTCAGACTAAACAGTTTCTCTTAATTCTACTACCCTTCTTACAACTCTATCTACCCTTGCCTCCAAATGGCATCCATTGTTTTTCTCATGATGGGATAGGTTGGTTCCCATCATCCTGTTCTATCTATGTGCAATCCCAATTAATATTCAGTCTTCTGTTTTTATTAAAATGGATGCTATCTTAACTGCTTTCTTATGGAACAATGAAAACCTCTCAGGAGATTACAATCTAATACACTCCAAAGAGAAGTAAGCGTCTCTGCTTTCCAGTCATATGATACTGCTTTCTTTTTTTAACCATCTGCCCTTAACCAACAAGATGAATTCACAAACATTTCCCCCTAATGAAAAGATTTAGAGTTTTTTTTATTCATCCTCCCATTTTCAGAATTTCTGCCATTCAGTCACTGTCATTTTTCCAGCTTGTAGACTAGTATTTCCAATATATATCACTACCCTTTCAGTCATTTATCAATTTCTTCATCCCTCGTTTTATTACAATAAACTAATCAAACTTAATAATAGAACTGTCTTTTGAAAATGCTTGTGAGCAAAAGGTTTAAAATAGACCTATCCATTATTTCTGGATCATTCTTGTATCTCCTTTTCTCAAGTTTAATCCACCTTTAGAATCCCTAGCTCTTTTAAAAACAAATGTAATTCCCTGATCCTTCTCATTTTCAATTCCTATTCTTCCCTTGGTTCAGTTACTATATCAACATATAAAGCTTCCCCTCCACAACCCTAGCTCTCAGTCTTTTTCTACAGCATTCCGTAGTTATAGTATCCTTCCTACCTTCCCTGATATTAGGCAAAAAACAGTACTGGAGTTACAATGGGTAACTGATTTATATACCTCTTTCCCCACTTTATAGAAAACAATATGGCTAAAGATATGTAAACCTCTTGTGCTGCCAACACAACTCAAACTCTATTTTTTATATACAACCGACTTATGGTTACCCTGGCTATCCTGCACAAACCTAATTCCACTATTCCATAATTATTCTGGTCATGTAATCTCTCTTTTTCAGATATAAAACACTAATCAATTCTATTTTTTTTCATACACACATAAATTTCACCTTTTCCAATTTTGTTTTTAGGAAGCCTTTTGGATAATTGGAATGATTGTGTGTTTAATGTGCCAACAGTTAGCACACACTGGATAGAATATATACCACCACAATGACGCACTATGAAAGGAAACATTCTTTGGTCACCAGTGTCATTTCTTCTTGATTCCTGCACTTTAACTGCTATCTTACCTCAACACTTAACTGAAGAAGTGTCTAAGTGTCCTTTACTTCTCTGTTGGCTTATTTGATTTTTGTGCCAATAATTTATTCCATTCAATTATTTAATTATCAAATTTACTCTACACTGTTGCTATTTTGACATTTTGTATCGAATTCTTTATTCATCATATACAATGTGTTTGTGCTACATATTCTTACTTTCTCTCTTTTCACATTTTTGTTGATAAATAGGTAATTTGTTAAACTTATCAAAAGACATCTTAATGTACTCATTACACTGTTGACTCATCACCTTGTAAACTTTTATAGTTCTTTATTTAATAAACTCTACATTTAAACTCAAAAAAAGGGGTTACCTTGCCAGCCTTGAATCATATCACCTTATTAAGTACTAACTTAGGTTCACCTCTGGTTCTCTGTCCCCCTGATGTTATTCACAAAGTTGCTCCTACAGTTGCCCTGATTCTGCATCATCTTTGTAATTCATGGCTGTAGGAAGCTGCTTCTCCAGTGCTTAGAAAAGATCCTTGGTAGCAGCCTTACTGAAATACTAAATCTTTGGTGTCCATTTATGTATTGTTTAACTAGTGCCCTACCGTTCTCCTGTAACTACCCGCAAACAATGTAGAGAAATATTTAGATAATCAACTCTGACATCAGATTAATTCACATTCTGTTCTGGATTCTTCTCACTCATGTTTTTGTCCTTTTCATAGTACTATGTCTGCATTGCTTGCCTTAACAGACAACCTACAGAGGATCCTAGATCAGGGCATTTACTACTTAATTCAAGCATGTGCTAAATATTTGTGGATTTGGAACTATTTCCTCAGGAAGGGGGAAAACGTGAGATTGGACCTGTCACATGTCATTCCACATTCCAGGAGAGGGAAAGATCTTGCAATCCTTATTATGTAATGCAGATACACCACCTGTCAGTGTTAATTCCATCCTCTGAGATCCCTCCTCTGGGAGCTGGAAATGTAAGCCCAAATACCACAGAACTGTAGCGGAAAAAACATGCCTGTCAGTTTGTTTATTTTTCTACTTTTCTGTGGTTGTTAGGGCTTACATTTCCACTTTTACAATGAAAAGCAAGAGTATCCAGAGCAGCTTATGCTGAACGAGCTAGTGCTGCAGCCTTCAAAGGAGGACCAGCACTTCAGAATGAGGATGATGTGTGGCACACCTCGACAAGGCATGCAAGCAGAAGCAGGGAGTGTACTTCTACAGAATGCTCCTATTGACAGTCAGCACTTTTATTAATAGGCTGAAACTGGAGCCTTCTATATGGCCGTCTACCTTCTATTCTGGCTGCTAATTAAACATGCATCAATTCATTGCAGGTGATTCTTAGAAGAATCCTTTGTAACAGTGATCAGTGCAAGTGTGCTTCTTTAATTTCATATATATACAACAGGTTATTTCAGATACCTTGAGAGAGAGATGCACCCTTCCAGACTTTTTTCAAGAGAAGTTTCTCAGCACTCAAATATCTCTCTGGTCCTCTTTACTGTAAAAGTGCAGTCATTGGTGGGTGTGCACAAATCACGAGGAGCTGACATTGTGGAGTAGTGTGGCTCACTAGTTCGAGGTGGCAGACCCGGAAGCAGAGGACGGCCCGGGATCAGGGTTCAATTCCCGACGCGTCAGGGTCGTGAACCAGGATCAGCGGACTCAATAATTCTCGCCTCGGTGCCTACTCTAACCAGGGATCACACTTGGCAACTCTGGGCATTAGCTTGCCTCATCTCCACAACGGCCCCCCACAAACGCCGGGGATGCCTGGTTTCACCTTGCAAATACCCAGGAGGCAACATCTCACAGGGAAAGCCGGGACAGGTTACCCAGCAGTCTATAGCACCAGGGCGCCTCCGGGTAGCAGTGCGCTTTACAAGACACACACATTTACATTTACATTTCCCATTGATCCTCACACCACATAATTCCATGTGAACCTTGATGGAAATGGCATCCAATAGCTTTCCCATATTTCTCAAACAATTAACCCTGCACAAGAATGGATTAATGAAAATATTTTGCACATCACTGTCAGAAAGTATTCTTGACAGAGTTCATCGAGAGCATTTTCCAATCGAATCTAAAAGGCTATAAAATGATGTAATTTCCGATAGTTTTCAAGTCAGTCTTTTCATTCTCCAAAATTGTATTTGAATTTCCAGTTTGGCACATATTTAATTATCTTAAATAAAACAGGAGTGTAACATTCCTGAAGTAATCCAACATTGTACATGCCTCACAAAGCTTAGGGGTGGTGAGAATCAAAAAAACTCAACTGTCTTTTATAATCTTTTAGTAGCCACACAGGTATTGACGATGTCAGGGCTAAATGGTATTGTTAATTTTATGTTAGGCTTCCTGGCTCCAACAACAGATTATCACAAATGTTACAGTTTTCAATAAGAAGAAGATCAAATTAACATCAGTTCATGCTCAGTGGAGGAATGATCTGGGTCCTATTTTCTATGTAGTAAAAAGAAAGAAAATATTAAAAAAAGGAATAGTTTCAGAATTATTAATTTTCTAACAGATGCCCCAGGTTTTTGAAATTGTTAGGAAAATTGTCATTGTCAACCTGAAATTTGAATATTGAAGAATAAGCAAAGTTGATACAATCATTTTGATTGCACTTCCCAACATTTTCTAGAAATTTTGTGAGACATCATTGTTGTGAAATAAATAAGCTGCTTGAATCAAAACATGTAGAAGAGCAATTGCAACGCAGAAGCAGCTGTATGCCTGACAGTAACAGTTAATCAGAAAGATGTCAGAATCCAAACAGCATTGTTCACTTGTCATTCTGACCAATGTACACTCAAACCCAACTCGCCTTACCTTGTGGAATGTTGGTTATATTGGTGTCTGAAATACGGATGTAGGATAACTTTTTCATTCCTTGAAATGCTCCCTTTTCTATTCCCGAACTAGTGATCGGGTTGGTTCCAAGTTCTGTAAATATTGTAATGTAGAGAAATTGTTGATTAATACAGATGTACTTTTAAATAAAATCAAATTCATCAGTCATATTTAAAGATCTATTGAATTGATGAAATGGTTATCACAAACTCAAAGATATGCTTTTGGCAAGAAACAACCTCTGCGTACAAACAGCTCCTGTGAGACTAACACAAACTGCAATATTCTTAGCCTTTTTAGGTGTGGCTGCACATATGATCCTCACTAGACAATGTTACTGATTCCGCTTTACAGCCATTACGTTTTGTGGCTGTTAGCTATACTTTATGGATTTGTTTTCCTCTTTATCAACGGTTAGGCAGAGAGTTTGTCTCCTTAGCCATCACCATGGCCACTAGCACAGCAGCCCAGCTGTTTTGCTGTAAATAGACAACAAGTAGCAGAGACCCAGCAGAAGTCTCTTCAGTACCTTCTGTCGACTTGTACTACATGATCTGTATTGGGAAACAGAAGCTGGGAGTCCCTAGTCCTTAGCTGCACTTTTGCTTTTAAACATTCCAGCATAGCCCCCACACACCGACCCTCCTTAGGCAAAGTTTGAGAGGGCCGAACACTGCTGCAGCCACCACATATAGCCACTCCATGGAGTGCCAGTAGGCCATTTCTTCACTTGAAGAAAATTACTTTTGAGCACTCAGTGATGGTACTAGGTGCTTTTTATTTCTAGCAGTTGTTATGCATTTTACTTGAAGTTCCATGAAGTTCCAGCTACTTACTTTTGATGTGTTTGTGGCATGATGTAACAATATGCAGATAACATATTAGATATAACAATGTGTGCTGTGTTTACATGCCAATGGAAAATATTTTAGGACAACTGTATACTTTAGTTATACCGGGTAAAGCATAAACAGTGCATATATTGCCTTGTTTAGAAAAACAGTCTAGACAGAGCGAGATAACGCCCGACGGACGCACGGACGCGGTAAATTCATAGCAATGGAGGTGTTGTTAACTAAGGGTTAGAGTGTATGAGATACACACCCTTTGGCATGGTGGGCCCTTGGCTGCCACCTGCCACTCTATGTATAAAGTCAGATGTCCAGTGAGGTTATTGCTCACCTGGAAGCCTGTTGTACAGTGCTTTGCTTCTTTCTTGGGCCAGCACTCTAGATCTCTCTCTGTGTTCTTGGTTCTGGAGTTCTCCTTCGCCCTGTTGGCAGTTGGAGCTCTGGTTGGACGAGGGGTTGACCTACCTATACCTGTGCTGCAATAAAGCTCTTGCTTCACCTACCTGTTCCTGGAGTCATCTCCTCATTTACAACATTTGGCGACTTGGACTGGCGAGGTGTCCGACCACTGCTTCTTCGTTTGTTGCTGCAGCCCAAGAAGGTTATACAGTGCGGTAGAGCTTCACCCCCTCAAGAACCCCTGTGGTACACAGCGAGGATGCAGACATCGTCTTTCGTGTTAGCGGTGACTATTTTTCCCAAAAATAGACTTTTGTGGAGTTTCCTGTTTCTCTGGATTTCCTTTCCGAAGCGGTGATTGACGTCATTCACTTCGACGTCCAAGAATCCTGGTGAGTTGCTTAGTAACGCGAGCGCGCAGTCGCATGACAACGCAGGCGGCAGCGTCATCGGCAAGCGGCAGCGTCATCAACAACGCAGGCGGCAGCGTCACCAATCACGCTCAACACGAATAGCGTCACTGAAGCGCGTAGCAACGCGTGCAGCGTCTCTGATGCGCATTTTCCATGTGCGTAGACTCTCGCTGTGACTAGAACATCTGACGTGTAGCCAATCACACGCACGACGTAATCGGCCATCTTAAAAGTGTTTCTCTCCGTTGTTGACAGTCTCCAAGGATACGCTCGGCGTGAAGCGCAAAGCATCGTTACCTGCCAACGGATCTTCTCTACTCATTGGAGTAAGCACATATTATAAAAATTATTATTGCTTTACTGTCTGGTGTACTTTATTCTGCTCTTTACCCTATTTGTGGTCCATAAAAGATTATTCCCAACTCATGGCTCAATCGATCAACGTTGCCCTTCCTCCTCAATTCTTGTCAGAGCCAGGCAATCCACCAATAGCGTGGGAAGACTGGATAGTCATGTTCTACAATTATATTGAAGCTCTAGATGGAGAGGACTATTCACCTAAACGCAAAAAAGCTCTATTAATGACCACTTTGAGTAAAGAAGGACAGCGCCTTTTCAGATATTTACCACAAGTACTACCTGCAGGGTCACAAGTTGACTTAGATGAGTTTAAAGAGGCAGTAACAAGACTAGAAACCCGGTTTGGCAAAGAAGAAAATCTTATCCTTCAAAGATATACATTTTA
The DNA here is from genome assembly GCF_964263255.1 of Lissotriton vulgaris. Lineage (NCBI taxonomy): Eukaryota > Metazoa > Chordata > Amphibia > Caudata > Salamandridae > Lissotriton > Lissotriton vulgaris. Next base: position 1,916,092,609 of record NC_141685.1, read on the forward strand.
TGAAAATAAACAATTGGCTGATGAAAGCATTGATGAGTTTGTAGCAAGATTGCGCGAATTATCGATTAAATGTAACTTTGGCCAGATGGCGGACGAACTAATTAGAGACCAGCTAGTTGTTCAAGCCAGCAACAGAAAAGTCCAAGAACGTTTGTGGGCGGCGAAGAATCCAACGTTGAAGGATGCCATAGAACTAGCTAAAGTCGTGGAAGAAAGTGAAAAGTGTATGAGGGAATTACAGAAAAGTGGCCTAGAGGCTAAAGTGGCAGAAGTTTCCAATAAGAGTACTCTTAGTGATAACAGTGACGATGAAGCTACAGCCATTGCAATTGTTAGGAAAAAAGGCTATGTCCTTCAAAAAAAGAATGTACAACAATCATCTTATAGTAAGAATAGCCAAAAGATGTGTTCTAGGTGTGGTAGTTTTTCTCATTCTTCTGATGGGAAATTCTGTTTTGCAAATAACAAAGAGTGTCTACGTTGTGGTAAGGCGGGACACTTCGCAAAAATGTGTAGAAATAAGAATAATTCAAGAGTAACGGTTATTAATGAATGTGATGATTTAAGACGTGATGTTAACAAAATTTTGGTCCTAACTGATACTGTATGCTCGTGTAAGAACCAGAGAGGTAATCCATTTAAGGATGACTTTGTTATTGATGGGAAAATTATTTCTCTCATGGTAGACACGGGTTCCAAATGGACCATAATTCCCACTTCATTAATGAAGAGTGTGTGGGGTGAAAGGGCACTGAAGACATGTGACATCTTTCCGTCTGGCTACCAAGGTGAGAAAATTGACATGCTAGGTTTCTTTGAAGCTAAGATTGACTTCAAAGGCAGATCAGCATATGGTAAAATATATATTTCAACTGATGGACCGGCAATCTTAGGTCGTCACCATCAATATGATCTGCACATTGTGGTTGATCCTAGATCTGATAATCCAATTTCTATTGTTGAGACCTCATCCTTGGAGGACATATTGGCCAAATTTAAGAATGTTTTTAGGGACCAGTTGGGTGAACTTATAGGCTACTCACATCGCATAATTCTCAAGGATGGCAGTTCACCCGTTCAACACAAAGTGAGGAGGGTGCCTTTTGCTTTACGGAATGAAGTTAAGGCTACCCTTGAGGAAATGCTCCAAGGGGGAATTATTGAACCCATTGAAGCATCTCCTTGGGTTTCGCCTGTAGTGATCTCGCAGAAACCGGATAACAAGATTAGATTCTGTGTAGACCTTCGTTCCCTAAATAAGTGTGTTGTAGCTGATGTGTTCCCTCTACCAAACATTGGTGAATTGGTATCGACTCTTAAAGGAGCAAGGTTCTTCAGTAAGTTGGACCTTAAACATGCGTACCATCAAATTTGCCTAGATGACAGCTCCAAACACTTGACTGCTTTCATCACCAGCGAGGGAACATTCCAGTTCACTAGGCTACCCTTTGGGCTAGTCTCAGCCGCTAGCGTATTCCAGAGACTTGTCTCTGAAGTTTTTAAGGGCCTTGACAAGGTGCTGTACTTTCAAGACGATATCTTGATCTACGGTGATTCATTACAAGAACACAATAAAATTTTACAGGATGTGTTACTTAGAGTGGATGAGGCTGGTTTAACGTTGAGAAAGGAGAAGTGTGCCTTTCTGTTGAAAGAAATAGAGTATTTAGGTTTTTGTTTGTCTGAAGAAGGCATTAAACCAAAGAAAAATTTACTTGAGGCCATTGAGCTAGCACCTTCCCCTGTTGACAAGGATCAACTTTGGTCTTTCATGGGTTTGATCGAGTTTTACTCGAAATTTGTAAGGGATTTTTCGTCTAAGACCGCTTCCCTGAGATCCTTGCTAAAAAAAGGCGTCAAGTTTTGTTGGACTACTGAGCATGAATCCTGTTTTAAGTTGATCAAAGGGGAACTTAAATCTGCAAATGTTCTCACCCCTTTTGACACTGCTCGGTCCTCCATTCTAATGGTTGACGCCAGTGCCATTGCCCTTGGTGCAGTTCTCTTACAAAAACATGGAAGTGTAGAAAAAACCATAGCATTCGCGTCTAGGTTTCTATCTACCTCAGAGTCTAACTACTCTGTTATAGAGCGTGAAGCTCTTGCTGCAGTCTGGGGCACAAGTTACTTTAGAACCTACTTGTGGGGTTACAAGTTCGTTTTGCGTACAGACCACAAACCTCTTTTAAATGTCCTAGCTCCTGGTGGGGCTGGAAAGGGTTCTCCAAGGTTGGCGAGATTGGCCTCTCGCTTACAGGACTATCAGTGTGAGATCGAATTTGTTCATGGGTGGAAGAACATCCAAGCAGATTGTCTGTCAAGACTTCCAATTCCTTCCACTTGTTGTGGTTCTGAGGTCATGTCTGATGATCTTGCTGTTGCCGTAATGGAGGATGTTTTGTTGGTGGCAGGTGGTTCGTTCTCTCGTGATGAGTGGTCAAAAGGCATGGAGGAAGATCTGACTTTAAAGGCTGTTATCAATCTCGTTTCTAAAGGAGCAAGAAGAGAAAGTACAGTTAGTCCTTTAGTCAGACCCTTCCTGAAGATCTTGGATGAGCTTTCTTTAGAGGGGAAAGACGTTTTGATGCGAGGTGATCGCTTTGTTCCTCCTAGCCCTTTAAGAAGGAGGATTCTTGACTTAGCCCATGAGGGACATTTGGGTCAAAGTCTCACTCAACGTCGTGTCAAACAGAACTTTTGGTGGCCCTCTATTGACAATGATGCAGTTGATTGTGTATTGAAGTGTAGTTTCTGCAAAGAAGGAGAGAAGCGTCTGAAAGTTTTGGGCTCTCAGTCTACACATAAGATAGTATTTGAGAATGCTCCCTGGCATAGTGTCTGCATAGACTTCATAGGCCCCATGAGTGAATTACCTACTGATCACCGTTTTGCAATTGTCTTAATCGATTGTTTTTCTAAATGGCTTTGTGTACAATTTGTAAAAGAGATCAATACTGACACCACCATTAAGTTTTTGAAGGGTATTTTTATTAACGAGGGTTATCCTTCTGTCCTCATTTCAGATAATGGGACTCAACTCACGTCCTCGAAAATGACTTCATTTGTAAATGAATGTGGCATCAGGCATCAGAAGACTAGTCTTTACAACCCACAGGGTAATGGTCTTTGTGAAAGAGTGAATCACCTTGTAAAGGGTGTGATTCAGATGTTCATAGAGACCGGTTGCTTTTCAGATGAACGTGTCCAGGAACTGGTCTGGGCTTACCGCTCCACACCACATAAGAGTGGTGAAAAGTCTCCTTTTGAACTAATGCGTGGACGCACACCAGTAACTAAATTGACCCCTGCTTGGTTGAAGGGCTCTGGTGGTGAAGTGCCTTTAATTCATAACAGTACCCCCTTGCCCATCTCTGTGGGTGACCTTGTTAAAGTTAAGCCGGGGAGGCATGCTAAAGGTCTTAGCAAGTTTAGGGGTCCCTACAGAGTCAAGAACGTTTTTCCACATTTCATTGTTCTAGCCAATGGGGAAAGTTGGAATTATCGGAGGGTAGCACTCTACCAAAAGCGGAAAGATTCTTCTTCTGATGACCTGTTTGCTACTGGGGTTGGTGGTTGTAATGGTTATTTGCTGTCCTCTGGTTGTACTTCTTCTCCCATCCCCTTGCCAACTGGACGGGGGGAGGTGGGTGGTGGAGATGCCTCTACATCTTTATGTACACATCATAGTAGTTCTTTGGTTGATTCTGCTCCTGTCTCTCTTGTTCCTGCTCCTGTCCCTCGTGCTCCCGCTTCTCCTTCCTCTTCTTCGGTTGATGTCAGGTTGAGGAGCCATCGCTCCCGTCGCCCACCCATGTACCTGAATGACTATGTACATTAACACTTCCTTTCCTTTCCTTTTCCTGTGTTTTCTTTCCTTGCAAAGGGGGAAGATATGTTGTACAGTGCTTTGCTTCTTTCTTGGGCCAGCACTCTAGATCTCTCTCTGTGTTCTTGGTTCTGGAGTTCTCCTTCGCCCTGTTGGCAGTTGGAGCTCTGGTTGGACGAGGGGTTGACCTACCTATACCTGTGCTGCAATAAAGCTCTTGCTTCACCTACCTGTTCCTGGAGTCGTCTCCTCATTTACAACAAAGCCCTTACAAAATTGCTGCAACGAAGTACAGGCAATGAAACATGTTGGCCTACTTTGAAATGGTCTGCAACAAGCAGTGTTTTTATTATTGAGTAAGCTCACTATTCGTATTAAAACAGGGTCAAGCCATAAGTGTGAGTCTTAACTCAATTGAATTCATTTTTTTGATATACTGTCTTCTACATATCACAGGGCCTTTTTGCTTAGAGATACATTTATCATTATTTTCACCCCTCTATACTTATTCTTTAATGGACACATTTTATAAATGAGAAAGCTACCAATGATGATAAAACATGGGCAAGCTGGTGAGAACCTGCCAGTACCTCCTCTGGGGTAGTGCACATGAGGTACTTTCAAATTTTCACGCACATTTTCTTTGTGCTATACATACACCTGATTGGTTGAGGGTATGTTCGTGATGAGTGGGCTGACTTAAACTTTTTATGAAATTGAAATATTGGGCAATTAGGACTGGATTAGACTGTGTACATGTTGAAAACAGCTGTTGGGTTGAGGTGGACACATCCCTTGACACCAGCCCTATGTCTGAAAACGGATCTTGCCCGTTGAAGCCAGATTCTTGTTGTTGAAATAGAGGAACAGTCTAGTCAATCCTGTTCCTCTTGTCCAATATGTGAGCCTCTGGCTGCCATAACTGTGTACGGTAAGCTTTAAGGCATTGTGGAAACTGTCAGTGTAAATGTATGCTTTTTTGTAAATGCATACTTTTTATATGCATCTTTATGGCACTGCCTTGTGGAAATAATCAATGCAATATATGCAAGGCCAGATTGGCTAGGCTTGGCTAGGCTTGATGAATCTTCACTAATAAACCTGGCCTCATCAAGATTCCAGAGAAAGGAACATTAACCAACGGAAACCACTGATGTGGAATCACCCTTCTGTTAATCTTGAGTAAAATCCTGGCAAAAATCATTATACAGTGCAGCTACGATACAGTTGATAAGCAGTTTAGAAAAGAACAGACTGGGTTTCTCAAGGGTAGAGGGTGTATTGATCAGCTCCTTTCTCTATGCAACATCATAGAGCAGTTGGAAGGCTGGCAGAGACAGCTATACAGACAAATATACATCAACTACAACCTGGGAAGAGCCACGATCAGTGCTGCACTCACTTCCATCTTCAACACTTCCCTCAAGACAGGCACCTTCCCAGACAGCTGAAAATTTACTGAAGTCATCACTCTCTTAAAAAAACTCACAGATGACTCTGAAGTACTCAGCAAATACGGACCCATGTCGCTGCTCCCTTTCCCACTCAAAGCCATTGAGGAGACCATCAATAGACAACTCTCTGACCACATAGAATGCCACAAACTCCTTGATTAATCACAATCAGGATCATAAACAACCACAGCATCGAAACAACACTCATCACTACCACAGACAACATTTGCATCACCCTCGACCATAGACACACTGTCACCCTCATCCTCATCAACCTCGGTGCAGCTTTCTTCACTGTCTCCAATCACACACTCATCACAAGACTACACACAGAGAGAATAGAAGGGCCAGAACTCAAACAGATAGCTTACATCCTCTCCAGAAGAACACGAGTCAGGTTCTCGCCTTTCAATTCAGAAACCAAGGGCCTCGTGTTCCACGGGGATCTTCACTCAGCTTCACCATCTTCAACATGTGCATGACTCCTCTGACAGATATCATAAGAACCCATGGAATTAACAACATCTCCTGCACCGACGACACCCAGCTCATTGTTTCTCTTTCAGATGACACTGTCACCACCAAGACAAACTTCAAACAATGCTGACTAGTGTGGCCATTTAGATAAAATAAAACTACCTCAAGCTAAGGTCAGACATAACTGATGTGCTTATCTGCAAAAATAATAGCTCAGTTTGGTACTCCTCCTGGTGGTGCATACTCAGAGCTTATGGTATGCTGTAGCAGATAGGACACCTTGTCAAGTGTTTTTGTAACAAATGTACCTGCAAGATGGAAGATAATAAGTACAACTTCAAAGTCAAGACTGGTGTGAGAGAGGGATGTGTGATGTCAGTGTTGCTTTTCAATCTAGTCATCAACTGGGTGAGGAACAATGCAACAAAATGTATTCTCTATACATGTAGGACTTGACTATGCAGATGACCTAGCCTTGCTCTCTCACATAGCTGCATATGAGGTAAAATACCTCTTGCCTCAATATGTATGCACAGCAAGTGGGTCTGAAGACATAAGAATTCATTACACTCCACATAGAAGACGCTTCACCATTCAAAGTGGATGAAGAGAACCAAACCATGACTGAAGAGTTCACCTATCTAGGCAGTACTATAAGACATGCTGGAGGGGTAGGCATAGACATCGAGAGCAAACTGATCAATTCCAGGAATGCCTTCAGCATGCTGAACAATGTATGAAGGCCATATCAATACAAGAAAAACACCAAGCTAAAACTTTACCAGAGCTGCATCCTGTCCTCACTCTTATATGGATCAGAAAACTGTTATATGACAAAAAGCGACATCACCACATTTTCAGCAATCCAGACCAGTAATCAATCAATTGTAGAGCACATCACTCACCCGTGAGGGTCTCAAGGCACTGGGGGGAGCGTGGACGGAGCTGCTGCTACTGCTCGTACAGCCAGGTCTTGAGGAGTCTTCTGAAGGTCAGCAGGTCCTGGGTCTGTCGTAGGCGGATGGGGCAGGGGGTGTTCCAATTTTTTGCGGCGAGATGGGAGAACTATATACCACCAGCGGTTGCTCGACGGATGCGGGGATGGTGGCAAGGGCGAGGTCAGCGAAGCGAAGCTGGCGGTTCAGGTGTAGAAGGTGAGTCATCGTTGAGGTACACTGGTCCGGATTTGTGTAGAAATCTTTGTGGGGGTGGGGGAGGAGCTTGAAGGTGATCCTCTTGTTGACAGGGAGCCAGTGAAGGTCTTACAGATGGCCTGTGATGTGGCTGTGGTGGGGGTATGTTGAGGATGAGGCATGCAGAGGCGTTCTGTATGTGTTGTAGTCGTTTCTGGACTTTGGCTGATTTTCCTGCGTAGAGAGCGTTGCCGTAGTCCAGTCTGCTGGTGACAAAGGCCTGGGTGACTGTCCTTCTGGTGCTGGTGGGGATCCATCTGTAGATCTTGCGGAGCATGGGGAGGGTGTTGAAGCAGGAGAGGGAGACGGCGTTCACTTGCTGGGTCATAGACAGAGCGGAGTCCAGGATGACTCCCAGGTTGCGTGCATGGTTAGTGGGCTTAGGTGCAGCTCCCAGTGTTGCCGGCCACCATGAGTCATCCCAGGCTGGATCTGATGATGAGGACCTCTGTCTTGTCTGAGTTCAGTTTCAGGCGGCTGATCGCCATCCATTCAGTGATGGCCTTCATTCCTTCATGGAGGTTGGATTTGGCGGTTGTGGTGGCCTTGGTGAGGGAGAGGATTAGCTGGGTGTCGATGGCGTATGAGACGATGTTGAGGTTGTCTGATCTTGTGATGTTGGCGAATGGTGCCATGTAGATGTTGAAGAGTGTTGGGCTGAGGGACAATCCTTGGCGTACGCCGCAGATGATCTTGGAGTCTTTAGAGTGGAATGGGGAGGTGGACACTCTAGGTTTTGCCGGTGAGGAAAGAGGTGGTCCAGTCCACTGCTTTGTCGTGGATCCCTGCGTTGTGGAGGCGTGTGCGCAGGGTGTGGTGGCAGATGGTGTCAAAGGCAGCCAAGAGGTCCAGAAGGATGAGGGCCGCAGTTTCTCCATTGTCCATCATGGCCCTGATGTCGTCGGTTGTGGCGATGAGGGCTGTTTCCGTGCTGTGGTTGCTATGGAAGCCGGATTGGGAAACGTCCAGGATGTTGTTCTTTTCAAGGAAGGAGGTCAGTTGTCTGTTGACGATCTTCTCAATGACTTTCGCAGGAAAAGGGAGGAGGGAGGTGGGCCAGAAGTTCTTGAGGTCCTTGGGGTCAGCTTTGGGTTTCTTGAGTAGGGCATTGATCTCAGCGTGCTTCCAGCTCTCTGGGAAGGTGGCGGTCTCAAAGGAGCTGTTGATGATTTTGCGGAGATGGGGTGCGATGGTGGAGCTTGATTTGTTGAAGATGTGGTGCGGGGAGGGGTCGGATGTGAACCAGAGTGGATGGTGTTCATGGTTTTCATGGTGTCTTCCTCGTTGGCGTGGGTCCAGGCAAGAAGGGGGTTGATGTTGATGTGGCTGGAGTGTGGTGGGTCTGAGGTGTCTGTGTCAGTCGGGGAGGCCTGGTTGCTGAAGCTTTCGTGGATGTATGCGATCTTGCAGTGGAAGAAGGTGGCTAGGGAGTCGCAAAGGTCTTGTGATGGAGGGATGTGTTTGGAGTTGGAGCGAGGGTTGGAGAGCTCCTTCAAGATGTTGAAGAGCTCTTTGCTGTTGTGTTCGTTGTTGTCAATGCGGTCTTTGAAGGATGTCCTTTTGGTGGTATGGATGAGTTGGTGGGGTCTGCAGATGGAGTTCTTGTAAGCTGTGTTGCTGCCTGGTGTCTGTTCGTGGTGCCACTTTTTCTCAAGCCTACGGCAGGCCTACTTGGATGCTTGGATGTCGGCGGTGAACCAGATGAGTTTCCTGTCGGCGCGTCTTCGAGGGTTTCTTGATCGGGGTGAGAGTGTTGGTACAGTCGTCGATCCTTTGCCTGAAGTTGAGGGTGGCGGAGTCTGTGTCAGTAGTGTCCGTTGGTGGGTTTTGGGTGAGGGTGGTGGCTAGCGTGTCTTCGGGGACTTTGCTCCAGCTGCGGTGGGGGGCCGTTGTGACCAGTGATGTGTTGTCAGCTTCTCGAAGGTGAAGTGGACGCAACGGTGATCAGTGGAGTTCGGTGGTGTGGCTAAAGGTGACGTGGTTTCTGGCTGAGAAGATGGGGTCGAGCGTGTGTCCGGTGGAGTGTGTGGGGGTCGTGACGATCTGTTGGCAAGGTTTTCGAGCAGGGTGGTGGAGTTGCTGTTGTTGGTGTTCTCGAGGTGGAAGTTCAGGTCTCAGAGGAGGATGTACTCTGTGGACGCAAGGGCGTGTTTGCTAATGAAGTCGGAGATGGAGTCGCAGAACTGTGGCCGGGGACCGGGTGGTCTGTAGAGGAGGGTTCCTCCGAAGGTGGTGTTGGGGTCGGTGTGGATCTAGAAGTGCAGGTGTTCAGTTTAACCTGAGAAGAACTTTGCGTATTTTTCTGGCTGTGAACCATCTCCAACCAGAAATTGCGTACCAGATAAAAGCAAGACAGCATGGACATCATCATTATAAGAAAAAGATGGAGACAGAGTGGACACATCAGAAGAGATCTCCATCACAAGGACAACTCTCCCCTGGACCATGGCAAATGGAAGAGAGGCAGGCCAAAGAACACCTGAAGACAAATTGTGGAAACAGAAATGTAGACTATGCACCCCAGCTGGGGCACTATACAGAAACTTGTCCAAGGCAAACAGAGGTGGAGGTACTTTCTTGCTGCCCTACATGCCAGCTAGCACAACGGGTAGTAGTAGTAGACTGGCTATTCGAGAAACACAGCAAATCCTTGGGAGTGGGTACATGGAAACTTGTATTAGGACCATTAAGGTGAAGGGGTGAAGTGGAGCGAGTAATTATAAAAAGATAGCAGCTGGGCAGTGTTCACTTAAATAGATAACAATGCTCTTGTGCTTGTTACCCATAATGTGCAGCCTCTTTTACTGTGCAACAGAAGCAGCTGCATCATTATCTCACTTGCATATGTCCAGAAACACATGAAGCGCACTAAACAGCATAAAATGTATGGTGTCTTAAGAATGTTTGCACCTTTTTGCTGACTGGATACTGTCCTATCTTCTGGGAAGTAGGGGATTGTGAAGCAGGCTACTAGGGCATGTGCTCTGACTCCTAAATATAGTAAAATATTTTAGTTATTTAGCTAACCCCTAACTTACATATAATAATAATAGATAACAGCATCCTACAGTGCAGAAATGTCGCTTGTTACCTAAAATGTAATTGTTCTCCACAAAACAAATATATTTGAACCTCTCAAAGGAGTGTCTTTAAAATCATGCCTGGCATGTACCATTGCAACCCTGAACTACTGTGTGCAAGGCTGAATCAAATACATGTAAAGGAAATCCTTTTTTTCATGAGCCCATTTTGATAGTATATGTCAATCAATCAAAAATACTTTATTCGGCAACTCAATGCCATTAAAGTGAACATATCAAGCAAAATACATTTCATCGTCAAAACTTTCAAAACTCCCTTTTTTAATGTCATTTTGAAGTAGTACCATAGAAACGTCAATGCATTGTCCCACCATTTGTTCATGGGAGACTTAAAATCCAAACATTGGAATTGGTCACACGAGCAACATGAAAGTCTACCTTCAGGCACTGTTAAGAAAAATGTGCCTCTTGGATTAGCTGGATAATGCTTTGCGGAGCCTTGAATTAATACTTGGGGGCTCTTGGGCACTAACCTTCACTAACTGAGCCTCAATAGAACGTTGCCTTTTGATCATTTCAGAGGACATAAAACTGGTGTCAAAGGCTGTACAGCACTTGCTGCATTTTAAGACTCAAGAAAAGGCAAACACACTGTGAGTATAGACTGTCTTGTGCTGCATTTACCAGGATCATTTCCTTGGCAAGGTCTATTAAAATATGTGAACAGTGTGCAGCTTCACCTTTACATACTTTTCTATTGTACTCAGGAAAATGAATAGTTGTTGTTAGCAGTGTGACTTGATTATATATTTCACCTTTTCAGCTGTATAACAGGCAAACTCTAGTGCTCTCTGGCCATTTACACAGTATTCATAAAAAAAAGATAGTCTACTTGTTCTCTGAATAGTTCAATAAGAAATTGTTTTAGTTTAAGGTTATCTTTGTCGATTTAGCTTCAATTATTTGTGGAAACACATTTATTTAAAATCAAACATTGTGAGCCTAACTGATCGAATATGTAATTCTCAGTACAACTTCATTACATCTCAAATGAGCTGATGATGACTTTCTATCATGGAGTTGTTCATTAACCAGTCCCATAACAACAAACACATCTGTAAATATGCAAGCAAAAAGTATGAAAATGCCAGTGTACTAATTGTACACAGACAGATGGTACTCACAGATTACTTGTTTCTCATAATACACTGTGCACGTCAAAGCACCTCTAGTATAATTAATAAATAATAGCTTTCTAATGAACCAAATAGTAGAGCTAACAGGCAACACATATAGGTGTTAACCCTCATTCAATTCTATGCCTGTATATCATTTGAAAGCGTGCTGTAACAATATTTGAATTATTTGAGTACATACCCATAACAATCATGTTTTCCAGGCCATCAAACACAGCCTTTTTTACTTTAGAAATCTCATTTTCATGGACACGAAACTCTTGAAGAGATTTAGGCATATTCGATGGCAGTTCCTTCAGGTTGTTCTTGGAGAGGTACAATCGTTCTAGTTTTGTCAGTGGAGTGAAAGCAGCAGGGCTGATTTTCGAAATCCTATTGTTAACTAGAATTAATGCCTGTGAAACAATACCATGGATTCATAAATCAAAGTATCAAGTAATTCCTGTCTGTTTATACAAATTGTGTTAAGCAATTTCATAATGAATCAATAGATTAGAATATTCATGTACACATTGTTAAAAATATCAACATTGAGAGAAAGACATATATTGTATTACTATTAGCTAAATTCATAAAGCTAAACATGTAAAATAAAAATGATATTACACAATGTGCATCATAATTTACAGGTTCACTTCTGTGTGATTGAACATATTTGCTCCAGTCAATTTAATAGCAAATGAATAGTAATTCCATTTTCCAACTCTAAGCTCTAATTAAAAAACTGAATAAGAATTGAATATTTGAATTTTTGTGCCAAATTTGTTGAGAATGCTTTATTGAGCAAGCTGGGTGTGTATCGCTTTTAAGGACCATCACATTTGGGGACTGCGTGGCTCAAGTAAAAACATTCTAGCACATTGTTTTACAATCATTGTCACACAAGCCATCAATTACATTTTTACTGTTGGGCAAGATAAGTATACAAAACAGTCAACTATGGAATTCTTGAATTAACCTCTGCCACTGATAATCATGTGGACCGCATCTTGATCCATCGTAATCTTGCACACCAAGCCACTTCAGTTTTTGACCCAGCTTAATGCAAATCAGTCTTGACCCTGCTCCAATTGGAACAGTCCAGCTAAATTGCCAGGCCAGGTCCTCCCTGAACTAAAACACAAACAACACAGATCAATTTACGCCCTAGATATGGGCTCATCAGTCGGGTACAGCTTGGCTCCAGTGACATAGTGTGCAGTGGACATACGTCTCTGCATACCCATCCCACTTAGTGTGGCTCAATAGGTATACAAAACAGTGATGGATGGAATGCTTGAATTAAGCTCAGCCACTAGCAATCACTTGGGCTGCATCTCACTCCACTGTTATCTTACACATCATGCCACCTCAGTTTGGACCCAGCTATATGCAAATCAGTCTTAAACCTGCTCCAATAAAATATATTACAAGTCATTTGTAGGGTGCACAACTGCCTCTGAAGAGGATTCCCAGGACTAGCTGAAAGGTCATGACCCTGGAAATCCTAAAAACAAAGAGGCTAGATGCCCTCTAGGCAGGAATCAAAAAGCAGAGTTTTGCGATTCTTTCTGAAGACTGCTTCAGAGGGGCTCCTTCTCAAGACAAGAGGAAGAGTACTCCACAACTTAGAAGCCAGAAAAATTCATAATCTACCTCCTCTTCTGGCCTTATGAATATGGGGCAGTTGGAACAGTTTGAGGTTCTTAGATCATAGTGATCTAACTGGCAGTAGGGCTCAAAACTAAGCATGGGCGAATTTTGCGAATCTGGCGTTCGCAAATTTTGCGAATTTGCGAACTCGCAATCCGCAAAATCCGCGAATTCTCGCGAATTTGCGTTTTTTTTTGTGTTCGCAAGGATTTTTGCCAGTTCGCGAGGATTTTGTACCAGTTCGCAATTGCGAACTTACATGTCGGCTCGCAACGGTCGAGATTATGTTGTTTCTACGTCTGGTTCATTATCACAGGTTCCCAGCACCCTCTGTTTCACCCCTGCCACCCTCTGTTTCACCCATGCCACCCTCTGGTACATCAATGCCACCCTCTGGTTCATCATCACTGTAGATTATGGGGGGAAAAGCAAGCACACCTGCCCTGCTTCAACTGACATGAATTAATTTGGGGTTGATTTATTAATGTGTCACTGTTTTAAAATTCCAGTCTGGCACCTGCTTCCTTATCTGTAATTTGCTTTCTGTTGCAGTGCAATTTTTTTTCCAGGACCTTTGTGGCCTACTTGTAGCTATTCTATGAGCCTGCTGTGAGGGTCAGAGCAGGGTCATACAATTGTTGCAACTAGCAACTGAACTGGGAATTTGCGGATTTTTTTTTGTGTTCTCAAGGATTTCTGCCAGTTCGCAAGGGTTTTGTACCAGTTCGCAATTGCGAACTTACATGTCGGCTCGCAACGGTCGCCATTATATTGTTTCTACGTCTGGTTCATCATCACAGGTTCCCAGCACCCTCTGTTTGACCCCTGACACCCTCTGTTTCACTCATGCCACCCTCTGGTACATCAATGCCACCCTCTGGTTCATCATCACTGTAGATTATGGGGGGAAAAAGCAAGCACACCTGCCCGTCTTCAACTGACATAAATTAATTTGGGGTTGATTTATTAATATGTCACTGTTGTAAAATTCCAGTCTGGCACCTGCTTCCTTATCTGTAATTTGCTTTGTGTTGCAGTGCAATTTTTTTTCCAGGACCTTTGTGGCCTGCTAGAAGCTATTCTATGAGCCTGCTGTGAGGGTCAGAGCAGGGTCATACAATTGTTGCAACTAGCAACTGAACTCTGGAGGGGCCCCAGTCAGGAAGCACTACAGGGAATGGTTACTAATGATGAATTTGAACCTTTGCACCTGCTGAATGCTTTCACTTTTGCAAAACTCGTTTTTCTGCAGAACAGCATTACAGCAACTGTAATGCCCCAAACAATCTTACTTGTGAAAGTTGATTTCTAATCCAAAAGTGATCCAAAGAAAGTCAAAAGGCCTCAAATCCAAAAAAGTGCAGGCAAATGTCAACCTGAGGAGTTATTCTGATAAAAATCATCATTTTCAGAAGGTCTATGCTGCTTGGTAGTGGATTTCTTGTGCAGAATTGCAATTTTGTAATTTCGCGAGTGCGAGATTGTTGCTGCCCGCCGCACCTACAGGTTCGCAATTGCGAACTTACACCGCACGCCGCAAAATTGTATCACCAAGAAAAAATCCGCTGCGTTCGAATTTGCGGATTTTCGGTAAATTCGCGAGCGTTCGCGGATTGTGAATTTACCAAAAATCCGTGAGCGTAACGGATTTTCCGCCCATGCTTACTCAAAACGCCTCCTACGATAAAGAGGACCTTTATAAGTAAAGGTTGAGAAAGTAAAGATGAGCGCCTTGAATTGAATTCTCTTAATGAATGGGAGCCAGTGAAGGTGTCGTAGGTGACGGGACACCGAGGAGGAATCTTTAGAATGAATAGAGCAATGGAGTTCTGAATAGTTTGAAGGAGCTGGATTAGGAATGCAGTTAGCTTCAAACAAAAGCTGTGGAAATAGTCCAACCGGACGTAACTAAAGCATTGATTCAATGAAAATCCTCTGGAATGAGATGAAGCATCATTCTTTGAGAGCTCAGAGTGGCAAACAGTTACCAGAAATCGCCTTGATTTGTGGGGCAAATTAAATTTTTTAATCAAATTTTACATCAAGATTACTTACCATAGGTGCAGGGAGTAGAAGGGGGCTGTCACCCAGTTGTGACGGCCACCAGATGCTTGATTCAAGAGAGGCGTTTGTGCCGAAGAAAAATATCTCATATTTTCTTGAGTTAAGCTTTAAGTAGCTTACATTCATCCAATCAACTACTGCCTTAAAGCAGAGCTTAACGCAATTCAATGTTACTGGAGCGTTCTCATGAAAAGCCTAAACTGCCAAACTAGGTCCTCCCTGAACCAGAGTACTAGCAACTTAGGACCCGTTTTGCCTTAGCTATGGGCTCATCAGCACGGTACAGCTTGGTTCCAGTGACACAGTCTGCGTGGGACCCACGCCTGGAAATACTTATTGTTGGACAATTGGCATATTAAATGTTTAGGCTTAATCACCAGTTTCACAATTCATTACAGTTTACTATTCTAGCATCAGTTTCTCTTGATAAGGTCCTTAGTTGTTTTGGAAATAACTTAAACCAACACTCATCAATTATGTTCTTGTTCATATTCTTGTTCATATGTCTGTGGTGATAATGCAATGCAATGTAACATACTATGTTTACCTAAAACCATGTCTACCATTTAGTACTATGTCCCTTGCAACCTGATTGTATGTTCAATGCTCAGCCACTTTTTGGTCCTCTCCTAGCTATATAAAACTAATAATAAATATTAAATAATAAATATGATTTTTAAATTAAAATGAAAACGGCATAGTCCAAGGTATATGATGCCAATAATTAGGATCTGAAAATCAGGCACTATTCAATGATCAAACTGGAAAATTATTATCAAAGTAGGTGATCTTGGTATATCTTCCAATGCAATAACGTTTGAATGCATTTCCTACGACATAACTTTCTTTTGTCTCAATGCTTAACAACGGTAATTTACAGTTCGTCAATAAATAATGCATTCAAATAGTTTCATTATTCACCCAATGTTCCTATACATCTTTTTGTTTTCTAATGAGGCGAGATTTACCACACAGGAGCAAAACATTTCCTCTAATTTCCACTTTTTGTATTCAAGTTCTAAGTCACCAATGTTCCCATTTGGAAACAGGGAATTTAAACCTCCAAGTGTTCAGGTAAAATGCCTTCACTACAATATTAGTGTACACTAATATATTCACCATTATCTATACTGGAAGCTCTCCATCTGCCTCTCAAAAGGTCATCTATCTAGGAGCAAAAGAAAACACTAATAACATTGCTTCAGTTAGGGTAACCCTAAACATGAATTCTTCGTAGGACTCAGCAATCTCCCCATAGATAATTCTCCTTCATTATCTTGTTAAAAAAAAAAAACTATTTAGATGATGAGTTAAGTTAGTATAACATGACACGCATATGTTTTTGGAATCTTCATTATCATATTTTTATTTTATTTATTTATGTATGCAATTTTATATAGCCCGGACTTTACCCGAAGGTGTCAGAGCGCTTTACATAAGGACCAGTTGAAAAACATAAGGATTTAGGATTACATGCGTTACATAAAGGATACAAACAGAAATAAATTGCAAATATACAAGATGTAAAGTCACACAAGAAGATACAAATGGATATACTCTAAGACTCACATAGGAATGGTAGATAGTACAAAGGTCTACTGCATATACTAGTGATTAGAGTTATCTCTATATACATAGGGAAGGGATATGACTGTATATACTCTAAGAGTCACATAGCAATGGTAGATAGTACAAAGGTCTACTGCATGTACTAGTGGTTAGAGTTATCTCTATATACATAGGGAAGGGATAGAAATGGATATAATCTAAGAGTCACATAGGAATGGTAGAGAGCACAATGGTCTACTGCATATACTACTGATTAGAGTTATCCCTATATACATAGGGAAGGGATATGACTGGATATACTCTATGAGTCACATAGGAATGGTAGAGAGCACAGCGGTCTACTGCATATACTAGTGATTAGAGTTATCTCTATATACATAGGGAAGGGATATGACTGGATATACTCTAAGAGTCACATAGGAATGGTAGATGGTACAAAGATCTACTGCATATACTAGTGATTAGAGTTATCTCTATATACAGAAAAGCAGAGATCCATAAGTGGGGTCGGAGGGGGGATGGAGTCACAGCACAAAAGGAGGGTGGGAGTTATGCAAGGGTATGGAGAAAAGGCGAAGCAGAAAAGGGAAGAAACATTTGAGATCATCAACGGGGAAAAGGGATAAAGGACGAGGGAATGGATGAAGGTTCTGAGTCCACAGAAAAGTGTCCGAAATCAGCAGCAAAATGGCGGCCAGGACAAAACAAAAAGTAAAGAAGTCCAGGAGAGAAGGTGGTGGTGTGGTACGGCGGCCCGTCACCCAGCAGAATGTAGCCCAGGTGAGAGATGAGAAGAAAGACCACAGGCGCCATGGCATGGTGGGTTGTTGTCGTCGGGTGGGCACCTCACATTAAGGCACTGCAAATGTCAGGCAGATCGTGGTAGCAGTGTGACATCAGTGTGGTAGTCTTCTCGCTGACACCACATTTGTCACGGATCTTGTGGCGCTCCTCACCACTCTCGCCTCGCACATCTCGCTGGCTGGTTTCTCAACCGCCACCATTGTCGAGTCAGGCTGGCCGGTACAAACTGGGGCTTGTTGGGGCTTGTTGGGGCATGTTGTGACGCTTGGGTGCAGGCGAGGGGGAGAAGCAGAGCACACCGCACAAGTCACCGCCAAGGATCCTTGAAGAGGGCTCACCCCCGCAGGCATGAGACACAGAGAGAGCTTGCGGCGTCTCTTACAGCTACTCCGTCGCTCCGCCATATCGTCGCAACAGATGCAGCTTTTGTTATGGGAGAGGCAGTAAGCGCTGAGGCCGGATGGTCAAGTAGAGGCGCCGATCGGTAGTTGCGGGTCACACCCGGCTGCCATTTTAAGGTCAGGCAGGCGTGGGAAAGCATATTGTGACGGGGCCGCCCCCGGTGTCTTGCCGCTACAGAGGCCACCCGAGATTATCCTCAACTAGATGCAGCCACTGCGTCCCTTAAATTTCCCCCGTTAAGCGTACCTCCCACTGAGGGTTGAAGTCCTCGGCGCTCTCGTCAGGGCTCCGGCCGCCATTTTGCCCGCTGGCGTCCATCATATAAAGCGCTTCATAGGCAAGCACAGTCAAAAGATTTTTTGTCCGCCTACTTTCTCACTCACATTGTTTAATAAAAGATTATGATAAAGTCATATTGGCTGCCCTTTCTAAAACTAATCAATAGATATTTTATATGATCTTTTCCACATACAAAAGGCTTCTGCATGCCCTCCATTCTCTTCCCACACCAAGATATGACTAAAGCCTCCAATGTGAAACAGCTATGAACATAACCATTGATAATTCCAAACTAATGAATAATCTCCAAATTATCCAGATTATAGCAATCCAGACCTGAGACATGAAGCATATTCTTTGCATGCAACTATGTTTTGACCCGTTCCTCACAGTTTTGAATCCAACACAATTCCTCTCAACTCCTAAGATATATAGCCGGTGGCTCTGATCAATATTGCATATTCGGGCATTTGGGAAGGCACCCCTTTTTATTCTCTATATTCATTTTGAGGCCCTCTGAAACAATATCATTATAATTCACTTTTTCCCTTTAAATAGATTGACTGGCCACAGCACATTCTCTTTAAAATCAATACTAATTAGTTCCATGTTTTAATGGACAAAGGCCTACTCTGTGCCAATTGTGACCAACACTTATACCTTTCAATAGCATTATAGTGTCTGAGAGCTACCTGGTACTTTTGTCTATATGATAAAATGTAACTTTTTTTTAGAAAGGAGACCTTCTCAAGTCGTACTGTCCAACACACATAGCTTTTACACAAATCTTCAGCATGATTATTAGTTTACAGCTACCACGAAGCTGAGGATTCCTTCCCATTCCTTTCTATAACTGTTTTAGACAGGTTTTCATATATCGCTGAAAAATACCAGGAACGGTGTGGTGCATCAGCCAAGGTGGCTGACTCCGGAACATGGGGGCTCAAAGTTCGATCGCAGGCGGCAGGTTAGCCCAGCACCTTGTGACTTAGGGCAATATGTACTTAATCTTCCCGAAGGCCCCCTGCACCGGTACACATTGCCTGAGGTAGCTGCGTGCTTTACAAATGCTGGTATTATTATTATTATTTTTTATTACCATATGAGATATTATGATCATACACACTGTTCAAAACTGGAAAACTTAATCCCAAAAGTTCCTATGAAGGTTTCCCAAAATCCCTTCATTCTCAGGAGTTTTTCGAAGTCCCCTTTATTGAAATTCCTGATTTCAGCCTAGGTAATGACTTTATCCATAATTTTTGTATCATTCACAATTAGTATTGAGTTGTTAAGGCTGCCTAAGAATTTCTTTACTTCGCTGCTTTTAGCTTCCTTAGATCTACAAAAGTTTAATAAAATCTTAGAAACTTTTTAGTAATCTTCTTTTCTTTATATTTCCAAGACACAATAACTATCTTATATATTTCACGTTGTTCTATAAAATTGTTAATTTTTCACTCTGTAAAGAAGAAGGCACCCATGTTTAGGGAGGTGTATCAAAAAAGTGGACGCATGCATGTTTTTAAATCCTATCCAACTGTATACAGTGAGGAGCACAGAGTAATAACGAAACAGTGAACTGTGACCCACAGCCTTTTATAATCTTGCTGAAGTTGGTACCCTTTAAAGCTCGAAGAACAAACACTTTTACATTTTAAAAGCATGAATGTTGGATTTGGCTCTTTTTGAAGGGCCAGCCCTGAACTTTTTGCCTTCCTCCTGTATTTTGTCTGACCTATTTTTGTTGGTTTTATGACTCTGGGCACTTTACTACTGCTGATCAGTGCTAAATTGCATATGCTCTCCCTATTGTAAATGGATGTATGGATTAGTGATTCCATGAATGGCTGGTTTGGTTTAGCTGTCAGACCCTAGTACAATGCACCAGGAGTGCCCAGGGCTTGTAAACCAAATGCTGCTGGTGGGTTTGCAGCACTGGTTGCACCACCCACAGAAGCAGCCTGTAAAATTGTGTCTAAGGCTGCCATTGCAGAGCCTGTGTGCAGTCTGGTACTGCCATGTTAGCTGGGCAAGTGCACCCACTTGCCAGTCCCTAAACCTTCCCTTTTCTTCATATCAGACACCCCTATGGTAGGCCCAAGGGCAGGGTGCATTGTAGGGGTATAAGGCAGGACAAGCCCTGATGTGTGTGGCATGTCCTAATAGTGAATTACAGCCTTGTTTCACTATTGCAAGGCTACCTATTCCCCATTGGCCAGAATGGGCAGTTTGATTATTACATCTTATAATCCTAACTGACTCAGGGAACTAGGTAGAAATTCAAGTTTAGTATGCCTGAACTCAAAATGATAAAATGCATCTTTTAGAAAAGTTGGTTTTAACATTCTATGTTTGAAAGTACCACTTTTAGAAAGTAGGTATTTTATTGTCTAACTATCCAAGCCTGCCTCTGCTAGGTTGTGTATTCCTTGTCTGGAGTTTGAGTGACAGGGGCTGGGGGATTCCAGGAGACAGGGTGAATCAGCCCAGTGGTGAATAGAGAGATCTGCATCTAGATGGGAGGGAGAAGTTGCACCTGAAACCTGAATAGGGCTGTGCCTTCCCTCCACAATGCTGGCTCCACCTCCTGTTGTGTGTCTGATGTCTCTGCCCTGCACTGTGAAAGGAAAGAAGGAGTCATGTCAACAGAGTGCTCCAGGGCTGACCGGAACTGGTTTGGACTAGGCAGAGGCCTCTCTGCCTTCAGAGAACAAAGAGAAACTGTGTATAAACAGAGGGGACCCAAACCCCAGAGAATTAGATAACTTTTGGACAACAAGAAGAGCCCTTTGCTGAGGAGTGGAACCAGAGAGACTGAGTAGAGACTATACCTAAGCTGAAGTGCTGCTTGGCCTGCAGTGGTTGCCTCACTGTCAAAGAAAGGAGAAAGGGACTTTGTTTACTTTCATCAATGTGTAAGGATCTCCAAGGGCTTGAGAGAAGAGCTTGCCTCCTGCTGATGTCTCAGGGACAACAGACTTCAACCACCAGCTCCCCAAGGGTTCTGTGGAAGTGCCTGCAGCTGTTTTGGGCCTTCTGAAGGACTGCATATCGCAAGAAGCTGGAAGCACGACACCTGAAGAAGAAGCGTGTTGCAGCCGCTGCTGTCGCATCCCGATGTCGCTGCTGTAGGTGTGGCATTGCACTGCATCACAAGAAACATCTCACAACATCGAAGAAGCATGTCTCCATCGCAGCTGCTGCCGTCGCATCACTGAACAGGGTTGTTACCGCGGTAGCTGTCGCATTGCACCGCAGAAGCACCTCGAATCCACGGAGAAGCGTGCCGCCATCGCAGCCGCTGTTGTAGCATCACTGATCAAGGGTGTCTCCATTGCAGCTGTCGCATTGAGTGGAAGCATGTCACATCAGGAAACAAGAGTGCCACCGCCAAAGCCGCTGTTGTCGCATCACTGAACAAGGGTGTCGCCGCTGCAGCTGTCGCATCGAGTCGAGACATCTCGCAACATCAAAGAAGCGTGTTGCATCAAGAAGAAGACGCCATCTTTGTTTCATCGCACTGGATCTTCATCGCATCATGGCGTTGCCAGCCGCACCACCACGGAAGCACAGTTAGAAACCAATGCATCACCCTTCCTGCGAGCCAGGAACCGACGCATCACCTTCCCTGCAACACTTTCGTTGTATAGCATTATGCATCCAAAGGTACATTAACTCAAAGTGTTGTATTTTAAGAACTAAAGAGAACTAAGCTAATTCTACAATTTTAAGTACAGTATTGTGGATTTTTGTTGTTTGTGGTCTTTGGTAAATCTATATAAAGAATACTTATTTTTAAAATACAACTGTGTGGTGTCCATCTGTAGTGTTGTCACTGGGTTACTGTATGTGTTCACAAATGCTTTACACACTACCTCTGAGATAAGCCTGTATGCTCATGCCAAGCTACCAAGAAGATGAGCAGCGGTTATTTTAGGAGTGTACCCCTTACCCTGACTAGACGCAAGGGTCCTTATTTGTAACAGGTACCTATGCCAACTAGAGACCCCAAAGCCTAACAATGAACAACAAACACTGTACAAAAAATACAGTTTGTGTACTATGCTTTCTGTCTCTATGAAATAAACATCATCATAATGTATGTGCCTAAGCTTATCTCTTTATTTTTCTTTGCTCTGAATTATGGGTGGTTGTGCATGCCATTATCTGTAGCCGTTTAACAGCAAAAGGTGTCATTGAAAATCTAACTAGTCTTGGGTCCACAGTTGACAAAACTCTGATATTCACGCAGCTTCTCCAGATGATTTTACGTATCTCACATAACAGTAGCTTGCAAATACCAGTCTATAAAAGACTCATAAG
This sequence comes from Lissotriton vulgaris, assembly GCF_964263255.1. Classification (NCBI taxonomy): domain Eukaryota; kingdom Metazoa; phylum Chordata; class Amphibia; order Caudata; family Salamandridae; genus Lissotriton; species Lissotriton vulgaris. Next base: position 1,916,114,872 of record NC_141685.1, read on the forward strand.
AATACCGTGTCTCCGTGTTATGTATAACAGGGAATTCCTTGACGAGAGTTAGGTCGATAAAAGTAAAGATTACAATTCAGGCAAGCCACTATTTTTTTGCCAATGTGACTTTTGTTTATTGCAAAAGAAGCAGCAAAGGCGGTATCAAAATATCATGTATATCTTTTAGAGTCTAGCTGTTGCACCACTCAAATGTGAACTTTGCTGTTTAGGTTTCGCCTGCACATCACTTGCTCTGTGCTTGTGGAATCTATTGCTTTTAATATAAATCTTAAAAGGGGCTTACAACCACACCCTTACTTTTCATTTGTTCGGGTGCTTGCCACTTACTTTTCCTCCATTTCTAATGGCTGTAGCATTCCATTTCATGTTACTCTTCTGGGTTCTTCTTATTAGTGTCCCATGGCTGAACTACTCCTTTTCATCTGCTTCAAAATTCTTTGCTATTTTAATTACAAGTGAGCATGCCATCTGTACTCCCACTCCTTAGTCTGTGACATTTCCTTCTTTCCCAGAATGGTTCCTCTAATTGTGGAGAGCACATTTGCTTAGAAGCCTTCCATGTGAGCTAATCTGCAGGAGTCTTCTCTTCTCCCTGGAGGTTAACCCATCACCCTCACAGTTGTTTGTAACGACCTCACCCCCATGCTTTTAACCCATCATGTCTTCCTCCCTGCTCTTTCCATGAAGCGTGTATACATAAAGAGGCATATGCCGGTTTAAGGGGGTTGTGAAAGGGATCAAGAAACAGGAAATAAATGTCAGTCCTCATCCATTCCCTTAACTATACCATTTTCAGGAAGAGATGTCCTTTGAATTAGAATCCAACTGTGGGGTAAGATAACATTTCTCACTTGAACAAAGACACGTCACTTATTTGAGGCAGAAAGGGGCACAAGAAAATAACTGCTGTGTTATCTTTAAAAGGTTGAGCAGACTACCACCTTCCTTGTTGGTCCTTCTCCCCTGTGTGCTTTCTCCCATGAACCTGCAGGCCGCAATCACATGCAAAGGCAGAACAGCTTTCTGCACCCCATGGCACTGTGGTCACAGCTTTGGAGGCAGGCTGGGAGAGGAAGGGTTCAGGACACTTTCTCACAGGCCTGTGTTTTAAAAGGGCAGGTAAGGCGGGGGCAGAGTCAGGCACAGGTATTCCACTTGCAGGGCTTGAGAAAGTGTTGGTGGTTGTGTAAGGTAAGGAGGGCTGCAGAAAACGATTAGGAAGCACCTTAATTACCTTATGTTCCTACGAACCAGTAGAACTGGAGATAACACACTTACACCTTCAAACCTTCTTGCAAGAGTTGATAGACCCGGAACAGGATATCCCCCCTGCAGTGACCCTTCCAGAGAACCTAAGTTTGCCATATTGTACAAAGCTTTCAGTTACAAAATTTCACTACTTAAACAATCAGTGCATAATGAAAGTTGTATCTGTTTGCTAAAGTGAACCAAATGTGCCAACACAGAAGAACAATCATTGTAAAAAAAAAAATGGGACACACAGTTTTGACATACATGGCATGATCTAGCAGGCCTGGGTATGCTACAATGGTATTACTAGTGGGATGCATATACTGAGCTGCTGTGCTTTTCTGTTGTTATACGAAAGAGGGCAAGGATGGAATGCTATGCGCAGTGCATGAAATGCTATGCGCAGTGCATTGTCTCCTTACTTAGAACAATTGGAATTGATTCGAAACTGGATATTTTATTACCCAGTAATGTGGTTGCTCCTGCGGGACACTCAGGCTTGAATGGTGGTTGGCACACTACTCCTTTATCCATCTCAAATTAGTTGTTTCTCTGTCAAGTGGTTACAGATTTAGGTCCTAGTGATGGGATTTTAAGTGATTCAAATTCGGTCATAAACATGCTTTGATGGCCAAATCGTGATAACAAGGTGTGCAGGAACACTGCACCTCTGGGACGCTTTATTATTCACATTTTGCAAATCAAAACCATGCAAAATTTCTGAAAGGTAAAAACTCTGAAATGGAGGAAATACCATGAAGACCTACTCCCACTGGAATTCTCTATTCCTCAGAGGGAATTTTGTAGTGCTGCAGAAATACCACAGCCCAGGGTACACTAAACTATTAATTTTGGCTGCGGTATTACTGCGATATTTGTGATCGGGGTGTAAGTGGACATGGAGTCTGAATCATGCCAGCACCAATTTTGCTTCCATATATGCTTCAAGATTCTAGCAGTCCATATTCATCTATATATTTATGCCATTCTCTGTGTTGTTTTTGACTGTGTTTTTTCTTTGTTTGCAGGTCTGGCTATAGGGGGGTGACTGCTGCGGCTGAACTGGTCGCTTACCTGGAGGGGTGGGGTGGGGGGAGGGGCAGTGACCTTAGGGGAATGCTGTGTTTAGCAGTAACTTTTGACTTAAAAGCATCAGCTTCCAAGTTGATTGTGCTCCGGCTTTCAGGCAGCAATGAACATGTCAAGATAACTCTTGTGTTTAATGTTCCTGCTACAGAGAGAGAGAGATCAGAGATATGTATAGTGGAATAAAGTAGTGCAGAAGGTTAATATGCCTACTTCAAAAACAGATCTGTATTTTATCTGGATAGCTGAATGTATTAGTAAAGCCACACTTTACCAGCACTTTAAAAGAAATTAAACGTATTGAGAGAATGGCTTTGGAGAAGTGAGGGGCATTTTTGCCTGCTGTTAGTGAGGGAATTCATGGAGGAGGTCTTGGATAGGCGGTGGAACAAAATGATTGTCACACCGGGCGCCACAAGTGCTACAAGAGCTAATGCTGGCCCTGTTTGTGTGCACAGGTCCCTGCCTCTATATGGTACATGTATTTCTGTCCAAGTGCAAAGGTGTCATATGCCTGCTGGCCTCTGTGGAATATTGCTTGTATATAAGTTGGTGCCGAATTGAGGAGATTTCTACGACCATTCAAGTATTGAATGGCATAGACACCTGACTCCTTTATCTACCCTCATGTGATTTAATACATAGGACTGAATATTGACCCTTCATCTCACCAGCACTAAGTATTCATACATTTAGTCAAGTGTTCATCCATTTCTAAGTCTGTTTTCTGTCCAACCATCTAATTGCATCTGCAGGGTTGTTATCCGAGTGTGTGTGTGTGTGTGTGTGAATGTGTGTGCGTGCGCATGCATATACGTATGTGTGTGTAGATGGCGATTCTAGATTTATGTTGCCTATGTGCGTGTTTGTACTTTGGGCTATGGTACATGGGAATATGTCTGTTGGGCCGACTGCTGCCGAAATCTACTTTAGAGTTTACTCATCTATGTGCATGGGAAATGTCAGTTGGTTTGAATGCATGAATTTCTATGCCGATTGGCCAGTGGGCAGGGGCTTTCTGTTTTTCTGATTGTGTATACGCTTTGTTATCTGTGTGTCTATACATGCTCTTGTGTGTCTGTCTAGTTAGACAAAATCCATTGACGACATACAGAGACTTAACGCGATGCTCAAGGAGGTGCAACACTGGCTCACAAGTAATCACTTGAAATTCAACCAAGAGAAAACAGAAATACTCCTCATCTCCAACAAAAACGATAACTACCAAATTGAAGAATGCCTCAAAGCCATTGACGCCCTCAATGGTAACCTTGTCCTGGCGGAAATCTCTAGGGATCACCCTAGACCCAAAACTGGACATGAAAAAACATATTTCAAAACATATTTCAAGGTCGGCTAAAAGTGCCTCTCTCAACCAGAAACTACTGTACAAAATAAAACCCTTCTTCCCAGGACCTCCAGCAAGCAACCCAAGCACCCAGAATTGACTATGGGATTGCAGGCCTGACCGGGACAGCAAAATCAAACCTCACCCCCCTGAACGCAACCTTTAATGCAGCTGTTAGGATGGTCAGTGGAACCAGGAAATGTAATCACATCTCTCCCGCTCTCAGAGTACTTAAATGGTTCCCAATTGAGCAGCGAGCCAGCTCCAGAACAGCCTGCCTCACACACAAAGCCCTGCACACAGGCAAACCAGAATACTTGGCCAACAAACTCAAAAGGCGCAGCCAGTACAGAAACCTCAGGAGCTCCAACACTCTGCTACTCATCCCGCCGAAAACACATAAGCAAAAAAACGCAGCCAAATCATTAGCTGGAAACGCCCTTAAAATCTGGAACTCCATCTCCCCCACATCAGAATGTCCCCCTTGTTTCCAAAATTCAAGAACCTGCTTAAAGTCCTCTACCTCGAACGATTTCGAGTGAACCGATAACAGCCATGGAAATACTTTAGCTGGCTCTCCACCTTCCCTTAACTTGTAGATCGATGACACTGACTCGGAACAAGACAACCTTTTGGACTCCAGTCCTGACTGAACAATGAATCCGCTTGGATGCTCGCCTGGTTTGTCCTGCACCCTCCTGCCTCCCCTTTGCCCCTTCTCTTCTGTGTGCGTTCGTTACCGGGCCAGAACCCTCATGTTATACCAACTATCTATACCGTTTATTTGCACATAATTGTACATGTTGTGAAGCGCTCTGATAAACCCGGATTGAGCTGGCGCTATATAAAACTCCTAAAATAAATAAATAGTTAAATAAATTATATTTGTGCCTTAGTAGTTTTGTGTCTTGTTTCTTTGTGCATATGGGCATGTGTGTCTTTCAGTCTAAGAGTCCGGATGCATTTCCATCTTTTGATCTTTGTGCCTCAATGCCTGGTGGCCTGTATATGCATGTGTTTGCATTTGTGTCTTTGAGTGAGCGTGTTACAAAAAACATGCAAGTTAGCTATATCAATGCTTGTGACATTCTCTGTTGTTTTGGAAATGTTACCAAAGGCTCCTGGTTAAGTCTGCCTCTCTTGTAAATGCTACACTGGATTACACAAGGGTATAGATGTTTCCGTGGGTAAGTTTGAAGCACTTGCAAGGGATCCAATGTGTAGCAGGATAATTGATAGTTGGTCATTGATAGTTGATCACTGAGTCAAGGCCCAGTTTTCAGCTTCTCAGATCCTTAGATTAGCTGCTCCTGAAGACTCTGTTCTTGTTCAAGAATGTCTTCCACGTTTTTTAAATGTGTTTTCAGTCTGAGCTCCAGCTAGTGTGCAAAGAAAATATATCCTCCATCTCCACGCAGAATGCTGCACTGTGTCAGCCTGCTGCTATTAAAAGTAAAAAAAACAGAGTTGATGGACAGAATGCAGAACAATGTCTTACATTCACCCCAGTACAAAGATCTGGGCCTAAATCCATCGTTTTTTTGCACTCCACACCACCCTAGGTCAGACAATGGCTATATGCAAATCAGCCTTGACCCTGTGCCTCATGGGAACAGTGCAGCCCGAACTACCAAGCCATGTCTTTCCTAGACCGGAATCAAGCATCCAAGGACCGGTTTCTGGCTATCAGCCTTTTTCAGCCTGGATAGCTTGACTCCAGTAATGTGGAGAGCCTGGGACTCACGTCTGAGCATACCCAGCCCACTCTGGGTGAAAATTGCAAAAAACACAGTTGATGGACAGAATGCAGAACAATGTGTTACATTCATCCCAGTACAAAGATCTGGACCTAAATCCATCGTTTTTTTGCACTCCACACCACCCTAGGTTAGACAATGGCTATATGCAAATCAGCCTTGACCCTGTCCCTCATGGGAACAGTCCAGCCCGAACTACCAAGCCATGTCTTTCCCAGACCGGAATCAAGCATCCAAGGACCGGTTTCTGGCTATCAGCCTTCTTCAGCCTGGATAGCTTGACCCCAGTGATGTGGAGAGCCTGGGACTCCTGTCTGAGCATACCCAGCCCACTTGGGTGAAAATTGCAAACAACATAGTTGATGGACAGAATGCAGAACAATGTCTTTCATTCACCCCGAGTGGGCTGGGTATGCTCAGACGTGAGTCCCAGGCTCTCCACATCAATGGAGTCAATCTATCGAGGCTGAAGAAGGCCGATAGTCAGAAACCGGTCCTTGGATGCTTGATTACGGTCTAGGAAAGACATGGCTTGGTAAATCGGGCTGGACTGCTACCATGAGGCACAGGGTCAAGGCTGATTTGCATATAGCCATTGTCTGACCTAGGGTGGTGTGGAGTGCAAAAAAATGATGGATTTAGGCCCAGATCTCTGTACTGGGGTGAATGTAAGACATTGTTCTGCATTCTGTCCATCAACTGTGTTTTTTGCAATTTTCACCCCGAGTGGGCTGGGTATGCTCAGACGTGAGTCCCAGGCTCTCCACATCACTGGAGTCAAGCTATCCAGGCTGAAGAAGGCCGATAGCCAGAAACCGGTCCTTGGATTCTTGATTCCGGTCTAGGAAAGACATGGCTTGGTAGTTCGGGCTGGACTGTTCCCATGAGGCACAGGGTCAAGGCTGATTTGCATATAGCCATTGTCTGACCTAGGGTGGTGTGGAGTGCAAAAAAACAATGGATTTAGGCCCAGATCTCTGTACTGGGGTGAATGTAAGACATTGTTCTGCATTCTGTCCATCAACTGTGTTTTTTGCTATTAAAAGTACAGCAATCGAGGTTTGTGGACAGGGGACAGAAGATTTTCTGCACCCGCATTTGGGTTATGGAATAGTCTTTCTTTGAGCCTTTGCTCACTGCCCTCCCTCTACTGTGGTCTCAGCCAGAAGGTCTGCAGAACAACATGTAGATTCCCTAGTAGTATATCTGCATTAAGCATGGGCGGAAAATCCGTTCCGCTCGCAAATTTAGCGGATTTTCGGTAAATTCGCAATTCGCGAACGCTCGCGAATTTACCGAAAATCCGCAAATCCGCACGCAGCGTATTTTTTTTCTTGGTGATACAATTTTGCGGCGTGTGGTGTAAGTTCGCAATTGCAAACATGTAGGCAGCAACAGTCTCGCACTCGCGAAATTACAAAAATTGCAATTCTGCACAAGAAATCCACTAGCAAGCAGCATAGACCTTCTGAAACTGATGATTTTTATTAGAATAACTCCTCAGGTTGACATTTGCCTGCACTTTTTTGGATTTGAGGCCTTTTGACTTTCTTTGGATCACTTTTGGATTAGAAATCAACTTTCACAAGTAAGCTTGTTTGGGGCATTACAGTTGCTGTAATTCTGTTCTGCAGAAAAATGAGTTTTGCAAAAGTGAAAGCATTCAGCAGGTTCAAAAGTTCAAACTCAGCATTAGTAACCATTCCCTGTCGTGCTTCCTGACTGGGGCCCCTCCATAGTTCAGTTGCTAGTTGCAACAATTGTATGACCCTGCTCTGACCCTCACAGCAGGCTCATAGAATAGCTACAAGAAGGCCATAAAAGGTCCTGGAAAAAAACATTGCGCTGCAACAGAAAGCAAATTACAGATAAGGAAGCAGGTGCCAGACTGGAATTTTAAAACAGTGACACATTAATAAATCAACCCCAAATTAATTCATGTCAGTTGAAGCAGGGCTGGTGTGCTTGCTTTTTCCCCCCATAATCTACAGTGATGATGAACCAGAGGGTGGCATTGATGTACCAGAGGGTGGCATGGGTGAAACAGAGGGTGGCAGGGGTGAAACAGAGGGTGCTGGGAACCTGTGATGATGAACCAGATGTAGAAACAACATAATCGCGACCGTTGCAAGCCGACATATAAGTTCGCAATTGCGAACGGTACAAAACCCTCGCGAACTGGCAGAAATCCTTGCGAAGACAAAAAAAAATCCGCAAATTCGTGAGAATTCGCAGATATTGTGGATTGCGAGTTCGCAAATTCGCAAAATTCGCTAACGCCAGATTCGCAAAATTCGCTCATGCTTAATCTGCATCTACAGTACACTACAGTACACCATGCATATAAAGTGGTAGTGCACAGTCCGTGTGTACATGCGTATAATTGAGTATTATATACTGTGTCCACAATACCCTATATCATTTGCTAGGCTGGATACCTTATATTTGCAAGATGTGTGTGTGCATGTGTGTGAGAGACAGAGAGAGGCAGTGGGTATGTACATGTGTGAGGGAGAGAGACTGAGTGTGTGGGTGTGTGGGTGTGTGTGCATGAGCGAGAGACAGTGAGTGTTTCTGTGTGTGTCTGTGAGTGTGTGTGTGTGAGAGAGAGACTCTGAGTGTGTGTGCCAGAGAGAGATACACCTAGAAATGCAACATTCCCAGCAGGGGCGGCTGGTGACATTTGATGGCGGTGAGGCGTGGAGGTCCGAGTTGAGTGCCCGGTGGCGGGAGGGGGGGGCTCGGGAGGGTTCTCCCCCTGAAAATGTTTTGAAGGAAGGAATGGGTTGGTGGTGCGTTTTCAAGCGCATATTTGGGAGGGCAGGATTGTTGAGAGAGGATGAACAGAGGAAGGCGGACTGCAAGGAGGGTGCAGGGAAACTGAAGCCCCAAGTAGAAGAGATGAACAAAGTCAAGTATTTCTTGTGACGTTTTAAATGTGTACATTGTGGTCGGGCCATCAGACCTGTATGCCCAAGCTGTTTCTTATAAGCAGTAACAGGCGCCTGGTCTGTCTTGTCCAGCTCCCCTCCGAGGACACATGGAGCTCAAGTGTTACAGAAATTTCCCTTTTGTTTTCTTTTGGAGACTCGCGGCACATCTCCTTGCAGGTGCCAAGCGCTTGCGGCCCATTAGGATGGCATACTTTTTCTGTCACACATGTTCAGATGCTCCCTTACTTGCAGAGCAAATGCTGACATGGATCGAAAGTAGTAATTATTATGGTAAGTGTTACCCAGAACCCTCCCTTCCCGTCCCCCACACCCTAGCGCTTTCCACTGTGCACCTCTAAAAAGCTTCTACACCACACTTCTGCCAAACAATGCCTCCTTTCTGCAGCCAGGGCTCAGCTCTGCACGCGCATGCGCACAAATCTATAAATTAATTAAACCACCCAAGCCACATTCAGGAATATCTGAAAGTGTACACGCACGCTACTAGTCTCAACACTTCTGCACTGCAGTCACCACCACAGTCGATCTTTCACATTTGCACCTCCTCTCTGCTTGTGCTTCCGCGCTTTATAAAAATGCACTAAATAAAATAAGTAAATAAATCAAGACATTGGCTTTCAGATACACCCGTTCAGTCAGTGCCTGCCTTGGTTCGGCTGGCTCTAGCCAGCGGCTGAAGGGAGTCTCAGCACTTTTAGCAGTTTCCAGCATTTCGCACATGTGCACCGTGCACCACTTTATAAAGTTTCCACACACTGACATAACATTTTTTTCCCTGGAAGAGCGCTCCAAAAAGGTGTTTAGAGTCACACTGCAGCAGGACACCGAAGCAGGTGCAGGTCAGAGGCACACACAGACAACTGCGTTCAGTCACCCAGCAAGAATATGCGCGAAATTTATGTTTTTATTTCAGTTTTTTTCAGCTTCAGGTGGCTCCGTAGCAGTACACCATAAACACACATTTCCTAGTTTGTTTGTTTTTTAACTCCTAATAGCGGGCTGAACGTTTTTAGGTCTATGTTTATACAGTATCGCTTGGTGACGATCGGCTGGCTCTAAAAGAATATCCAAGCATTAGTTTTGTAAACAAAGTCCCTTGTAGGTAATCAGTCCAGTCCGATACATCCAATAGTGCCGAACTAAGACGCAAAAAATTTGCACAAGAACAGCTGCCTCAGGGTTGCTCACAGGTAGGGTGAGACTGGCTAGCTGCTTGCCGAATCGATTATTCATTTTTCAAGCACTAGTTACACAACCTGCATCGTGAATGTTCATGAGCGCCACTGTTTATTTTGCAGGATCCACTTACCAAGTCAAATCTCACTTGCTGGGTGCCATCAGTCCTGGTGCCGGTCCGGAGTCAGAGCTGCACGGCGGCCGATGGGCTCTTCTGCAGCCCACTCCCTCAGCTCTCATTGTCCAATTAGGAGGCATGGAACTAGCCGAAGGCAAGGGGAGTGCTCCAGGTGTTGCCACCCACTGCCCTGCCCCTTGCCATTGATTTCAGTAGTGCGCTGCGGAAAACGCCAGGGGTGCAGCATAGGCGCCCCATTTGAAACCAGGCATTTTCAGATTTCTTTGGCCACTCCCTTCAGGATGACATCACTCTTTCCACATGTGCTTCCAGGGCGAGCAATACTCCTCGCACTGGCCAGCACATGCGGAGGAGGTCTCCGACCTGCTGTTACCTGTTCCTGGCCTTGAAGAAAACAAAACAGAATTTAATTTGTGATTGTCACTCGGGGTAGTGAGCTTTTCATTTGAGGCTGCTGCATCGCGTGTGTGGATGTCTCTCTTGTCTTCCTCCGCGATCCTCGTTCCGAAGCTAGTGGGGCAACACCCCATTCGCCCCTATGCACCAGTCACCACTGATTCCCAGACATACTTGTAAACACAGTTTCAAACCGTATAACACTACACTCCAACCTATGCATTTGTGGTGTCCTAAACAGTTGGTATGTCAAACCCAATATGCACCATCCAAAAACAATAATTACCGGCCTAGACGTACTGAACCTACATCAGATCATCCACAAACATCGCTGGACACATCCTAGATGACATTTTTGCAAATACCAAACTAGTTACCTTTGAAACAATGACATAAAACAACACAAAGCAACACACCTAAAACCACCTTACATGCATCCTCCTATCAACCGTTGAAAAAACGAAATTTTGAACACTTAGAAACACAATTAACATCCAGTACAGATCTAGACACAATAAATTCCATTAAAAAAACTATATGAGTGGCTACAGGAAGCTTTTGATATCTGAATACCACTAAGAAGAACACAACTGAACAAAAGAAAACAAGCACATTGGAGAAATACAGCGCTAAAAGAGATAAGGCAGCAAATTAGAAAGCTGCAATGTACCTGGCTCAAAACAAGTACACTTCACCTATATAAATTTAACAGATTATACAAGTCAGCAGTCAAAAAAGCTAAGAAAAAATACTATTCAGACAGAATTCAAAATGCTAAATGTGCAATTGAAGAATTCTATGAAATTCTCACAAAATTTCATAAACCAAATTGCATAAGAGGAGCTCATCCCATTACTCAGAAGTTCAAAGACAAACTGACAAATCATTACACGACCAAAGTAGACATCTTAAACTCCTATTTAAACAAAGAAAAACCACCAGCACCATCTCTTTTCCAAAAACACCTCTAAGAGTAGGCTAACCCAGCACCTGCATTCCTTCCAACAAATATCACACAATTAATTTTTGGACCTGGTCACAGCAAGCAGTCTTGCTGGCAGCTCTCCTGACCCATGTCCACCACAAACCTTAAAGAAAATTCTTCTAACTACCTCTGCTGCCACACCAGTAAGAAGAATCATCAACAATTCCTTAACCTGGGAATATTTCCAAAAGATCTAAATTCAGGCATACATTCGCCAATTACTAAAGAAAACAAACCAGGACCTGCTTAACCCCGACAACTACAGACCAATTACAAATTGACCTTTTCCTGGGCAAACTGATAGAAAGAGCAGCCTTCACCCAGATGTCACAATTCATTGAAGATAATTCCACACTTTCAGACTTCCAAACAGCATTCAGTTAAGAAAGAGGCACAGAATCTGTCCTCATTGCCATCTGGAATGACCTTAAGAACATAGTTGACTGGAATGGTGTTCCTGCTCTATGTCTCTTGGACTTCTCAGCTGCCTTTGACGCAGTTGAACATGACACTCTAATGCAAAGACAAAGACTCTACAAAGCCAGACTAGAGGGGACTGCTCTCATCTGGATTACATCTTACCTTCAAAACAGAACTAATGTTATCCATATCCCCCTTTCTCATCCAAACCGTACTTTACAAAAGCTGAGATCCCTCAAGGCTCTATCATCTCACTCATGCTCTTGAACATCTACATGAACTCATTACAGGCACTGACAAATCAATTTCACCTCACATGCTATTACTATACAAATGACACACAAATACTCCTTAAACTGGAAAGCCCCGAGGACATTGGAAACTCACAAGATTTTAGTTGCCACAGAGCCGTTGATCAGTGGGTGACATGGAGCCATCTCAAACTGAATGTTTCCAAAACAGAATTACTCACATGTGGCGATTGAAAAATTCTGACTCACTCGCTGCCTGGCCCGAGGATCTTCAAACACTGCCTAAAGTAAGAAACCTCAGACTTACCATGGATTCCAAGCTATCAATGAATGCCCAGGTGGACAAACTAGCAAGATCAAGCTTTGTTAGTATAAAACTCTGTGACGCATCTTCCCGCACCAGGGATTTCCTCACAAGTTCCAGGCTACTTGTTTTGTTTAAACTTGATTACACCAATAACCTCTACCATGGATCATCTTTAACAACTATGCAAAGACAACAATGTATTCAGAACTCTGAACCGGTTGCCAGAAGATCCACATTCAAGCTGCTTTGCATCACCCACAAAGCAATACATGGAACAGGACCACTATTCATCCGGAATAAAAACACCAAATACATTCAACAACGAAAACTCCACTCTAGATTTTAACCTTGCCTCAAAATTGCACCGCCCAAGAAAAAAAACATAGGTGACACATCCTTCTCTGTTCAAGCAACCAAACTATAGAACTTTTTACCTCCAAACATAGGATGCACAGATAATTACCTTTTCTTCAAAACACTACTCAAGATTTGGCTCTTCCCCAAATGACCACCATACTCAAACATAAATATACAGCATATCCCTCTGTATATAAGCATTTATTTGGACTATATATGTGTACCTACATATTTGTACTACCTTGAATAAACAAGTATAATAATGATATTTATTACCTACTGGTGGTCTCCCGTAGGTAGTTATAGTTAGGATCTCATTTCTATTCAAAAAGCATTTATTCTTTTGCCAATATATTTGGTGTCGTTTGACGAATCCTCGCGAAATTTTCAAAACTAATGGCCCGCCCAGGTCAGCTTTTCTCTTGAAAGTGTCAGGGAGATTCGTCAAGCAGGGGCAGAGAAAAAAGGGGGTCCCAAAATGTGTTTTCCCAATATTTGTTAATTTCCATAAGAAAAATTGGAACAGGCTGTAGTCCGAACTGCTGAACGGAATGACACCAAATTTGGCAAAAAGGTAGCCCTTTGTTTAGAAAGAAAATTTTTTTAAATGGTGTAAATCCGTTCAGTAGTTCCTGGGAAATTAGAAAAAGAAAGGTTTTCATATCTGAGCAATGAGGAGGGTTTGCGAACCCTCCCGGGCATGAGCTTCACTCTGATTGGCTGCCAACATGCTAATCCAGAATGGGTTGGCAGCCATCTTGTGACTCGGTAACCAAGTCACAAGGAAAGAGTAAAAAAAAGTGAAAAACAAGAAAAGGGGGCAGGGTAGAAACACCCTGAGCCCCTAGGTCTGCTCAGGGGGTCCCACAAGGATCCCCAGGGCCAGAAAAAGCCCCCCTACACTACCGGGGACCACCACCTCCCGTGGGGCACTCTGTAATGAAATGTGGGACTACTGGGCCCCAGGGATCACCACCTCTCAGGGGCTTAAAACATAGGGAGGGGGCCCTTCCTGGAGCCCTTGATGGCCCTGGGGACCGCCAGCACCCATGGCCGGCTCCTGCAGTATCCCAGGGTGCCCACCCCAGAACACTGCTGTTTGCTATGGCAGGGCAGGAGCCCTTGCTCAAAAGCAATGCCGGCTCCCGCAGGAGGTGGGGAACCAGCGGGACCATGGGGGCATTTGGGCTCCCCCACAATCCCCAACGGATAGGCCAGGCCCTGGGGGATGGGGTTGCCAGGGCAACAAGTTGCCCGGGAGGGGGGCCACGTGGCCCCCCTTCCCTATAATCATTTTTTATCCGAAAAAGGCTGGCTCCGGGGGATGAAGTCCCCGGTGCCATAATTGGACTGAGGAGGGGGACCACATGGCCCCCCTACCAAAACAAAAATTTAAATAAAAGGCTGCCCAGCTTCAAGATGGGCTCCCTGGGGCCATAATTGGCCTCTGGAGGGGGCCACACGCCCCCCCTCCCCAAAATATAAAAAAAGAAACAAGGTTGCCAGGCCCCGGAAGATGGGATCCCAAAAGTGGCCCAGGGAAGGGGGGCTACACAGCACACCTCCCATAACAAAAGAAATGAACTGGCAACTTGGCAGAGATCCCACTCCCTCCCTGCATCACTCTGCAAACACGCCCTGTGGTGTGTTCTAAGGTGGGGAATTAATTCCCCTTCAATCCTGAGAGTCCCTGGGGGCCAACTAGCCCACCAGGTACCTCCAGTAAGCCCCACAGAGCTGGGTTGCAGAGAGGTGGCCCAAGGCCAGGCCCCTTTTTACACCACTCTGCAAGCGCGGCTTCTGGTGCACTGGTGGGGGATCGATGAGGTTCTCTCGTGTCCTGAGTACCTCAGGACACAAGTAAACATCAACCTCCGAGCAGCAGTAATGCCAGAAGCCGCGTTTGCAGCGTGGTGTAAAAAGGGGAATGGCCTCAGAACACCTCTCTGCAACGCAACTGTGTGGCACTTACTAGAGGTACCTGGTGGGCTAGTTGACTCCCAGGGACCCTCAGGATTCAAGGGGACTTAATCCCCCAACTTACAATGCGCCCGCGGTGTAGGGAGGGGGTAGTCATGATACAACATGTTGGCAATCCTGCTGTGTGGGATTTACTGGAGGTAATAGGAAGGGTAGTTGGCCGGCCCCCCAAGGTTAACGTTGGGGCCTAACTACCCCTCCTGTTACCTCCAGTAAATCTCAGACAGTGGGATTGCTAAGAGGTGTTTGGAGGCCACGCTCACCTTTCTCCACCACTCTGCAAACGTGACTGCTATGTCATAGTTAGTAATTAGCTTTTAAAAAACCTTCGAAATTCACTGAAAAAAACATAGGTTTCAGGGACGTTAGAGTTATAAATTAGCATTTAAAAAACCTTTGGAATTCACTGGAAAAACCATTGGTTTTCAGGGACGTTATAGTTAGAATTAGCATTTAAAAAACCTTTGAAATTCACTGATGACACTTCAAATGACATCACTGATGACATCATCCATGTGGTAATCTAATGCACCTCCTCACAATCTAATAAAACCTTTTATACACCCACTCTAAAGTACAGAATATCAATATCGAAACCATAGACAGATCAATAGCAGTTACTTCACACCCGCTCAGTGATTCCTAGATCTACACACACACATCCACTCATTCACCCATACTGTAATGCATACATGCAGTCACTAATACACCTATACATACACTCAAACAATGCCACTCATCCATAGACTTACTTACACACCTACTCAGTCATGTAAAGAATCAATCACACCCATTTACTCACCTATACAGTTATACACAGACCCCCTTACTTATTTAGACAAATACTAACACATACTGACTGTCTTTTTTGAATCACTGATACAACACACTCATCCATACAGCCACTCTCACAATCACTCACTCTCTCGTATAGTCATTTATGTACTCCAACACTCACATACACTGCCTTTCACATATGAAGTTACTCACACATATTCCACTGAGACATCCATTCACTCACCAACACACCCATACACACACTCACCCCAATACAGCCCTGCACAGATGTGCTCTTGAACCCATTTACCCAGTGAATCACCCACTCACACATCTATGCACAGAGTCACTCACCCCCCACCCACTCACACAGACACTCAGGCACCCATAGAGATACACGGACAACTGATCAATAACCCATATAGACAGTTGTGTAGCTACTCACCAGCCCATACAGTCACTAATATACCAACTGACATACTGATACAGATATTTACGCAGCTTACTCAGTAACCTGTGCATTAGGTAAGACACATTTAGTCACTCACTTATACAGTCAGTCGCACACCTACTAAATCATCCATTCAGACACTTATACACCCACTCATTCTTCAATACACCTTAGTATATATCTATATAAAACATATTTGAACTTTACAGAAACACACATTCACTGAATGATGTCATCAGTGATGTCATTTGAGATGTCAGGAGTGATGTCATCACTGATGTCACTGACCATGTCATGAGTAATGTAATATGTGACGTCATCAGTATTGCATTGCGGGGACGCAAGTTATAGTTATCTCTACTAACTATAACGGCTGAATTACTCCGGTTTTGTATGAGTGAAATGTCCAACTAACTATAATGTCCCTGATACCTGTGGTTTTTTCAGTGAATAAATATATGGATAATCGTTAGTTCTGTTTAACAAATGTACATATTACTTATGGTTATATTATTCTCTGTTTCACTTGTATATAGGTCACGGCATAATAAGTAAATCTTTATCATAACTATTTATCTGCAATTGCTTCACTATTTAATTACAAAACAATATATAAAAACAAATAAATTAACAAAGTACAGCAACACTTAAAAGTCTGAGTTTTTTAAATACAACTTAAATCTACATATATTAATGTCCTTATACATATATATCTTCCATATACTTATGCATCTTTATATTTATTACTATACTTCTAATTTAGCATCTCTAATGCGTTACCCTATATCTCACCCTATACTTCCCTCAATATATCCTCTACTTCCACTCTCTGTCTCATCCCAAACTCCATTCTACTACTATGATCTCCAAAATATCTAGACTATTCCATCCTCTATCCCTCATTGTACCAGCTCATACCTCTTTTGCTATTGAGATCTCCCAAACAAGCATTTCTAAACTCTTCTCTCTCTCCCATTTACTCATTCCAAACCTCCTCCTACTGCTATAGGCTCCAAGGAAAAATCGATGTCTTGACCCTTCCCTCTCTGTCTCTCCACTATCCTTTGCAATGTAACTAAAAGACTAACATCTCTACCGCTCAAATTCACCCAGTGCCTGAGTCTGAGCTGTTAATTTACTCCAGAGAGCCCCGGGCATGTTTTAGCTTCTAAGTATTAACCGTATAGAACTTAAAAGTTTTAAAGGTACGAACAGCAGCATAAAAAGTTATTGTTGCTATCGCACTCAGGCGCTTTGACTTAATAAGAGCTAGGATCACATTTTGTCTCTTGCATATTTGAGGCAGACATTTGCTAACTCTCTTTATGGGTGTACTTAAACTCGAGCTCACGCCTTTGGCAGTCAGTTGTGTAAGCCTGTTAATTGTTGGGTATATGATGCCTGGGCCAAATATTTCATTTTCTTATTTCTACCGAAAAGACTGATTGAAGGCAGCCACATATCATGCAGTGCACTTCTGGGGTTGACTTGCAGCAATACAAACCATTCAGCACCGCTAGCCAGTTTTCATGTGTCCCTAGTTCATTTGGTCTTTACTTTAGAAACTTGATTTGATCATTATCAGATAAGATCATAAAACTACGTAAAACAATAATGGTCTGTATCTTACTCTTGAAGACAACATACGGTAACAGTTCATAATTTCCATAAAAACCTATTTAAAAAGGAATGCACGGTTCAATATGACTTTTCAGTATTCAGTAACAGTTCATCATTTGCAAAAAAACTTATTTAAAAAGGATTGCACGGTTCATTATGAGTTTTCAGTATGCACATACACAGATACCGAGTTAAAATATGGAATATTTATTTAATATTTAATATGATAAAAATTTAGAGAGAGCTAAACCAATAAATAACGGTACTATTTTTAAACCCAGAGGATTTCTTTTTTTCATGCAGGCCCATAAAAATGACGCTATCGAAAAGCAAAGTAGAGTGTCGGGCAGTGATTTAAATAAAAAACTGTGCTACCCTACATTGTTTAAAATTATGACGCTTTAAATTCGGTGCGATATACTCTTTCCTTTCCCTGGGAAAGAATCTACAGAAAAATAGTAGGTGGAGATCAGTTTGGGCAGGATTCATATCACAGGAACAGAAGGTCAATTCTGAATGATTAAACCTTTTCGCTGGGAACCCTAGCATCAGAGGTATCAAATATAAACGGAACCGCAATAATATGAATTTATGTTGTGGTTGGAGACCTCCCCTGGGTAAAAATATCTTCTCTCGGTCATACTTTTGAATGGTTGGTAGGCAAGGACCAACTTTTTACTGTAGTTCTTCTCCCTACGGGTGTATTGGGCCTTCAGCAAAAATATGTCCACCAGCCTCTGTCTTGACGTTAGCCTACCGGTCGTTGGGTCCTTAAATCGAGCTTTCAGCCCCACCGTGGTCAGTTCTAGTGCGACACAGTTTAACCATCTTATCCTTTTGTAATTTTCTAATTTTAGGCAGTCTCTTATTATATTTTGGGTTAAAGGCACTGTGGCCATTCGCCATATGGAAAGTCACAATAGGATTGGGGCTAGTCTAATTATGTCTGTAATATAGCCTTGTAGCCCGCCGTAGCGAGCTATACCAGCTATTAAAGGCACGCTGAATCGTTAAAGACCCGAGCCGAAGGCGAGTGACTTTAACGAGACAGCAGGACTTTAATTGCTGGTATAGCCCTGCTACGAAGGTCTATAAGGCTATTAGAACATTCTGCCACTAGAGGGCAGAATGTTCTAACAAATTAAACAAAGGGTTCTCGAAGCTCGAGGGGATATAAATCCCCTCGAGATTCGAGAAGCCTTTGTAGAACATTGGAATGTTGCTCTGCAGGCCTTTACCAGCCCGTAGATCAGGGAGCACTCCACTGTCTGCAATGGAGCTCCCAACATTCCAATGTTCTAATGTAGAGTAAGCCTAGCTTCACATGAATTATATAATTTGTGGAAGATTGCGGAAGAGACACCAGTGGTTTAAAAAAATTGCTCTCAATGGATTGGAGTAGGTCAACATGAGCTATACCCCAAACACCCACCCCATAAGTAGCCGCAGACTCAGTTTTAGCATGGTAGATATGTTTAATGGCTGCTATGCTAATGGTTGCACACCTATCCTAAACATAAATACCTGTAGCGCTGTTAGGATCTTCTCCATTCCCATGGCCCTTCCATTAACTAACGGTGACCATGTTAGTTTTTTATGAAAAAGTACCCCAAGGTAGGGAAAGGACACAACCACCACAATTTTCCCTGTTTCCATGTGAAGATATGGTGTTTTATCTCAGAGCTACTTCCAGCTATGATTACAAATAATTTTGTCTGGTTAACCTTCAGGTCCAGAGAGTCTTTGAAGGCCGCATAGACAGAGACGTTGAAGCCCTATCCCTGTTCTGGCGATCAGAACTGCATCGTCTGCATAAGCCAAAATTGGCAGCTGGATAGAGTCAGACACAGGAAGGTCAGGGGTTGCATCCGGGAGAGCTTTTTAAACGCCTTATATACAGATGTAAAAAAGTAACAACGCATTGACACAGCCCTGCTTTACCCCCCTTGAGATCTTAAAAGGTTGAGTGCATTCCCAGGTTTTCCTATATCTGACTGATGCGGAGGCTTCAGAATATAGTTACTGGATAAAATCATTTACTGGAGGATCGATCCCCATCCTTTCATTATATTTCTGAGCTTAGAATGGGAGACAGTCAAATGCTGTTGAAAGGTCCTACCCTTAGCTCTGGTATATTTGTCCATAATCAGTGAGAGGTTCAGGCACTGATCTACGGTACCTTTTCCCTGTTGAAACCCATACTGACGTTGCATTATTATTTCCCTGTCTAGTGCCAAAGCCTCTAGCCTAGATAAGAGTAGTCACCCCATGAGTTTCACTGTTGTGTCTAAAAGTGAATTTGCAACAAGGGGTGGTGAGGGACAGAGTCTCTGAATTAAGCAGAAAGCTCTCACCCAGTCAAGAGATCAGGGCTAGATCCAACACCGTTTTTTAGCTCACTGCACCATCCCAGTTTCAGAACCTGGCTGTATGCAAATTAGTCTGTTCCTGTCCCAGTGCATGATGGGAACAGGGCAAACCAAACTACAAAAGCCAATTCTTACACTGGGAAGGAAACAAGCTCCCGGGGACCGGTTTCTGGCATTACAGCCGTCTTCGGCCCGGTTTGCTTGAATCCTGATGGTGCAATGAGCAAGGGTCTCACATCTGAGAATACCCTTCCACGCTTAGGGTGGACAAAAATATTTACAACAAGGGGTGGTGAGGGACAGAGTCTCTGAATTAAGCAGAAAGCTCTCACCCAGTCAAGAGATCAGGGCTAGATCCAACACCGTTTTTTAGCTCACTGCACCATCCCAGTTTCAGAACCTGGCTGTATGCAAATTAGTCTGTTCCTGTCCCAGTGCATGATGGGAACAGGGCAAACCAAACTACAAAAGCCAATTCTTACACTGGGAAGGAAACAAGCTCCCGGGGACCGGTTTCTGGCATTACAGCCGTCTTCGGCCCGGTTTGCTTGAATCCTGATGGTGCAATGAGCAAGGGTCTCACATCTGAGAATACCCTTCCACGCTTAGGGTGGACAAAAATATTTACAACAAGGGGTGGTGAGGGACAGAGTCTCTGAATTAAGCAGAAAGCTCTCACCCAGTCAAGAGATCAGGGCTAGATCCAACACCGTTTTTTAGCTCACTGCACCATCCCAGTTTCAGAACCTGGCTGTATGCAAATTAGTCTGTTCCTGTCCCAGTGCATGATGGGAACAGGGCAAACCAAACTACAAAAGCCAATTCTTACACTGGGAAGGAAACAAGCTCCCGGGGACCGGTTTCTGGCATTACAGCCGTCTTCGGCCCGGTTTGCTTGAATCCTGATGGTGCAATGAGCAAGGGTCTCACATCTGAGAATACCCTTCCACGCTTAGGGTGGACAAAAATATTTACAACAAGGGGTGGTGAGGGACAGAGTCTCTGAATTAAGCAGAAAGCTCTCACCCAGTCAAGAGATCAGGGCTAGATCCAACACCGTTTTTTAGCTCACTGCACCATCCCAGTTTCAGAACCTGGCTGTATGCAAATTAGTCTGTTCCTGTCCCAGTGCATGATGGGAACAGGGCAAACCAAACTACAAAAGCCAATTCTTACACTGGGAAGGAAACAAGCTCCCGGGGACCGGTTTCTGGCATTACAGCCGTCTTCGGCCCGGTTTGCTTGAATCCTGATGGTGCAATGAGCAAGGGTCTCACATCTGAGAATACCCTTCCACGCTTAGGGTGGACAAAAATATTTACAACAAGGGGTGGTGAGGGACAGAGTCTCTGAATTAAGCAGAAAGCTCTCACCCAGTCAAGAGATCAGGGCTAGATCCAACACCGTTTTTTAGCTCACTGCACCATCCCAGTTTCAGAACCTGGCTGTATGCAAATTAGTCTGTTCCTGTCCCAGTGCATGATGGGAACAGGGCAAACCAAACTACAAAAGCCAATTCTTACACTGGGAAGGAAACAAGCTCCCGGGGACCGGTTTCTGGCATTACAGCCGTCTTCGGCCCGGTTTGCTTGAATCCTGATGGTGCAATGAGCAAGGGTCTCACATCTGAGAATACCCTTCCACGCTTAGGGTGGACAAAAATATTTACAACAAGGGGTGGTGAGGGACAGAGTCTCTGAATTAAGCAGAAAGCTCTCACCCAGTCAAGAGATCAGGGCTAGATCCAACACCGTTTTTTAGCTCACTGCACCATCCCAGTTTCAGAACCTGGCTGTATGCAAATTAGTCTGTTCCTGTCCCAGTGCATGATGGGAACAGGGCAAACCAAACTACAAAAGCCAATTCTTACACTGGGAAGGAAACAAGCTCCCGGGGACCGGTTTCTGGCATTACAGCCGTCTTCGGCCCGGTTTGCTTGAATCCTGATGGTGCAATGAGCAAGGGTCTCACATCTGAGAATACCCTTCCACGCTTAGGGTGGACAAAAATATTTACAACAAGGGGTGGTGAGGGACAGAGTCTCTGAATTAAGCAGAAAGCTCTCACCCAGTCAAGAGATCAGGGCTAGATCCAACACCGTTTTTTAGCTCACTGCACCATCCCAGTTTCAGAACCTGGCTGTATGCAAATTAGTCTGTTCCTGTCCCAGTGCATGATGGGAACAGGGCAAACCAAACTACAAAAGCCAATTCTTACACTGGGAAGGAAACAAGCTCCCGGGGACCGGTTTCTGGCATTACAGCCGTCTTCGGCCCGGTTTGCTTGAATCCTGATGGTGCAATGAGCAAGGGTCTCACATCTGAGAATACCCTTCCACGCTTAGGGTGGACAAAAATATTTACAACAAGGGGTGGTGAGGGACAGAGTCTCTGAATTAAGCAGAAAGCTCTCACCCAGTCAAGAGATCAGGGCTAGATCCAACACCGTTTTTTAGCTCACTGCACCATCCCAGTTTCAGAACCTGGCTGTATGCAAATTAGTCTGTTCCTGTCCCAGTGCATGATGGGAACAGGGCAAACCAAACTACAAAAGCCAATTCTTACACTGGGAAGGAAACAAGCTCCCGGGGACCGGTTTCTGGCATTACAGCCGTCTTCGGCCCGGTTTGCTTGAATCCTGATGGTGCAATGAGCAAGGGTCTCACATCTGAGAATACCCTTCCACGCTTAGGGTGGACAAAAATATTTACAACAAGGGGTGGTGAGGGACAGAGTCTCTGAATTAAGCAGAAAGCTCTCACCCAGTCAAGAGATCAGGGCTAGATCCAACACCGTTTTTTAGCTCACTGCACCATCCCAGTTTCAGAACCTGGCTGTATGCAAATTAGTCTGTTCCTGTCCCAGTGCATGATGGGAACAGGGCAAACCAAACTACAAAAGCCAATTCTTACACTGGGAAGGAAACAAGCTCCCGGGGACCGGTTTCTGGCATTACAGCCGTCTTCGGCCCGGTTTGCTTGAATCCTGATGGTGCAATGAGCAAGGGTCTCACATCTGAGAATACCCTTCCACGCTTAGGGTGGACAAAAATATTTACAACAAGGGGTGGTGAGGGACAGAGTCTCTGAATTAAGCAGAAAGCTCTCACCCAGTCAAGAGATCAGGGCTAGATCCAACACCGTTTTTTAGCTCACTGCACCATCCCAGTTTCAGAACCTGGCTGTATGCAAATTAGTCTGTTCCTGTCCCAGTGCATGATGGGAACAGGGCAAACCAAACTACAAAAGCCAATTCTTACACTGGGAAGGAAACAAGCTCCCGGGGACCGGTTTCTGGCATTACAGCCGTCTTCGGCCCGGTTTGCTTGAATCCTGATGGTGCAATGAGCAAGGGTCTCACATCTGAGAATACCCTTCCACGCTTAGGGTGGACAAAAATATTTACAACAAGGGGTGGTGAGGGACAGAGTCTCTGAATTAAGCAGAAAGCTCTCACCCAGTCAAGAGATCAGGGCTAGATCCAACACCGTTTTTTAGCTCACTGCACCATCCCAGTTTCAGAACCTGGCTGTATGCAAATTAGTCTGTTCCTGTCCCAGTGCATGATGGGAACAGGGCAAACCAAACTACAAAAGCCAATTCTTACACTGGGAAGGAAACAAGCTCCCGGGGACCGGTTTCTGGCATTACAGCCGTCTTCGGCCCGGTTTGCTTGAATCCTGATGGTGCAATGAGCAAGGGTCTCACATCTGAGAATACCCTTCCACGCTTAGGGTGGACAAAAATATTTACAACAAGGGGTGGTGAGGGACAGAGTCTCTGAATTAAGCAGAAAGCTCTCACCCAGTCAAGAGATCAGGGCTAGATCCAACACCGTTTTTTAGCTCACTGCACCATCCCAGTTTCAGAACCTGGCTGTATGCAAATTAGTCTGTTCCTGTCCCAGTGCATGATGGGAACAGGGCAAACCAAACTACAAAAGCCAATTCTTACACTGGGAAGGAAACAAGCTCCCGGGGACCGGTTTCTGGCATTACAGCCGTCTTCGGCCCGGTTTGCTTGAATCCTGATGGTGCAATGAGCAAGGGTCTCACATCTGAGAATACCCTTCCACGCTTAGGGTGGACAAAAATATTTACAACAAGGGGTGGTGAGGGACAGAGTCTCTGAATTAAGCAGAAAGCTCTCACCCAGTCAAGAGATCAGGGCTAGATCCAACACCGTTTTTTAGCTCACTGCACCATCCCAGTTTCAGAACCTGGCTGTATGCAAATTAGTCTGTTCCTGTCCCAGTGCATGATGGGAACAGGGCAAACCAAACTACAAAAGCCAATTCTTACACTGGGAAGGAAACAAGCTCCCGGGGACCGGTTTCTGGCATTACAGCCGTCTTCGGCCCGGTTTGCTTGAATCCTGATGGTGCAATGAGCAAGGGTCTCACATCTGAGAATACCCTTCCACGCTTAGGGTGGACAAAAATATTTACAACAAGGGGTGGTGAGGGACAGAGTCTCTGAATTAAGCAGAAAGCTCTCACCCAGTCAAGAGATCAGGGCTAGATCCAACACCGTTTTTTAGCTCACTGCACCATCCCAGTTTCAGAACCTGGCTGTATGCAAATTAGTCTGTTCCTGTCCCAGTGCATGATGGGAACAGGGCAAACCAAACTACAAAAGCCAATTCTTACACTGGGAAGGAAACAAGCTCCCGGGGACCGGTTTCTGGCATTACAGCCGTCTTCGGCCCGGTTTGCTTGAATCCTGATGGTGCAATGAGCAAGGGTCTCACATCTGAGAATACCCTTCCACGCTTAGGGTGGACAAAAATATTTACAACAAGGGGTGGTGAGGGACAGAGTCTCTGAATTAAGCAGAAAGCTCTCACCCAGTCAAGAGATCAGGGCTAGATCCAACACCGTTTTTTAGCTCACTGCACCATCCCAGTTTCAGAACCTGGCTGTATGCAAATTAGTCTGTTCCTGTCCCAGTGCATGATGGGAACAGGGCAAACCAAACTACAAAAGCCAATTCTTACACTGGGAAGGAAACAAGCTCCCGGGGACCGGTTTCTGGCATTACAGCCGTCTTCGGCCCGGTTTGCTTGAATCCTGATGGTGCAATGAGCAAGGGTCTCACATCTGAGAATACCCTTCCACGCTTAGGGTGGACAAAAATATTTACAACAAGGGGTGGTGAGGGACAGAGTCTCTGAATTAAGCAGAAAGCTCTCACCCAGTCAAGAGATCAGGGCTAGATCCAACACCGTTTTTTAGCTCACTGCACCATCCCAGTTTCAGAACCTGGCTGTATGCAAATTAGTCTGTTCCTGTCCCAGTGCATGATGGGAACAGGGCAAACCAAACTACAAAAGCCAATTCTTACACTGGGAAGGAAACAAGCTCCCGGGGACCGGTTTCTGGCATTACAGCCGTCTTCGGCCCGGTTTGCTTGAATCCTGATGGTGCAATGAGCAAGGGTCTCACATCTGAGAATACCCTTCCACGCTTAGGGTGGACAAAAATATTTACAACAAGGGGTGGTGAGGGACAGAGTCTCTGAATTAAGCAGAAAGCTCTCACCCAGTCAAGAGATCAGGGCTAGATCCAACACCGTTTTTTAGCTCACTGCACCATCCCAGTTTCAGAACCTGGCTGTATGCAAATTAGTCTGTTCCTGTCCCAGTGCATGATGGGAACAGGGCAAACCAAACTACAAAAGCCAATTCTTACACTGGGAAGGAAACAAGCTCCCGGGGACCGGTTTCTGGCATTACAGCCGTCTTCGGCCCGGTTTGCTTGAATCCTGATGGTGCAATGAGCAAGGCCACTATAGGTGTGGCAGGGTATACTCAGACATGAGTCCCTTTCTCACTGCTCCATCAGGATTCAAGCAAGCCGGGCCGAAGAGGCTGAAATGCCAGAAACCGGTCCCCGGTAGCTTGTCTCCTTTCTGGTAAAGAATTGGCTTGGTAGTTTAGTCTGCCCTGTTCCCATGATGCACTGGGCCAGGGACAGACTGATTTGCATATAGCCAGGTTCTGAGCTGGGATGGGGCAGTGAGATAAATAACGGTGATGGATCAAGCCCTGATCTTTGGACTGGGTAAGAGTGGTCTGCTCAATTCAGACACTCTGTTCATCACCACCCCCTTTTGTAAATCGATTTTGGCCACTATAGGTGTGGCAGGGTATACTCAGACATGAGTCCCTTTCTCACTGCTCCATCAGGATTCAAGCAAGCCGGGCCGAAGAGGCTGAAATGCCAGAAACCGGTCCCCGGTAGCTTGTCTCCTTTCTGGTAAAGAATTGGCTTGGTAGTTTAGTCTGCCCTGTTCCCATGATGCACTGGGCCAGGGACAGACTGATTTGCATATAGCCAGGTTCTGAGCTGGGATGGGGCAGTGAGATAAATAACGGTGATGGATCAAGCCCTGATCTTTGGACTGGGTAAGAGTGGTCTGCTCAATTCAGACACTCTGTTCATCACCACCCCCTTTTGTAAATCGATTTTGGCCACTATAGGTGTGGCAGGGTATACTCAGACATGAGTCCCTTTCTCACTGCTCCATCAGGATTCAAGCAAGCCGGGCCGAAGAGGCTGAAATGCCAGAAACCGGTCCCCGGTAGCTTGTCTCCTTTCTGGTAAAGAATTGGCTTGGTAGTTTAGTCTGCCCTGTTCCCATGATGCACTGGGCCAGGGACAGACTGATTTGCATATAGCCAGGTTCTGAGCTGGGATGGGGCAGTGAGATAAATAACGGTGATGGATCAAGCCCTGATCTTTGGACTGGGTAAGAGTGGTCTGCTCAATTCAGACACTCTGTTCATCACCACCCCCTTTTGTAAATCGATTTTGGCCACTATAGGTGTGGCAGGGTATACTCAGACATGAGTCCCTTTCTCACTGCTCCATCAGGATTCAAGCAAGCCGGGCCGAAGAGGCTGAAATGCCAGAAACCGGTCCCCGGTAGCTTGTCTCCTTTCTGGTAAAGAATTGGCTTGGTAGTTTAGTCTGCCCTGTTCCCATGATGCACTGGGCCAGGGACAGACTGATTTGCATATAGCCAGGTTCTGAGCTGGGATGGGGCAGTGAGATAAATAACGGTGATGGATCAAGCCCTGATCTTTGGACTGGGTAAGAGTGGTCTGCTCAATTCAGACACTCTGTTCATCACCACCCCCTTTTGTAAATCGATTTTGGCCACTATAGGTGTGGCAGGGTATACTCAGACATGAGTCCCTTTCTCACTGCTCCATCAGGATTCAAGCAAGCCGGGCCGAAGAGGCTGAAATGCCAGAAACCGGTCCCCGGTAGCTTGTCTCCTTTCTGGTAAAGAATTGGCTTGGTAGTTTAGTCTGCCCTGTTCCCATGATGCACTGGGCCAGGGACAGACTGATTTGCATATAGCCAGGTTCTGAGCTGGGATGGGGCAGTGAGATAAATAACGGTGATGGATCAAGCCCTGATCTTTGGACTGGGTAAGAGTGGTCTGCTCAATTCAGACACTCTGTTCATCACCACCCCCTTTTGTAAATCGATTTTGGCCACTATAGGTGTGGCAGGGTATACTCAGACATGAGTCCCTTTCTCACTGCTCCATCAGGATTCAAGCAAGCCGGGCCGAAGAGGCTGAAATGCCAGAAACCGGTCCCCGGTAGCTTGTCTCCTTTCTGGTAAAGAATTGGCTTGGTAGTTTAGTCTGCCCTGTTCCCATGATGCACTGGGCCAGGGACAGACTGATTTGCATATAGCCAGGTTCTGAGCTGGGATGGGGCAGTGAGATAAATAACGGTGATGGATCAAGCCCTGATCTTTGGACTGGGTAAGAGTGGTCTGCTCAATTCAGACACTCTGTTCATCACCACCCCCTTTTGTAAATCGATTTTGGCCACTATAGGTGTGGCAGGGTATACTCAGACATGAGTCCCTTTCTCACTGCTCCATCAGGATTCAAGCAAGCCGGGCCGAAGAGGCTGAAATGCCAGAAACCGGTCCCCGGTAGCTTGTCTCCTTTCTGGTAAAGAATTGGCTTGGTAGTTTAGTCTGCCCTGTTCCCATGATGCACTGGGCCAGGGACAGACTGATTTGCATATAGCCAGGTTCTGAGCTGGGATGGGGCAGTGAGATAAATAACGGTGATGGATCAAGCCCTGATCTTTGGACTGGGTAAGAGTGGTCTGCTCAATTCAGACACTCTGTTCATCACCACCCCCTTTTGTAAATCGATTTTGGCCACTATAGGTGTGGCAGGGTATACTCAGACATGAGTCCCTTTCTCACTGCTCCATCAGGATTCAAGCAAGCCGGGCCGAAGAGGCTGAAATGCCAGAAACCGGTCCCCGGTAGCTTGTCTCCTTTCTGGTAAAGAATTGGCTTGGTAGTTTAGTCTGCCCTGTTCCCATGATGCACTGGGCCAGGGACAGACTGATTTGCATATAGCCAGGTTCTGAGCTGGGATGGGGCAGTGAGATAAATAACGGTGATGGATCAAGCCCTGATCTTTGGACTGGGTAAGAGTGGTCTGCTCAATTCAGACACTCTGTTCATCACCACCCCCTTTTGTAAATCGATTTTGGCCACTATAGGTGTGGCAGGGTATACTCAGACATGAGTCCCTTTCTCACTGCTCCATCAGGATTCAAGCAAGCCGGGCCGAAGAGGCTGAAATGCCAGAAACCGGTCCCCGGTAGCTTGTCTCCTTTCTGGTAAAGAATTGGCTTGGTAGTTTAGTCTGCCCTGTTCCCATGATGCACTGGGCCAGGGACAGACTGATTTGCATATAGCCAGGTTCTGAGCTGGGATGGGGCAGTGAGATAAATAACGGTGATGGATCAAGCCCTGATCTTTGGACTGGGTAAGAGTGGTCTGCTCAATTCAGACACTCTGTTCATCACCACCCCCTTTTGTAAATCGATTTTGGCCACTATAGGTGTGGCAGGGTATACTCAGACATG
This sequence comes from Lissotriton vulgaris, assembly GCF_964263255.1. Classification (NCBI taxonomy): domain Eukaryota; kingdom Metazoa; phylum Chordata; class Amphibia; order Caudata; family Salamandridae; genus Lissotriton; species Lissotriton vulgaris. The sequence continues at coordinate 1,916,143,410 of NC_141685.1, forward strand.
AGTCCCTTTCTCACTGCTCCATCAGGATTCAAGCAAGCCGGGCCGAAGAGGCTGAAATGCCAGAAACCGGTCCCCGGTAGCTTGTCTCCTTTCTGGTAAAGAATTGGCTTGGTAGTTTAGTCTGCCCTGTTCCCATGATGCACTGGGCCAGGGACAGACTGATTTGCATATAGCCAGGTTCTGAGCTGGGATGGGGCAGTGAGATAAATAACGGTGATGGATCAAGCCCTGATCTTTGGACTGGGTAAGAGTGGTCTGCTCAATTCAGACACTCTGTTCATCACCACCCCCTTTTGTAAATCGATTTTGGCCACTATAGGTGTGGCAGGGTATACTCAGACATGAGTCCCTTTCTCACTGCTCCATCAGGATTCAAGCAAGCCGGGCCGAAGAGGCTGAAATGCCAGAAACCGGTCCCCGGTAGCTTGTCTCCTTTCTGGTAAAGAATTGGCTTGGTAGTTTAGTCTGCCCTGTTCCCATGATGCACTGGGCCAGGGACAGACTGATTTGCATATAGCCAGGTTCTGAGCTGGGATGGGGCAGTGAGATAAATAACGGTGATGGATCAAGCCCTGATCTTTGGACTGGGTAAGAGTGGTCTGCTCAATTCAGACACTCTGTTCATCACCACCCCCTTTTGTAAATCGATTTTGGCCACTATAGGTGTGGCAGGGTATACTCAGACATGAGTCCCTTTCTCACTGCTCCATCAGGATTCAAGCAAGCCGGGCCGAAGAGGCTGAAATGCCAGAAACCGGTCCCCGGTAGCTTGTCTCCTTTCTGGTAAAGAATTGGCTTGGTAGTTTAGTCTGCCCTGTTCCCATGATGCACTGGGCCAGGGACAGACTGATTTGCATATAGCCAGGTTCTGAGCTGGGATGGGGCAGTGAGATAAATAACGGTGATGGATCAAGCCCTGATCTTTGGACTGGGTAAGAGTGGTCTGCTCAATTCAGACACTCTGTTCATCACCACCCCCTTTTGTAAATCGATTTTGGCCACTATAGGTGTGGCAGGGTATACTCAGACATGAGTCCCTTTCTCACTGCTCCATCAGGATTCAAGCAAGCCGGGCCGAAGAGGCTGAAATGCCAGAAACCGGTCCCCGGTAGCTTGTCTCCTTTCTGGTAAAGAATTGGCTTGGTAGTTTAGTCTGCCCTGTTCCCATGATGCACTGGGCCAGGGACAGACTGATTTGCATATAGCCAGGTTCTGAGCTGGGATGGGGCAGTGAGATAAATAACGGTGATGGATCAAGCCCTGATCTTTGGACTGGGTAAGAGTGGTCTGCTCAATTCAGACACTCTGTTCATCACCACCCCCTTTTGTAAATCGATTTTGGCCACTATAGGTGTGGCAGGGTATACTCAGACATGAGTCCCTTTCTCACTGCTCCATCAGGATTCAAGCAAGCCGGGCCGAAGAGGCTGAAATGCCAGAAACCGGTCCCCGGTAGCTTGTCTCCTTTCTGGTAAAGAATTGGCTTGGTAGTTTAGTCTGCCCTGTTCCCATGATGCACTGGGCCAGGGACAGACTGATTTGCATATAGCCAGGTTCTGAGCTGGGATGGGGCAGTGAGATAAATAACGGTGATGGATCAAGCCCTGATCTTTGGACTGGGTAAGAGTGGTCTGCTCAATTCAGACACTCTGTTCATCACCACCCCCTTTTGTAAATCGATTTTGGCCACTATAGGTGTGGCAGGGTATACTCAGACATGAGTCCCTTTCTCACTGCTCCATCAGGATTCAAGCAAGCCGGGCCGAAGAGGCTGAAATGCCAGAAACCGGTCCCCGGTAGCTTGTCTCCTTTCTGGTAAAGAATTGGCTTGGTAGTTTAGTCTGCCCTGTTCCCATGATGCACTGGGCCAGGGACAGACTGATTTGCATATAGCCAGGTTCTGAGCTGGGATGGGGCAGTGAGATAAATAACGGTGATGGATCAAGCCCTGATCTTTGGACTGGGTAAGAGTGGTCTGCTCAATTCAGACACTCTGTTCATCACCACCCCCTTTTGTAAATCGATTTTGGCCACTATAGGTGTGGCAGGGTATACTCAGACATGAGTCCCTTTCTCACTGCTCCATCAGGATTCAAGCAAGCCGGGCCGAAGAGGCTGAAATGCCAGAAACCGGTCCCCGGTAGCTTGTCTCCTTTCTGGTAAAGAATTGGCTTGGTAGTTTAGTCTGCCCTGTTCCCATGATGCACTGGGCCAGGGACAGACTGATTTGCATATAGCCAGGTTCTGAGCTGGGATGGGGCAGTGAGATAAATAACGGTGATGGATCAAGCCCTGATCTTTGGACTGGGTAAGAGTGGTCTGCTCAATTCAGACACTCTGTTCATCACCACCCCCTTTTGTAAATCGATTTTGGCCACTATAGGTGTGGCAGGGTATACTCAGACATGAGTCCCTTTCTCACTGCTCCATCAGGATTCAAGCAAGCCGGGCCGAAGAGGCTGAAATGCCAGAAACCGGTCCCCGGTAGCTTGTCTCCTTTCTGGTAAAGAATTGGCTTGGTAGTTTAGTCTGCCCTGTTCCCATGATGCACTGGGCCAGGGACAGACTGATTTGCATATAGCCAGGTTCTGAGCTGGGATGGGGCAGTGAGATAAATAACGGTGATGGATCAAGCCCTGATCTTTGGACTGGGTAAGAGTGGTCTGCTCAATTCAGACACTCTGTTCATCACCACCCCCTTTTGTAAATCGATTTTGGCCACTATAGGTGTGGCAGGGTATACTCAGACATGAGTCCCTTTCTCACTGCTCCATCAGGATTCAAGCAAGCCGGGCCGAAGAGGCTGAAATGCCAGAAACCGGTCCCCGGTAGCTTGTCTCCTTTCTGGTAAAGAATTGGCTTGGTAGTTTAGTCTGCCCTGTTCCCATGATGCACTGGGCCAGGGACAGACTGATTTGCATATAGCCAGGTTCTGAGCTGGGATGGGGCAGTGAGATAAATAACGGTGATGGATCAAGCCCTGATCTTTGGACTGGGTAAGAGTGGTCTGCTCAATTCAGACACTCTGTTCATCACCACCCCCTTTTGTAAATCGATTTTGGCCACTATAGGTGTGGCAGGGTATACTCAGACATGAGTCCCTTTCTCACTGCTCCATCAGGATTCAAGCAAGCCGGGCCGAAGAGGCTGAAATGCCAGAAACCGGTCCCCGGTAGCTTGTCTCCTTTCTGGTAAAGAATTGGCTTGGTAGTTTAGTCTGCCCTGTTCCCATGATGCACTGGGCCAGGGACAGACTGATTTGCATATAGCCAGGTTCTGAGCTGGGATGGGGCAGTGAGATAAATAACGGTGATGGATCAAGCCCTGATCTTTGGACTGGGTAAGAGTGGTCTGCTCAATTCAGACACTCTGTTCATCACCACCCCCTTTTGTAAATCGATTTTGGCCACTATAGGTGTGGCAGGGTATACTCAGACATGAGTCCCTTTCTCACTGCTCCATCAGGATTCAAGCAAGCCGGGCCGAAGAGGCTGAAATGCCAGAAACCGGTCCCCGGTAGCTTGTCTCCTTTCTGGTAAAGAATTGGCTTGGTAGTTTAGTCTGCCCTGTTCCCATGATGCACTGGGCCAGGGACAGACTGATTTGCATATAGCCAGGTTCTGAGCTGGGATGGGGCAGTGAGATAAATAACGGTGATGGATCAAGCCCTGATCTTTGGACTGGGTAAGAGTGGTCTGCTCAATTCAGACACTCTGTTCATCACCACCCCCTTTTGTAAATCGATTTTGGCCACTATAGGTGTGGCAGGGTATACTCAGACATGAGTCCCTTTCTCACTGCTCCATCAGGATTCAAGCAAGCCGGGCCGAAGAGGCTGAAATGCCAGAAACCGGTCCCCGGTAGCTTGTCTCCTTTCTGGTAAAGAATTGGCTTGGTAGTTTAGTCTGCCCTGTTCCCATGATGCACTGGGCCAGGGACAGACTGATTTGCATATAGCCAGGTTCTGAGCTGGGATGGGGCAGTGAGATAAATAACGGTGATGGATCAAGCCCTGATCTTTGGACTGGGTAAGAGTGGTCTGCTCAATTCAGACACTCTGTTCATCACCACCCCCTTTTGTAAATCGATTTTGGCCACTATAGGTGTGGCAGGGTATACTCAGACATGAGTCCCTTTCTCACTGCTCCATCAGGATTCAAGCAAGCCGGGCCGAAGAGGCTGAAATGCCAGAAACCGGTCCCCGGTAGCTTGTCTCCTTTCTGGTAAAGAATTGGCTTGGTAGTTTAGTCTGCCCTGTTCCCATGATGCACTGGGCCAGGGACAGACTGATTTGCATATAGCCAGGTTCTGAGCTGGGATGGGGCAGTGAGATAAATAACGGTGATGGATCAAGCCCTGATCTTTGGACTGGGTAAGAGTGGTCTGCTCAATTCAGACACTCTGTTCATCACCACCCCCTTTTGTAAATCGATTTTGGCCACTATAGGTGTGGCAGGGTATACTCAGACATGAGTCCCTTTCTCACTGCTCCATCAGGATTCAAGCAAGCCGGGCCGAAGAGGCTGAAATGCCAGAAACCGGTCCCCGGTAGCTTGTCTCCTTTCTGGTAAAGAATTGGCTTGGTAGTTTAGTCTGCCCTGTTCCCATGATGCACTGGGCCAGGGACAGACTGATTTGCATATAGCCAGGTTCTGAGCTGGGATGGGGCAGTGAGATAAATAACGGTGATGGATCAAGCCCTGATCTTTGGACTGGGTAAGAGTGGTCTGCTCAATTCAGACACTCTGTTCATCACCACCCCCTTTTGTAAATCGATTTTGGCCACTATAGGTGTGGCAGGGTATACTCAGACATGAGTCCCTTTCTCACTGCTCCATCAGGATTCAAGCAAGCCGGGCCGAAGAGGCTGAAATGCCAGAAACCGGTCCCCGGTAGCTTGTCTCCTTTCTGGTAAAGAATTGGCTTGGTAGTTTAGTCTGCCCTGTTCCCATGATGCACTGGGCCAGGGACAGACTGATTTGCATATAGCCAGGTTCTGAGCTGGGATGGGGCAGTGAGATAAATAACGGTGATGGATCAAGCCCTGATCTTTGGACTGGGTAAGAGTGGTCTGCTCAATTCAGACACGCTGTTCATCACCACCCCCTTTTGTAAATCGATTTTGGCCACTATAGGTGTGGCAGGGTATACTCAGACATGAGTCCCTTTCTCACTGCTCCATCAGGATTCAAGCAAGCCGGGCCGAAGAGGCTGAAATGCCAGAAACCGGTCCCCGGTAGCTTGTCTCCTTTCTGGTAAAGAATTGGCTTGGTAGTTTAGTCTGCCCTGTTCCCATGATGCACTGGGCCAGGGACAGACTGATTTGCATATAGCCAGGTTCTGAGCTGGGATGGGGCAGTGAGATAAATAACGGTGATGGATCAAGCCCTGATCTTTGGACTGGGTAAGAGTGGTCTGCTCAATTCAGACACTCTGTTCATCACCACCCCCTTTTGTAAATCGATTTTGGCCACTATAGGTGTGGCAGGGTATACTCAGACATGAGTCCCTTTCTCACTGCTCCATCAGGATTCAAGCAAGCCGGGCCGAAGAGGCTGAAATGCCAGAAACCGGTCCCCGGTAGCTTGTCTCCTTTCTGGTAAAGAATTGGCTTGGTAGTTTAGTCTGCCCTGTTCCCATGATGCACTGGGCCAGGGACAGACTGATTTGCATATAGCCAGGTTCTGAGCTGGGATGGGGCAGTGAGATAAATAACGGTGATGGATCAAGCCCTGATCTTTGGACTGGGTAAGAGTGGTCTGCTCAATTCAGACACTCTGTTCATCACCACCCCCTTTTGTAAATTAAAAGTGAATTTGGCCTGTAGTTTTTTTGGACTCCCCTTGTCTCCCTTTTTGTGGATTGGTACATTTACACTAGTTTTCCAAGGAGAGGGGGCTAGCACGGCTATGTTGTTTAACACATTAGTCAATGGAGGAACCCACAGGTTATAGTTGTCCTGAAAGATATCTATCAGGACCCCATCAGGGCAAGGGGCCTTTCCTGCACTGCATGCTAGTAGCCCATTCCTCACTTCAATAAGTGAGAGTGATAAGTTGGCCTGCCTACTAGGAAATGGGATGGCAGATGAGTGGGGAAGAGAAGAGGTGGGGGAGAAGATGTTTACAAAATGCGCCTCCCATTCCTCTTCCCCAACATTGGTGTCTAAAGTGGGATCCCTATGGGTCTTGAAATAAGGTGAATTGATTATTCCCCAGAACTCTTAACTGTTACCCAACGTTGTCGTTTGACCAAGCTTTTCTCAAATATCCTCCCTCAGTGTCTTCTCCCTTTTCCTTCTAGCCAATTTGTATCGTATACAAAGTAGAGCAATCTGTGCTTGATTTCTCGGTTGGGATTTGAGGGCTGTGGTAAGGGCCTTCCTGGTCTTTGAACAGTGGGAGTTGAACCAGCCTTTGGCCTTAGTATTTTATATTTTTGGATGGGTAAGTGTCAATCTTATATGTTCTAACAGATCCATAAAGGAGGAGGCCAGAACAGTTGAAGTGGTTCCTAGATCTAGACATTTACAATGCTAGTCTTAGTAGATATTATTGCGGGGATCAGTTTAAGCTTATCAATTTGGACCCATTTCATTTGATAACCATTTTTTCTGGCCAGTAGAGGGAGGTCGATATTCTTGTGCCTACTCTTCTCCCTAGGATTCAGGTTAAATGGCATGATTACTAAAACTCGTAAGTTGGGTGTCTGTGTATCTAAAACTATTGTTAATAGAGTTTGAAACCATTATGAAATCAATGGTTTATTCCTGAGCTTCACAACGAAAGGTTTTCAAAGGGGAGTCCTCCAGCTTATTCCAAATGCTAACTATGTCATATTACTAGTGAACAGAGTCGCATTGAGACTATTTCCAGAGTTACTGTGGGAAAAGTGAAGGACGGGATTTCCCACTAAGTCAACCAGGCTGCAGACATTATCTTGATTATACTTGCATGGGTGTATATTAAAATCTCCCATCCAGATTATGGTTTGTGCGTCAGCTCTCCTTTTGAAATGTAGTGCCTCATCAATCGCAATGTTTACCTCATCTACAACCATATGCATTTTTGGTCCAAAAGTGCTATTATAAAAATGTATTAGAACTCAGCTGCCTTCATTGGGGAGCTTAAGGATAAGGAGATGAAAAAAGGGGCTTGTGCAATCAAACTTCTTAACTTTCAATGTCAAGGTGTTTGGGATTAGCGTTAGAATACCCCCCTTGGGTCTACCTGCAGCGGACAGGGTTGCCTTTGTCTGAAATGAGCAGAAACTGTTAATAAAGACATGTTCTTTAGCCAATGTTTCCTGGAAGCAGGCGATATCATTATTCTGCCATTTCCCATTTTACTCCTTATACCTGCCAAATTCCAAACGGTTATTTTAAACATGCTATTTTGTCCTATCTTAATCTTATTGGATTTAGGAGTCACTGAGATAGCAGGGGATACAAAGCTATCCAAAGCAACCCCCTGCGTTTTAGAAGAGGGTAGTCAATCGCAGTGGTCTAGGTAAGAAAGTGGCACAAATCTATTCTTGGTAGGCACAGCCATGCCTGCAGCATCCATATTACTTTCAAATGTGGCTCTCAACGGACCACCTGTTAGATTCGCTCTTTGTCCTTAGGGAGGGGTTGAAGGGGACCATAAAATAGTCCAAAGAGAGTCCCACAATCTGTGTTACCTTTGGAGGGAGTCTATGTAGTTGGTCTAAGATAGATCTTGATGCAAAGTGATTATTAAAATGTATTACTGCACAGTCACCCTCCCATGTTTTTTTTCCTGGATGAGCCCAACCAGCCTACCCTTCTGGCCATAATGATTTGTCTAGCCAATTAAGGACTTTCTTTGTCCATAGTGAGAGCGTAGCGGGACAACCACTGCCAAGATGTGTCCATTAGTTGGACCACAGTTTCAAGCTGGCCCGCCTTCAAAGTCGGACCATTACCCAGGACTAGTAAAAGAGGGGAAGATTCCAGAGGGAGCCAATTTGTATTGTATACAAAGTAGAGCAATCTGTGCTTGATTTCTCGGTTGGGATTTGAGGGCTGTGGTAAGGGCCTTCCTGGTCTTTGAACAGTGGGAGTTGAACCAGCCTTTGGCCTTAGTATTTTTATATTTTTGGATGGGTAAGTGTCAATCTTATATGTTCTAACAGATCCATAAAGGAGGAGGCCAGAACAGTTGAAGTGGTTCCTAGATCTAGACATTTACAATGCTAGTCTTAGTAGATATTTTTGCGGGGATCAGTTTAAGCTTATCAATTTGGACCCATTTCATTTGATAACCATTTTTTCTGGCCAGTAGAGGGAGGTCGATATTCTTGTGCCTACTCTTCTCCCTAGGATTCAGGTTAAATGGCATGATTACTAAAACTCGTAAGTTGGGTGTCTGTGTATCTAAAACTATTGTTAATAGAGTTTGAAACCATTATGAAATCAATGGTTTATTCCTGAGCTTCACAACAAAAGGTTTTCAAAGGGGAGTCCTCCAGCTTATTCCAAATGCTAACTATGTCATATTACTAGTGAACAGAGTCGCATTGAGACTATTTCCAGAGTTACTGTGGAAAAAGTGAAGGACGGGATTTCCCACCAAGTCAACCAGGCTGCAGACATTATCTTGATTATACTTGCATGGGTGTATATTAAAATCTCCCATCCAGATTATGGTTTGTGCGTCAGCTCTCTTTTTGAAATGTAGTGCCTCATCAATCGCAATGTTTACCTCATCTACAACCATATGCATTTTTGGTCCAAAAGTGCTATTATAAAAATGTATTAGAACCCAGCTGCCTTCATTGGGGAGCTTAAGGATAAGGAGATGAAAAAAGGGGCTTGTGCAATCAAACTTCTTAACTTTCAATGTCAAGGTGTTTGGGATTAGCGTTAGAATACCCCCCTTGGGTCTACCTGCAGCGGACAGGGTTGCCTTTGTCTGAAATGAGCAGAAACCGTTAATAAAGACATGTTCTTTAGCCAATGTTTCCTGGAAGCAGGCGATATCATTATTCTGCCATTTCCCATTTTACTACTTATACCTGCCAAATTCCAAAAGGTTATTTTAAACATGCTATTTTGTCCTATCTTAATCTTATTGGATTTAGGAGTCACTGAGATAGCAGGGGATACAAAACTATCCAAAGCAACCCCCTGCGTTTTAGAAGAGGGTAGTCAATCGCAGTGGTCTAGGTAAGAAAGTGGGACAAATCAATTCTCGGTAGGCACGGCCATGTCTGCAGCATCCATATTACTTTCAAATGTGGCTCTCAACGGACCACCTGTTAGATTCGCTCTTTGGTCCTTAGGGAGGGGTTGAAGGGGACCATAAAAATAGTCCAAAGAGAGTCCCACAATCTGCGTGCCCTTTGGAGGGAGTCTATGTAGTTGGTCTAAGATAGATATTGATGCAAAGTGATTATTAAAATGTATTACTGCACAGTCACTTTCCCATGTTTTTTTTCCTGGATGAGCCCAACCATCCTACCCTTCTGGCCATAATGATTTGTCTACCCAATTAAGGACTTTCTTTGTCCATAGTGAGAGTGTAGCGGGACAACCACTGCCAAGATGTGTCCATTAGTGGGACCATAGTTTCAAGCTGGCCCGCCTTCAAATTCGGACCATTACCCAGGACTAGTAAAAGAGGGGAAGATTCCATAGGGAGGTGGTGCGACTGGTAAGCAGCAACAGGCAACCCCACATTAGTCCCCAAATTAGGTCTTTGCTGCCTTGCGGTGTCATCTTTCCCCATATCCCTAATGGATTTAGCCACAGTCCTAGTTGAGATATTGCCAGGAGTTGATTATGAGTTTGTGTTTATCCCCGGAATAGTGGGATGGGCGTTAGGAGATGGGTGGAGGATTTGTTGGGGGATAGAATAAGAAACGTCTGCATTGATGTTTGAATGGCATAAATGGTTCTCCATGTTGTTGGGATCCTGAGAAGTCCCCACCCCTGCCCCTATCCCTGTCAGTGTAACAAATCCCCGGTCAACCCCTAAAGAGTGAGTAGAGGAAGAATTACTTGTGCCCAAGCCCTCAATGTTTTTAATTCTTCAATTTGTGTTAGTTTGAGTAAGAGGGCTTTCAGAAGCACAGTGACCACAGTTTCTAGTCTTTTCCATGTGTCATCATCAGACATCCTGGGCAAATATGTCAGGGTTGGTATAGTGCTTTAAGAAGATGTTTGTCTGGACCCAGTTTCTCCATTTCCTCTTGAATTACCAGCTCAAGCAGTTTTCAAAGATTTTAGTTTTTTGAGTCCACCGGTTTTTCTCCTTTAACTGGAGGATCACTATTATTGACACGCAGGTGGGACTTTGCTCGAAAAAGCCTTTTCAATTCATGGTTGGATCTGCTCAAGTTCCTCAAACTGATTTTTTTCATATTTGGGGGTCCTAATGGATGATCAAATAAACTGGGGATCATTAAAACAGAGAAAAAGGGGAGACCTAGTGTGTGCAAATATGGCTGTTTTAAACGTTGCTTCCAAATTAGGCAGGAGACCGATTGCTGCACTTTTAAAGATATACCAGGCTAAGAGTGTCGCTAAAGTCGCTCACGGCAGCGAAATATGAGGTTATGTTTCCACGAATGAGTTACAAGTAGTTGAGAATTAATTCTTGAAGTGTTTACTAGATGTGCCCCGAGGAATGTCGAATATGGTACCTCATGAAGAACTGGGGGTGTCCTATCTTTGTGATTTACTGGCCTTACACCTTTTAGCATTTTGGCTAAAGATTTGGCTGAATTAGGGTACAACTCTGAGTCATTTAATCCTGAAGGAATGTATTTCCCTTGATTATGCCCATTATATGCCGTGGCTCAGATACATCAGAAGTAGTTTTGAAAGTCTGGGAAGAGTGGAACTTTTTACAAACCGAGAATCGATGACTAAAACTAGCGATCTGGGGTGAGTCAGAGAGTCCTTTTGCACTTCTAAGGATAATGGAGAGGGAAGAGCTGGAACTGAGGAAAACCATGATGATTAAGCCATATTTTCTGGGAGCCTTCAGCACTTATGAACATTTTCTCTTGACTAGGTTCAGATTGGACTTGTTTCACCTCCTGTTGGCCCTACCAAGGGGGAGTAGTAGAGGCCAGATTTTAGAAACTTGGGGCTGCGACGGTGAGTCTCCACAGGATATGCTTAATTTTTTTATATTTTATAATTATTATGTAGCTCCACTGAAAAGATGGTTCTTCATCCACTCCCCTAAAACAAATTGAATATAGACATTCATTAATTATATGAAACTGCATCCCTCAATGTTTACCACCCATCTGTGTATTATTCCCCATTAGTGTTACTAGCATAAGCATTGAGCAAAAGCGGCATTATTTATTATTTCAAAGCTGGATGCATCATGCAAACTATTAATGCGTATGCAGCCTATTCATGCAATTCCTCTCGTTTTCTTTAAAGCACACTACAAATACAGGTTTAGTTCTTTCGTATATTAATTCACATTAGTGCGTAAAGCAAATTCCCTCATGTTTGTCCGTGGTGAACATTAGTGTACTACTTCTACATTTAGTTAGTACATATTATAGGGGTACTTGATTGGAGCAAGTTTCATTTTTCGTGAAACTCTGCTCCATCAATTATCCCCATTAATGTCATTTGGGAGCCGTCATAAAATACCAACCATAGCAAGTGCCATCTTTAATTCAAATTTAAAACTCTGTACTCGTTTTATGGCACCCTCATCTAAATCCTTCATCAAATCATAGTATTTTACTTTCATTTCTTCTGACTCTATTTCTTCTCTTTTTTTTTCTTGCCCTTCTTTTATTCTTTATCTTAATGTTAATAACAAAACGCTACACAAGCAAGCTTAAATACACCTACGTTTTAGACTAGGTTTTAGAATTTCAGTCACTTCTATCTCAGCCATTTTCTCTCTATATAAAAAATGAAATTAATCTAGACTTCTAAAATTTTAAAGAACACATTAAAAAATAGTAGTGTGATCCTACACTTCAAGGCTTTCTTCTTCACACCCTTTCTTTTTCTTTTTTTTTTACTTAGCTTGAATTCTTAATTTACTTTATTATTCCAGTCCTAAGGAGGTTGAAAGTTAAGCAGATGCGCCCAGCGTTTATTCATTAACAATTATTGCATGAAGATTCTATGTTTTTGGTTCTTAACTTTTTAGAATCTGCAGTGAAGCTCAGAGCTTGCCTTGATTAAATGTTTGTAGCTATAAGGGCATATTTTTATTATTTTAGTCATGATTTATATTATATGCATTTTATCATTGATTACATGCATTGTAAAAGAATGTCTAGAGTAGTATTGTCCTCAATGTGATGTCTGTAAACATATTTTATCCTTTATATCATGTACAACATTTTAGAATACTTTTATGGTTTCATATGTGAAAACCGAATAAAGTTTGTTTGATTGATTGATTGATTGACACACTGGGATTTAGTACAAAAAGAACAATTGAAGGATAGAATGCAGAACAGACATTCACCCCAGTACAGAGCTCTGGGCCTAAATCCCACGTTTTTTGCTCACTTTGCCATTCTAGTTTGGACCCAGCCTTATGCAAATCAGTCTTGACTCTGCACCCAATGGGATCAGTCCACCCTGAACTGCCAGGCCAGGTCTTCCCAGGACTGGAAACAAGAATCCTAGGACCGGTTTTGGGCTTTCAGCCCTCATTAGCCAGGATAGCATGACTGTAGTGGCATGGAGAGCCCGGGACCCACGTCTGGGCATACCTGTCCCAATAGGGGCGACAAATGCAAAAAGAACAATTGATGGAAAGAATGCAGAACAATGTCATACATTCACCCCAGTACAGAGATCTGGGCCTAAATCCATTGTTGTTTTGCTCACCATGCCCTTCCGTGGACTGGAAACAAGCATCCTAGGACTGGTTTTGGGCTTTCAACTCCCATCAGTCAAGGTAGCTTGACTCCAGTGGCATGAAGATCCTGAATAGGATTTAGCAGCTTGGGCCCTAGTGACGATGTTGGGGCCTGTTACATCCAGTGGGAGAGAGATGGGTGCTTCAGGTACAGGTGACACAGAACTGTTGTCAAAACTTGGGGGGCATTTAGAGTAATATCATCCATAGGAATACTACCAAGTGAAGAGCACTTCTTGGAAATCAGAGACCCCAGGGAAAGTCACTGTTCCACTAGCTCTATCTCTTGTGGGAGAACAAACTCAGCCCTTGTTAAAAAAGGATCCAGTGTCCCTACTGTCCCTCTCCCTGGTTCCTCACTAAGACCCTTATGCTTGCCCATTGATGATGCAAAGTCAGGGTTAGAGAGTTAGTAAAAGAATACTAAGGGCACAGTACCTTGAGGTAAGGGTTTATATAATTTTAATTTAATTTAATTGCGGGTTTATATAGCGCTACGAATCGACTCCCGGAGGAGTATCTCCGCGCTTCGACCGCTGGGGAACCCGTCCTTGCTCACCCTGAGAGATGGTCCCTAATGGGTATCTCTAAGGTGCGACCAAGCATCCCCGGCGGTCTGGGGGGGCCGTTGTGAAGATGAGGCAAGCTAATGCCCAGAGTTGCCGAGTGTGGTCCCTGACTGGAGTAAGCACCGAGGCGAGAATTATCGAGCCCGCTGACCCTGATCCACCACCCTGCCGGGAATCGAACCCTGGTCCTGGGCCGTCCTCTGCTTACGGGTCTGCCGCCTCTAACCAGTGAGTCACACCACTCCACAGGGCACAGCGAGTCCCAAATTCCAGATGTTAGGGGGGCCCAGGCCGGTCTGCTCTAAGCTCCGACGGGCATGGACGGGCCCGCCATTGGCCTTGGCTTTGCCCAGGCACGTCTCCGTGTGTGTCCTGTGCTGCGGGCCGGCGTTCTCCTCTTTTGTGCATCAGTGCCTGTGCCAGTTGGTAAGTGAAGTCCCGCAACAGGATTTCTGGCATTTGCGCAGGGACATGTAGTCAGGTGAAGCACGTAAATAGCACAAACGAGCAGAGAACGTTTTCGAATTATAGATAAACAGAAGTAACAATCAAATTGGCCTTCCAACGGAGTTCAGTATAAGTATTCCCCACGCCTATTAGCTCCTCATGTTCTGATTTCTCACCTCAGCGCGTGTCGCAGGCATAAGCATTTTCCTCAATACGAGTGCCACACGGTCTAAGAGAAGCGAGTTGCCTTTCATGACAGGAGATCCCCACTCAGCCTCTTCCATTATGTCATATTGAGTGCTGTATAGCGCGAGTACTTTCACAGGGACCCTTAGACTCTTATTTTTTTACAAAAAAAGTGGAGCTTTTGTTTTTATTTACTTTAAGCCATCTGCTGCTGTTCAACATCTTTAAGAAACATTAACAATGGCAATAGGTATCACATGTACGAAACCTATTAGCTCTGCCAATGCTTGTTTTGCTACTGGTACTGCCTTAAATTAAACAATTTTGTGGCCAAGCATGTGTATCCCTGAAATGTTTGATTATAATAAATATCAGTTTCAAAGGGACTCAGAGAGATTTATTTTTCCATTTTCCATTCCAACAATTGTTACCAGCATTGATTGGTAACACAGGGTACTGAACACATTTGAGGACAGAATATACTAAAACATTTTATTTCCTTTGAAAACAGAAAATAAGACAATACTTTAATATTGTACACATCAAACATATGTTTTTTGTGTACACTAGCATCTTTCTGCCATCAGTTGAGAATATGTCATTAATTAGAAAACTTGGCTCCATTTGAAGTAAACACTTTCTAATTTGGAGCCAAAGCATGCACATACTCGATTATGTATTTTTTTTAAATATGCGGCTGTAAATTAATCACAGATACAAAATTAAGTATTCAAATCCTCAGAAGACATGGCAAAAGAAAATTGCACAGACAAATGCCACGCTTTTTAAAAGAGAAAGAATTGTCTTCCTCTTTTTGTGTATGCACAAGGGCAAGGTTTGCCCTTATTGGGTGTTTATTTTGGCTTGCTTATCTAGGGGAACAGAAAAAAGTAAATACACATAGAAATAATTTCATTATTCGTTATTTCTTCACTAGGTCACTCTTTAGTTGTTTGATGAATATTTGACAGGGGTACAGGAGTGACTGTTCCCGCCCTAACTCTCTAGTTGATATTTTTGGAGTAATATTCACATCACTGGTCTGCCGGAATCGACAACTATGGGCAATATGGAAGTGTTCATGGAAAGGTTGTTGGTGTCGCCCCTGGGCTGGGACACCTCTGATATGTTTGTGGTGGAGCGTACTCACCACCCCCTGGGCCCCAGGCCTCCTCCTGCCACTCCGTCTCGCCTGTAATAGCCAAACTATTGAACTACAGAAATAGAGATGCTGCGCTGAAACAGGCCACAGAGAAATGTGAGCTGCGATTTGAGGGCTCCTGGATCTCTCCCTTTCTAGACTTTACCATGAGAGTGCAGGAGGCGAGACGTCAATTTGCCCCCCTGAAGCGTTGGCTCCGTGAAATAACTTGGAATATGTAATGCTGCACCTGGCCAGGCTGCGGGTCAACATGAACAGGAAATCAAACATCTTTACTGACCCAAAAGCACTACAGAAGGCCCTTAAATAATCTGACAAGGCTGGGCAAGGGGGGGGGGGGAGGGCACTAAGGGTTGAAGGGAGTGGTTGGTGGAGACCTCGAGGTATGGGAATGAAGTTGATACCTACTGACTCACAACATGTATTTAAAGGTATGCCGAATATCTTTTGATTTATCAGATCTGCATCTGATGTGGCACGAGGAGGATTGCAGCCTAATTCCGATGAAGAACTCACCATAGACTTGAGTGAATTCAGGAGAGTGTGAATTCAGTCAGATGTTGAAAATTAGCACAGACATTACATACTGCTGATTTACCTTGGCCTGGCTGGATGGCCCCTCAGGAAGTGATAGTGGGACTACCTTGACTTGTATATGCACCCAGAACATAAGGCGCCCAGTGATGGAGGTAAATGATGTGCTGATGGCTACAACTTGTTATTGTTTCTATTGTTCGTGTTGATCTAAGCAGTGAGCAGGTAACATCCGCCTCTGCGTGTTACCCACTGTATGACGATTTGCCTCGAAAGTTCTTTACTGTATAATGTTGGCAAGGTTGCCCTAGATTTAAATTGTGGGGGGAGGATGGGGAATTATGTCTATGCTTTGTTGGGGGTTTGCATATCGTGGGTGAGGGGGATCTTTGGGGGATTTATTTTTGATTCCACAGTGACAGTGTATATATGTTACCTACTTAACACTCATACTGAATTTTCCGTCATGGGAGATTTTTTAAAGCACATAAACGACATCCACAGCGTGTCACTAGGTAGCTCAGGCTGGTATGTCACAGAGACACAGCAATAAGATTTGTCTATTGACATGGAATATCAGGGGCCTAAATGACTTTTAGAAGCTATGAAAGGTAGTGGCGCATTTCACCAGGCATGAGATTGATGTTGCTTTCCAGCAGGAGTCCCACCTTCCTATGGACAGTAGGATACTTGATCGCAGATTTCTCCATGGGTCCTTTTAACTAAGGGTGTTGTCACCAGGGTTAACCCTAAATCAGGGATACAGTGGGAGGCGCTTGAAACAGACACAGAGGGGAGATTTGCCATCTCTAATTGCAGGTGGAAGGGAGTGAACTTCTTGGCAGTTAATATATACGGACCTAACTTTGATAATCCAAAGTTCTATCAGGTGCTGTTTGAGCGATTAACAAATGTTTCCTCTGTACCGCAAATATGGGGCGGTGATCTGAATTGTGTGCTTCACCCAGCATTAGACCGCTCTGGGGCCCCTGTAGGTGCCCCTGTGCAGCGGCCAAAGTCATTGTAGATACTGCAGTCTAGTGCAACATGTTAGGTGTGTGGTGAATGCGGGTGCCAACGGTTGGAGGATTTACCCACTATTTGGCTCCGCATGACCTCCACATCAGAACTGACTACTGGTGTGTTTCTAGACAGATGTTCCCCTAGATAAGGATCTGTATGATACATTACTGCTCCCTGTCAGACCACTCCCCAATAATGTTAGATATTGAGTGCTCACAGATAGGTCCTGGCCCTATTGCTTGGCATTTTCCGACTTATTCCATGCTTGATAGGGTGTTTAGGTCCGAAATGTCCGAAGACATAGAAAGCTTCTTTGACATTATTATTGGATCTGTTGCCAGATTTTCTACTGTATAGGAGTCATTCAAAGTCTATATACGGGGGATAGCGACGGCCATACATTCCGGGGTCCTCTGCTCTATTGGGCAGAGGCTAGCCGGATTGGAAAGACGACTGAAGGATTTAGAGAGAGAGGCCTTAGTGGGAGGGAATGCCCAGGTAACGGACGAACTCAAAGCCACTCTGAAAGAATATCATGAGTTAGCAGACAGCGCGATTAAGCATATGGGGAAATATACAGTAGCCAAAGCATATGGGGAGGGAGAGAGGGTGGGTGCAATCCTGGCGGCATTGCTGAGAGACAGGAAGAATCTAGGATGTGTGACTAAGTTGAGTACAGAGGGGGGTGAACAGTTGAGAGACCCAGATGCAATTGCAGACAGATTTCATCAGTATTACTCAGACCTCTTCGGATCTAGAACGACTGCAGAGGAGCCAGCAATTCAAGAATATCTGGAGCATATTAAGATGCCGTGGCTGACTGATGAACACAGGGAATATTTAATGAGGCCATTGGATGCTGAAGAGATACTTGAGGCACGTAAAACTATACGATTAGGTAGTGCCCCAGGGCAGGACGGCCTCACTGTTTTCTTTCATAAATAATTCAAAGGAGCTGTTCATACCAAACCTTGTCACGTTGTTTGAGGAAACGGGAAAGGACAGGAGAATACCCCCACCAGGAGGGAAGCTGTGATAGTCACAGTACTAAAGCCAAACAAACCCCCCAATGAATGCTCATCTTATAGGCCTCTATCACTTATTAATGGTGACACTAAACCTTTTGCAAAGATCTTGGCTAATAGATTATCTCTGTTGGTTCCACTCCTGGTGGGCCAGGAACAGTCAGGATTTGTACCGGGCAATAACCTATCCCGCCAGTTGCGAACTGTGTTTTGGGCCATACAACACTTAAAAAGAGTGGTCAAGGCTGCTGCAGTCTTCCTCAATGCAGAGAAGTCCTTTGACGCAGTGGAGTGGCCTTGCATGCAGGTAGTACTGAGACGGCTGGGAGCGGGAGAGATGTTTTTACAGTTGGTGTTGGTTTTATGCAATTCCCCCACAGCCAGGATTAGAGTTGGTGATATAGTGACTGCGCCCATTACGATACCTAGGGGCACCCAGCAAGGATGCCCATTCTCGCCTGGGCTGAATTCCCTAGTAGCCGAACCTTTGGCCTGTGCGCTAATGGGAGTAGCATGGGATACCTGGGAATCCGCTTCCCAAGATATAATCTCATAGTATCAGCGTACATGGATGATACTCTTCTGTACATCATAGATCTGGAGAATAATTAGTCCCCTGTCTTGGGAGAAGAAGTGTGATGTGGGGCTCTTTCTGGCCTTAAAATGAACCGGGCAAAGTCAACTATTTTCCCACTCACCGTAGCTATGAAGCCTATAGAAATGGAATTCCCATTAATATGGACCCCCGACCCTGTACGTTACTTGTGGATACAGGTGCACACAGACTCTGAGTTGGTCTTAAGTGAAAACTATGGCAAGGCAATTGCAAAATTAGAAGATGACTTAGATAAATGGATCCATCATCCATTGTCCCTTATGGGCCGCATATCCCTCATGAAGATGGTGGTGCACCCTAAGTTTTTGTTTTTGTTTATGAATATTCCAATGGTACTTCCCGCTCATATCTTCAAGATTAATCGCTCATTGTTGTTGAGGTTGGCCTGGGCAGTGAAACACTCACAAGTTAAGTGGAATATTCTTACACTACCTTACACTATGGGAGGACTTGGTGCTCCAGATTTGGAGTTACACTACTGGGTGGCGCAAAGATCGCATGCCTATCACTGGGGACACGAACAAGCTGGACTCCTGCACCTGCAGATAGAAACGGTTGCGGTGGCACCCTCCCCTCTCCCAGAATTGCTGTTCCATGCCCCGTCCAGACGGTCAGGATCTTTAGATTCAGTTAACTTTGTCACACACGCATGGAAAAACCTGCTTAAATGATAGATGGGTGCTGTCCTATACTCTCCACTGATTCCGGTGGAATGGTGCTATTGGCTACCAATAGGCTGCACGACGGAGGTGGTACGGGCTTTGGCGTCAGTCAACATTACTACAATAGGAAATCTCTTCTCTGATGGCAAAGTACAAGAGTGGGCTGAGATTGAGGCAGACGGTCATGACTACACACTGCTTGTAAGATTTCACTACTATTGAGTAAGACATGCACTCCAAGAGCTGCTAGTTGAGAATAAGCTGAAGCCCCCAGCGGTAGCTTTCCTCTCGTTGATACTATGAGCGGGTGCACCCAGTAAGAAGGCTTCCAACATCTCCAGCATAACGAAAGAAGATAGCAGGAATCACTACACTAGAGCCAGGCTGAGTTGGCAGAATGACTTGGGAGTGGTGCTGGACGATGCCACGTGGTGATACTGCTGAGAGATCACATCACATGTTTCATTAAACGGGAGGCATCGTTCAAGCTTCTTAATAGAATATATTACAATCCCAAAAAGGCTATGCCGTTACAGGTTGCGAGACTGCAGCATGTAAGAGCTGAAAATTTAGTCTGGCAGGGTTTTTACATGTCGTTTGGGAGTGTCCAGTGGTCATCACATTCTGGGAATCAATATTTCCTATACTGAGTGATATGGAGGGATTTCCGTTGACATGCCACCCACTGGTGGCACTGCTAGGATGAACTAAACGACTGGGCAAAGACGTGAGGCGATTGATAGACATGGGCTTTCTGTTAGCGAATCATAGGGTGGTGATAAGGTGGGCCTGAGGGTCTGCACCCACCATTGCTGAGTGGTCCAAAGACATGGTTAGAGCTATACAGTGAGCTTCTGCCTCCCCTCTCCCCCGAACCGTCCTAACAGCTTCTGGGGCCTTTATCAGAGTTATTTAGCAACAAAGGCGGCTGATGGTGCAGATTTACCTTGGTTGTGCAGACTGGGTTTGTGGCCTCTCAATACAATGAGAGCTGAAGGCTATCCTGAGAACATTGGTATAGGTTGATCTTCTATTCATGACTGGCACTGTGAGCAGCAGAACTAATATAGAGTGCTGTATACTGTTCTACATGTTTGACTGCAGATATATTACTATGTTCTCCCACAGGATTGTGCAAACATGATGTGCAAATTCTTTATGACCGAACTGTACACTTAACGCTGGAATACCACTGTGATAGTTCCTGTTTTCTTTTTTGCATTGGAAAATGAATAAATAAATAAGAAAAAAGAAATCTTGCAGCCTGGACCAACAAAATCCTCGCAGATACTTTCCTAGCTTCCTGGTTGAAACCAAGTTCTTGCCCACCTGTTATTCAGCAGGTAGACAGATTCCATAGCCTAGCACCCGGTGATGCATATTTTTTCACCAAGCACTCTACAGACTTTGACCAATTCTACAGGCTTTAGCCAGGTAGGTGAATCCTAATTTGTTTACAAAATATCCCCAGGTTGAGATACAAAAGTGTTGATGCTTTTAGCAATAAAGTATTTTCATCAGCCAACCAGGCACTATTGGGCCAATATACAGGTACCTCTTGGGACATGGCAAGCAAGTCCTTTCGTTGGTCCTGGAGGATATTAGGGCCTTTTTAACTCAGACAACCCATGTTGGACAGGATGGAGCTAAGTAAGCCATCAGTGCAGACTCTGGTACCACGGACATCTGTGGCATAGCACATGGTACCAAATTTGTGCTTCGCAGACATGCCTGGATAAGAGCAACCAGGTTTTCCAGCACCGCTGATGGACTTTCTATTTGATGGGTGTGTCCTCTTCAGACAGAAGGTGAACTCTGTTCTCCACTAGTTTAAATATTGCAAGCTATAGCACATTCCTTGAGTCTGTGAAGTCATTTCCCCATAAGTTCAAAACATTTAGAGTAGGAGTGGGCAGAACTCGTGTAGTGAAACTCCATGGAATTCTGCGGAGATACATAAAAACTCAGGAAGATTCTGCAGTTTCACCTATGGGCAGAAATATGCATGTAATGCTTCTAGTACTTCAATTTAGTGAGAGGAGTGCAAGCAATGCTGAAATGTCAGCGCGGCGGTAAGATCATGTGTCTATTTGAGTTGATTTTGTTGCTGGTAGCAAATCTTCTCGAGAAGCAGCCCACTAACCGCTCGCGCCTCCGGCATTAACAAATGGTGCCAGAAGATGTCAAATCTCACTCACTGTCACATTTCAGAACACTTGTGGGAAAAAATTTCACCACATGGCGATTGGCAGAATTTGGCTGGAACTCAGTATTACAAGAAGAACGCAGAGATGCCAAATTACAACAATTGTGTGGGTGGAAAGAAACCTTCCGTCCACCCCCAATTTAGAGGCTACTGCAAGGTCTGACATCAAGGCAGCAACATTCTTCCCAGTTAGTGAGGTAGCAACAACCAGTCTCTCAGGGATGTAAAACCAGCAGTGCACAGGCCAATAGGGGCACCAGCCCTACTATTCCTTTTCCCAAGCTAACTGCTTTAGTTTCTCCACAGAGGCTCAAGCATGACCAGAGGGGAAAGAATTCAACACTTACTCCCAGGTTTGCAACCCATCACATCCACTCTTGCAGATTTTGGGTTTTGGGTCTTAAAGATTGCTCAAAAAGACTACGCCCTACCTTTACTGTCCTCCCTGCTCAAAATTCATGCTGAACTAGAACAAATTCTGGAGGAGCATCTGTTCATCTTGTTACAGGAGGTATACTTTTTGATTTTTAAAGGTGCAATAGAACGGGTACCAGATTTGAAGACATGTGGCAATTGTTCCGCTATTTTCTCATCTCAAAAACAATTAACACTCCAGGCCTATCTTGGATCTTTGACCCCAGAATGCCTAACTGGGAAGGACAGATTCAAAATGTTTCTCATCATCTAAGAACCTTTCTGCCCTGTACCCGGGACACTGGATGGTGTTCTTGAACTTATGGGATGCATATTTTCAAATACCCATCCTGCAATTGCACAGGCGTTTTCTGCAGATCGAGGTGGGCCAGAAGCATTTTCAGTTTGCTTTCCTTCAGCCTCACCCGCACCACTAGGATGTTAACAAATGGGAAAGTGGTAGTCAATGCTCATTTTCGGCGGTCAGGAGTTCATGTATTTCTGTGCCTTGATAACTGGCTGCTGAATTGGGGGTCATTGCACTCTGAATGTAGGTGAAAAGCCTAACATCAGTGGGGTTTACCATAAACAAGCTGAAATCTCATTGGATTCAATCACAGAGAATTACATTCATTGGAGTGATGCTGCACACAGTGGAGTTCAAGGTATTCCATCTTCTGCAATGAACCTAGGACATTTAGTTTGTAATCCTGACTTTTCAAGCCGATTCTGGACCCCAGTGATGGTGTCTCCGAGGCGTCTTGGTCTGTTAGCCTTATTTATCCTCTTTGTGAACTATGCCAGGTGCCACATGCAAGCCCTGAACTAGAATCTAAAGTCCCAGTGGGCCCAGCATCACGGCCACCTTGACAAAACCCTCCAGGTCTTGGAGGCGAGGACTAAGATCTGTAGTGGTGACTGACCAATTTGTCCTGCGGCAGTACATTTCCATGCATGGAAACTGAGGAGAGGCAATTGACTACATGTAAGTTGCCATCTGAAGTGGTCGATGTCATCTTTTCCGCCACATGCCCATATACGCTGGATGCTAAGACAATTTTGCAATGTAATGTGGTGCCCGGGACATTGACATCTTGCAAGTGAAGCTGTTGGTTAGCGTCATATTTGTCCCACCGTGAAACATTATTTGTCATCCTTACTTAAATCAACTGTTGTATGAGGTTTATTAAAGGTTTGACACACATGCTCCCTTCTAAACCATTTGTGATGCTCCATGGTATCTTTACTTCGCCCCTGACATATCTCATGTGTGTTCCTTTCGATCATCCACATGGTTGTTTGCTGTGTCTCCAGACTCTGAAAAGAGTCTTTCTCATTGCAATTATGTCGCTTCATGTGTAAACTGTAGGCACTGTCAGAGCGATTGACATACACTGCCTCTGGCTCGGGGGCCTTCTAGCCGAATGTTGTGATGCACTTCCATACTCGGCAGTTCATGGATTTAGGCCCAGATCTCTGTACTGGGGGTAAATGTTTAACAATGACATGCATTGTTCTTTTTGCCTTTGTCACCCCGAGTGGGATGTGTATGCCCAGACGTGAGTCCCGTGCTCACCATGCCACAGATTCAAGCTAGCCTGCTGATAAGGGTGATACCCCAAAACTTGTCCCAGGATAGTTGTTTCCGATCCAGGGAGGACCTTGCCTGGCAGTTCAAGTTGGACTTTTCCCATGGGGCGTAGTGTCGAGACTGATTCGCACATGGCTGCATTTAAACTGGAATGGCATGGTGGGCAAGGAAAATTATGGATTTAGCCCCAGCTCTCTGTACTGGGGGTTAATGTTTGACATTGCTCAGCATTCCGTTAATCAATTATTCTTTTTGCACTCTACAAGCATTCTTTTCTCCCCCTACCCTCAAAAGAGGAGTAGAGAGTCCATTGGTTGGGCCCTAAAAGGGCTTTAATATTTACGTTGATAATACCAAGGAGCATCTAGAGAATGATCAGCTCTTAATGGCGTTTTCTGGATCAAAGAAATAGAAAGCTGTGCAGAAGAGAACTCTTTTAAGGTGGGAAGTCCTCTGCATCAAGCTCTGATACAAGGTAGCCTAGAAGCAATCCCGAAAGGTGTGTCTTCCCATTCCACAAGGGCCACAATGACTGTGTTGGTGTGGTGGATAAATGTTCTTGATATCTGCCAAGCTGTATAGTGGGTTTCAGTGCAATCATTCGGGAATCACCTTTGCCTTGAGGTCTAGATTCAGCAAGATGGACAATACATCTGCTTGGTTCTGGAAGACATTTTGTATGAGCCCACTCCACAGACCATCCACGTTTGGAAGGTGCTGCTTGGGTATTTATTGCAAGATAAGAAATCTGCAATTAGAAGTATTAATTATAAGAACAAGTCATTTACCTTCAGCAGTGCTCTTTCTGGTGTATACTTTATTTAACCACAGTTTCCTCATTGGCCTTGCACTTCTCCGTTCTGTGGAGTGGCCTTTTTTAGGTTTCGGCTCCCGTCCCACTGCGTAAGCAGTGGGTGGGCGGAGCCGAAATCTTTTGTTAGTAGTAGGGGGCCTGAACATGCCCCTCTTCTCCATTGGCTGGCCTCGTAAATGCTGGCCAGCCATTGGAGGAGAGGAGCGTCACTGAGTTCAGGGCCCGCCTTGACGCGATTCGGGGGCGTTTTTCTCTCTTTTTTTAAGCCCCGCCCCTTTTCTAGCACCGGTGTTCTACACATCTGCTGCACCGGCGCACGTCACACATCGATGTTTTTTCAAATGTACTGTGTCTGTACTCAGTGCGTGCAGGCGCAGCGTGTTCACTGTGTGTCAGTCACGGCGGTTAAGTAGTTGCGACTGTGTGAGACTCTTTAATAACCAAGCCTGCCCTGAGGCTGAGATCAAGTGCAAGAGAAGATTAAGATATGAATCAATATATGTTTCATGGCGGCCGCGGTCCTTAGTTCACACTAAAGTGCAGTGTTTGACTGTTGCAGAGAGTGTTGCCACTTTCCGGTGGGTGTGCCGCGGGACACAAACACTTTGGGCGGGCTTGATGTTGGTTCTGATGGGGGGGAGGGGCTGTGCACACAGTGGATGACAGCGTGCGCAGATTTTTTCACAAGGCCACGCCCGACCATAACCACTGCGGCTCCCCACGTCCGTCCATGAATCATCATCGTAGCTCAAGTCAGCCGCTGCCCGACCTGACCGACGACGACATTTGAGCCTGGCCACTGTGGGCAGGGCAGCCTGTGCAGTCATTGATCACAGCCAGTAAGTAGTACAGTGTGGTAACAAGAAGCACCAGGCCGCAGCTAGCCGCCTAATTGTCAATAAGATCAAGTCTACTTTTTTACGTGGTTTTCACTTTTATTTCCGGTTAGCTTTTTCAATAACTTGTCGGCATTCTACACGTCAAGATGCTTGTAACATGCAAGAGGTTGGCATTACTTCGACCCTGCTGCATGGTGTTGACATTCCTTCTGCTTTTCCCGCCGCGCATTTAAACCCTACACTCGAGGCACTGTGTAATTGAAACCTACGGGAAGATTGTCGCAATACGGTGACTGTATTTCTAGCTGAATGTTTGCTTTAGGATTGGCATGTGCAATAATAAAAAAGCATTTGACATAAGCTTTGATGCAAGCAACTTTTTTTGGGGAATTAACTAATGCGCTGAATATTCGCAAACTTTCAATCAATAAAATAAAGTCAAGCTAACAGTTCATTTGCAGATGTGTGTCTGTGCACCAGGACTGGCTGCGTTGTAATCTCGTGTTGATAAGAGATAGCGTTCTTATCCGCGCGGCGTAAGGGGCGCCCCACTTTGAAGTCTCCAGGACTGAGGATGCATGCGGGGTCAGGGTCAGCACGCGAGGTCACCTCTTCTGAAGTTATCCATGGAGTCATAGGTGCTTCGGAGGCTCCTGGACAAACTTCCATCCGAACCCCTCCCTTTGACCCTCTCCCTGTGACCTATGAACAGAATGTCTGTTTGATTAGCTAAAATGTTTGCACGAGTCTCCCACAATCGGGCCTGATCTTTAAAAAAGGAAGTGTGCCAGTTTGTATATAAGTGTGCTTGCAGTACATTTCCGACCTTTTAAAATTCTCACAGATGATTCTCTGAGTACTCCTGATGCTCCCAGACTTGTAGTTGCCCAGCAGTAATTTTAGATTTCTTTTGTGCATTCCAAGTTCCTCCCTTGCAAAGGCATTGTATGGCCTTTCGCATCCCATGATGCAAGAGGTGTATATTTATTCACGTGTAACGTTTTCACAATAATGCAACAACTCCCTCGGCAGTCAAGGATGTGTGTGATCGGAGCAGGGGACCCTGCAGTCCCTCCCTCTGCCTTTTCTCTGTTTCCCCGATTTTCCTCCGGAGGAAGCGGAGGGGGCTCTGACGCTCGCTTTGTCTCTGAACTTTCCCTTTCTCTGCCCCATCACTTGCTTTCTCCTATACGCTCCTTGCGACCTGCTGTCCACCCTGCTCACTCGGCCCTCACCCCAGACCTCACAGGATTTCTCAGATTTCGGTTTCTTTCATGGCTAATCTTTCTCTGCTCCTCTTTACTCAGTATTCCCCCATTTCCACCTCAAATGTCACTTGTCTCTTACACCCACGTCTCTTGCTCCTCCCGTCTCTCGTCCAGTTTTCACCCTTCACTGCTTGTGTGCCTTCTTATATTCGATTGTCCTTTTCGTAACCGATAGGCTTCTTTTTCTCTTCACCCCTTCTCTTTTTCCTACATTCTTAGCTCTTTTCTCCTTTCCCTCTTTTGCTCTATTTCTCTCTTTTCTCCCCCCCTTATCTCCTTTCAATTTTCATTATTATATTGCACTGTCCCTCTTTTTCTCTTTCCCGGCACCCTTTTGTTCTTTTCTTTTGTTGCCCCTTCTCCGCATTCCCTTTTTCCTTCGAATACTTCCCGTCTCTTTTCTATTTACTTGCCTCCATTTCCTTCCATCCCATCTTTCTTGCCCTCTTTCTTTCTCCACTTTTCATTCTTTCTCGCCTTGTTCTTTTCTTTCCTTCTTCACCAGCTTTCTTTTCTTTGTGCAGATGTATTTCAAAATCCTTCACAGGATGTGGTCACGTTGCTTTTTAGCATCTTTTGATTTTTGTGTAAGTAAAATTGTTAGTTTGACTAGACCAAGCAGCAGCAGATGCACATCTTCCCGGAGCTGGCTGACTGCCCCGTACAGGTCTCTGCAGTCCTTTCTCATGCTGGAGGCTGCCTTAGGGAGCGGTGAAGAGCTTCTGTATAGACTTTGCATGGGACCTCCGGGTGACCTAGGACTGCCATCAGTGCATTTTGGGCCCTCGCCAGTCACCTTAAAGTGCTTCCTCATTTCCTTCTCAGTTTCCCTGTTGGGTATGCCTCCTGGCGCCCTCTGTGAACCCCATTTTGCTTGAGGCTTTTGGTACTTTATTTTCAAAAAAACAAAAAATTTAAAAAATGCCATTTGCAATGCCAATAGCTCTAACTTTAACAAAGCCGAGACCATTGCATTGTAAATGCTTGTTTAATATTGTAAAAAAGGCCCAAGTTCGTGATTGGCACATTGTCGACAGCAATTGTTCATGCTCTGTGTTTGAAGCTGCAGAAAGGGAAAGAGGCATGAAACTGATGTCAGCTGGCAGTGGTGGCCGTGGTATGCAAAACATCCAATGCAGTATCGAGCCGGTGCACAGCTTCTCCACATGACCTATGGGCTTGCAGGAGCACAGGTACAGAATTCTCTGGATCCAGTCAGGCACGTGGACTGCATTCTGAGGGGAGTAATCTGCAGTTATATAGTGCAGTACATAGTAAAAGTCGTCTGTAAACTCAAGGAATCTTTTACTCAAACCCTATTTTGGCCATCCAACTCTGACAAAGAATTTAAATATTGAGACAAAATGCTGCTGACAGTAATATGGGAAACGTTTTGATCCGGTCTAAGACTGATAGGTTACAACATGCTATTTCTCCTGAAGGGCTTTGATCAGAACAATGCAGCTTTAAAAAGGGAAATTCTGGTAATGAAACTCACATTGTTGCTTGGTGAATGTCGCGGAACAACATATTGAAAGGAAAGTAGGCATAGATTGTCTGAACCTAACTTCACATCTATGTACCTTGACAATATAAATGTATCATCAAGGCACATAGATGTGGAGTTAAGAGTTGTAAATCTATACATCTCTATATGCGCTTACCTTTCAAAATGCTGTCCCTTAATATTTGGTCAATGGTATTAGATATTCTTGTACTTGATACTCCAGAGTATAAAGCTTTGACTGGATTCAGTACAAGATATTTGATAACTGAAATTTCCAATGTTGGCTAAAGAAGTGTGCTTGGGAATTGTAAAGAAATGACGTTGTTAAATTTGGAATGATCTCAAAATGTAACACAGTTTGTTGAATTATGGCGAGTTCCATTTAAGCCAGAGTGGAGTTTACTTTACTTGTTTTAACTTTTCAATTACATATAGGCCTTATCATTGTGGTGCTATCACGGTAAATCAGAATCCATTTTACGACTAGACATTGTGGTACATTATGCCTTAAGATTTCAGTCTGATACCACAATGTGTCACACTGCTGCATCTGACTATTTCCTTTGTATAGATAATGGCACATGCATACCAGGCAAACATATGGAAGTAAGGCAACTGTAGGGACATTATACTGCTCATCGAAGTGGTAAAACATCACTCTGACCTCTGCTTGAGAAGTCCAAATTATGATGTTTGGACATCCTTAATCATCAAAAGTTGAAATAGTTGTTTTGTAAAATACCAATTATGATTTAAATTGAATTAGTACTTATTGACTGCATCATATGCTGATCATTATCAATAGGTTCTAAAATAGGATGCACTAGAAACGTAAAGTGTAAAATGTATTGAAACACATAAAAGAACAGAGTACTGCAATTAGGTCACAAAGTGAAGAAAAAAGAACTTCAGGAAGATAAGGTTGTGTGGCTGGTAAACATTTTAAGTGTGGATTTCTAAGACCTTCCTTGAGCTGATCCACAAGTGTGAGTGAAGCAAGCAGGCCTTACTTCCTATGCCTTGTTGAATGGGGGATCCCTTGTGTCAAACTCAGGAAATAAAAAAACAGTAGCATTGTGCATTTTGCAGCACCATGCGCATAAATTGGTTCAAAACAAGGAAGATTTGAAGAGGCATTAATGATAATTAAAGTACATGTATGGTGTGACAGGCAACCCTACCCTTCCCACTAACTGTTCTCAAGAAACTTTGAAACAATGGTGGCAAGACAGCGTATTTGTTATTACAGGTTCGTTCCACTGAAACAGATTAAAAAACTGTATGTAATAAAATAATTTGATGAAGAGCTATTTGTATAAAAGGCAGCTAGGAAATTGTGGTTTCGAAGTCACGGGACCTTTGACTATCCAATTGTATTCATACAATCTTCACATAATATTTCCATCTTGAGGTGCAGATCATAGGTCAGCTGTTGAACATAGAATCTACTTTGAATGTGTAGATGGGAAACAAATCTGCTCTCACAATCACAGGTCAGAAACAACAGTGCTAGACACATCTTAATCGCCATTCTGCACTGCTGCTATTCAATTCGGCAAAGGGGGTCACAGGGTCATACAACACGTTACAGCAGGCCTCGGGCCTCAAACAGAAATAGATATATAATATCAAAATATATTATGAAATGCCTACAAATAAGTAAGGAAATAAACATATCACTAAGCGGTCCCTGATTGCAACGAACCAAAATTAGCAAAGCATCATCTAGACTCAGGAAGCATTATGGCTCAAATATCTGCTTTTAATGTACTTTAGATAGGTAATCATTCTGTCTAAAACATTTGATTGCCAGTTTCAGGAGATGCAGACATTTCACCGTGAAATCCAAAGTTTACATTTCGAATTATTAGGTTTCCTTGCCGTACATGTATAATTTCCAGAAAAATATTTTGTGAGGAAATACCAAACTTTCGTTTTTGGCAAGTACGTTTTTCGTCCCCAAACATCAAATTCATCAAGCAACTACAACCACTTCTGCACACCGTCCCTACTAGAGAATTAGCAACATACAATGAGTCTAACAAAGTCTATTCTACTCTATGTATTCTATTTATAAGTGTGCACATCTCTATTGGTAAATGAAACCTAATTCACCCTGGTATGTCACTGAACCTTGAAAATAGTCGAGTAAATTCAAAAATTCAAATAAATGGTAGTTGCAGGAATTCTGCAACTACCATTTATTATTTCTTGGCTTCTGGTTCATTGTGAAGGACATTTTTCGATATTGGTATCTGCACTTACTTAGGGTCATGCCTTTTGCATCCCCTTTACATCCATGGCTGTTCTTGATTGCTACTAAGATGTATCTGAATTGTTACCTTGAATACAAATAAAAGTACTGTTAACTTACATGAAGATTCTTGAGGTTCTTGAAATCGCCTTCTTTAATTTCAGTGATTTTGTTGTTCTGTAGGTCAAGCAGAGTAGTGTCTGAGGGTATATCCTTTGGCACATTTTCTAACCCTAAAATAGAAGAAAAATGGAGTAAAGTGTTCATTTCCTCATTAATGCAGTTCAATTGATTATTAATTACAGTAACATCTGTGGCTTGGTAACGTATCTCAATTTAACTCAACGTGTAATTCATTCTGAAATGTTAACATAAAACCAGCATCATGATATAGTGCGGTGCCATTTTCTCTAAACCATGGTATTACTGGCTCACACCCAATTGTTATATTTAATTTACTTGTAGGTCCCTAGTAAAGTGGCACTACCCTGGCTCAAGGTCTGAAAGTAAAATATTGCTTGGTTGCATACAGTAGTCATTGTGCCACCCGTTTATGTATTCTTTTAAACATGTCTCTGGCCTGCCAGAACATTCTGTATGTACTGTTTTAAACTTTCATTTCACCCTGGCAAAGGTTACCTTTTACCAGGCCCAAACCTCAGGGTGCAATGTATTTAAAAAGATGGACATGGACTTGTAAGTTTTACATGTCCTGGTAGTGAAAAACTATTACATTTATTTTGTCACTACTGCAATTCCTACCTCTCCCATATGATAACATTGGAGTTACCTTATTGCATTTTATACATGTAACTTCTAAATGTGAACAGGTAACTGGATTTGTAATGGAAAATCCAAACGTATGGTAAAAAAAGTAAGATTTGAAACTACAATTTAAAAACTCCACTTTTAGTAGGATACTATTATTTTACCTTAGCAATTTGGTGTCTGCAGCCTGTCTCTGGGTCATATGACTGGCTGCCATTCACAGTTGGGCTTTGTATATTTCTCCTAGACAGCCACACACAATGGGAGTCTTAGGTGTGACTGAATGGGTCATCACTGGCAGGATGGGAGGGAGGAGCTGAGGACAGCCCTGCTGACACCTGAATAGGACATGTCCTGCCAATACACAAAGGGATGCATTCCCCCTGTAGTTAGTCTGGGGCCAGTACCAAGAAGGCAGGGCATCTGTGCATTTCAAGGCATGCCTCTAGAAGCTTCTCTCACTTCAAAGGCACAACTGGGTATGAATATTGGACCTCAGACATCAACTCTTTAGTACACTTCTGGGTCCGTAGATACTCTACCAGGAAGAAGGGCTGCTGTGCTGCTGAAAAGGCTGTCACACTGTGATGAAACTGCTGTACTGACCTGCTGCCTGCTGCCCTCTTTCCTGGGTGAGAAGAGAACTGCACCTTCTACTGCACCCTTGAGCCCAGGACAGCAGAGTGACTCCAAGGGCTAGTCTACTGACCTCCTGATCTGAGCCTCATGGCCAAAAAATGCTCCTCAGCATGCTGCACCAGCCGCTGGACCTGACTGAAGTGAGTTCCTGACCCCCAAGTTGTACTCCACAACTCCTGGACCCTTGGGGGCACATAAAGCTGTGTATTTAAGTATTGGGTACTTTGTGACTGTGAACAGGCCAGTTCGCACCAAGACCTCGCTGCTTGCACTGTGATTCAATGTGAAACTCTGGCAGCCACCTCTCCATGCTACAGCATTGACTGCTAGTGGGGAACACTAACGTGAAGCACCAACGATGCCCATTCGCGATGACTACAGAATCTTCACACTTTGCTGGCAGACTCCTGTGATGCTCTCCCTGCTCCTCTTGGCCTCCTCCACAATGAACAAGACTGTTTTATTTTTTTACTCTGTTTATTTACAGTTTAGTAAAAAAAAAACAGGTACATACCATATTGGTGCACTTATATTTCAATAGAATAAATAAGCATATCACCTTCCAGTGTTTCCTACAGGGCTCCCCTCCAATACACCACATTACCCGAGATTTGTGAAGGACCCAGATGGGCCTGACAGAGCCCCAACAGCCCAGGAGAAACAAAATCATCACATTCCAAACCCCTTGAGGCTTTTCCGTGGCCCCAAGATTTTTATCCATTTTTGGGGGCAACCCCGTCCATCATGAACCACACTCTCAGTCAACATACACCAATCCATGTTGCGCTTCCATCACCTAATTGGAGCGGTTTCTCTGCCCCCCGCCCCTATGATCTTACAATGTTAAATTTAGCTCCCACCATTATTCCCAATCTTTACCATATTTGTGTCATGCGATTCAGGTCTTTTGTTGAGGAGACACCATTTTGCACCAATTGGAAACCTGCCCATATGGCCATCTGCCCCAGGGACGCCAAGGCCTACACCCAGTTGGACTCATCATCCCCCAGCTCCTTAGGGTCTTAGGTCCATTGCTCCCTCAAGTGTTGTAGTGCATTGGTGCATTGTTGAGGAACTTTTTATGTGTCAGGGTGGTCACTTTCTGAGACATATAATCATCTAAAAGGTGATCATCTGGGTCCGAGGACTTGGAGAGTTCCATTCCCTTTTGCAATACTGCCCTGAGTGCATGACGTATTTGGATGTAACGGTAAACCTCAGCGGGGGCTAGTTGATAGTCACGTTGGCGGTCTGTCCAAAGGGCAACGTCCACATGAGCCCAAAGGCCTCTATCTCGGGAGAGGCCAATTAAGTCCCATTTATCAAATCCTAACTGCATAACCAGTGCCTCAATATGCCATGAAGGTATACCTTGTGTGATTTTGCCCCGTCTCCCCAGGGCTTTCAGAGCTATATGACAAAGAGTAATCACAGCGGCTGTAGGGCCAAGGAGGAGCTCTTTCTATGGGAGCCTTAGAAACCAACGTGGTAACCGGACAGTTGTATAATGAATCTATCCATGTGACACACAGGTTGGTCTCTGGGGAAATAAACCCAACCATGATGGTGGTAAGTTGTGCTATCTGGTAGTATTTTTGAATGTCAGGCAAGGTTATCCCCCCATCAGACCACCCTGATGAGTTTGAGTAAAGCAATCCTAGCTGGGCCCCCATCTCAGGGCAGTGTCCTATGTTCTGTATCAATGGCTTAAAAATTGCAAGCTGGCACTGGGCAGGATGTGTTCTGCAGAACATACAAAATATGGGGAAGGGTCATCATTTTAAAAAGAGCCTCTCCAGCAAGAAGAGACAAGGACAGGGACCTACAGTGTTCAACATCGTGCCTCAGCATATACGAACAAGACTCTTGGCACAGATTTGAGAAGCTAAACCTCAGCGGGCCTAACCTAGTGACTGTAGCCCATCTGCACTCCATCGTGGTTGGACTGAAAGTGTGACTTTGACCTGGTCAGCCGCAATCAGATTGCCTAGATGGAACATTGGGCTTTTTGGTGCAATTGCCACTAAAATCTTCAAAGGTTCATAGCTTGGGTTCTACAGATTGGTGTTTTCTCATTTTGGTCTTGTTCTATTCATTACATTTTGCTCATTTTTCTAACTTGTGTGGGATCCTTTATGAATTGTGTTTACCATTTTATTACTGTTTGAAGTGTTGCACAAATACTTTACATATTATCTGTAATTTGAGTGCTCTGTGACAAGCTACCAGAGGGTTGAGCACAGGTTAATTTGAGGTTAGCTTGAGCTTCACCCTTAAAAAGATTGTGGTTTCTGCTTGACGAAGGCTCACAACCTAGTCAACCAACAACCCAATTTCTCATTACATTCTATCATGGTACTGGTCATTGTGCTCTTTTGTGCTCTTGATCTACTGATGTAGCAAACCAAACCAACTAGCAACTAAGAAAAAAATGGAGTCTGTCTCTGGCAGTTTATTTATTTCCAGAAGCATGCACCAGTGGGAGGTCTCAACCTAACTGGATGACTTGAGACCGACAGTTCGATGTTCCTTCACCCAGCTGCATCAACCGAGGATGTCTCCCACACTGTGAGGACCTCAGCATGGGCATTTACACAGAATCATATTTTGACAGATGTCTAGAAGGCAGTGTCCACTGTGAAAACTTCACCCAATATCTCGATAATCCACAATTAAAGAACGGTCAAACTATTTGTGCTTAAAATCAAACTGATCTGAACTAGCGGCGATATGTTTGGTGTTCAAACATTTGAATGATTAATAATTAAACAGAAAATGTATTAATGTAATATGTAAGAAGTCACTGATTTTATTTCAAATATCTGTTAGCACACCATAACCACAAACCTCGACTCTTAGTGAAAGCGCAGCATCAACATACAAATCTAAAAATAATAATCTAATATATTTAGTCATTGCCTTGCCATTTATTTATTTCAATTGACAGATCACGGTCCTATGTTATAAACAGGGCCGGATTGGCCATAGCGGGCACCAGGCAATCCCCCAGTTTTGGGCCCCTGGGTGCCGTTTTTGTTACAGGGCCATTTTTGCAGAATCGGCCCTGTAACAAAATCGTCCGAAAAACGGCCCCGGCAAAATAGCTCGGCGGTACCTCCAACCCCCCCCCCCCCCCCCGAGTGGGGAGGGAGGGCCTGCCAAGCACTTTGCCAGGGCTGGTTGTGGTTTCCAGTCCGGCCCTGGTTAAAAAATCAAGGTAAAAGAGTTACAATGCCCATTAGGAATCACTAACATCACCTTTTCAATATTACTTATACAAACATGTTAATAATTTTCTGTGAACTATATATTAATGTAGTAGTCATTTTTCTATTAAACTCACATCAATAAAATAGGTCATATGAAATACAATTTTCAGTTTGTTTAACACTTTGGCAAGGATTGACCAGACATCCATAACTTTAGAAGGAATGTATGACAATCTGTTTGTCTATGCCACACGTGCATCAATTTGATTCCTCTCTCAAAATGATTTACCTATGCATTTTCATGAAAACTTGTCACAATTTTTTGCAATTTGAGCTTGATCTAATGAGATATTTTTTGTTAAATGAATACCCATAATGTAGATATGTTGTGAAAATTACTTTATATTACATACAATTCCCTGGTGCTCAAAATAATATCTGGGATCAAAATGCTTAAAGCAATATCAATATGACTGGCATCTATAAAACTTGCACCAGGAGCTAAAAATACATTTGGTCAAGCATGCTTTTAGGAATCGATTCTGATGTCATTTGGAAGACCTCCAAATCGGATTTGGCTTTCCCAGATCCGATTTGTAACCCTTGTTTCCGACCGAATCGTACACCGATCCCAATGACCAAGTACGAGGTTTACATCGTGTACATGTAGTTTGAATCGTTTCTGGGACCCGAACCTGTCTGTACAACTCGTTCATAGCCAAACCGTGCCATGCAATGGAGCCGAATTCCGACCAAGCGTTTTATAGTTGCACATGTATAATAATGCAAAGGAGAAACAAATCAAACTTCAAAATACTTTACCTTCTTATGGTTTTAAATGGACGTGACAGGTATACGTGATTTATTATACTTGTCTTTGGTGAGTGAGAATACCATATAGTACATGTAGGTTACCTGATTACCCGGGTATTACGTCACAATATCAAGTTGGAAATGTCGACTACACTAATATCGAGTTATAAATATCGTGACACTGAAATATCAACAGCAAAAATGTTGTGGTCAAGAATATCGACTTTAAAGAAAGAAATATTGATTTTAGAAATATAGAAGTCATTAATATCGTTCGCAAAAATATAGTTGTTTAAAATATTGATTTTTTAATTGGTGTTATGTATTTTAGTACATTTTTTAAATGTTTGGGATGTATTTTTTGTATAAGCATTTTTTATGTTTTAACATGTATTACATGTTTTGTAGTTATTCATTTTTTTAATTACATTTGTGTTTTTTAGTTCCGTAGCAGGTTGTGAGTTTATAGTGGAATAGGGTGGGAAGTAATTTAATCATAATAAATCAATGAATTTATGAATTTATTATTATTTTTTTTAATTGAGATTTTTTAATGTTAATTGTGTCTTTAATTTTTGGGGGCGGATTTTAGGTGCGGTTTATGGGGTTTATAGGGGTAAAGGGTGGGAAGTACTTTATTTCTAATTAATTAATAATTCGTTGGTAATTAATATTAATTAATTGACATTTAATTATTGTAATTGTGCAATTAATTTTATGTGTGAATTGGGGGTTTTATAGGGGTAAAGGGTGGAAAGTAATTCATTTTTTTAATTGATTAATTAGTTGTTAATTAATATTAATTAATTGACAATTAAACATACATTGTGTAATTAGTTTTAGTTGCAGATTTCTAGATTTTTTAGGAGTAAAGGGAGGGAAGTAATCAATTGATAATTAATTAGTGTAATTGTTTAGTTATTTTTTGGGTGTGTGGGTTTTGGGTTTATAGGTGTGAAGGGTAGGAAGTATGTTAATTTTACTTACTTTATAATTAGTTGTTAAATACTGTTAGTTATTTAATTGAAAACTTTTTTAATTGTGTAATTCTATTTTTACAGTTTGATTTTCGTGTTGGTTGTGGGGATTATAGGTGTAAAGGGTGGGAAGTTAATTACATTTTATGTGTTTTATTTGTTTTTAAATTAATATTAGTATAATTGATCATTAATTATGTTAATTATGCAACAACAACAAAATTTGGAGGTGGGTTGAGAGTTGTGTGGTGCTATAGAACAGGAAGTAAATAAACTGAATTGGTGTAATATTTAATGTTTTTGTAAATAAATACATACTAAATAATTTTTTTTTAAATTGTTTGAAAAATATTTTTTCATTTATTTTAATATAATATTTGTAGATATGTGTGATATGTATTTAATATTATAATATTTTTTTATTTACTTTAAAAAATATACATTTTTATTTTGTTGATGACATTTTGTTTATTTTTAGTACTTTTTAGCCCTCTGCAATCCAACACTTTCCCTATTGATGCACTCACTGGAGTAAGAATAGTAAATGTTGTCCCGCCGCTATCCAACACTTTCCCTGTTGATGCAGTGACTATGGTGGGGATAGTACATTTTATGCCTCTGCTAATCAACACTTTCCCTACTTTTACACTCACTGGAGTAGGAAAAGTAATTATACCCTTCCCCTATCCAATACTTTCCCTACTGTTGCAGTCATAGGAGTGTGAATAGTAATTTTTACCCCTGCCCTATCCAACGTTTTCCTTACTGTTGCACTGACTGGAGTGGGATTAGTAAATGTTATTCATCCGATATCCAACACTTTTCCTACTGTTGCACTCATTGAATTGGGAATAGTAATTTTCACCCTTCCGCTATCCAACACTTCCCCTACTGTTTCACTCACTGGAGTGGGAATAGTAATTTTTCCCCCTCCACTATCCAACACTTTCCCTACTGTTGCACTAATTGGAGTAGGAATAGTAATTTTACCCCTCCTCTGTCCAACACGTCCCCTACTGATGCACTCACTGGACTGGGAAATTTAAGTGTAAAGATTTTTTAATAGTTTAATGTTTTAATCTATATTTGAATGTTTTTATATATATATATATATATATATTCACTGAAAAAACATAGGTTTTAGGGGTGTTATAGTTAGCTACACATTTTACTCGTATCAAACAATGATGTCATCAGTGATGTCATTTGAGATGTCTTCAGTGATGTCATCAGTGATGTCACTGACCATGTCATAAATGATGTAATATGTGACATCATCAGCAGAGGATTGCGGGCGCGCGAGTTATAGTTAGTACAACTAACTATAACGGGGGAATCCCAATGGTTTTATATGAGTGAAATGTGTAGCTAACTATAAAACCCCTAAAACCTATGGTTTTTTCAGTGAATTTCAAAGGTTTTTTAAATGCTAATTCCTAACTATAACATGTCTGTAACCTATGGTTTTTTCAGTGAATTTCAAAGATTTTTTAAATGCTAATTTGTAAATATTTTTATTGGTTTTTTTATATTTCCTAACTAAGTTTTTAAAATCTTTTTATTTTTACATGTTATTTTTTGAATTACAATACACATTTTTTTAAATTAATTTTTTTAACATAAAAATATATATTTTTTCATTATTTTATATTACTTTTATAATTTTTTTCATTTTTTTGCAGTTGCGCACCCTATGAACACCATACTGATTTACAGCGCGAAACGTGTGTGCCATTTTATGGTCGCTGTCTAGGATCCTCAAAGGGTATGCGACAGGTACAATTTTTCCCACTTGGTTGCTATGCGACTTGTGCGGGCCGCCTTGTGCATACGCGAGATGTACGTATAATGCGGCATGACGGATGCGCGTTAGCGCGTTACTTCATATACATATCAGACGCAATGTGTGAGCGACTTCTGAGATTTTTTCAATGTTGAAAAACTTATTTATATATATTTAATATAAATATTAAGACAAGAGATTATCTGAGGTTATCATTTTAATAGTTTTCTTTAACTTTCTTAAAAATTACATCACTGTTATCCTATGGGTAGAAATTCACTTAGCAGGTAAATAGTGTTATCGTTACCTTTTCTTACTCAGTGGTGGATCCTGGATACAGCACTGAAGCATCTCCTCTGAACAGTTGAAAGAATGCAAATTACCAAAGAAGCGCGGAAGCCCACGTCTTTATTATTTTTTTAAATATTGCTAGAATGTGCGGATAATACGCGCACCCCGTAATTTTTCCTTGTGGGACCCCCTGAGGAGACCTAGAGGATCAGAGTGTGTCTACCCTCCCCCTTTTCACATTTTAATCACACACTTCACTCGCTTCTTCAGCCTCCCAAGACATAAAATGGCTGCCAACAGTTTCTAGTTTCGAATGTTGACAACCACTTGACAGCCAATTAGCCCTCAGCGCGTGATCGGAAGGGTGCGCTTATGGTACAATGACAATAAGCTGAGTATACGTTTTCAATTTTTTATTGGAAGTGGGCCGTGTGGCCCCCCCTCCCGTGCCCAATTCAGGGCACCGGGGTCCCCAACCCCCGGGGCATGGCTAATTATATATTATTATTTTATGGAGGAGGGCTGCAAAGCCCCCCTCCTGAAGCCACTTCAAGACCAGGGGGACATTCGAACTTTATCTATGTATGTACCCTGTAGGAGTTGCGTTCACTTTGCAAATGCATGTTTGTGGTAGCGCATGCGTGTTAATGTTATGCATGCACACAATACATTCCACCGTCTGGCTATGTACCCCTAACGTATTTCATTTTATTTGTGCATGTTCAATTACAACATGCCCAATCACAGCTCTCACACCCAGTGACATCATCCTCAACCAATCATCCTTCTGCAAAGCATTTATAAGCTGCCAACCTTCTTGAACTTTTCCTATTCCGCAGTCAAAGCCATTGAGAGTGCTCGTATCCACTTCTTCGTAGGTGATTACTTTTTTTAAGAGTAATTAAATTAATTGATTTGAACAATATTTAAATACCGGGTAAATGCAAATTTATGTTCGATTTGGCAATGCTGTTTTTAAGCACGCTTTCCTGCTTTTTTATATCGTTACAGTTGACTTCATAACTTTTGTTTCTGTGCAAATCACTTAATCCTAGTGCGTTTGTTTAATTTGCCAAGCGCCACGTGGCCGCTCCTACAGTAGTGTGCTACGTGCTGTTCAAGTGAATGCAATGTAGTTTTTCTTGTGTTAGTAGTGCGTCACGTGCCCCATGCATTGCAAAAGTAAAGTTTTCGGCAAAAGTGTATTTTAGCACGGTTTTCAGCTCTTATAACTTAAATATCTTGCCTTGGTAGTCGATGTTTCTGGGCAAATCACTTACTCCTGCCGCATATAATTTTTTAAGTAGTGCGTTTCGTGCTGCTTCCTCCCCATGCACTGCACATGTAATTGATTGGTCAATGTTGTATTTTAGCAAGATCTCCATGTTTTTTAATAACCTTAAATTTCATTTGCCCCCTGTTCTATCTCATTATACAGATATCTGATCCATGAGACCTACTGGTCGCCACAAGCTGTCCTGCCCATACACTATACCATGTGGTGGTGAACATCTCGACACACCAGATCCACTGACTGCTCTCCATAAGTTATCAGCTGAAAATTGCAATGGACCTAATGGAGTTATCAGGTTTGTCTTCAACATTTCATGATCGAAAACCATTCTGAGATAAGCATTTGTGTATTTCATGTGTTTGCAGACGGATAACTGTGTCATTGTCATGTTTTACTAGAATTCGTAGGCATTCTGAAATCAACCAAACGTAAAAAAAGCATGTCCTCCCGATTTTTTTGCCCAAAGATGTGATTTAAAAGTGAACAATGTATGAGTTATAATTTTTCTTGCTTCTATAAATATTTTTATAAAATATAAGTGCATTTTGATAGTCTTAGAGACGTTTCTTTCTGAAACCCATTTCTCATTTAAATGCTCGTTACACGTTTTCAGCCTGTACTTCAGGTACAAAGTAAAAATGTTTTAGTTTTTTTAAACTTGTCTTTAATTTTCCTTGCTATTTATTTTTGAATTTCTAGATTCTAGATTTCTAGATCCCCATTCTGAGGAAATACATACAACCCTATAAAGCCCCTAGAGTTCTCCGATCGGACAAGGAGTCCCTCATCACCGTGCCCAGATTCAAAAAAGCCCGCACTGGTGGAAGACGTTTCTCGATCCACACAGCGCGCCTATGGAACGCCCTTCCTCGAGATCTGAGGAAAGAATCAAACTACCTACGTTTCAGGAAACGACTCAAAACTCACTTGTTCCCTTAAAACAACTTTTAACCACTTTTATTTTTAATTGCTTCTGTCTAAAAGTGCTTCTGTCCAAAATTGCTGTTTCCCTCTTTTACTCCCGCCCCCACTGGTGTAGGGATTTTTTAGCGCTGGGATACCTCAGGGTGACTACGCGCTCTATACATTTTTTTAATAATAATAATAATAATAATAGATCATGGAAGTCCAAAAAGGGTTCTATCAGATCAAGCCCAGGAGTTTGTGAATGCTGTGAGTGACCAATCTCGGCCTAACATTTGTATAATGCAATACTATTTCCTATTTTGCTATCCAAATATACCCTCTGATGATTACTTTTCATCCCCAATCCTATTGAGAACAATTGTTTTTATGAACGTTGAAATTAAGATTTGACATATGCTCAACATATACATTTTTAACTCTTTTTTCAGTTACCACAATGTTACATAAGTCAGCAGCAAGTTACTAGCATTGAAGAAAGTATATCCTCCTTTTCCAGTTCATTTCACCAATGTCTCAAATATGGCATGAACTAGTTGTATGAAGCCAGAGAGATTCAAAAAATTTTAATGGACAACTTTAAGGTAAATACTCACAATAAGACTACTCAACGAAGTTAAAAAGTAACGGATATAAGTACTTGCGGGGTTTTCGGTGGCAGATAATCTCCAATTCACACTTGTACAGATAGGTCTGATACAGGGTACATCTCTGTATGTTATGTTACGTTATGTTATGTTATAAAAGTTTATATAGCGCACAGCTGCCCCAGCCAAGGGGCGCCCCGGCGCTAGCTGTCTATGTCCAAAGGAGGTTGCTGAAGATGCGGACTATAGGTGATATAACATAACTAACAGAAGAGGTGAGTTTTAATAGCTTTCCTGAAGGGTAAGAGATCCTTCATCCCACGAATCTGAGCTGGAAGTTCATTCCAAAGCTTTGCTGCAAGGTATCTGAATGAGCGACCGCCCATCCGACTCAATTTGATGTAAGGTATTGTGGCCAGATTCTGTCCCTCCGACCGTAGAGAGCGTCGAGGAACATAGGATGAAAGGAGTGGGCACAACATGGGGGGGACGCAAGTTTCAGAATTTTAAAAGCAAGGCACAGGGTTTTAAAATGAATCCTCTTTTCTACAAGGAGCCAATGTAGACTCCTGAGGGTAGTAGTGACAGATTTGTGGCGGGGAAGACCAGTCAGGGCTCTTGCGGCGGCATTTTGGACTCGCTGCAATCTAGCTTTCTCAGCTACGTTAGCTCCTAGCAGCAAGGAGCCAGCGTAGTCCAATCGCGAGAGAATAGCTGATTGTTTCACCAGTTGGCGAGTATGGTGGTCAAAATATTTTAAAATGGGTCGTAGGTTTCGTAAGATGCCAAAGCACGTAGCCGCTACTTTTTTAGCATGATGGACATAATTCAGTGCAGAATCTATCCTTACTCCTAGATTTTTGTATCACATTTTTTGGCACAGGTGGTTGGTCCAGAATCTTAGGCCACCAATTATTCCCCCAAGCCGTTGTGTCTCTACCTAATAGCAGAATAACTAAAGAATGATTAGGTATAAGGATGGCATATAGAGCTCCCAACCTTCTAACTTTTTTTCTTAAAGGGTTCCAAATTGGGGATGAATATTAGGCAGTGCAGTAGAGGTTGACGGTGTTGCTCCACTTGTACTTAGGCCTCCTTATGATGCAGGAGGATCCTCTCTCGATCTCCTTAACTCTTCCCTTGCAAAGTTGACGGGATTCTTAGTCTGCAAGTGCTTCCACATACTTGCAGTTCCACACCAGTCCTCATTATTGGGGTCTCCTCTTGAAAGCAGTCTTGCGTATGCGACAAGTAACTTTTCTTGCATGCACCTTTTTTAAGACTTGTAAAAATTAATTTCAAAACATTCAATAAATACGGTGTCACTATGCATTGTGTCAAATGCTTTATTAATAATATGCAGAAAATATTCCCTTTATTTGTTGTTAAGGTCTTTACAAGAGAATTTAAAAGGAGAAAGTAGTAGATGAATAACAGAGGTAGGACGTTATATCTCAAACTGCAAAAATTGATAAAAAGGGTGGACCAAAGTCTGCATGTACAATGCCAGTGGAAGCGTTTCAAGCACACTGCAAACATTTTAAAAAATATAAATGTCGTCAAGTGTTACTTTGACTTGTAATGTCTGACCTCATTTAGTCACATCAATCTCATTTTAAACACTAATTTTCTTTCTTGTTTTGCAGATTAACTACAATATTTCTTTTGAAGTCCATATTATATGTTGTAATCGTCGGAAGACATTAGAGTTATCATGGATCAGGGAGGAGCAGCAATACTCATTCTGCTGGACCTCTCAGCGGCCTTTGACACGGTCAATCATACCATTCTGATCCACCGTGTC
This sequence comes from Lissotriton vulgaris, assembly GCF_964263255.1. Lineage (NCBI taxonomy): Eukaryota > Metazoa > Chordata > Amphibia > Caudata > Salamandridae > Lissotriton > Lissotriton vulgaris. Next base: position 1,916,186,494 of record NC_141685.1, read on the forward strand.
ACTGGCTTGGGTATCCAGCACAAGGCCAGAGAATTGCTGCAATCTTTTTTGTCCAACCGCACTCAGTCAGTTCACTTGGGCAAATTCCACTCTGCCAGCCTGGCTTTACCATGCGGGGTCCCTCAAGGCTCGTCCCTGAGTCTGACACTTTCCAATATCTATGTATCGGACCTAGCCAGAGTCATCAAGGCTCACGGGATGGGCCTTACCTCTTACGCCGATGATACTCAGCTGGTGCTGGCTATAAACAACAATGTAGAAAGTATTGCAGCTAATTTTCAGGAAGGAATGCTTGCTATCAGTAGTTGGATGGGCAGCAATTGCCTTAAATTAAAATCTGAGAAAACAGAGGTCATGACCTTTGGTAAATTATTTCCCTGCTGGTCTCAAATGTGGTGGTCCCCTTCCATGGGCCCTCCACCCAACCTAGTTACCAAGGGCAGGAACTTGGGCCTCACATTTGAGGATAAGCTTTCCTTTGTTTCACATGCTAATTCAGTGGCCTTGACGGTATTTTACAAACTACGCATGATAAAAAAACTTCTTCCATTCCTCCCCTTGAACACTGGTAAAACGCTAATGAGTACCTTGGTGATGTCTTTTATTGATTACTGCAATGGACTGTTTGCGAATGCTAAAAAAAAAAGTCATTCAAAAACTTTAAACAGTTCAGAATGCAGCTGCAAGAATTCTATCAAAAACACCTGAATTCAAAGGCATCTCCCACATTATCAAGAACTATCACTGGCTGACAGTAAAAAATCGGATAAAGTTCAAAACACTTTGCATTGCCTTTAAAGCATCTCGTAAAAATGGACCTGAATTTTTAATAAACCATCTAAAAATTCATATGCCCAATAGAGCACTTCGATCATCTACTGCTCTACAGCTAAAGGTCCCACGTACGAAAACAGCTTCCTGGGGTGACAGAAGATTCGTGGTCACCACGGCTAAACTTTGGAACACAATCCCACTGGAGATCAGCTCTTGTCAATCTCTGCTTACTTTCAGAAAGTTGATCAAAACTTGGTTGTTTAATAAATAAAGGATATACGGTACATCTATCTACTGCTGTCCGTAGCGCCAAGACACCCCAGGGTAGTTGTGCGCTTTACAAATTTCAATAAATAAATAAATATTGTTTTGTTATTTATAGTTATAGTTATTTATTGTATTGTTATCTTTTAGATATAGTTCCAGTTATTGTTTTAATAAAAGTTAATAAAAAAGGACATAAATCAGTTTTTTTTGTGGGGGTAGCAGTCATCAATAGAAATGATATTTAGAATTTAAAGTATAATTCTGAGGCTAACTCAATAGCAACACAGTGTGGTGAACTTTTAACTTCTGTGCTCACGTAAGTGTTCCATGAACTATTACTATGGTAACAGGCAGAAAGCCGTTTGGGGGTAGGGTTCAAAGTTACTGGCTGTACAAAAACCTTCTACATCACAGAAAGGAAAGCAAAGTAAAACAAAACACTCTTCCAGATTTACAACCCCCTTGCACCACTTTCGCATCCAACCCCCCCTACAACATTACAAGTATGTGGACTACAACAACCCCCCTCAAGCCATGGGAACCACCACCCCCTGAAATTTGTGTATTACGGGAGGCAAACTGCGGGGCCTATTTTTATATTTATTCATTGTTGGAGGGGGCAAGATAGCCGCTGACAGACTGTAGGGAGAGGACGTGTTCTCCCTTCTCTCCCTGAGGCAGTACTGAGAAAAGGATGATGCTGCATGCTATGTGGCGGACAGAGCTTTCTGATGCAGTGGAGAGGAAAGAAGATATGGTGTATAGTCCGGAGAATAAGGAGGACTGTATCCTAGCCGCAACTGCAACGGAATACAAGCTGTTTGGAAAAGTACTGACTTCCCTTACGGTGAGATCAGCGCTGGCGTGGACATTGGCTCACACAATTCAGCTGATAGCTAAGGTGACTGTTTGGAGGCGACGGCATTATCAAAGAGCGGTAGACGCTTCGTCCAGCTTTTGGGGAGTGATGGCTCCGAAGATCGCTAAGAGTCTGAGGGAGGAGAAAGAGAGAGCTGCCTGGAGCGAGTCGGATGCCCCGGCGGCTAATCTTAGAGCGAAGAAGCTGCTGCGGACACAGGAAGAACGGGAAAATTTGCGTATCACCGAACAGGGAAACAACGTTGTAACTGACACTGCGATGGAAAAAAAGAAAAAGAAAGAGAAAAGCAAGGCGGTATCCACCAAGAAATATAAAACTTCTGAGCAGGCAAACATGAGACAGCCCTCAGTGTACGAGGCGTTTCTACCTACTGCCATTACACGTGGGATTTCAGCAGCCACACCGTCCTCTGTAGACCCGGCTGTGGGCATATCAAGTGTCGTCGCTCCTGCAGCCCCGCATTTGGAACAAGACGGGCTCGCAGCTACGGACTCAGTAATGGAAAGATTCGAGGCAAACGAGGTAACTGGCGTTGTGAATGAGCAAGGGGCGGGGTATGTGGTTGCAGAGCTGTCGGGAGGGGCAACGCTGCAGGAGCAGGAGCAGGCAGAAGGCGCAGAGGAAGGCAAGATCAGAAGAGAGACCGACGCTCGGGGAGAGCAAATGAATAGCATAACCCGAGCTGAAGAAGTGCTGGCTCTACAGGAAAAGGGAAAGAAAGTGGCAGATAATGGCAATGATAAATGCCAGGATGAGGAAAGTACTATGACTGCAGGCACTGATAAGATTTCCGCGTTAACAGAGGTATTGGCAGAAGTACTAACAGAAAGATATAGAGCTGATATCCCGAATGAAGTAATGGCTCAAGATATGATAACTATTACGGAAGAGACAAACCATGTACTCAATATGAACGGCTTGGCGACAGAAGTGAATGTCATGACTATTTTAGATACTGATGGCCCATTGGTAATACCAGGCTCTCCATCTGATGAATGTTTTTTCTCTGTTAATGAGGGCGAGGGTGAGCAGGATGAGGAAGAGGAGGAGGTGGTGGTTGGAGAAGGGGAGGGGGAGTCAGAGGCCTCCTCTAGTGCTGAGGCGACGGAGAGTGATCAAACAATGTCGGGGATAGTAACAGAAACAGAAGCCACATCAGAGTCTGGAGGGGCTTCAGCCCAAGAGATATCTGCAAAGCGTAAGTCTAAAATTTTGACCAAAAAACGAAGGAAATCAAAGGGCATTGTTAGTCCTATAAATGCCGATGTTGCAAAGAGGCTTGATTGGGATTATTCGGCTATGTCACAGATGTACCAAGAGAACACTGGGTGGTCAGCAGATAAAAACATGGGCACTTTAGGGATATTTGAGCAGAGTATGGAACAAAGAACTAGGCAGAGTCAAAGTTCAAGCCAGAGCCAAAGTCAGAATCAGAGTCAATCTCAAGGGCAATCGTCACCAAAAGGGTTTGAAATGATGTTTTCAATGCTAAAGCAGATACAAACTGAGGCAAGAGTGGAAAGCCGTAGAGCTAGGCAGGAAAGCAAAAAGATACAAGGATCTCTCCGTAAAGTAAATAAATTATACGCGGATCTGGCAGGGAGAGTTATAGAGGTAGAAGAAAGAACTGGGGTGTTGGAAGATGAAATGAAGGGTTGGAAGGAATTTAGGCAAGAACAAGAGAAGACTACAACTGATGTGTTATGGAAGTTGGAAGATTTTGAGAACAGGCAACGCAGAAACAATATTAGACTTTTGGGTATTGCGGAAGGTAGAGAGGGGCACGATGTGAGATCCTATGTTATAGAACTTCTTAAGGGCGCACTTCCCGATATAAAAGGCTGGGATTGGGAGACAGAGATACAGCGTGCACATAGATTTCCATTCACACAGAGAAAGGGGGATGTCTCAAATAAGCCTAGAGCAATACTTATATATGTTGGAAACTACTTGCTGAGAGAGGAGATAATGGCGAAGGCAAAACCACAGACTAAGTGCAGATACAAAGATGTTGAGTTCTTTGCTAGGCCTGACTTCTGCCATACAACGGTAGAACGGAGGTGGAGATTACGGGAATTGATTGCACCATTTCAAAAAATGGGATGCGAGGCATATTTGATGTTTCCCAGCAGGCTGAAAGTGGTAAGGGATGGTCAGTTTAAAATCTTTTACTCTGAAATTAAAGCATATGAGTTTCTAACATGGCTAAAAGAGAATAACCCACAGTCTCAGACACAGGCTGATAGAGAACGAGCAGTAGCTTCGGTTGCCAAAGGAAAACAGAAGCCATAATATATATAAAATGGATAAGAGTACAAAAAGATTAGAGCAAAGCAATGTAAGAAAGTTGTATATATATATAAGGTGCTATAGGATGGTATCACCTTGTTTGTACAGGTTGTTATTAAGAAAGGGGGAGGGGGCACGGTGGCCCCACACAGTCACAGCTGTCACATATAGGTCTTATGGACCTATTTGCCTGTAGGGGGGGTGGGACAGTCAGGGTGGGGACTCAGGGGGGGGGGGATGAGGAACAGCAGAAAATTTGGAATTATTGTAGAGGAAAAAAGGAAGTAACCTGGAAGATAAGGACCAGCAGAATAGGAGAAACATATGAGTTCTATATGGCTGTTAGTCCACTATGTATAAGTAATGAGCTGTGCATTGGTATAATAAATGATGACTTACTTGAAAACCCAGGATGAATACTCGAATAATGACGTGGAATGTCTGTGGACTAAATGACAAATTAAAGAGGCAGAAGGTGGCTATTTTGATTAAGAGTCTTAGACTAGATTTTCTAATACTGCAAGAGACACACATCCAGGCGTCTAAAATCCAATTACTTGAACAATTAGGTCTTACTGTATTAGCGTATTCAAGACAGGGGGCTAGGAATAGGGGGGTGGCTGTAATGGCAAGACAAAGAGACATTACTACCAGGAAAAAATGGGAGGATGCCTGGGGGAGATGGGCTTTGATAGAATGTCTGGTAGGAGATCAATGGTTAACCCTTGGTTCTATATATGGTTCTACAGGAGACGACGCGGAAATTTTTGAACAGGTTGATATTGAGTTGGCGACCTGGGCCCCATATGTAGTAATAGGGGGGGATTTTAACATCAATGGTGCAGGTGGACTAGGCTTGGGGTTAGGACCTCCAGTTAAATATAAAGGAAGGAAGAAAAGAGTGTTTCAAGCAGTTTGCTCCTTAGCTAGGAATAATGGGTTACTGGACGTCTGGGATACTCTTAAGTCAGGAGAAGATGGTTATACGTACTACTCAGCACCACACAAAGTAAGTGCAAGATTAGACTATTTTTTGATCAGTAGTCAGGGCATTGATGGTGCATCTATTGAGAGACTACCTAGAATACTGGCGGATCATAATCCTTTAATCGTTACCTTAAAGGGATTGGTAGTGGCAAGAGGGGTTTCAGTGTGGACCTTTGAAAGAGCACTGCTGGAAGATGAGGCATATATCCAACATATGAAGAGATGGATAACAGAATTCCTGACAATAAATAGAGATACAGCAACTGTAGGGATGGTATGGGATTGCTTTAAGGCAGGGGCGAGGGGAGAGACTATTAGTTTTGGAGCTAGGAGAAGGAAGCAGGAGACAGAGAGAAGTGATGCCTTAAAGAGGGAGATACTTTTAGCAGAAGAAGAAGTAAGTAAGAGCCAAGATCCTTCCAACAGCAATGGAGATGTACTAAATCCTGCCTTTATGAAGCTAGCAAAACTACGAATGGAATCAGAAGAATATATAGCAGTGAAGGCAGCACAACAATATATGGTTAATAGGGAAAACTGTTATGAGATGAGTGAACGAGTTGGTAAAATGCTAGCAATCAGAGCAAGACAAAAAGTATCGCTGGGGGAGATAAAAGCAATAAAAGATAGCTCAGGTAAGGTGGTAACAAGTGTGCAACAAATCAGAGAAGTTTTTGGGAAATTCTATACGAATCTATACCAAGAAAACAATGTAAAAGATCCTGAAGAGATAGCGGCCTATTTGAATGACTACGAAGGGGTTGAGCTGGATGAATCGGAGAAAAAGAGGTTAGACAATCCATTAGATCAACAGGAGATAAGAAGTGCTTTGAAGAATCTTCCATCTGGCAAAGCGGCTGGGCCAGATAAGATTCCGTTAGAATTTTATAAGGTGTTCTGGGAGGAGTTAGGGAAACATATGGTACGTACTATGAAACAGGCACAGATGGGATTGTCAATACCAAATTCTTGGTCCGGGGCAGAAATAGTTGTTATTCTAAAGAAAGGAAAGATACCCACAGATCCGGGATCGTATAGACCAATTACGCTTATGGACACTGACACAAAGATCTACTCAAAAGCACTAGCAATAAGATTTGCCAGTGTAATAACACCGCTAGTAACTATTAGTCAGCATGGATTTATACCTGGACGAGGAACTACGCACCACACACGAAAATTAATAACCCTTATGGATAAAATGGAGGTTACTGGGGAACCATTTTCGGTCTTATTGTTAGATGCTGAGAAAGCATTCGACCGTGTGTCTTGGATGTACCTGTGGAGTGTCTTAGTAAGGATGGGGTTTGGAAATGGTTTCCTCACGGCAATAAAGACCTTGTATAGAGACCCAGTGGCTACGATAAGAATACATTCGGGAACAACTGACCAGGTGAAAATCAATAGGGGTACTAGGCAGGGATGTCCGTGTTCCCCGTTACTTTTTGCTATATATTTGGATCCACTAATACGCAGAATGGAAGCAAATTGGAGTATACCTCCAGTTGCCACACCTAGGGGGGATTGTAAGATTCTCGCTTATGCCGATGACGTGGCTGTCGTAACACCAACACCCACAGAGGCTATTAGACATGTGGAGCTGGAGGCTACAAAATTTGGGAAAGTGTCAGGATACTCCTTAAATACTGGGAAAACACAAATTATAAAAAATAGTAAGGCAGTATGTCAAGACTCACGGGTGGTACAGACAGGAATATATCTGGGCATAATTATTACTGCAGAATTTGAAAAATTAGTAGAGTTAAATATAGACCCTATTATAAGAAAGGTGGGGAAAGACTTAGATAGACTTAACAACTTACATCTTACAATAGTCGGTAGAGTAAATATCATAAAAATGTTAATATTACCGAAATTTTTATATCTATTCAGGACAATCCCGTTATGGTTTGACAACCTTTGGTTCAAAAAGATCGAATGAGTGATTAATAGATTTATTTGGTCTAAAGGTAAAACTAGGAGAGCAGCAAGATATATGGTACTCCCAAGGGAGAGAGGTGGGTGGGCATTACCGGATCTGAAATCTTATTACTGGGCTGCAGCCTTACAATATATGGTTGGATTAATAGGTGGAGCAGAAGTGGAAGGAGAAGATGATTTAGGTTCATTAGCGATATATGGTTTATTGATGGGGGAAGAAGTTAAAAATATATTTTTGAAACACTTTGACACAGCTTATTTTAAAAGAACACGATTTAAGACTATCTGGGGAGCGCACAATATTTGGAAGGCTTTTACTAAGAAATATGGACTGGGGAAAATTAATAGATATACGAGAATAAAAGATAATACAGTATTTCCTGAAGATATATTTTCTGATTTAGTGTATATAGAATGGTACCGGAAGGGGATAATAAAAGTGGGGGATTTGATGGCTCCACAGGGGATGAAACAATTTGTGCAACTATAGGAGAAATGTGATTTGGCAACAAGGCACTTTTTTAAATATTTACAAGTAAGACGTTTTTTGCAAAACAAAAGGGGGGGATTGAGAGGGTTTGAGAAAAATCATATACTTGAGGCAATACATAATGGAGTAGACTGTACTATCAAAAGGTTTTATGCAGAGCTAATCGAATCAAAACCGGATGATATGGCTAAGTGGGGGAAAAGCTGGTCGGCGAAGCTGGATATAGAACAGGAATGTTTTAATATGTCAGTAGAACTAGGAAACAATATTCTGTGTTCTGCATCCTTGCAGGCTCAGCATTATAGAACTATATACCGGTTATATTATACTCCAGCAAAACTTGCACAATGGGGGGCGACTACCGGCATAAATTGCCCTAGATGTAGAAGTCTAGAGGCAGATGTGATCCATATTTTCGCAACATGTCCATGTCTATCGACAGTATTGAACGAAATAGAAATGTTTCTCCAAAGGGCATTGAAATTAACTGTTAATTTAACACCTACGATTGTATTATTGGGAGTAGATTCGGACAATGAGTATGGAGAGGGTAATTATTTCATTTTTGTTGCTATGGCAGTTTTTAGATTATGTATTGCCTCAGCCTGGCTTGAGCAGTCAGCACCAGTATTTCAGCTATGGTTAGCTAAGGTTTTAAGTATATACAGTCTGGAAAAAGCAATATACTCAAGAAAAGGAAGGAACAGGAGGAAGCTAGGTTTGAAAATATGGGAGCCAATAATAAAACGGAAAGAAGAAATATAATGTATATAATGTATATAAGGCTGTAAAGACTATTGGGTTATGAGAGAGGGACACAAGTGCTAATAAGAAATAATGTGATATATGATTTATTAATATGTAAATAGAAGAAGTATAATGTATATATTGTATATATGATAAATATGGCCTGTAAAAATATTAGGGAAGGAGGGAGGAGTTTCAGGTGTCTTATAAGGAATAATGTGTCATAAGATGTTTATACTTTAAGATTATATATTCTTTCTACATTTCCTGGGTGGAAATATGATTGGATTGATTTAGTAAACTGTTCCTCACCCCCCCCCGGTGTAGGGGGGGAAAATAAAATGTAAAAAGCTGTTAATAAAAAGAATTAAAAAAAAAAAAAGAAATGATATTTATAATTTAAAGTATAATTCTGAGGCTAACTCAATAGCAACACAGTGTGGTGAACTTTTAACTTCTGTGCTCACGTAAGTGTTCCGTGAACTATTACTATGGTAACAGGCAGAAAGCCGTTTGGGGGTAGGTTTCAAAGTTACTGGCTGTACAAAAACCTTCTACATCACAGAAAGGAAAGCAAAGTAAAACAAAACACTGTTCCAGATTTACAACCCCCTTGCACCACTTTCGCGTCCAACCCCCCCTACAACATTACAAGTATGTGGACTACAACAACCCCCCTCAAGCCATGGGAACCACCACCCCCTGAAATTTGTGTATTACGGGAGGCAAACTGCGGGGCCTATTTTTATATTTATTCACATGCCACCTTGCGTGATGCACCACTAGGATGCAGGAGGCCTTCAGACCCAGGAGCCACAGCGTCAACTTGACCGAGACCCGGGAAAAAAGCTGAAAGATCAGAATCAGAGTCTAAATATCCCAAACCCTCTGTTCTGAGTGAAAAAACCCAAAACTGCGCCGAGTCCAGAACCACTCCGATGAAGAGAAGCTTCTGAGAGAGGCACATGTGCGACTTTGGCACGTTGATGGACTACCCAAGCTGGTGCAAGAGGTCGACCGTAGTCTGGAGGTGGGAGACGACTGTCTGGGGCAAACCTGCCTTCAACAACCAGTCATTGAGATAGGGGAAGACTGGAACACCTGATCTGCGCAGATAAGTGAATAAGCCTGTGAATAAATCTTTCTACTTTTTCTACAAGAATATAGAATATTATCCATATACCACAACAATCTGCGTTACAATATGCATGGCATCTATTAAAGAGATAGTGTACATTTTACAGATGAAGGAAACTGAGTCTTCCTCATGAACTTTAGACTCTGCATCAGTACTTACTTGTAATTACTAAAATCTCGCAATAAACACAAGGGCTCTTTGTAGAACCACCCAACATCTATACACATAAGCTTGATATATATCTCAAAAACACATGCTTTGTTCTTTCCAGCAACCAAATGCGCGGATCCTACGCGCATCTCGCGACCATTTTTGTAAAAAAATGTTCTTACTTTTTTTGCCCTACGGGTCCCTATGTCACCCCCTGAGCAGGCCTAGGGGGTCAGGGTGTGTCTAACCTGCTCCTGTTCACTTTTGCCAACATATTTCACAGACTTCTTCACCCTCGCTTCTACCGAGGCACAAAATGGCACAAAATGGCTGCCAACAGTTCCTGATTTTGAATGTTTACAACCGCTTGACAGCCAATTAGAAATCAGCGCATGATCGGAATGGTGCGCTTATCCTATGAGGCCAATCCTCGCACAATCCAGAGATCCTCCGCGCCCATGGATATATAAATGACTTTAACCGTAATTTTCAAAGAAACTACTGAATAGATTGACACTAGATATGCCAAAGGCACAAGTCAGAACTGAGGACTGCCTCTCTGCCAAATTTGGTGTAATTCTGTTCAGCCGTTCAAGCTGTACTTGTGGCTAAAGTTCCTATGAGAAATTGCATGGGGAAAATGCGTTTTGGGACCCCCTTTTTTTCTCGGCCCCCGCTTCACCAATCACCCCCAAACTTTCAGGGAAGGAGTGGAACTGAGCTGGCCAACAGTTTGGAAAATTTCAAGAACATTCATCAATCGACGCCAAAGTTATTGGCAATAGAATGTTGCGGTTTTCCTATGGATAATAGGTCCTAACTATAACTACCTACTGGCAACCGCCAGTAGGTAATATATATATATATATATATATATATATATATATATATATATATATATATATATATATATATATATATATATATATATATATATATATATATATATATATATATATATATATATATATATATATATATATATATATATATTACCTACTGGCGGTCGCCAGTAGGTAGTTATAGTTAGGATTTTTTTCAATGTTAAATCTCAAAATTTTATTTGGAATAACTTTGGCGCCGGTTGATGAATCTGCCTGAAAATTTCCTCAAAATGGCCTTGCGGTGCCCCGGTCCTTCTCTGAATGTTTGGGGGGGATTTGTCAAGCGGGGGCCGAGATAAAAGGGGGGTTCCAAAACGTGTTTTCCCCATGTTAATTTCCGTAGGGCGGTCGACCTCACTTTTAGCCCAAACGGCTGAATGGATTTCCACCAAACTTGGCAAAATTGTAGGGACTGGTAGCCCGATGTGCCTTTGCTATGTCTTAAGATATGTGCTCCAGTGGATTTTGAGTAATTTAGGTTCAAAAAATATATATATCTATGGCCACACGACTTGCGCACGGAAAGCTGATTGGCTCTCGGTGTCTGTAAACATTTGAAACAGTCCGGAGCGGCCGCCATCTTGTGTCTCGGTAAAATCGAGACATAAGAGGTGGAAAAATCAAAGGGGGAAATGACCATAAGGGGGCAGGGATAGACCCCCCTGACCCCCTAGGTTTGATGTGGGGGCCATAAAAGGGCCTAGCGGGGCAAAAAAAAAGTTATTTTTTTTTGATTTGCGCCTGGGAAGCGCCCGGTACTCGCACCAGGCAGCGGGCCAGGGAGCGTCCCATGGGGAAAAATGAATAATAGAGTTTTTAAAAAATGTAGCCTTTTTTTATAAATTGGAGGTAGTTCTAAAAAGAACAGTTTTTTTTCTTTTTTTGTTGTTTTATATTTTTTTATTGTTTTTTTGAACATTTTGTACTTTTTTGGGGTTTTTTGAACAGTTTTATATTTTTGGGGGATTTTTCATGGGGAGAAACGAAAAAACAAGGAATTGAAAATGGCTCAACTGGAGCAAAAAAAAAAAGAAAAATAATTAGGGTTTATTGGGACATTTATGGTTGTCCCCAGCAAGGACGATGAGCTTTACGCTTTACGCTTTGTTCTCCGTAGGAGATGGTCTTCCCACAATATTTACAGATAATTCTGAAATCTGCAAATCGTGGCTGAATGCACGGCATTGTCTCACTTTCCTCTGGTGCAGACGGAGTGGGTTGCTTCCCTTTTGAGGTGGTGCTTGTGGATTGGGGAGGGTTACTGGCCAGTTCCCTCATCTCTGCAGCAGAATAATTTATTGGATGCTTGCGCTGCATGTGGCGTATCATCGTGTTGTTTCCAAATGAATATTTCTTGTTCGGGTTTCCCCTGGAAAGTTCCACACCACAGATTCTGCAAGTCACCTTTGCTGCATTTACTTTTTTCTTCCCCTGTGGGATAGAAAAAAACTCCCAAATAATGTGTGGTCTTGGTTGGTATGGGGTATTTTGTTCTTGAAGCCATCTTGAACTCCCCTCCTCCTCCTCCTCCTCCTCTTCCTCTTCTTGTTGACCACCAATGATATCTTGAGGTGGTCCTCTTGGTGGTTGTGGTGGTGGTGGTGGTGCAGATGCACCAGCTGCTGCTACTACGGAAGCCATTATATTTCTCAAAAAGGTACAGAGAGGTACAAACAGGTCTTCCTAAGTCAAAGGACAAAGTCAGAATAAGGAAAAAAGGTGGGGTCTTTCATCCTCATTTTGAAAAATAAAAAGTATTGAACCAATGAAAAGTGTTATTTTTAGGTCACATGACCAGGGGCTTCATCATTATGAAACCAAAACTGTTATGAACCATTGAAAAGTGTTATTTTCAGGTCACATGACCCGACGCGCTTACGCTACGTGCCCCAGGGCGCGCCCAGGGGCGCGTCGCGTAAGCGCGTCGGACGCCTACGTTGCACGATCGTATTCGCTCGAGTGCTTCCGGGTGTGTTTACGCGGTCGCGGCTACGCGATACGTCACGATCATGTTTTCGTTCGCGATATTGGTGCTTACGGGACGCTCCCCGGTGCGCGCCCCGGGGCGCTTCATAAAACTACGCTTTCCGGGGCGTTTACCGGGGCGCGCACCGAGATCGCTCCAAGGCAAAACATTTTTTTTTAAAAACAATATAAAAAAAATTGGCAAAATTGTAGGGACTGGTAGCCCGATGTGCGTTTGCTATGTCTCAAGATATATGCTCAAGTGGTTTTTACGAAAATTAACTTTGAAAAAATATATATTGGGCTCCATTGGGCTATATATATGTTAGAGCCCAAATGTAGCCCAAATGTAGCCCAATGTGGCCCAATGTAGCCCAAAGATGGCCACCAGAGACAAAAAAAAATGTAGCCCACATATCAGCCAGATGTATCCCAAATATAGCCCAATGACAGAATGTCACAGAGTGTTCTAAAGAACAACTAGAGCGCTAACAGTCTTACTTATAAACTGAGACTTATAGTTAGGGATTAACATTTAAAAAACCATTGAAATTCACTGAAAAAAACATAGGTTTCACACCAGTTATAGTTAGGAATCAGCATTTGAAAAACCTATGGAATTCACTGAAAAAACCATAGGTTTCACACCAGTTATAGTTAGGAATTAGCATTTAAAAAACCTATTAAATTCACTGAAAAAACCATAGGTTTCACACCAGTTATAGTTAGCTGGACATTTTACTGACATAAAACCATTGAAATTCCACATTATAGTTAGTTGGACTCACTATAACTTGCGCGTGTAATGCACTGCTGATGACGTCACATATTACATCACTCATGACATGGTCAGTGACATCACTCATGACATCACTGATGACACCATCCTTGTGACAGAGTGACAGACCTCCTTTCAGTGTAATGTAACCCTAGAAACACATATTCAAAAATAGAAACTAAAATTTTCAAAAAAATAGAGATACCCATACCAGTTACAACAACCAATTCAGTAATACCACCATCTATATACACATCCACTCATTCACCAACAGTTCTACATAGTCACTCATGCATATATTCACTCATCATATGTAGTGAAACACCTATACATCCTTTACACACCGACAGTCTTCCAAAAGTTACTCACACACATACTCACACATGCAAATAAACTAATGAACATCCATTTATTTGCATATACAGCTATACACCCACTACCGCTTTACTTCTAAGGAAGCTTACACATACTTACTCTCTAAAACAATCACTTATATAAACACATACTTATTTACATACAATCTCTCACTCTCACATATACTCACTTACATACATCAATACTCACATATACTAGATTAAAACATATGTCGTTACTGATAAAGACACTGTGAGACAGTCATTCACTCACTACCACACACATGTACACACTCATCTACCCATACAGTCCTGCACATATGCTGTCTTCAAAACACATACAAACAGTGAGTCAGTCATTGATGCATCTATGTGCTAAGTAATACCCCCACCAAACCATACAGACACTCATACTGATACTTAAAAAACATCTAATAACCCATATACACACACATGTAGCTACTCACCAACCCATGCAGCCAATTATACACAAAGTGAAACACTGATACATATATTTAAATATTTAAACATTACTCACTAATATATGTATTCACTAAGATACACTTAATAAGCCAGTTAACCAATCAATTTTTTTTTAAAACATCCTTTTAGACACTTATTTAAACATTTATTCTTCCATCGACCTTTACATATACATATATAAAACATATTTATTTTTCAGAAAGACACACATTCACTGGATGGTGTCATCAGTGATGTCATGAGTGATGTCGCTGACCATGTCATGAGTATGTAATATGTGACGTCATCAGCAGTGCATTACACGCGCAAGTTATAGTGAGTCCAACTAACTATAACGTGGAATTTCAATGGTTTTATGTCAGTAAAATTTCCAGCTAACTATAACTAGTGTGAAACCTATGGTTTTTTCAGTGAATTTAATAGGTTTTTTAAATGCTAAATCCTAACTATAACTGGTGTGAAACCTATGGTTTTTTCAGTGAATATATATTCTTTCTGTGTACCGAATAAAATATTGATATGCTGATGTTGCGTGGTCCGTCTCCCTTCTGTTTGCTGGTGTGCTGAGCAGGCGCCGGAAACACCGAGAAATCCAGAGAAGTCACGTGTTTCATATATATATATATATATATATATATATATATATATATATATATATATATATATATATATATATATATATACACACATATACATATTGCTACTATAAAAATATGTTACATTTTTTATATAATTTTAAAATGCTAAAATATTTTACAATTATGAGTTTAATAATTATTTTAAAGTAAATATATATTTATTTATTCATTATTATATATGTGTATTTAACTTTTTTAATTAAGTTGATTTGTTAAAATGTATATTAAATAAAACAAAATTATTAAATGTATTCCTTAATATATAAGTATATATATATATTTTTACATCTGTAATCACTGAAAAAAACATAGGTTTCAGGGACGTTATAGTTAGTTGGACATTTCACTCGTACATAACCATAGAAATTCCCCTGTTATAGTTAGTTCAGGTAACTATAACTCGCGGACTCGCAAAGTACTGCTCATGAAGTCACATATTACATCTATCATGGCATGGTCAGTGACATCACTGATGACATCACTGATGACATCTCAAATGACATCACTGATGACATCACTGATGTCATCATCCACATAAAACTCTAATATAACCTTTAATACACCCACTGTAAAAAACAGACTACCATTTTCGAAACCTTAGACACATCAATACCAGTTACTACATATGCACTCACTGATTTCTAGGTCTAAACATACATCCACTCATTCACCTATACAGTCACTCATACATGCATTCACTCATCAATACAACACTTTCATATGCACTCATATACATATACAGACAATCATTAGTGCATTGCGGGTCCGTGAGTTATAGTTACCTGAACTAACTATAACAGGGGAATTTCTATGGTTTTGTACGAGTGAAATGTCCAACTAACTATAAAGTCCCTGAAACCTATGATTTCTTCAGTGAATTTCTAAGGTTTTTTAAATGCTTATTTCTAACTATAACGTGCCTGAAAGCTATGTTTTTTTCAGTGAATTTCAAAGGTTTTTTAAATGCCTATTTCTAACTATAATGTGCATGAAACCTATGGTTTTTTCCAGTGAATTTCAAAGGTTTTATGAATGCTAATTTCTAACTACAATATCCCTGAAACCTATATTGTTTTTTTAAAGTACATTTTAAAAAGACATTCATACTTTTTGTAGTGAAAAATTAACTGTACCAGTAGTCTGTTATAAGTTATGATTTAACGATGATTGAAACTTAATTATCACTAATTAACATATAAGTGTAGAAAAAGTGTGACGCAGCAGCTATGATACCTAACTTCAAACAACAGCGTTCACAATTTGATTCCCGGCTCCGGCGGCATTTTAACCCACCACTATGTCACTGTGGGCAATACTTTGCTTAATCTTCCCGACGCCCCTGAGCGCCGGGACACCTCTTTGGACATATCTGTATGCTTTACAAATGCTATTAAAACCATAGTGATAAGAAATATTAGTACATATTTTTTTTCTTCTATGCTGAACGATAATTTTTATACGTCTTCTATTTAGAATTACGGCAATTAATAGATGTTTTTAGTCACAAGAAAGGATATAACACGGTTTGTCGGGTAACAGTTTTGAAGCTCTCCAACGTACGTACATATTATGCTGCTTAGACGTGTGAGCATCAAAATCAAAACCTTTACCGCTACACATTTTGCAAATTTTCACAACACGTGCACAAGTTAAACAGTTAAAACGCGAGCACATGTCAACTGTAAATTGTGACATCTAAATAGGCGGAGCAACATGTTCCTTCCATAGACTACTCAATAACCTAAAAGTATATAAACCACACCCATTGATTGATTAGTTTTGTTTTAGCAAGTAATTTACGCGTGTCCATTCTGTGATCAAGGATCAGTTTTCTAGCGTCGGATTATTTTTTTGCGTCAACAAAACATGTGTTGTAAGTTGTTTGATTATAGCATAGTACAGTGGTTCCCAAACTTTTTTAACCCGTGGCTCCCTTGACCTAATTGGCAGTTGGCCATGGCTCCCCACCATTTTTTTTTTTACCAGTGGGCGGATCGGGGAGATGTAAGCAAGACCTTGGGAGTAGTTCTTGCTGGCTTCCTTAAATTAATTGGGATGCATTCAAGGTATTAGGGATAAAAAGGATAGCAGCTGCTAGCTAGCTATTCACAAACTACCAGCAGACCATTAGTCATTCACACAGGTGTTGTAAGCACATCAAGTAGTAAGCAAAGAGCCTCACATTGCAAATTTTGGAACACTGGACAGATGATTTTTCCCCTTTTCTTTAAATTAAAGGTGACGAGTAGCATATTGGCAAGACCTGGGGTGCACATCTACAGCACTTTATTCATTTAGAAAGTAAACACAAAAAATATTTTTTTATCGAAGCACATTAGGGAGGGCGAGATACAGGATGTACTCAAATATTGTGTGGTTCCCATATTTGTTGGGTTGACTTGACATGGTGGCCCACTCTCCCACCTCATGCCTTTGGCATTTCACCTTTTATTATGGAGTTTGTGCACTGTCCTTCTGTCTTTCCTCCGTTTTTTACCCTCAGCTCAATCTCCCCCATTTATTCTCCTGTGTCCTTCCTCCATTCTTTCCTGCACTTTTTCTGTTGTTTCCCCCTCATTTCAAGCTCCCCCTTCACACTCCTCCTGTGTCTTTCCTCCGTTTTTTACCCTCATGTCAATCTCCCCCTTTCACTCTCCTGTGTCCTCTGTATCATTCCTCCTCTCGTTCTTGCACTTTTTCTGTCGTTTCCCCCTCATTTCAAGCTTCCCCTTTACTCTGATTCTGACTTTCCTTTATTTTTTTCCCTTTATCTCTGCTATATATCGTTTTCTCTAGTATCTTTTTTGGATTTATCTCTTTTTATTCTGTGACATATCCCAAATACACGCAGTACAATTTTTTCATTTGCACTCCTGACAATATGACGTTTGCTGGTCTACATACAACATTGAAGGCCCTTCGTATAAAACATAATTATATAATCCTTCCTCTGCTAAAATGAGATGTGTCGACTTAAATAATAGCAGCCAGGCGATTCATAATGTCTTTGACCCCTGATTGATTCCGGTCTCCCCGTGTAGGAAAATTAAGAAAATGAGGCTTGACTTGTTGGAAATAAAGCCTGTGCGTGGCGTTTGTGTGTTTATTTATGCATCAGTGTGCATGTGATCATGTGTTTTCTTTGTTTTTATAGCGCACTATTACTCTGGTGCTTCTGACATTGCTGCACAGGGGGGCCAAACGCGGCCAGACCCTATCTTTCCAACATCGTGTGCGGCGCCCCTGGCTACTGATAACGGCGCACCAGGGCGCCGCGGCGCACACTTTGGGAACCACAGGCATAGTAGATAATTATGATACCTTATCTATTTATGAATATTTAAAGATTTGTATTTAGAAAGAAGTGTTATTGATTCTTTTTGCCATTGATATGTAACGTCAGTAGTTTGTATTTAGAAACACCCAGAAGAGTTCCTTTTCTGTCTCCTTTGAGGTCATATACTGTAACTATGTACATTGTAATATTCACAGTATAGTGGGCCTCAGAGGTGTTGGTGACCCGTTTACACAAAGACTAAAGATTTATATGTAACATGAGCAGCTTGTATTCAGAAACACACTGAATAGAGGAAACACTGTTCCTTTTCTGGCTCATTTGAGGTCATATACTGCGACTATGTACATTGTAATAATCACAGTATAGCGGACCTCAGAGGTGTTGGTGACCCGTCGACACGAAGACTAAAGATTTATATGTATTGTGAGCAGCTTGCATTCAGAAACACACAGAATAAAGGAAACACTGTTCCGTTTCTGGCTCCTTTGAGGTCACATAATGTGACTATGTACATTATAATCATCGAAGTATAGCAGATCTCAGAGGCATTATTGCCCCGTCGCGCGAAGACTAAAGATTTCGGAGTCCCGCAGAAACGAAGCTTTGAACATATTCACCGCTGGAAAACATTGCATCATTGATCTTGTTTTGTGTTCTTGACTTTTTTTTCCTTTTCCTTTTATATGGCATCAGTGACACTGTGTATATTGTACTGCAGTGTCATATTTTTAGACAAGAGGAGTTGCAGATCTGTTGGTGCCAGGACTAATCTTAAATACAGCTTACTGACTTTTATAACTTACTTGATCAGATATTTTTACAATGAGAATATTTTTCGAAATAGCAGTTTTAAAAAAAAGATTGTATGCATAGATACTTTCCTATGGAATGCCTTTGATAAACCCTACATTTCTGAATTATATTTTTGTATTTCTCTTTTTCCTTGTTGTGGTTCCTATTCTTCTTCTCCCTATGGAATAAATAGAAAGAGTAGTGTATATTATACTACTATCCTATATGTTCATAAAGGAGTACGTAATCTGTCAGTGAAGCAGTGAGCAAACTCTAAGCACTACGGCAGAACTTTACCAAGTTCTAGAGAATAGAAATTGTAAAAACTTTGATTCTTTTGTTGTGGTCCTTATTCTTGTTCTCCTATGGAATACTATAAAGTCACCATGTACATTTTTATACGGTGACTTTATAGTAGTTTAACGCCTTAACCGCAGCGTTTTTTTACCACCGCGGTGCAGGCGTTCTATTAGGTGGGTGGGGCTCCGTTGGCCGTTGGTCAACAGCAGCACTGGCCGACGGGACCACGCAAGGGGTTAAAGGGGTTGGACATCTATCTGTGCGACAAATTAACAACATATACTATAGGTATTTCCATTGATAACTTACTACCATACAGTTTGTAACACTGCTAATGTTTTATGAAATAGTAGTTGCTAAAAAAATTATATATATAGTGCCTCATTTAGTGTTTTGCTGAAGGGTACATTTATATGTAATATGACCATATTTGTCTTTAACTGTTTTTTACTTATTATTGTTGTTGTGACTTGAGATGATGGAGTGTGGGAGTGTTTGTTATAGCACTTCTTTTCTAATTTATGTAAAAGTAACAGATGCCCTCTTATATTAACAAGGATATGGGGCAACATTTTTACAAACTATAGGCGAGAAAATATAGCCTGCGGGGAAAAAAGATGTGCAGGGCCCCTGGAGGCACAGAGACATTGGAACCGGTGGGTGACCCAGGGCCACCCTTAAGGGATATGAATTGCGTTTTTATTTGTTACCCCTTTGATATACACAGCTACACTTTCCTAACAAAAGTATATTTGTGATTGATTAATAAAAACGGTTTCAAACCTAGACTGAAATTTCTGCAGCGCAACCGCACCTACTATTTTGCTGCAAGGAAGTAGCACTCCCGCAACACAAATAAGCACTGCACTATAACTATACATTATAAGTAAACCTTCCTCCCGAGAAGTAGCCTACTCAGACCCTTATTTAAATGAAGACCGCCACAGCGCGCTTTATTTTTGCAACCCACTCCTCCATATTATAATATTTGCTCCAAAGATGTAGCACTCCCCGTCAAAAAAGTAAACGCAACATTATTAGTAAATAGTGCTTCTCGGAAGTATCCCACCCACAAACTTAATAAAAGGAAAACCGCAACACACACTGTTATTTTCCCGCCGTGATTTGTAGGCCCCATGCAAATTATATAAATAGCCCTTAAAATCTACCTTCACAGTCCCTGTCCACCACCATGTGACCACTATACAGACTTAATAGATTCCCTACCCTCCCCTCTACTACTTCCTTAAAGTGCGTCACAAAATGGCTGACCACAGTAAACCGTTCCCAGCCAATAAGGAGTAAACTTGTACTGGAAACACTTTAGCCAATAAAATATCCATGTGTTCCACAGAGGGGAGAGAATGACCACCAACACTTCTACTTTTAATGCTTCACAGCCAATAAACATTAAGCTTGGGAAGGTCCTGCTTGGAACACGTCAGCTAATCAGATGTTCCTGCTACTACGCGGAAGGGGAGGGAAAGGCTGGCAACACTTCTACTTTCAATGGTTCGCTACCAATCAACATTAAGCTCGTTGTTGGAACACCTCAGCCAATTAAACGATAAATTTGTTCAGCGTACAGTGACAGAACACGCCCTCCCACAGAACATTACATTTCCTCCAACAAAGTGACACTATCCGCGATAAAAGTGAACATTGCATTATAAGTATACATTAATGTGCATTATATTAAGGGATGGCCGCAATACTGTGATATGATTTCCTTTTTTTTTTTAAAGTTCTTTATTGAGATTTTAACATTTCATCCCACCACCGCCCGCACCCCCCCCTTACCTTCCAATACAGGCAAATAATTTTATAAATATATACATAGTCCGATATACGCATAGTTTGAACATGTAACATATATATATATATTTTTTTTTTTTTTTTTTTCTTTCCCCTTTTTTCTTTTCCCCTTCACTTCTTAAACTGAACATAGCGAGTAATTATTTGGGACCAGATAAACAAGACAATTACTAATCACAGTAATACATTAGATAAACATTTTAAGCCGTCTATCATAGACCATCCATCCAATGAGTTAATGGGTACCAAATTTTTAAACCCCTCTTTTTTTTTTTAAACCTTTCCTGCCATAAATTGCTTTCTCCAGACTATAAGTCGAGAGTAGTCGAGCCCGCCACTGTTGAAAGGATGGTGGAACCTTATCTAACCACCCAGATGTTAGGCAAATTCGAAATACGGCCATAGAAACAAACAAAAATCCCTTTATGTTATCCGGATGGTTCTCATTATCTAGCCCCAGAATTATTTCTGCAGTTGTAATTTCTATTTTAGTCTCCATTACTTCAGAGAGAAAGATAGATATCTCTCTTCTAATAGCGCATAATGCCCCACAAGTGGCAAGCATATGGATTAAGTCTACGTTTGGCATCAAACATCTGGGGCAGAAGGTCCATTTACCGGTGCTCCATTTAGCTAGTTGATAAGGAGTATGATATAATGAAAAAAAGGTTTATAAAATTGGGCATATAACTTTGAGGACATTAATAACGATTGGGACATTTGAAATGAATTCTGTATAGCTAAACTTGATAGCCCAAGTTTATCCTGCCATTTTAGTATATTTTTTATCCATATCATCCGGAATGCTAGTCATTAAATTATTATATAGTACCCCAATTTTAACATTACTACATTGTACAGCTATTTCTATTAAATCATTTTCAAGCATAGCCATACCTCCTCCCCCCTTTTTCATGATAAAATCCCTCACCTGTGTAGATATTTAAAAAAGTCCCTGTGTTCCAGGCCATATCTATTTTTTAGAGATTCAAATGACATAAAGCCAGCTGGCTCATAAAGACAGCCGACTTGTACTATACCATGTCTAATCCACCGTGTCATACATGAATCAGAGAAAATCTCTGGGAGAATTTGATTAATTATATAAAAGTTGTATAATACGAAAATCGGCCTAGCCCTATATGTTTACGAATCTGGCTTCAGGCAGCGTAGATTCCCAATAAAGTTTTAAACCGCACTTTCTTAAAGTGGCAGTCATACGTCAGTCGCCACAAATGTGCGCCTGCCAAACTACCCAGAATAAGTTCCTGAGGCGATGGGACTGATCTCTCTGTAGTATCCTCACGGTTAATCTTAAGCAATAAATTACTGTATTTAAGAATTGTTGCCCACCATAAATTTTTAAGTTGGGGAGTGCCAGTCCACCTCTATCTATCGGTAGGGTAATAAATTTATTAGCTCTACGAGTTTTCCCATAGTTCCAAATAAAGTAGGAGAAAATTCTATCAATTTCCCTAAATAATAATGGTTCAAAATTCAAACAAATAGTGCGGAAAAAGTATACAAATTTGGGAAGATATATCATTTTTATTACATTACACCTTCCTATGATTGTTAGATGCAAATTATGTAATTTTTTTAAGCCATTTTCGGTTTGTTTGATTAGGGGATCCATATTAAGTTTAACCAAGTTATGTAGATTAGCAGTGAGATTGACACCCAAATATATTGCTTTTCTCCGTTACTCTATCATCCACAAAATTACATTTATTATTGATTATAATTTGGGTTTTAGATTGGTTTAGTTTATACCCCGAGATTTCCCCAAATTTATTTGCCTCTTTTTCCATTTCCTCCACAGATTTATTCGGATCGGCTGTCACGATAGCAATATCATCAGCATACGCTAAAGACTTAGTATCACCATTAGATGTCTTTATGGGAGTTATAGATGTATTTTCTTCCAGTCTGTGGATGAACGGATCAATAAAAATGGCAAATAACAGCGGGGAGCACGGACAACCCTGCCTTGTACCTCTTGTTACTTCAATTGAAGCGGAATTTTCACCATTAATCGAGACCACGGTTTTTGGGTTGACATACATCTTACGTACCGTGTTGATAAATACCTCCCCAATCCCACTCTTTGACATGGCGGTCCATAAGTAATCCCAGGAGACCCTATCAAAAGCTTTTTCGGCATCTAAGAGAATTAATGCCATAGGGTCTCCTGTTACTTCTGCCATGTCAAAGAGTGTGATCACCCTCTGAATATGGTCTGTGGTGGATCTACCGGGAACAAATCCATGCTGCCTGACGGAGATTATTTTATGGATAACCGGGGCTAGTCGAGTAGCTAATAATTTGGAGTAAATTTTTGCGTCATTATTTATCAAGGTAATAGGACGGTAAGCCCCTAGTTCAGTCGGATCTTTATCTTTTTTTGGAAAGACGGTAATTTTGGCCTTGTTCCAAGATTCCGGTGCATGCCCCCCCCTGAAATACCTGTATTATAAGTTTGGTCATAATTTCTTTTAATTGCTTTGGAAATTTAGCGTAGAATTCTGTTGGAATTCCGTCTAGACCCGTATGCTTTACCAGCGAGTAGGCTATTAATAGACAGAAGGATTTCAATCCAACATGGTATTTCTTCAAGTTTTTCTTTGTCAGTCTTAGGTAATTGAATCCCTGTGTCATAGTCCAAATATTCATTTATTTTAGATTGATTATTCCCGGTCTCGGTGTAAGGATCCTTGTAATAATTATGAAAAGCTTCCCTAATCTATTTTGGCTCGTTAGTAATACCTTTAATGGGATCTCTAATTTTAGTGATTGTATTATTACTAGTCTGCTGTCTGGTACGGACAGCTAGTTGATGTCCTACCTGTTCGTTAAGCTCGCAGATTTTCTCTCTGTTCATGGTAGCTTTTAATACAGTTTTGGTAGTTAGTATTTCTGTTATTACATTTCTTGCGATTGCCACTCTTCTTACAGCTCCTTCTATGTCTGCGTCATTCTGTACAGCAGTCATCAAATCTTCCTCTTTGCTGAGGAGATTATTTTGTAATTTGATTAGTTCTTGTTTAGCTTCTTGGTTATGCCTGATCGAAAATCTAAGGGTTTCTCCCCTTACTCCGGCCTTCAATGTATCCCAGACAACATCTAAAGGAGCACTCCCAAGATTATTAATTAGAAAGTCTGGGATCCACATTTCCATCATATTGCAGTATTTGGCATTAGTCAATAAAGCTCTTTCAAAAGTCCAATTATTGCGTGCACTTAAGTGAACCCCCATTTCTACAGTAATAATTAATGGATTATGGTCAGAAAAAACCCTTGGTAAGCGAGCAACTGAACAAAAAGGTAATATAAAATTAGACACAAAGAAATAATCAAGTCTGGAAAATTTAAGATGAGGGTGTGAAAAAAAAGTATACCCAGGATTGGTTGGAAATTTCATCTCCCAACAATCGGATATCGCGTGAGTACTACAGAAATCGTTAAGAGCATTAAATGTTTTAGGTTTTCTACCATGATAGATAAAGTTTGGCGCAGAGGACCACATCGATGGGAGATTTAAGTTTAGATCTCCACAAACAATCAGTGGCGCCGGCCAGTGCACTAATACATTTGATAAAAAATGTAATAGTTCTGGATTGTCAGTGACAGAGCCATATATAGAGCAGATCTTAAGTTTATTCCCTTTTCCATACTTGCATTCTGTAATGGCCCATCGGCAAAATTTATCTGCAGCTGATTTTACGAACTGTATCTCGCCCCCCCCCCCGTGCCAGGATTGCTACCCCTTTAGTTTTATTGGGCTGAGTTGTAGCAGTAATGACTCTATATCCTAGTGTTTTTAGCAGATATGCCTGTGACCTCTCAACATGAGTTTCTTGCAGACAGACTATGTCTGCACCGATTGATTGAAAACCTAGAGCAATTCTCTGCCTTTTCTTTGTATCATTCAGCCCACATATATTAATAGACAACATTTTTAATTTAGCCATTAGTGCCTATTGGATCTATCTTGTCTTCTGGACCCGCTATATTAATTGTTCGAACTATGTCTTTTACCCTATTGACCTGCCTGTATAAATCCCCCCCTCTGTCCCTAAGAGCCTGCCCCCCCCACCCCGCCATTTCCTGAGGCATCCTGGGACAAAAGGCCCCCAGGTGTGGGCGACTGAGTGATCCGAGCATCACCGTTTGCAAGGTCGCCTGAAAAAAAGAAAAAAAAAAGACTGTAGATACATAATAAACCGGCTGGATTTTTTTTACCCCCCTTTTCTCCGGCTGAAATTTCCAGTGATCTGACTCCAGTGCTATATATACCTCCTTACGGAAATGCGTCTTTCCACAGTAGTCTATTTATCCTATTGACCGCCACTTCCTCTTTTTTTTTTTTTTTGATTTGTGTTTTTTTTTTTTTTATAAGTTTCCTCATTAAGTTCCAGTTTTGCCTTAATTTCATTTTTTTAACTATTATGTTTTTTCCGCTCCCACAGATGCTTCCCCCATTTTTCTTGATTCCAAAAGTTCATGTAGGTAAGCCTCCGCTTGGATCTCGCTTGTAAAGTTCTTAGATATTCCTTTATAGATTACTCTTAACCGTACTGGGTTAAGAAGGTAGACAGTTGCTCCAGTCTTTTCAAATGGGGAGAAGAGTTGCCGCATCCTCCAGCGGCGTTCCACCGTTGCGTGGGCAAAATCCGGGCGAACAAAAAACTTGTTTCCTTGATATTCTTTTTTACTCTTTGGTCTGGCCAGGTCATAGATCGCCTCTCGTAAAAGAAAGTTTCCAAAGCAGACCAGAACAGCTCTTGGGTACTGGTTCCCATTTTGAGACCGCTTTGAGAGTGTCAGTGGAAAGCGATGAGCTCTTTGAACTTCAAGTTCCAGTTCCCATGTTTGAAGTTCCGGTAGGGCAGTCTTTAAAAGGTTGATAATATATCCCTTTGGATCGCTTCCCTCTGCACCTTCTGGAATTCCCAAGAAGCGGAGGTTATTTCTTCTACCTCTATTCTCAAGAACCTCCACCTTTGTCATTAGATCTTCAATAACACCAGCTTGGGTCTTGTCTCAGCTTTGGAGTTTAATAACATCTGCTTCCAAGTTTTCGGTGCGATTTTCCACCGAAGCCATTCTATCCATTATCTCAGTACAGGTATTGTCAACCTTTTGGATAGCGCCTCGGATTTGTTGAATAGCATCGTGATTCCTTTGACTATCCATTTTGACGTCTGAGTGAAAATCCTTGATGCTCTTCAGGACCGCACCCAGCGACGGTTCTACAGCTAATCCTGGATTCCCTGTATCAATATGTGGTCTTTCTCTGCCCCTTTCCCCTGTCCCAGTATTCAAGTGTTTTGGTTCTGTATATGATTTCCACAGCCTATGGAACATTGCTGCAATACCGCGCATCGTTGTTTTGCGCATGTGATTTTCACAGCCTGCGCAACATGCACACTACCTGTGTCTGCATCCTACACACTGCTTGCCGCACTGTTTTCCCAACAGGATTTCCACAGCCTCCTCAACCATGCCGCAATACTGCGCACTGTTGTTCTGCGGATGTGATTTCCACGGCCTACGCAACATTCAAACTCCCTGCCTTAGCACAGGACACACAGTGTTCCTACTATACGCTCTTATACAATGTTTCTCTTTTTTAACCCCTACTCCTTTCAACTGAGTCACAAAATGGCTGCCAACACTTCCTAGTTTCAACAGTTGACAGCCAATGAGCCGCAAGCTTGTGCTCGTAACGCCTTAGCCAATCAGATGTCAGAATTGTCAAATATCGATATCTGCAAATGTTGATATTTCGCAAAAACTACTGAACGGATTTACACCATTTAAACAAAAGCATGTTTTTTGGACCAATACCTTTCTCCCTTACCTATATATAGTTAGGATTTTTTCTCTATGGATTTCTGAAAATTCTATGTCTAATAACTTTGGCGTTTGTGGACGGAATTGGCTGAAATTTTCAGGAAAATGGCATATTTTGTTTCTGAGCAGCCCCAGGAAATTTGGGGGGGTTCCGTCAAGGGGGGGCTGAGAAAAAAGGGGGATCCCAAAACGCGTTTTTCCCATTCATTTTTCCATAGGGCGGTTGGACTCACTTTTAGCTCAAACGCTGAATGGATTTACATGAAACTTGGCAAAATTGTAGATATGGTTTGCCCGACGTGCCTTTGCTATGTCTCAATATATGTGCTCCAGTGGATTTTGAGAAATTAACGTTTTAAAAAATATATATATCTGTGACAGCGCTCCGGTTAGCGCCCCGGTTCGCGTACCGGACGCGTCACGGAACTTCGCGAAGCGAAGCTGATTGGCTCTCCGGTGTCTGTCAACATTCTAAACAGTCCAGAGCGGCCGCCATCTTGTCTCTCGGTGGGGGCAAGGTAAACCCCTCCTGACCCCCTAGGATTGATGAGGGGGATATTAAAGTCCCCCGCGGGGCAAAAAATAAAAAAATAAAAATGTGCGATTTTTCACGGTAGAGGCGCTTCCCGGTACGCGAACCGGGCAGCTAACCGGCAGCGTAACCGGAGTCCGCCATCTTGTCCCAGTAAGCGTAACAAGGGGAAAACCAAGAGAAACAGTAAAAAAAAAATTAAGGGAATAGATTTCCAGCAAACTTGGCAAAATTGTAGGGACTGTTTGTTTGATGTGCCTTTGCAAGGCCTCAAGATATGTGCACGTGTGGATTTTGTCTAATTAAGGTTAAAAAAATATATATATCTGTAAGCGTGCTCCGGCGCGCTTACGTTACGGGTTTTGTTTGTGCTGCAGAGCCGATACGTCACAGTTATGCGACGCGTCATGAGGCGTCTCACGTGGCTACGTGATACGTCACGTAATAAAGAATATATTTTACAGCTATAGATATTAGCTTTTAAAAAAACAATGAAATTCACTGAAAAAACCATAGGTTATAGACCATATATAGTTAGGAATTTGCATTTACAAAACCTTGAAAATTCTATGAAAAAACCATAGGTTAGAGACCTTATATAGATAGCTGGACATTTTATTGACATAAAACCAATGAAATTCCATATATAGTTAGTTGCACTAACTATATATCGCGCACCCGCAATCCACTGCTGATGATGTCACATATTACATCATTCATGACATGGTCAGTGACATCACTGATGACATCACTGATGACATCTCAAATGACATCACTGATGACATCTCAAATGACATCACTGATGACATCAGGACACACCAATACCAGTTACTACATACGCACTCACTGATTCCTATGTCTACACACAAATTCACTCATTCACCCATACAATCACTCATACATACAGTCACTCTTTATTACAACACTATCATATGCACTCATACACCTATGCAGACACTCACACACTGCCACTCATCCATGGAGTTACTCACACACCTAGTCAGTCCTGTAAAGAATCAATCACACTTCGATTTCCTCATCTATGCAGTTAAACACAGAACACCATACTTTTTCACACATATACTAACACATACTTACTCTCTTATACAATCACTGATACAAGTACACATTGATATGCACAGAGTCACACACCTCCCAGCCAGCCACACACACACTCAGTCTTCCATACAAATACTTGGGCAACCAATCAATGACCCATATAGCCACTCATATAGCTACTGATCAACACATGCAGCAGCTTGCACAACAACAGACATATTGATGCACACTTTCAGACAGTTTAGTGACTAACCCATGCATTCAGGAAGACACATTTATTCACTCACTCAGTCAGTCACGCACCTACTAAATCCTTCATCCAAAAACTTATACATCCACTCATTCTTCAATATGTAAAACATATTTAAACTTTACAGAAACACACAGTCACTGGATGATGTCATCAGTGATGTCATCAGTGATGTCATTTGAGATGTCATCAGTGATGTCATCAGTGATGTCACTGACCATGTCATAAATGATGTAATATGTGACATCATCAGCAGTGGATTGCGGGTGCGCGATATATAGTTAGTGCAACTAACTATATATGGAATTTCATTGGTTTTATGTCAATAAAATGTTCAGCTAACTACATATGGTCTCTAACCTATGGTTTTTTCATTGAATATGTATATATATATATAGTTGTTGTTAGGACCTGGTTTCCATAGGAAAAGCATTTTTTCTTTTCCCAATAACTTTGGCGCCGGTTGACGAATCTTCGCAAAATTTTCAAAACGTGTGGTCCGCTCCTGTCAGCTCCTATCCTGAAAGTTTCGGGGTGATTCGCCAAGCAGGGCCAAGAAAAAAGATGGGTCCTATTATGTGTTTTCTCCATGTTATTTTCCATAGGAAACTTTAGACACGGCTACAGCCCGAACTGCTGAACGGAATTACACCAATTTTGGCAAAAGATAGCCCTCGTTTCAGACAGAACTCTTTTTGTTAAATGGTGTAAATCCGTTCAGTAGTTCATGAGAAATTTTTAAAAAAAAGGTCGAAAAATGAATTTCCCATAGGAAACTTTAGACACGGCTACAGCTAGAACTGCTCAACGGAATTACACCAAATATGGCAAAAAGGTAGTGCTTGGTTGAGAAAGAGCCCTTTTTTTAAATGGTGTAAATCCGTTCAGTAGTTGCTGAGAAAATCAAAAAATAAAAGTTTCAATATATAGAGGCGCGGTGGATCCACTGACCCTCCCGACCACAAGATTAATTCTAACTGGCTGTCAACACTCCAAACCAGGAAGTGTTGGCAGCCATCTTGTGCCTCGGTAACTGAGGCACAAGAAAACAGGGAAACAAAGGTGAAAAAAAAGAAAAGGGGGCAGGGTAGAAACCCCCTAACCCCCTGGGCCTGCTCAGGAGGTCCCACAAGGACCCCCAGGGCCAAAAAAAGCATTTTCCTAAAAAACAAATCACAAGATTCTTGCACCCAAGCGAATTTTGGGTGAAAATAAATAAAAAATGAAGCGCGGACTCCCGCACTTCGTTATTATTTTGCCCCCGGGTGGGCCAAGTCCCGGGGGAAAGCAATAATGTAATTACGGGGGCCCAGGGAGGTCCCCACAGCCCCAGGGACCGACACCTCCGGGGCTTTCCATAAATATTTGCGGGGCACACAGACCCCCTGCAGCCCCGGGGACCGCCACCCCCGGGGCTCCTTATGTTTAATGTGTGGGGGGGCCGCCACTTCTCTATCAAGGTCCTCCCCCTGACCCCCTGCTTCTGGCTCTGTCAAGCGCCCTCCGTCAACAGCTGCTCAGTGTTGTTCACTCAGCCAATGCTAGCCTTTTGGCCCCCACATTTTGCATGCTGACTGTTAAGTGTTTGAGTGAATTTCACCAGGAAATTGCACTTTCAGCGCCTTTGGTGCAAACCCTGCTGCTAAAAGCCCGGGATAAATGTTTCACACACGAGAGAGGGCGCTGCGCAGCCTGACACTTCTGCCCATGACTTCAAGTTGAGAGACATCGGGTATTGAGTATTTAGGGTAAGCGGGGAGATGGGGGAAGTGGAATACTACACACTTTAAGTTACATTATAAACATTTACAATTTCTAGCACAGACATTAGTGATTTGCTGAGAATCACTTGTCTTCCATCGCGTGCCAGAGCCGGGATTTCAATAGTTTTTTCTGAGTTGCAAAGTCAGCAGTTCAGCCATAGCCCCTCACCTCCTGCTGTACAGACCATCTCCCAGTTCCAGTGCCGCACTGCATTCTGGTTCTTGTGGTCCTGGGTGAACACGCACGGGCGGGAGAGGGCACAAGTTGGACTCTGCGTTCGTCTTTAGTTTGGTGTCTGTCTTTGACTCCCTGTCTGCCCCCTGTTCCTGTCAGTTGCTCTCACTCCTCCTCCTCTCATCTCATTTCCTCTGCCCCCTCCCCTCCCCGGCCCAGTGCTGTGTATCTGGGTGCAGCTTCCTGCCCTGACCAGGACTAGTGGGTATGTTGGCGTTTTCACCTGGGACATGTGAGTCAGGAAATACGTGAGCTGAGGAGGTCAGGCCCGCCTCACAGGGACAGGGACCCGGGGAGTTTCGAATCCACATGACACACCTGCATCCCCTCAGCGACCCAGGGCCACCAGGACAGAGGGTCCGGGGGCTGCCTGACCCCCAGACCTAAGGAGGACAGGCCATGCCAAGAAGGGTCAGGGCCCCGGGGATCATCGGACCCACAGGACATTCTGGGGAGGGGTCCCCTGCAGCCTCCCTGGAGCTTCAGAGACATCACAACTGATGGGTGACCCAGGGCCAAAGTGCCTGGGAACCATCTGATCCCCTGAGCTGAGGACAGGCAGGGCCTACAGGGGAGCATCTGATCCACAGGGCCACAACTGAGTCCGGGAAGGGGTCCACTACAGGGCCCCTGGAGCTACAGAGACATCAGAACCGATGGGTGACCCAGGGCCACTGGGACAGAGGTTCAGGGGGCTGCATGACCCCCCCAGAGCTAAGGAGGACAGGCCGTGCCAAGAAGGATCAGGGTCCTGTGACCATCTGACCCCCAGGGCCACACTTGGGACCGGTCCACTGCAGGCCCCCCTGGTGCTACAGAGACATCAGAATGAGGGGTGATCCAGGGCCACCGGGTCAGTGAACCATCAGACCCCCAAAAGCTGAGACGGACAGACCGAGCTTACACGGACCGGGCCCTAGTAGCATCTATCCCCAAGGACACCATCCCCGGTACTGCACAACATCTGAATGGAGGACCGACCAAGGGCCACACAGAGGCCCCCAAGAACCAGAGCCAGAGCAGCAGCTGCGACTCACTAGGCATAGCGCATACCGGAGCCACAAGGATGAGGCTGCGTTAGAGGTGCTTCTAAGCACCCAAGTCCAGATGTACCTGGATCCCAAGAAGAACAGCCTCGGATCTCCAGGACCCAGACCCTAGGAGGTGTAATCCACAAGCCCCAAGAACAGATGAGCTGGAAAGGAGGGGGCACAGGAGGCCATAGGGCATGGGGTCCCCCTCCCCCAGTGGGCACACCTGAGCACCGGTCGCCCACCTGGAAACAGCAAAGATCCTGACCATGAGACCCAGCAGACACATTGGGCCCCAAGAGGAGCCGAACCTCCGGGGAGATGTGACCCCAGTGCAGGTAGGTCACAAAGGCAAGTTTTGGGCGACTGTCTTAGAGCCCCCTCCACCACCTGTCTCTTTCCCCCTCCACCGCCTGTTTTTTTTCCCCTCCACCACCTGTCTCTTTCCCCCTCCACCACCTGTCTCTTTCACCCTCCACCACCTGTCTTTTGCCTCCACCACCTGTCTCTTTTGCCCTCCACCACCTGTCTCTTTTGCCCTCCACCACCTGCCTCTTTTACACTCCACCGCCTGTCTCTTTTGCCTCCACCACCTGTCTCTTTCACCCTCCACCACCTGTCTCTTTCACCCTCCACCACCTGTCTCTTACCCCCTCCACCACCTGTCTCTTTCGCCCTCCACCACCTGTCTCTTTCGCCCTCCACCACCTGTGTCTTTCCCCCTCTCCAACCTGTCTCTTTCCCCACCTACCTGTCTCTTTCCCCCACCTACCTCTCTATCCCCACCTACCTGTCTCTTTCCCCACCTACCTGTCTCTTTCCCCCACCTACCGGTCTCTTTCCCCCACCTACCTGTGTCTTTCTCCCACCTACCTGTCTCTTGCTCCCACCTACCTGTCTCTTGCCCCCACCTACCTGTCACTTTTCCCCACATACCGGTCACTCTTCCCCACCTGTCACCTGCTCCCACCTGTCACTTGCCCCATCTGTCTTTTTTCCCATCCATCTCTTGACCCCCTAACTGCCTTTTGCCCCAACCACCTTATGCCCCACCCTTCATTTGCTCCGCACCCTTCTTTTGCTCCCAACCCTTCTTTTTCCCCCACATTTCTTTTGCCCCCTTCGTCTTTTGCCGCCCCTCCGTATCTTGCCCCCACTGCCTCTTGCCCCCACCTAGCCTGCCTCTCTCCACTCCCCCTGCCTGTCTCTCTCCACTCCCTCCTGCCTGTCTCTCTCCACTCCCCGCTGCCTGTCTCTCTCCACTCCCCCTGCCTATCTCTCTCTCTCCTCCCCCACCTGCCTGTCTCTCTCGTCCCGCCTGCCTGTCTCTCTTCTCCCCGCCTGCCAGTCTTTTTCCTCCCCTACCTGCCTGTCTCTCACCTCCCCACCTTGCCTATCTCCCTCCTCTCCCTCTGCCTGTCTATCTCCTCCCCCCTGCCTGTCTCTCTACTCCCCCCTCTGCCTGTCTCTCTCATCCCACTCTGTCTGTTTCACTAATCCCCCTCTGCCTGTCTCTCCCCCTTCCCCTGCCTGTCTCTCCACTCCTCCCTGCCTGTCTCCCTATGTCTCTCTTCTTTCTGCCCCTCCCCTGCTTGTCTCTTCTCTCCATGCCCGCACTGATTGGCTCTGCACCTCCCCGGCTTCCCTTTCTGCTTGTCTCTTGCCTGTCCCTTCTCTATCTGCCAGTCCTGCCTGTGTCTTCTCCCCCATGCTCCTTCCCTTCTCTCTCTGTGCCCTCCCTTTCTTCGCACTGTACCTCCATTGCTCGTTGCATTATTTTTGCACTGGGACGTCTACTCTGTATATTATTACCGTTAGTTGTTGTTCTCATTTGTGACAATTTCTTTTTGTGGAAGCTATTGCTGGAAAACTGGGGATATCAGCTATTTTCACTATGTTGACAATGAAGTACAACTATAGGTATAAAGAAGAAAATAATTAGAAATTAACATTTAAAAAACTTTAGAAATTCACTGAAAAAACCATAGGTTTCAGGGACGTTCTAGTTCGAAATTAACATTAAAAAACCCATAGAAATTCAATGAAAAAAACATGGATTTCATTGACGTTATAGTTAGTTGGACATTTCACTCATACAAAACCATAGAAATTTCGCTGTTATAGTTAGTTGAGCTAACTATAACTCGCGCCCCCGCATTGCACTGCTGATGACATCACATATTACATCATTCACATCGTGTTATTCGCAGCGGCCATCCTAACTTATTTTCAGTTGCAAACAGTTCCTATATACATTGATTTTTACACTTGACATCATGCGTTCAAATCATACTAGTAAATAACACAATTTCATTGAATACATCTTCATATGCAATCCACGTCATTACGCAGTTCCCGAAAATTAAAAAAATAATAATGATCAAAATGGAGGGCATGATTGCAAATATGCAAATTAAAAACTTTGAGCAAACAAGGCTGCATTCTCAGCCCATTCAGGGCTTAATTACACCATATCCGTAAGAATAATATGAGGAAAGGATGGAAAAGAAAGTTGCAAACACGAGAACACTGGAGTATACAGGCACATCCTTTTTGATTAAAATTAATTTTTATGAATAGCATTACATGTTTTCATTATTATTTTTTTCATTTTCGGGAGATAGGTAATGGCGTGGATTGCATAAGAAGATGTATTCAATGAAATCGTGTTATTTACTAGTAAGATTTGAACGCATGATGTCAAGTGTAAAAATCAATGTATATAGGAACTGTTTGCAACTGAGAATAAGTTAAGATGGCCGCTGCCCATAACACAAAGATTCCCCCTTTTATTTTTATTTTATTTTTTTCAACACTAGTCACTTTCTATGTCAATGAATTGTATAGCACAACTTTATTTAAACACACTTACCTTGTTACAAGTAGACACTGACGAAGGCGGTAACGCGAAACACATTTGTTTACTTTTCTTGTGGAGAATACTATGACAATAAACTACAATATTGCTTTCGAAACATTCATGTCTCGGAGTGCGCTCAATTGGAAAAGTTCTGAGAGTAAGGACTTGTGTTGGGAACGGATTGCGTATTCCACGTGCGCTGAAAAAGCACCTGCGGCATAGTGGTGCAACGGCTGGTGGACCTATGTTTTCTTGAATATATATATATATATATTTAGATAATTATATTTTGTACAACTATATTTATGACATCGATAAATTTTTTTGATATTTTCGTACTTACCATTATAAGTATAGATGTTGATATTTTTGACATCAATATATGGAAAGGGGCGACCACTCGGTCCCCCCGAACGTATGGCGGAGTACCACGATCCCCCCGGGAAGCCATCTTGGGCGGGAGGCGAGTCTCGGCTGGTATGCCCGAAGCGGTGTAGCCGGGGCGCGCCTTTTCCCGCCCTAGAGTGGGTTGGCCTAGACACTGACGCGGCTGGCCACGCCCTTGGGGCAGGCAGGGGCGGGTTTACGCCCGCCCTGAAGACGGATAAAAGGAGAAGCAAGATCAGAAGGCATCCTCTTGTTCCTGTGCTCTGAAGCTGCACCTCCTCGCTGCACGTGAGCTCGAGACGGAACGAAGAGCCAATTTTGAGCGTTGTAATCGTTCTTGTTTGTTTTTCAGATACTCTGTTGGAGAATGCCGAAGAAGGCGGGAAAGCGCATGACTACTGACCAGATGCTGCGCGTTCTCATGAAGGAGGTGACCGACCTAAAGAGGCGAATGGATAAAGACGAGGAAGGGGGGCCGAAACGTCCTTTGGCGGGAGCAGCCCCGGGAGGGAAAAACAAGAGGCCCAGGAGGGGAGCAGTTGGGGGAGACAACCCGGGTCCCAGTACCCCGCTCGAGGCACCCACTCCCGTGCCGGAGGAAGGGAATCCGATTCCCGTCGTGGTCACCCCCGTGTCCGGGGAAGATATGCCGCCCGAGCTGGCAGCACAATTAGCAGCGTGGTTGGGAAAAGGTAGCGAGGGCGCCACGGCTGTCGACGCACAGGAGCTGATGAAGCAACTGCGTGAGTCACGGGAAGCAGCGAAGGTGTCCACGCCGGCTGCCGCAGTGGAGAAGCCACAGGGGACGGGTTCAGTAGCAGAGGCAACGTCCGGTTCAGGTAAGCGGCCATTGCCGATTGCGAGGGATGAGTCAGCACCCTCTCGTAGGGAAAAGTTGGGTCAGCATGTTCCTTTGGCTATTAAAGAGAAGATATGGGCAGGGGAGTACGTAAACATCTTCTCGTTGCTTACTGATCACTATGAGATGGAGCATGTTAAGGGCCAGAAGGATCTCATGCATCCGAGTGTTTGGCGCGCAAAAATGGCCGCCTTTAAGGTAAATGAAAACATTGGCAATTGGGGCCAAGCGTGGGGGGTTTTTACATCGATCTTGGGGGAACGAAGGCCCGTCTGTTACCCGAATTGCCGATTTATCAGTCACGAATCATGGGGTACTCGGTATCACACGAGGGTAATCATTGGTTCTGCTATGATAACCTGTTTAGAAAGGCTAAAGAACATGATAAAAACTTAACGTGGGATTGTTATGATTCTGTGTCATGGTCCAAAATGAAGGATATTGGTATGTTAAAATTGCCATTAGTAGGGAGTAACGTTGGCGAATCCTCCCGCCAGTATGGGGGGACGCCCTTTCGGTCAGGTGCGGGTACCGACAATTACTCGAGGCCTGCCGGCAATACAGGAAAAAGGGGGGTTTGTTGGAACTTCAACAGGGGTAAATGTACTAGGCCCCAGGGATCGTGCAAATTTAGACACGAATGTAGTGGGTGCGGGCAATCATCCCATCCTGAGTCCACGTGCAGAGCCAAAACGGGTGATAACGGGGGTAGAGGAGGCGCCAAACAGGTCTAACACAGTCCGAGGGGCGCCTTTACCTACCCCGATTGATACCTTGGCAATGATTCCTTGGCTCAGTGAATACCCGGATCGTACTTCTGCTGGGGTGTTGCGGAACGGGTTTTCTTATGGTTTCCGCATCCCAGTGGGGGACTTTCAAGGTGCAGCGAAATGTAAAAATCAGCTATCGGTCTTTCAGCATACGACCGTGGTACAGGATAAGATCAGGAAGGAGGTTACTCGAGGTCGAGTCGCCGGTCCGTTTAGTGTACCACCGGTTCCTAACTTTGTTTGTTCCCCTTTAGGTGTGGTCCCAAAGAAGGACCCGGGTGAGTTTCGGCTGATACATAATTTATCAGCCCCACGTGGTCTTTCCGTAAACGAAGCGATAGACCCGGAAGTGTGTTCGGTGCGGTACGCATCCTTCGATGAGGCCGTAGCCATTTTGAATCGCCTGGGGCCCGGGGCGCTGATGGCAAAATCTGATATCGAGTCAGCGTTCCGGTTGCTCCCGGTACATCCAGATGATCAGCGTCTCCTAGGTTTCATGTTTCAGGGTCATTATTACATGGATAGGTGTATGCCGATGGGGTGCTCTATATCTTGTGCCTATTTCGAAAAGTTCAGTAGTTTTCTACAATGGGTCTTCACAAGGAAGACGGGTTTCCAGAGTGTGATGCATTACCTTGATGATTTTTTGTTCCTGGGGGCAGCCGGGGATCCGGAATGTGGGCAGGCTTTGGCGCAATTTTGTGTCTTGATGAATCAGTTTGGCGTGCCATTGGCACCAGGTAAGACTGTGGGGCCTTCCACTTGCCTCGAGTTTCTGGGGATCGAGTTAGACTCCGGAGAAGGTTGTTTTCGTTTACCAGCTGACAAAGTGTCAAAGTTCAGGACATCCCTGCAAATGTGTATAAGTGGACCTAAGGTTAAGCTGCATCAATTACAGCAGTTAGTTGGCCAGTTAAATTTTGCCCTGAGGGTTATACCAATGGCCCGCCCCTTTTCCCGTTCGATTGCTCAAGCCATGGTCGGCCTGAAGGAGGGCCATCATCGCACGAGGCTCTCGGCAGAGGTCCGCCAGGACATGCGCATTTGGTTGGCATTTCTGGCGGATTTCAATGGTCGAGTCGTGTGGAACAAACCGGCCGTGTCCTCTGAGGAGCTGGGGCTGTGGACAGATTCGGCAGGGAGCATAGGTTTCGGTGCCATCTTCGGCACAAGATGGTCTGCACAAAAGTGGCCGACATGGTGGCATGACAGTGGACTGACAAGTAACATTGCTTTCCTGGAACTTTTCCCCATTTTAGTGGCCCTGAGAACTTGGCCCGAAGGGTTCAAAGATCACTCTGTGGTATTTTGGTCTGACAATATGACCGTGGTCGAGTGTATCAATAGTCAGGCAGCACGATGCAAATGGATTTTGAGACTGCTCAAGGAAATTGTTTTACTGTGTATGCAATTGAATGTGCTATTCAGAGCAAGACATGTCCCAGGGGTAATGAACCAGGCGGCTGATGCACTGTCTCGTTTTCGTATGCAGGCTTTCTGGGGTTTTCTTCCCACAGCGGACCCGGAGCCGGCACCCTTTCCCGAAGCTCTCTGGTCTCTCGGTGCCCCGAACTTCGTAACCTCGTGGGAGAGAGTTTAGCACCCAGGACGAGGAAGGCATATGAAGGGGCGTTCCGGTCCTATTTAGCCTTTTTGGTGACTGATAGAGAGGAGCTTTGGGGCCAGGAGGAGTGGGTGGTAAATTTTCTGATGTCCTTACATCTGGTCGGGAAATCGGTGGCCACGGCTCAGAGGCATCGGGCTGCCATTTCCTTTGTTGCTAGGGCTCATGGGATCCATGACCCGACAGCGTCTTTCGTTGTACAGAAAGCGCTACGGGGGTGGCAACGCCTTGAGGGTCGCAGAGTAGACGAGAGGCGCCCGATAGGTTTGGATAGGCTGGCCCAGTTATTATCCAGACTCCCTGCTACGTGTTCATCTCAGTTTGAGACAGTGTTATTCCGAGCCGCTTTTACGCTGGCATTCCATGGGGCTATGCGGGTAAGCGAACTAGTGGCGAGGAACAAGCAGGATGTGACAGGAGGATTGTGCCAGGAGCACGTACAGATCAGAGGGGAGACAATGACGGTCTCATTTGTCAGGTCCAAGACCGATCAAAGTGGGATGGGTGACTGCGTAATCATACGCAGGATTCCCGGGTCCTCCATGTGCCCGGTAAAGTGTCTAGAAGAGTATTTAGCACGAAGGGTGGCATCATGGGGGGGGACCTTGTTGAGACACGCTGACGCCACCCCACTGACAAAGTTTCAGTTTCAGCGGGTGCTTGCGATGTCGATTGCCGCTGCGGGCTTGAACCCGGGCGAGTTTGGGACCCATTCCTTTCGGATAGGGGCTGCTACAGAAGCTACAGCCAGGGGTCTGAATGTTGAACAAGTTAAACGGGTGGGGCGTTGGTCCTCCAATTGTTATAAAAGGTATGTGCGGTTGCACATGTTGTGAAGCTGTAACAATGTACTCACGCTTCTTGTTTTTGTTTGGTTTTCAGTTGCGCAAGCCTACGAGGCGGGGCGAACTTTGCAGTCGACCCAACACCGGGCCAGCGGTCAGACATCACCGGCTGTGAAAAAGGAGGTGTGGGTCGTGGGCCACTCATACGTGAGACGTGCCGCGGACGTATTCAGGGCAGGTGATATGATTCACGTAGCTGGGGAATACGGGTACAGTGTGTCCTTCTACGGAAGAGGCGGTCTCTGTATTGACCAGTTTCAATCATTTTTTGAGGGTTTGCTAGGGCGGACGAGGTCACCGCCGTCTGTAGTCATAGTACATCTTGGGGGTAATGATTTGGTCACCACTGGTAGACGACTTCTTCTTGAGGCGATGCTTTCCACTGTAAGTTGGTTAGCGAGGAGAGTTCCAGGGTGCACTATTGCGTGGTCCCATATGATCCCACGAAAAGTGTGGCGGGGGGCTATTTCGGTTCCTGCTTTAAATCATTCTGTTAGAAAGCTCAATAACAAAGTGAGTAGGTTGTTCCGTTCCAAGACACTGCATTCTATTTCGCATGGGTGTATTAATGATGACAGTATGTATTTGGGGGATGGAGTGCATTTGTCTCGGGTGGGGAATGAATTACTCATAGGAGACTTCTTAGCATGGCTAACAACGTTACACCATGACCTTTAGGTAGGAGTGTTGTGGGGGGTCCGGATAGCCGGTCAACTATCCGGCCTGTGGCGGTAAGGTCATGATCGGTGAGCACTAATTGGAAGATCCCTATGAGTGGGCGTCACCCAGCACGGATGGGAGCGCTCGGGGGAGGTGGCCATTGGCCCCTCAACGGGGAGGTGGTCCCTTCTAAGGATGGGTCGCCGAAAGAAAAGGAAAGGCGGTCAAGGCCCCTTCCTGGGTAGGAGGGGTTACAGCCCCCTCCTGGGGAATTTCCCGGGGCCAGGACGTCTGCGACGGCAGATGTGGTAAGTTGTGTGGGGTTTGGGGGGGGGTCTACGCTACCTTCTAGATACCTCACACGAGTCCTCGTACGACCTCTAAGTGGCGTCGAGTTTTATTGGGGCCCCCGTCAAGTCAAGGGAAATTGGTAATTGCACTTGAGGTACGCCTCTGGGCCGCCCCTCACAAGTGAGGGCGATATTTCTGGGTTAGGGATCTTGACACCGGTTACGACCTTGCCGTTGGCCCTTAAACGTTAGGATGTACAATTTCAAAATTTCAAGTAAATGTTTTGTAGGATGTTAGTTCGGCTAGGAGAACCTTTGTATTAGAGAATCTGTTAAGGTTAGCCAAACATCGCAATGTGGTAATGAAATTGTACATAATATGAAACTGTTTATTTAATGTTTTAATTTTGTTTCATATTTTAATAAATACGGCCGGGAGGGTTACTCCCTCCCGTCTTCCAAAAACTTCAGAACTGTTTCCGGTTTCCCATCCTTGGGGATTGTGTTGAGAGGGGGTGGCGGGTATCTCAGCCATATGGAAAGGGGCGACCACTCGGTCCCCCCGAACGTATGGCGGAGTACCACGATCCCCCCGGGAAGCCATCTTGGGTGGGAGGCGAGTCTCGGCTGGTATGCCCGAAGCGGTGTAGCCGGGGCGCGCCTTTTCCCGCCCTAGAGTGGGTTGGCCTAGACACTGACGCGGCTGGCCACGCCCTTGGGGCAGGCAGGGGCGGGTTTACGCCCGCCCTGAAGACGGATAAAAGGAGAAGCAAGATCAGAAGGCATCCTCTTGTTCCTGTGCTCTGAAGCTGCACCTCCTCGCTGCACGTGAGCTCGAGACGGAACGAAGAGCCAATTTTGACCCACCCACCAGCCCCTGAGGACAGCAAGTGGTTTTTGAATAAAGTTGATGGATAACTCTGATTTTCGTTTACAGGTTGTGGTATTATCGTGATGATTTTAAGTATGTAATAAAGAATGGTCGATTTGTGTTACGTTTCGCAAATAAAGAAATTCTGCTTTAGTGTTCATTGGTAAGCATGCTTTTAATAAAATTGTAGTTGCTACTGTCTTTTTAGTTTAGTCATTTAGTTAGCATTGTCGTATTTATTTTGGTCGGGCGGTAAGGTCATGATCGGTGAGCACTAATTGGAAGATCCCTATGAGTGGGCGTCACCCAGCACGGATGGGAGCGCTCGGGGGAGGTGGCCATTGGCCCCTCAACGGGGAGGCGGTCCCTTCTAAGGATGGGTCGCCGAAAGAAAAGGAAAGGCGGTCAAGGCCCCTTCCTGGGTAGGAGGGGTTACAGCCCCCTCCTGGGGAATTTCCCGGGGCCAGGACGTCTGCGACGGCAGATGTGGTAAGTTGTGTGGGGTTTGGGGGGGGGGTCTACGCTACCTTCTAGATACCTCACACGAGTCCTCGTACGACCTCTAAGTGGCGTCGAGTTTTATTGGGGCCCCCGTCAAGTCAAGGGAAATTGGTAATTGCACTTGAGGTACGCCTCTGGGCCGCCCCTCACAAGTGAGGGCGATATTTCTGGGTTAGGGATCTTGACACCGGTTACGACCTTGCCGTTGGCCCTTAAACGTTAGGATGTACAATTTCAAAATTTCAAGTAAATGTTTTGTAGGATGTTAGTTCGGCTAGGAGAACCTTTGTATTAGACAATCTGTTAAGGTTAGCCAAACATCGCAATGTGGTAATGAAATTGTACATAATATGAAACTGTTTATTTAATGTTTTAATTTTGTTTCATATTTTAATAAATACGGCCGGGAGGGTTACTCCCTCCCGTCTTCCAAAAACTTCAGAACTGTTTCCGGTTTCCCATCCTTGGGGATTGTGTTGAGAGGGGGTGGCGGGTATCTCAGCCATATTGGTTCATGATAAATTTGGGTGGGGATATTTTGGGTGTCGATATTTTGTCAGTGTATCGATTACCAGTCCACTAAAGTAATGACTTCACATGTGCCACGTCATCAGCAGGTGTGTGGCTGCTTTGCATGCTGTTGGACTTGGCCCTTTTTAAAGCATCATCCCTGAGCTTTTTGCCTTCCTCCTAGCCTTTTTTTTAACATGGCTTTGGTGGTTCTAGGTCTCTGGGCACTTTAGCACTGCTGTCCAGTGTAAAGTGCATGTGCTCTCTGTGGTAAACATGGTAAGATTGGTCTACACCTGTTTGGCATATTTAATGTACCTGTCAGTCCCTTGTAAAGTAATATCTCAGATAACCGGAGCCGGTAAATTAAATGCTACTGGTGGGCTTGCAGCGCTGATTGTACCACCCACCATAGTACCCTTTCAAACCTGTCTCAGGCCTCTAGTATTGCAGGACCGGTGCGCGCAGTGTTCCTGCCACTGTGATGTGAAACCTAAAGTGTGTGCCACATCTGTGACCCCCTTTTACTGCATATTAGTCACCCCTAAGGTAGGCCCTAGCTAGCCCTATTGGCAGGGTGCATTGTAGGTAAGAGGTAGAACATGTACTTTAAGTGTGTGACATGTCCTGGTAGTGACAAACCGCTATTTTTGGTTTCTCACTGCTGTGAGGCTGCCCTCTCATAGGAATTGATTGGGGATTCCCTGATAAGTGTTCCAGTGGTAATTCCTGATATGAGAGGGGCAGCGTGGTCACGTTTGGTATGGTTGGAATAGTGGTAATAAATGCTGCGCAATGGTGTGCGCAGATTTATTATCACTATTTTAGAAATGCCACTTTTAGCATTTCTGTGTGCTATCTGTCTGCCTGCCTGATGTGTATTGCATGTCTGACTTTGGAGTGACAGGGGCTGGTAAGGTGTGTGTGGCCCCAGGGAGGACAGGTTGAGTCAGCGCTAGGCTGAATAGGGGATCTGCATTTGGAGTAGTGGGAGGAGTAGTCCCCTGACCCTGAACAGGTCTGTGCCTGCCTGGGTGAATGCTAGCTCCAGCCCCCATTGAGTGTCTGATGACCAGGCCCCAACCTGACAAAGGGGAAGAGGAGCCCTGTATACAAGTGCTCCAATACCCCCCAGAACCAGTTGGGACTGGTTCCCCTAGCCCTGTGCCAAGGGCAGAACAAAGAAAGACTGCGGTATAAATATTGGGACTGTGACCCCATGTAATTGTGCTTCTGTGTGACTTGGGGGGGGGACTTGCTGCTGCTGGGCCCCAGGAGGAACCGCAGCGAGGGACTCCCTCCCTGCTGGAGGGCCCTGTGAGCTGGCTTGCCTGAGCCCAGCCTTTTCCCCTTGAACTATGGTGCTTTTACAACTTCGGAGGGAATCCCAACGTGGGGATTCCCCCGCATTTATGCTACTGAAGTGGGAGCCTACCCCGCTGTTTTTGTGCTCTTTTCGGCTCGAGCCCGCCCTGCATTTGCTAGCATTTGGGAGCTGGAGACCACCCCGCATTTTTGTGCTCCTACTTGCTTGAACCCACCCCGCATTTGTGTAAGCTGAGGGGGAGCCCACCCAGCATCTTTTCTGTCGCGAGAAGCGCCGTGCCTTGAGT
This sequence comes from Lissotriton vulgaris, assembly GCF_964263255.1. Lineage (NCBI taxonomy): Eukaryota > Metazoa > Chordata > Amphibia > Caudata > Salamandridae > Lissotriton > Lissotriton vulgaris. The sequence goes on from NC_141685.1 coordinate 1,916,229,979, forward strand.
CGTGACCTGAAATCCAGGTGGCTGTGCCTGGTTGGGGGCGTGACCAGCCGGCATGAAGGAAGACACCGGAAGCGTGCTGGGAGGAAGGCGGGCCCCTGTGTGCAAGTGGGAGCCCCGCATGTGGCAGAATCATCGGTAGAAGCCAGGCGGGAACCTACCCCGCACTGGTGAACAGTTAAGAAGAGCCCCGTGAGTGAGGGAGACTGGAGCCGATCAGGAGAGGTCCCGTCAGCAGGGGCCTGCCGAGGCACACTTTCAGTGCCTGGGACCTGCGCATCAGAAACCCCAGTGAGTGCTGCTACAAGTGAGCATTGCAGTTGCCGGGAGCGGCATGAGAGGAGACCGGTGGAGTCCAGTAACAGAGCTCCAGTGAGTGGGACAGCCAGTGAGCATTTTTTGATGCCTGGAGAAGCACCAGGAGGTCTCATGAGCAGGACGTGCAAGGCGCTTTGAGTGCCTGGTGTTGTTTACAGCGGCACTGCCCTGAATACGGGCAGCTGCAACGTTGGGGCCATTTCATTTTCGAAGTCCCGTAGTGGGGCTTCAGTGGCACAGTTAGTGACAGGGTTCATGTTTGTACTTGGATGCACTGCAGGAGTACGGGCAGCAGCAACACAGGGCATTTTTCTTTCGTGAGGAACAAGGAAGGGGAGAGATGCACCCCTCGGCCCCCTGTGTGTGACGCACATCTTATAACACCTGACTTTTGGGACAAAGGGCATTTGAGCCCCAAGGAAGGCCAGTTGACCAGGGGGTTCAGTTATATGTTGTTATGGTGCAAGGCTCTAATGTGTTTACCCTTGTGATGCCTATGGAATAAAGTGTTCTGCTTAGGATGTTTATGCATAATGTGTTTTTATGCCTTAGGAGATGCAGACATGAGGCATTTATGTTTCTATTGCTAATTTGATATGATGCTAAGTACAGTATACTACCAGTAGTTACTGGTGGGGTCTTGCATTTGCTACTTGTGCTTCTAAGGGTCCTGACCATGGCCCTATTGGCCCGGTCATGTATATAATCTTCTGTAAATATTGGCTATTGCCAGTTGGCACAGTGTGTATTGCGTGATTATGATTCTAATGTGTTTTGGATAATAAAAAGGTATTTTTATATAACCCTGTGTGGAGTTTCTTTTGTGGTGTGCCTAGCGTGTTGCTGTTGTGTGTGTGTGTTGCACAAACGCTTTACACATTGACTCTGGGATAAGCCTGACTGCTCGTGCCAAGCTACCAAGGGGGTCAGCAGGGGTTATCTTCAGCGTGTAACTCCCTTGCCCTGACTAGAGTGGTGGTTTCTGCCTGGCTTAGGCACATGCCCTAGCCAACCAGAAATCCCATTTCTAACAAATGCTGATAGTAATAGTGAGCTAGATGCCTAGAATTGCAATCACATTGATGGAATCATGTCCATTGAATTTCAAAAGGCAAGTAAGTCAAGACAGAGTTTCACAAGCAACCCAATGGACTTGCCACCCCATATAAACATGATGTCCTGCTAATATGTCCAAATACTTCCCCGCCTGCCTGTAGTCAAAGATTTACACTTGGCATCTTAGATTCTAGGCAAAGCAGCCATTATGGACATCAGTTGTTTACCATGTCAATGATTGGTCATTTGGAAGAAGTTCAATCCAATTAGAAATAGCCTGGTAGACTATTATAAATGAAATGGTGTAACAGAACTACACAATCAGGTCCCACTGCAGGATACATCACACCAGGGAGACTATTACATCCATCCATGGAAGTTTGAATAAAGCCCAGTAATTGGCATTACGAATAAGGACGTTGCAAGTCTGTGACTATGGCTGACACTCCACATTGTTTCATGCAATCTTGTCTCCTATACTTTGACCAAAACCTGTGGCTGATCTGATTGCCTACAAGTTAGTGAATTAGAATGGCTTGCTGAACCATTTATGTGTCCAGCAAGGGATAAGGGTATACTCCATGAGTGATGAGATAGCGGTTTAGATGGCAACTAATTATTGATCATCAATTAAGTAGGTACCCTGTGAGGGGATCTCGTTCCTATTCTTACAATTCTCACTCAAATGAATGCAAAATCAATCGAAAAAAGAACACTTCAATGGTGGAATCACCTATCGAATTGTTCATATTAGGAAAAGGGGTGCTCCAGACACACCAAGTATTAGCGCGATCAGTTTTGTGGTGTCTCTGCTTACAGGATTGAAGAGCATGTTGCGGTGGGTCTTTATTCAATGTGTAATGGTAAATTTGTTGGTGAGGTAAATGTGAAGCTCAGGCACATGAGGAGCCTGCATTTACCTTTGGGTCTGTTAAATATTTCAGCACTGAAACGTAGATATATGTGTTTAGCTGGTTCTACTCCTTAGTGTCCCAAAGCTTACAAAGGTCAGCATGCAGGTCCTTCACCCACTTCAGGTCGCTCAAAGTACCACAGAGCCCACGTCTGTCACTCATAATATTAACATAATTCTTGATACAGCGATGGATTTGATTGAGATACTTTAATACTGACAATGCAGTGTTACAACAGAAGGTTCGAATATCACAGGATAAATTTGTGCATGACCAGTTGCCTCATAGGAAATTATTGTGGAAATCCTGATATTGAGTATCTCACAGTGTAAATTAGCAGTAGAATTCTGGATGGAAGAGCAGGCCACTGAAGGAGTTATACCATCTTTGAAAAACTCTGGAGATTATATCTTAAGGTACCTAGATGTGGACAGCAATGACCTATGAGATGTGCAAAGACTACAATGCCCAGAATGTCCTGGGAGAGTCATAAGTGAGGCCAATACAAGACAAGTGAGGCTGCATTGAGAGAGGATTCTGCTGCAGTCTGCTGCATTTCAATGTAATGAGATGTCTGAGATGAAACTCATCAAGGAGGGATTATTTCTGATATGAATAGGAAGAGAGTTCGAGTTTTTGGGGGCGTTGCCTGAGAAAGAGCGGGAGAGGGCTTTTTGTTTATGTCTTTTGGGGGGGATTAGAAGGAGTGAATTGGAGCGTCTTAAGTTTCTCGATTGTCCTGCTTTAGTGATTTTGGTTGTGAGGTAATCCAGTTTGCCTGTGTGTAGAGCTTTATGGGTGAGACAGGATGTTTTGAAACAGCAGCGTGCTTCGATAGGAGGCCAATTTAGTTCATTCAATGCAGGAGTGATGTGGTTGTGTTTCTTGGAATCTATGACCATTCTTGCTGCTGCGTTTAGGGTGGCTCTCATGGGGGCTTTGTGTGTTTTTGCTGCCACAGTTAGTGTGGGGGGTTTCATAGTCAAGTCTAGACAGAACTAGAGCTTGAGTAGCAATTTTTAGGTCATTGTGGTGTATGAAAGGCTTGATTTTGTTGAGGAGTTTTAGGCTGTAGACGGCGCCTTTTGCAGTGGCACTTATGTGGGAGATCATGTTTAGTCTTGTGTCCAGAGAGAACCCTAGAGATTTAGCTGAAATTGCCGGTGTGAGTTTGCAGTTTAGGGAGTCTATGTTGTTTATTCATTCTTGGATTTGAGGGGATTGGTCGTGATTGGAGAAGACAAGAATATTTGTGTTTTTCTTGGTTGAGTTTGAGGTGGTTGAAGGAGTTGGAGGATGTCTTTAAGGGAGGATATTTCGAGGTAAAGCTAGGTGTCGTTGGCATAGTGATGATAGGAGATATTTGCTTGTTATATAATGGTGGTGAGGGGTTCCATGTAGATGTTGGGGGAGAGGACTGAGCCTTGAGGGACACCTTGGGCTGTAGGTGGGATGTCGGACATCGAGTTTTTGATTTTTATGAATTGGGATTTGTTATACAGAAATGAGGAGAACCATGTTAAGACAGTGCCATCTACTCCAGCATCTAAAAGTAGCTTGTGATCCATTGTGTCAAAAGCCGCTGATAGGTCAAGGAGGACAAAGAGGCTGCATCTGTTTGAGTCAAGGGAGTTTTGAATGTCATCAGTTATGCTCAGTATAGCAGTTTCTGTGCTTCATCCCTTCTTGAAACCAGATTTGGCCTTGTTTAACCCTTTCGATGCTGATGACGAGCTCAGCTCGTCATCACCCACGGGTGTCGTGTGCTGATGACGAGCTGAGCTCGTCATAACTGCAGCAAAAGAGCAATTTGCAGCACAGCGCAAAAATCCCCGCAGCAGCCATGTGGTTAAGGCAATTGGGCATCAGTCGGTTGTTTAATGAACTGTTAATGGTTTTCGTCTACAGCTGGATAGGGTGATGCTGAGGTTCTTAGCCAGGGAAGCAAGTAGTGGGTCTGCATAGTGGTTAGAGGGTTTGGAGTTGACAATCACCCTGAAAATGTCCTCTTCTGAGAGAGGTTTGAAGTCCTTCCAACTTTTGGGAGAAGAGGAGGGTCTTGGGTGAAAGCTTATTTTGGTGTGTGATAGGAGAGTGGTCTCAACTTTGGGGATCATGGAGTGAACTGAGGTTGGGGTTAGTCTTGTTATGGGCGATGACTTGCTGAGTTGGGATTGAGGGTTGTGATCTAAGGAGAGCTCAATTTTGGTGATTTTATCATTGAAGGTTTTGGCCAGGTTGTCATACTGTAGTTTTTATTCAGGGGGGTTTATCTTGGTGGGCTTGGAGGTCTGTTTATGGATGATGTTGAAGAGTTCTTTGGGGCGATTCTTTGATGTGCTTTCTACTTTTTCTTCACAACCATCTTTGATAGAGAGCTTCTACTGCCCACCGGCCTCACATGGGCCACAATTGCAACCAAGCTTCTTGGTTTGGAGAAAAGTCAATGGGAGTGGTTCTCTGTCTCACCAAGAATATAGTCTTCATCATTGTCTTGTCTACAGTTTTGTCTTTTACACCGGATTCTTCCCTTGGACTTCACATAAAGCTGACTATATGTACTCTTTCTTCATGGAAGCCGGGTAGAAACCAATAGGTTACTGTTTGAAATCAATCAGATCATAGCTGGGTCCCCAGTTGAAGGTCATTTTGGAAGGATGAACTAGGGCGAACCTCTCACATGAAGAAAGAGCATTGGTAAAGTCCAGCTTCCGACCAGGTCTAGTGAAAGTCTGCTCTCTCTAACACATCTTTCGGCAAAGATGGCCAGGTGCATCCATACCATTACTTAAACATCTACAAACAAGTGGACACTACAGAGAACACCGAGGTATATTTGGTGTACGGAATAGAGGACCATCATCTTATAAATGCGCACACCGTCTATATTTATGACATGAACGGTTTGACTAAAAGCCATGACTAAAAGTAGGAAGGGCCCAACCATACTCTCTTATTTTATTCTTGCAACAGGGAGTTCTGAATAAAATATCACTTTTGCCTACTGCGAAGCAATTTTAGCTTTGTAGGACCTACATGCTCAATACTGCTGGCTCGGGTAGAAAGAGCCCCTTCCATGTTTCGCTGCCCACCACCAATCACAGGTTGAGCAGAGAATCCCATGATGAAACATGTCACACTGTGCTTCAGGAGTTTGCATCCTGTTTTATCCAAATGCTTTGAATAATATCATCAGCTCTAATAATGAAGCACAAGAGACAGCAGCACTAACAATGTCATTCACTGACCACAAATCAGTTGCCCAGCTATACTTAGTGCAGCACTTGCAGGAGGACAGGGTGAAAGAGTTAGAGTCCCCACTGCACTGCAATCATGACGGTCTGTTAATACTGCCCGGTGGGTAAGGAGGGCTCATTTTCCTTGGCACCCGTGGCACCCTTGATATGCCACTGTCGAAAATGTCTTTAGTGCTTAAAATGTTGCAGCTGATCGATAACTTATAAAATGTTCTTTCCCTATCAAGTGGACTAAAAGTGAATGAAAGTCACAATATTGCAGATTTTGGCTCAAAAAGAAAGTTTGCATAATAAACAAAGAAACCGAGAAAAGTGGCTCTTGTGATCTTGTAAAGACAAGCTCAGTCTGTGTTTTGCAACAAATGGCCGACTGAATGCAATTGTGCTTGCTTCAGCCATGTTTGTGCTAATACCAGATTAAAAAAACGCCCACCAGATCATAAAACAGGCCCACAAAGAGCCAAAAAACAGCCCACACACTGTTCCCGTCAGGCCAACCCTCCGGGCAGCGCCAAATTGCGCTAGAGGCCAGCCCGACCCTGGCTAACATTATTGCAGATCCCTGCTCCTCACTGTGAATCTCTTTAGTTCCTTTAGAAAAAGCTGATTCCGCTTCTCAGTTTTTGCTACCGGTAGCAGTGCTACATTATCACTGATAATCAGTTGCAACTTATTAGTGGTGCCAATCCTTCCGAGTAGCTCCCATTCATTCCGGAGTATCTTCTTTGTTCTTGCCACAAGATACAGATTTAAACCTGAATCCACACTATGCGTATGCCCTAACTGATTCCATGAAACATGCACTCGTATGAGTCGTATGCTGCACATTCCTTTTTAATTTTGGACCGATATGAAACAAAACATGAATTCTTTTCTTATGTTGGGGAGTAATTAGAACACCAGTTTGAAAGGGACAGCTGGATGTTAATCACCTTAATGGGGGCTCTGTTAACATTCTGTGATTTAACAGAGAAGTTGTTTTCCATTACTTCATCCAAGCCGCATATCAGTTGTTGAGAAAATGGTCCTGCGGGGATGTTTAATTGAAACTGTCTGTTGCGCTTTTGGCACCTCGTCCACATTGAGCAATACGTTTCCCAGAAATCTCGGATTCTATGTCAACGCTGGAAAAATATCAACTCTCAAGTTATTCTGCAGCGGAGTCATGGTACGGTCAGCTGCGCCACAAATGCCGTGAGATGAACCAATACAGTGAGCGTTTTTAACCAAATATATGTGACTCCATCAACTAAGTGTGTTAGATGTATGAATACTGCACACAAAGCTGAAGGACATGAGCATCAATAGTGGTGGGCGTGGCAATGTGCAACTTCACCCTCTTCAAAATTTAGATGACTAACAGCTAGATTCATCAAAGTCCCGTTTTGTGAGTCAGTAATAGCGATTATTAAGGAATTGCTATTACAGACTCGCAAAACGGGATTCATGTACAAAACGCAATTTATTTTGCGATTCCTACTGCTTCCTTATTTGCGATTAGCTAATTGCCTAAAGGCCCATAGGAATGAATGGGAAGACATATCAATGTGCGAATCGCTATTAGCGATTCGAATTTTGAGTTTGCGATTTCAAGGGTGCAGGGATGTCCAAAGGACACCCTGTAGCACCCCTGAAATGTAAATGTAGACTGATGTTGCGCACACATATGTCCAAAGGACATGTGTGTGTGTAACATACAACTTTGAAAAATGCACTAAAGTTCTTTTTTCAAAGTTTTCGCTATTTACCACGAAGTCAGACTTCGCGGTAAATAGCGGCCAAAAATAGCGATTTCGCAGTTCAAAAATGGTTCATGAATTGCATTTAAGGAATCTCAAATAGAGATTCCTTAAATGCAATTCCTCGCAATTTAGCGATTTTGCAATTTGCGATTTTTGCATTTGGGATGATGAATCCCAAATGCAAAAATTGCGCTCGCAAAGGGCCAGATTCTCAGAATCTGGCCCTTTGCGAGACACTTTTTCAATGATGAATCTGGCTGAAGCACTTTAATCCGACGACCAACTTAAAATGTAAATATATAATTGCTACACTGCGTGAACTACTCCATCAGCCTCTTTGTAACCACACTGGCAACACTGGAGAGAGCTGGATTATCCAGAACTTATTGTTTCCCTAAAAGCGCACACAAGGCCTGACCTCACCTGCGTCTATACTACTGCACCTAGAACCATAACAAATTGACTCTGCGCATTTAATCTCTGCAAATTAATTAAAATAATGCTGTAATAGGTTTCTGGCTAAATGAGGTACCTACCAAGGACTTGCTGCTGCCTTCCACCAATTGTCAATTTGGTCTACTCAACCAGAAACAAGGCACCTTATCTAATGTATTGTAAAAGCATTTTTAGAGCGGGACTAATCACCTGCGAGGGTCTTAAAGTTGAGGAGCATTGTCTTCAGTGTCTTGCAGAATGTTGCAAGCGTGGTGTTTGTTCTGATGTCCTAAGGGAGGGGGTTCCAGGTCTTTGCTGCTATATAGGTGAATACATGGCCTTCTGCACCTCTTCTAACAATGCGTGGGATGTGTGCGAGTGACCGTGAAGTTGTGAATTGCCTGGTGAAAGCTTAGATAAGTGATGGCAAAAGCCCTCTTAGAATTGAAAGAATTTGTGGCTTGAGATATGGTGAACCCCAAAACCAATTAGCTCAAGACTTAGAAGTAAAACACTAATGAATAAGGAAAAATGGGTAATTTTAGATAAAGACTACAATTGGTACCAAGAACCTCTGAATATTGCTTCAATAATATTAGTGATTTTGCCTACAACAAATGTTGGGTTGGCCATACAAACAATCAAGAGGTTTTTTTTTACACAACAACCCTTACACCCTGGATGCAGAAGAGCTGTTCTTACCTGTTGAAGTGTCTTAAACTAGACTGAAGATTGCATGCCAAAGCTAGTGATTTCAATTGTGTACCCTTTGAATTGATAAATCTATTGTGAGGCATATGGTGAATGATACTCCCTTTTGTGAAAACAGTTGGGTCTAGTAACAGATAACCAGTGACCATCCCATGATGCATTCTCCTCTTATGATAAACCCACACTGACACACTTGTATAAAGGATTTAAAAACATCCTTGTCCATTGTATCCTTCCTGAAGAAGCTTTAATGGTTTGATGACTGAAAAGCGTCAATTACATTTAAAGAGGAGTCAAACAATGATGAATGTGATTGAAAGACTCTTACCAGTTACAAGAACAAAGGCTCAGCGAAAAAATCCAGAGCCCCCCTTTATGTACTACCTGTGTTAAGGTGGACAATAGAATTAAGAGCAAACATGCTAAAATCATTTCTACAAGGACTGTAAGATTTTGATTTGATTGACAATAATGATTTGACCAAAACACCACAAAGCAGTATATTGGTGAAATGTGATATACAAATATAATGTGAATTTTAGAAAAAAGTATAAAGAAGACTATAAAAATATTCAAATGTTTTAAATATTTGTAGGTAAAGAATTGGATAGTTGAAGTGGTTATAGAGCCCAATAATGGCAGAAGCATTGTTGAGGGCTAATATGCCTATATTTATCCCTTAAGGAACTCACCTTTTGTTATGTAGTTAGGAAGGCTAGGAAATGGAGCTTTCTAATCCCCCTGGATACATTGAGGTTTCCTAGCTGCTGCTGTGGATTTTGGATGTTATGCGCATCGTAACATCAAGTACCATGAGTTTTGAGGGCTGTACCGGGTAACTGTAAAGTTTGGAAGTAGAGAGTAAGAAGTAATAGTAAATGAAACTCCTTGATTCTGTCACTTATCTCATCAACCCCCTGTTTCTAAATTGCACAGGAATTATCAAGGCCCTTGTTTTTCTCTGGTAGAATTGTCATAAGGCAACCAGTCTGAAGAAGAAATTGTAAGCGTGGGATCTACTACTCTTTTAGTTGTTAGTTTTAAGTATTGAAATTCTGCAACTTCTGAACATAGGTTCACAGTTCCCTTGAATTCTACTATGATAAACCATATGCTGCTAAAACAAAGACGGTCTCCTCCGTAGAAACAACCAGCTCTAGTTGCTTCACATAGTTTCTTCAGTGTCAAGTTCTATACACATGACCACTGCATGCTTGATCTCCTGCCCTCTGCCACTTCAGTTGCAGTCTTGATCACTGACATTTGAAGAGTTTTGACCAAAGGAAAAACAGACTGTGGAAGACAATCCATGTTTCCCACTTGAGCCACTGGAGTTGCCTCAGGGCTTTTACCTGCCAGTAAATATTAACAACCATTACCTCCACCTTATGTTTACATTATATTCATCTTTGAGATAACTACTTCTGGAAAGGACTGATCAACAGAAAAGCATCTATGTGACAGACTTGTGTCCCTGGTGGGCAGCAGCCACAGTTTGCTGTCTAAGTCTAGATGACTGGTACCAGGAGCTAAGGGAGGGCCTTTACTGTGCTTGGAATCATACCTTACTCACAGTTTACAGTGTAAGGGTATGATTCCAACACGTTTGATACTAAACATAACAGGGTTCGTGACAGCCAGTTCCGAGATGTTCATCGCGTAATGACGCGTGCCCCTCTAAATGTTAAATGGCTGTCTCACTTAATACCCGGGAGAATGGACTCCGAAGGCTGTAGGGGTGTCCCGCTCATGCAGGGGCAACCTCATGCTTAGAACTAGGCACCCTGGCTTTAGGATTGAAAAGGCATTCTGTAGGGGTGACATAAGTTTTAAGTGCAGTGACCTTAGATATAGGGAAACCTATATCTTTTGTAAGTGGTAAATAGTGTCAGTAGGTCTGGGCTGCACCCCTTCTGAGCAGAAATACAATTGAATAAGGCTCAGAAAATATGAAGAACACTTTAATAAACATAGTAAACAGAAGGAGCTCTAGAATGAGTAAAGCCTTCCAAGTTAAACTTGGAAGGCCCGGTCCAGGGAGATCATACAGGGCAAAGGTAGCTCTACGACCGGCTCCTGCTGAAAAAATATACATTTCCTCTTTCTGATGGTGCATTTTTAAACGGTGCAGACATTGACACAGAGTGAGGGAGAGCTGAGAAGTTGTAAATAGTCCAGTGCATCACCTCCTTTTCTTAAAATTGAAATTAAACACTTTTTTGTAAAAGCTTTGTAAATTTGCAAAAAAATAAATAAAATGCAGCAAGCTCTGAGGGAAAGACTCGCCACAATGGCAGAGTAAAACTTTAGCAGGATCAAACTGGCCAAATGGAAAGCCAAAGTGTCACCTAATAAAGCCTAATCTGAATCTGGTCAGAAGCAGTTTATCCCAGGAACTGTCCAGGAAGTCTAAGTATGGTTCCAACACAGGGGAGGTGTGAAGCTTCATGTAGTCCCTAACGGTACATTATGCCCTTTTGACACCCTTCAAAAAACGGTATCATGAGTCTAACAAAATGGGGACGATAATGCAAAAAGAAGCATTTGTCCACACTGTTCATCATGCTTTCTATGAACCTCTTCGGTAAAAAGGAAGCATGTACTCAAAATATAGCAGTCCTAGGCATGCATGTATGTGCCTCTAAGACTGTGACGATTCAGAAAAGGGGGTGGTGATGAACAGAGTGTCTGAATTAAGCAGACCACTCTTACCCAGTCCAAAGATCAGGGCTTGATCCATCACCATTTTTTAGCTCACTGCACCATCCCAGCTCAGAACTTGGCTATATGCAAATTAGTCTGACCCTGGCCCAGTGCATCATGGGAACAGGGCAGACCAAACTACCAAGCCAATTCTTATACTGGGAAGGAAACAAGCTTCCGGGGACCGGTTTCTGGCATTTCAGCCGTCTTCAGCCCGGCTTGCTTGAATCCTGATGGTGCAATGAGCAAGGGACTCACATCTGAGTATACCCTTCCACGCTTATGGTGGACAAAAATGATTCAGAAAAGGGGGTGGTGATGAACAGAGTGTCTGAATTAAGCAGACCACTCTTACCCAGTCCAAAGATCAGGGCTTGATCCATCACCGTTTTTTAGCTCACTGCACCATCCCAGCTCAAAACTTGGCTATATGCAAATTAGTCTGACCCTGGCCCAGTGCATCATGGGAACAGGGCAAACCAAACTACCAAGCCAATTCTTATACTGGGAAGGAAACAAGCTTCCGGGGACCGGTTTCTGGCATTTCAGCCGTCTTCGGCCCGGCTTGCTTGAATCCTGATGGTGCAATGAGCAAGGGACTCACATCTGAGTATACCCTTCCATGCTTATGGTGGACAAAAATGATTCAGATAAGGGGGTGGTGATGAACAGAGTGTCTGGTTTAAGCAGACCACTCTTACCCAGTCCAAAGATCAGGGCTTGATCCATCACCGTTTTTTAGCTCACTGCACCATCCCAGCTCAGAACTTGGCTATATGCAAATTAGTCTGACCCTGGCCCAGTGCATCATGGGAATAGGGCAGAACAAACTACCAAGCCAATTCTTATACTGGGAAGGAAACAAGCTTCCGGGGACCGGTTTCTGGCATTTCAGCCGTCTTCGGCCCGGCTTGCTTGAATCCTGATGGTGCAATGAGCAAGGGACTCACATCTGTTTATACCCTTCCACGCTTGTGGTGGACAAAAATGATTCAGAAAAGGGGGTGGTGATGAACAGAGTGTCTGAATTAAGCAGACCACTCTTACCCAGTCCAAAGATCAGGGCTTGATCCATCACCGTTTTTTAGCTCACTGCACCATGGGAACAGGGCAGACCAAACTACCAAGCCAATTCTTATACTGGGAAGGAAACAAGCTTCCGGGGACCGGTTTCGGTCATTTCAGCCGTCTTCGGCCCGGCTTGCTTGAATCCTGATGGTGCAATGAGCAAGGGACTCACATCTGAGTATACCCTTCCACGCTTTTCCAGTAAAAGAATTGGCTTGGTAGTTTGGTCTGCCTTGTTCCCATGATGCACTGGGCCAGGGACAGACTAATTTGCATGTAGCCAGGTTCTGAGCTGGGATGGTGCAGTGAGCTAAAAAACGGTGATGGATCAAGCCCTGATCTGTTGACTGGGTACGAGTGTTCTGCTTAATTCAGATACTCTGTCCATCACCACCCCCTTTACTGAATCGTTGTGTCCACCATAAGCGTGGAAGGGTATGCTCAGACATGAATCCCTTGCTCACTGCACCATCAGGATTCAAGCAAGCCGGGCCGAAGACGGCTGTAATGCCAGAAACCGGTCCCCGGAAGCTTTTTTCCTTTCCAGTAAAAAAATTGGCTTGGTAATTTGGTCTGCCTTGTTCCCATGATGCACTGGGCCAGGGACAGGCTAATTTGCATGTAGCCAGGTTCTGAGCTGGGATGGTGCAGTGAGCTAAAAAACGGTGATGGATCAAGCCCTGATCTGTTGACTGGGTACGAGTGTTCTGCTTAATTCAGAAACTCTGTCCATCACCACCCCCTTTTCTGAATCTAAGACTGTGACATCACATTACGTTCACTTTGCAAAATGAAAACTTTAACCAGAACGTTGTAAAAGGGAAAATATGTTGTGATGCATATGTGTAGGTAAGAAAACATTGTTGATTCTTGTCTAGGAATAACTATCAATGTAATCCAAAATAGGAAGCTCCCCTTTTGTAGTGTTTTAATGGAAAGCATCAATTATTGCTTTTTGCATACAGGCAGCCTTTGCTGTCTCTTGGCAACAGACCTGCTGCATCCCATATAGATTGTAAAATAGGCTTTGTGTCCAGCCTTTGCTCAAGGTTTGTTGGCTTCCATATCGTCTTCAGATTCCTAGCCTTGATTCAGTGTCTTTCTTCAGGAACACAAACAGTGATGGCAGGAATGCTTGTAAATAGTTTAAATAAAAAGCGATCACTCTGTGTAATATTCCAACCCATTGTTTTTCATTCATTGCTCCTATTCTGTCAGAGACCTACTTTATGCAAATCAGTACTGACCCTGCTACTCATGGGAATGATGCTTGTACATTGTCTAAACAACTGACAATCACTCTGGGTTGCATTCTAACCCATTGCTTGCCACATATTGTGCCAGTCTAAATAATGGCCTACCTTGCTGAAATCTGTACTAACTTTGGTCGTAAAGAAATAATCCATCCTGAGCTGCCAGTTAAGGCCCCCTGTAAACGAGAACACAAACAACCCCAGGCAGGTTTCAACCTAGTTGAGCTGTGTCAGTAGGGTATAGAGTGAGTGGTGTGGCACAGCAGACCTGAATCACACATCTGGGCACACCTGTTGCATTCAGGGCAATAATCAGGTTATCAGTAGTTTCAGTCACCAAATCCTTTAAACCGACTACCCATCGATGATGGAAGGCAGAGCGTTTACTTTTGTTTCCTTACTATTGTGCCTCATCTCGATCTTCTTTTCTTCACTGTGCTGTATTAGAAAAAATATGTGCATTTGTTTTTGGTGTCTTTAGTGCATATATTAACACGAAATTTCTCTGAGTTCATCTATATTTTGCTGACAGCAAAGCTCAGTAATTTCCCCTTTGTTTTCGCGAGCATGCAATCCACTAATGCAGAGACAGTTTGGTTGAATGTATGTCCTAAAGAGGACACCAATGCAGAGATCTCTTCTGTGCCATTGCCGTGCAAAAACACGGGACCATGAGACAGCCCCAGAAAGTTCCTTCACAAATTGGGGATGAGAAGCTAAAGTTACAGCAATAACATCAGTAACTTAAATACACATGAAATGACATGGTGACATTTGCAAATATGCTGATTTAGAGCTTACCTATATCAGAGCACTGCACAACACGGAGATGGCACTGGCACCGAAATGGGCACATTGGCCCAACTGGCACAAGAGGAGGAAATACACTTGGTTCGCCCTCTCCTAAGTCCGGAGTTGACCCTTCATCTTCAAGCATAAAGTCAAACAATCCTCTTTGGTGAAATGGTTTCGCCCAGCAAACTGCCACGAGCAGGATGAAAATGATGGCCGTCCTCATCATGATTCAGTTCATCTATTTTGTAAAGCCTAGGAAAAATGAACGTGTATCATTAAAAAATGAAGTTTATAGTGCATAAATGACTAACTTTTGATCTATTTCATACGTATGCTGTCAAATCAAATTTATTAAAATCGTGCTGTGAATGAGCAACGTTTTTATATTGCTTTCAGAACAATATCATATGTCAGCCACCAATATTTAATGAAAAACGTGTCTTAAAGACAAAAAGAGGTTGAAAAACAATGCAATGTTATAACAGGCCTTTTAAACTACCTGGATTATGTCCCACAATCCTATAGCCAAGCAAACCATGAAAGAATTAGGAAGTCCCTGCAAGATTTACATAAGCATCCATGCCATTCTTGCATAATCATCTTTACCCAAATACTAGGTAAGCACTCGAAATTTCAGATTACTGTACAAAATGCCTCCCAAATCTCAGTAGGGTGTTTGAGCAGTCAAATTATTCCACAAATCCAGAGGAATCTGTTTCAGTTTCAAACAAGGGATTTGTAGGGATTCACAGGCCATTTTGCAGAAAGTTCATCCTGGCTTTTCCAGGAGCATAAGAAAAGGTTTGTGGCACCCACCTTCTTTCAGACATGGAGACTGCCTATCAGGCTGAACAAAGGTCAGTTTTACAGACACACTATATATTCATGGCAGGCAGTTTTACAGACCCTTCATATATTCAGGTCAGGCAGCCAGGTGCTGTACATACTGTAAATGTGTAGGTGCCTGCCTGGCAGATGCCTTGCTGGCTGAGCTGAACTTTGCCTGGTTGAAGATGTTACAGCTCTGTGGCTATGACCTCCTCAGCTCAGTAAAGCCCTTGAAGGCCCTCCCACTCATGATGGAGGATAGCTTCACTGATATGTTTAAACTTGTATGAGACCCATGGACAGTTTTTGTTGCTATAGTGTTGTGTTGTGGGTTGTGTCTGTGCGAGGTCTATAAATATACCCTAGGACCCTTTTTCATATCGGTGTTTTTGATGAGCGTCACTGATAGCCTCGTGCCTGGATGCTACAGTGTTATGCCTTGAAGTGCCCAGGGTCAAGTATCACAGAATGGGTGGGGTCAGCAGTCTCACTGCCTCCATGCCACTCTATGATGACTAAGGGACTGTCACCTCCTCTCATTGACTGACCTAAGGTGACTTACCCAAGGTCAGTCAATGAGAGAAGGCAACATTCCACATTGTCCTATAACGTCAGCAAGTTTTTTTATGAACGTTTGGTGTGTGCATGCATGTGTGCATGTATGAATGTGTGTATTTGTGAGTGCGTGTTGTGAATGGGTGTGTGTGCTTGTGAATGGTGGGTTTATGTGTGCACTCGAAAGTGCATGGGGGTGTGATTGTGCATGTAGATGGGTCAGTTTATGTATGTGGGTGCATGTGTGGCCCAACTTTCTTCCTGCTCGAATTCCAAACTCAACAGGGTACTCTTCCGCCAAACCTTCTGTTGCATGTCTTATTTAGAGGTGAGAAGACCTTAACTTTTCCATTGAGGGTGGGCTCCATTAACAGAAAACTTGCTCTGAAGGCCCGATTAATTTGGGGCCATTAGAGGAAGGACATTACATCACCGCCATATTTAGGGTGGATGTTGTAGAGACTTTTTTCTGCTTTTCTCCGCCAGGAAAAAACTGGTGGTGAGGAAGAGAAAAAAAAGATCCCCTTACACCCTGGAAGAGAAAGTGCGCTTTCCACTAGGGTTTTGTACATTGAAATGAAACACTGTGATGGCGGTTCCTTTTAATGAGCAGAGACGATCACTGGTATCGTGGTTCATTTTACTAAAATTGACAAATGGTGGTGAAGTGGGGTTGCTATTCGAAAAGTACTTAACCACAGATAATATAATTTTGTCAGAGAGCAGGGGAGATGGGTGTCTGAACAGTTTTCTTCTCCCCATATTAGATGCACTGATTCATGGTCACATATTCAAAGTTCATTTATTGACTTCACTACTGGTCAGAGGAGCTCAGCACCATACACCTGGAAGCACCGAATTTCTGCTTTAATTTATCAAATCTAAGTGTTATTTTTCCCTAGTCATTTTTTTCATGATCTGAAATTTGGAGGAAAAGAAACATGATAAGAAATGAATATACACCTTTCCACAAAGGCCATGACCTAACTATTTTTAACATTCTTTTGATTGCAGTTTATTGAAAATAAATCCATACTGTGGTTTTATCACCCAAAAATTCAAGTAGACATCAGTTGAATGAATAGCTGACCGTACTCTGCATTTTTTCCAGGAGAAACCAATGGGGATTCGGACTGTCTTGGAAATAAATTCAAACTCCCATTTTGCGAAAATAAAATTCTTTTGGCAGAAAATTTGAATGTAGAAATGCGTCATATGTAGCTATTAAATAGCTATTAAACAACATCTTGAAATGTAATAATGGGAAACCTCCCATCACTTGGCAACTGAACTTGAACATACTGTATAGATGTTGAGCACATTTAAGTAAATGTGTTGGATGTTGGCAACATAGAGTGATTAGTCATGGACTGAATTGTTAAGGATCCAAAAGACACCAGCATTATAAAATAAAAAAATGTACTCTTTCATTTGCCTTTAATTAGATATCATAAAATGTTTACAGATACAAATTGTAAACTGCTCTCTTTGAATTTGTAAGTTACAGGCACATGATTTAGCTAGTGAAGAGTCAAGGCAGGTAGAGAATCAATGCGCACGTAGTTCAACGAAAGGTAATTCACGCTTATCGAAGTATATTTAAGTGTGTTGGAAGGTAAATGTTCCGATTGGGCACCCCCTAGAAAAAGAGCCAGAAAGCTTGTTATTTGTAGGGATTTCAAGTCAGATGTAAAGACATTTTCTGTGAATACCCTGATACATAATATTCTATTCGAAGAAATTATCATTTGATATTACAGCCATAGCTAAAACGGAAATGTGAACATTCATAGAAGGGATTAGGCGTGTCCCATCATTTGGTCACTTTTACATGCAATTCAGTTGATTTTAGAAATCAAACTTTTTAATAGCATTTTCCTTTTAGTGGGTGGACGTTTCGAGAAGAGAACACGTACCAGTACCCCCTTGCCCTCAGTGTAAGGAACATGATTTGCCTATTTTAGATGATTTCCTATTGACAATGGCAATTTCCTGAAATAAGTCTCCTAGCAGTAACGCAGGGAAACAACAGCAATTTTACATGGAAAGTCTTTAATAAGCAGAAAATAAAATATGAGTACAGCATTTTTCAGATGGAAATAATTTTTAAACGCAAAGAAATTAAACTTAGAATTTTAATAACCCTAGTTTCCTCACACAATAGTGCCCTGACATAGACATGGCTCGAGGCGTCACCTGCATCCAATCCACCTCCCCATTGCCAACAACCTACTATATCGTTACACGGACACTAGCAGAACCTGCCCATGATTAAAGTGGAGGGAAGGCCACAGAGTGAGAATGGGTGCACAGGCCATGTGGAATACCAAGGAATCCCCAGTAGCAGTGTGCATGCACTGTGGTACAGGAGATTCCTCTTTCAGTACCTCAAAAGTGAATTTGCTGGTAAGGAAATTCCACAGAGCGCCTTTTTTGGCAGTGGCTTACACGTTGCAGGAAATCCAATACTAAGGACTATCATCATTGTGGCTTGTGAAACAGATGTGACCGACACCATTGTCCCCACCCCTTGGCTCGGGGAATCTTTGAGGGATACACTCATGGCTATCGTGCATACATGACTGGAAAAAGCCAAATAATTTCTGTGTGATATAGGTGTCTATCACTAATTAACAGCAACAAGAACGTATTTACCGAAGTTTGATGAATTGCCTCTGAAACCCAGTTCCCAAATTATCATCCTAATCCTCTCTGTGTTTTTGTCCGTGGATGCTTCATCCAGCATAACAATCACAGATTTGTTTTAGCTATCAGTCATGTGAAACCTGTATTAAAAGCGGGGGTGCTAGAGGGCACACAGCAAGATGGCTGCGCTATAGAGCAGCTCTGCCTGCCGATCCCGCAATCCTTGTATGATCCTGCATGTCCCAACAAAATCAACAGCTGACAAACGTAGGAGGAGGCACTGAACACAGGACACGGGGAACCAGAGGAAAAATATAAAGCCAGATCAACCCGCAAGGCGTGTAACAAGCTGGGTGAATACAGACCTAAGACGACAACATGGCCGCCTGACGGTTGAGCAGCGGCAGTTATCCCAGTTCGGCTGGAGCGGGGAAACCGCTTAGGACAATGGGGCGGAACTGCCCGTTGTGGTAGATCATGGCAATACCCCGGGCCACGTATCTGCTGCCGAAGGCAACAACTGAAAGATTGCGGCGGACTGGGTGAGTGCTGGGGTGCGATAGCGTTATACTGTTGGGAACCTGACCTGCTGGCGCACAATCGGACGCCCCTGAAAACATTTTGGGGTCCCCAGCCAGACATAGGCAGCGGGCTACAGTGGCGAAGCTCCAATGTAGAAGAGAGCAGGGAGACTGGAGAGTGGGTCACCAGCGCGCATGAAAGCTACAACGCATCAAACACTGCCTCGCAACAGGAGCAGGACATAGGACAAGTCATTTTGCACAAGCACTTACACACCGCAGCGCTGTCCCTGTCCCAGGGGAATCAATCAGGACCCCCGCATGGTACCCAGACAATGCACGGAAGGTCCCTCCAAACTTAGGGGCACGAATATGAGAGACATATGCAGACAGACTGATTAATCACAATACTGGGAAAATACAGTGCAGTGCCTAAGCCTAAAGCGCGTAGGAAACTTACCCACACCACAATACTGCAACTAGCGAAGCTGAAGCTTGAGCTGTCAATCGACGGCAGGGCTGGGTAAAAGCAAAGTGCCTCGCTGGAGTACTAAAAAGGCAGAGAAAAGGACATCCCACACTACGTGCAAAAACACTGACACTTGCCCCCCCCCCACAGGGAAGTAATCATCGCCAAACCTTGCGCTAAGATAAGGCACTGAAGAGCAATAAAGACATAGGAGGCAGAGTGAAACAGACACTTGCGGATCCCCTACATCAAAGCAAGACAGGCTCAATAAGATACAAAACCATGCTGAGATACCCTACTAGGCCCAGAGCAAAAGACCAAGAGAGAACATATTTGACACGTTGGTGCCGACTGCTATGCACAGAAATTGCCCACTTAATTGAATACCTGCGAGGTTGCAATTGACATGCTACACGTGGGAAAATAATGGCAGGAAGGGATATGGGAGTGCCATCGCCCTCTGTGTCCGGACAAAAGCCTGACATGGGGAGACTGTGACACATTGATATCTTCCAGACAGTGATCATTGCAACACGCCACTTTAAAGGGGCCAAATATCTAGGGGAAGTGTGATAACCCTGACACTGAAAATCGACGTAACTCCGGCCTGGCTAAGATCTGTGGTCATAGCAGACATACTCAGAGTTGAAGTCATGGGGAGACAGAACGAAGCCAATCACGCCTCACGTTTGAACCACGGAAAAGTACTAAATCACAACAGGGTGCTGTATCGGACTCGGAACTTGAGACTCCCAGTGACAATTTTACAGCAATTGAAAAAACGCCCCTTGCCATATAGGCTAGCTTACAATCTATAGACGGGAAAATAGATAACCTGTACTTAAGAATGGATCATATGTCCTCGGAACTGGACAAGCATGCAGTGCGGCTGAGCGAGGCGGAAAACCGAATATCAAATGTGGAAGATGTCCTACCGCAAATGTCGACAGAGACACTTGACATGGAAAAAGTACTGGCCGTTATACAAGCCAAAAATAAAGACCTGGAGGCAAAATATTCTGAGGATCACGGGACTGAATCCACAAACACTGGACGCCTGGAAACCTATGTGGAAGTGCTACTAAAGGAGATCTTCGGAGTGGAACAGTTATCATGAGTACTAATCGTGGAGAGGGCACACCACTCTGTTGCCACTCTTCCCCCTCCCGGGGACCCTCCTCGCCCTATAATTGTCAGGCTATTGAAATATTGGGACTGTGAAGCCATTCTTCGCATGGCGAGAGAAAAAGGAATTATGAACCACAAAGGTAATAACCTGGCCTTCTACCTAGACTTCACAGCAACAGTTCAAGAACCCAGGAAAGACTATCAGGCTGTCAAGAAAGTCTTAATAGAAGTAAAGTGCCCTATGCCATCCTATACCCGGCGCGGCAGCGCATTGAAGTGGAGGGGAAAGTAAGAATATTCATCACACCAAAGCTGCAATGGACTATGGCAAGACCCTGAAGAGACGTCATCAAGACTCGATCTCCAAAGACACAGGCGGACAGAAAGAATCTCCACAGAATGCGGCACATGAATACAAAACACCAGCAAGAAAGACTGACCTTTTCCCCAGTGTGACCGTTCACTGCCCTTCCAAAAAGAAAACTGAAGAACACAGACTTGAACTGTTCAGATAACAAATCATTTTACTGTTCAACCCAATATTAACAATTGTACCTATATAATATGCATTGATAAAAGGTTGGGTAATTATAGAGGATCGGCCACCTCCCTTCATAACTGGGAGGCTATCTGTTCTCCAGCGTTCCCCCAACAGGTGTCCCCCAAATTTAAATATGGTTCTTTTTGTTGCATTTGGGTGCTATGGTCAGAAACATGGGATGGCTTTAGCAAGTTGGGGGATGCTGAAGTGGGTGGGGAGCGGATATGGGAGGGTGGGGATGCAGGACTGTTTTTATGAGGCTACAGACAACTTAAATATTGCTAAAGGTACAATAAATATGCTTAACATATCACTGGTACCATACATACCATAAAATGTGAATATATGTCACAGGTAGAAATAATAAACTGCCTCACATGGAATATTCGGCGATTGAATTCGCCTAAAAAATAAGACAAGTAGTAGCCTACTTAGATCAACATGATATTAAGATAGCCCTGATACAGGAGATGCACCTGACGAAACAATCCGAAACCAGAATAGGCGCACATGGGTCAGACACAGATTAGCATCCTCCTATTTTTCATATGCTAGAGGAGTGATCATATTAATTAAAAAGACTCTTCCTTATACCATGATTAAAAGTTGCACAGATGTGAAGGGCCGATACACAATTGCACACAGTAAACTTGCCAGTAAATTGGTCACTATTATGAATGTATACGGCCCAAAACAGATGATCCGGACCTATTTGAGAGCATACTAACTATATTACGAGACTGGCATTATGCTGAAATAATATGGGGCGGAGACCTCAACACACATCTGGACACTAGCAGGGACAAATCAAGCGGGAGAGCTGGACACGCACCTAAAGTGGCTCTGGTTATTAATGAGGCATTGAAAGAGCTGGCCTCAAATATGTGTGGCGATTGTACAATGCAGAACACTTAGATTGCATACACACACATCAACAGCACATGGCAGCTGGTCAAGACTTGATTATTGGCTGCTCAGTGAGGGAGCGAATGCCTGGGTTTCCACAATTGAGGTGCAACCCAAAACACTATCAGATCATAATCCTATGAAGATTCAGCTGCACATCCCACAAACTATTCATAGACAATTCACATGGCGTTTTCGCTCAGATATGCTGCTGGACCCACTCTATGTATCCATGATAAGAGAGTCAATCACATAATACTTTGACTACAACAAGGGTTCTGTAGATAGCGCTGCTATATTGTAGGAGGCCTTCAATGTAACAATAAGAGGGAAATGCATATGTAAAACTACAGGAATATTAAAGGACATCAGAGGTCAGCTATATAAGGTTGAAAACACATTGACTCACCTCGAGAGAAAATATGAGCGGCAACCATGTTCGCAGACACTGGCAGCAATAATTGGTTATAACAAACTTGCGACCGATGAGATTCGTTACATATCAAAAAGACATATAGCACATGCCTATGGGGTGGGAGGCAGAACTGGCCACAATCTGGCAGCAAAAATCAAAGCCTGTATAGAAAAACAAACAATCACCAAGATAACAGACGACAAAGGAAAGGATCATTACACAACGCAAGACATCATCACATAATTTAAACACACATACGAGGAATTATACACATCAAAAGGCCGGACCGGAAACTTGGACATATATGATTATTTGTCTGACGTGGCCATTGCGTGGCTGTCAGACAGACAGAGAGAGTACCTAAGTCAACCAATCACTGAGGCAGACATCCAAGAAGCAATCTGATCGCTCCCTAGCATGAAAGCACCAGGCCCGGATGGCTTAACTAGAGAATTCTATAAAGAATTTGCGGATGAACTAATCCCTTATCTATTAGAAATGTGTGATGAAGCCCATGAGACAGGCAAACTACCAGGAACGCTCAGAGAAGCGCTGATAATCGCTCTGCTGAAGAAAGATAAACCACCCAACCGCTGCGAATCCTATCAACCATTGTCGCTTATTAACGTAGAAGCGAAAATACTAGCAAACTATTTATACTCCAGCCCTGATGCCAAACTTGGTCCTTCCGGGCCAATCCGGTTTCATTCCGGACAGGTCAACATCATACAGCCTAAGAACATTGTTTGCAATGTTCCACATGCTGGACCCGGATTTACAAGCTGTGGCTGTGATGTTAGATGTGGCCAAAACTTTTGATTCTATAGAATGGAGTTACTTATTCCACATACTTCAGAGAATGAGATTCCCTCCGATATTTATCAAATAGGAGAGACTGCGATATGTGGACCCTGCAGCACAAATTCAGGTGGAGGGGCAAACATCAGACCCCATTTTGATAGGCAGAGGAACCAGACAGGCATGCCTCCTGTCGCCGCTTCTCTTTGCCCTGTTTTGGAACATCTTGCCTTCATTATACAGCAGCGGCACCGAGCAGCGGAATTAAGATTTGCCCATCGCCCTGTCAGCATTGCGCTATACGCCGACAATATGCTAATGTTTATCAGGGAACCACAGACTAACATGGCTCCGATATCAAGAGAATATATTAGATTCAGATTGTTCTCAGGCCTGAGCATTAATTGGACAAAATCTGTCATCATGCCGCTGACGGAGAAAATCTCTCCGCACACTATAGAATTTCCCCTTAAATGGACCACAGAACGGGTAAAATACCTAGGGATATAGGTTCATCTGGACCCCGTAAATGTCATACGAGAGAACTATGTTACGACTTGCACAGCCCTGGAAAAGCAAGTGGACAGGTGGACATCAATGCCTCTCCCCCTTATCAAAATGGTGGTTCTGCCACACTTCCTATACTTGTTCAGTAAAATACCCATAAAATTAACCAAACTTTTTTTACAACAGTCCAATCCCTGCTAATCTGCCTAGTATTGGGGGAAGCAAGCTCAAGTGAGTTGGGAGACCCTAACCCTAAATTATGAAAGAGGGGGCTTCAGCGTACCCGATATGTATGTATAAAATCCTTGTGCTTAAGTGCAATACGCACCCTATTGGTATAACACTCACAACTTCATCCCAAAAGTTGCGGTTGAAGACGGTGACGCACACCCCATCCCACTGCTATCAATGCTGACGCTCATCAAAAGCAGCACGCCCTAAAACTAAATAAACACATTAGACACAACGATAATGGCATGGCAAGAAATAGGTAGCATTACTTCGAAATTACCACTCTATGCTCCTCTGTTACCAATTGCGCATCCTGCGGCCTTGACGCTGACACAGGAATCGGGAGCCCTGCACATATTACCGCTGGCTGGGATAGAAGCCTTAAATTGTGTGCAGAACAGAACACCACTATTTGTGTTTAACTTCCAAAGACTAAAAAAGACAATACAGACACACTACAATACATTCCCTGCCAAACCACCGGTATCACGGACTCTTCAGACACTGCTGATCAGTTCCAACCAGGCATAAACTAATCACTAAGCTATTTCGCTCGGCTAGAGGGGAGAAATACACAATCCGAAATAAGAGTTTAATCCAATGGAACACTAGACTGATCCCACAGATTACACAGAAAGAGTGGGAACATTGTTGTAAACTCACAAGCGCACTCACACTAAACGGGAATCTGCAAATAATCCACTTCAAATACCTTCACCAGGTATACCACACACAAACCAAACTGTGTTAATATGGTCTCTGAGATGATACATGCAAAAGATGCAGGAGGGTGCTAGCAGATTTCTGGCATCTAGCTTGGGAGTGCAGATGGGTAGCAAGTTATTGGATCGAGGTGACACGCAGACTACACTCCATGACTAATATTACACTAGAACGCACACCACTTCTATGCCTGCGGAGTCTCGCACCATTTTTGAAGGGAGCAATGGGTAAATTCGTCCGGATAGCTTTGCTGCTTGCAAAGAGGAGAGAGTAGTGGTACATTGGGAAAGTACGGCCGCCCGTCCCTCGCCACTGGTTGAAGAATTTAATATTCTGCAGGGAAAACCTTGTACTATATGCTGAGGAACTACCTGCCACATCAAGGCCTAAAGATATTTAGCAATCACTAATACAATACTTATGATCAACCACACAAGACACGTCATCCGATACTGAAGGACAATAACGCTGTATTTATAAATCAAATGTGTGAAGTCTGTAAAGCTGGGAAAGTGAAATTACACAACTGTATTCATGAAAATGGTAGCCTTGTATTGTTTGTTTTGTTCTGTTGCTTTATTGACACACTGTGTATTGCACTATATGCTATTATTACACCTGTAATCTCAATGCAACTACTATGTAACCAAACCTTTCATAAATAAAAATTTTTTTTAAAACCTGTATTAAAAGCCATCATTGCTTCCATAGATGTCGAAAAGCATCACGATCCAATCCAACAGACTCATGACACGCCATCTGTTTCAGCAGTGACTATTAGGGCACAGACTAAGCACAACACTGAAAGGGTTTCCAACTATAATCAAAACTTTTTGCCTTTGTCATGGAACCCCTAATAGAATGGATGTACAGCTATTTATGCCTCACTATATTGCAAAAGAAGGCCGCTATAGTCAGAAGATTAATTACTAAATATCTCCCCTACCATGGTTAACCTGAAACCTGGAACTGTTGACCTATTGCCTTCCCTGATTTCTCCAATTTGTAATCTAACTTTCATGAAATATAATTTCCCCTATGATAGAGAACTACTTCAAGAATATATACTAAGGTACACAGTCAAAATATCGAATCTCTAATATCTACTTACAATAATATCGAGTTGTAAATATCGAAGGTGAAGAATATCGAGATCAAGAATATCGTTGGACAGAATATCGACCCTAAGGTAAGTAATATCGAATTTTTTTATATCGATGTAAGTAATATCGAAGTTAGTAATATCGATATCAATTATATCGATGTCACTAATTTCGATGTTACTAATATCGATATTTGTTTGTTGTTATGTATTTTATTATGTATTTTATATGTATGTATTGTATGTTTTTGTTAAGTAGTTTATTTGTTTTAAATTATATGTGTACTATATATTATATATTACAAATGTTATTTTTAATTTAATTTTATGTTTTAGTACTGGAGCGGGTTGTGGGTTTATAGGGGAATAGGGTGGGAAGTAATTTAAATATGTTAAATTATTATTAATTAGTAGGATTTATTAATAACTTTTAATTAATTGGTAATTATTTTTAATTAATTGGAAATTAAATGTAATTAATTGAATAATTGATAAATGTGTTCTGTAGCGGGTTATGGGTTTATAGGGGAATAGGGTGGGAAGTAATTTAATTATGTTAAATTACTTAATAATTAGTAGTTATTATTAATTCATTTTAAATATTTAGTAATTAAATTTAATTCATTGGTAATTAATTTTAATTAATTGATTAATTGATAAATATGTTCTGTAGCGGGTTGTGGGTTTATAGGGGAATAGGGTGGGAAGTAATTTAATTATTTTAAATTAATTATCAATTAGTAGTTATTATTAATTAATTTCAAATAATTGGTAATGAAATTTAATTAATTAGTAATTCATTTTAATTAATTGATTAATTGATAAATATGTTCTGTAGCGGGTTGTGGGTTTATATGGAATAAGGTGGGAAGTAATTTAATTATGTTTAATTAATTATTAATTAGTAGGAATCATGAATTAATTTTAATTAATTGGTAATTAATTTTAATTAATCGGTAATTAATTTTAATTAATTCATTAATTGATAAATGTGTTCTGTTGTGGGTTTATAGGGGAATATGGTGGGAAGTAATTTAAATTTAAATAAGTAATATTGTTTTGAAATTAATAGTTGTGTTAATTATCTAATTGTTAATTAATTATTAATTGGCAATTAAATATTATAAATGGTATTTTTTATTATTTATTTTTTGTTAAATATATTTTGCTAATCATGTTCTTTATAATTATGTATAGGTATAGTATATGGTTTATATTTATTTAATAGTTTATATTTTTATTATTAAAAAAAGCTTTTATTTATAAGTATGTTATTTTAACCCCTACGCTATCCAACACTTTCCCTACTGTTGCACTCTATGGAGTGGGAATAGTAATTGTTACCCCTATGCTATCCAACAATTTCCCTACTGTTGCACTCTCTGGAGTGGGAATAGTAATTGTTACCCCTACGATATCCAACACTTTCCCTACTGTTGCACTCTCTGGAGTTGGAATAGTAACTGTTACCGCTACGCTATCCAACACTTTCCCTACTGTTGCACTATCTGGAGTTGGAATAGTAATTGTTACCCCAACGCTATCCAACACTTTCCCTACTGTTGCACTCTCTGGAGTGGGAATTGTAATTTTTACCCCTACGCTATCCAACACTTTCCCTACTGTTGCACTCTCTGGAGTGGGAATAGTAATTGTTACCCCTACGCTATCCAATACTTTCCCTACTGTTGCACTCTCTGGAGTGGGAATAGTAGATTTTACTCATACGCTATCCAACGCTTTCCCTACTGTTGCACTCTCTGGAGTGGGAATAGTCATTTTTACCCCCACGCTATCCAACGCTTTCCCTACTGTTGCACCCTTTGGAGTGGGAATAGTAATTTTAACCCCAATGCTATCCAATGCTTTCCCTACTGTTGCATTTTCTGGAGTGGGAATAGTAATTTTACCCCTATGTTATCCAACGATTTCCCTACTGTTGCACTCTCTGGAGTTGGAATAGTAATTTTTACCCCTACGCTATCCAACGCTTTCCCTACTGTTGCACTCTCTGGAGTGGGAATAGTAATTTTTACTCCTATGCTATCCAACGCTTTCCCTACTGTTGCACTCTTTGGAGTGGGAATAGTAATTTTTACCCCTACGCTATCCAACGCTTTCCCTACTGTTGCACTCTCTGGAGTGGGAATAGCAATTTTTACCCCTAGGCTATCCAAAACTTTCCTTACTGTTGCACTCTCTGGAGTGGGAATAGTAATTTTTACCCCTACGCTATCCAACGTTTTCTCTACTGTTGCACTCTTTGGAGTGGGACAAGCACGTTTTTACCCCTACGCTATCCAATGCTTTCCCTACTGTTGCACTCTCTGGAGTGGGAATAGTAATTTTTTACTCCTACGCTATCCAACCCTTTCCTTACTGTTGCACTCTCTGGAGTGGGAAAAGTAATTTTTTCAATTACACTATCCAACTTTTATATAATTAATTTTAAAAATATTAAAAGTAAAATAATTGTTTTATATTTTTTACATTTTATTTATGTTATTGTGTTATGTTTGTAAATGTATTTGTAATTTTGAATATTTTTTATTAATTTATAAATTAGTAAAATAATTATTACAACTTATTGTTCAGTACATATATATTATATATTTACTGTATATATTTAATTAATGTATTATTATCACAAATGTATTATTTATTAATTTTAAACATTATTAGATATTTTTAACTATGTAGATTTTATTTATTAGTGTTATTTACTTTATTTTACATTTATATTTTAAAAGAAAAAAAACGATATTTTAACTGATATTTTTAACATCTATATTATTTTATCGATATTTTTGTACTTTCAATGTTGTAGATAGGATGTCGATATTCTTGCCCTCGATATTTTTGACTCGAAATTCTTGTAGGACGATATTTTGTAGGTCGATTTTTTGTCAGTGATATATACTAAGGCTTTGCTTCTCCGAAATTCAATTAACTGCCTATCCCGGACTATATCCATCTATAGAGAACAATTACACACATAGAATGCCTTGTTCTCCGCCATCATACAGATTTTTGATAGCCAGTAGTGACTCTGCATTTCTCCATGTGGTAGAATAGAATTCTAATTTCTGATGGGTACTTCTAACCACTGATTCCTCACTTTTATAATATCCCTAGCCACCAGACTGGATCTGGAAGGTATAAACGTCATTGCTCTCATAGTGTTAGATTCTGCCCCACCAATGAAGGGATTCCCTAATGGATGATCTGAGCTGCATATAAGCACCACCCCTACATACTCACATCAGCTTTGTTCCATCTGTCCCTTAATACCTAGATCCAGAGCTTGCTCCTAAATCTTTCCTCATTTTTGTCTTCAAAATTATTTTTTACAGTGTGCAAGGCAACTATGTCCCCTCCTAACGCTTCGGGGGTTAAGCCTTGTAGAGACTGTCTGAAACATATGTTTATGACAGATCCTTATGAGGTCTGCTTGTGATGTTTCGGTTTGACACACAACTCCAAGTCCTATAAGTGTGTGCCCACATGAACCCAAAGAAGACCTGGTATCAAAAAGCTGTATGTCACTGAACACTGAGAGAATTCTTGGAAGTCCCACTCCAAGTTGAATATAAGGCCACAGACCTTTTATTGCTTTCAAAGATATTTTCAAGACAAGTCACTGGCAAAGTACAATCTTTTGGTAAGTCAAAACCGAAACAGATGCATAAGAAGACTAAGCAGGATTCATCCCAATGCCCTCACTATCAACCTGAGGAGCACACACACATCAGGGTCGCTCTCAGTCTCACTCTTGATCCCAATCTGAGGAGCTGATCCCACAACTGATTATGATGAACCACGAGCTAGTGGGTAAGTTGGCGATGTCGCAGCAGATTTAGGCTTTCAGAGAGACCATGTTGTGTTTATCAGCACTCCTTTGACTCCCTCTGGTGCAGCTTCAAGCCTCAAGGATCCAGGAAGGCCTCCAGTCGGGAAACTACAGGTGAATTCTCCCTTGGCACCATCTGTGACTCCAAAAATTCACTTTGGGTTTCACTGTGGTGCCAAAGGCAACTTCCATTCCTGTGCCAAAATCCATGGGTGGTCCTGTGACATAGACACTAGCACTGACACCACAGGCACTGGAGGATGACATGCTCAAAAATTTCCTGTCTAACTCCAAGCTAATACACAGAAAAGATGGCAGTGGAATTACAAACAGCCAGCACCTCCCAATAGTTTGCACTAATGTTAATAAGCAACTTAATATTTCTTGGCATGCTCTATATCTGAAAAACGTGCCACCAACAGTATCAACTCAATATGTTGCAGAAGCCTCTGCATCAATTGACAAGACTTTTTTAGCATAGACAGAGCACAGCACAATCAGTTTAACAGCTGATAAATTCAAACCAGCAAAAATTATTTTTGATACAGAAATTTTTAATCGTATATTCTGTTCAGCATGCAATCTTCATCTTGCTTGTTCCACAAGTAAACTTTTACAATCCAGCTACAGCCAGCCGACATGTGTTTCGTCGCTGTGCATGACTTTTTCAGGCTTATGGGGCTATCTTATCAGGCAATCCAAAGTTTTTTGTCTCGAAATTAGTCACAAATGAAGGGTGATCAGGATGTAGTAGTCTAAAGAAATATTTCAGAAAGTCTCTTGAGAAACACCGTATTTCTAGTGGTCACAAATGGATGATGTGCTCCAATGCTGGTAGTATGTCTGACCACAGGAGGATAAAAAAGTTATATACAATTTGTGGTGTTTGGTAAACCACTTTCTAACAGCACCTCTACGGGTTCTCGTATGATAAGAGACAGCTGGATAGTCCGGTCTCGAGAAAGTGGTAAACACGTCTATGTGAGGCTCCTATGTGTTTTTGGAGTTCTCACTTTCTAATAACACCTTTGTGTTATATTGTACTAAAACCTTTCGAACAGCCCGGTATAGAAAGACGTGGTAACAAGTCTGTGTGCAGCTTCTCAGTGTTGTAGGAGTTGTCAGAGTCTTGCCGCAAATGCGTGTATTGGTCCAGACCCCATCAGTCCATCGGTATTCAAGGAGTTCGTCCTAATGCAGCGCGATCTGTCTATTTAGCTAAATTTGACCGATCGCGCTGCATTAGGACGAACTCCTAATCTTTACCTTACTACGTCTTTCTTTACCAGGCTTTAATATTTGTTCCAAAGGTGAGGAATCTGTGGTAAGATGTATCCCTCCGAAGAATAACTTACTTACATGCAATAACACTCCTTTTGCTTGGATCTCTATCTAAACACAGATTGCTCACTATTTCATAGATCCCTGTAATGAGAAATGAATGGGCTATTTCCCAATCAAAATAGATCACAATTTAGCAATCTGCACAATGTTACCTCTGATTATTGTTGGGCTCCATGTCGGAGGACACACATAAAGTTAAGAAAGAAGCTTGTCACTTTCAGGGGGGAAATACGTTGGCAGGGAGACACATGACACCATCTGCCAGTGTGTGGGAGAAATGCTTTTTAAACATTCCAGATCCAGTCTGGTACTTGATATTATAAAGATGAGGAATCTGCAGTTAGACTGTGTATCCACCAGAAACAGTGTTACCTAAGATAAGCAACTTTTTTTTCACTGGTCAAAATTTAGCCTTAACATTTCTATATCTTTCAAACCTCCAATGCTATAGCCTCTAAACACAGCTTAGATAGTTGGTTGAAAATATCTTCCTTTATCATTGGTACGAGGTATTCTCAGAAGAGTAGGTCATACCTTAATTGGTTTCCAAAAGAGTGGTGCCAGAAGGATATCCAACTCAGAACCCCACTATTTGTCAGTACATTTGTAATTTATCATTCACAAGTTTCAAAGTAAGATCTATTAAACAAATGGTAATATGAAAAGAACATCAGCAAACAATGAGCCTTGAGGTTTTGCTAACTGGCATCTATTGCAATTAGGTATTGATACTACAACAGTGAATCTGCTGAACAATTGAATAATATGTGTGTTGCTCCACTCTGACAACTTTTCCGTAATTTCAAACTCCAACATGTCTCAAACTCAACCCAAAACAGAATAATTTAGCACTATAACCATAATGCATGCTCCAGAATTAACATGCCCATAGAAATCATAACTGCTCTGTTCTTTATCAGGTCCAGCAGTGTTCTTAAGTGGGTGCCTGGAGATGCTGCATTCCTGCCTGGCATGAGCTAGTCGGTGAGAATGAGTTCTGGGCATGCTGTAACAAATGGGGTAAATTTTGCCAGGTCAAACCATACCCACTTTGGACATTTTCAAGTTGGCAAAAGTCTTTGAACACACTAAACATGGGCACTGAATGCTGCAAGACTGGGTGGGGAGTTTACGATGGTAACCCCAGTGTCCTCCCAGGTTTAATACTATAATGCAGTTTGAAGCAGCCACAATACTCCTAATAAACAAAGGGACAGAAGACTTGTAGGACACAAGCAGGGTTTTCAAGTCACCAAACAGTAATACACAAGAATTGTCTTGGCTTCCAGTTTCATTTCAACAGTGCCCAACAATATTATATTTGAACCCAGCAGACCTATTAAGCAGACTTTGCCACTTAATCAGCACTTGACACTGTAATGTCAAAAAGGTTGCTCACAGCTCCCACCCATCTATTGTAGTCAATAAAGTCATTCCTGGCCAATGAAATCGCCCTGTCAATCACAGTGACCTATTGAGTAGCTCCTAGGAGGTAACTCACACCTTTGTCACAACTATTCATATTTTTATCGCCGGTTGGGAGAAGTCTAATATCAAATGCAAATGAACCCCAGGAACATCAGGCAGGGAAAAGTGACTTTCTAAATGCTACTTTCCCTTAATATTTGTAAAAATCCAATTTCACCATTACATTGGATTTTTAATTACTATTCAAATGTATTTGTTTTAATTTATTTTTAAGCTATTCTCATTCTTGAGATTCAGTATTAGTATTTCAACATGTACATCGCCCGACAGCATGACCTCAACATCATCTCCTACGCCGACGACACCCAGCTGATCCTCTCCCTCACCAAAGACCCTCATACCGCCAAAACCAACCTCCACGAAGGAATAAAGGCTGTCGCCAAATGGATGAGGAACAGCCGACTGAAGCTGAACTCTGACAAGATGTAGGTCCTCATCCTCGGCTCCACCCCCTTAGCCTGGGACGACTCCTGGTGGCTGACAACACTAGGAACAGCCCCGACGCCCACCGACCATGCACGCAACCCAGGGGTCATCTTTGACTCCACCCTCTCCATGACTAAGCAGGTCAACGCCGTCTCCTCATCCTGCTTCAACACTCTCTGAATGCTCCGCAGGATCTTCATGTGGATCCCCACCGAGATGAGAAGAACAGTCACCCAGGCCCTCGTCGCCAGCAGGTTGGAATACGGAAACGCCCTCTTCTATGCAGGAACATCGGCCAAGCTCCTGAGATGAATTCAACGCATCCAGTATGCCTCAGCACGTCTGATCCTCGACATCCCCCGCCGCAGCCACATCACACCCCACCTGAGAGACCTCCACTTGCTCCCCGTCAACAAAAGGATAACCTTCAAGTTCCTCATCCACGCACACAAAGCTATCCACAACACCGGCTCAGCATACCTCAACAGACGACTCAGCTTCTACACCCCCACCCGCCAGCTCCGCTCTGCCAGCCTCGCCCTCCCCACAGTCCCCCGCATTCGAAGAACGACCGCCGGCGGCAGATCCTTCTCCCACCTCGCCGCTAAGACCTGGAACACCCTACCCACCAACCTATGGCAGACCCAAGACCTACTGGCCTTCAGAAGACTCCTCAAGACCTGGCTCTTCGATCAGTAACAGCACCCTCCCCCCCACACCTTGAGACCCTCACAGGTATGTAGTGCGCTTTACAAGTGTCGTGATTGATTGATTGATTGATTGAGTATTTTATTCTGTACTTTGCTATTCTACATAGGGAAGCTAGGCCTACCACAGTGAAAATAGCTTTTTGCCACTAGTCACAGTAAGGACATGTTAAAATTTCTATATATCCTACTTTTAAATAGCGTATGACCTTCCATGTGGGTTACAACGCTTTCATAGGGGAGACTTATTAATATTTAAAAGGGAGGTTCTGACCTGTCAAACGGGTTTATTTTAACAGGTCAAATTGCAGTTTTTATATTGCTACAGTCAGGCTACACTGGGGAGCCAGGTTAACACAACTTGTGCAGTGGATGGCACAGTTGGAGCTGCTGACCACAAGTAGCACATAACGTCTAGGCCCTGGGTACACCTTGTAGCATATACTAGGGACATAAAGCAAAGTTAAATAAGGTAAAGTGCGCATAGTTTTAAAGCTAACAAACGTATAGTGTCAGACAATGCGGGTGAGCACACAGAAAAGGCATATGTCCTACAATGATTATTCATTTAGTAAATAAGAAACAAATGGTGATATTAAGTTAACAAAATCATAACAAAAAAAATACCATATGAAGAAAAAAGTACAGTACACATTTAAAAAAGATAAATTAACAATATACATGAGAATTAATTAGGGGTGGGCCAGGTACACAGAGTTATACTATGCAGAATTCAGTGGAGGCAATAAAAACTCAGTTGAATTCCGCAGAGTTCTGCTCTGCCCTAGAACTGAGTGGAGAGCTGCAAAAATAGTAGCAGCGGCCAGTCTTACGCGCCTGTTCAGACAGAGTGGTGCATGACGATGCTCACATCCTTCTGGCAGGAGTGGGACATAGCTGCATGTGATTCCATGTCTCATAGGCATAGCCCAACCCGGGGCAGTATGACTTGAAACGTGGCAGGGGCAGCTACCAGGAGACATACTGTTGGGCTGTGAGGAGTGGATCACAGTTCTGGGTGGCAAGCGGGATACAGGCGGATGCCCTGTCGATTGCAGAGGACGAGATAGCCTATGGTAAGTGTACTTTGACCCATGGGCTCAGGTTTATAAACAAAGCACTTACCTGATGGTGGGGACTGATGTGTTCCAGATTAGAGAGTGACGTTGCCATTGGCATATACTGCTACGCCTTGTTACTTCTATGGTCCAGTATCATGTTCACAGGAAGACAGCATGAGGGAGCACACAGGATGCCGGAATTGTGGTGCAGAAGAAATAGCTGCTGCACCTCGCAACGACGCACAGGAAAAAATGAACTTCAATAGGATCACAGTTAAAGGCATCTGAGGTGCAGTTGGGATATGTATTGAGGGTAGAGGGCGTTAGCCGCAGAGATCCAGGATGTGACTAGAAGCAAGGACTACAAGTTTTGATAAAGAGTAAGTCAAAAGAAAGTTTACGGTGGGGCAGCTGGGAGAGATGGTTCAGAAGAGAGTGCTGCCTATTGTCTCAGCAAAATGGGCCTCCCAGGGCACCGTGAATAGAAACAGTGTGTCAAGAACTGGTGCTGTTTTACAGGCCTGTGGAATCACAGATTCCTTCTTCCATTAAAGAAAATAGAAACATCATTAGTCCTCCTGGGGCACAACAAAAAACCACCTGCTTGATGCCAATGTAAACTAATCTACTGCACCTGGCTTCCAGCATCTTGCCTTTAAAACAACAGCGAGAACCTTTCTTGAGGTAACCTGGATGGCAGATATGGCTGAAAATAATTAGATTTTTATATATAAACTAAGTTAATGGCTTTTTCTCAGCCATCAGTGTTAGAGGGTAGCGCAGAACCCTGCTCCAATCAGACCCCATTCGGGCACTCTTGTGATGCCCACTGCGGTCATACTCGCTTCTCACCAGCCCTTTCTGTGTCCATGCCAGCCTCTGAAACTAAGTGCCCAAGTTCTGACAGGCACTTACAGAGAGACCCTGCCCCCACCCTCTGGCCTCCGTCTGCCTCAATGCCGGCCTCTAATAGTGTATGCCCCACTTTAGTGGTGAATGGTGGGGGCAAACTCTGTCACTTGGTGGAATCAGAGCTTTTTTGCTGAACTCCGCGCTAAATTCTGCAAACTCCATCGTCGGAGTGGAGTTAACAGCCTACCCTTTCAATTAATCCAAAACAATTTATCCCTATGCTTTTGACATTTTAGTGCGATCAGCTGAGGGGAATATTTTTGGAATGCTAAAGAGACCCATGGATCTGTCAAACTTGAAAAGTAAACATTGGCATGTTGCACTGCTCTAAGCCCAAAAATGATGCTTTCAATTTCCTTTAGAGCTCTACAAATTACTGCATTTAGAGCATGAAGCCTAAGGCCTACCTTAAGATGTCCAACAGAGACATTATTTATCAATACCAATTGCAGCTCTTAAACCACTGAATACCTATGTGAGTGGCAAGCTCTTGCTAGTGTTAGACTATCTTGTAGGGCAATTAGGCAGTGCTTGATGGATTGATCTGACGGGTCATTTATGTCAGCATGTTTTATGGCCGTTTGTGGGCCTGTTTTATGGTCTGCTGGGATGGTTTTTACTGTTGATTTCCCTGAAATTAAAACATATATTGCCCGCAGTAAGCTCAAATCCATTCAGTATTCCATACCTTGCAAAACACTTATACAGCGTGTCTTTACAAGTTCACAACGGTCTAATTTGTAAACATGGGTCACTTTGTTCGGTATCTGATTCACTTTCATTTTGTTGCCTGTGCCTATTTTCTAACCATGCCCAACACTTGCTCTTGATGTAGGTTTATTTAGTTGGATATATTGTCTTTGTCCTCTTTGCGTACGACTTTAGCATTCAATGTACATTTCTTATCGCTCTTAGTTAAATTTCTTAGTGTGTCATTCAAAGTTGATCCTCCCAACCTGGTCAATTCTTTTGAAACAAATGTAAGCAGTGATATATTTTCTAAACAAATGCAAACAGTGGTATTTCAAAATGCACAGGTGTCTCCAATTTAGATCTAATGTAGGGCTGCACATTCAATAACCTAAATTTATATCCATGAGGTTAGGGGCTAGAGGCCAGATGCATTAAAATAGGATTCACAAAACATTGTTGCAATTTGCACACTGATCTTTTGCAAATCCTATGGTATTTTGCGAACCGACCTATGAACTCCTAGGTCAGTTTACAAAATACCAAATCTTAGGTGGTCACAATTTTAACTGCAACCCACTATGATTCACTGTCATCACAGGGATAGTGGCCTATTAGGGTTGGAAGACCAAAATGGCTTTTATTGCTTTTAAGTAAAGCAATAATGTTTTTGAAATGCTGTCAATTTTCTTAAATTGCATTTAAAAAACACAATGAAAAGTTTTCACAAACTATTTTTTAGGAATAGGCAGTGGACCCATGCCGTACTGTGTACTACTAAAATATTTTTTGTCAATAGTCACAGAGAGGAAGGGGGTCTCTGGAGGAACCCTTCCCATTTACAAATTGTTTACCACTACGTATAGTTAGTCATTATTATACAAATCATTTGAAACAAAATTTTGGTCGTAAAATATTAAAACATCCTGTTGTGAATTGATATTTCTAAGAGATGCCCTAAATACTTCCCTTCCAAATCATGATTTAGAATGCACGTGTAAACCCAAGTTGCGATGTAGTAACATGTTACTGAATCTCTATTTGGGTTTGGTTGATACCGAAAAGCTATTTTGCATTCACAAAGGTTCTGATTTAGCAAATCGCTCAGATTTAGCATATTGCTTTAATTTAGCAAATTGGAACCTTTTCGAACACAAAATAGTGGATACATCTGGCCCTTGATGCACTAAACCATATGGCTGTGACAAGAAATATGATTCGCAAAATCACAGGGTTGGCAACCACAAAATGAATTGCTTTTTGGTATTCATTTTGCAAGTCAGTCAAGGGAAACCAAATCCCAAAATGGGTTTTGAACTGGATACCGAATTGCAGTTTGCAAGGTTTGTGATTTCTTCAGAAGTGCAATTCGGTAAAGCAATGTATCAATTTTTTTTACCACAATTCTGGTTGCAAACTAATTTAGAGTTACTGACTCCTCAAAGGAAGTGGTAGCCCCATTGTGATTGTTAGTAAAAGTTTATTTGGGAGTAAGTTGTGTTCCAGGGAGGAATTACATGAGTTTTTATCATATTTTCTCAGGATGCATTTAAGTTTTTTCAGTGATCAAGAAATTAAGCAGAGTCACCGTGCTGAAACTCTTTTCTTCCTTCTGGCATCCTATGTACTATTTTTTGTTCTCACTGAATAAAACTTCAGGTAATTCAAATACATTTAAGATAAAGGGATATTCTTAACTGTGCATCAGTCACAATTACCTAATGAAAACAATGCCATATGAGCTACCATTTAATGTCATATATTAGAATGCGCGCTAAGTGAAAGAATCTTGAAAATATTAAATAAACGAGGCAGTACTTATATTAGAAAGAAAGGAGTACGACAGTGACGTACCCCATTAACAAGATAGAAAAGAGACCACATTCACGCATAGTGAAGTGACATTGAAGATGGACCAGAGTAGCATGTACAACAAGCAGCAGTAAGGAAAGACCACAATGGCACAATGGTACACACCAGGCAGGCAGTGCAGGCGAAGTTCCTTACGTTTTGGCTTTAGAATAGTAAGTTTGGCCTCCAAGTGAGTGTCAAGCACACAGCTACCCTGACTATGCAACTCAAGTCCAGAAACAGAAACATGCATGAGGGGCCTGCTTGTGATAAAAAACAAAAACATACATGTTGCTCTTCAAGCGAAGTATGAAATATCTGTGTAACACTTGCTAGGTGTTGCTTTTGATAAAATAGCATTCCACGTAAAGAGAGTGAAGGAAATTTGCCCTTCCGGCATGATAACTCATGACCTTTTCCTATTGCTGGATCCTATATTTTCACTGGCTGGAGAATTCCATGTACCTTGCCCCTGCTAACCAGAGATAAAGGGCCGGGATCCCTCTTGCAATGTGATGAATGTGGCATACCCCTGGTTGGTATACATAACTTCTTTTAAGTCCTTAGTATATGGTAATGTTAGACCTGTCAGCCTTAGGGTGGTCTTTCCCCAAACATTTTGCCTTACTCCTCCATATCTTTCAGATTTTTTCTAGGCCTTAGAACTATGTGCACTTTACCACTGCAAACCAGTGCTGAAGTGCGTGTGCTCACTCATTAAAACATGGCAACATTGGCTTGTCCCCATTTGACATATTTAATTTGCTTATAAGTCCCTATAAAAGTGTTACTACATGTATCCAGGGACTAATCTGCATGCATTACTTGTTGTGCCATCCACTTAAGTAACCTTTCAACCCTATCTCAGCCTGCCATTGAAGCCTGTTCATGCAGTCTTGAAATGCTGTTCCGACCTGGCAAAATAAACCTTTTTTCCAGGCTCAACCCTGCCTTTTTGTGTCATATTGGAGATCAAAGATAGGCAATTTCATAGGATACAAAACAATATTTTAAATCATAAATCGGTATGTGACTAATAATAAACATCTGTAATATATTACAGAAGAGGAAAACGGAGGAAAAAGGAGATGGGAAAAAGCTATATATAGGGAGGGAAAGAAAAGAGAATTAGAATTTCAGTAATCGCGAAGAAAGTGGGCCCACACCTGCTGGAATATTTGTTCTTGGTCTTGCATCCTATCAACTACCTGTTCATAGGATGCTGTCTGTGTCATCACAACCATCCAGTCCTCTTTGGAGGGAGGGCTAGGTGATTGCCACGGTCTTAAAACACTTAGTTTAGCAGTAGAAAGTGCAGTGTGTAAGAGTCGACTCTCAGGTCGTGAAATAGTAGGAAAACTTCTAAAGTCATGTAGCAAAATAGTGGCATATGTGAAAGGGAGTGAAAGAGGAATAGTTTCTAGTAGTGCAGTTCCTATTTGCAGCCAAAATTGTTTTATATAAGGACATTCAAAAATGATATGCTGGAGGTCACAATTAGCTTCAGAGTATCTCCAACACCTAGAATGCGATGATCATACAGCTTGTTGCAACTTTAAGGGAGTCCAATGCCAATCATGTAAAGTTTTAAAAACACAGAACTTCATTCGTGCTTCCAATATGTCTGGCCAGGTATCTTCGTCTACGGTGATATGAAGCCGTTCCTACTATTTATCATGGAGAGTAGCAAGAAGTGGCTGTGAATATAAATGGTTAATTAAAGATCTATAAAAACCTGATATGACACCTTTATGTCGACCCCAAGTGCAAAGAAAAGTCAAAATCGGTGAAGTTTGTAGTGTCTAAGGGGAAGGCCAAGACATCTCTTCGGAGAATGTTGAAGTTGTAAGTATCTCAAAGCCTGATGTAAAGGAAGATCAAATTATTCACAGAGAATCTCAAAAGATTTCTGTTTACCACATACTATAAGTTGATTAAGATTCCTCTTGAGCTCCATTCAGGCCAGGAAAGTGCTTGTCCATTAATACGAATGCTTTCATTCGTCCAGATGGGAGCTTTAGAACGTAAACAATTGGAAATTCGCAGTAGACGATGAAACCTGCCTTTTTGAAAATATAGGTCACCTCTAGGGTAGTCCTCAAAGAGCCCACTGGGTGGGGTGTAATCTATTAAAAAAATCAGGACATGACAATTTAAGTTTTACATGTCTAGGTAATGAATAATCCTTATAGTCGCTTTTTACTACTGCAAGACCTACTTCTGTCATTGGAGTTACTGTATTATATTGTACCTTCCAAATTGGAACAGATGAACAGTTCATGTTTCGTGTCTTTGAATTGCAATGAAAAATGTTCTTTTATGACGAAGTCAGATTTTATGGTTACAATTTGAAAATTCCACTTTTATAAAGTTGGTCTTTTCCTGCCTTAGCCATTTAGTGCTTGCAGCTGCATCTGTGTCAAATGACTGGTTGTAGTTATCATTTGGTCTTTGTGGAATCCTCTAAGACAGCCACATACAGTAGAGAGTTGAGATGTGCCTGGATGGAGTATCCCTGGCAGGATGGGAGGTTGGAGTTAGGCAAAGCTCCATTTACATTGGAATAGGCTGTGTCCTGACTTCACACAAAGGATTGCATACCACCTGTAACTAGTCTGGAGCTAGGGCAGAAGAGGCAGTACATCTGAGCACTTCAAAGAAATCCTCAAAAGGTTTTTCCCACTTAACAGAATGCGCCAGATATAAATATTGGACCACAGACACCAACTCTTCAGTACACTCCTGGGCCTGTGGATATTACAGAAGAATGCTGTGCTGCTTTGCTGCCAGAAAGACTGAAACTCTGCTGCCCTGCTACTCTGCTGCCATGCTGCCTGCTGACCTGCTTGCTGAGAAGGACGATAGGACCTGCACCCTTCATACCAGGCTGAAAAAACTCAAAGAGTCATCCATCTTTCTCCTGTTCTTAGCTGTAGGGACATGACCAGATAGCCAAAAGTGGTGCTTTTACTATTTTTTGATTTTTTGGTGTCAAATATTAATGACATTTTCAAAGTAGTTCAAGACCCTCATGAGTGATTTGCCGTGCTCTATAAGTGTTGATTGATTAATGTATTGCCTTGGGAGTTTGCTTTTGTTGTGTTTTGACCTTATTCCTGTTATTGTACTGCATACATTCATAACACATTTCCTATAAGTTAAGACTGTCTTCTCTTTGACTTAGTTACTGTAGGGTTGAGCTAAGGTATTTAGTGAGTTTGTGGTTATTCCTTGTGGTGGGTACTCACCCTACTTACCTAATACTCAATAGCACAAGGTCAGACTTGTTTGCTCCTCTAAAGCAAATTGCATGTATATTTTTAGAAAATTTGTTATAAAGGCTTTAACCCTTTGCATGCTGATGACGGAACCGCTCCGTCATCAGCTGCGGGTGCGCTGTGCTGATGACGGAGCGGTTCCGTCATGGCTCAGTCGCCGCGCCTGCGCGGCGCTGATTTCGCGCCTGCGCGGGCGTTCTAATGAGCGGGGCGGGTCATGACGGAACCGCTCCGTCACCAGCATAGCTCAACCGCGGCTGGTGACGGACCGGCTCTGTCACCAGCATGCGGCCGCCGCGCGGCCGGCCCGCCCCTTTAGCGCTGCGGCGGAATAGCCGCCGCAGCGAAGGGGTTAACAGACAGTCACCCTCTCACCCATTTCAAAAACAAAAGAAGCCTGCAGTACCACAGGCTGTTACTAGTGGGTACAAGAGTGAGCAGTGAATGCCTGAATTGTCATGAGCTGTGCGCTAAAGTAAGCAGTTCCAAGCTTCAGTCCCACTAGTTGTTCCTAGATATCTTCAGAATAACAAAAAGCAGGTGCAATTTATCACAATGACACCCAATTTTTCAAATATGTAATACGTGAGGCAGTACTTTTATAATGCAAGACCGGATTCAGTGTTTCTAAAATAGTAATATATCAAAGAAGGACAACTGCGCACATGCAAACAGCGACATAGAGGAAGAACTGCAGTGGTACATAGAACCAGAAAGTTTAATGTAGGACTGCAGTATCACATATAACTAATGTCATAGAAGAAGGACAACAATAACGCATAGAACCAGAGACATATAATGACCACAGTGGTTCAAAAAAAACAATCGGTGTTTGTGTTAGTATGGTAAACACATCAGAAAGAACACAACAGCTCTACTGTAACGAAAGGACTACTTGAACCCATCACTAAAATCTAATGGGAACTCAAATGGGATGATGTAATCGTCCTCACAATGCCACAGCCTTGATGAACAACATAACTAAGCAATAACCAACAGTGAAACACACATGGAAACTAATGGCTGCAGAAGACTGACCCAAAGCAAACACTCTCTCTCCAACCTTCTCTCTTTAATTCTCATCATACCTTTTATGATGTTTGATCACGTGACAACTTTCAGACAGGTAAAAACTATGTGTAGCCAGATAAAAAAAAGGGTCCTCCAATGCGGATATGTGTGCTAAATTCAGATCAAACAAAATAGCAACTCAAAGGGATTAAAGTGTCTTGAAAGTGCTAATACGATTGCAGAACCTTAATATTATTAAATGCACATCCTTTAAATTCTTCATCTCCATATTGAAAACATTAAAGATGAATTATTGGGCAGATGACACTTTCATGCCCATCTCTGTCTTTCAATAGACATTGCTTACCTTCCGCTTCAAAATGTGATGTAAAATATACTCCTTCTGATAGACAATACCCATTTCTTGTGAAGTCGTCGTTTGATCCGCTCAGATGTACCCTTGTTTCATATTAGTGTTTTATTTTTGGGAGTGTTTTAGAAAGAAAAGCAAGATAAGAGCGAGGTTCTTCCTTGTACCCAACGCACACATGGAATAACACCTCACACCTGTCCTTCCTATTTAAACCAGCTTATAGAATAGCTCAGCCCACTCTTTGCTGGTTTTCTAATTTTCTCTTCACAATCTGCTCAAAACACAAATCCCTTTTCAAAAGCTGTCGGCAGAAGCAGCTTTTTAAAAAGTGTTATGTTAATTTCATGACTGTGACACTAGATAGATTTGCAAGCAACTTTTTTTTCATAAAGCTGTGAGTACGCAAATATTTTTAAGGATGTGGCAAGAGGACAACATGCAAGGTAAGCGTATAGGAATCAATTTAAGGATCTTTGACGACCTCCAACATAGGTAACACAAATAGAAAATGTCCTTGTAAATCATTTTGCATCCTTTGGTTGCATTTGAAAACACACCGTTATATTGTATAACCTCATTTGAAAGCAATCTGTGAACAGTCTGACAGACACATTTGTTAATCACATTTCTATGACATCATTGCAACAAAATGTCAAATAGAAAGTTTGCTCTATTTGTTCTTTGCATTATGTCTGATTTCCCACAACAACCAATGCAACGTTTTCACAAACTGGTGAGCTAAAGTCTCTCCAGGGTACCATTGTCTCTCCAGAGAGGCTCACTTAGACATGAGCTCAAACACAAAGCATGAAACACGGTCAATCTGCTGATAGACAGTCTTTCGAGCAATGTCGTTTAAAGTTGGATTAGGTCAGGTTTCAATTTTGATGAAGTTGTTATGGAAGGTTGCATTGAATAATGTTTTGAATGTATAAATGTTTGGATGCATGAAAGTGGTACTAGAGAGAGAATCTGCTGCAAGATACATTCCCAGCCAGGTTGAGGCATGTCTCTATTGTCTCTATTGTTCTTTCGTTACTTATTTGAAGCATTAAAGGGTATATCAATAGTAGTTGGCGGAGGCTGGGCTCAGAATATTCACACTGTCCCTGCTTCTGCTTCTCATGTTGTGATCAGTCAAGTTGTTATGATTATAGACAAATTCGAGGACTTACATTTTCTGTGACCAAAAGTTCTGTAGAGTATTGTCCCGGAGCAGAAAAAAAAACACGAGGCTAACGGGAATATAGTCTGCGATTTTGGCACAGTATCTTGAGCCAAAATATTAAAAGATACTTGTGCAATAATGGATCATCCACTAAGACCTCAAGACCGTGGCTGATAAATGTTCACACACCTCTGAGCTAAGCATGAGCGGATTTTGCGGATTGGCAATCCGCGAATTTGCGGATTTGCAAACTCGCAATCCGCAAAATCCGCGAATTCCCGCGAATTTGCGGATTTTTTTTTTTTTTTGTGTTCGCCCGTGTTTCTGCCAGTTCGCGAGGGTTTTTACAATTTCGCAATTTGCGAACTTACCTGTCGGGTCGCAAGTTTTGCGAACTTGTTGTTTCTACGTGTCCAACCTGTTTGGGACACTCTTCTTCATCACTGCCACTCTCTGTCACCACTGCCACTCTCTGACTACTCATGCCACCCTC
Organism: Lissotriton vulgaris; assembly: GCF_964263255.1. Lineage (NCBI taxonomy): Eukaryota > Metazoa > Chordata > Amphibia > Caudata > Salamandridae > Lissotriton > Lissotriton vulgaris. The sequence goes on from NC_141685.1 coordinate 1,916,274,250, forward strand.
TGGCCCACCCATGCCACCCTCTGTTTCATCACCACACCCTCTGGTTGTCCAGTGTACATTATTTTTGGCAAAGCAAAGCACACCTTCCCTGCCTCAAGTGACCTGAATTAATTTGGGGCTGATTAATGTGTCACAGAATATTTTTTTAGCTGGCACCTGCTTCCTTAGTGCGCCCTGATTAGTGATCTTTTGCACTTGCTAAGTGCTTTCATTGTTGCAAAATTAGTTACAACACCTGCCCTGCCCCAACTGACAATAATGAATTAGGGGCTGATTAATGGATTTTAACTTCCAGCCTGGCTCCTGCTTGTCTCCCTTAGCTGTAATTCAGGACCTTTGTGGCATATGTGTAACTATTCTGAGGTTCAGAGCAGGGTCACATAATAGTTGCAACTGGCAACTGAACTCTGGAGGGGCCCCTCAGGAAGCACTACAGGAAATGGCTACTAATGATGAGCCTGAACTTTTGAACCTGGTAAGTAGTTACTTTCAGTTTTGCTAAAATCGTATTTCTGCAATTTCGCACTTATTCGCGGGGCGCGAACTCACGCGAACAGTGCGAGCAGTGCGAGCAAAATCCGCTGCTCGCGGATTTGCGGATTTTTCAGGAAATTCGCAAATCTCGCGGATTGCGGATTTCCCGAAAATCCGCAAAATCCGCGAGCGGAACGGATTTTCCGCCCATGCCTACTCTGAGCAGAGTTATGGCCTAAAAAGCATTCTGCCACACCTTCTCAGGATTGGAACTATTTTTCTAGGGGACACATTTGACCCCCCACAGAATCTCCAGTAAACGAGTCTTGACCACACACTGAAAACAGGAGTCAAGGACATAAACAGATTATGCCAGACACACTTCATCCTTTTACCAATTCCTTAATAGTGCTTCTGACCCAAGGAAACAGATACAGTCGGTGCAGTATGATGCAGTTGGTGCATCATACTGCACCGAGCTCCTCCTTGACACCAGTATCACATTTTCAGCTCTGTCCTCCCTTCACCATAAAAGTAACATGATTTTACAAATGTCAACAATATTACGCACTGTAGAAGATCTAGAAGTGGGAACTTGTAACATGGGGGGGTCACATGATAGAAAATAAGTTCAGCACTAGTGCTCTCGTCTGATATATTTGCAGGTTGGTGTATTATGAGATGTGCATTAACGTCCTCTCCTCACATTACAGATAAATGCACTGGGGGTTGAAGGGTAAACGTTGGCAGGTAGATGTGATCTTTCCAATAATTCCGTAGCACCATGAGGGGTAGGATTCAAAGCAGTCCAATCGTTCTGTGCAAATATATTCTACTGCACATCAGAACATGTGGTCTAATGCTGCGAGATTTCTAACAAACATTTCCGTAAATAAATCCAGCCTAGCAGAGATGCCAGATAATGTTGGTATGCACTCATCTACCTGAACAATGAAGCAATTCTAGAAAAAAAACACATATTAAGTGAGCTACCAACCAGAATGTGCACAATGACCCCATATTACCCATCTGTCCCACAAAAAAAAGCATAAAACTTGTCATCGTGAAGCAAAACGTTGCAAGTCTTAATGTAGGCACACACAAACCACAGGGTGTGCACCGTCACCACACATTGCATTCATATAAATATGTCTGATATTTAGTAAGATACACATGTGTGCTCTCCAAGGAAGGCCACAGTATATTCCCTCAATTCATTGCCTACGGGAAAACCTTAACTTTGAAACGCACTGAAATGTTCATAAGAAAAAATTAACTATTAGGAGAACAAACAGTTGAGGACCGGAATGGACAACCTTTTAAAGCCTCCTACGCAATTCGTTTCCCTCACTAGTGTGCATGAAGTTGGTTTATCTCCTCAAATCTCAGACTCTTAGCACCCTGAGCCACAAAACATTTTCTGGATGGTTTACTTTCAGGAACATTTAATTTGTTGTTCAAATATTACCTGACGCCTATTTAAAATAGAAAAAACTTTACTTCAACTGATTTTGTTTTGATCTTCCTTCATTGTAAGTGCCTGAAGCTGCTCAATACTCGTCATAGTGTGTTAATGTTTTAGAAAAAGATGTCACCAATGCATCAGTTCTTTCATATAATTGATGACACAAGAATTGACCAACATAGGGTTATACTTCTTCAATGTTTCATAGAAAACTAACTTAAAGACTTCAGGCTCTACACAAACTCACAGCCACAGATCATGAAATGACCAAGGGCATCAATGCATTAGCTGTGGTGAGCCGATCCATCTGCAACCAGATACGTGGCAAAAGGGAACCACCAACTACTCTCTACACATGATGACAGCACTGCTTGAAATGCAGGAACAGCAAGACAAAGAGATAGCCTAGAGGACTGCAGATGATTCATCACAATGTACTCTGTCTTTGTCAGGAGGACAAGCGAATCTTCAGAAGTGTAGGAGCAGTGCATTATAGGTCTACACCAGCAATAAGGAAGTGGGGGAGTTTGAGCAAAGCATAAGGCAACCAACGGGAATCGTGCAGTAAAGTTTGAACTGTAAAGTATTCCTCTATTTTCTATTACACTAGTAAATACTCCCCTTGCCACATTCTTGTAAGTTGATATCTGTGATTAAAGGAGCACTGGAGCGATGTGCAAACTTTGAGTCCCTCTCTTCAGTAAGAAAATCACTATCAACCAAACTGTTTCTAAGGCATTACGCAGACGGCATGGTACTAATGGACCACACTAAAACGGGTGTGCAACGAACATTGGACGCATTAAACATTTATAACATCGAAAATGATTTAAGAGCAAATGCAGGAAAAAGAAAGGTAGTAATTTTCTGGAAGTATGCAAACAAACCTAAACAACAATGGAAAATGGGCGATCCGAAAACAGTAACAACACTAAATACAACTGCTTGGGGCTATGGATTATGAGCAATGGGAAGTCTGCAGCACACCCTGCATCCATCGAGTCAAAAGCCAAGGCAGTGACATATGCCCTATACAAATTGAACTCCAGACTAAGCAGCCCAACAACTGAACCCATTAGAAAGATAATAAGAGCTAAGCTACTCCCTTCAATCTCATACTGTCAACTTGTATTCCCTGCAACATTAATTAACACCATGGAACGTGCCTACTGCCGAGCATTAAAACTGATTTTTCACATACCCGCTCATGCCCGGAACATCTTGGTAGAACTCGAATTCGGGCTAAACAAACAATGATACGAACATTGGGCATCGATTGTTCGGTACTAGCGAGGGGTCTGTGCTGCACCACCGAACACAATGAAGGCTATCCTTATGGACATTTTTGTGAAAAACAACAATTCATCGGCCAATGGCCTCATAACTGCTTGCACTGATCTGCACCTTGACTTGTCCAATTGGCAGGATTTTATTTACTGTCCTGGAATTTTATAATCCAGGAACATGACATGAAGGAACTAGAGTCTTTCAGTAGCATTAGTAGGTTATTAGCTAGTTCCATCTATGACAAACTGAGACAGCCATACCTCGACTCTGCCTTAAATAAGACAGTTTTGAAGCAAATTCTGTCAGTGAGATTGATGGTATTGCCAATAAAAGATATTAACACTGGCTGGAAAACAATAGAGGCGGTCACCACTTGCAGACTGTGCCACCAGCATGAGGAATCTATGGCTCACTTGGTTTGCATATGCCACAATTTGAACTATACATGTCACACTTTATTGAAACCTCTGTTTTTTAAATATGGCATACACACCTGCATATATGCCATTAAATTGCTCTTCAATTTGGAGATTCCAATGGAACTGGCCGGATTAGCAAAATTTGCAGACCAGGTGAAAGAACTTCTAACTAAAGACTCAATCAAGGACTAGAGGCAGATCGTAGTTTTAATATAGTGTTTTTCACTGCTTTACTTGTTGCTCATTGTTTAGTGTTGCGACTATTAGATTGGTTTAACGAAATGATAACTTTGTAGATATGAATAATAGACTTGTTAAATAAAATGATTATGTTTTATCTATAACTGAATAAAGCATGCGGATGGAGAGATTTCCGCCCAGTCTCTATTGTAACAGTTTTAACTAATTGAAACAATAAACAAATTCAATTCAATTCATTATCAACTCATGTCTCGTGCCCATCCCTTGATCAGCATTGTGGAGAAGTGTGGCTCACTGGTTAGAGCAGGCAGACCCTGAAGCAGAGGTCAGACCAGGGACCAGGGTTCAATTCCCAACGCGGCAGGGTCTTGAGCTCAAATGTCCATGTCTTGATAATTCTTGCTTCGGTGCCTGACCTAATCATGGGTTCACACTCTGCAACTCTGGGCATTAAGCTTGCTTAATATCCACAACGGTCCCCTGCGGCGGGATGCCTGGCTTTCACCTTGGGGATGCCCTGTAGGGGCTATCTCACAGGGAAAAGCCAGGATGGGTTCCCAAGGCAAGCGCGGAGATACCCCTTCGGGGGTCGAATCTGGCGCTATATAAGAACATAATAATTGTGTTCTCCCCTTCATATCTCTAAACACCTCAGTCATCATCATCTTCTTTAATGGGAATTTCCCCAGATGTTAGTGTCCTGGTTGGTGCTGCATCAAATGAAAGCGTTATATCTTATTGAGGACATATAGGAAATATCATGCTGTGCTGGGTAAACACCATAAATGTGCCAATAGTATGAACTCCATGTTGATTCCTGTGTTCATTCACGTATACTGTGGTCACGCACTTTTCCTGTATGAGTAACCACTTTCAAGCATACAGCAGTGGCGGTGGCAGTGGCGGTTTTCTCCTATGCATCTCACTGACTCCCAGGCTTTAATGTACTTACCAATTCGCTATGTCAGGTTAGTGCATTACCTTAATGTCCTGTAGCTATGGAGCTGTTTTGCATCTATATAGATATTTATAAATAATTTTGATTTTGCACAACAATGGGTAAAGAAAGGTGTTTGTCACGCCTGCTTTCATGTTCCATTCGAAACCTGTATCTTTAGAGTGGAACTTGTGCATGTGCACAATTAATGTGACCGATGACATTGAGAATTACTGTAAGTTAATTTCAGATCTTGTCATTTTAAACATGGTGGCATGTCTGTACAAGGGCTATGGAAAGGCATGCAACTTCTTCTACTATTCTTACTCAATGTGGTGTAAAGGTTTTTGACTTGTATAGATATTTTGCCTTTAACATGGTGGGCTCCAGTTCACCAGACATGTCCATGAGCCTGACTTGCAATCCATATACACATGCTCGCCCCTCCTTCTTTTATCTTGCTGTCTGGTTCTCTGCCGTCATCCACCTTTATCATATTTAGATTTGAAATCGTAGCTCTTGCACCAATTATGGCATATTATTGTATAAAATATAAAAGAAGGAACTAGGGATGGCTGATTTTGTGAGCGTTAGATTTAAAGTGTTTGACAAGTTTCCGGCAGCTGGAAGGGTTTGTATTGTAATAGTCATCACACATGGCACTGCCAGGGAGCACTGTATTGTGACCCATAGCCACGCCCATTGATAATGTAATCTTTTCAAAGAGTATTTTTGAAGCCTCACATGCCTATTTTCAAAGATGTATTGCATGCATGCATGTATCAGCAACAGATCTAAATAGCTACACACTAGAAGTAGGTTGCTGTTGGAATTGGTTCTTTTTGCAGGGTCATCCCTGAACTTTTTGCCTTTCTCCTAGTCATTTTTCTGACATGGTTTTGGTGGTTCCAGGACTCTGGGCACATTAGCACTGCTGTCCAGTGTAAAGTATGTGTGCTCTCTGTGGAAAACATGGTAAGGTTGGTCTACACCTGTTTGGCGTATTTAATTTACCTGTCAATCCTTTGTAAAGTGTTATCTCAGATCCCCAGGGCCAGTAAATTAATTGCTACTAGTGGGCTTGGAGCGCCGATTGCGCCACCCACCAAAGTAGCCTTTCAAGCCTGTCTCAGGCCTCTGCCATCGCAGGGCCTGTGTGTGCAGTGTTACTGCCACTGTGATGTGACACCTAAAGTGTGTGCCATGTCTGTGACCACCATTTTACTGCATGTCAGGCACCCCTAAGGTAGGCCCTAGCTAGTCCTATGGGCAGGGTGCATGGTAGGTAAAAAGGTAGTACATTTACCTTAAGTGTGTGACATGTCCTAGTAGTGACAAACAGCCATTTTGGTTTCTCACTGCTGTGAGGCTGCCCTCTCATTGGAGTGCATTTGGGATTCCCTGATAAGTGCTTCAGTGGTAATTCCTGATATGAGAGGAGCGGCGTGGTCAAGTTTGGTATGTTTGGAATAGTAATAATAAATGCTGCGCAATGGTGTGCACAGATTTATTATCACTATTTTAGAAATTCCACTTTTAGAAGTTGGCATCTCTGTGTGCTTTGTGTCTGCCTGCCTGATGTGTATTGCATATCTGACTCTGGAGTAACAGGGGCTGGTGAGGTGTGTGGCTCCAGGGAGGGCAGGGTGAGTCAGCGCTAGGTTTAATGGAAGATCTGCATTTGGATCTGCATTTGGAGTAGTGGGATGAGTAGTCCCCTGACACTGAATAGGTCTGTGACTGCCTAGGTGAAGGCTGGGTCCGCCCCCCTGGGGTGTGTCTGATGACCAAGCCCCCACCTGATAAAGGGAAAGAGGAGCCCTGTAAACAGAGTGCTCCAATCCCCCCAGTTGAGACTGGTTACCCCAAGCCCTGTGCCAGGGCAGACAAAGAGAAATGTGCTATAAATATTGGTGCTGTGATCCCATGTAAGTGCGCTTCCTTGTGCTACTTGGGGACGTGCTGCTGCTGGGCCGCAGGGGGAACCGCAATGAGGGACCGCCTCCCTGCCGGAGGGTACTGTGAGCTGGCCTGTCTGGGCCCAGTCTTTGCCCTGAAACTTTGACTGAGGGCCTTGTGAGCACTATATATCTCTCCCAGGATGGGGAGAGTGTTGGTGCCCTGCAGTGCGACGCTGTGACCTGTCTGAAGGGAATACCAGCATGGGGATTCCCCCACACTTCCGGGAGTAGCTGGAGCCCACCCTGCATTTGTGCATTTTTAAGGGGGGAGCCTATGCCGCTCTTTGGTGTTTATTTAAGAGCGAGAGCCCACACTGCACTGTCGATGCCTGGGGGAGCAGGAGCCCACCCCACATTGTTGTTTTCTGAAAGGCAGGAGCCTACCCTGCACTGTTGTGCTGAAAAAGCCCCCCGCTGCAAAGCGACCCGGAAGTCAGGCAAGTCCACCTGACTGAGGGAGAAGCTCCGCATCAGAGATAGAAGCCTAGGGCCAGACGTGCCATCGCTGGAAATCAGGCTTTGCATGGCAGGAAGAGGGGCATTCAAGGCCCAAAGAAGGAGTCAGGCGATTGCGGCTAGCCGGAAGAAAGGACTGCCGGAGTGGACAACAGATAGCGGTTGCCTGGTCCGGGGCGGGGTCCCATGCTGCGGAGAGAGCCCTGCATTCATCCAAAGGTCTGACGCCTGTCCCTGAAATTGTTCAGCCCCCAAGGAATCCTGAGTGGGGCTGAGCCTCTTTTTTATGCCTCCAACGGGGCCACGGCGTTGAGACGTCCTTCTAGATTTTGCCCTGCCAGCAAGTCCCGTTGAGTGGGTCTGGCGGTAGAGCCCTGTTGGTACAGGCGGGTACTTGGGCTGAGATTTCCCCAAAGAGGAGCCCCGGTAAGGAGGGGCTCCCCAGGCACTGTTGGTGCCAGTGCTTATTGGCACAGCTGCCCCGCCGGATAACGGGCAGCTGCAACATGGGGGCAATTGTGTTTGCAGAGCCCTGGAGTGGAGCTCAAGAGGCACTGCGGTGCCAAGGGTGATTCCACAGCTGCCCCGCCAGACAGCGGGTGGCTGAAAAGTTGGTGGCATGGTTTCTGGTCTCTAGAGAGATCCAGGTGGATCACACCCTTGCCCCATTTTCTTGTGCTGACCTGATGGGCCTGAACCCGGCTGCAAGTGGCATCTTAGCACCCTGACATTTCAGGACAAAGGGTATTTGAGTCCCAGAGAAGGCCAGTTGGCCCTGGGGTAATTTTGGGTACCGGTTGGGTGTAAGTCCCTAAAGAAAGGAGTAATGCAGTTATATCAAATGTGATGTATGCATCTGTGAGTGTTACTACAGTGCACTTCAGTAATGTGATTTATGCATAATGTGTATATGCCTAAGGTGATGCAGACATAATGTTTTTATGTTGCTAATGCAGACTACAGTATTTTGCCAGTAGTTACTGGTTGTGTTTTATATTTGCTACTTGTGTTTTATGGTGGTTCTGACAGTGGCCTGATTGGCCCTGTCATATATATAACCCACTGTAACTTACTACCTGGTGCCAGTCGGCACAGTGAATATGTGTGGTTATGATCTAATGTGTTTCGGATAATACAAAGTTTATTTTTTTTATATAACCTTGTAGGGAGTTTCTTTTGTGGTGTGTCTAGTGTGTTGCTGCTGTGTGAGTGTGTTGCAAAAACGCTTTACACATTGGCTCTGGGATAAGCCGGACTGCTCACCCCACTACCATCCAGGCATAGGCCTAAACAACTCACCGTTCCTGGAACTAGTGCAGGGAAGGAAGATTGTATTCTCCTTAATGCCCGTTCGCTCGTCAAAAACAATATTTGGTTTAGGGAATTTATATCAGATAGGAAGCCTTCCCTGGTCTTCGTTACTGAAACCTGGGCAAAGGACTCTTCCGGTCCAGATCTCATTGAAGCAATCCCGGAAGGATATTGCTTGGCTCGACAAGATAGACTGGGCCGGGTGGGAGGAGGGCTAGCAATTCTTTATAGGGATCATTTCCACTGTCACACTGTTGCTATTACTGACCCAAAGGACAGCTTTCAAGCACTCTCCTTTTCTATAAAAAGTGGCCATAGAGCCCTCCTTAATGGAATCCTGGTATACCGCCCTCCTGGCCCAAGAACTGATTTCGGGCAATGGCTGCTCCACGCCCTAGAACCCTTTTTTGGTCAAAAAGATTTTACGATTCTAGGAGATTTTAATTTCCATTTAGAAAGGCATGACATCAAGGATACCATCTCCCTGTTGGATGTCATGTCAGCTTGTGGCTTTGACCAGCGGGTTAACGGGGCTACTCATCGAGCTGGGCATACGCTCGATGGAATCTTTTCCAATGATGAAAGGTTGTTTATTAAGGACTCTATTCCTCTGTCATGGTCTGATCATCTGGCCGTTACATTTGAGCTAAGCTGTCCGCGCATATATGCGCCCATAAATATACCCAGCAAACAAGAACTTCGTAGGAACTATAAGGATATCTCAAACAGTTCCTTCTCCCCGTGGGCATCTAATTTGTGTTCATCTCAGGAAGAAAGTGTTTCTACAGCTGTTATGCAGTTTGAAAGAACCATGACTGAGGCACTAGATGAATTAGCCCCGTTTCAACCCGGCCGTCGTGCCAGGAAAAGGCCCTCAGCCCCTTGGTTTTCGGAACACCTCAGACTCCTGAGACAGGAGGTAAGGAGACAGGAGTGCCTTTAGCACTCTGGATGGGACCAAAAAGATAAGGAAGCTCACAAGATCTTGTTGAGGAAGTATAAGGCTGAAATCATAAAAGCCAAACAAGAGCATTTTACGAACTTGACAACTTCACTGTCCTCCCCAAGAGAGCTCTTTAGGGTTGTAGATTCACTTATAACCCTCCAAACCCCAGATCCTGTAGTAGTGTCCCAAGAGCTTTGTAACAACATCGCCTCTTTCTTCCAGGCAAAAATATTAGATATCTACTCTGCCTTGGAGCTGCAAAAATCTCTTATGAGTGGGCCCCCTGCTTTAGGGGCTATGGATCTCGCCCCGGCTGAAAAACCCTTGGGAATTTTAGATTCCTTCCCCCCTCTTTCTTTAGAGAATCAGGACAGCCTCCTTAATAAAACTAAATCAGGCTCTCCTTTGGATGTGTGCCCCCTCAGGATCCTTAAACAGTGCAGGGAAACTCTCCTGCCTCCTTTGGTGGATATCATGAACAGAGCCATGAGAGACGGCCTCTTCCCCACCCAATGGAAAAGTGCGGTGGTGAAACCTCTTTTAAAAAAGGCCTCCCTGGATCCGTCGGTCTTAAAAAACTTCCGGCCCATTTCACTACTTCCAGCTCCAGCAAAGATGTTAGAAGCGCATCTTAATACGCATCTTGCCGCTTTTGTAGAGAGCTCGGACTGTCTTGACTCCTCTCAACATGGCTTCAGGAGGGAACACAGCACTGAGTCGGCCCTCACCATAGTGTTGGATAATATCTGCACTCGCGTTGATGAGGGCCAGACTACCCTGCTGATCCTTCTAGATCTGACGGCGGCCTTAGATACCCTTTCTCCCTCAGTATTAACATCTCAGCTGAGGGAGATTGGGGTGCAAGGTGCAGCTCTAGATCTACTCACTTCTTTCCTCAATCACCGAGTGCAAAGAGTGAAGTTGGGGGAGTACCTATCTCCATCCCTTCCTGTGCAATGTGGGGTCCCCCAGGGGTCGGCCCTTAGTCCGACCCTATTTAACATCTATGTGACCCCACTTACCAGGCTTATTAGATCTTATGGGATGGAGATAGTTTCCTATGCGGATGACACCCAGATCCTTGTCTCTCTCTCCCAGTCTAGCGTCCCGACTGCCTCCAATTTTAGATTTTGTATGGAGGCAGTCGGTCAATGGATGATCCTTAACTCGCTGAAATTAAACGGAGAGAAGACGGAGGTGATGGTGTTTGGAGGGAAAGATGACGTATGGTCATCCTGCTGGTGGCCAGACTTATTAGGAGCCTGTCCCACCCCTACCTCCTCTGCAAAAAATCTCGGGGTTATGATTGATCCTGCCCTTGACATGGGTAAGCAGGTCAGCAGAACCATCTCCACCTGCTGGGGCATTATCCATGTCTTGAGGAGGATCAGGCATTACTTATCCCTACAGGCAAGGAAACAGCTTGCTGTTGCCCTCATCGGCTCCAGGATGGACTACTGTAATGAGCTGTATGCGGGAATGAATAAGAGTCTACTGCAGCGCTTGCAGGTAGTCCAGAATGCCGCTGCCAGGTTTCTCCTGGATCTTCCTAAACGCACCTCAGCCACAGCGGCCAGAAAGCTGCTAATTGGCTTCCTGTCAAGGACCGTATTCACTTTAAGACCCTATGCATGACATACAGGGCTTTGGCTAGAAACAGCTCCACTGGTGTAGGATCCATCCTGTCCGGCTACACTCCCTCTAGGGATCTGCGATCCTCTGGCAGACTCCTGCTATCTGCCCCCCGTTTTAGGAGAGCGAAATGGGGTGGCAGGGCTTTCTACACTATGGCGCCCAAGTGGTGGAATGCACTCCCACTGGAAATAGGATCCCTACCCACTCTTCAGGCATTCAGAAGTGCTTTGAAAACACATCTCTTTGTGCAAGCGTATCTGTAGTGATGTAGCGACTACTTTTATGATTTGTTTTGTTAGGCGCCTTGATGCCTTCGGGTTATTGTTTGAGCATTATACATTTTATTCAATCAATCAATCAAGCTACCAAGGGGGTGAGCAGGGGTTATCTTCAGCGTGTAACTCCTTTGCCCTGACTAGAGTGGTGGTTTCTGCCTGGCTTAGGCGCATTCCCCAGCCAACCAGAAATCCCATATCTAACAGTTGTACACTAGCAAGCACACGTAAAGAAGCAGTGGAATGGAAAGAGAGGACTGAATAGACATTTGGATGGTAGACAATCTGGTGCCTTCTGTATCGCTTAACCACCCTTGGTGAAAATGAAATTTGATGTACAGGAAAGATTACTGTCTGCACATCTTCTGTACTTGATCTCACATTGCAGAAATCATTTGTCGTTTAGAAGGCACAGTTGTGGATACAAATTTATTATTTTCTTCACATATTCAACAGTACAATTCAGAATGATAATTTATGTAATACTTCCATAAAACATACTCAGATTATCATATATACTAAATACTACATATTCATGCCCAAACTATCTCTTTGCAAATCATTATTATCAGGTGCATTGTCTGAACTAAAGCAAACAAGGAGTCTAACTTCCAGGATGCAACACTTTGTTACATCAAAAGCCGGTACAAAAGCGTGGGTAAAGACTAATCAAGTCTTTGCACTGGGGCAGTGTCATAAAAAATATAACGCAAACCAGCACTAAAACCTTGAATTAGTATGCACTTCTGTTAGAAAGGGGGGTCTGTAGTTGGCAGAGGTAGGTACCTTTGTCAAAATAGGGACTCTTGCTCCTAGTCAGGGTAAGGGAGATACACACTTTAGATGACCCTGCTCACCCCCTTGGTAGCTTGGCATGAGCAGACAGGCTTATCCCAAAGGCAATGTGTAAAGTATTTGTACCAACACTCACAGTAGCGCAGTGAAAACACCACAAATGGACACCACACCAGTTTATAAAATGAAATATCTTTATCTAAACTTCACAAGATCAAAATGACAAAATTCCAACATACACAGTTAAAAATACGACTTTCAAAAGGTTTCAAGAATTTGTACAATAGAAAACTATAGATGCGTAACTTTTACACAAAGTACTTGAGGTTGTGTCAAAATTCACAAGGCCAAAAAGCTGCAGAGATGGGAAGTGTCAGAAACACAAAGCAATGTGTCAGTTCCTGAGACCTTGGGGAGGCGATGCAACAGTTCTGCTGCACGCAGAAGAAGTGATGCATCAAGTTCAGTCTGTAGGGGGAAGTGATGCATCGATTCAGAGATGATTCTGGTCCACGAAGGATGCATCATGAAGACTTGCCGCACAGGTATGAGGCGTGGAAATCCGGGATGCATCGGCGGTCGATGCGGCAGCATCGATTGATGCTGCATCAGTTTTCTTCAGCCGTGATCCCTTGATTCGTTGATTCTTGCAGCAGCGACAGGTACTGAGTCAATTTTCTCAGCTGCTCAGCAATGCGTGAAAATTCTTCTTGCGCCGTGGAGATGCATCGGAAAAACATCCGCAAGAAGAGTGTTGTGTCGATTTATGCAGTTCTTCAAGTTACAGCAGCAGAGTTCAAGGGAGCTGGGGGTAAAGTCTTTGTGTCCCTGAGACTTCAGAACAGGAGGCCAGCACACAATTGCCCTTGGAGGTCTCCTTCAAGAAGGGAACACAGCACACAGCAAACTCTTTCATCCTTCCTTGGCAGAAACAGAAACTGCAGGCCAACCCCACACAGCACACAGCAAAGGGACAGTACTTCTCCTCAGTCTCTCCATCTCTTCTCTCTGTCAAAGGGTCTGCTTGAAATCCCAGTCCAAACCAGTTCTGTCCTCACTGGTGCAGCATGACCACAGGGGGTGGAGACAGCATTGTGCAAGGGAGACAGGCCCTATTCAGGTACAGGGATAATCTCCTGCCACCACTCTAAATGCATATCAGGCCTATTCAGGTGCTAATGAAAACTCCTCCCACTACTATGAATGCAGCCCAGGATTGTCTCATTCAGGAACGGCAGGACACACATCAACCCGCCCCTCCGGTGGTGGTGTGACAGGATGCGTCTCCTAGTGCCTATCAATCAAATACCAGATGCTCAATACACAAACAGACAGAGGCACACAGAATGCTTAAACAAGAAAATGCCTACTTTCTAAAAGTGGCATTTTCAAACACACAAATTAAAAACCATATTTACTAAAAGATATGTTAAAAAATTCTAAGTTCAGAGAGCCTAAACTTTATTTCTCTAACTTGTCCCAATGTGAAGTTATATTTATACGTTGTTTTGAATAAACTCTCATTCTATCTTATGGGGCAAGATAGCCTTTCAATAGTGAAAAACTAAATTGCCAGTATTTCACTATCAGGACACACCACAAACACCAGTATAATTTCTATCTTTTAAATACATGGCACCTTGCCCAGTGGGGTACCTTGGGCCTTCCGTAGGGGTGCCTTACATGTAGAAAAAGGGAAGGTTAGGGCCTGGCAAGTGGGTGCACTTGCCAAGTCGACATTGCAGTTAACAACTGCGCACAGACACTGCAGTGACAGGTCAGAGCTACCTTTTCAGGGCTACTAATGTGGGTGGCACAATAAGCGCGGCCCGCCCACTAGTAGCATTTGATTTACAGACCCTGGCAAACTCAGTGCACTTTACTAAGGGCTTATCAGTAAATCAAATATGCAAATCATGGATATCCAATCATGTTCACAATTCACACAGAGAGCATATGCACTTTAGCACTTAAAAGCAGCGGTAACGTGCCCAGCATCCCGAAACCAACAACAACAGGTCAGGAAATAATAGGAGGAAGAAGCAAAACATTTGGGGATAACCCTGCAAAAAGGCCCAAGTTCAATAAAACCCTCTTTCAGCCTAAAGCCAGGGTAGCCCAATCCATACCTTGATGGGCTTCCCTGCTTGGGGCGATAGAACATTTAACCTGGCCAGCAATAGCAAGGGTCTATTTCCGTTCTACGCTTTCATGAACCTAGTTGGATCCCTCTAACCATACTCCCAGTGCCTACTTAGCTGACCCATGGGGAACCCTGCTCCTCATTGGTGGACTCCATCCGTGCAGCGCCTAAGCTTACTCTGCTCACAGGTGAGTACCAACAGGCAGACAGTACACACTTGGCCAACACAGTGATATGCCCATTCCACTCCTGGGGTGTGACTCCTGTCCCTCTCTCAGGGGCAACTCTGTCCACCAGGACAACAAGCACTAGTGGTAATTGGCAGCTGGCAGTGATGAGAGCCAGGCCTCAGGCACTTCTCAGTGCAAATACTGGGCTCGTTTTTATGAAGGGGCTCCTCATGGGATGGATAGCGGCTTTCCCATATGGTCGCCTATTTTTTGCACAAAATCCTATTTACTAAAAAAGGTAGACAGGGTTTTGTACCAACAGTTTAATCCTCCTTGGGACAAGCAGAACATTTGAAAAAAAATGTCTTTTCTCAACCGTTTCTAAATTTGCTTAAGTGCTGTAATGTTCATCACACATGTAAAGTTTGAAAAGTTTTAACCTTTGTCTAAGCATCGTATTTTGTACAGGAGCGGTAGCTTTTCAGTACAAAACTTAGGAAAGACAGCACACATTTGAACTGTGGTGCATAGGGAGTGTGCACAAGCAGCCTAATGTGCACCAGCACGGAGGATATAACCGCAATGCCATATTGACATAGATATAGATATGGTGATGTTCTGCTGTGTCCTTCTCATGCAACCCAGCACAGCAACTTTGCATGCTGCACTACATTGCATCATTTCTAAGTTAATTTGACCCTAGATGTCTAGTACAATCAGGTGTCGTGATAGATTAATACATTCCTATATAAGCAACTAGTATAACAAGCCTTTGGCTTGTGTGCATGGTTGTCAGCATATGTCCACGTGCACCTTTTTGCTGGTCCATGTGCATGAGTGTCTAGTAACATTGGTCTCAGAGTTCATGGGTTTTTCAAGGTATGCTTCTCTGTGTGCATATGTGAATGATCTACTCGAGATCCATGACAGCCTCCTCGTGGTCATAGTGTACTTTACAAATACACAGAACATATCATGTCAGTGTCTGAGTGAATGCAAGATATATGATATTGTGTGGCCAAACCGTGTTTGTCTGTGTGCAGGTGTGTATGTTTTGTAAAAAAAAATTCAAACCTATTGGCTTTGTCAATTCATGTGATTTTTGCTATTTAATACAATGTTTGCTTAGCTCTAGAGAACAACCGAGCCATGCAATACTATCTCAGATAGCATTTTAGGCCAGTAGCATTGCATTGCATTTGATACTTTCAATCAAACTTGAGTCTGAGGCTGCCCGATGGAGTGCTGACGTGTGAAAGAGGGATAGTACATGAAAACTCACATTTGTGAGACATAAAGCAAACTTGGCAGTTAAATTAGGGCAGTGTACTGTTCTCTCTTTAAGCAGAAAGAGGATAAAACATATTTAAATATTCTTTAGCAATTTAGCTATTTAGGATGCAAAGTCCTTCCTTATAAACCCGGTAACTTAACCCCAGGTCTAAACTTGACGTGCTTAGTGATATCCAGTTCATTAGTATCATATTTCTCACACAAAGTACACATAGGTCACAACCTAAACGCACACCTTTGATATCTAGAACAGATAATTTCGAGAACCACACTCCAAAGCAAGAGACAAAGGTCACATTTGGGGTTCGTTTACATCCATAGGCAATGTAAAAAGAAAGTTGTTATGTTGTGCTTTCTCTTATTTCTTGTGTATTGCTTTAAGGCTCGTGTTAGAGCGAGCCACTCTGTAGAATGCCATTGCTCCTGTAAGCTCGTATTCTATGTTGGAGCAGTTGAAGCCTTCCTGAGCTACTGTGCAGCTGTGCTTCCTGGCTCCACCTGTTTTATCCTTTATCTCAAATAAATCTTATGAGATCAAATCTGCCTCCACCTCTACTTTACAATTGGCGACGAGGATGAGATCGACACCCTGCAACCTACAGCCTCGTGAGGATTTTTTTTTTTTCTTCGTCTAACAAGAAGAAAAGAGAATCGCTTTAAAGAGAATTATTTTTTTTTTCTCTCTACTATCATCCGAGCCATCTACATTTCAACGGATATCAAAAGCTTCTGGGTTCGTATATTTTTCTTTTACTGTAATGAAGACTTACTGACTTTCAGGCTCCGGATGGTCGCGCATGCCGGCATCTTTCAATCGGGAGCTGAATTCCAAGCTCGATCTCCCGACGCGCGACCACGGACTGCCATACGTCAGTCAGGCATTCTTTGTTTAATCGCGTGATGACACAATCGCGCTAGGTCACGTTGCGTGACCCTACGTGGCGGCCATTTTGGATTGGTCGTGAAGTTCTCGGAGGTTCAGTTACCGAGGCTCAGTCACCGAGGCAGATTTATAAAAAAAAAAAAAAAAAGAAAGACAAACGAACATTAATGAACCAGCGCTAATCCAGCCTTTGGCTCACACTATTGAGTGACAATTCTTTCAACTAAGGAGGGTGAATATAAACAGGTGAGACTGTCGGGGCACTTGTTTTCTTTTTAATTACGAAGTGTATTATTTTAAAAATGAGGTGCTATTGAATAAGCCCTTTTTACGTATTCTATATATATGGATTCTGGGGATCAATCTCAAAGTGAAAGCGGTTCTGAAGAAGTAATGGCTCAACAAAGTTTTGTTATTAGTCCCCTACAACCTTTTTGGTCTACTGGTTCACAACCAGACATGAAGTGGGTGGAATGGAAAGAATATTTTAATAATTATATATGTGCAATTGACGAGAATGCTAAAATGAAACCGGAGCAAAAGAAAAGAATACTTCTACATTCTTTAGGTCCTAAAGGATTAAAAACATATTCACGTATGCAGAAGTTAGCTGATGCTGATTCAAGTGAATTTGACAATGCCATTGCGGATATGGACAGATATTTCGCACCTAAAGTCTGTATAGGTGTAGTGAGACACAAATTCTTCCAAAGAAAACTGAAAAAGGATGAATTGGTTGATGAATGGGTTGATGACCTTAAAAAACTTGCTATTGACTGTAAGTTCGGTGACCTGCATGACGAACTTATCCGAGATCAATTGGTTATGCACAACGACAATTCTCCGATTCAAGATCGCCTTTGGGTAAATGGCGATGCACCTCTTGACGATGTACTTGCGATAATGAGGAAATCGGAAATGTCGGGGAGATGTGCTACTGTAGTTAAAGATACTGTTAAGGATTCAGACAAGGCATCATCTGCTGTCTTCAAAATCCAAGGAACACCAAAATATCAGAATAAGCAAGTTCAAAACAAAAACTTTGGTCAACCTTTCAAGAATCAAGGAATGGATAACAAGATGGAAGATAAAAGGTGTTACCGTTGTGGTCGCAGAGAACATATGGCTTACTACAAGTCATGCCCTGCCCTACGGAAAAAGTGTAGTGTTTGTGGTCTCATAGGCCATTTTAGCAAAATGTGCCGCAGGCGTACTAACGTCAAATGTATTTGGAATGAGGATGTGTGTGTTAATGAAAGTAGTGAAGAAGAGGATGGTTGTGTAAAGAATGTGAGAGGAAATTACATGTTGAACATTACTGAGGAAGGCAATTACATGTTGAACATTACTGATGAAGCTATGGAGGGCAAACCTATCTGTGAAGTCTCTTTAGGTGGTGTTAAAGTTAAGGTATATGCAGATTCGGGATCTCCATATACGATTGTCAACGAAGAGATATGGAAAAAGAATTTCACACAGAAAATAGGTGATAAGTTAAATGCCTCAGATGTTAGTCCTGTGAGTTATACAGGTGGAAGAATTGACCTTTTGGGTTTCAGATGGCTCACCTTCATATTTAAAGGTAGGGTGACCAGGGGCAAGTTATACATAGCCAAAAAAGGTGTGCACCTGTTTCAACGCATTTTTTACAACGCACTACTTTTACAACGCATCCATTACAACGCGGATACTGTTACAACTCATGTTTTTAAAACGCATTTTTTTACAACGCAGGTACCCTTACAACGCATACCATTACAACGTAAGTATTGGTAAGTATATGGTTATATTTTAAATGTTATATGTTTTGGGTTAAGGGGTATTTTTAGGGGTTAGGGTCAGTTTTGGGTTTTAGGGTTAAGGGGTATTTTTAGGGTTCAGGGTCAGTTTTTGGTTTTAGGGTAAAGGGGTATTTTTAGGGTTCAGGGTCAGTTTTTGGTTTTAGGGTAAAGGGGTATTTTTAGGGTTCAGGGTCAGTTTTGGGTTTTAGGGTAAAGGGGTATTTTTAGGGTTCAGGGTCAGTTTTTGGGTTTTAGGGTAAAGGGGTATTTTTAGGGTTCAGGGTCAGTTTTGGGTTTTAGGGTAAAGGGGTATTTTTAGGGTTCAGGGTCAGTTTTGGGTTTTAGGGTAAAGGGGTATTTTTAGGGTTCAGGGTCAGTTTTGGGTTTTAGGGTAAAGGGGTATTTTTAGGGTTCAGGGTCAGTTTTGGGTTTTAGGGT
Source organism: Lissotriton vulgaris (assembly GCF_964263255.1). Lineage (NCBI taxonomy): Eukaryota > Metazoa > Chordata > Amphibia > Caudata > Salamandridae > Lissotriton > Lissotriton vulgaris. The sequence goes on from NC_141685.1 coordinate 1,916,293,120, forward strand.
AAAGGGGTATTTTTAGGGTTCAGGGTCAGTTTTGGGTTTTAGGGTAAAGGGGTATTTTTAGGGTTCAGGGTCAGTTTTTGGGTTTTAGGGTAAAGGGGTATTTTTAGGGTTCAGGGTCAGTTTTGGGTTTTAGGGTAAAGGGGTATTTTTAGGGTTCAGGGTCAGTTTTGGGTTTTGGGGTAAAGGGGTATTTTTAGGGTTCAGGGTCAGTTTTGGGTTTTAGGGTAAAGGGGTATTTTTAGGGTTCAGGGTCAGTTTTGGGTTTTAGGGTAAAGGGGTATTTTTAGGGTTCAGGGTCAGTTTTGGGTTTTGGGGTAAAGGGTAAAAATAAATTAAATTTAATTATAATTTAAATTATTTATTAGCAAATAAATTAAATTAAATTACTTTGCATTATTTTTGGGGTTGTGGGTCAGTTTTGAGTTTTTGGGGTACAGGGGTACAGGGTAAAAATAAAGTAACATTTATTTACATTAAAATTAATTTACGGAAATTAAATTATTTAAAATTACATTAAATTATACTTTTAAAATTAAGTTACTATTATATTATTCTACTTAATATATACTTACCAATACTTACGTTGTAATGGTCCGCGTTGTAAAGGTACCTGCGTTGTAAAAAAATGCGTTGTAAATACCTGCGTTGTTACATGACCCGCGTTGTAAAAACTGCGTTGTAACAGTATGCGGAGTAAAAGTCCGCGTTGTTACATCATACATCCGCCAAAAAAGGACCTTCTGTTCTGGGGTGGTATGACCAGAAGAATCTTCATATCATCGTAGACCCTAATAGCAAGGAGAAGGTGCTAGTTGTAGATGAGTGCAGCATGTTGGAAGATATTTTGAAGAATACATTTGCCAGCGTGGTAAGCGGACAGTTAGGCAAGCTTAAGGGTTTTGAGCATAGAATCATGCTCAAAGGAAATGCACAACCCAAAGTGCATAAAGTTAGGCCTATTCCTCTGTTGATAAGAGACGAAGTCAAAAAAGAAATTCAGGGTCTATTAGCTAAGGGTGTTATCGAAGAGGTAGACTCTTCAGAGTGGATTAGTCCAATAGTCGTAGCGAGGAAACCCAACGGTAAAATCCGTTTATGTATTGATTTACGCCATCTTAATCAAAATATTGTGATTGAACGTTTCCCCTTGCCCAAAATTAATGAAATGGTTTCCTCCTTAAGGGGAGCGGCTTGGTTTTCCACAGTAGACCTTTCCGCTGCCTACCACCAGGTAGTCTTAGAACCTGAGTCTAGGCATCTAACAGCCTTCATCACACCATTTGGCTGTTTTCAATTTATAAGGATGCCATTCGGCCTTGCATCAGCCGCGGCAGTGTTTCAACGCTTAATGCACAAATTATTTGGAGATATGGATGGCATTTGTTTTTTTCAGGATGATGTTCTAATTGCTGGCACTGATAGAGAAGATCATGACACGAAGTTGTGGAAAGTTTTTAACACACTTAGTTCTGCTGGGTTGACTGTTGAATTGTCTAAATGCAAATTTGGTGAAAGAAGTGTTTCATATCTTGGCCATATAATTAGTGAGGAGGGCGTCAGACCAAAAGCTTCACTAATAGAGAGTATTGTTACCTCACCTGCACCTGATTCTAAGGAAGGAATCAAATCCTTTTTGGGAATGGCTGAGTATTGTGCCAAGTTCATCAAGGACTTTGCTTCAAAGGTATATAACATCAGATCCTTACTGAAGAAAAATGTGAAATTTGAATGGACTAAAGAGTGTGAGAAAGAGTTTTCTGAAATCAAGTGGGAGTTGCAGAAAGTGTGCGCTTTGTCTAGTTTCGACCCTAATTTGGATTGTTGTCTGACAACTGATGCAAGCGACAAGGGTTTGGGCGCAGTCTTGTCACAAGTGGATGAAAAGGGTAAAGACAGAATCATCTTATTTGCATCCAGAGCTTTGTCACCTGCTGAAAGCAGATACCCTATTATAGAAAGGGAAGCTTTGGCTTGCGCTTGGGCTTTAGAACACTTTCGCGCATTTGTTTGGGGGAAAATGGTTCACATTAGGACTGATCACAAACTGTTGGTCCACCTTTTATCCACTGATGGCACTGCCACTGCTTCTGCTAGGTTGGCAAGGATCTCTATGCGCATGAAAGAATACATTTACAATATCACATATGTACCAGGAAAAGACAATGTTGTTGCTGATTGTCTGTCAAGACTCCCTTCCCCCCTGGAAGAATGTGTTGATGACCCTTGGGGAAACGTTAGTGTGGCGTTTATACACGATTCTGGGTTCCCGGCCATTAGCAGGGAGGATTGGTTAAGAGAACACAATGCAGATAAGGAATTAGTAGAGGTCTCAAAGTTTATTTGTCACGGCTGGCTGAAAGACAGATTTTTATCTGGCACTGTGAAGCCGTTTTGGGAGGTACGTTCTGAATTATCATTTGAGAAAGAGGTTCTACTGAGAGGGGACAGGATTGTTCCACCTTCTGGGTTAAGGAAAAAGATCCTAGAATTATGTCATGAGGGGCATTTTGGTATAGTAAGGACTAAGTTATCTGTTAAAAGTTTGTTTTGGTGGCCAAAAGTCGACAGTGAAGTGGAGACTTTTGTCAGAGGTTGCCCTGTTTGCAGTTCCGCAGACAAATCCTTGTGGACTTTGAGACCAGCTATGAGTGATGGACTCATTCCTAGCATGCCTTGGGAAACTATCGCTGTGGACATATTTGGTCCTGTAGGGGACCCGAAGGAATATGGTTTGGTTGCCATTGATCTGTTTACCAAGTGGCCTGTAGTTAAATTTGTGGATAGAGTGGATACTCAGGCTGTGTTGAAGTTTTTAGATAACATTTTTATAGTGGAAGGTTTACCCGTTAATATCTTAACGGACAATGGTGTACAATTCTTGTCCAAAGTTGCTAAAGATTATTTTGTGAAGTGTGGTATTACACACAAAACGACCTCATTGTACAATCCTAGCAGGAATGGAACTGTTGAACGCTTCAATAGAGTGATTAAGGGCATTTTGCAAGCTGCAAATTACAAAGGTTTGGATTGGAAATTGGAAATACAAAAAGCTGTGTGGTCTTACAAAGTGACCTTAAATAACTGCACAGAAGTTTCCCCCTTTGTGATGATGAGAGGTAGGCTACCTAGGTGTAAGTTTAACCCTAGCTGGTTATTCAAAGATAGTGTCCAACAATGGTCACCTGTTGAGGTCAAGAAAAATTTGGAATTGTGCATGACAGGAGTAAGGCTTACTATATCAGCGCCATAGTGTGAAAGATGTCATTGTAAAAACTGGAGATTGGGTCAGGATTAAAAAACCTTACAAGGTCTTGAAAGGTGAGAATAAATTTGATTCGCCTAAACAGGTTCTTGAAGTTCTTAGGAACTCAGTCAGGTTAAGTGATGGAAAAGTTTGGAACCTGAAAGATGTGGCTTTGGATATTTGTCAAAATCATGATGAGAGCAAAATCGTGAAAGGCAAACTTACTGATTTTGATTGGGTTGAGGATTACTTTCATGGCAGCAGTTTGCAGTCCCAACTTGCGCCTAGTATTTCTCTGCCTCAATTAAGGGAGGGGGATGGGGTAACCGATTCTCCTGTTTCTCCTGACTGTCAGATCAATGAATTCTCACATAAACCTTGCCATGCTGAACGTGAACCCAGCTCTGTTGACACCAGTCACGTGCGTGATAATGTGACTTCTTTCCCCAATGTAAGTTCCTCTTCTGTTAGTAGTGACACTGTTTCAGCACCCACATTACCTGCTGTTAAAGTTTCCAATAGGACGCGAGTGTTGCCTTGTTGGCTAAAGAATTACGTTAAGTAGTTTATTAGTTTTCATTTTGTTTTTCTTTTCCCCTTCCTTTTATTCCCTTGTCACTTCCCTTGGAGTTCCTTTTGCTTTATTATTGTGAGGGGGGGGATGTGTTATGTTGTGCTTTCTCTTATTTCTTGTGTATTGCTTTAAGGCTCATGTTAGAGCGAGCCACTCTGTAGAATGCCATTGCTCCTGTAAGTTCGTATTCTATGTTGGAGCAGTTGAAGCCTTCCTGAGCTACTGTGCAGCTGTGCTTCCTGGCTCCACCTGTTTTATCCTTTATCTCAAATAAATCTTATGAGATCAAATCTGCCTCCACCTCTACTTTACAAAAGTGCCCACGTGTGACAAAGGCAGCTCTAATGCTCATCTGTGGTCTACTTTGGGCATCTTTAGTACGTCTCTAAGTATTTTTCTAAATATACCATCATTTCTGCTAAAGTTAACGTGTGACAAATATTTTATTGGTGTCTTTCATTCATTCAGTGATGTGTATTGACCTCTAAGGACTCTTTAAAAGCACACTGTGTCAACATCGTTTACCACAAAAAAGCATCCGAGGTGATGCCGACAACTGGAAGAAGAAAGATGAAGTGCTTACAACAGTAGAGTATGAGATAGATCTATTACTTTTAAATTTCAAAAGCTCCCAGTTAATTGCAAAACAGATATCTGATTTAATAGTGGGAGTAAGGGAGTCTATATCTCACAGATTAAGCCCATAGTTAGAAACATATAAACTAACATGCCAAAACATCAACAGCTCTCCCTACATTTTTCTTGTAGAAGTTTAAATGATTTGAAACTCGCCCAATGGAAGTTTTCGAAGGGGGAGGTGGGATGTATTCAACTCGATGATGAATTTTCTGTGATTCTGCACACCTGCTGGGAGTTTAGCCTTAGGGTATTTCTTCTACCAGCTGCTTAATGTGAAGTGGAAACTCTCTAAACATGCCAACAGAGCACTTTTACAACATGTCAGGTGAATTGTAAGCTTTTACGGAGACTGGGTACTATGGGGCCCCTTCAAAAGCTGGAAGATGAATTTATGAATATACTGTGTTATTATATAAATTCCGCTTGTTGTTTTTTGGAAAATAGAGAGGAGGGGGTAGGAAAGTAGAAAGGATAGAAGTGAAATAGAAAACTCCATCAGATATGTACGCCATTGTGAGGGTCATCATACAATCTGAAATATATTACATTTAAAGTGAAGAAAATACGCTGCAAAACACTAATTTCGTCTTGAATTGTATAGAACAACATGTTCCACATCCCTTCTGACCTCGCCGAACTTTACGGACATGCGTGGGACAGAAGATGAGGAAACTGAATATATATGCAAAATCAAATGATGGACAGGATGCTGGCCAATGCAGACATTCACACCAACTCACAAGGATCTGGGTTAAGTCCATCATTCTTTTTCTCACCACACCACCCCAGTTTGGACCCAGACATATGCAACTCAGTCTTGAACCTGTTCCTTGTGGGAACAGTCCAGCCTGAACTGCCAAGCCAGGTCCTCCCTGGACCGGAAACAAGCATCATGGGACCGGTTTCAGGGCATCGCCCTTCATCAGCCTGGATAGCTTTCATCCAGTGGTGTAGTGAGCACGGGACCCACGTCTGGGCATTCCCTTCCCACTAAAGGCAATATATGCAAAAGAAACAATTGATGGACGGAATGTTGGACAATGCAGACATTCACCCCAAGTCACAAAGATCTGGGTTAAATCCATCATTATTTCTCTCACCACACCACCCCAGTTTGGACCCAGCCATATGCAGATCAGTCTTGACCCTGTTCCTTGTTGGAACAGTCCAGCCCAAACTGCCAAGCCAGGTTCTCCCTGGACCGGAAACAAGCATCTTAAGACCGGTTTCAGGGCATCGCCCTTCATCAGCTTGGCTATCTTGCATCTAGTGGTTTATTGAGCACGGGACCCGCGTCTGGGCATTCCCTTCCCACTTAGGACGACATATGCAAAAGAAACAATTGATGGACAGAATGCTGGACAATGCAGACATTCACCCCAAGTCACCAAGATCTGGGTTAAATCCATCATTCTTTTGCTCATCACACCACCCCAGTTTGGACCCAGCCATATGCAAATCAGTCTTGACCCTGATCCTTGTGGGAACAGTCCAGCCAGAACTGCCAAGCCAGGTCCTCCCTGGACCTGAAACAGGAATCCTGGGATCGGTTTCAAGGTATCAGCCTTCATCAGCCAGGCTAGCTTGAATCCAGTGGTGTAGTGAGCACGGGACACACGTCTGGTAATACCCTTTCCACTCAGGGCAACATATACAAAATAAACAATTCATGGATGGAATGCTGGACAATGCAGACATTCACACCAGTCAGAAGGATCTGGGTTAAATCCATCATTCTTTTGCTCACCACACAACCCCAGTTTGGACCCAGCCATATGCAAATCAGTCTTGACACTGTACCTTGTGGAAACAGTCCAGCCCGAGTTGCCAAGACAGGTCCTCCCTGGACTGGAAGCAAGCATACTAGGACCGGTTTCAGGGCATCACCCTTCATCAGCCAGGCTAGCTGGAATCCAGTGGTGTAGTGAGCACGGGACCCAAGTCTGGGCGTACCCTTCACACTTAGGGCAACAAATACAAAAGAAACAATTGATGGATGGAATGCTGGACAACGCAGACATTCACCCCCAGTCACTGGATCTTGGTTAAATCCAATATTCTTACAAACTGTGCACCTGGAACGTTCGTGGTATGGGGTCTGTCCACAAGAGGCACAGAATATTAGCTCAACTCAACCGAAGGAATGTTAAAATTGCTTGCCTTCAAGAGACCCATTTAACAAATGCAGAGATTGGGAAGTTACTCAAAAACTGGAAGGGGCAATTATTCGCTACCTTTTATTCTGCATTCTCGAGAGGGGCAGCTGTGTGGCTGAGGAACTCAGTCCCCTTCAAGCTAGTGGAGATGAGGTTGGACACGGAAGGCAGATATGTATTCATCCGAGGGTTACTGGATGGCTCCCCTGTTGTGATAGGCAGTGTGTATGCGCTGAACTCGGGCCAATCGGCCACTTTAGTTAACATCAGCAGAGTAGTAGCTGACTGGGCAGAATTTTACTATCTTATAGGCGGGGACTTTAACGCAGTACTGGATGTCTCGTTAGACATGTCCCACCCGCCCCTACAGGCCACCGAGAATAGAAGACAGGCCGAAGCGCTGGCGCAGTGGGTAGAGGGATGGAACCTAGTGGATGCTTGGCGAGGTAAGCATTTATTGAATAGGGAGTGCACCTTCTACTCACCACCCCGTAAGTTACATACCAGAATCGATTATGTTTTTTGCACTAAACTTTATCAGACCACAACCCAGTAGAAGTCACCTTCCAATGGGGTAGGATTCCAACACATATACCAACGTGGCGTCTCACGTCAGACCTACTGGAGGACACGATCTTTCGCACAACACTTGCGGATGCAATAACCAATTACTTTGCTGTAAACAATAGGTCTGTGAGCTCCCGCCAAATAGAATGGGACGCTTTTAAAGTGTCGATCAGGGGAGAGGCGATGAGCACACGGGTGGGTATGAGACACAATGTGATGGAAAGACTCCGGGAAGTGGAGGGGCGCCTGGCCATGCTCGAAAGTGAGGCTGCTGGCACGAACGTACCATTTACACCACTACAAGAGGCACATATCCAACACGCAGAGCTACTGGAGGAGTTGCGCAAACTGGACGACAGAGAATACACATGCCGACAACATGCACACGCAGATAGGGCGGGACCCTTGCTGGCCCGACTGGTACAGGTCGAACCAGTACAACTACCTATACTGGAGGTCATTGAACAGAGGGGGTCATTAGCAACGACACAGTTAGGTGTTAACACAGTCTTTAGGGATTACTATGAAATATTATATGCCCTACACAATCCACTAACTGACGCAGCATTAGGGGAGTTCATGGAGGGATTAGAGCTGCCACGACTTGAGGACTGCCAAAGCAAAGAGCTAGCACGCCCAATTACAGTAGCGGAAATACGCCAAGCCATACGAGCACTTCCTCGTAAAAAGGCCTCAGGCACAGACGGCCTTCCCGTGGAATTCTATGGAACCTTTATAGACCTCCTGGCGCCGCGACTACTTGAAGTATACCGAGAGGCGCTGCGGACACGGGGCCTTCCACAATCCTCACTCCAGGCTCTAATAGTGTCACTACTGAAGCCGGGCAGGGATGGCTTACACATGGCAAACTATACACCTCTGTCGTTATTGAACACAGATTACAAAATATTGAGTAAAATTCTTGCGACGAGACTGGCCCAGTATATTCTGAAACTGATACAACCAGACCAGTGCGGTTTCGTACCGGGCAGGAGCACTGCCATGAATCTAAGGCGGCTATCAACTCATGCTGGGCGGGCCGGGACAGTTGGACACGGAGGGTTGCGTTTCACTAGATCTAAAGCAGGCATTTGATTCGATTAGATGGGACTATATGTTTGCAGCGCTTGAATACTTTGGAATACCACCAGAGTATATTGACTGGGTCCGACTGCTTTACACCCGCCCAACGGCCCGGGCCCGCACAAATAGATGCATCTCTGCGCACTTGGACATAGCGAAGGGTACAAGGCAGGGGTGTCCATTATCCCCGCTATTATTTATATTGGCACTAGAGCCATTGCTATGTAAACTTTGTGGGTCTGCGCAACACAGGGGCATACGGAGAGATGGGGTGACCCATGTGGTGTCGGCGTATGCAGATGACATCATTCTATACTTCGGGGACCTGGGGGGGGGGGGTTGGACCCTGTCACTGCCATATTTGAAGGCTTCCGCACACTATCTGGACTTACTATTAGTGAACCCACACGGGTTTTTCTTCTCTGACATTGGGGCGGAATCCCATCTGCCCTTTGCACCACACACTTTCCAAGTGGCGGAGACCTTCCGTTACCTCGGAATACAGATATATAGAGAGGCAAGGGATCTGTTAGATGGCAACCTGGGGAGGGCACTAACAGCGCTGAAATCACAAGTGCAATTTTGGAGTTCACTGCCACTTTCGGTGGCGGGTAGGGTGACCATTTCTAAGATGGTGGTTCTGTCCCGCCTCTTATATTACTTTACAAGCCTGCCATTGTTGGTCCCTGCATCCATGTTCAAAACACTCAATACACTATTGACAGAGCTGATTTGGAGCTCCGGGAGGCGATGTATTAGCTTAACTAAATTGCAGCTCCCCACGGAGGCAGGTGGCATGGGAGTTCCGGATCTCTGGGCATATAACTTTGCCTGCCAACTGCAATGGTTGGCTTATTGGCTGGCGGGGCACAACTTACACGAAATTGGCATGTCGGAGACAGAGTGGAACAGGGGAAGTGTCCACACCCTGCTGCTACCAAAAGCAGAAGTCCCGAGATCTACACCCCCCCTGCTTCGACTAGCGATTGACTACTGGAGGAGGGCGGTGAGATATACATCCAACATGTCCTCCTATGCCCCCACGATACCGCTACTAGGGCTCCCAGTAGGACTGAGAACACTATCGAATCCACTGCTTACGGAGTGGCACGATGCGGGAATGACACAGATTGGGGACCTATTTGAAGATGGCAGGATTATGGCGTTCGAAGACTTCCGGAATGCACACCACACGTCAGGAGGATTATTCCTACTGCACCCTGGAGTGAGGCGCTATGTCACTCAGGTATGGGCCCTGGACGGGGTAGAGCCACCCATGAACCCACTACTCACAATGCAGTACCTGATGGGATAAGTAAACCACTTGACTAGATGGATAACACACGGTATAAGAGAGGGCAGGGCTATCTCATTACAACCTTTACGAGACAAATGGGAACATGATATTGGGAGCCCAGTCAGGGACAAGGAGTGGGATCGAATTCTCAAATACCCTAAGAAGGTGTTGAGAAACCCGAAATTCAAATTCATACAGCTCATGATTCTACACAGGGCGTACCTGACACCCCACCGTCTACACACAATGTTCCCCAACACGACTGATGCATGTCCCCAGTGCAGTGCGGAGGATGCACGTCTAGTACACATGTTGTGGACGTGCCCAAAATTGGGGTACTTCTGGACTACAGTACAAGATGACCTGGCCAGACTAGTCCCCGCCAAACCATACACCACACTGGAGTATACCATATTGGGGTTAGGCCCTACAGAACGAAAGAAAAGCGTAGGCACACGTTTCACTGATCTAGCCCTGATTCTCGCGAAACGCACCATAACCATGAAGTGGAAATCGCCTAGGCCACCAGATCCTGAGACATGGATGGCGGAGGTGGTACACTGGGGGAAGACTGAAAGTACGACATTGCAGCGCGAATAACGTAGGGGAATCAGGAAAACCCCCATATCACTGGATTGGAACACGTTATTGGGGTCATTTGAGGCAGGAGAGGATATAGAGTCTGACCATTCTGTGGATATAGGACAACAGGTGTGATGTTACTCACATAGAATAAAGTGCCCTTTACTGGACTTGGCCCAACCAAGATACATCTAGCACCAAGAAAATTGCCCCCTTTCTCAGTAATTTTAAGTGTAGACCAAATAAACAAATTAATTACATCTGGTCCGGTATATTTATTTATACCTTTTACTTTTTTTTCTTTATACAAAACAACTTTCAAAAAAATGGCAGAAAGAGGATACACAATACAAAAGACAATTAACAATCTTATTCAATAATACTTGACACAAAAATGCTTTACAAAAATATTCGAAAAGAAACATCAACATTACATCCAACAAACGATCCACATTACAATATAACAAAATCTGTAATACATTAATTCATTTCATAATCAAAATTATTGTCATGAAAAGAGCCAATTCATTACAAGAACGAAAAACGCATGTATCAGTTTTATTCTAGAACCAACTGGATGTTGTGATTAGCTCTTGCAGGGGTTGCCGACGTGTTTCAAGTTCGGACCATTAATGTCCAAACCATCATCAGGGCTCAGTTATTTGTCTGTATCTTCCTACGTGGTTGAGCTTACTTGGCTTCTAATAATGGACCCAAGTCTTGTCTTCGGGTCTCATCTGGGAACGCTTTTGCACAAAAACAATCTTAATTTAAGCGGTCTTGCGATGCAAAAAGGAGGGGGCGGAGGGATATCTTTTTCTTTGTCTTTTGGACCTGAACTACAGGTTACCGAGAACTCGCTTCCTCTTCTCAATTGATGGCGTCTACCTGCCAAGACGCAAATCGAGGCGCCGCCTCTCGCCCCCTGTCCACCGCCCCAGCCGGGGCTGTAGATATTACGGAATCACTATTGCTTCAAGATAATTCGTCCTTCTATTTTTGCACTTCAGTGGATTTTACTGTAGCAGCGGGCTGTTTCTCTTGCTTACAAACGGTGCTTCCTACTCGCTTCCCTGTTCCACAACAGGGAAGCGAGTAGGAAGCACCGTTTGTAAGCATACAAACTGGACCAGATTTAATTAATTTGTTTATTTGGTCTACACTTAAAATTACTGAGAAAGGGGGCAATTTTCTTAGTGCTAGATTTATATAGGGTCCAGCCCTCCCTCAACCCCGTTAAGGACCTATCGCCGTTTGTGTCCAACCAAGATACAAGCATCATAAATACCTCTGGGTGCACGGGACGAATCCAATATATGGAAAGAATTATGTATAGTCCTTGTAAGGTTGCAGCAGGTTCACAACAAGAAATGTGCATATATAGAAGGGGCTAGGAACCATGAGTGATTAAAATGTGAATTATGTACGTGCCAAGGGAGGGAGGGCAAGGAAGGGGGGTGTTGTATTGGGAATGTTTTTGGATATTATAAAATGAAAATGGTTCCATCCTAAATGACATGGCGATTATATGCACGTAAGCAAAGCAAAACTTACAAACATGCTAAACTGTCATGATTGTTTTCAATTATCCTGTCAAAAAAAAGATTTTCTGAAAAAAAAATCCAACATTCTTTTGCTCACCACACCACCCCAGTTTGGACCTACCATATCTGAATCAGTCCTGACCCTGTTCCCTGTGGGAACGGTCCAGCCCAAACTGCCAAGCCAGGTGCTTCCTGTATTCTGGGACTGGTTTCACCAGTGGTGTAGTGAGCACGGGACCCACGTCTGGGCAAATACGTCCCACTCAGGGTGACAAATGCAATAAGAACAATTGATGGACAGAAAGCACAACAATGTCATACTTTCACCCAAGTACAGAGATCTGGGCCTAAATCTGATAAAGCATTACAGCCATATTATATAATTTACCAAAATCCTCAAAAGTAGCTTTGCAGCCCAACCCCATTATCGTTAATAGAGTTTTTAAGTCAAGCATTCTTTTTACTTCAGCGGATAGGTTCCAGAAGATACATTGCTAATGCTGAAACTAATATTATTTAGAATGATAGATAGGAAAATTGTGAATCTCCACTTACTACCTGTAGGCTTAAATGTTCCAATTTGGTCCAACATCATATGTATAAACTGAAAGGCACACAATGCTAGAGAGGACCTCAAATTTTGTGAATTTTGTGGCAGGGGGTCAATATGTAGTTTGGAAGCTCCAGTGTAGAGTATAAGCTTTTCAGCTTCTTTTGTGAGTCGTGTTGCAATTTATAGACATGTGTTGAATAGTTGCGTACTAAATTTATAAACAAATCAAAGAATAATTTTTCTGTGGAAATTGAGGCTTAACACTAACTACTCACTCATTATGGTTGACTCAGTAAAAGATATGCAGATAGATAGATAGATAGATAGATAGATAGATAGATAGATAGATAGATAGATAGATAGATAGATAGATAGATAGATAGATAGATAGATAGATAGATATATAGATAGATAGATAGATAGATAGATAGATAGATAGATAGAAATAGTAGGAAAGTGGAATTTCATGTGGTATGGCTGTGAGACCTTAACAGATAAGATTCTCACAATGCCTCAAAGACAATCCTTGGAATCAGTAACAATAACCTTTTGCTCAGTTCTGGTAGTGTGGCAAAGAGCAAACAGGCATCATTGGAGGAACATGTGTTAAGCATTTTACAGTGCCAATATGGAGCATAAGTAATTGAACACCAGTTTATAAAAGTACAGCTTATTTTTATATAAATTTAGACAACAAAATGAACTTTGTATTTTACATATAATTAGAATTAAGATTTTTCAAAGCATTAGAAAAGAGATGCATCTAGTACTGCAGACATTTAACAATGTGATCAACAGGTAATTATGCTAGTGACAGTCACTTCGGGGTTGGTTTCCCTTCCACACTTGCAGGTTAAAGATCATTGGGGGTCCAGGACCAAGTTTCAACTCTCAGAATATTTCTTACTTGCTTGAGGGATCCGGGATCTGGGTGCAGAGGTAACTTCCTCCCAGAAGACTTTTCAGGTACACCAGAGCAGGACCATTGCTGACATCGGTTGCTGTTCGTGGGAGCTGCTTTCTTAATGCAGGGTCGACTTACGGGGTCAGTCACCAGTCTGGTGACCAACAATCCTTGGTTGGGGTAACAGGAATACAAAGGAACTTCAGCTGCTGGAGGTCCATGGGAGGAAGGTATCAGCTCAAGAAGACTTCATGGAGAACCAGACTACAACTTCCAGAGTGCACTGCACCACTTTTCTTTGGCGATCGCTTGGCGGGCCCAGTAGCCAGCACTTCTTTGGTTTCAGCACATTGGTTTACTTGCAGAATGACACCAATCCAGGGAAATCTGAAACTGCTTCTGACTTCTACAGGGGTCCCTCTGGTAGGAGGTGTTGGCCACAGACAGACAAAAGTCACTTATACAGTTCCAAGCAATGGTGCCACAGGGATCCAGTATCCCTTTCTTCCCTTGTTGTCGGTGAAAATCGTCTTCTTGCTATCCTTCCATGTAGTATGTTGCTGAGAGCGGAGGTTCTGGTGTCAAGGGTGTCCCTTAAATTCTGGATTTAGGGGAATTGGGGGTTTGAGAACTAGTGCACAATGTGTAGTTACTCCCTACAGCAAGTCTGTCCCTGAGGTGACAACATCCGGTGGTGTGGGTCACTCTTCTTACCCAGAACCCACTATTTCTGCCCTCCTAAAAATGGCAGTCCAATTTAGGTGTACAGATCGACTGCCCACCCTTAGGGGTGTAGCCAGCCTTCTTGGATGTGCACACAAAAACAAGAATCTAGCAGTTCAAATGGGGGCAAAAAGTGGGGCAATATCTGCAAACTGTCCGGTTTCCTACAGATAAATAGACCTGAGCAAGATTATCGAAATGGTTTGCTGACATGCTTTTACATTTTGTATCTTTTTAACTTTCAATAAAGTACAGTATTCATATTTACCCTTCCTCACTTTCAATGAAATCGTGTTTTTAAAGTCTTTCTTTTATGTTTATCACATTGACTGTGAACAAGACGATTATGTTGACGTGAGTTGGTGTGCTTTCTGTGCATCACGCAGGGTTATTCTCTAAGGTAAGTGATGGCAACACAACCAAGCTCCAAGCCTTCAATCATGAATCTGTGGCTCGATGCATTTCAAACTTTCGTTCTTTCTCAAGAGCCTTGCTAACAAACACACAGCAACTGTAATGTTGAACATCTTTGCACTGTATACATTTTCCAGCCTCCATGGGCCTAGTTTCTTTTTGCCTCGATGAGCATTCTGGTTTACATAAAAAAGTAAAGTCCAAGTGGATGCTGCTGTATTAAAAATCACAAATAAATCATTCCCCAATGGGTTGAAGAAAGCTGGTGCTTTAGAGTGATTGCCAATTTCATGAACACTTACTCTTGGGCCCTTTGTCCTTTGTTTGGTGCTCAGTCCTCTGAGCACCAAGGATATAAATATGTGTATATGTATGTATGTTAGCAGGACTATATATTTAAATAGACAGACAGACAGACAGGCAGACAGATAGATAATCATCCAAACATCTTTACCTACTCCAAACCTACCACTAAGTATTACAAAATATTATCTTAACCCTGACTATATTGCTAACACTAACAATGATGTGTATCGTAACCCTTAATCTACATTCAAGAGTACATTTTAATTTGTGCTCAGGAAGAGAATAAAAGAATACAGCAATTTGGTAGCTATGTTTCAGGTAACATAATGAGTTGTCTTTAGTATGAGACAATATTAAGGGCTTATGAAACAGTCATCATTATTGGTTTTAAAGAAGGCTACTGTAACACGGGTATCATGATTACCAGTAGACAAGCTGATAGCACTCAGTGCAGCACCAAAAGGTTGCAAGTTATCCTGAAAGGCCATCAATAAATTTTTGTAGGCCCTTGTAGGTCATTTCACTGAGACAAGGCCATAAGCATACAATATGTGTAAGAAACTGGATTATTATTTTGGGTGACAACTGCCCACCTCAAGGAATAATCACAACTCTTCTCAGAGTGAACCATCAAAGTCACTAAATTACCCTGAGCTCAACCTCATGTAGCTATATCAAAGAGCAGACAGGTTTCATTTAGGGCAATGTGTAAACAATGTTGCGTTATCAAAACAGTAATAAAGTTAAAACATCAAACAATAGGAATTTCAAACTGAATTAGAAAATTAGAGTACAGGTAAATTAGTAAAATTATATGAAAATGACAAAAATCTGTTAAGGGGAACTGGACTTGTGAATTTTAAAGTTTTAAGTGATCTGATATCCTGGACATCCAGCTTGCACCATCCCCCAAGGCTGCCCTACTGAGCAACACTTCTGCTGATCCTCACACGTGCCTGTGCCTTGCATCTCTGCTGCTAGTATTCACTAAACTCGGCATCTTCACAGTTTGGATGCAGAAGCTTTTCCTGTCAATCCAGTGCTGCTCGAAGACGCAATACATTGCCAAGACATGACAGATCAGTATACTGTATTGGCTGTTTTTTCTCCGCACCCCTCGAACATCTGCGCTCCAATTCGCTCCTACCTGCTGTATAACTCAGATTCTACGTCCGCACCTGCTGCAAGCATACTGCATGGCAATCAACATGTCCCAATGCCAAATTCTCCTTGTCCTATCATATGGTATTGCTATTAAGGGTACCCCTCACTGCACAAAATATATATGGACTCTGAGTGCCTATGATGGTGTTTTAAGTATTTACTGCGTTTTTTTGTAGTGTAATATAAAACTCAATAAAAAAATTATCGAAAAAAGTTTCAAGTGAAAATACAGCCAAAAAGTGCAAAGTGCCGATGATAGTCAATGGTCATGGTAAGCTACGATCTAGATGTTATTTGAGGCCAACCATAATAGATCTCAGGTTGGATAAACCAACAAGGTTTTGCCAGGCTGGAGGTTTTACCCTATTGGTACTTAGATTGTTTTGTGGAAGTCAAAATCATTCAGCGGGGCAAGGCAGAAGGCTGCAACTGTAGATGTCTTTACTAAGCCTGGCAGTAAAGGGCAGAGAAAACGGTCTAATCTCCCAATTCCATGGGAGATAACTCTCATGGTGAGGGAAGTATTGTTGTTTTTTTTTTAAGAAAGTCCTGAGGTGGGATTTTCCTTTTGGAAATAAGAAAAAAGTATTGGCAGACTGCTCAACCAGGCTGATGGAGCCATTTATCAACTTTTAAAAAGCATTGCCATGAACAGTTGTGACAGCAATTCCTGCCAATCCTTCATAAATGACTTCCAGAAGTTGGTCATTTCTAAATTTGGCAGACGGGTACTCTGCCAAGGCAACTAGGAATAATCTCTGTCTCCCTGAAATACTTACCTCAGCCAGCCAAAAGACAATATCAGCCCTTCAGTATCTTTTAGCTCAGAAACTTTCAGCAGAGCAAAGCTGAGGCTCTATCCAATTCTAAGTTCCAAAAGGCCAAATACCTTCTTGCAGAGGGGCTGCTGAATCAGATTTGCTGCCACAGAGAAGCTCCGAACTTGAGAAAACTGTTTCAATAGCCCAGCGTGAAAGCGCCTTGGTTGGGTAAGTTGGGATGATTGGTACTGGTTCTCCAGAGGTCTGTAAGTGGAAAAATATTCTAAATCTCAGGTTTTAAGAGGTGGTAGGAAATGTTTAGTTAGACACAGCCAAGGGTCCCAGGAACTCGGAAAGAGTTTGAGGGACAAGACTTACTCCAGAAGAGACCCCAACTGGGTGTATATCAGGTTCAGTTGTTCAGTCGGGCACTTCAGGAAAAAGGTCTCAAGCTTACAGCTTGTTAGATTTATGTAGCTAAACGTATGGTCAGTAAATGGCCTCTTGAGGTTCACTTCTCTGTCTAGTGTACAAGAGGGAGCAGGTCCAGTCCTTCAGTGTGTCTTGGGGATCACATTTATGCTTAGTACCAACTAGTGGGTGGCTCCTTGCTCCTATCTAACTAATGTGGTAAATGTTCAAAGGCGTTTAGTCTACCCACGGTTGCAGCAGTTCCTCTCACTCCTAAAGTCTAAAATGAGGAAGCCTACACCCCTTGTGCAGAGCCTGTGTGTCCAGTAAAATAAGCCATTCCCTCTTCTAGGGTCACTTCAACTCAGGTTTGGGGGCAGCCTCCCCCCTCTGGTATTGGTGCCTACCTGATTAGGAGAGGAAAGAGTGGGGCCTTTCCAGAGTATGCCCCTTTGAAGTAAAATACATTCCTGAGTATACCCTGAATGGTCTTACTGATGGTGGCAGAGAAAACACTCTCCCACACCCAAGCCATTGTCTCTGCTCAGGTAGCTGTTTTAACAGCTCATCAGAGCTAATCGCCTCCTGGACCACTACTGTAAAGCTAATGCACATTATCATCTAGGATCTTTAGGCAGGGAAAAGGTGGTTTCCTAAAAGTTACTTTCCCATAATATTTATAAAAGAATCTGACTTCACCATTCAGTTAGGCTTTTAATACGTATTAAAAAGACTGGTTTAATCTTATTTCTGGCTGGTCCCAGTCCAGGGTTAGCAGAGTTAATATTTAAACCAATGGCCCAGTTGGCAGGAGACATTTACCAGTGAAATAGCTTTGGAGTGCTATTCACTGCAAGGACATGTTGCCTTCAAATATCTATATGTCTGACTTGTAAATACCATGCACTCTGCCTTGTGGGCAGCTGGGCCTAGATAAATGTGGTTTTGATTTGTCACATGGCATTGTTTAAACTGAAGTTTAAGTGGCTAGTCATGTTTGCTGGGCCACTGTAGTGGATGGCATAATAGATCCTATAGTCTACAAGGGGCATTTAACGTCCAGGCCATGGCTTCACCTTCTACACCGTATATTAGGGACTTGTAGGCAAGTGAAACATGGCGTTTAGCTATAGGCCAGTTCACCCATGTTAAAGGGAGGACACAGGCACTTTACCTCTGGTTACCAAGTGTAAAGTGCACAAAGCTCTAATGCATGCAAAGCAGACGATCTGGGAGGACATCATGCAAAAGAAGGACACTTCCTGCAACATGGAGCTTTGAACTTAATTCATGAGAGATTTCAATGTGGTTTCATTGTGTCAGGTTTGGAATGGTATCCCAAAACAGCAGGAAGAATTAGTTCTAAGGCAGAGGTGTTGAACAAATGGCTTAACATGATCAGGCTATGGGAGTGGAGGAACAGTCTGTTGGCTCCAGAATAAACGTTTTAGAATATTTTCCCACTCTGGTAGCTTTGTCAGTTTTAGATCATTTAGCAAATCACACCATTATATTTTGGCTCAACAGTAGGTTCATAGGCCAAGTAGTGAAAAAACTGATTCCAACTAACCTCACATTTTGAGCTTTATGGGAATATGTTTTCAGCTGAATACAAGTTCTCTGCAACAGTTATTATATTAATGACTCTGATGATGTACTATTTTATTTTCAGTTTAATTTTTTTTATAACTGGTATCAAGAATAAAAGCAAAAATGACCTCCTTGCGACAGGTCCTCTGGGGTTTTGGGCATACAGATTATTTATTTATTTATTTATTAGGCTTCTAAAGCGCGACAGCTACCCAAAAAGGGTTTCCCGGCGCTAAAAAGATACTATACCAATGAGCAGATTATAAAGCTCTGAGGAGAGGCTGGAGCAACTTACTGATTAAAAAGCCATGTTTTTATGGCTCTGCGGAAGTAGATGTAGCGGGTTTCCAAACGTAAGTTCAGTGGGAGAGCATTCCAGAGTTTGGGGCCCAACAGGGAGAATGATCGTCCTCCAATCCTCGCTCGGCGCACTTGGGGCACACAAAAGAGGGCTTGAGATGAAGATCTCAGGCAATGAGCTGGCGTGTAGGAATGCACAAGGGTTTGTAGGTATCTGGGGGCAATTCCCCATTTGATTCTGTGCATGAGGCTCAGTGTCTTAAATTTGACTCTGTTTTCGATTCTCAGCCAGTGGAGTGCCTTAAGATGTCCAGACATTCGTTCCATTCTGTGACACTTGCAGAGTAGTCTTGCAGCGGCATTCTGAACAAGTTGAAGGCGTCTCATGACTGCCTGTGATGACCCCAAGTGGAGGACATTTCCGTAATCTAAACAGGAGGTGATCAGTGCGTTGACCGTGGACTTCTGTGTGTCGTCAGGCAGCATCCAGATGATTTTCCTGAGCCACCTCAGAATGGTGAAACAGGTAGATGTTAAGTTGGTAACTTGGGGCTCCATGGTTAGGCCATTATCAATGATAATGCCCAGATTGCGTACTTGGTGCGATGGGGTGGGTAAGGAACCCATTTCTGAGGGCCAGTGTCTTGGGTTCCAAAGATTTTGATTTGGACCCAGTATTAAAACCTCCGTTTTATTACCATTCAGTTTGAGCAAATTATCACTCATCCAAGTTCCAATTTTCCTAAGGCCTATCTGCAGGCAAGAGGAGGAGTCATGATCACCATTGGAGAGTGGAAAAACAATCTGAGAATCGTCCGCATAGGTGAACTTGTTTAAACCTGCTGCTTTGGCGATCTGGGCGAGAGGGGTTACGTATAGGTTAAAAAGCAGAGGACTCACACTGAGCCCTAGGGCACACCATAGGGGGATATATGGACTTTTGAGGCCGAGGTGTTGGAAGCGATCTGAAATGTCCTAAGTGTCAGGAATGATGCAATCCAGTCCAATGCATTGCCCCTGATGCCCATGGCAGAGAGTGATTTTAACAGAATGTTATGTTAGATGGTGTTGAATGCTGCTCTGAGGTCAAGAAGAATCAGCGCAGCAGAATCCCCTCTGTCGACCAGGAGGCGGAGATTTTCCATCACCCTGAGCAATTTCGTCTCTGTCGAAAAGCCAGGGCGAAAGCCCGATTGGGAAGGGTGATTGAATCAGAATGTAAAGTGATCCTTGATGTCTCAGACCCTTGAGAAAATTAAAGTTAATATCAAAATGTAAATTGATTCAGAATATGAGAGACAGAGGAACACAGCGTTCTGGGAGAGGTTAGAGGTGTTTTTTTGGACAAGGCATTTCCCAAAGTCAAATTGAAATGTAGCAGTGTGGTTAGTAAATTTGATATTTGTCACGAATCAAAGAAAAAGGGAAATTGAAATTCCAAGTTAGATTTTTAGCGAGAAGGGTGATGATTGGTTGGGAGAACCAGACGGGCACCTCCCTATAAAACAAGATCAACAAGTCAACACTAGTAAAAAGCATAGTAATTTTCTTATTGCAGGTATGCACTGCAAATTTTTTTTTAAGCAAAAATGATTCAAAGGTAGTTACCAAAAAGTAACTTTAAAGGTTGCAAGTTACTGCGTAAGAGGTATACAGGAACAAGAATGGAAAAAGCCTCTGCATGCTTCGTAAGATCTTCAAGTGGATCCCCACCAGGCAAACAGTGACTCAAGTCCTCCTCACCAGCTGACTAGACACTACACACTCTAAGCTGGAACCAACACCCACCTCTTCAAAAGACTACAGACCATTTAGAACGCCTCGGCCAGATTCAGCCGCAAAATCTCCAAAGGGACCTGCATTACCCCCACCTCTGAAGCCTCCACTGGCTCTCTGTTCAGAAAAGATGCCAGTTCAAACCGTTGACTCACGTCTAGAAGGCCTTCCTCAACACCAGACCCTCCTAGATCAACCACCGCCTGACCTTTCACCAGCCAACCAGACAACTCTCATCCAACTCCATAGTACACATCCCCCCCATCCGGCAGAGCCGCAGTGGCGTTCATTCTTTCTCCGCCACCAAGTCCTGGAACGACTCCCACTCAACCTGTGTACCTGCCCTTAACTCGTTGACTTCAGGAATGAACTCAAGCCCTGGCTCTTCAATTGAGGCTTATCACTCCTCAGCACCTGGATACCCCTAGGTGATAAGCTGCGTTATATAAATACTGATTGATTGATTAATTACACCATTTGAGGAATCCTCAATAGAGTACTATTGTAAGCATTTTATGATCCATATAGCCATTGCAAGGGTATATTAAAGGGATAGATGATCATAATATTTGGGTGTTTTATATATTGTTGAATCCTCAAATGTAATCCTTCCTTGGGTTCACAGTGCATTCGCAAAGCATTCTTCCATGATTGGTGATCTCCTGAAAACAGTGGAAACAGGTTTGTATATAACGTGTTAAAGAAGATTGGAAGATTGCGATCCAACATCTACAAGCTTTTTTGTGTAACAGATCAAACATGCATTGCATATGCAGTGGGCATATCGAAGAAGGTTGAGAAGTTTCACCAGGTAACAACTTAGAAAGAGTAAAGGTACATTGTCAAGTGTTTTGGGCAGCCGTGTAGACAAGAATGGAAAAAAGGGTGTGAAGAGGATGATAATGGAGGGCATGAGTGCATTGTCAAGCTGTGTTATGGAGATAATGAAACAATATATTTATGTGCATGTGGTGTTAATGATAACCAAAGCACTGCAATTGTTGAGATAGCCAGAGTACTGTAGTTATCCACTATGTAAGTAGCCCTGGTGGGTTATGAATTCCAGAGACAGTAACAGATTGGTTGGACAGCTGTAGGTTGTGATCACTGCCAGGGGTAATTAATATCAGAGTATGCATTGTCTGACATGCTAGTCAAGAATGGTAATACCAGTATATCTATATGTGTGTGATATAGTGTACTACAGTTACTTTCAAAATTGACTGGATGGAGTTCTGTCTCTCTCCTGACTAGTTGTCTAGCAGAGTAGTGGTGGGGGCTGCCCAATCAACTGGGGTATTAATTGGCCATTTTGACTGATTATCCCACCTTGTCACTTGGTAGAGCCATTGATTATGTTAAAAGCAACAGTGTAAGAGTCAGCCTTCATTGGAGGCTAAGGGCCTGATCCTGGAAGAGGGAGGACTAAAGGCTGATAAGTGTAATGTGACAACTAGTTTGGCAGCCTTCTGGTGGGAAATGCTGGTAAATACAATGCATTTTTTATCTAATAACCAATTATTACTCTAACTTCACTAACCAAATAGGTGATACAATGTTAGACTTTATATCTACCAAAGGTATGGCTGATAATGCTTGCAGCAAAATGAAACTCAATTACTCTGTCACCTCTTTATGACAGTGAGGGCTCCAGGTACTTAACCCATTCGATGCTTGTGACGGAACCATTCCGTCATCAGTCACGGTTGGGCTGTGCTGATGACGGAATGGTTCCGTCACAACCACACCCATTTCAATGAGGGGCAGCACAGCAGGGGAATTCCATTAGCAGCGATGAGGTTAAAGATAGGTTTTGTACCTATGGTTTCAAGTCGGGCAGTATTGGAAACTTGGACTGTGCCAAGTTGCGCATTTTAGGCATAATGTCTTAACACAGGTAACTAGTTGATGCTAGTGGGTTTTTTGTAGGTGGAGTGGATGACAGGCATTCTTGAACCAATCAAAGCCAAAGGGAGGATTACATAATGCACTTGTGATACCTAACGTCAGAGCTAGTCTTTTTTGGTTATGGTGCACAAGACGGCAGGCGGAAAACCATTCACCACTTGTAAATGAAAGGTAAGCTCAATGGCAGTCTTTGCTTGTGACAGTTTTGGTGAGTCCAGGAGTACCTGCTTGTCACTTGGTTGCACCAAGAATACTCAAGTGTGGTATTAACCACCCTAGACAGCCGAGAGAAAGAAAAATAGCGAAAACCAACCACAAGTGTTCGATGGTCGATCTACATCCAGCCGCCAAACGCCTGTATGTTATATGTTATACGTTGTATGTTAAAACTAGACAAGGGACTGGAGGATAAGGGGTCCTTCGCAACCGAGTCATAATGGCTGCTATCTCACCAGGACTTCCGAACAACCACTCATCAACCAAATGCTTTTGTGCAACTAATGTACGCTAACGATACAGCGAATTGTTCTAATGGCCTTAATCGTTATATATATATATATATATATCTGTATCTTGTCAAGGAAAAACAATAAAATATATAATAAAAATAAAAAAGAGTCAACCTTTGTAGAGACCCAGAATCTGATCCTAGAGGGGAGGAGTGCAGAATGATAAGCAAACCCTAGCAGCTGGGGCAGTGGGCTTTGTAGATGGGCGATTTTCATAAGTATATCATATTTTAGCTTTCTGCATACACAGTAGAGCAAATTACAAAGAAATTGCAACAATTCTCAAAAGTTAAAGTGGCACCAAAGAGGGTCACATTCCACCCAGGTGCATGTAATGTGCTTAAGACAAGAGTAGTCATTAAATTAAATTCAGTAACCAAGATTTGAAACCTTAGACCAGTTTCATCTATGCTAATGAGTTGCACCTTCATGCTAAAGCACATTGAATTTGTTCAGATACTGGTTGTGTACGTATGATGATTTGGTTTTGTGTCTCTAGCCTCACAAAGGCGGAGGCCTATAATGCGCCAGTGTGCATCATGCTGGCACAATGCACTCTGCTGTTTGAAAAAGTCCTACTGGAGTCAATTACAGTTGTTAAACTGCTACTTAAACGTTGGCACAATATAATTTATATGCAATATTGGTTCTAAAACGCTCAATTGAGTTTCCTTTTTGGTAGTTTTCCTTTCCTTGTGGTTAAGCTAGAAAATGCTCCCAGACAATGAGAGAGCATGATTTTGGAAAATCACTCAGCCCTGCCAGGTATATTTAATGTCACCTTGTCAAGGCGTTTCTTTCTTAGCCAGACATTCCAGTCGAGTTGGCAAAGAAAGCTACTGTAATCATGAACCGTCTGCTGCTTCAACTCTTCCCACATAGTCCCAAAATAAACATCCCTTCTTTAATGTTTAAATGTACCAGAAGTATCTAAAAGACACTGGGTCTATAATTTCCTTTAGGCTTTAGAAATGTCCCAAGAATAATTACAGCTGGTCTTCAACATACATATGGAGATGTACGCAGCTCTCCATATGTATGTTTAAAAATGTCTTTCATAATGTCAACAGTTTTCAATGCAGGTTCAGGCAAATATCTTTCAGCATGCCAAGGTCATGGGTCATACATCAATATTTAAATTGTGGCAGCCAGCGAACTATCACGACATGCAGTTTACAAAGGTGACATGATTTAAAAAGATCCAAATTCTGTACATATATTCCGAGAGTTTAAAGTGAAATTACCAACACACACGTTCGAAGCCAAGACGTGCAGTTTGTGGGTATAACCATATTAAAATCCACACCAAATGAAAACAAGAAAACAGAAAAAATGTAAATGTATTATTTTTCAACCAGAAATTGCTATTGCATTCTACACCCTTAAATGAGGTTGGATATTACAGAACTATGTTCGTGACAGCATTGGAAACAGCAACACATACAAAGTACACAGCCCATATCCAAAAATAAACATATATTCACAATGAACAGTTGAGTTTATGATCAGGTCATTTCTAAAGCTGAGGCGCATCAGCTGCTGAATACAGGAAGTTCTGTAGTTCATCACCTTACTGTCTGTGTTATTGTCCAAAGCTCACTGCCCCCCAAGCTGCGAACTAGAACTTGCATCTCATGTCCCCCAGCCATGGGCAAGAGGCAGCTTGACGTGCAGCTCTGCAGAGGTGAGAGAGCTTCAGAGGTCAGTCTGTGAATCAGCGTATAACACGTCCCCGATTATTGAAAAATACCTCTAAAAAGTCAACATTCTGTTACAGACACCCAAAACAACTGCTTTCGCCTGGTCTTGCAAAGCAGAGCTGCCGGGAAGCACAGCGAACGCGACATGTCTGCAAGGCACATACTGAAGGCTAAAACGCAAATAATGGGAAGGCTGAAAACACAGGCAAGTTTCACTTTTAAAAAGGAGCTAAAACGCACAATTACACGTTAACGAGCTCATCCACGAAACCGGAGGTGCTAAGGGACGAACACATCTACGACTCTATTAGTTGCATCGAATAGAACAATCACAGATGAAGAAAAACTTTGAAAATTACGCTTGGCTCTAAAAGAATCGCACACCAATCTTTAAAAAGTACTGCACAGCAATGCAGCCGGTCTAAACCAGCATCAGATTGTCTGCCCTTTTCGCTCTCTAGCAGTCTAAAAATACTTTCACTCTTTTACCGCCTCCAATGAATAGTTAGCATGCACACAGAATGCACTTAATTCAATCCGTACCTTTTATTCCAGGGAACTGCAAGTGGACCTCTCAAAGCAGAGATGTAATTAAACTAAAAATTCAGCCCAGACAAAAGAGTTGCAGGTGTGGAGAGGAGGAGGGGGCAGTTTGCTGCTCAGTGACTGTCGCTTGAAAACCCTCCTGCTTCTAGCCCAGTTACAAAGGAAGTTTTCTCTCAATGAGCGCAATCCAGGCTGACACCCACATTAGATCATATGGTAATGATATGTCTCCTGTAAGCTAGCCAGAAACTTTATCAGCCTTTTCTCTGCTTTATTGCTTTTTCATCTGTTCACGATCTTAACGACTTGTACAGCACAGCAGAATCATTTATCCGTATTTCATCTGATTTGAACCATTCCCGGTGATCCCCCCACCCACGTCTCCAGCAAGAGGAAAAAGTTTTCCTTAATTGCCATTTCAAAACCTTTTCGCTGTGCACTCGGAATTACACTCGCTTAGAGGATGCTTGCAATTGAGCTTACACTACTAACATATTGCTGCTTTTCGAATTATGATTTGTGGCAGAATTGCAACTTTTAGGATAATTTTTTCCACCGTTAGAGAACAGCCTCCTAAATCACTCGTGGAAAATTAAGGAACCTCGTGCATATATAAAGCAGTGTTTGCCTAAATGATTTAAATGCATGTCCCATGTGTGCGGGGATTAGTCATGGTTAAGTAAAGTAGCAGCCACGTGTACTCAGCATCACATGCCAGCTTTGGATACAAGACAATTTTACACAGGTAGAAGGAAAAACAGCAGTTGAGGAAATCAAGGCAACTAACTACTATGAATACAAAGTGGTTACTCTTGTTAAAGAGTATTAAACGAAGCAGCTATAAATGTGTAAAAGATGTATCTTCTCAAAACATTGGTATGCATACAACCAAAAGATGGCCCTTCCATATGCAGGTCCACAGAGGACATATGTCTGCCAGCCCCAATCTTGACATCTATATACAAGGTCACACAAGGTTCGTCTGGATCCCCCAAGTGACAGTAACAGCTGAAGGAATAGGGACATGCCACCCTCGCAGTTGGTTATCTGTGCTACTGAAGTTAAGGATTTGGACTGCATGTAGAACCTCAGGCAAACGAGGGTGACAAAAGTAAGCAAAGGCAGCTTGCAGCAGTGATGGATTCTGAAAACACCATTACACCATATAAGTGGTGTAAGTTCCCAAAACATATGCTGAAAGCAAAGCATAACATAGGTTGCCATTAAACAAGAGACATACTTCAGTTCATGAGCATTATTTTCCAAAAAGCTTTGGTACAACATGTAGCTGGGGAACAACAAGGGCACCCAATAAGTCAGCACAGGACCTCGGGTAACATAGTTTATACCTAACAACAGTGGTCCTATGCAAAGGTAGGAATGAAAAATGCAATAAAAATATAGATGCAATGGAACTATATTGGTTGATGTGATTTGTCCGGCCGGACAATGATCACAGAATTCTTTACTATAAATAAGATAGACAGGGAAAAATTCTCTTACATTCACAAAGAGTGAGACACAAGCCTGTGCCTTCATGCCTACAGATTGGCAAAGTGAAAGAATAGGGAAAGAAGAAAAATATTTAGGCAGAAAGCGAGCGATTTCTGTGAAATGAAGAAATGACAGAAATTCAGTGACACCATTAGTTGCATATCTCATTAAATATACATATTCATATATGGTGTGACAAAGGGTCGACGACGTTTCGATTCCATAACCAAAATACAAGGAATCATCATCAGGACACAAAGTATTATGCCTAAAAACTGCTTTACACAATAGCCTGTGAGAGTCAGGGAGGATTGCCCTGAAGTCCTGGTTGAGGGATGGCGCCAATAATATTGCTGGGATAGAGCAGGGGGTTGTGGTTCCTATGGCTGATGATACAGGGACCTGTTGCAGAATGGGGGTTCTTGGACAGCCTCCTGAATTGTGGAGGTGCGTCGTGGTGAACCAGAGGATTTAAAATTGAGGATCCCCGGTAAAACTTGATTGTTGGGAGATGCCCACAGTGGGGTGTTGGGTAATGATTCCGACGCCAAATAAGGCGCGGTCGGGCGAGCCTGAGGCTTCGCGGTATTGGTGCTTCTCAGTGAAGCAGTCCTGCGTTGTCCAGGTACAACATGTGGCACAGAGTTATTGAGGTGAAAACATAGCAATATAGATACTGATGACGATAATGACCAGGTGAAATTGTAGACTAAGAAAACATACAAGTGCTCCTCATATAAAGCTTAAATCCAGAACATGGAGTGGTAAAAGACCAGGACCCTGGCCATAGCACAGTAGAAAAGTAGGAGCAGAGCAACAGGTATTAAATACCAGCTGCGAGCTGAACATTTTAACCCTTCCAAAATGATAGACCCCAGACCCTTCTTTTATTAAACTCACTTGAAAGTTTCCAAGAAGTCATCCTAAAAAAGGGGCGGTAGTACAGTAGTATGGGTTAGGAGGATCTTATTTTCAGCGATCCTCAGCTTTTCCCATAGGAAACCCAATGTCAGCAATATAGATGCAGTTGCAAAGGCTATTTTCACTTATTCAAAGTACCTGCTGCAGTGATGTTATTTTATGTTATGTAAATGTGTAGAGTGCAGCTAATCACCTGTAAGGGTATCCAGGCACTGAGAAGGGGGACGGAGGGGGGGTCATGCATGTTTCGTCTGGAAGAGCCAGGTCTTCAGGTTCATTCATCAAGGTTAATCGATCGAGCAGAACATGGATACATTTGGTGACAAAATAGTTACATTTACTACTTCATATTAAAAGGAGCAAGCAAAGGTGAGTTAACTGGATGTAATCAGTACCCCCACACAATCCGACTTCCAAAAAGTACTGGCTTGTATAAATTCTGTACATTAATGTCCTGATCATTGTTGAAGATATGCCTTCTATGCGCATGAATTCTTTCTCATAACTGTAAAAATATATCTCTGATTAATTTTGGTATCTCAAAAAGTTCAATGTGCAGTCGTACCACCAATCAGTCTATCTCAAATGCCATTGGTACCCTCTATCATCTCATCATCTAGACGTCAGAAAAATATGTTAACAGCCAAAAACAACCAGAAAGGAGGGCTTCCTTGATGTGAAGGCTTATTTTAAGGTTTATGTTGTTTCTTCTTTGTGTAAGTTGAGTATATCAAGTTCAGTGATATGCTTTATAGCATTCTAAGTAATACCTATACCTTATACCATGTTAAGTAATGCTTTACACAATTCTAAGTCATGCCTTATACCATTTTATATCATCTTATAAAAGATTGCTTCTACAGTCACCCGAAAATGCTCTAAAACGGGCTCTGAATTATATTGATGCCATTGTGACAAAATAATATGTGAATAACCAAACAGCACACTGCATTCTTTCATGCATCAGCTTTCCTTAAAATGCACAATAAATGTTGAAGAAGTGGATAATGAAAATAAACCATATATAGCTCACGTGCGCAAAAGAGAACTACACAGTTTAGCTAGCACTGATTAACAATCGAGTAGTTTATATAGATGTTCCAATTATAAATGAAAATAAAAGTGAACAATGCAGTTCTAAGGGATTACTTGTGGCCTCAATGCAGAAGAATTATTTTACGAATGATGATCTATCATCATCTAGTTGGTTATTGAGTGATAAACTCGAAGGCAGAAGCTGAAACAATCATTGGGCATTGTAGCCTTCCCAAGGCACTGAATGACCAAATGTAAATGCTCCTCCTCTCGGACCTGCTACTCATCTAGACAGCCAGTACAATACAGACCTGTTCTTGCATCCAAACTCTCAACCAGTTCAATGAATAAATATGACTTACCTTTCTGTGAAAATATATGTGAAGATATCAGTGAAGAGCCACACAGTATCTTCAATGGGCAGACCCTTAGCAGCAGTCTGCAAGTTGATTACCCAGAGCACTATTGCAGCTTCCCACAGTGTTGTAATAAACAACTAAAGTGATAACATTCTGAATTTATAAAAAAAAGTGTGGAAGACCTGAATGCCATCTTGATGAACTCAAAACAGTTGATTACGATGTCGTCAGGAAAGGCTCCATCCAATTCTGAAGCCTTGTTTCTGAACAACTCGGACACATTTGCTAATGAGCGAGTACAATGGCTGGAAAGCGGTCAAATTGTTCGACTCGGTTCCGAAAGGCATTGGGAGTAACCGAGATGTTTGGAACCGGATTGTTGCGGTCTATGGAAAGCATTTCCAGCCGAGCGATTAGGATGTCAAATTCAGACAGCCTTCCCGATTCAGTTTGTCCAAAACGGATAGGTTTCCGGAATCTGACTTTGGGATCTGTTGGCAGGCCCCTCCTTCACCGGGGGCCCTCTGAATTTGGCCCATGGGGTACACCCATCCCATGCATGCACAGTGTGGCAGGCCCCATGGGGTACCCGCAACAGGGTGCACAGTTTTTCTCACCCATCCCTTTTTTCAATGGGATCCTGTGTTCTCGTTCAGAACACAGGCTCCCATTGAAGTCAATGTGAGTCCAACTGAACCATATCTAGTGGCATCCAGACACATTGTACTCGGTCAGTTGGACTCCCCGAATATGATTTGTATGGAAAACATTCCGAAACTGAGTCAGTAGTTATGCTTTCCTGACGACATCATAATCGAACCCAATGTAGTAAAACTGAAAGGAATTTCCTACAAAGGATGCTACGGTAAATGAACAGAATGAGGGACTTCTTTTTTCATAGAAATGATGGTTAGTCATCTAGAACGCTAAAATGAAGGCAGATTTTGTACGAGATATCAAATACCTTCTTCATCAATAAAACATTCCGACATGCAGAAAAACATGTATTTTCAGCATCATCAGCAGTCTGTCAGTTAACTCCCTAGTAATCAACTGCACAATCACCCCAAAGGTCTAACGAAAAACTAGTGTGCTGACATTTTGTAATCAAGAAAAAAGTGAGGCACACCTGAATGCTATTTTGATGGAACAGGAGCTAATCAATTTGTAACAGTTCCCGAAGAACAGGATGAAGTAAGCCAGCATTGAAATGTTAATGCGGGCATAAAACCAGCAAGTTAAAAATATGAAGTGATGGGTATTTAGTAATTTGACGTACATATATTTTTAATAAAGAAACAAATCCAAAAGTCCTGTAAAATAAAAAAACATTGGTCATCGAGAGATCTCTTTTACCGTCGGTCATTTTGGTTGTGTGGAAATCTGTTTTAGTGGCCGCAACATGAAGAAAAATGTTGCAGCTGTGATTACTGAACTCTGGGACTCTGTACCCATATCATAAAGTTGAATGAAAATAACATATAAAGCACCCCCGCTCCAGGTTGGCACTTCTCAGGGGACCCAACGGGAACACACCCCTCAGAGGCCTAAAAGTTAAAAAGAAATTGTGCTCTCTACAATCTGAGGTATCCAGAATAGAATAGAAGTAGCATTTATAAAGCATATGGCTACCCATGGGCATCCCAGCGCTAGAGGTAAGAAAAGGCCCGTGGGACTTATCTGGGGAACAGCCAGGTCTTCAACAGCTTGCGAAAAAGCAGGTGATTGGTTTCTTTCCGTAGCTGGAGGGGAAGAGAATTACAAAGCTTGGCGGCATTGTAGGAAAAAAGCTGACCTCCGCTTCTGGCTCTTCTAATCCTCGGAACACAAGCCAAGCGCAATTCATCCGATTTTAGAGGTCTGTTAGCTTGATAGAATTTAGCTAAAGGGGAGATAATCTTTGGTCCATTCCCTCCAAGCAATTTGTGAGTAATACAAAGAGCTTTGAAATGGATTCTCTCCCGGATGGGCAGCCAGTGTAGGGCTTTCAAAGCAGGTTTAGCTAACTGTCGGTAGGGAGTTCCCATGAGGGTTCTTGCTGCACAGTTCTGGATTATTTGGAGCTTAGAGAGCACTGCCTCTGGGGCACCCAAATCGAGTGCATTGCTAAAGTCCAAGCGTGATAGAATACGCGCTTGGACTGCAAGTTTCTTAGCCTAAAAGGGAAGTGGAGGCAACACTTTACAGAGCATTCTGAGTAAATTGAAACAGGCGGCCACCACCTTTCTGGCTTGGACTTTAAGGGTACGGTCTGAGTCTAGCCAGAATCTCAAACTGTTTATACTTGCTTTGGGAACAGGTGCTGATCCCATTGCCGTTGACCACATCTCCGTTGGTTTAAATAATAGAGGATTACTAAGGATTACCAGAGTGACCCCAGTACTGTGAGACTCCTGTGTGAGACATTGTACTGCAAACGTCACAAACTGGCACATTACAGAGGGGAATCTTAAGCTGCAGATGGCACGAGTATCAAAGTACAGCGGAAAAGACATACAGATTTTTAAACAAAGGAAAATGTGGAGTGGGGGGTCCATGTGAGGCATGGATGCCTGTGCAGGGTTAGTCACCTGCTGGGAGCAGACTATGACACCAGGCCAGACCCTGCAGCCACCCCACACCACACATTACTTAGAGCTATTCTCAGTTAGATAGTTGGATGAATATGATCAGAAAACTAGACATTCAGTGAAATGACAAAGCTTAATGTGACATTATGTTTAGGTATTGTAATAAGATTTTATTTTACATTAAAAACAGTAGACATTCAATGCAAAAAAACAAATTTCGAAGAACCAATACAGTTAAATATGGTAATAAGAGTTTAGTTTACTTTAGAAAAAAAACTAGAAATTCACTGTAAAAGCCAGAGGTTAAAGTAGCATTTTAGTTAGGTGTTGTAATATTATGAAAAATAATGTTTAGAAAACTACAAACTGCTAGAATAAACATAGTCCGCAAGGGCGTTCATGCCACTGGGAAACCTTTCTGGGTCAGGCTGGAGCCGCCCCTAGGAATCCCTCTCCTTCAGAGACCAGCAGTCGTCTATGCTCACGTACTGGTAACCAAGATCTACCATGATCTACTTTTAAAGGCTTAGGGAGTGGCATTTTAAGGTTTAGGTGGTATCATGACTTCTTTTTCTGGATGCATCGGACCCGTGATACGGATTGCGGCCTATTGGCCAAAATATATCTTCTTCATAGAAGACTCTAATTAATTTTGCTCAGTAGGTAGAGGGGTTGTCAGGTGGTGTTTATGGTGGAATTATTTTTGCCACCATTAATACAGTTAAGGCTGAGACTATGACAAGTCTGCATGACCTAAATGTTGTTGTAGACTTTGGCAATTAATGTTTTCCCACTGATTTTGAAATTAATCTGTTTACTGTCCATAATACCAGTCACTTCCATAAACAGGGAGATTTGTTTCAGAATCAAATAGTGCCCAAATGCTGCGAGAAAACTGCACTGCCCATTGAGGGTTATAAAGCGTTATAAGGAAGGTCTTGGCTCTTATTTTTAGAGTCAAATTCTGGGAGTTAACACTAAGGCGGTAAGCTGTGTGGTTCAAGCAAACTTTGCCTATCCAATGTAGAAAACCTGGTTCACTATTTTGCAGATATTGTTGAGACTGATCCCTACTTCCATCGTTTCTCTTTAAAACTCATTAAATGATGAGCTGAACAAAAAAACACAAACTGCTGAAATTCACCTGTTGTAGTTTACCTAGCTGACTATAACTTGTGCATCGTCATGCGCCTTGGATGGGAGTGCACTGCCATTAGCCTTAGGTGGGGGCAGGTATTTCTTTAAACTGGATTTGAAAAATGTCTACCATCAGATTAAGTTGCACAAGAAATCCAAACCTCTCACAGCCTTCATACCATGGAGGGCACATTTCAATTCACATTCATGCCCTGAGGACTATGTTCAGCAGCTAGGGTGTTCCAAAGGAGGATTAACAACATGTTCAAAGGCATGAATAACACCCTGTACTTCCAGAACAATATTTAGATTAGTGGTGATTCTATCGATCAACATAAGATGGACCTCTGGCAGGTGTTACATAGAGTGAGGAATGCTGATTTTACTCTGCGCTGTGGGAAATTCAAGTTCTTACTGGAACAAGTGGATTATCAAGGGTACAGCATTACTGCCATTGGTGTTAAACCTAAAGAGAATTCATTGAGTGTCGTCAGATTAGCCCCTTTGCCCACAGATAAGGACATGCTGAGGTAATTCCTGGGCCTCATTGAGTATTATGGCAAGTTTGTGGAGAAGTCTTTGGATAAAACAGAGTGTTTCGGATTGCTACTTAAATAGGAAGTCACAATTACTTGAGGTAAGAAACAGCTCCTTTAATCCCTTGTGATTGCATTTGTACCTTCCATTTCAATCACATCCTGGAGTCCTCACATGAGCTCACATGTAACATCACTTGTGACTTCTTAAATCACATCATTAATAACATCTTTGATGGCATCTCAAATGACATAATTGATGACATCAGATGTAGGGCAAAATATTGCGAACAAACATATCTTCTGAAATGAACATCATGTTTCCATACTTAAAATGTAAATAAGAAAAAATGGTGTCAAAAATATTGTGGCAAATAATTTTGTCCACAAAATGTAACAAAATATATTTTAGAATAAATATAGATTTTAGCGTAAGTTATTTAAAATAATATATCAACCAATATAATGTAAAAGATATCATCTTTATGCATTGTCTATAAATATATTACTCTGCAACAATAAATAAATAATCTCTTTAATACAGTTAAATAAAAATGCTTACGGTAAAGTATATTTAAACTATCAAACATGTTTGTGACTGAAAACATATCCAGCCTAATTTAAATATAAAAATGAATATATGAAAATAAACATACAAATATAGTTTAAATTAGTAATTTAAAGTAAATTCATGCATAATATATGCATACTTATGTATATGCAAAACAAAAAGTGAAGAACTCAGGGTAGTTTCAAAGTTTAGGCAGAGAGCAACTCCTTTATATGGAGCCCCCTACAACACCACAGGCATTCTAAATCCACCCAGCTGAATAGGGCATGGTGTGCGTTTATTCATTCCAGGTTGGTTTGGATGGTATCTTACCAATCCAAAGCTGAAATACTATGCCTGGAGTGCTGAAAGGAATTTGTAATTTGGTAGCTTGGTGTGGATGGCAGTAAATACTATGCTTAAAAACATTGCTGTAAAAATGACAAAAGGCTTTGTCCTTTTCTAGCTCAGTGGGGATAACACTATGCTAATCCTACAATTAAATACTCTGCTGGAAAAACTGACAATTGACGTGAGCAGATACAGAGTATTACTGGTGTTGTAGGGTGCTCCATGTAAAGAGGCTGTTCACCACCTATCCTTGGGAACTACCCAGAGTTCCTTGCTTCTTGTTTTGCATAATTTAAGCAGCACTTTCAGCATCAAAGGGTATTTGCTGGACTTGACCCTTTCTGCAGGGTCAACCCAGACTTGTTGCCTTCACCCTCCCGTTTTCTGAACCCGTTTTTGCTGGCTTTTATGACTTTGCACACTTTGCCACTGCTAACCAGTGTTAAGGTGCTTGTGCTCTCTCCTTAAAATGTGGTGAAATTGACCTGCACCCAATTGCACTATGTATATACAGGGCCTGTAAATTGAATGCTACTAGTGGGTCAGTGGCACCCTTTGTGCCACCCACTTAAGTAGCACTTTAAACCTGTTTCAGGCCTGCCAATGCAGCCTGTGCGTGCGGTTTGAATCTGCCTTTTCAAGCTGGTAATACCTTTTATCAGGCCTAAACCTTCCATTTTAATACATATGCCACACATAGGGTAGGCCCTAAACAGCCCAAAAAAAGCGGTGTATTTAAAATGTAGGCCATTCACTTTTACGTTTTACATTTCCTGGTAATGAAAAACTCCTAAATTTGTTTTTCCCTACTGCAAAGCCTACCTCTGCTATAGCATAACATTAGGTTACCTTATTACATAAAGGTATGGAATCCTTTTGTGATGTGGTTTAACTATGCTACTGTTTTACAGTGCTGCACAAATACTTTACAAACTGCCTCTGAATTAAGCCTGACTACTATGGGCCACGATACCAGAGGGTTGAGCAAAGGTTAATTTAGGGTTCGCTTGTGACTTCACCCTGAAAAAAATGGTGGTTGCCTGAGTGTGTGGTTTTGAACTTGTAAAGACACACTGTATAAGTGTTTTGCAAGGTATTAAAGACTGCATGGCTATATGCTTGCTACTGACAATGTTTGTTTAAATGTCAGGGAAATCAATTCTAAAGTATGTAGCAGAAGACCATAAAATAGGCCTACAAGCTGCCACAAAACAGCACTGACCTGCCCAACCAGGCATTGCCTGTCTGCCCTAAAGGGCAGTCAACCCTGGCAACTGTTCGCAGTTTGAGTCTTTCATCTGTGTATGTCTTACACACATCTCCCCATGAGATGTCTTAGAAGGCTTGACCTGAGCTACCACTGAGAGTCAAGTGTAAAGGGTTAGTACTTGGTCTAGCTTTTCAGGATGCATAGGAGTCGGGAAATGTGATACCAGAAGCAAGGGCCACATACTGCACGGGTCATCCCAGTAACCCCCGGCTGGCCCATTGGGCTCTGAAAGGTGTTCTTCTGACAAACATGTTTATTCTGCATGATAAATACATTCAGCTGCCTTATTAGATAAACATGTATCACAACCAATATTTTCAGCAGACAAATGTTTCATAATCTGAAAATAACAATCACACTTGGGAGTACAGTGGGATCAATAATGTAAAGTTTAATTATATGTTTACAAAAGTGGTAGTAAATGTATGGAACAGTTTAAAAGTAGAAGTAGATTAATGCAAACCAATAAAATATTTTGGGAAAAAATTAGCCAGAGAAAGGAATGATGTACTTTGGTGTAAGCAGAATACAAGCAAGACCATGTGTGGTTTGCGCAGAAAATTTAAATAAGTGTGCTTTATCAATGTTTACCAATCTTCGTTAAATAAAATAGACTATATCAATTTCTTGCCCACTGTCCTGCATTGAAGTATGTTGTACGGCAAACTAAAGTGATTTAAGTATGTGCATTTTCATTTTCATCTGTGTGTCCTACATTTTCTGGCTCTTTAAATGTAGCTATCTGTTTTCTTTCTTGTCGGATTCTCTGTCCTTTTTTATAACGCATGTTTAAGGAAATTTATAAGTAATAACAGGAAGTTATAATCTAGGAATGTCGAGTATGCAGCCTAGAAAATCAACATACACAGTAATACTAACAAGAGTTTTGGGGTTTATAGTATTTAATAACAAAGCGATATTTGTCTTTGCACTATTGCTTTCCCTCAGTCATGTCTGGTTGACTCAGTGTTTCAGCATGTTCATCCATGCCTGCCCCTGGGCTGGGACCAGGTGCAAGTAGGCAGTCAATGCATACAAAAATGAAAGAAGACATTAAAAGTCTAAATGCACGACTACGCTTATAAGCTTGTTATAAAGTTTGCATGTTTCTAATATGTTTTGTACAATGCTGTTGCGAGCTAAAAACAAAGCAGAACATTTAAAAATGCAGGCGAAAAAATTAAACATAAAGCGCAAAAGTACCATACAGTCAGTCATGTAGCCTATGTAGTGCATGAGTCAAGCACACATGCGAGTTAGCAAAAGGCCCCATTTACCGTATGCATAAACACTGGCATAGAGGGATGGGATCAGAAAAGTAGTGGCTGTCGTTGAGTGCATAAAATAACTCCGCTAAAGCGATGTATTCAATAAGTAACTAAGATACAAAAGTAGTCAAATGCAGGGTCAGATGAAAAAAAAAACCAAGAGTGAGAAAAAAGAAGGTAAAAGATACTCGCAACAAACGAGCGAAGCGAATGTAGAGGAACAGTTCACAGAACGGAGAGCATTCCAGTGTTATAGAGCAAATAAAGGAAATTAATGATAACAGAATTGGCACAGGGTCAACGAGGAGTGAAAAGTCGTAATTGAAGAGCAAATGTTGGGATGAGTGGTCATGTACGTAAAAAATATGAATTCATAAAGGAAATATATTTAAAAACGGCAAAGAGGAAAATAAAACAAGAAATGAGAGTGAAAGTCAGCTAGTTAAGAGCTGCCTCGGAAGGAAAAAGTGAACACTCGGAGGTAAAACAGAAGATAAATACAAGAGAAATTTGGCGAGGTCACTGGATTAATAGATTAACAGGTAGACAGCTGGCAAGACAAATAGATGCCTGTGAGTCTCCTGACAGGGAACACGTTGGATGAAAAATGAGTGCATATTTCCTTAACAAGAACAAAAACAAGGATATAATTTAAGCTTCAACGTGCGGCCTGCCAGGTTAAGAAGGCCCTCTATGCTCAGGCCAACTCGCAGAGGATGGGCCACTCAATCTAGATTACACTTTAGCGGAAGTGCTTCAGATAAACTAGTGGTAGCACTTTTGGTAAAACCGAAATGCTAGCCATGAAATAGAAAACATCAATGGCCCGATGTGCAGGGAGATTTCTCTGTAGATGTGGGTGCCTCTGAACATGACTTGTATGATGGTTCCGGGCAGGAAAAAGTTGCATCCAAAGGCCCATCTAGATAGGGCAGGTCAGACCTTATTACGCATTAACCTGTTTACTCTGTGAAAATCGGGCTGTTGGGTATTAGATTTCCGAAAAATGAGCCACTTTCAGCCAGTCATCTGAAATGCTAAATGAGTCTCTCACACCGTCAACCCTCTATGAAGAAGTGCAGTAGTGTTAGAAATTGAGTTACTGGATGATTGGGATTTGAGTCCTGGTGAAGCAGCAACCACGATCATAGTCAGTTTATAGCACGAACAAACCTCACATTAATCTGTGCTCAATACCCTGGTAGCTTGGCACAGAGAAGTCAGGCTTAATCTAGAGACAATGTGTAAAGTATTTGTGCGACACTTCAAAAAGTAACACATTGAACCCCCCACAAAAAAGATCCCCCATCAAACTAGAAATTTAGAGCAACATTTCTTTAGTAAAACAAGGCAAAAATGTCAAAAATCCAATGAGTAGAATTAATCAATAAACTACAATATAGTGCCCAAATGCACAAAGCACCAATCGAGATATCGGGTCGCAGTGGACCGGGCCAAAGTCAGTGAGTGTTGGATACAGTTCAAGATTAATCCAGCTGAAGTTTTACCTTCTTGAATTTCGTGCCAAGAGTCCCATTCTCAGTGGAGATGGTCACCAGGAGCAAGGAGAGAAATGTGAGTGGTAGTTGGGGTAGTGCAGGAAGCAGGCCAGAAGTTGTGGCCAGGCAGGCTGGTGTGTCTCGCTCCTTCGCAGTTTCCAAAAGGTGGGAAGACCCAATATACACTTGTAGGCTTGGACAATGAATAGTTGAAGTGAGAAATGACTACAAGGATTTTGTTTGAAAGTCACTCGTCTTCACTAAGAGGGTTATTACTTAAAGGTTGTTTAATTAATTGAACCTAATGTATCCACAGGATTACTTTGATATTAATCACCGATTTCAGAAAAGGTAAACCAATACAATCATGAGAAGAAACACACAGCAAAGAAAGATTATATTCAAAAATATTTGTATTGGAGTTAATCAGGTAGACAATTTCATGGGGATAAAGCATAGAACAAAACTCTTAACATAAAAGTCATGAAAAGCAGTATATCTGTGTCAACTAGTCAGTTCATAACAGTGCATCAGCTCCGAAAATAAAAGAGGAAAACCAAAATCATAAATGTATCATGGTGTCCTTCAGTACAAACAATGTTGAGGAGTTGATGTCTTAGGCCCATGAACAGGCTAATGCTTCACGCTTGATCACTGAATAACGTTCCTCAGCACCCTTCAGTGATCGAGAAGCAAAACCAATGACCCTTTCAGTACCATCAACTGTTTGGGAAAGTACAGCCCCTAACCCACAAACACTTGCATCAGTGGTCAGAATCGTTTTCTTGTGCCCATCAAAATGTCCTAAAGTTGGCATTTTTGCAATTTCTGATTTCACAACATTAAAAGCATCAATACACTCTTGATTCCAATCGAAAACAGTGTCTTTCTTCAACAGTAGTCTAATGGCTTGCATAACACTTGTGAAATTGTAAATGAATTTAGAATAGTATTCGGACAAACCAATAAATGATTTCACTTGATCCTTGTTTGAAGGAGAAGGAGCTTGCAAAATGGCTTCAACTAAATCAACTTTTGGACTGATCCCCTCCCCAGAAATGGAATGCCCATGGTAAGATAGGGAATTCATCCTGAATTTACATTTTTCACATTTCAAAGTCAACCCACAATTATGCAATCTTGACAAAATATCAAATAAAACCATATCATGCTTAACATTGTCCTTACCGTGTACCAGAATATCATCCACCATTTTTCATGACTCTTTGAAAACAAGCAGCTGCACTTGCCAGCCCAAAAGGCATTCTGGTGAATCTGTAAGCCCCTACCAGGGTTACAAAAGAGGTTAGATGACTTGAATCCTCATGAAGCATAATTTGATGGTACGCTGTGGATAAATCCATTACACTAAACACACATGACCCACCCAACTTAGACAAAATCTCATTGATGTTCGGTAGAGGTGGCCTATCAACCCAAATTGAGCTGTTCAGACTTCTTAAGTTCACACACATCCTAATTTTGGTTCCTTGGTCCTTAGGTGCCAAAATAATGGGTGCAAGCCATTCAGAAGACTCTATCTCCTCAATTACTTCCAGTTTAAGTAGTCTGTCAATTTCCTCTTGAAGCGGTTTCAACATGAGATTTAGTTCCTTCCTCACCTTATGCTCGACAGGCTTCGCACTGCCTTTAAAAATTATTTTATGTTTGAAACCACTCAAAAGACCAAGTTTGTCAGTAAATACTCCCGGATATTTTTCCACAATATCTTGAACATCACTCTGTAGAGAAACTAACATGACTTGCTCAGGTGCATTTGGATTTAAAACAATCCAGAGATCTCTTTCATGACACCAACCAAGAAGATTATCTCCCCGCTTGGCAACATAAATGTTTGCAACCGTTTCTCTGTCTTTAAACAAAATGGTTTGAACAGAATAGCCCAACAAATCAATTTTCTGACCACCATACCCAACTGGATTCATGTCAGGAGCCAAAAGTTTTATTTTGTCAGACCCAAAAGTTGAGAACCAAAATTTGTCGCTGATTAAAGTATACAAAGACCCTGAGTCAGCTAAAACTGGGACGATCTCATTTCCAATGTATATCTCACATTGAGGCATTGTCACAGTACCAGAGTCTACTGAGTCCACAGATTTTACATCATTCACAATTTCACCTGGTGTGTTAGTGATGCAATGAACAGCCTGTTGGACAATTTCTTCTTCATCATCCACAAAGTTCACTTTGCTGTTCCTGCACATGAACGTGCATAGTGGCCTTTCTTCCCTCAATTCCTGCAAATAGTAGTTCTTGCGAAACAGTTAGAAAAATTAGCCTCGTGCTTTTCGCTACCACACCTTAAACATCTAAACTTCCCATCTCTATTTAAAGTGAAATTGGATTTAGGTTTGTCTGGTTTTTGGAAAGTCTTGTTTTGCTTAATATTTACTTTAGCGACAGATGCAATCAATGTTTCCGGTGAAGGATTTTCTTTGTTCTCAACATTAATACTAGAAACAGGATCAGTCTGACTTGGTCCCCTCCGTATTTCCTTGACCCAATTAGAAGTATGTTCAACACTCTCAACTATGGTTATAGCTTCTTTCAAATTTGGATTTTTAGATAATAACTTCTCTTGAATCTTTTGGTCATTAGTACAACAGACAAGCTGATCAAGAATGAGAGAATCAGTCAGTTGTTCAAATTCACATGTTTGTGCAAGGGATTTAAGTGCTGCCAAGTAATTTCCAACTCTTTCACCCTTGCCTTGGACACGCATAAAAAATGTATGCCTTTCCATTAAAACATTTATACATGCACCAAATTGTCTTTGTAAGAGAAGAACACTCATTTCATAAACGTTGTTAGATTCCCCTGCCCCTCTGCTTAATGGTATAGGATCAAGACTATCATAGATATTTCTTCCATCAATGCCAAGGTTATTTAATAGAACTGCTTGTTTCCTTACAGCAGAAAACGTTTCAAAACCTACAGCAAGCAGATAAGAATCAAGAATTGGCTTCCATTTCTTCCATGGTAACACTGGTTCACCTTGTTCACTTAAAAATTGAGGAGGTTGATTCATACCACTCGCCGTTGACATCCTGGAAATCAAGATAACTTAACAAACTAAAAAAAAGGATTAAAACAACAATTTAAAATAATAGACTAAAATAAGTAAGACAAAATAAAAAATTAGCAATGGTAACACAATAAGTTAAAATAATTCATTTGAATATTTAGTCTCTTTCTTCTTCATATGTATCCTTAAAACTGATGTTCCATTAATTCTTTAATAAGATCCTTGTATCACCTATTATTCCTTTGTTGTTTGTAAATAACTTGTTGCTGCTTCATAAATTGACTGCTCTTGTATATATATATACCACTAATGTCTCAGACATAAATATCTTTAATAACTGCAACTTTCTTTTATCAATAAAAATAATCAGTCCATTTTTTTAATGTGCCACAATTGCCTCTGAGTGAAATATATATACATTTTGACTGTGACTATTAATGCGCTGTCATTCTTATGTGTATAAAGTTACACACATTTTCAAAATATCAGCAGTAATCAACTTTTCCCTTTTTACATATGTTTTCCATTTGCCGAAAATGACTTCCGCTTAACACACACATCTTGCGATGCCCTTTACGTCCGATGACGTCACAGCTACAGCTGACACTGTACGAAATGCACACAGCACGTTGTTTCCATCTCACGCCTCCACTCGTGCTGTCTTCTCACGCGCTCCACAAGGATTTTGAGAAATGCCGAGGGGATCCTCAACGTTAGTAAGCCGTAAGCTTTTCCACTAAAATTACTTTTGCTTCAGTAAAATACTTGCGGCTTTATCTTGCTAATATACAAAGTTCGGCAGTATTCCGCATTCAGTCACAGTCAAATAATTATCTTAAAATAAGTCTTTCATGTCACAAAAAGCACTGACTGACCTTGACTTCAATGAAACTTTCCAAAATGATTACTTGCACACTGGGTTCTTTTCCGATAGGCGTCCTGCGTCGCCAGTAGTAAAACGAAGATCACGTTTTAGTGAATAATAAAATATTTATTCACACCCATCAGAGAGGCATGTGGCAACAGTCTAATGGCAACTTCAACTGACATAGCTTGCCACATCACATTCTCAAAGATGACT
Source organism: Lissotriton vulgaris (assembly GCF_964263255.1). Classification (NCBI taxonomy): domain Eukaryota; kingdom Metazoa; phylum Chordata; class Amphibia; order Caudata; family Salamandridae; genus Lissotriton; species Lissotriton vulgaris. The sequence goes on from NC_141685.1 coordinate 1,916,335,488, forward strand.
CATATAACATTCCTAACAGGGAATGTTAGATTTAAAGGCGAAGATACAACACATAGCTTGACTTTTGACCTCTGCCTTTGAGCACACAACAAGTGTGACAAGATAAGTGCAAAATGTAAAGCCTTCTTTTTACTTATGCCCCCCCTGAACTCCAGCATGGATTTTTTGGGGTGCTGCAGCAACCCTCTGTACTACTGCTTCCAGCATGTCTGTTAGGCCAAAACTTAATTTTGCACAACTATTTATATATACTGTTTGAATGGCTTGACCATGACCTTTTCCTAGTACCAGTTGAAGCTGGCACATACTAGCTCTGCGTTGAATTGTACAAAAGGCTTACTTAGGGGGGATTGCATTTTTGAGCCCTCACAATAAAGCTGCACAACACTTTCTAAAAACAGAACATGTCCATCTATGTTTGTTCAGAGAAAGCCAGGTGCAGCTTGGTCAGTGAAGTGAGAATGTACAAACATCACTATTAAGCCTGTGCACAGTGCTGACTGCAGGGAGGGTGCTGGACACACTTCATGGCCAAATAATATGTCCTAACCCCAGCAGACTCTATAGCTACGGTGCTCTACACAAAGTCTAGTAAAACCCAGGAAGACAAAGCAGAGGCCAGCCAATGTAATTATTTATGTCATAATAATATATTTCTTCATAATCCTCCCAGTTGTATCAATATTATTCATATCTCTGATGAGATGCTGAAGTGCATTTGCAGTGGGTAACATGCTACTCTGTGGTAGTCTTATGGATTGAAAAGTGTGTGTCGGTTCTGTGGCTTGTATAGGTAGTGGTTTGATCCTGTGTGTGAAGACTACAGTTGTGCTGTTATGGTGTTTTCCAGCTGGGCTGATGCTTACATTTGAAGTTAGGAGGATCTAGCACTAGTACGCTTCAGCCCCAGTCTTTAGGTGTATGGATGGATAGAAAATGTGTGAGAGAAATGTAGACTATACTGGACGTGTTTTGATGTGGTGTGTACGTGACAGAGACGGCTTGAACTCTGCCAGACCAAGTATGTAGTTATGGATGTAGAAGAAAAGGCATCATGCATACATGGGATACCAATCAGTTTTGGATAGGTTTATATACCACAGTTTAACTCATTCAATATGAGCATAAGAAATCAACATAGATAAAGAATACTTCCATAGGAGGAGGTGTTGCAGCTCTTGATTCAGGAAACATCATCAGCTACAATCATTCTTTTTGCATGGCTGATTCACCATTGATCCACAATTTCCACCTCAAACAGCACTCCTGGAATGATTGCATTCACACTTCTAGGGCTTGCAGATCTCTCTCCACAGTTGTCCTTGACTAGATAGACCCACAACACTCGGGTCTGGCTGCTTCATGTGGGGTTGGCAGGCTCCTTCACTCTTTAGCAGGTAGATTAGATTACAGGCACTTCAGATAAGTGGTAAAGCTCTTCAGCTAGACAAGAATCCAGTTTATGTCTCCTCACCTCTGGAAAGGTACTGTCAGGCAGACAATACATCGGCTTGCACAGCATTTCTCAAATTTCCCTGCAGAGCATTCAATTTCTAGGTCAAAAAGAACTTGGAACTGTAATAACAAGTGGGTCAGTGGTTCCAATTTTAAACATTCAAGGAAGATAGACTATGTGGATTATCTGCACTTCAGAGCTTATTTAGGGTGCTTCTTCTTTCAAGTGTCCTCTCCAGGCTATTTCGCAAACACAGCCTATGGGTAGAGTGATGCTGATAATAGCAGGATAAACCCCAACGTATTATATCCACAAAAGAGGCACAGATAGGTGCGAGCCTTCTTCAGCTAGCTTATCAAAAGCTGGATTCACCTATATGATCCCTCTCACTGTGAAAAACAGAGACTGCAATCCCGCCCGTTACCTCCACTATCTACCAAATGGCAGTGCTACTTCAAGACTACACAACAACTCCTCTCACTAAACGTTCCTTGAACACTCATGACAGATAATGCCTGAAGAGGATTGTCCCAAAACCGCATCTCCCTTCTCTTATGTACATCTTTGAAGCATGGGTAACAAGCAGTCTTTTAGGCAGCTAAAGCTGTAAGTAGCGAAATCTAAAACAGATTGAAAATAGTGTGGGATATAGAGGCCAAAACAAGACCACAAGCCCCAGAAACCAATCCCAGGAGAAAGGTTAAAGGGCAATTGAAATTATTCAAGTGGTGGGAATTGTTCAAGTGGTGACAAATTGAAATTAACTTATTCTTAATTAAATTAGTAAACTCCAACGCTATAATGTGAAGCCCTAGCTTTATTTTAAATAATCAGGCCCTACATGAACAGGGATAGTATTAGATGTAGCTGCCTCCTAATGAGAGATTATTTTGAGAAAGCATTAGACACGTTGGTACTCATTATGGGTTGACCATAGTGGTATTCATCGAAGGGGAGGAGTGGGAGAAGGTTGAAAACCACTTAAGGCAACTACAACTTTTCTGGTGCCTCTGGGTCCATAAACTCCATACCGGTGTAGAGCGGGAATATCGACGGGAAAATATCGAGTTACCTTAATATCGCCGCAGAAATATCTACAAGAAGAAATATCGATGTCAAAAATATAGTTTGACCAGAATATCGACAGACAGGTAAGTAATATCGATAACAATAATATAGTTGTAATAAATATCGTTTACAAAAACATAGTTTACAAAAATATTGTTTTTTAAATAATTATAAGTAATTTAGTGTTTTTAATGAGTATTGTTTGTCAAATTAGTATATTTTTTAGCATTTTATTAGTTAATAATGTATTTTATGTTGAATTTAGTGTTAATAGTTCTGTAGCGGGTTGTGGGTTTATAGGGGAATAGGGTGGGAAGTAATTTAAATATAATGAAATAATTGATTAATTAATGTGTAAATTTAATATAAATAGTTTAATAATTATAAGTTAATTAATTTCGATTATTTAATTGATAATTAATTATGTTAATTAATTATGTTAATTGTTTAATTAATTTTAGTTGTGTGTACTGGAATTTATAAGTGAAAATGTAGTGAAGTAATTACATTTTAATTGAATAATTAATTAATTAATTATAATTAAACAATTTTTATTTTTAAATGAGTAAATAATTTTTTTTTGTGTTGTGGTGTTTATAAGTGTATATGGTGTGAAAGCTGTCAAATAATTAATTATGTAAATATTTTGAAAATACAATACTAATCAATAATTAATTAGTAAATATTAAATGTAATTGAGTAATTAATTTTAGGTTTGTTAATAATAATATATTTTAATGTATATATTAAATAGGTTTATAATCTACATTAAATTTAATACTAAATTTGACAGATGGTTTATTATTTTTTTTGAGTTCCTGCGCTTTCCCTACTGTTGTACTCACTGGAGTGGGAATAGTAATTTTTACCACTACGCTATCCAACGCTTTCCCTACTGTTGCACCCTCTGGAGTGGGAATAGTAATTTTTACCCCTACGCTATCCACCGTTTTCACCACTGTTGCACCCGCTGGAGTGGGAATAGTAATTTTTACCCCCACGCTATCCAACGCTTTCCCTACTGTTGCACCCTTTGGAGTGGAAATAGTAATTTTTACCCCTACGCTATCCAACGCTTTCCCTACTGTTGCACCCTCTGGAGTGGGAATAGTAATTTTTACCCCTACGCTATCCAGCGCTTTCCCTACTGTTGCACCCTTTGGAGTGGGAATAGTAATTTCTACCCCTACGCTATCCAACGCTTTCCCTACTGTTGCACCCTCTGGAGTGGGAATAGTAATGTTTACCCCTATGCTATCCAGCGCTTTCCCTACTGTTGCACCCTTCGGAGTGGGAATACTAATTTTTACCACTACGCTATCCAACGCTTTCCCTACTGTTGCACCATCTGGAGTGGGAATAGTAATTTTTACCCGTACGCTATCCAACGTTTTCCCCACTGTTGCACCCGCTGGCGTGGGAATAGTAATTTTTACCCCTACGATATCCAACGCTTTCCCTACTGTTGCACCCTTTGGAGTGGGAATAGTAATTTTTACCCCTACGCTATCCAACGCTTTCCCTACTGTTGCACCCTCTGGAGTGGGAATAGTAATTTTTACCCATACGCTATCCAGCGCTTTCCCTACTGTTGCACCCTCTGGAGTGGGAATAGTAATTTTTACCCCTACGCTATCCAACGTTTTCCCCACAGTTGCACCCTTTGGAGTGCGAATAGTAATTTTTACCCCTACGCTATCCAACGCTTTCCCTACTGTTGCACCCTTTGGAGTGGGAATAGTAATTTTTACCCCTACGCTATCCAACGCTTTCCCTACTGTTGCACCCTCTGGAGTGGGAATAGTAATTTTTACCCCTACGCTATCCAACGCTTTCCCTACTGTTGCACCCTTTGGAGTGGAAATAGTAATTTTTACCCCTACGCTATCCAATGCTTTCCCTACTGTTGCACCCTCTGGAGTGGGAATAGTAATTTTTACCCCTAGGCTATCCAGCGCTTTCCCTACTGTTGCATCCCTTGGAGTGGAAATAGTAATTTTTACCCCTTCGCTATCAAATGTTTTAACTAATAATATTTTTTATATTTTAATTAAATGTATGTTTTATTGTTGTTATATAATTTTATGTGTTAAATATATGTATATGTACACAATTATTAAGTTTATAATGAAAAAGTGTAGTTAAAATATAAAAGTAATGTAACGTATTTTGTTAATAGTACTTATATTTTTTTACTTATATTTTTTAATTATTTAATGTAATTTTAATTAATTTAAAAAGTCGATATTTTTAACATCTATATTTATTACATCGATATTTTTGAGTAGATATTTATGTACTTACCTGTTTAGGTATAGGGTGTCGATATTTTTGTAAACGATATTTATACAACTATGTTTTTGTCAACTATATTTTTGTAATCGATATTTAAATACCCTACCCTCCATGCCCAATTGTAGTGAGCCACTTGGGCTCACCGTCACAGGTAGTGACGTTGGCGCCCAACTGTTTGGCACGGTATGGCAGAACAGATAAATAAAAGGGGGCTGGCCCGCTTGTGGTCAGTCCTGGAGGCTGAACACTAGTGTGTGCCTTGTTATTCTAGCTGCTCTCTCCAGTGGAGGCTCATGTGCGTTGGGCCCCTGCAGTGTCCCCTGCTCACCAGTTTACACCAAATAATTTTAGACCCAGAGGCTGTGGATGAACTGTGGGTGCTGCAGGTAGCTGCTGCACCTGTAGCAGGGATTCTTTGTAAACAGAACTATGCATGGGACAACAGAACATCAATATGTAGGGACTGAGCCATGATACCACATCGATACCCATGAGTCCCAATCCAGACTAGCTCTAGTGCTTTACCTGCCCTCCTATTCTTCTGAAAGTGAGAGGTAAGTTAGCACCCAAGCGCACAACACTCTCGTCACCTCAGGGAACTTTGGAAACAGGTCATCAAGCTACTTACTCCTGTGTTTCCATAATAAACAAAACAAAGACACAAGAACAGTTTACAATATTTATTGAAACTATCATGCTCTATTATAAAACATCTGAGCTGCAACAGAGTGGGGAGCATTGCAAGTAAACCTCATTATGGAAGGACAGTGTAATATAGATCACTGGGATTAGTGGTGAACCCCATACCTGCCATGCATACATAGTTGTTCTTCTCTCAGCTGGCACAGAACTCTCGTCCCGGGACCTTTGCTCTGATAGAATGTCTTTTCTCTGTTTTCAAAATGACACGTCTCAGTGTAGATGTTATGAGGTGTCTTCTTTAAAGCAGCAGATGTGAATGTATGTTGTGTCTAAATGCCAAGCTATGTTTGATAACCAATCACAGAAAGACCGGGCACAGTGTTGTTTGACCTTATACAAGATGTTCAGACAGTCTGAACAAATAACAAAAACATGTGCAGTGCTCTTCTAAAATAATGTTGTGGGACAAAAATAAATATGCCAAGTGTAACATGTGCAAGGCAAACTAACCCTAACATGAACACAAACCCAAGTACGAGCAAACTAAGTGGGCCCTGAAGGAAACACACATCACACCCTGGCCCATGCCTGCCCTCGTACTTCAACTGGGGAAGCAGAAAAAGTTCCCCCCCAGACGAAGGGGAAGATGATCAAAACTTCTCCTGATCACGATCCGGACAAACCCCCACAGTGCGAAAAAAATCCATGCAACACTTTCCACCTGCTGAAAGCTGGTGGTTAATGTATGGGGATTTGTGGGCACTATTCCCCTGGAAAGGGGAAACATTCAGAATTAGCTTCATTATTACAAGGTCTGCATGTTATTTCCGATTTTGGGTGTATAACTCCATTTGTCTCAAAGGGCGATACCACCCAGGATAATTAAATCAAACCAAGTACGAATGCATTTTTACAATTAACTTCCAGATAGAAAGTTTGTAAATAAAAAGAAAACATTGTTCACCACTGAGCTCTGGGTAACGTTTCATCTCTTTTTTCTGTTTTCTGTTTAATATTGTTAAGGAAAGGTTCATTCTCCTAACTGTGCATTAAACTCAGCCTTATGGCACAATTTTGTTGTGGATTTATGAAGAAAGAAAATGAGGTTCTTAGCCAGATAATTTCTAGTAACCTTATGATGAATGCCTGCAGTTTCTTTTTTCCGTTTTCTAACACTGGACTGTTGAATTTCAAATACATACTTCCATGAAGCATTCCTGTCTGCTACTTGGAAGCAGGTGCTCTCACTGTGCTGCTGATGATACCCGCATTTGAACGTGTGGCCTACAAAAAAGTAATGCTGTCTTTATTTTTAACGCAATGTGATTTCCAGGCATATATTTGTAAAATGACAATCGAAACTCCTTGAAAATGGGATTTGCAGATTTGGGTCGTAGGAACCTAACATTAGGAAGTCATACAAATGTATAGGTGCAAACAGAGTGAGTGCCTGCTTACTTTCAACAAGTGGGATACTCTGTGGAACTTCAGGTAGGAACATTTGGATGAAATATTGTACAGCTGTTAAACTCTTGTACACATAAAATGGAGGTAAAGGAGACTTAGCGCAGACACAGGATAAACACCTGTAGCAATATGGAAAAGTAAGTTACCCTGAGTGCCACAAATCATTATCACAAGTTGCCCCGAGACAAACACCTTGATAAGAGGTGTCACTCTCATAAAAGTGTCACTGCTTAATTTGTTCAAGTCATGGGGAAATGGACAACATGTTGAATTTTAAAATTGACCAAAGGAAGAATTACAGATACAAATTATCAGTCTTCTAGTTGTCAATGTCTCTGGCCTGAGTTCAGCTTTACCTACAAATAAATGCAATAGAATTTGTTGGCAAGACTGACAAATCATAATATAGGAAGTCACTTTTATCTCTGAAAATTGAGCTAGCACACAGTGGATTGGGACAATCCACTTATGAGGATACTCAGTGGAAAAGCGTTGAGTAAAGTTTAAAATTATTTCCGTGAGACAAAGGCCCCCCTTATCAGCGCCTAGAGAATTCCATTTAATTCTCCTAACTAGAGTATGGACATCGACCTGCATTGAGTGCCCCACTTCAGTGACTTTGGCAGCAACAGGAACTTGTAGATCCATTATTTTAGTCAAGGGATTATGATCACTCTCTGTAAGAGTGGGGATCTCCAGTTTAACTAGTTGAGTTGCCAGAGATGTTGAAAAATCGCTAAAAAAATAAGCAGCACTCTTGACCTACAATAAAAATAAATGTACATTTGCTGTTTGGGAGTATAAAGTTACTGAATCTCATGCTCTGTGGGGGGGTTTCGGTTCAATGGAGAATTTAAGGGATTTAGGTCCATACTTTCGGCTGCACCGACAAATTCCTTCTGCCTAAATGTTAACAATAATGCCTCATTTTCTTCTGAAACCTTAGTGGAAAAAGACGGGGAAATTCCTAAAAAAAAGAAAAACTGCAAATAAACTGTTTATTTGCAGGCAGTGTAGCAGGATTCTTCGACATTTTTTAAAAGATTATAAAATGTGTTTTGTGGGGCAAGGCAGTTAAGGGTGTGTCATAGGGAAGAAGGTAAAAGGGGAGGAGAAGAAAAGGGCCGACTTAGTAAAACGTTTCTCACACGAAGGAGGTGAAAAGAGCACTGCATACGTTTTTTAAAGATACTTCAACTGGATGATTTGACAGCATGGCGGTCTCATTGACCACCTTTCCATCAGAAGATAGAGATGGAAGTTACCAGGGACAGAGGGCCAGAAGTCACAAAGCCAGATGAGTCTCTTGTACATCATGATCTGTTTCTTTCCACTACTCACTGACAAGCCAGCTGTAGCTCTACCCTGTTATTTTCTTTGCACACTTAACTCTTTGCTCTATGCTTTTTCCCAATGGTTTAAAGTAGCATTTAAATTGTCTGTAGTACTATTACATGGACTCTAAAAACCTGGTGGTAGACTGCCCACTGCAGGTTGCTCCACTTGCAGTGAAGTCTCACAGCCTTCCATGGTAACTTGTGTTTATGTGTTTTTCACCATGCTCTAAGGCTAATGCCAGACAATGGTAGTATTTTCTCTCTGTTAAGCTTATGATCGCGTGCCGTGCACCTCTTCTGTCATATGAAAGCAGTCTGTTCTTGCCTCGTTTTACACGTTCTTCTTGGACTATGACAGTTATCACTGGCTTATGGATGAATCCTTTGGATCTCTCCATAGTAGGTCTGGTCTTTTGAACTTTTACTTAACTATGCTGTTATGATGAGGTGTGATATGCTTAATGTTGTCATTACAACATTGGTGCGTTTTGATGTGTAGTTCAGTATTATATGGTTACCAGATGGAACTGTCTAATTAAACTTTATCAGAGGAATTCCCTCAGCTTTCCTCCAGAGATAATTGGTCCCTCAATGCCAATGCTGGGATGGTGTTGAGTAGTGCATGTCTGACCTACTGCACTTGACTCTGTCCCACGATTTGCTTTCTTTCTTTTCGACTTCTTTTTGACTCTTCTATTTTGTCCTAGATTCAGACTGTGGAATGCTGGTGGCTTTTCTGTGTGACTATTTCAACCAAGTATCTTCTGCCATTTCGTTCAAACATAGGGGAGTACCAGGGAACTAGACACAGTTTCAAACTAATAGTCTTTCTGTCAAAGGCATGCATAATTCAATGTCCCTGGTATCATTAATTCAGCTATAACAGTGTCGGTGTGATTATAGAACCCGGCAAGGAACGTTCCAACCTGACCATACTAAAAGCATTAACCTGCTTAGTTCAGACTGAGAGTGATATGAATGGAGGCAGCGATTTGGGTCTGATGACTGTAGCCCCCCTCAAGAATTTGGCCTGTGGGCTAACACAGATGCCAATGTTCAAGGGAAGTGTCTGGCTCCTAAGAGGATCTCTGTAGCACACTGCAAAACTGGCTAAAAGATAGGATGCTATTCCTGTAGTACTAACCTTAAACTACTGGTGTGGCTGATTAGTAGGCCCCATGCTCACGCTGCTAAACAAGGGCTGCATTCAGCTAGTACTATGGATAGAGCACTTACAGTTTTCTCATATTTGACATAGCAAACGTTTCATTTATGCCACTTCTTGAATAATGCTTCTGTCTCTGTAGCTTAGATCCACTTGAATTTTTTTTTCTCTATTATATATTTTCTTAAGAGTGTCTATTCTGTCAGTTACATTTTCCACGTATTGTAATTTTTAAGAAAGATGGTAGAACATATGTTTTAAAATATTTTGACCGCATCACTCTGGAGTAAGAGCTGAATTATAATGTTCCTTCCTTGCCCCCACACTCAACACTTAGAGCCTCTGTAGGTGAAGACTTATTTTATTTATAATAAGCAAAGTTATCCAAGCATAAAGCGCCGAGCGTCTTATTAGCATCAGCTCCGGTCGCCAACTGACAAATCCCCGTTTCGCGCCTTAGCTAAAGTCCGTTCTGCGCATGCGTGCGCCTTCCGCTCTCGTCTACGGCGTGACGCGTCATCGCGTTCATGCTCGTAGACTAGAGCGCACACCACATATCTCCCCCCTTTAACACTAACAAAATATAACAATACCAGTCTCATTTCTAGTGTCCACTCATATCAAAGTCTCTGTATCTGGAGGACATGGTGACTGCCCTGCCGCTGCGGGTGTACCTTACCGGCATATTTTCTTCCGTCTCTCTCTCTCCCATAAATCTCTCACCGTCTCTCTGCTCTTCTCCCTGTACTTCGCCGGCGGGTGTATAGTCCCTGTTGGTAGACTCTGTGGTAGGAGTTTCCCTTTCTCTGTCCTCTCCTACTCCTTCCAACAGATCGTTTGCGTTATGCACGTAGGAAGGCCTTATTTCTTCGGACCCCACCTGTATATCCTCCTCCTCTGATTTGGGCCACGTTACAATCTTGTTGACTCTGGCCATGCGGTCTTGGGACCACACTTTGCCGTCGCTGAGGAGAGCCGCCCTGCCTCGAACTTCTTTGACCTGTAAGAGTTGACTATATTTGCTTTCTCCTTTCTTTTGTAGGGTGGGAAGCTTGACCCTGACCCATTCTCCTTCTTCCAGCTCTGTTTCCTTTGTGTTGCGTCGTTTGTCGTAATGGGCAGCATAAATCTTCTGGGCCTTCTCAAGGTTGTGCTGAACCACCGCCGGGGACCACTTGCTGGTGATGGTTTTCTCCCTCCACACTACGTTGTCCCGGGTGAACGGGAGTCGGCCTCTCAGCACTTGGAAGGGGCTGTACCCCACCACCGTGGGGGTGATCCTGTAAGCCCATAGCATGCTCATTACTTCGGTCTCCCAGTCTTTTCCTTGCGAGATGGCTGCTTGTATGGAGCCCATTAGCACGCGGTTGAACCGCTCTGCTTGGCCGTTACATGCTGGGTGGTAGATGGCTGTGTGTTTCGACTCAATCCCATTCCTCTTCATGAATCGCGTCCACTTGTCCGAGACGAATTGCGGTCCGTTATCGCTAAGTATGGATTTGGGTATTCCTTCTCTTATGAACAAAGACGTCAAGAATTTCAGCACTGTGTCAGTGTCCATAGATTCTTGTATATCGACTTCAGGCCATTTCGAATACTTGTCTATGACCACACACAGATATTTGTTTACTCCTCTGCTATCCAGGACGGGCCCGAGTATGTCAATGGCCACATTCTCCCAGGGGTTTTGTGGGGTCTCGAACTTTCCCAAGGCTGGTCTGAGAGGTCGTAGTATTTTGTCCGCTCCTTGGCACTGCCCGCATTCTCTCACTTGCCTTTCTATTTGGGCATCCATGCCTGGCCACCAATACATTTGCTTGACTCTCGCCTTGGTCTTTACGATGCCCAGATGTCCTTCATGTAGTTGTTTCAATAATCTGGGTATCAGGATTTCCGGTGGTACTACCCTTTCTCCTCTGTATAGAAAGACCCCTGAATCACTCAAGGACAGTTCCTCTCTCATCTCGTAGAACTTCCGCACTCCTTCTGTGAGTTTCTTCTTGTCCGGCCATCCAGACGTGAGGTGTCTCTTTATCTCTACTTTCTCCACATCTTGTTCGTAGGCAGCCGCCCATTCTTGCCGGCTAATCGTCACCTCATGGTCTTCCATGCTGGCTACCATCTCCTCTTTGTCCGGGGCCGTCTCCGGCACTTCCTCCATTGCTGAAGCTCGGCTGAGGTAATCGGCCACCCTGTTTTGAGTTCCTGGCAGATATTCCACGTCATATGTGTACTCTAGTAGTTTTAGTGTCATTTTTGCAATTCTTGGAGTCGCAGTGCCGTGGCCCGAAGACGTCAGGACCTTGACCAGGGGCTTGTGATCCGTTTGGAGCTTGAACCTGGTTCCCCAAATGAACTGTCGAAATTTGCCCATGGCCCAAGTGACTGCCAGCATCTCTTTTTCAATGACACTGTACCTTTGTTCCGTCGGGGAGAGAGCACGTGAAGCAAAACTGATGGTTTCCACGGATCCATCCTCCCTCTCCTGTGCCAACACTGCCCCTAAGCCTTTGTCGCTTGCATCCGTCATCACGATGGTGTTGCCTGAGGGGATGTATCCTTGCAAGGGAACGGCTTGGCTGATGCAGTCCTTTACCATCTCAAATTCGTTTTGCGCTTCCTTGTCCCATTCAAACTTCGACTTGTCTCTGATGAGTTGTCGCATTCTGAACGTTTTGGTGGCAAAGTGTCTCACGAACTTACTGTAGTACTCGGCCATTCCAAGGAATGACCGTACTTCCTCCTTGGTACTCGGGGCTTTGGCATTCTGGATGGCTTTCACATTTTGTTCCTTCGGGGAAATACCATGTGTTCCTATCTCGTGTCCCAAGTATGTGACTGAGGGCATCCCAATCTTACATTTGCTCCACTCTGCAGTTAAGCCTTTGTTTTGCAACACTTCGAGGACTCTGGTTAGTTTGCTGTCATGATCCCTTTTGGTGGAGCCCATTACCAGAATATCATCCTGGAAGTACTGCACTCCTGAGATGTCCTTAAACAACCGATGCATCAACTTTTGAAATACAGCCGCTGCGGACGCCAGGCCAAAGCGCATCCTGCGGAATTGATAACACCCGAAAGGCGTGATGAAGGAGGTGTACTTTCTACTCGTGGGATGCAGCTCAATTTGATGGTATGCTGACGTGAGGTCTATGGTGGAGAAATGGGTGATCCCTTTTGTTCTTGCCAGCATCTCCTCAATTCTGGGCAGGGGAAACTTCTCGACAATGAGGCATTTGTTGAGCTCGCGGAGGTCCACGCAGAGACGAACCTTCCCATTTGGTTTCTTGACCACCACTAAGGGGGACAACCACTCCGAACTGTCCACTGGCTCTATGATGCCCTGTTGCTCCAGCCTCTGGAATTCCTGGTGCACAGCTTCGCTGGTGGATATGGGGATGTTCCTGACTTTGTGCGTCACTGGTACTGCCCCCTCCTTGAGGACCATTTTGTGGACAAATTTGTCCAGTTTTCCCACTGTACCCTCGAATACCTTGGGGTAGGCAGATTTCCAGTCTTCTTCTTTCGTGAGGGGCCACTCGTCCGTTAAGAGTATCTGTTCTTTCCCGCCAGGGTTGAGTATGATCCCTAGATCCCCTGCGTCTCTCCATCCAAGTACCGAAGGGCCCTTCTCTGCGACGTACAGTGTGCAGGTGGCTGACCTTCCTCTAAATTCGAACGTGAAGTCTTGGCAGCCCACCAAAGGAATGGCGTTCTCTGTGTATGAGATGGGCCTGATGTCCGGCGGCAGTAGGTCTGGCCCCACTACTGGTGCGAAGTCTTCATCCCATATGGATCTTTGTACAATGGTCCAAGGAGAGCCTGAGTCAACTGCCACATGTACCTTCACTCCCCCTATGAGCATGTCCGTGCGGGGCTTATCTCTGCGTTTACCTGTCACCTTCAGCACTTGATCTTCTATGCACAGTACCATTTCTCCATCTTCTTGGTCGTCTTCCTCGCTGACTTCCGACGTCGCTGATTCCACACACTTGACAGTGGTCTTCTTTCCCTTCTTGCGGCATACTTTTTCAAAATGGCCGACCAGGCCGCAGAACGCGCATCTGGCGCGAAACGCAGGACAGCGTTTATCCTGAGCAGAGTGCGCTGCGCTGCCACATCTATAACAAGAGAATTTGCTGTCTGTGCTGGGGCGGCCAGTCTGTTTCCCGGTCCATTTGGTCTCCTTCCTCTGTTCTCCGTGAGATCCTTTTTGTTTGTTGGATGTTGAGGCCTCGTCTATCTTGTTAATCATCTGCCTCTGCGTGCTTTCTCTTTTGGCCGCATCTGCGCAGCGTTTCGACATTTCTGCCTTTTTCACCATTGCTATGACTTCCTTGAGTGAGGTCTCATTCTGTGCCCATAGTTTGTCCTGGACGGCCCTGTTGGTGGTATGCATGACTATCTGGTCTTTAATGTACTCATCCTGTAGAGCCCCATATTGGCACGTGATGGCAAGACGTCGGAGCGCAGCCACGTAGTCGTCTATGGACTCGCCAGCCTCTTGCTTCCTTTGTTGGAAATTGTAACGGTCTACGGAAACACACACTGCTGGGCGGTAGTGGTTGTCCAGGTCTTCCAGTGCATTTTTGAAGACATCCGTCTCTGTTGCACCCCTTTCCTTGGGCACGATATTTGCGAACACTCTCACCCCCTCCGGGCCTAGATTGTGGAGTAACAATCTCTTTTTCCTTGCTGGGGTGTATTCCTCTCCATTTTCGTCCTCTAGTGCCTCAATGTAGTTCTTAAAGTATTCCCTCCAATCCTCCCATTTTAACTGGGGTTCCCCTGGTCTGGGTAGGAATGGGATGGGGGCCATCAGAGCTGAAGCTTGATTCGCCATCTTGGCCTTGCCTCTGGGATCAACTGCTTGGTCTCTGGGTTGGTCGGGCACGCTGGACGCTCCTGCACTCCCTGCAGTGTCACCTTGACCTCTGGGACTACCTGGGGTATTATCCCTTACTGCCTGCGTGGGGTTGTCTGTTTGCACCCCCTCCTCTGACTGTGGGATGGTGCCTTTGGTTGCCAGGGTGCTAGGTTGTAGGCTCTTGTCCCTTGGGCAGCACTGACCTGATTCCTTGTGGCTTGTGTCCTGGCACGAGGTGCTGTTGCGCTACTGCCACGCTCTACGCTTGTGCTGGTTGCAGGTTGCTTTTCTGTCCCACCGGCTGGTGTAGGGCTGAATGGAGGGTGGTTGCTCCTTTCCACTGTGCTCGGTGGTGTACGTATCCCACCTTCGTCGCCAATATAATGTTCCTTCCTTGCCCCCACACTCAACACTTAGAGCCTCTGTAGGTGAAGACTTATTTTATTTATAATAAGCAAAGTTATCCAAGCATAAAGCGCCGAGCGTCTTATTAGCATCAGCTCCGGTCGCCAACTGACAAATCCCCGTTTCGCGCCTTAGCTAAAGTCCGTTCTGCGCATGCGTGCGCCTTCCGCTCTCGTCTACGGCGTGACGCGTCATCGCGTTCACGCTCGTAGACTAGAGCGCACACCACATGAATGTCCTTCAAATTTGATGAAATCAGCATTACCACATTCCAGATGTGAATGAAAAGTGTTCAGCAAGATAATGTTTGAGTCAACTGCCAAAGTAATTAAACGCCTACTTTCACATCCATTTACCTTTCTTGGACCTATGAATATTGAGCTGTTGCAACTTTGTGTCAAATATCCCATTACCAACTGAGTCACATGTTTGCCCTAGATAACTCGTCTCCAGTAGGAGACTCGCAGACTTACTATACTAAAAGGAAAGATGCTGCAGTTCAGTTGTGTTTGAGGTGCACCAAACTACAGTGGAAGTGGACCAGTAGTGGATCCTCTTCTACAAAGAAAGAGGACCAGTAGTGGGTTAATATTAACATTCTCAGGCTAAAGACCAGCGGTCCCATCAATGACACTCAGATTTTACTACTGAAGTGCTTGCTATCGTGGGAGTGGTGCATTAGGTAGATTTTATTTAGCAATCTACACAATGATCAACTTATTCTTGCGTGCTGCTGAAGAATGGCTGAATAACACCTGAATGAAAAAGCAATAGCAGAATCAATAGGTATGTCCTAAATTTGCTAATGCATGCAAACACAAGCATGCCGAAATATTGTTTAACTGAGTTACCTTGTTAAAGACACCCTTTTTGGTTTTGTCATGGCACGTCAAATTGGTGTATGATTATTTGCATTATTGAGTTTTGTTTGTCCAGGGGTTAAGTCTGCAAAAATGGCCCCTCTGTCCATATACTTCTAGTCACAGTTCAGGATCTGATTTTGTGGTTTGTGCTGACCCTACTCCTCCATAAAGTGCATCTATCTGCCTACTGCCTGGACGTGTGGCTGAAGGTTCTGCTTATTGCTTTGTGTAGCCCACGCTTATGGAGGCAGTACTTCAAAACAGTGTGCCCTGGGTGCCTTTCAGTGAATAAAAGGCTGGTGGATGAATGGCTGGGTCTGGATTGAGGGTGCATGCATGTGAGGGGCACATTGAGTGGCAGCATGCTGACAGTGAACTACAACTCCAAGAAGGCCACAATTTCTTGCAGAGTTCTAGAGAACTTTCTCGTGGTGCATGGTGTTCTTTATTAGGCAATCATGCTACAATTATGCTGTAGCCAGGACCTTACTACATGAATTCTTGATTTTCCTTGCAGGGACCCATAGCTTTAAAAGGATTTTTCGATGGACCACTGGATCACAGAGAAGTATCCTGAAGTCCATATTTGTGATAAAAACTCATTTTCTCTTTAACATGTATCTTAACTGCTAAGATTGAGGCTAGATCCCATGACATGATTACAGAGGACTATTTTGAAGTTGTGTTTTTGATCAAAACAAACATTTAACTATTGTCTTAAAGATTTAGCAGAAATGTTTGAACAAAGGTTATATTCTACTACGGTACCCTGTGAAAAAACAAGAGAGATGCTTTAAGAGGCTCTATGCATGTATGTTTACAGGGGTTATGTTTAAGGTATGAAGAGTTCTCAAAAACATATACCATTTCTAGATTAGGGAACAACAGGATAGTAATAGTTTGGTTATATTTCTACCTTTACAGAGGTCAAGGAGAATACACATATCTATAAGCTTTTATTGATAGCATGTTTAGTTTTCAGAAAGTACTCTTTCCATATTGAATTACATAGTTCTTGTTTTCTGTAGATAGAGTTCCAGGGATATCATTTACAATTGCTGTTACATTTGTTCTCTGAACAGCCACCCACTTAGGGTTTTTCTTTAGCCTTACAGAAATGTATTACATTCTGCACACTTCATTGAACAGCCAAGTCAAGAGGGGAAAGTGGTGAAGTTTTGCCTCTATGCTTTCTCTCTTATCCCATTCCCATTTCTGCACTTCTATCACCTTCGGAATTCTATATATGTGGTCACTGGTGGGGCTGTCAAGAGATGGAAAAGAGTATCTCTCCAGTTGGATCCTGCACATATGGCTTGCCTAACCTCAATTCAATTAGTTTATTTGTTACGTAACTCCAACGGAGGTCCACAAAAATACACCAATACAATAAAAGAAACATACTTTATAACAAATACAAAATTCTACCTTAAGCAATCAGCATAACATTACACATACCAACTAAACTAAAAAAAGAAATTCTAATAAATAGCCAGGAATGTTTTAAAAAATATATTCTATGGCAGATAATTTCATTTGGAGGGGACAACACAAAAGATCGGGCCTCCTGAGCAGAGCGAATCTTAAATTTGATAAAAGAGGGTCTCAAAAACATTTGCCTTGCCCTTAGAAGTTCTGGACACACAAATAGCACATGATTGAGATCCTGTATTTGGGAATGGCACAATTCACAAATTCTGTCCTCTCTAGGAGTTTATTTCCCAAATGCCCGTTACTTCTCTCAGGGGCAACAGGTTAGTTCTTAAAAGTAGTATTAGCCTTCTGATTCCATGTGAAACATTCCATGAGAGATAGGGCTGGGGTCTGCTCCCCGTCGCACTCACAGAGATCACCTCGTTGCAGACTTTAAGGTGACTTTAAGGTGGAGTGGTGTGGTTCACTGGTTAGAGGCACAGACCCGGAAGCAGAGAATGGCCTGGGACCAGGGTTCAATTCCCGACGCGGCAGGGTCGTGGACCAGGGTCAGTGGACTCGATAATTCTCACCTCGGTGCCTACTCTAACCAGGGATCACACTCGGAAACTCTGGGCATTAGCTTGCCTCATCTCTACAATGGCCCCCCACATTCGCCGGGGATGCCTGGTTTCACCTTGGAGATACCCAGTAGGGACCATCTACAGGGATAGCCAGGATGGGTTCCCCAGCGGTCTACAGCGCCATGACGCCTCAGGGCAGCAGTGCGCTTTACAAGACACATACATTACATTACTTAAAGCTATATCTCTTGCTGTACTAATCGTGCTTACTGACTTCTTTAGAAATGACTTCAATACAGGCTTTGGCATTGGTAAATTACAATTTAAATTGAGCCCAAATAAATGGTTTGCATGGGCGAATGATCTAAAAAAAGCTGATTTATCTTTTAATTTTGCTAAAATTTCCAACTTCAAGGGATCCCTTAGAGTGCCCTCATCCCTCCAAAAGAGGGAGTTCCTCTACCTCAAGACCGCTGCCAAAGAAGAAGTATAAGGAGAAACTAAATGGAATTCCAAACGAAGAACATGTGGGGCAGCCAAGGAATTTAAATTACAAATTTGACGGAAAAAACGGCCTTCAGCCTTATCAAAAGAGATCCAGTAAATCCTATCCAAAACTTCTGCAGCATAAGTTAATGTCGGGGGATTTTAACCTTAAATACTGTCAGAACGTGATTAAAATGACGTCTCCCACAGGTCTTATAAAATCTATTTAGAGCTGTAGCCAGTGAGGAGGCCTTACCAATACACCGTTTGATGTGCTCGGAGTCACGCCCGTTTTTTGAGAAAACCTTCCCCAAATACAGGTACGTATTGACCAGTTCAAGTTCTTCCTGCCCCAACAACCACTTATACCCTTTCTTTATTCTAAAACCTTTCTTGTGAAAGACTAAAATGTTGCTTTTAGCAATATTAATTTTCAGGCAATGGTCCTCCGCATATTTAGTCAAGGCGTCCAGGCGACGCTGCAAGCCAATGGGGGTTAAATTGAAAATTGCAACGTCATCTGCATATAGCAGAGAGCCAATGGACATTGTACCAATT
The DNA here is from genome assembly GCF_964263255.1 of Lissotriton vulgaris. Taxonomy (NCBI): domain Eukaryota; kingdom Metazoa; phylum Chordata; class Amphibia; order Caudata; family Salamandridae; genus Lissotriton; species Lissotriton vulgaris. Next base: position 1,916,354,094 of record NC_141685.1, read on the forward strand.
CTAGGGGCATCCCCCTTCACTGAGTTTAATTTCTTGGGGAGGTCATAAATATAAAAGAAAACAAAAGAGGGGCCAACAGGCAACCCTGCTTGAGACCATTATGTGTTTCAATCCTACAGGAAAGCCCCTGCGAGCCACCCATCATCACTTGACACCAAGTGTCTGTGTGTAATTCCATTATGAGGCCCAGGAGATGATATGGCATACCAAGATGAGAGAGCTTTCTCCACAGCGTCTGACGATCCACTTTGTCAAACGCCGTGGAGAAATCAATAAAAGCTGTGTAGACTAACATGCTTTTTGAGAAAACATATTTCTCCACGATGGTCTGGACGACCGCGATGTTATCCAGCGTTCCGTGGTTCTTTCTGAAATCTGCCTGTTCTGGCGGTAATATGTTCAGGTCTTGGGCCCACTGCTGCAAATGCTGAAGTATACTTTTTGCAATTAATTTGCCCGCAGCGTCCAGCAGCGTGATCTCTCTAAAGCTAGTAGGTGACCTTTTTGAGCCCATTTTATACAACGGAACTATGATACTCCCCTTCCAAGATGAGGGAATACTAATCGATTGAAAGCAGAAGTTAAACAATGGCACCAGGAAGGCTCCCCATGCACCTGGATCATTTTTAATTAGCATAATTAGCATAATTAGCAAAATAGCATACCATCCGGTCCTTGTGCACCGGAGGTTCCAGCGTTCTTTGTATAGCCCATCACTTCAGCCCTTGACGGGGGACCATAATCAACACAGACAGCCTCCTCTATTGCAGGCATCTGAAAAGGCACTGAGCTGTTAAGTTTATATAGTAGAGAAATATAGTCCACCCACTCACTTTCTGGAATCGGAATCGGGAGTGCCCTCTGTCTAGAATCACAATACTCTGCGATCAGGTGCCAATACTTTTTTGAATCTTTGGCTTTCGCTGCTTCTCTCAACCCTATCGATTTAGCATCAATCTCGTCTCTCTTTACTCTTAATTTATAACGGCCTCTAACTCACTTTAGGCGATTAATTTCCTGTTGCGCGCCTGTAGAAAATTGTTTATATCTCCTCCGAACTAAATTGTTAATTTCACGGTTTAAGGCCTTCAGGATAGGGGGAACCTGATTTACTCTATGTCGGCCAGAGGATACTGAGCTTACATTTTTTATCTCCCTCATTTGTGCCTCAAAAAATTGCATGATATTAACGGAAGCATTGCCGTGCTGTTCTGGGAAAGTTTTTTTTTCACTATCTCACCTACTTCAACGGTATTTTTTTGTGTCCAAAATGAACGACCATTAGATTTATAAAAAGCAATCGAGCCCTGGCACAAGAGCCCTCGATTCAGTGCAGATAGGTTAAAGGCCAAAGTCAAGCTTATTACACTGTGAGCACTCCATACTGATGGGATGACCTCTAAATTTTCACAGGCCCCAAACATTTGGTAAGAAATTGTTAGGTAGTCCAATAGGCTTTGTGTACGAGAAGAATGAAAAGTAAATTGAGCTGTTTTATCGACTGGCATCCTCCCGTTTAGGATGACCAAGTCTGCACTTCTAATGCTATCAAGCAGAAGGAATCCCCGTTTGTCCGTTTTATTTTATCAGGTAAAAAGGATTAGGAAATATGTCAGATTTCCTCTTTGTCTGGGTTAGCATATATTACCTGCGACAAATTCGAAATTTTTGCATTTAAATCTCCCACTAATACCACTAGAGGGCATTCTTCCATGGTGGCTATCTCATTAATATATAAAAAAAGTGAACTAAACAGATGATCATAATTTTTCCCTGAGGGGATATAGAGATTTGCCAACAGGAAGAAGGTGGACCTACCAAATTCTCCCAGACATGCCAACTTCAGGCAAATGCAAAGATTTGATGGGTGGTAAAAAACTTTCTGATTCCAATTAATACTGTTCATAAGCAAAATGGAGACCCCCCACTAGCATGTCCCTTTTCAGAGTGCTTAGCGTAGCAAGAGAAAGTAAAAAACCCATTACAATCAAAGTCTTTGCACACCCAAGTCTCTTGTAGGCATATAATCAAAGGATTTAAAGATTTTAAATAATTCAATTTTTCCTCATCATGCCCCAGACCGGACATATTCTAGGACAGAAGTAGCCCCCCTGGCTACCTCAGAACTCTGGACAGTTGGTATTTAGGGTTTTTGCTACCAACTCTACTGAGCTAAGTCATCTTCTTTATCAGGAGAATGACACACAACTACAGAATCAGACACCAAATTTATTGATCAGCCCTTTTTATTTAGTGAGATCATAATATTTTTAGCGTTGCCCATAGGAAACTCGAAGTCGAGCCCATAGCGTCCAACACCACAGAATTACCCGGCCTCTGCTCTTGTGAGCGTAGGATTGTACTACACCTGGTAGAATGATCCTCAAAATTTGATGCACAAGTTATATCTAACTCTCGTTTTAAAAAGTGCTCACAGTTCTGTATGGCTAAGTTGGCCACTAGCAAAGAACAGAAGGTGACTCTGGAGAGGGAAACATTTGCGTGCTGAATATTATTCACATTTAGAATATCCCTGCTTTCTAACAACTTCAATGCCTCTATTTCAGAAAAAAATGTGAGAATGAGTCCTCTATTTATTGGATCAGACTCATTCTCAAATAACCAGATGAAATCCACTATAGGTAATGAAGCAGTCTGCACCATAGTGGCTTTCTTTACAGCATTTCTTTGGGGAATACATAGAGGCACCCTATCACCGTTATTAACCGCCTGTACCTTCGCATTGAACTCGATGTGCGTGTAAGACCCTACCTCTAGGTTACCATCTAGTCCATCCCCCGAACTGTGGACCATGTTTGAAATATAGGGTCTCCACCTCCCAGTATTTGTCTCCTCCCCAAGGGATCATCCCCCTCACTAAGCTGAAGAGGATGAGGTACTAAAGGGGACTGCAGTGGAAGACTTGATGGCGCCGCAACTGCTCCAGTGGCCCCTAACCTCCCATTTGGTGACAGGAGTACTGTAACAGAGTTCCTGGGTGCACCTTCCCCAATTAGCAGTTTAGAACCACCCTCCTCCATTGCAATCTGAGCAACACTCTGGCTATCTGGGATCAGTGGAAAATGTAACTTTAACAGTTTTCGTTTAGGGAATCGTCTTTTCCGTTTTTGCTTCTTCTTCCTATTTTCCCCTTTGCAGTTTGTTGCAAGCCCTCCCCTCTTCCCTACTTTCGTTCCCAAGTTCGCCAAAGAGTTCGGAAGTTGGGCCTGTGGAGCAGATGGAGTTGGGGCCTCCCCCTCTGTCCCTCCCCGCCTTTTTGCCCAACATAACCCTCGATTTTTTCTGCTTCCTCAATGGCTCCACCGGTCCCCCTTTTCCCCTTAATGAACAAAGGGTAAAGTTTTAGTGGGACATGTCCCAAAGGAAGGCCCACTGTAGCTTCCTCAAAAAATGAGCTTAAACAAAGCTCTTCATTTTCAAGGTTACAGGAAGATTCTTTTGGGGACAATGAGAAGAGAGGTGTACCTGCTTGAACAGACACATCTCTCTGCTCTACACAGGGAACAAGTAAAAGGGGACTAACATCAGTTTGTTCATCCAATCGCACGGGTATAATAGAGGGGGGAATAATGATGCCCAATTTATTTACTTTTTGTACTTCGAACAACATTACGGAGATCACTTCCAGCATATGATCTGAACTAAAAACAGATTTCTCCAATAAAGACAGAATAGAACTTAAAAGTGTTTTGATGCAGGCAAAGTATTCCGAAAACATACCATCCCTCTCATTACCCAGCTTTGGTTGTGAGCAAGGCAAAAATACATCATGAACATCATGAGCATCATAGACGGACTCCACAGAATTAACATTCAGGGGATTTGTACTACAATATAATAGGGGCAAAGAGAGGCGCCTTAGGGGGGAGTTTGCAATGCAAGTGTTCTTCTCCTTTGGACTGCTCATTGGATACCCGTTCTTCACAGGGTTCTTCACAGGGTTTACGTTGATGGCTCCCACCCCCTTGTTTGAGCTTTTGTGTCAATGTCTGGGAGTGTACAGTCTTTCCTTAAATTGGGTTCTACACAAAATGAAGCCTTTTCCATCATTACAACAATTTCCTTCCCAGCATCCTCCCGAATTCCTCCGACACACCCAAGCACACCCTCTTCACTGGGCCCCTTGCAGATGTTCCGCTCCATAGGGGCAACATATACACCCACAGTCTTACTGGATGATCTTTTCCTACTCAATGAAGTGGATTGCTGATTCTGCTGGTTAAGAGGATGATCCGAGCCCATGCCTACGTGCAAAGCAACATCCAAAGCAACAGGTATACCAACAGCAGGAAACTCCATTTCTGATGGATTCGAAGAAATATATAGGCAATGTTGTGACTGTTGGGACCGTTGGATTAAATGATTACCACATGGGCCAGAGACCAAATTTGTCCTTGAAGATATATCCGGTAAAGAGCCAATTGAGTCATCTTCCGCGCCTGATCTTATCTGACCCCTTGCCCCTTCTTGGGACGTTATCAGACTCCCTGTGGAACCATAAGGGTTTCCCTGAGCTTCCCCTGTAGACAGGAGGGGCGATGTTACTGAGGCAAACTTGGAATGCAGACTATCTTGCCCCAATGTTGCCTCCGCAGGAACAGTCCAGGGAGCTTTCTGAAAGAAAACCATGATAGTTGATTGAGATTTATAATAAAGGTGTTGTAGATTTTTAGTTTCACTATATGATCTCCTCAATTTCCTTATACATCTAGGAGATGAGGTAAGTACGCGTCCAGAGCATAATTTTCTGGAAGTCATCTCATGCATAGGATGGAGACTTACGCCTCTCACCCACTACCACCACCGCCTGACCGCTGAAATGCTCTTAAAATATGAAATGTCCCCCTGTAGAAGTCGACCAGGCAGCGGAGTTTAGTGGTGGGCTGAGATAATCCTTAAGTTCAAAACCTAGCCCAGCAGCTCGTCAGTTTCCTTCACGCATCCACAATCCGCCAGCATCTGCAGGCTCTCAGGGAGCGTGAAATCCGAGACTAGAACTGCAGCAGAGGTTTCAACTGCAAGTGTAACAGTATTTCACCTTGCAGACACAGAAGCACGGGTGAACTGAAACAAAATGGACAAGAGGTGGCAGCTGGAGTAGTCACAGCCTACACCTGGACTGGCACCACAAGCCAAACACAAGCCAAGCACAGGCACCACCACCTCTCTGAATTCAAAGGGGACTCACTCACCTCCCCTGCCGGCAGTTTTACAATAGGTACCTGCAGCCTCCACGCCTGGCTCATGCTTCACTTGGGGTTGCTGAGGTTGCTTGCTGGACTTGCAGGTCTTGTACCGGAACTGGGGGTGGGCTTGACCGCGGTGCTGTAAGTGCCTCTGGCTCCTGCTCCCACACAGCACTGCACCACACTCCGTAAGGTGTGGCAGGGGCTCCTCTCTCCTGGTAGGGGACCGCTGTTACCCCCTTTGCGAACTCCTGCCACCTGCGATTCCTCAGCCCCCCTGCTGCTGTGGCCTCGGATGCGGCCCAAGGCACAGTCTTTATGTGATCTCAGTTCAATAAATTCTGCTACAGTTTCTCAGTATTCGCGGTTTCACAGTTCATGGGGCTCGCAGCTTACCACAGCACCGCCGCACACTCCAATACTGCTGTGGACCAGTTTTCCTTGATCCTCGCTCCTCGTACTTGCTGTGGCATTCCTGATGCGGCTTGCCGGTGTGGCTCGCGGTACCATGAGTTTTGCGAGTTTGCTGGTTTTGGGTCTACGGCTGCCGCCTGCCGCCTGCCGCCTCATCGCTTCTGCTGCTCACCCACGCCGCAAAGACCCGGACTCACTCCCCGGACACACTCCCCTCCACTGACCTCCACTGTGCTCAGTTCACGGCCGCAGAGGGGTAAAGCTGGGTGTATCTGGACAGCTGGAGGTAGTTGAAAGGCCCGGCCGTCACGGACGAAGTCCAATTTGTTCCCTGATAGGGTTAAAAATGAAGGTGTCCGGTAACAGAGTGAGACTGGAACTGGGCTGAAGCCGTGAACTAGACCACTGTTTTCAGTGGGTTTTCGGCGTCCTTGCTCACTGCTCACAGCTTGCTCTCGCTCTCAGCCGATTTACACACCTGTTAACACTGAGCATTGATTACACCTCTAACCTGACAACTCCTCACACCCCTAAAGATCCCATCTCCTGCCCTTAAATAACATGCCCTTCTCTTCACTTGCACTGCTTTTCCCACTAGCAGTTCCAACCTCTATCCCTCTTGCAGTGGCCAGTATTCTTCTACAGTGCCTCATGAAATTCCAGTGTTTTTAGTGCTGATGCTCTTTGTTGGAACTGGCCCTTTTTCCAGGGTTATCCCCAAACTTTTTACTTCTTCCTCCCTTATTTTTTTTGACCTGTGGCTGTTGGCAATAGGACACTGAGCACTTTACCACTGCTGATCAGTGCTAAAGTGCATATGCTCCCTGTGTAAATTGGTATTGTGATTGGATATACATGATTGGCATATTTGTATCACCAAGAAGTCCCTAGTAAAGTGCACTGGGTGTGCCAGGGCTGGTGATGGCAAATTCTTCTAGTGGGCCTGCAGCACTGATTGTGCCACCCACATGAGTAGCCCTGAAATGGTGTCTCAGGCCTGCCACCGCAATGTCTGTGTGCAGTCTGTGAACTGCTATGTCCCCACTGACCAGGCCTAACCCTTCCCTTTCTGTGCACATTGGTCACCCCAATGGAAGGCCCAAGGTACCCCCTTAGGCAGGGTGCATTGTATGTGAAAGGTAGAGCATGTACTTGTGCAGGTGACATGCTCTGGCAGTGAATTACAGCCATTTTCGTTTTTTACTGCTGCAAGGCTATCTTGCTCCTTAGGCTATCATGTGGGATGCTGGCTACAGTGGCTACCAGCATATCTTCCCATAGGAACAAGATAGGACATAAACGTCTGTTATCCCTGAACTCAGAATTTAATAATACATCTTTTAGGAAAGGTTGTTTTTAAATCCTGTGTTTGAGAACAGCACTTTTAGAAAGTAGCTGTTCTCTTGTCTGACCCTTCTGTGTGCCTTGGCCTGTTTGTGAATTGACTGTCTGGTTTGAGAGTGACAGGGGCTGGGGAGCCCCCAGGAGGCTGGCTGGGTCAGCCCTAGGCTGAATGACTGCATTTGCAACTTGAGTGGTGGGAGGAGATAGCACCTGGACCTGGCCTTCCACAATGCTGGCTCCACCTCCTGCTGGGCGGCTGACGACCCTGCCCCTCACTCTGAAAGGAAAGGAGAAGCCAAAAAAACAAAGAGCTCAAGGAACACCCAGAACTGGCTCAAAGCCCACTTGCACAAGGAGAACAAAGACTTTTAGGGGTATAAGTACAGGACCCCTGAAAACAGGAAATTAGATCATCCTGGAATCAAGAAGGAACCTCTGCCAAGGAGAAAGCTGAAACTGACAAAGGAAGACTGTCCTGCTGTTGCTCTGCTGGACAAACCTGCTGTTGCTTTGCTGCCAAGGAGAGGGGAAGGACTTTGCTTTGTGCTGTGTCCCCTTGCTTAAAGGAATCTCCAAGGGCCTCAGAGAAAGCTGGCTCCCTGTTATGAAGTCCCAGGAACAAAATGACTTCACCCCCAGCTTCCCAGAACTCTGCTGAGGGAGTTCTCTCCTTCCTGAAGTGTGGGATCCTTGTGTGTGCCTCTGGAAGTTGTACTTGTGTTGGGAAGCTGGAAACCAAGCTTTTAAAGACTTTCTGCAAGTTTTGTCGCATCGCTCGCTTGCGGAGCACATCCCCGACAGTGTGAGGAAATTCTCGCCGCTACGAAGGTTGAGATCGTCGCAGCACCTGTTGCCGCTGCCAGAGCCGTCGTATCCTTCGTTTGTGGGACGTACCTGACCGGTGCGGGAAGATTACCATCGCTGCGAGTGTCACGCAGAGACTTCCGTCGCTGGGTGAAATCGCCGCACCGCTTGGTTGCGAACCGCATCACGTCACTGCGAGTGTCGTCGCAGAGCCATTGCATCGAGTAGCTGGGAAAGGAAGATCACCGCCAGTCCGCACATCCTCGCCCCGGAGATCGTCGCAACTCAAAAGATCATCGCATCGTGCCTTTGCGAGAGAAAACTTCCTACGGAACCTAAGCACCGGAATCCATACAAGTCCGCCTCCTCCCCATACAGACCAGTTTCGTTGCAACACACCTGCTGCTGCAGCGGGGTTGTATCATCGCCTCCTCCGGGTCTCAGGAGCAACGCATCGCTTATTTTCCACCGCACCAGCTTCTGCTTTGCAACTTTGTTGCATATAAAGGTACTGTTGGCTAAACGTGACACTACTGTGAACTTTTCACGCAACTGTGGATTATTTTAACGCTAACCTTAAGAACCTTAAGAACTCTTTTGCAACCATTTTCTTGAACTGTGTATGTTGGATTTTTGTCGTTTTGGTCTTGTGTAGTTTAGATTAAATACCTTTATTTTTCTAAACTGTTATGTGTTACTGTGAGTTTTGGTACAAATACTTTACACGTTGCCTTTCGATAAGCCTTGACTGCTCGTGCCAAGCTACCAAGGGGGTGAGCAGGGGTTATCTCAGATGGTTTCCTCTTACCCTAACTAGAAGCAAGGGTCCCTTTTGGACAGTGGTAACTACCCCTGCCAACTAGAGACCCCCAGTTCTAACACTCTTCCTTTTGACTCAGGCTAATTATACTCCTTTCTCAGGGTCTTGCAGTTTTGCCGGTTGTTACATCACTTTCTCTCTTTTTTCTTCCAAAGCTCAAGGTTCTTTATAGTGCAAGATGTGTTCTATTGTTAAATCTGGGTGCCTTCTTTTCAATGGGGCCACTGTCTTCTGGGATGTATGGCCTCCATACTGGGCTCTCCAACCTGTGGCCCTTCCATTTGTGAGTGCTAACCATACATCAGGTCATCATCTGGGAAAACATACAGCATGTTTGACACATTAAGTGCTGCCGTTTAAAGAATAGGCAGAGAAGTCGCTGCATAGCTTAAAGAGGTAAGGGCAATAGGATGGGAGCCAATCCATAAAATGGAACACTTAAATATAAAGATTGGAATGCTAGAAGGTCTGTAAGTACAGCAGAGAAAGGACAATGAAGTATGTTTCCTGACTTGGAGCCCACCCATGACAGCATTGCTTTGTTAAAAAAGTAGCCCTACCCGTGACATCATCAAAAGGATTGTAATGAGGGGGCTCATATACTCAAGATATTTATGAAAGGTGGGCTGAATGGGGGCCTCCTAAAGGGTGGGCCCTGTTTGCTACATGCTTTACACACCTGCTATTGGCTGTCCCAAAACTTTTATGTCATTGGAATTGGGGGGATAACTCTCCTCCACAATAGCGGAGGAGCAGTCGCAGGTGGATTGTGTGTGAACATGATGCGATGTTGCTCTGCAATTGTTCTGTTTGAGATCTTTAGTAAAGAGCGAAAGGTTTGACAGATGTAGAAATGCGTTTTTTCAAATAAAACGCTCATGTAACCCTATCTTTAGAACTAAGATTTAGTGCATGCAATTTCTTGACTTTCATAACTTACTACTGCATAGGTGTTCATCCCCATAATTATTGCTTCATGGGGAAGTGATATTAAAAATTGTTTTAATCAAATCATTTAAATATACACCACTTTAATGAGCATGTGCGAATATAATTGAAATGGTGTTTTTTTACACTGTTTTGACTTGTAATACTGTTACAAACCACACTTTTAATATCATCCTATTTGTTTTATTACATTGTGGTGGATAATTCATTAATACAAGGATATGTACTGAAGGACATCTAAAGTTAGAACATCCATATGGCTTATATTGTTTCTAATTCTCACACAGTTGCATGAATGTAATATGCTAGTGATGTCTCTTTGCTACACCTAATCTCTTTCCATGAGTTTGTTGTTTTTGTCTTCTTTACTTAATCCACACAAAAAGACGAGGTGATCAGTGTTATGTACTCGTTGTCTTCAGTAAATGTATGCTTTAACGTCTTGTTACAGATAGAAATGTAGCGTATATTAGAAAATGCATGAACATAAATGTCACCACACCCGTTTAGAAATAGATGGCATGACTCTTCTGCCTGTTTCTAATTTTTGAGGCGAAAAGCTATAGAGCGAAAATGGTTAAATAGAGTTTAGATGAGAATCCTTGCCTTGTATTATTGTGTAGGCCAAATATGGAATATCTTATTTTTTTATAGAAAACTATTTTTCTGGTTGCCCCTGTCAGGGAGGCTGGAGTTTGCATTTGGTCAAATCTGGGGGATAGAAATGGGTTGTTTTCGTGGGAAATACTGAAAACTAAGATAGGCCCTGGGCTCTCCAAATTTAAGTTTTTACAACTGAAATCCTGGTTTGAGGCAGAGGGCTGGGGTATAATGGGAGATTGGGAAACTGAGCACCTCTTTATGTCTCACCATAGGATTAAGCGGGAGGTATCAATTTGGTACAAGAAATTGGTTGAAGAAGATGATAAAGATATTCCATCTCAGGCTTTGGTTTTGAGAAAATCACCCTTGGAACCTGTAATAGAGGACTTGTTAGAGCCTTCCTTAAATCTTCTATACAAATATACCAAATCTGCCAGCCTAAAGTAAAACCATTTCTTTGTAACTAGCCGTACATATTATACCCCAGCTAAAATAGCAACATTAGCCCCAACCCCCTAGCCGAAATGTTATAGATGCATGACCCCTAAAGCAAATGAAATACATGGTTTTTTTTAATGTGCGAAGCTGGCAACATTTTGGGATGGGATTGGAGGCTACCTGCGCAGGATTTTTGGTATAAACATCATGGTTAATGGGACTCTGGTCTTTTTTGCTGATGACCGCTTATCAACAAAAGATCTGATTGCAAGGGATAGAGGACTTTTACTGTGTCTAATCCTGCTAGCGCGCAGCGAAATCTGCCTGAAATGGAAAGACCCCAACCCCCCAAGATCGGAAGAATGGCTGAACTCAGCTTTTGCGATGGCTCGCCTAGATACTGCTAGTGTTGGTAACGCCGTAAATAGCCTCTGGCAACCCCTTATCACCATGGGCAGAGATTTGAGGTTATGTAGATACTGAAGTGTGAAGGTTCCCAGTCCTATGATCACACCTTAAAACTCTGGTACAAGGAGTTGGTCTGGGGACCTAAGCATCCACAGTTGGCCGGAGGCAGCCCAGGTCCGTAACAACGGCTGTAACATCCTGCAAAGTGGTTAAAGGTGAGATGAGGACAAAAAAGAAGAGAAAAAAAGAAAACTATTTGTCTTAATAGGAACATGTAGCAAATGGGTTCCACCCATTTAGTCCCCCCGGATTTTTCCCAATTGAATACCCGTTTTTTTTTACTGCACAGTAAATTCAAAGTAATTGAACTGAATGCGATAACCTGCCATTATGTAAAAGGCCACTGCTGCGCAGTTAGAGTAAAAGGCTCTGGGCTAGTTACCTATAAGCAAACTAACTCACTTGTGTCCTGGCTGCACGTACAAGACCACCATTATTCAGAGCACAGTATATGCACACAGGCAGCCTGTCACAGAAGGGACTCTTCTGGGATAGGTACTGAACTGGATTAGGCCTTATAACGTGATTGGCCATTCATAGTGTAAGTCTGTAGAGCTTACTGAAGGTAAGTAGTGCTTACACTGTATTACAAATTGTAGGCGAAATCAGCCAAAAAGTACAGTTTCACTACACTTAAGCCTACAGAGTCGAGCAAACTATCAATCTAGTTCTAAATATGCAGCATGAGCATGTATTTACAGTCCCTAACATTCTATCTACACTAACCATGACACTTTAAGATTTATCATACTTCCCTGGCTCAGCTCATAATTAGTTTCCAGCCTTTGTCCCCCCTACAGGGCCATGGCCAAGAGGATGTATCAAAGGCCTCCCCACATAGTAGGGCAATTGACAGTGCCTTACATATTTCCAAGGAAAGAAAGAGATGGGCGGGAAACTGCATCTGTTTATTAGCAAATAACACTCCACCTGGACGGGCAGCCCGGGTCTATTGGAACAAAGGAGGAGGGCCAAACATTTAAAGCTGTCACAGGAGGAGCTCGCATTTGAGGTTTTAGAGGGAATGGAACAGGCCTTTGTCATTTGGGGTGGAATGAGACTCTCAGGGGAGCTCTTTCCACAGACAACTTGGAATCATCTCACTTCTAGAGCTTTCCACCCCCACTTAAAAGCACCTGCACAAGGGAGAGACAGATGATAAGCCACTCCACATGGGAACAACAACAGCGAAGGAATGCCCAGCTGGAAGGAGAGGCTACCTGATGCCTTAGAAGGATTGACTGAAATACCTTTTAAGTCCAATTCACCCCTAGGATGGGTCTCTCCAGTGCCAGTATCCTTCAAGATTCTCTTCACAGAGCCAGAAGGCTCTGGGACCTAGGGTGTGGTGCAGGAAGGGTGTTTTCCTGGCTGTCTGCTGAGCGTCTGCACAAGATGCCCCCCCAAGCAGGAAGAGATCACTAGGAGCCAGGTTGAGGACACACCTGGCACCAGAAGCCAGGAAATCCAGCTTCTAATGAAATACATGCTTTAGAGGCCAGGAGGCCTGCAGAAAGTGCTCCTGGTGGCTCATCTTGATCATCCAGAGCAAAAAAAGCCAAAACTCTAATTAAAATCATCCCTATATGAGGGAGAAATAGGCCTGTGAAGTCTGCCCCCCATCCAGGGAAAAAGAATTGAAACACTGAGCAGACATCACTCTACTACTTATTTCCTACATATGCCCTGGGGTTTAGCCAGGGTAAAGGAAAAGGGGCATTGATAGCTATTTTTCCCAGGGAGAGAGAGCATGTGTGGTTCCCATGCTCAGACCCAGTATGCCCTTGGTGCAATCATCTCTCTGTGAGCTGGTGCAAAAAAAGCTGCTCCGAGAGACCCCATCCCCGGAACCACAAGGGCCAAATCTATGCTCTGATAAATGTGCAGGCGGGCAACCACTGTAGTTCATCTGTATGGTACTTAACCAGCTTCACCCCAACCCTGCTGCCCTAAATTAATTGTGCCAGTTTACTCAACCCCACTCATGATTTGGAGGTAGCATCTGTCTTTGTACACCTGTTTCTCAAGAGCTCTAAAATTATCCAAGCCCACTTTCCGTTTATTCAAGCTCAGATGTCTCCCGGTGTGGGTAATATCTCTCTTGCTTCAAATGAATAAAAACCAATTAACAATTTAGTGTGTGATCAATGTGCAGCTCATATGTTTGATTTTGTTATGTCAGTCATACCAAATGAACAATCTGTACATGACTAAATTCAGAAAGTACATATGTCACCTTGTCCTAGTACTTTTGCAATGTGGTACATACCCTTGCTAAATGCAAGTTTCTCTACCCTATGTACATTGCACACAGGCTGAATAGGTCTCCTGTCCCATTTTCCATCAGGTCCTCTCTTGCATAATTAATCTCTGCAAACATTTGAACTGTATGAATCTGAATGATGCTGCAGTAGAGATCTTCTGGCTTTGCCATTTTTTCATTCTGCCATTCATTATCTTCAAGGGCAAACTATGTCATCCTCCCAAGTGGTTCTCAATAAGAACATTGTATTTGGTGAGTGTATTATGAGTATTTGTGTAAATATAAAAATGTCTCTTTGTGTCCTACTGGCCAATGATGAGTTTTGCTTCCAACTATGTAAATTCTGGGATGCCATCAAGTGGGGTGAGGTAAAGACTGCCTCCATGTGTGAGCTGTGAATAAGAAAAAATATGTTTTCAGCACAACAACTTCTTCTTGAAAGCAAATGTCTTTACTATTACATTAAAGGTTATGTTTCAAAGAGTAGGTGGAAATGCCAACGGTATCCCATTCTTTAAACCCAAGTAGTTATGCTCCCTGAGGCATGAAGGATCACACCCATAAAGGCATCTGTTCAGTGAGCTTTGTCCACCATCCCATCTAGCTGGTAGTCTCATTTCTGATCGTGAACACCATTTTCTTGCTCAGGGGCATTCTAGGGGGAGATTAAGTATCCATATAGAAAGTCCTTTGGATCAATTATTCCCAGAGCCCACCATGCGCTTGTGTATACAGGATTCCGTCTTAAACCACCATTGTACTGTGATTTGTAGCATTATACCAAACTAACTTGCAAAGTTTTATTATGTAAAAGTAATTACCTGATTGCAGGGGAGGCTTGTATAAAGGATTGTTTGAAATCTTGAAAGGAAAATTTTGCAATGAATAAACCATGCTCAGTAGGGACTCTACACATCAGGGATATCGGCAATTGTATAGAAAGGATCACTGACACTATATCAGTATCAATATAAAAAACAACAATATTGTGATACAAAAATATTGTGTCATAAGTTTCAATTAATCAGATATTCTGTTGCTCTAATTATATTGGTAAGCACAAAAATATTGGAAACATACTGTTTAATACTGACATCGTTAAAAAACATGCAAAAATATATTTTTTGATATGGGTTAGGATGCAATAGTAAATGTTTAATATTTTAATATATAAAATTAATATAATGAAAATTTACTAAATTTAGATAATATATGAATATATGCTTTTATAAACTCGTGTGTATGTTTGTATATACATATATAATGTAACACAACGAAAAATATATTTATATATATATAATATATATATATATATAATTTGAAACAGTAAATCTTTAATATTTTAAAATATATAATTAATATAATGCAAATTAACTAAATTTAGATCGGCTTCAAAAATCTATATAACTAAATTTTTATATAAACATGTGTGTATGTTTGTATATACATATATATTGTAATACTAATATAAAAAATATATACTTTACATTATAATATGTTAAAGGGTTCTTTTTTATAATTTACTACTCTAAAAAGCATATATATATATATATATATATATATATATATATATATATATATATTACCTACTGGCGGTCGCCAGTAGGTAGTTATAGTTAGGATTTTTTTCAATGTTAAATCTCAAAATTCTATTTGGAATAACTTTGGCACCGGTTGACGAATCTGCCTGAAAATTTCCTGAAAATGGCCTCGTCGAGCTCCGGTCCTTCCCTGAAAGTTTGGGGGGGATACGTCAAGCGGGGGCCGAGATAAAAGGGGGGTCCCAAAACGCATTTTCCCCATGTTAATTTCCATAGGGCGGTCAATTTCACTTTTAGCCCGAACGGCTGAATGGATTTACACCAAACTTGGCAAAATTGTAGGGACTGGTAGCCCGATGTGCCTTTGCTATGTCTCAAGATACGTGCTGCAGTGGATTTTGAGTAATTTAGGTTCAAAAAAATATATATATCTATAGGCGCTCTCCGGTGCGCGCACCGGAGTGCGCTCCAGGCGCGACACGCGACTTGCGCGCAGAAAGCTGATTGGCTCTTGGGTGTCTGTAAACATTCTAAACAGTCTGGAGCGGCCGCCATCTTGTGTCTCGGTAAAATCGAGACACAAGGGGTTTGAAAAAAAAAGGGGCAAATGACCATAAGGGGGAAGAGTAGACCCCCTCTGACCCCCTAGGTTTGATGTAGGGACTAAAATAGGGTCCTGCAGGGCATTAAAAAATTTGTTTCGTTTTGCGCGGGGGAAGCGCATGGTACGCGCACCGGCGAAGCACGGGGAAAATCCAGGACCATATTTATGAAGGCCTTGCGCTGTTAGTTTTGCGCCTCCTGTGCGTCCATTTTTGTGACGCACCAGCGGTGTAAAAAAATGCGCATTGTTATGCAATATTTAAAAAGTGACGCATCTATCTAGATGCGTCACTTTTTAAATATAGTGCAACGAGGCACATTTTATTACACTGCTGGTGTTATGCGTCACTTTTCTGTGCGCACTCCTTATGACATTCCAGATGTGTCATATTTAATGTATGACGAATCATGTTGCAAGGAGTTACAGATACGTCAGTATTTCTGACATATCTGTAAACATAAAAGTGATGCGAGGCAGGTGCAAGATTTTGACGCAACAGCATCCTAAAAGTGACGCAGAGAAATCTTATAGATTTCAGTACGTCGTTATTACCAAGCTTTTTGCGGGGGAATGCCCCCTTTGCATACATTATACCTGACGCAGATATAATGTGGCGCAGAGTTTTAAAAAGTGACCCATGTACCTAGATGCGTCACTTTTTAAAAATAGCGTCAGGTATAATGCATGCAGAGGGGGTGTTCTCCCGCAAAAAGCTTTGTAATAGCGACGCAGTGAAATCTTTGAGATTTCACTGCGTCAGTTTTAGGATGCTGTTGCGTCAAAATCTTGTGCCTGCTTTACAGCAGGTGTTAGACTGAGGCAAGACCTTTCACATGCTGCTTTCCCCATTTGAAAGGACACATTACTGGAGTTGCGTCACTTTTGTGACGCACTCCAGCAATGCGTTACTTGGAATGTCATAAGGAGTGCGCACAGAAAAGTGACGCATCGCACCAGTGGTGTAAAAAAATGTGCCTCGTTGCGTTATATTTAAAAAGTGACGTATCTAGGTAGATGGGTCACTTTTTAAAATCAAGCGCCACATTATATCTGCGTGAGGTATAATGCATGCAGAGGGGGTGTTCCCCCACAAAAAGCTTTGTAATAGCGACGCAGTGAAATGTTTGAGATTTCACTGCGTCACTTTTAGGATGCTGTTGCATCCTTTAAATATAGTGCAACGAGGCACATTTTATTACACTGCTGGTGTGATGCGTCACTTTTCTGTCCACAGTCCTTATGACATTCCAGATGTGTCATATTTAATGTATGACGAATCATGTTGCAAGGAGTTACAGATACGTCAGTATTTCTCACATATCTGTAAACATGAAAGTGACGCGAGGCAGGCGCAAGATTTTGACGCAACAGCATCCTAAAAGTGACGCAGAGAAATCTCATAGATTTCAGTACGTCGTTATTACCAAGCTTTTTGCGAGGGATTGCCCCCTCTGCATACATTATACCTGATGCAGATACAATGTGGCGCAGAGTTTTAAAAAGTGACCCATGTACCTAGATGCGTCACTTTTTAAAAAATAGTGTCAGGTATAATGCATGCAGAGGGGGTGTTCCTTGCAAAAAGCTTGGTAATAATGACGCAGTGCGTCACTTTTAGGATGCTGTTGCGCCAAAATCTTGCGCCTGCTTCACAGCAAACCTTTCACATGGTGCTTTTTCCATGTGAAAGGACACATTACTGGAGTTGCGTCACTTTTGTGACGCACTCCTGCAATGCGTTACTTTTGTGTTTACAGATATGTCAGAAATACTGACATATCTGTAACTCCTTGCGAATTGATTAGTCATATATTAAATATGACATATCTGGAATGTCATAAGGAGTGCGTCCAGAAAAGTGACGCATCGCTGTTTTCACGTAGCGATGCGTCACTTTTCAGAAATGAGGCCTCCAGTTTATTCACTGTGTCATAACTTTCTTTTCTAACACTCACCTTCTTTCATTCCTCCTACTTCACTTCCTTTCACCTCTCATACCTTTCTGTTCTTTCTTACTCATTCTCCTTTCAATTATCAATGCACTATATTTCACTTACTCTTCATTTTTTAAGAATATAGCTCTTTGATGAGAATTGGAGGTAGTTCTGAAAAGAACTTTTGGTTTTCTTCTTTTAACTGAACAGGAACAAAAACAGGGAATGGAAACTGCTCAACAGGAGCAAAAAGAAAAGAAAAAAATTAGGGGTGGGAAGGGCAGCGATGGTTCTCCAATGCTCGAACCATGAGCAGGACACTTTGCTCCCCATAGGTGAGGAGTTGATTGCAGTATCTGCATTTGACGACCCCATGGTTAAATGCAGGTTGTATGTTTGCTACCTGCTCCTGTGATTGTTCTCTTCCAGAAGAAGTTGCTCCTCCTGTTGATGTAGAGGCCCCATCTCTGGGAACCTCTTGTGCCAGAGCCCTGACACTTTCCCGGGCAAAATTCTGGGGGTGCCTCCTCTCCACATGGCGAATCATGGTGAAGTTGCCAAAAGAGTATTTTTTTGGGGGGTTACCCCGTGACAGGACCTGTTTGCAGATCCTGCACTCTACTTTTGGTGCATTCACCTTCTTCTGGTCTGCTGGAAACTTAAAAAATTTCCAGATGAAATGTTCTTTGACCTTCGGCTGAGGAGGCTCTTCATCAATGAAATCATTGGAGTCATCTTCACTGCTGGATGGTCTGGCAGCCATGATTAATCAAGGAATATGGAACAGCAAAAAAGGCAGGTCTTTCAGTCACAAAAGTGAAAGAAGAAGTGAAGGAAATGGGTGGGGATTTCATTCATTGTAAAAAAAAACTGTTAGCAACCAATGAAAAGTGTTATTTTAGGGTCACATGACCCGACGCGTTTACGCTGCGCGCTCCGGAGCACTTCCGGTGCGTTTACGCAGCGCGATCGTAGGCGCTTCCGGGGCGCAAACGTGGCGCGATCGTAGGCGCTTTTGCGTGCGTTTATGCGCCGCGAACGTAGGCGCTTCCGAGGGCACTTACGTTGCGCGCCGAAGTGACGTCATCAATCTTTTATAGAAATGCATAATCATTTTCCTTATTAAAAAAAACTAATTTTATTTGTATGGTACGAAATGTTTTGCATTATTATTAACTTTTCATTCATATTTTTTTTCACGAACGACAGTTGCGCTCTGGGTGCGCTTTCAGATGAGCTCTCGGAAAAGCTTACCGGAGAGCTTAGCTGAAAGCTTCCCGGAGCGCGCACCCAGAGCGCAAAAGAAAAAAATTATATAAAAAAAATGAATACTTAAAAAAAAACAGCATATTGTAAAAAAAAAAAAAGGTTAGAAACTCGATATACAAAGGAATTAGCATTTAAAAAACCTATGAAATTCACTGAAAAAACCATAGGTTTCACACCAGTTATAGTTAGGAATTAGCATTTAAAAAACCTATTAAATTCACTGAAAAAACCATAGGTTTCACACCAGTTATAGTTAGCTGGAAATTTTACTGATATAAAACCATTGAAATTCCCACGTTATAGTTAGATGGACTCACTATAACTTGCGCGTGCAATGCACTGCTGATGATGTCTTATTAAGCCAGTTAACCAATCAATTTTTAAAAACCATCCATTTAGACACTTATTTAAACATTTATTCTTCCATCAACTTTTACATATACATATATAAAATATATTTATTTTTCAGAAAGACACACATTCACTGGATGGTGTCATCAGTGATGTCATGAGTGATGTCACTGACCATGTCATGAGTGATGTAATATGTGATGTCATCAGCAGTGCATTGCACGCGCAAGTTATAGTGAGTCCATCTAACTATAACGTGGGAATTTCAATGGTTTTATATCAGTAAAATTTCCAGCTAACTATAACTGGTGTGAAACCTATGGTTTTTTCAGTGAATTTAATAGGTTTTTTAAATGCTAATTCCTAACTATAACTGGTGTGAAACCTATGGTTTTTTCAGTGAATATATATATATATATATATATATATATATCCAAACCTCGCAGACCCCCATCAGGATTGAGCCATACGGACACCAAATGTCAGCAACATCATCTTTATTGGCAGCTTGCTGGCAAACCATCAGTCAGGTAGGTAAAAACAAAATGCCGCCATCGTTCCAGCCAAACACAGTTCAGGAGTTATATCCCTTCATCAGTGGCTTTTGTGAAGGGCTGACGGGAACCGTTCTTACGGCACTTGGATTCAAAACATACCCCCGCCCCGATAGGCGTAGCCAAACTGGCATTGTGGGAGCTGTAGTCCGCGCCGCCTCCAACCATAGTGGGTGCTTTCACCAGAGCCCAAATGTCATTAATAAACGGCAACTCTCCTGTTGAAGTCCTTGCCCTGCTTTGTTGCCACCAAAAGCTGAGAGCCGGCACCACTCTGCAAAGATGTCGGTTCTGGTATATATATATATATATATGACCTACTGGCGGTCGCCAGTAGGT
This sequence comes from Lissotriton vulgaris, assembly GCF_964263255.1. NCBI lineage: Eukaryota > Metazoa > Chordata > Amphibia > Caudata > Salamandridae > Lissotriton > Lissotriton vulgaris. The sequence continues at coordinate 1,916,373,995 of NC_141685.1, forward strand.
AGTTATAGTTAGGATTTTTTTCAATGTTAAATCTCAAAATTCTATTTGGAATAACTTTGGCGGCGGTTGATAAATCTGCCTGAAAATTTCCTCAAAATGGCCTCGTCGAGCTCCGGTCCTTCCCTGAAAGTTTGGGGGGATGCGTCAAGCGGGGGCCGATATAAAAGGGGGGTCCCAAAACGCGTTTTCCCCATGTTAATTTCCATAGGGCTGTCGACCTCACTTTTAGCCCGAACGGCTGAATGGATTTACACCAAATTTGGCAAAATTGTAGGGACTGGTAGCCCGATGTGCCTTTGCTATGTCTCAAGATATGTGCTCAAGTGGATTTTGAGCAATTTAGGTTCAAAAAAATATATATATCTATAAGCGCGCCCCGGTACGCGCACCGGGGAGCGCACCGGGCACGCCAGGCGACTTGCGCACGGAAAGCTGATTGCCTCTCGGGTGTCTGTAAACATTCTAAACAGTCCGGAGCGGCCGCCATCTTGTGTCTCGGTAGGATCGAGACATGAGAGGTGGCCAAAACAAAGGGGGAAATGACCATAAGGGGGCAGAGTAGACCCTCCCTGACCCCCTAGGTTTGATGTGGGGGCTTTAAAAGGGCCCCGCGGGGCTAAAAAAAGATTTTTTTTTCAATTTTTTGCGGGGGGAGCGCCTGGTACGCGCACTGGGAAGCGGACAGGGGAGGGTACTATGGGGAAAAAAGAATGATAGACTTTTCAAAAATTGTATGTTTATTAATTGTTCTTTTTGTTGGGTTTTTTTTGTTTTTTTTAATTTAATTACCAACATGTAGGTACCAATGCAGAGTCTAAAATTTAATATACACCGTCTCCTTTGTAGATATCTTGCATGTTGTTACAGAAGTTATTGTGGTATATGGAATTCATAGCATAGTCTGTCAGGAAAGCAGAAACAATATGGAGGCAGGAGATGATAAAGAGATGTTAAATACAACTTGGAGATAATATAGTGGGAGAAAGGAAGTAACTATGAGCAAACTTACTATGTAACACAAAAAAGTTGCACAGTATATTTTAAGTCTGACTTTACATTATAATCAATTTGGTACTAGTTTAAGAAATACATATAAAAATGAATAATGTCTCAAACAATTTTTGAATTATTAAATATACATTTATTTTTTAGATTCCTTTTCCAAATTTAACAAAACTTCTAATATTTGATTGTCGGAAATGTCCTCATTTTGAATCAGGAAATCTACTGATTGTACACATTGAAGTAGTTCATAGTCCCGTGATTCATCCATGAATTCTGAGTCATTGGGTTCAAAACCTTTATCATTGTTGCTCTCCAGAACAATTTCGATGGAATATTTTTGCTCTCATTCAATTTTTGTGGTGTAATTTGCATTTAAAAAAATATATCAGTAGAGATAGGGCACTGTTGGGTTTAAGTTCAGACAGATACTTTGTTTTATTTAACAGTGCTTTTATTTTTGGGCAGTGTATGGTATCAGACTGGAAGTAGAAATATAAAAAAGTGTATGTGATAAAGCCTAAGTAAATTCATAATTATACAAGACAAGCCTAACTCCATCCATAACTATAATAGAGAAATCTATCTTATTCTATAACTATTACAGAGGGATAGTATATAACTATCAGAAAATGTTTTCCAAATTAACTTAAAGTGCACAACATACTTCAGTTTTTAAAATAACATCTTACCTTTCAAAAAGAAGTTGAAGTTGTCAGTGAAAATGCTCTTGAAATGTACTTCAGGAAGTAGTAGTCAGAATGGCTGTGTTTCTCCCTCTTTCTTTATATATATTCAGGTACATAACCAATCAAATGTCATGAGATAATAGTAGAAAATGAAAGTAACATTTTAATTGGTTGTCAATTCTAACACTTCATATGTGTTTTTGTCATGTAATTTACCTCAGGATATTTAGTCAGGCCTACAGCATAAATGTCTCAATGGAATTCCATCAAATTTGGGTAAATGGTAGGGACTGCTATGTAGTTGGGCCTATTCTATATTTGATGAAAGTGTCTCCAGTGGTTTTTCTGTAAATTACTTTCCCACCTTTTTTTGTGGAGCGCTTACCGGTGCGCGCCCCGGTACGCGCACCGGTTCAGCGTTATGGGAATCCTCCATTTTGTGTTTCGGTAGAATGAGACACAAAATGGAGGACAAACAACGTTGGGAATGGGTAGAAGGGGGCACTGTAGTCACTTCCTGACCCTCTAGGTTTTCTGAGGGGGGGCTTAGGACGCTCATATCGGCAAAAAATAAAAATTTAAAAATAAAAACAACTACAACTATCTATTGCACAGTCCCTCTGAGTTTCTCTCTCTAGCTCTTTTTCTCTTTACACCACTCTCTTGTTTCCCCATTCCTCATGCTCACTCCTTTTTTTTTTTTCTTTTTTTTTTGTTGGTGTGGTGACGGGACGCGGCCCGGTACGCGCACCGGGAGCGCTCCTAAGTGAAATATAAAAAAAAGAATACACTTTCTTAAAAAAAATATATTATATTAATATACAATATAGGATTCATTTTTAGAAAAACATACCTTTCTAAGCTATAGATATTTGTGAAAAAATAACCTTAGAAATTCACTAAAAAACACGTAGGTATGAGTCCATATAAAAAATTAGGAATTAGCAGTTAAAAACCTATGAAATTCACTGAAAAAACCATAGGTTTTACACCAGTTATAGTTAGGAATTAGCACTTAAAAAACCTATGAAATTCACTGAAAAAAACCATAGGTTTCATACCAGTTATAGTTAGGAATTAGCATTTAAAAAACCTATTAAATTCACTGAAAAAACCATAGGTTTCACACCAGTTATAGTTAGGTGGAAATTTTACTGACATAAAACCAATGAAATTCCCGCGTTATAGTTAGTTGGACTCACTATAACTTGCGCGTGTAATGCACTGCTGATGACATCACATATTACATCACTCATGGCATGGTCAGTGACATCACTCATGACATCACTGATGACACCATCCTTGTGACAGAGTGACTGACCTCCTTTCACTGTAAAGTAACCCTTAAAACACATATTCAAAAATAGAAACTAACATTTTCAAAAAAGTGGAGATACCTATACCAGTTACAACAACCAATTCAATAATTCCACCATTTATATACACATCCACTCATTCGCTAACAGTTCTATATAGACAGTCATACATATACTCACTCATTATATGTAGTGAAACACCTATAAATCCGTTAACACACCGACAGTCTTCCAAAAGTTGCTCATGAGGTGAGCTGCTTTGCACCCTTGCACCATGGCGCAAGGATGTCTGTGTCATGCGGAGATTGTTTTTGTGCAGGAAGGGACACTTTCCTGCACAAAAACAATCAGTAAAGGCATTTTCCTCTTTCAATGTATGCTGTGAAATGCAGCATGCATTGAAAGAGAAACAAATGAGGAGAAATGAATACAATTCTCCTTGTTGCGCCTTGCTACACCCACTCTAGGATGGCACAGCATTCACACAAATCTCCAGATTTAACATTTCTCATACATCTGAAGATGTGTCTTGTTCTATGGGTGTTGCGTGGGAACACCTACAGCAGCACCTATGGAACGCCCCTTTAACGCAAAGTTCTGTGTATGAAGAGGTCGTATTTACAAGGAGAGGAAAAACCATGCAGGGTAGCTTTTCCTCTCCTTGTAAATATGAAGGAGTGCCTGGTGCCATCACTAAATTACAAAAAGTGACTTACTGGTGGCGCAGGACGCTTGTAAATCTGCTGCATAAGTGCTTAGGTATTGGCAGACTATAAAATAAGAACATAGTGCTGGATGGGTGGTTGAAGAATTGCATGAGACTGACAGGAGGTATCCTATGCTGCATAGGTACTACTTCAGTATTTAATGGAGTGGACCAATAGTATGTATATGCTTAGAGATTTGTAGGGATTATGCACAGAATATTTTATGTGTACTTCCGTTGGTGCCCAGGTCATTTTATAAGAATACCACTAGTAACTTGAATGATGACAGTTCTGCAAACAGAGTGAACACTTAATTTGTAAGTGATTACGTATTGGTGGAGTGATAGGATAAGTAGATAGTGGTGGATACGTGATTAAAGAAGTGCATGAGACAGACTGGACAATTCCTACACTGTATGAGTACTAACTGGGTATTTAGAAGAGTGTATCAATAGTATGCAGCTAGTTAGAGATCTGCTTGGATAGTGCACAAAATATTATAGCTGTACTTGTGCTTGTAGGTAGGCCATTCCATAAGTTCATGACTAGTAGCTAGAATAATTACAGTATTACAAACAGAGTGTATAGTGAATTTATAAGTGATTAGGTATTCGTGGAGTAATAGGATAAGTGGATAGCGCTGGGTGGGTGATTGGAGAAATGCATGGGACAGGCAGGAGGATTTCTACACTGCATAGGTACTAACTGGGTATTTAGAAGAGCATATGAATAGTTTGTAGCTGGTTAGAGGTATGCATGCATAGTGTACAAAATATTGTCCCTGCACTTATGTTAGTGACTATGCCATTCCTTAAGTATATGACTAATAACTGGAATTATTTCAGTGTTGCAAAGAAAGTGCGTGCTGAATTTATAAGTGCTTAGGTATTGGTGGAGTGATAGGATACGTAGATAGTGCTGGATGGGTAAATGGAGAAGTGCATGGGACAGACAGAAGGATTCCTAGACTGCATTGGTACTAACTGGGTATTTAGAAGAGTGTATTAATACCATGTAGCTGGTTAGAGGTCTGCATGCATAGTGCACAGATTAGAGGTCTGGATGCATAGTGCACAGAATATTGTAGCTGTACTAGTATTGGTGTGTCTATGGTTTCAAGAATGGTAGTCTGTATTTTAGGGTGTGAGGGGATGTATGACGTTACAACGCATGCTTTTACCACGCATGCTGTTACAACGCCAGTTTTACAATGCAAACCTTTACAACGCATAGTGCTTTGGGATGCTGGATAGTGAGTAGTTTAATTTACTATTCCAACTCCAGTCCCCGTGGCGACTAGGGAAGGTGTTGGATAGTAAATTAAATCTATTCCCTATCCTAGAGCGCCCCCCAGCGCAATGCGTTGTAATTGTTTTCGTTGTAAAACCTGCGTTGTAATAGCGCTGCGTTGTAAAAGTTTCGTTGTAAAGGATGTTTCCCGTATGGGGAGGTGCATCACATGATCATCAGTGATGTTTTTGAGATGTCATCAGTGATGTCACTGACCTTGTCATGAGTGATGTAATATGTGACGTAATCAGCAGTGCATTGTAGGGGTGCGAGTTATAGTTAGCACAACTAACTATAACTGCCGAATTTCTCTTGTTTTGTACGAGTGAAATTTCCAACTAACTATGATGTCCATGAAACCTGTATTTTTTTGTGAATTTCTGAGGTTTTTTATGCTAATTTCTAACTATAATGTCCTTGAAACTTGTGGTTTTTCAGTGAATTTTATATATATGTATTTAATCTCATCTGACTCTTACAAGGGAGGAATCAGCACTCAGGTTGTAGTTTGGAAGTATTTAATCTGCAAAGGCCTTGATCCACGCGTTTCGGCTCGTCCAAGCCTTGATAACGATACAAGACGTCATTGTAGCATCCTTATTTAAATGTACAAACGCCTAAAGTTGCCAACATTCACAAAGGGCTACATAGTACTTAAATCCAAAAAGCTGGCAGCGATATTGGCCATGGCCCCTGTGTGAAAAATTATGGAATTGATACAATAAAGAAAAGAAAACAAGTGTTAATATGCAATCAATGTCATTACAGCATATCTTGCCCCGTGACCGCCATACCTGTATGTTTGTCAACATGACGTATTCATAATAAACATACTTAGGATTCCAAACATCAACATAAACAATGGACTGCACATTACTTTAAAGTGAAAGGCTATTGGCCATAATAATCTGGGCACGTTCCATATTATAATGATTCTTACACGAAAGAAAAGAAAAAAAAAGGGATGTTAATATAAACACACTATCCCTAAATAAAGTTCTAGCGATTATAGTTCCATTCCATTCACAGCTTGTTTGAGATATCATCAGTGATGTCATGAGTAATGTAACTGACCATGTCATGAATGATGTAATGTCTGAGGTCATTAGCAGTACATTGTGGGGGCGTAAATTATTGTTAGCTCAGGTAACTATAACTTTTGAATTTCACTGGTTGTGTATGAGTGAAATCTGAGTCTAACTATACCATCCCTGTGTCCCTGTAATCTTTGTTTTTCCAGCAAATTTCTAGTTTTTTTTTTAACGTTAAGTAAGATGCATATCACAATGGATGGTGGGGGGTTGGAAGCAGGGCCTGGCATTGTGCTTTCCCCACCCAAGCTTGCTGCACCTGCCTTCCCTTCTCCTAGCCATCCATTGTCTAAGCCCATGTCCCTGCTCCCTTATTACAGCTCTGTGTGGCCGTTGTTCTGCCACTGGCCTTCCCGCCTTCTCTGAACAGTTAGCTTGCTGCCCCATCCACCTCCTCCCTATCCTCTGTTGTCTGAATCCATGTACTAGCCTCCTCCCTCCTGCCATGCATGAGGGAGGATTTAAATTGAGTTGGTATTTTCTTTCCAGCAAGGGACACAGTGTCAATGAGGGTTTTCACAACATCAAAGGGGGCTATTCACAAAGGTAAATCTGCAAGTGTAAATTTACCACAAATAAATTTACTGGTACACTTTTGAGTAACTTTACTACTATTAGCTATGCACCATTTAAGAGTTTAAAGATACTCCAAAGTGTAGACTCACTTGTGCCCACCCCCTGAAATAGGGGGTGGAGTCACTAAAAGTTACAACTAGCAGTGACTTTAAAGTCCAACTGGTAATGTTTAGGGAATAGTGTAAAAGTTTCTTAAACTTTTTAAAAATATATAAAATATGTGTGTATGTTAAATAACAATGTTCGTTTTATATATTTATTTTAAATGTAGAACAACATAAAAATGTGACAGCATTTATTTATTAAGTATATATTAAAATAAAATGAAAGTATTATTCTAAAGTTTATATTAAAACAAAATCCCACTTAATGTAAAAGAAAATCCTTTATTATGTATTAAAAATTCTTTAAATGATTTATAGACATTTATTCCAAACATTATGTAATTATTTTAATTAAATAAAGGTAATTGGAATATAGAAAAATAAAATAATACATACGTTTTATTTTTGGATTTATTTTAACATAAATTTGAATTTATTTAGATTTTTAAATAGTTTAAATAACATAATTATTTTAACATTACTTCTACACTGTTTTTTTAAGCCAATTGTTCATTATTTGTCCCACTCTGCTAGCTCCCTCAGTCAAAGGCCACTACTGAAAGGATGTGATCCAAGATCGATTTAAAGATTCTCAGCATTAGTCCACTTACAAAGTTTCTAACACTGTGGTGTCCTGAGATCCCTCTTAGTGTCCCATCGGTGAAGTGTAACTGCAGATAAAAGTCTTAAATTTTATTAACAGGTGGTTTCAGCCATAAAAGGCTTTCACACAGGAATACAGCAAAACAAAACAAAAAAGATAGTTTCACACAGGAACACCAGCAAAACAATAAGAAGAGAGGGAGAGAAAAAGGAAACAAACAAAAATCATTAAAAGTTCCTAACACAGTGCTTTTCCATAAAGTGTAACATGTAATTCACAGTTACTATTTTTATGATTTGTCACTAATATTGCCCACTACTCTGAGTTTCAGGTCTGCATAATTTTATCATCTTTTCTCTTATGTTCCAGCTTCTCAACAAATATTTACCCATAAGGCTTGTGGTGGTCTCAGACAGGTCCCTGAGCGGATAGAATATATTTTCATAATCTGTCTCAGGTGTTCTTTTGTTAAGCAGTGCTTAATTGTTGTTCCTCTTAGTGTTTTTTAGACAGCAAGATGGGAGGTAAGTCTTCTGATTGGCTTTATGCACAATTTGCTGAGATTGCTTTTCAGAAGCAGCATTATCAGCGACAGGGTTCTATTTCTAGCCAAGTTTCCTCTCCACAAGTTTTTTCAGGAAAAACAAGTAAGTCTGTGTGTGTTGAAAAACATTACAAATTACCATCTAGGTGGAATATCTTCACTCCTCTTATGCTTGGATACCACATGATGGTTAATGAGAAGTTTTGAAACTTTTGGCTATTGGGCAAGGTGTGTGCAAGTTGTTTTTCTTCAAAGAAGCCTTCTTGAGTCACAAGGGACAGTGACTGGTGCATCATGTAGTAATAGGACCAGTAGCAGTTTGAGTGCCTTACAGAATTCCCTGGGATACCAATCCTTGTCCAGATATTTACATATGGGAAGGTCAGTTACTGTCTATAAGATTTCTTCCTCTGTAATTTAACCCTCTAGTGGGGCTCATCCCTCGGGGCTCAGCACATGGAAGTTCAGTGCACCAAAGAAGTCTCCCTCATCCTGAACTGGAAAATACTCATAATAGGATGCTAAAGGAATGTATCAGTAGATTCCCACTAGGGTTGCATAGTTCGGCAATAGACATCCCGACAAATTTGTATGTATTTGTGTAGCTAATAGCCATCACGCTTTTTCGTTATGCTCATATCGCCTTTGTTTCAGTGTACCAAAAGCCCGTTCTGCAGTACATGTGAAAAGGGTGTTGAATAAGTACATGGATGCCCCCGCCAATTTCTAGAGGGAATTGAAGGGTTGATATTACACTGTGTTATCAGGAACCTGATTTGGTGTTCTGGCTGAATCTGCTTCTCCCTATGTTTGCATTTAACTAAGGCAGAGTCTTGCACAAGTAGGGCTCTCAAAGTAGCTTTGTTACTGCCCAGAGTGCATGCGTTGAGGACAATCTCTACAATATATGTTTATATGTGCAAAGCAAAAGGATGTTTCTACAGGATATCTAATTGGCAGCCTGCAACTATGTGCAGGAAGGACCCATGAAGCAGAACACAGTGTATGTATGATGACATATGCCTGTGCCACATACCTATCAGTGCTTTCTAGATGTTCCACCTCCACCCATCCGCTTCCTAGACTTGAGGGTAAGCAGGGCTCTTAGCCTGTTAATGGCAGTGTACTACTTGGAACCTGACAGTACAGGGAGGGCGTGTGCAAGTAGATGTGAGTCTGAAGAAACTCCAACACATGCAAAGCTGGTATCAAACCACCAAAGATGGCTTTAGTTTTCCTCAAGCCCTTACCCTAATTTTCCTCCAATCTAGAGCATGTGTTCTGAGTGTCAGTCACTCAGGACTGCGTAACTCTCTATAAGTGGAGTTTTGGGTATTAGCACCAAATGTAATCATAATCCAACCTATGTGGCCTTTTTCAGTTGTGATCCTCGGACTCTCCTGTCAGATTGCCATCGATTTTTGCTAGATGATGCAGTTGGCCTTCAGGAGGGTTCAGAAGTTCAGCTACTCCAAACATTATTCAAGGTCATCTGATTCTGTGTATTCAATCATTGTCCTGTGATTGTAATATTTATCAAGCCAGGGTCACACTCATTGTCCCATATTTCTTACCATAGGGCAAAGGGCTAAGAATTATTTTATTTTGATATTAGTGTCAGAGGGAAAGTCAGAAGAAATATAGATGCATTTGTCCTTGTATTCAAAAGTGGAAGTTCTTCTTCCTGCTGGCTCTCAGAACCACCAGGGATTTTTTATGACAAAGAAGCAGGCAACGATGGAGTGAACGAAATCCCTGATGGGGTTCGCCTGTCTGAATCCTATGAGTCTGTTTGAATTCAGTTGGTTCCGGAAAGTGTAGCTCCAACATATGTGGCATAAAGACAGTGAGGAATTGGATTTCACTGTCTTTGTTTGTTTTCTCAGGTATTCCTTATAGTAGGATATTATCTAACATTGAGTAATCTTCCAAGTCAGTGGTTTTTATGGCCGAAGCTTCAGACCTCCCAGCTCAAATCTTTTTGCTGATTCCAGTCTATGCCCCACATCATTAGGGCTACATTCCACTGAGTCCAGGTGTTTAGTAGCTGTTGATGCTTCAGTGATTAAATCCTTGATTTCAGTAGCCACTCCTTCAATATCTTAGTGTCCAGTTTAGCCATCGTAGTCCATATAATATGTTTGTGGTGTCTTGCTTGCTTTACTGCCCAGATAGTGCATCCTAAAAGACAGTTAGCATTCAGAATGTGTTAATGACATGGAGGGTGGGAGGGATTGTTGTTTGAATAAAGCAATGCAGCATAAGGATGACAGACATGGGACTTAAGGAGGGTTTCCCACCACTCATCAGCCCATGAAGTAGAATATGTTCATAGCCTTTGATCAGGGTAGCAAGTTTCTAAAGACAATGATAATTTAGCTGTGTGCGGTGCAAGCCAGCAGAGTCAATTATTCTGTGGTTAACTTTGTTTCATAAGTGTATATGAGAGAATCCTCAGTAATAATAAACAGTAATCATGTGCTTAAATTGTTGTTCCCATAGAAGTAGGATTTGCTGATTAGTACATGCATATGCCAACATTCCATTTGTTTTCTCATTTAAGGGTATCCAGGCTGCAGGGATGGGCCAGGTGATGACCCCCAAGCCTCATCAAGGGGGAACTGCCCAACCAATCTCTAAAGCGGAAATCAGGGTGTTTCTGTCTTGTGTGTGCATGTGTCACTTCCTCTACACATTATACCATATGGGTGGTGTGCAGTTCCGGTCTCACAGCATGGTGTCTGGTGGGTCCCTGTGTTAATCCATTCACAAAGTAGCCATATGGGGCTCAGGGTATTTCCAGCTTTTGCTGCCACTCCACTGCGTCGGATTCGCCCAGACACCAGTGCCACACCGCGCCTTACTGTGCACACTCAGGTCTTCATTTGGACCACCGCCATCTCTCCTTCACTCTTCACTCCAGGTGGATTTCCGCAGAAATCCATAGGACCTTCCTGCCACAGATGTTTGTTACTTCAAACCCCAGTGTGGAGAGATGCAGTGCCATATGTGAAGGCAGGCACAGGAGTGGGGAAGGGGCATATATTATGCATCCAGAATGGGTTCCTTGACAGTTGGAATTCTCATACTTTGGCTGGTGCAGCACAGGTAACATCAGTCACTGGCCTGTGTGTATGCAGCACTTCCTCTGCATTTAATCCAGAAGGCTGTTGCACATTTGTGGGATCACAGATCTGTGCCTGGTGGGGTCCTGTGTTGATCCACTCTAGAAGTCTCCATGCAAGGTTCAGGGCTTATTCCTACCTTTGTTGCCACTGTACTTTGTGAGATCCGCCCGGACCCCAGTGCCATGCCACCAGTCTCTGCGCATATTCAATGCTTTACTTAGAACAAAATGAACGTTTTATCTTCACTCCAGGTGAATTTCTGCAGAAGCTCATAGGACCTTTCTGCCACATATTTTTTTCCACTATGGAGAAGAGCAGCGCCATATGTCAAGGCGGCAGAGGATGGGGTGGGGCAACTCCGAAGTATGCTTTAGCTGCAGGAATATTCATATTCTGGCTGACCAGTACAAGGGGAAGCAGTTGTAATGTCCCATGCATATATTACAGCCCTCATTCAAGCGCTTATTGTCAGTGCTCAATTAGAAAGTGATCATTTTAGGAGTGGCCGGACCACCTGGAAATAAGGATTTTCTTAAAAGGATGGTAGATCCTTCATTTTCACCTGAATTTGGATCTGGATAGCAAATCTCATGCTAATATGAACACTCAGGGGCATAATTGCTTACATTTCACGCAAAGTAGCTGCACTGTATTGAGTGAAAGGGAGACAGCAGAAATGTGCCATATCAACAAAGATATTGAGCATTTCTGATGTCTCCTAGCACTGATGCACTGTGTGCTGCCCAGTGCCACTATAGGCATGCGTGCATCATGGTTCAGTGGTTCCTGCGTTACAGGCAGGATTGTTTTGTGCACAATAACAATGATTAAAGGCCTGTTCCTCTTTCTATGTGTGTCGCAAAAAGAGGAAGTAACAAGAAGAAATAAAGGTCTTTCTCATTGTTACACCTGATGCAGGGAGGCATAGCATTTGGTTTGGAGAAGTGTGGCTCAATGGTTAGAGCGGCAGACCCTGATGCAGAGGTCTAGCCCGGGACCAGGGTTCAATTCCCCGCCTCTGCGGGTCTTGGGCTCAAAAATTCCATGGACCTAATAATTCTCGCCTCGGTGCCTATTCCAATCATAGAGTCCCACTCTGCAACTCTGGACAATAGCTTGCTTAATCTCCACAACGGCCCCCACAACGCTAAGGATGCCTGGTCTCCACCTTTGGGGTACCCAGGAGTGGACGCCTCACAGGGAAAGCCAGGATGGGTTCCACAGCGGTATTCGTACAAGCGCCTTGAGACCCTTGCGGGTGATTAGTGTGCTATATAAGTATCAATGTACATTACATTTTTTACTAGCGTTAGTAAATCTGGGAATGTGCCAAAATCTATGATTGGATACATGGGAATGGGAATGGCCACCCCTGGAATGCCTCCCTAACACAAAGTAACGTAAGGCAGAGGCAGGCGATCCCTCTCGTTACTTCTTGGGAAACTATCAAAACTCATGTGGGAATTTATGTATGCATTTTCCAGAAGCAAGAGATTTATCAAATACTTTTGCCTAAGCCTTAAAAACTGGTTCATTTAAGAGTCATGCTTAATACAGACAATTCTGTGTGCAAATAATAAACATTAGTTTGATCTTTGATGCAATCTAAAAAATAGAGAAAGAGGTAATATCAGTGAATAGTAATACCATAAGAAGCCATTTTGATATACATAGAAGAAGGTTTGACTGGATTTCATGAAGTTTTCAAAATCTAACAGCGATGGAATTTTTTCTGTTGTCGTTGGATAAGTAAGAATGTTATGCTTAATTTGTCATACCACGTACTCAACTCTGGTTGGCTTTTTATTTTGTATTCCTTTTTAGAGACAACACTTTTTTCTTAGTATTTAGGATGTATTGAATACACAGCCTTGGGTGGTCTAGCCTAATGAAACAATAAACATAAGTTTAGGGTGTGTGCCATATGTTTTGCAAACACTGTTCATGTTTTAATTTTTTCAGAACACAGTTTAACTCGAAGAATTGGGATGGGCTTAGAGAGGTTATCTTTGCTGATTATTGACGATACATTTGTATACAGTACTTTAAAGCAGGATTGAACACACACATTTTAAAATGAATGAATGAAAGGAGTTTTATATAGTGCAGCTTTCCCTCCAAGGAGCATCTTGGTGCTTAAGCGGAGAAAGAACACCTGAGAGGAGAAGAGCTAAAATTAACTAAAATGGCAGAGCTTAGATAAGAGACCACACAGTATTATCTGGGATAGCGAAGATCCAGGTTTTTAAGGACTTTCTAAAAATGAGTTCCATTTGTGTGTGTTTAAGTTGTGTTGGCAGGGAGTTCCAGGCTTTGGTTTCTAGGACTACAATTGTCTTTACACCTCTAGTCTTAAGTTTAAAATTGGGGACTGTAAAAGATTCTCTGAAGATGACCGTAAAGTGTGTTACGTGGTATATGGCTTGGTTCTGGAATTTAGGTATTCAGGTCCTTTTTTTTGTAGTTTTATAGATGATGGTCAAAACTTTAAAATGAATCCTCTTGTGGACAGGTAGCCAGTGGAGGGATTTTAGTGCTGTTGCTAAGGAGGGCAATTTGAGTACCAGCCCCATTGCAGCATTCTCGACTGCCTGTAGTCTTGTCAGGACCAGTTTCTTGGTTCCAGCATAAAGACTATTACAGTAGTCCTGGCAAAATTAAATGAAGACTGCCACAACCCTCTTCTTAGCCGACACCTGGAGTAGATCGAAGAACTTTCTGAAAATGTTTATTATTTGAAAACAAGTGCCTGCCACAGCGAGAGCTTGCTTGTAGAAGGATAATGTGTGCTCAAATTTTATTTCCAGATGTCTCACTCTGTCTACTGGATTAGTTATGTTTTGCATTGTTTTGTTGTTGGCACTGTGTTGTGTGAAGTGAAAGATGTTATGTGAATCAGTCCAAATCCAAAAAGACTAGAATATCTAGCACAAATATACAGATATACATCTCAATGTCATGATATCAAGCATAATATGGTAATGTTACGAATGTCCCTAAATTACCACAAATGCTGAACATCTTTCATGCAGGTGCATGTTAATGAGGAAGGCTGACCTAAATATGTATAATTAAGTTAATAATTGGGCTTGGAATGCCAGGAAAGGTAACTGTTGACTAGAAAAGTATTGTCTCCTGTCTTTCCATGAAAGATGTAAACTTCAGATAACATTCGGAACACCATCTAATACTGAAACATTATTGGGCAAGAGTACCTGTTCTCAGTCTTCTACGTAGTCATGAATAGACCTTATTGTACACTCCACTATTAGGTTCATGCTATAACAACAGTACATACACTCACACAGCCATACACACCAACACACACACCTACACACACCTACACACATACGCACAAGCATTCATGCAAACACCCACACATACAAACACACGCTGAAGTCATAGGGAATGTAGAATGCACATCAAAATCTCCAAGTCAAATCCCACCTACTATCTTTCCCATCATGCAATATTTTACAATGACCAGTCTCCTACCGCCTTTCCCTTTTAGACCTCACCATCATCCTCACCTATTTGAAAGCCATAAAATGATGGTTCCACACCCACATTTCGCATCTAAACTCTTACTAGAGAAGCTCTCTCACCCCTGGTCACCATTGCCAATACCTCCCTTAACCAAGACATTTTCCTATTAGCACTAAAGTTTGGCCAGACCCTTTAATTCTAGAAAAAGCAAACACTAAACCAAGATGACCCTGCCAACTATTGGCTCATCACCCAACTTCACTTCATCAGCTGGATCATCAAGAAAATAGTTCTGCACTCTACTCCAAGAATACATAAACACCAATAACCTCCTTTATGAATGTTATTTAGTCTAATATCCAGAAAGTAAGACTTCTGATCTCACTATAACACTGAAACAGGCAATCTAAAAGTAGGAGATGTCCTTCAGATCACAGACAATGATGACTCTTCTGTTGTGCTAAACAGCATAAATTATCACAAACATTTTTGAGTAGTTGAGGAGCTTTATTTGGCACTGCCAAACAGCATCACAACCTAACTGTCCTGTCACTGTCAATAACACTCAGCTAAACCCCCAACATTCCACTCAGGATAAAACTAAAAAACACAGTTAGATCACCACAACATTGCCCTCTTCCCAAATAAGAGTATATTAACAACAATGCAAAGCATATAATAATAAATAAAATAGAAAAGAAAATAAGGATGAAACTAAACATCATGAAATCCTACACATTTCTTGATAACTCTTTTGCTCCTACGCCATGACTCATTGCTGTCTTTTCAACACAGTGACGTGTGAGCATTTTGATCAGAGGATACAGCATGGCACCTGTGATTAGCCTCACTATGTCTCACCACTCTGCATATGTTCCACTATTCATGTCCATTGGTCCAACCGTATTCCCAGACACAGGCGCCACCCTCACTGGACACCTGCACTTTGACCAACTTTTCATAACCTGTGTCAGTTCTTCGATGCGTACCCAATCCCTGACTTTCATTTTACTAAAGACTTCCCTCACCTTATATCTTGCATGATAATCACATTTAATTTTGACCTGCGATGCTTCAACTTTTGGTTGAATGATGTTATCCACTGCACGAGCAAGATCAGACTTAGGTTGGAAATTTCCAACCATGAAGGACACAACTTGCATGCTGGCACTCGTACCCTCATTACCTCAAATGGACTCATACCTGGGATACCGATGAGACCATAACAGGCTTTGTTCACCTCTAAGAAATCAACTTTACTCTGTACTGCCCATTGGACACATTCCACTAATGTGTGATCCATTTTCCATACAAGTCTATTAGCCTGTGGGTGATACAGATCAATTCTTCTATTGATGATAGAATATTTCTCCCAAAACTCCCTCATTTATTTGGAAACAAACTAGCCACCATTGTCTGACTATCTCTCTTGGGAAACCTTCTCTTGAAAATATGTTCTTTGGAAATGTTATGACACCTGCACTAGTGAGCTCTTCCATGAACTCAACTTCCTATCATTTGCTGTGATAATCTACAGCCACAGCAAATCTGTTCCACCTTATCAAAAAAACTAAACATGCCAATGAAATCTACTGCTAATTTAGACCAGGATAATCAGGTAGCTCACTAGGTTGATTTACTTCTCAAACCTTTATCATTAGTCGCCCGAATTATACATGCTTTGACCATAGTAAGAATGTCTGTGTTCATTCCTAGCCACCAATAACTGGCCCTTAGCTTTCATTTTGTGATGATCTGCCCCAAATGTCCTTCATGCCCAGATAACATTATTCTTACTCTCAACCCACTGAGGGGTTTGCACTTGTGATCCCGCTTCAGCATCTTATTTCTCTCTACAGACAACTTGTCTGCTATTTTGAAAGATGGTTGTACTCTCACAGGTAATCACTTCCCTCTGGACCACCCATCCTTAACATATCGCTTGACCTTCTTCAACTCTTCATCCTCTGGGAGGCTGGCAACCCATTCATTTGCAGTAAAACCTCCCTCTTTGCACACATCAATGGGCACTATCAAACATTCTTCATCCTCCTCCTCCACACACACACACACACACACTGTTCATTAGTAGATATAGGAGAACGTGCCAAATTGTCAGCTGTAGTGTTTTTTCCACCTGGAATGTGTTCAATATGAAAATTGTACTGTAACATTTTGGCGCTCAATCTAGCTATTTTGAGCATATGGTCCTTCACGACAGTTCCACTCAAAATGTTCACTAATGGCATGTGATCGGTTGCTAACATAAATCTGCTTCTATAGATAAAACATTTAAAATGTTCAACAGCCCAATAACAAGCTGAAAGTTCTTTCTCTACAACAGAGAATATCTTTTTGTTGTCCCTTAGTGGTCTAGATGCAAATCCACCAGTCTTTCACCACCTTCCTCCGTATTGAGATATGATATCTCTCAATACATCATTGCTCACGTCCAAAGTGATGATACACTATTTAGTGGGATCATATGGTGCTAAAATGTCTGCAGATATGTCATTTTCTATACACAAAAATGTATTTTGACATTTTTCAACCCACACAAACATTTCATTTTTCTTGAGAAGACCTCTCAAATTTTCAGTTTTTTCTTAGAACTCTCACACACCTAAAAATGATGTGACTTGTTCCCTGATTTTTGGAATAGGGGCTTTTGTGATAGCTTCAAACAATACCTGGTTGAGGCTTTACTCCGTTTTCTGAGATGACATGTCCTAAATACTCAAAGCGACTCTTCCTAAATTCACGTTTTTTCTTGTTTAAAAAACAATCCCTGCATTCTTATATCATTATTCGTTATTTTGTCATGTTCTTCCAAATTGTTTCGAGCAACCAAGATATTATCTTGGAAAGTAACAACTCTATTGATACCTTGCAGAAGCCTTTCCACAATGCGCCAAAATACAGACGCAGCAGATGCCAATCCAAATGGCATCTTCTTAAATTGAATGGTTCCCATTTGAGAAAAAAAAAGCTGTAAGATGTTTTGAGGAAGCATCCTGCTGGACTTGATGATATGTGGATGCCAAATCGATCTTGCTAAACACTCTAGCACCCGCAAATATGGTCATAATGTCATCAATTCGAGGAAATTGATAGGAATCCACCAATATCACCTTATTCAAACTTCTAAGGTAAACACAAACCCCCAATTAACTATTTTCCTTTCCAGCTAACCTATTGCCAATGGGAACAACCACAGAGAAAAGTCCACTGGCTCAATCACACCATCATCACACATTTTCTTCAGGACATTAGCAAAATCTTCCCTTACACTAAATAGCACATTCCTCAATTTGTGTTTGACAAGACTCACTCTGTTTTGAACCCTAATCTAGTGTTTGAACCTCTTGATCTTACCCAACTTGTCCCTAAAAACATACTTATAGGATTCTGTCCAAACATTGCAGTGTGTGTGTGTGTTTTCGATGGTCCTTGCTTCTCCTCTGTGATCAAAGACATTTTACATTTTTTCCCACCTCATTGTCATACTGGACAACCCTTGATGATATCACCCTAAAATATGTAAACCTTCCTGTGCCACAGATACTTTGACAAAAGTTTTTCTTCCTTTGAAACTCATATGGCTCCCAAAATAACCTCCAAATTCAATTTTCCTCCTATTATATGACACTGTGTGTCTGTTAGGTGGACTCAATTGCTTATCACCCCATTTTTAGGTCTCGCAGACGTAAAAAGCAGGCGTAAGCCTGCTGTCTGCGAGACATCTTTTGTTGGCGTGTTAGGAGGAATGTGAGACAGAGCTCAAGCACGAGCGTCGCTGTCTCAGATTCCTCCTCGAGGGCGCGCACGGCACCACACACGCATGCGCATACACAGACACACAAGCGCCCATGCACGCACCCATACATACAGAGAACCCACCCCTGCCGTCGCATACACACACACTGCATACACACACGCTCCCCCCTTACCTCACCAGAGACACACACACGAGCGCACATACACACACGCACGCATACAGAGACACCCCCGCCGTCGCACACACACGCGCGCGCACACATCCCCCTCACACCCCACTCACCATGTTCTTCTTGTGTCCCTCGGCAGCCAGCGTGTCATTCAGGTTAACAGGCGGGGCCGCGGGTCTCTCCACGAGCACGGGAGCCCCGCTAGCTAACATGGAAATCCTCCGGCGGGCACAGGAGCGCCTGCTTCCTGTTTTTGTCTGGCCCCGCCCCGGTCCCAACAAAGGTCGCCTGGCTTCCTGTTAAAGCCGGGCTGTGGCAGTGAGTTTGCTTGTTCATTCAGCTGTTCTATTTTCTTGTTATCTAGCTTATTGTGGCAGGTAGGTTCGAACCCGAGGAAAAACAAGACTTTTTTTTTTAATCAAACCTTAAGGGAACTATTAACGATGGTAAAAGCATGAGGTTGAGCGCGTAATATTCTCGAATTGGTTGGTCTGTGTAGACTTTGTTAGATGTAAGTAGCTCATTTCTGTTTTGGTAGGTTTTGTGTACTGCATGCTGCCTAGTGCCCAGTTTCCGCATTACATATATGACTTGTTTTATGTTTTCAGTTCGGTTTAGGACTGCGAGTATAACATCCCGCTTCACAGGTTTCTGAGTTTTCAGTCCCTGCGTCCTGACATATCACACTGCAATAAAGAAAACTTAAACCAGGCCTATTTGCGTCGCCAATGCTTATTAGCAGATTCTGATTGAGTAACAACGCAAGTTTTTTAAAAACGAAATTTGAACAATTTTTTATTCTTTCTGAACGCATTATTCGGAAAATTGAACAACTCTAGGCATGTGGAAGGGGTGCATTTGCAGTTTCTCTATCACTCCTGTTCTCCGTTCACACGATTTTCCTCCGCATTTCTCACTCTGGTAGTCACTTACGGGCTACAGACTGTGGTGCACTGTACTTTGATAACAAGGTATGCGGAGCCTGGTACCTTTTGAACATAGTTGCTATATGTTTGAGCTAAACTGAACGTGGTTTAGTCCCAGCAGAGACCAGTATTTGAATGGGCATGGATTGTTGATTTATCCTGTACTCTGGTTTTCCCCTGCTAATACTGATTACTTCAACTGCTGCGTACAAAAATAAATACATTATATACCAATCCTGTGGTTGTATCTTTGATATATATATATATATATATTGCTGTAAGCAGGTGCTGGTGAGCTTCCGAATCGTCAGAGGTGGCGGTGCAACAGGTGTGTCCGCGCAAAACATCAAAGCGGATCCGTCTGTTGGTAAAGGACGAACACTGCACTCCAGTCAGCTGCGTTACTGTACTCTCTTAATTGGCAGGAGAAGAATAGACGTGTTTTAGTTGCCTTGTGCAACTGTGTTCACAAACGCATACCATTTTGGACGTTGTAGTGTTTAAATACTCTGAAATGACCAGTGCAGTAACTAAGTATAAAAGGATGTTTTCGTAGGCACCATCTTGTAACCTTATAGTTCATATAAAGACTGCACAAATTATAAAGTAATTAAATAACAGTGCAGTTGCAAATCAAACAAGCATTTGCAATGCAATAGGTCTCGCATTTGCAAGAGTTTAAGCTATTGGCATTGTAAATTACAATGCTTTTTATTTATGTTTCGAAAACCAACACGTAAATAAAAGCTATTGCTATTTACAATGCCAATAGCTCAAACTCAAACAACTGCGAGACCTATTGCATTGCAAATGCTTGTTCATGAAAAATGTAATCCGTTCTTATCGCCATTCTTGCACTGGAATCAAATAAAATATTCAATATTATTCCATCTACCAAAATATCTTCATAGGAGTCATCACAATTTTATTCACCTCCCTGAACTACTAGCACTACTGAAATTTCCATGTGGACTGTGTGGAGGTGTTGGTAGGGATTGAGACCATCAGTTTCACAGGTGCATAATGGGACAGTGTTCAGGACATATGTGGCACATCCACCACCCAAGCACTCACCTCCCAGGTCACCAGCCAATAAACCAGTCAGGACCATCAGCAGTGCACTAAAGAAGTGAATGCACCCTCCCTCTAAGAGGGGTTCCACAATCTTCACAGGTCCACAAGCCCATAGTCTTCCATTGCCTCTCATATATAACTTTGGTACAGTGTTTCCCATGCCAGTCTGCCAGCACAGGGTCTAAATATGTGTTAAGTAGCCACTCCATTTGATGGTGGTTGGCTGAATCGTATGCAGTCGGCGCCAACACTTTGTGTAAAATTCAGGATCATCTGTATTAGGCCCATAGGAATTAACAAGTGTCACAAGATGCGACACAGACTGCCCTATATTATTACACCATGGCCTTGGTCATCTGTTTCAGAATAGGTGACATTGAAGGGCACTCCCATTTTGACCAGAATCATTACACCCCTAGAGTATGAGGAGTAGGAAGAGGCTACGGGAGCCTCCACCCAGCTGGTACCTATAATGGCCTTTGTGTCAGGTGTTAGGTGCCTCTCTTGTAAGAGTGCAAGGTGTATAGTATGTCTATCTAAGTAGGCAAGTACCTTGTATGTTTTGCAGGTTGTTAAGCCCTTGCACATTACATGTTAGGTAAGATATGTGTCCTGGTGTCGGGCCATATCAACATCCTATGAACATTAACCCCTTCGATGCTCATGACGAAACGGTTCCGCCATGAGCGTCGGTTGGCCTGTGCTCATGACGGAACTGTTCCGTCATGAGTCCATAAGCCCAATAGAACGTTCAGCACAGTGCAGGAATTTGCGCCGCGCTGAAGAGGTTAACCAAGCTGGATGTCATTACAAGCGATATATGTAGCTTAAATATGAACAGCATGTGGTAGCGCATTGGAGGCATTTAACAATAAGCCCCCTCACTTCAGCATCCCAAACATACCAAAGGCATCCCCACAATCTAAAAGAAAAAAACCAGGTGTAAACATAAAATAACATTCCACAACATCAGCTGTTGCCTCACGCTGTAAGAGCATGTGTGTTATACCCTCATGGAGGCAGCCAGAGTCCCAGTATCCTTCCAGGTGGTCAGAGATAGCCAGGAGTGACATCAGTGTACCAGTTAGATTTTAGCATGCCACATGTATGGTGCAGGACCAGTTGTGAACAGAAGAGTCTTGTTAATTGTAGCAGGGGACTAACTCAGTGTAGGTCTAGCTAAGGAGCAGTTTGATTATTCCATATGGTCAGATAACATCTTTGTCAATCATACTCCATAACTACGCAGTTGGCCACTGGCACCTGGGGAGCACGCCCATCCATGCGTAGTGTTCCCCCTGCAATTCTATAACATCTGTTGATGTGAGCGATGTCACAGTCAATTTGTTTCAGGTACCCCTGTAGGCATAATAGATGAATTGCCCTCATTGTCTATCTCGAGTTCCAATTGCTCACATTGTTCTGTGGCAAGTTTCTTGATGAACTCCATTGCTGCTTTAGGTGTGGCAAAGCTTTTCTGTGCTCCTCTGTGATGTGCAAGTGAGCTGGTAGAGCGTGGCATAGGGTATATCCACCTTCTGTGGCCTCTGTTTGACAGGTAGAAGTTTATTGCAAGCCTCCTGTATACTGCCTCTGTGAAATCTGAAAAAGAACGGAAGATCGTTGCCCTAACAATTGATGTCCGTCTTCTCCCATGCCAGATGGAACAATGCATCCCAGTCCCTACAGCAGGGGTCTCCAAACCGGTCCTGGAGGGCCGGATCCATGCCAGATTTTCTGGATATCCCCATTGAGATACATGTAGTTATTTTAAAAATCTGGCATGGATCTGGCCCTCCAGGACCGGTTTGGAGACCCCTGCCCTATAGTATAGTACTTTGGATATGATTGGGTGCAGAGGTGCCCCTGGAGGCAGCCTCGCCATGAGAGATCTGTGCACTTTTTTCCACCACCAGCATGCGCATTTTCAGAGCCAAAATATCAAGGTAAGCATAGTTTCCACATACTGTTTCATTCTGCCAGTAATAGTGGACTCTGGGATGCCAGGAATGCACAAGTTATTAGGGCAGGAGTGCACCTCTAAAACTTCATTCTTGGCCTGGTTGACTGCAAGAACCTTCTCCATATTGAAACATTTTGCCCTCACTGACTGCTAGACCCCCTTTGTCATAGAGATGCGCTGCTCCGCCAGGGTAATGAGTGCCATTCACTTGCCCTATTTATCTACAATGCGGTCCACACACAGGCTTAACATGTCAATCTTTCCATTTATATGAGAATGGTCTCAAGCGCCAATGCACCCTGGGACTGTGGTTCTTGTTCTTGGCCTGGGAGGACATCCTGCTGGGATTTAGTAACACATTTTGACTCAAACATGAGGCAGGTTTGGCTTCAGTCGGTTTTCCCCACTCTTGCCAGCCCATACAGCACAACAGTGTAGAGCTCATGGGCGCCTCACTGTAACATACACTAGCCTGGGAGCTGTACTATCTAGTGACCATGGTCAGACGGATCCACAATGGTACCAGTCACATGGAGTCTGGCTTGAGCACGTTCAGCCGCTTCCTTCAGTATTAGGTACTATGTCTCCAGGAGTGACATTCCCAAAAGCGAACCTGGTCGCGGTGATGGCAGCCGGCTGTATGATAAGGAACATCACTGGGTCCCATAGTGCATGGCAAACAACTAGGTGCTATTGCAGTACCCAGCTAGTGCTGTAAATGGAATAAAGTGTTATGCAGGTCCCATAGTGCATGGCAAACAACTAGGTGCTATTGCAGTACCCAGCTAGTGCTGTATATGGAATAAAGTGTTACAGCAAACAAATGATGGACGGAATGCTGACAATGCAAACATTCTCCCCAGTCAAAAGATCTGGGTTGAATCCATTGTTCTTTTGCCCACTACGCCACCCCAGTTTGGACCCAGCCATATGTAAATCAGTCTTGACCCTGTGCCCCATGGGAACAGTCCAGACCGAACTGCCAGGCTAGGTCCTCCCTGGAATGGAAACAAGCATCCTGGGACCAGTTTCAGGTTATATCACCCTTCTTCAGCCAGACTAGCTTGAATCCAGTGGCACAGTGCGTAAGAGACCCACGTCTGGGCATACCCATCCCACTTAGGGTGAAAAGTGGTACAGCAAACAAATGATGGACGAAATGCTGACAATGCAAACATTCTCCCCCATCAAAAGATCTGGGTTAAATCAATTGTTTGTTTGCCCACTACGCTACCCCAGTTTGCACCCAGCCATATGCAAATCAGTCTTGACCCTGTGCCCGTGGGAACAGTCCAGACTAAACTGCCAGGCCGGGTCCTCCCTGGACTGGAAACAACCATCCCGGGACCGGTTTCAGGATATGTCACCCTTCTTCAGCCAGGCTAGCTTGAATCCAGTGGCACAGTGCGCAAGGGACCCACGTCTGGGCATACCCATCCCACTTAGGGCGAAAAGTGTTACAGCAAACAAATGATGGACGAAATGCTGACAATGCAAACATTCTCCCCCAGTCAAAAGATCTGGGTTAAATCCATTGTTCTTTTGCCCACTACGCCACCCCAATAAAGGCACGGAGCACAGATTCTCATTAGGCCTTGTGTATATGCGCCCTCCATTGTGATGGTGGCATAGACACTATGTTTCGTGTGCTGCAACCTGCAGGGTTTGATCGGCCTCCAGGCTGCTGGTCCTTCACCAGCTCCTTGGCCAGTAATGCTCTTAGTGCAGTTACATACTGCCAGGCAGGCCTTCCCAGCCCATGCTGCCCAACTTTGGTGCCAGACAAGGATGGTAGCCTCAGATCAATCTCTTGCTGTCTCATATCTGCCGGTAGGATAAAGCAGCCCGTTTTTTCTTAGATGGCTATCTGAAAGGGTGTCTTTCTTTCCAGATGTGTCTCGATTATTCGCATCTCACCTGGGTGGCAACGCCAAATTAGCACTCTGGCACTGCAGACCATCCGAATCTCCACCTCCATCCCACATGGTCACCGATATTGTTTTAGGCCGCAGTCTGTGTCTACCTCATCAGCAAGCCACAGCTGCAAGCCCGGTGCAGGGGTAGCAATAAGTTCTCACCCAGGTGTTCTGAAGCCGTAGCACATTATGCGCCCTCCATCTCCGTCGCATGTGGTGCAGCCCTCACAAGCCCTGATCATTCTCGCTAATTTAAACCAAGCTCCAATTTCAGTGCGCCGAGACCACCAGCACCCTCCTGCACACTTAGTTACCAGCCGCAGGAAAGATGTGTGCTGGATGGCTGGAGATTTTATGAATGAGAGCTCCCAGCTGTTGGGGCTGCACTAGGGTGTGGCCATCTTGCCATGGCATCTCTAGCACCCCCCAATGGGGAAGAAAAATTAGAGAAGTCTATTTCATTGTAGCTTCTTTACGAACTTTTGAACAAAATGGAACTGCATTACGGCACACTTGTCTTAAAATTAGAACTTTACTATGTATGTTTTTGCGGCTTGGTGCCAATTTATTTATTCGTTTTTGAGAAATTAATATTACAATGATGTGTCAGACAGGATCTGAGGGTTAATTTTCACTTCAAATTTGGCAGTACACTTATAATCATGAAACTCATGTTTTAGAATAAACAAGTTTCAATTTTTAAAGAGATGTGACCATTGATTGGTAATAGAATTGTATTTAATTTTTTCCTCTATCTTGAATTTGAGTGTGACAAAGGTCTCCATTATGACATGCTGGAATCATTTTTTGTGGGAGTTAGACCTGGCATTGTTTGTGTGATTTCCTCTGACTTTTCTGCCTTCTGATCTCCTGTTTTGCTGATTTTTTTTGCCAGCCCTAGTACTCTGGTCACTTTACCGCAGCTAGCCAGTACTCAAGTGCAGGTGATCTTTCCCTAACACATGGCAACATTAGCATATCCAAGTTTGGAATATTTAATTTACTTAGAAGACCATATTAAAAGTAGACTACATGTGCCCTGGGACTGTAAATGTGTTGCTTGAATATGAATTTACCTCAAAAAACAAAGACAAGAGGAGTTTGTCAAAACAGGAACAGTTGGTTTAGTTAAACAATGCAGCTGGGAGTACAGCATACAGAAGTGGGTCCAAGAACTGACAAAGTGCAATTGTTTTGAGCACCTTTATATACATTTCTTAGAGCATCATAAAACAATTTATAGATCCGGTTTAAGTAGAGGAATTTGGGCCTAGTCATGGAGACAAAAAAATACTCCCAACTGATGGGAAATGAGAGCCAGTGGTTAACGTGCCCAGATGTCTGGCATGGAGAGCAAGCTAACATTGCATGTGCTGTGTGTGCTGTATCCTGATTGGCTGAGTGTTCCTAACTTCATGTGTTATCTAACTTGATGATGTTTTGGGAACTGGAACCCCTCCAGCCATGTACATTTTATTGGGGCCAATCTCTCTGGACCAATGAGGTGCCGCTGCCTATCTGTCAGCCTAATTTTCCTGTTTGTGCGTTTGTTCTGGCAGTTACATGACCTCCCCACCGGTGATCTGTCAACCTGTTGCCTCAGGCCATTATTTCTGGCTTGGCCTTGAGGGAAAGGTCATCTCAGGTGATTAGATTACATTTTTATGCACACATGTATCATTGCGTACATCAACATCAATATAAACATTCCCAATCTAGTTGAATTGTCAACTACACCATTTACCTCATACTTCATGGCAGTCACATTATTAGGGGCTTGTCGTGTTTCAGTTTTAACTAATGACTACTTCCCTAGTTACGTGCATCCTACCCAATTTGAGAGCTGTGTTTTTATAGCAGGCAAACCCCACTTGTAGGAAAGCAAACTAATTAGAAAAAATAAACTAAGTCCCTCTACAGAAATATTTTGGCAAATTACTTATACGCTACTCTTGCCTGCCACAGTAAGACTGTTGGAGATAAAGAGCTACCTTAGTTCTAGACACAATTTTTCGTTAGGAACAAATAATTCAACAATGTACTTTAAATCCAAAAGGTAACGAAAGCACAAAAGAACGTCATAAGAGCACTGAAATTCAATATACACAATATTGATAACGATTAAAAATAGTCAAAGTTTATTCTTAAAAACAGGGTGTAACCCTATACATTCAAAAAAACAGCAATATACAATTTATACAAAAAAAACATAAAAGTCGACGCAGCGTTTCGGTGCTTTTTTTGGAGATATGACACCTTCTTCAGGACGTTTTTTTCTATTAAAAAACTGTGTATGCTTAATACACAGGCTCATTTATATATTATGACGTTTTAGTGCTTTAAAACAAGAAAATAAACACAATCAATCAAACATGTACAATTCGAAATTCCCTGAATCTGGTATCTAATACAAATTACTGTTAACAATATTACAATATCTATTTATTTTTAAAATGGTCTCTCTTAGCGATATGTACCATTCTATTATGTAATTGCTTTAGCTGAAATATGGGGCAACCATCCAGTGCCCTTTATTAGGAGGGACTTTGTAGTGAAGAAGGTCCACTCAGGAAGGTAGTATTTCAGGATGCTTTATTCATAAAGACAACAGGTTGTAAGGAACAGGACATCATGTTGATAAGTGGTAGATCAGAGCCCCACCAGGAGCTGCCTGTCAGCTGCTCAGCCCATGACCAACTGTCACTCTGCCTCCCTCAGTCCCAACATTCCGAGGCATCATCAGACTCCAACATTCTAATGAGTGAGAGCACAGGCACTGGCAGAGCAGGGCTGGTAAAACACCTTACAGTATAATATGCAGGATACTACATATCCCCTTTCGTTCTAACAGAAGCATTAAACCACTACATGAATGACAACTAGCGAGAGAGAACCAAGGAAGAGATGATAAGAAAGAATAACAGAGGAACAGAAACAACGACAAGGAAAGGTGCAAGAAAAGCAACGTGAAGAGACACGTGGAAGAATATGAGGAGGAGGAAGAGAAGAGTAATACGGAAACCAAAAGAGATAACACAGACTCACGGACATAGAAAAGATGAGGAAAAAAAGGGTAAACAGAAAATGGAAACATCATGGGGCAGAAGAACTCACACGCACCAAGGACTGACCCCCAAACGCACCCACTGGCCAGGCAGGCAAGAAGGGAAGAAAGAAAAAGGCACGATGGAAAACTGACACCAGCCTCCACACAGACACAGGAAAGAGGGAGTAACAGATTTCCTCCGAAACAGGGAAGAAAAGAGTGAAAAAGAACGTAAGAAAGCTAGGAGGCAAAAGACGACAACAAGACGTGTAGATCCAGAAACCAGGGATGGCAATGAGAATTACACCACGAGGAAAACTGGACGAGTAGGAAAACAGAGAAGAGGCAAAGTAGATACAAACAGTATAACTACAACTTCCCTCCGTTTTCAATAAACAATATAAATGCGATGTAAGAGTAACATTGTGTTATTCAAAACAGCAAAATTACAAAATGTAAGAAGACAATATCAGTCATAAGGACTAAAACCCATGACCGTCCTCTACTCCTATGTAAGAGTGTGAGGAGCACTGTATATGGGACTGAAACCCATGTGACGCCCTATGTAGGGTGACCATCTAAATGTAAATGGGACTGTTACCCATAATACGGTTCTCAGTGTGAGGATACTCGTGTAAACGTAGAAGAGGATAAGACCCTAACTACAGTGCCCGTGTAAGGCTAAAATTTGTATGTTACCTATGTAGGCAAATGTATATGGGCAAATGGGGCTATAACCCATTCCCATCCCTTCATAGGGTAAAATTGTAACCTATGTAGGCAAATGTATATGGGCAAATGGGGATATAACTCATTCCCATCCCTTTATAGGGTAAAAATAATGTGAACAGGCACATATGTGTGTGGGCAAAAAGGGGAACCACCCATTCCCACTCCTGTGTAGAGAAATATCTTGACATAAATAAAGATGCAAATAATGCACAGTTTTTTCCTCTTATTTTTTTTTTGAGGATGCTAATGGGGCTAGAACCCATAGCTGTCATCTTTCAATATAAAATAATGTGCCATCGTTTTTCACTAAACATATTTTTAAACATTTTAGAAAATAGGTGTGTGTTTCACCTACGTCCTGTGATACTAACTGGAAAGTCACAGGCATAATACAATTTAACCATGTGTTAAACATCTTTTTCGTTGCTCCTTGAATGTGCCAGAATAAGAACAGCACTCTTAGAAAAGTCCCCATATTAAATAGTTAATTGTGCAAAAATTAAACAGCTCACCAATGCTGTTAAAGTGTCTCTGCAACTAAAATGAAGCATGAATACAACGATGAGTTCCACAGTGTTCTGCCGACGTCCACTGCATGTAAAGATGATGCCACATAAGAAGATAAATCATTGCTCGATCTTTAGCTTGAAGAGCGAAAGGAATTAGGCTCTTATTTCATTCCGGCAAAAGCTGACAATGTCTTTCCTAAAAAAAGATTAAAATGTGCTCCAGGACTTAAGGTGAAAGATTCTTCAAAGATGAAAATAGTGCACGCACTGCACGTAGCTCCAGATGGCTCCTGGCACGTTCCTGCGCTCAAGTCGTGCCTTAGTAGGAAGATGGATGACGTCACAGGGGCTTACTCGGAAATGAAGAGATCTGCGCAGCTCTTCTGAGAGAGGTGAGATGCGCGCGAAATTAAAACGAACGTTTTATGACGGTTAAACTGTCACAGAGCAGGCTGGAAAGAATGTCACTGAATAACAATAAACTGTAGAGAGATTCACCTCGGCATATTTATTCTCTGTGGCAATGTGAGGAAAAGTGAATAGTGCGCACTGGGGGCATATGTGTAAAAAAAACCTCATTTATTTTTTTGAAGAGGCAGTTACACCGATGAAGGGACATTTCATGGAGCTGTAGGCAGTCCATCACAGCAAATGTCAAGAACAGATAACCTCAAACGTTGACCCTAACAGTATTTTACAGAGATGCCTTTACAAGCACAAGGCCAACACGATGGATGAGGTGAAAAGTTAATCTTTTAAATGTAGATGTAGCCACCCAGCGCTTCTATGTGCACAGGATCACACCATGCAGGAATAAGGTGCAGAGAATCACACAGCATAATGAATTGAAAAGGCATATAGTTCAGTAGCCACATCTTACCACTTTTGGTAAACAAAATGAAACAAAGAGGTGTCTGTCATTTTTAGGAAAGCGCGTAGTAGTGTAGCAGACTGATATGGTAAAGCCAAAGTACATGAAGAGTAGAGATGATAAGCACAGCACGCCTGGGCTAGGGCTGGCCGGTGGTGAGGCCACTGGTGGGGCTAAAAGGCGTAATATTTTGTGCTTACTTGTTTCTTGTTGTCTTCTTTTTCTTTTCTTTGAAGTTTTTGTTTCTTCCTTGCAGGTGTCTTCATTGTACTGTGTAGAAAACACATTTTTCTTCTTCGTAGTTAATTCCTTCTTGTGGTTACCTCTTCTTCTGTAAATTGTGGTAGTTGCCACTGTAGTTTCTTTATTATGCGCCATCTCCAGGTCTACTTTTAAATCAGGTACCTGAGATTTGCTGGTAGCTGTAGCTGTAGGTTCTTCGTCACCACGTCGCCAAAATATGTAGTGAAGGAGGTCCACTCGGGAAGGTAGTAATTCAAGATGCTTTATTCATAAAGACAACAGGTTGTAAGGAACAGGACATCATGTTGATAAGTGGTAGATCAGTGCCCCACCAGGAGCTGCCTGTCAGCTGCTCAGCCCATGACCAACTGTCACTCTGCCTCCCTCAGTCCCAACATTCCGAGGCATCATCAGACTCCAACATTCTAATGAGTGAGAGCACAGGCACTGGCAGAGCAGGGCTGGTAAAACACCTTACAGTATAATATGCAGGATACTACAGACTTATTATACAGTCTTGAAAAAGATGGCACATTACTGATTAAAAGCCATCGAAACGCGTCAACGCCCACAATCAAACAATCAAATTATCCTGTAAACAACACAAATTAAGCAGGTCCAGGATTTAGTTTGTGAATTGTGTGTCTTGATGTGCAAACTCTTATGACAAATTGTATTGTCTATGTCTGTCTCTCCCTTTTCATATTTTTTCCCATGTTATTGCTTTAATTCAGTTGATATATTGTTGTCTGCAATACTAGGTTTAGAAGTAGATTTATGAACTTTAGATGAATTTTATTATGATGATATCGTATATGGTGTTAATGGTATTATAATCTGTTTTTTAAATGTTTTTATGATATGTTTTTAATACAAAAATAAAAGTCTCAAATATTTTTATATAAATATCTTTTTTCTGTCTGTGATTCACCAGTATTAGTGACCATTACTAATATATGGGCTAACTTTTCAGTACTTCCGCCAAGGGAATCTTCTGATTTTACTGTTTAGCTGAAATATGTCAGTCCTTTTATGTCTCAACCAAAGATATAATCCATATGGTTTATCCAATCTGAGGTCCAGTCAAACACTTGTTCCAATATTCCATAAACAATAATACACTACATACTTCTAGTTTCAGGAAACTCTAGTATTAGCAATTATGAACAGTATGTTAACATGTAATATTGTTAACAATAATTTGTATTAGAGACCAGATTCAGGGAATTTCGAATTGTACATGTTTGATTGATTGTGTTTATTTTCTTGTTTTAAAGCACTTTAACATCATAATATATAAATGAACCTGTGTATTAGATATATGCATTTTTTCTATAGAAAAAAACGTCCTGAAGAAGGTGTCATATCTCCCAAAAAAGCACCAAAACGCGGCGTCGACTTTTTATGGTTTTTTTGTATAAATTGTATAGTGTTGTTTTATTGAATGTATAGGGTTACACCCTGTTTTTAAGAATAAACTTTGACAATTTTCAATCGTTATCAATATTGTGTATATTGATATTCAGTGCTCTTATGACGTTCTGTTGTGCTTTCGTTACCATTTGGATTTAAAGTACATTGTTGAATTATTTGTTCCTAACAAAAAATGGTGTCTTGAACTAAGGTAGCTCTTTACTTCCAACAGTCTTACTGTGGCAGGCAAGAGTAGCGTATTAGTAATTTGCCAAAATATTTCTGTAGAGGGACTTAGTTTATTGTTTCTAATTATGCACCCTGTCCCCTTTTGGATTTGAGGGTACCTCCCTTTTTGAGTTTAGGAAAGCAAATTAAAACAGTAATAAATGAGAATAGGCAGCAATGACATGCACAGTCCTGTCACCCACCGGGGGAGCCAGGAAAACCAACTGATGGACCAGTCCGTCTCCTGGGCACCTCCCTCCTCACGCTTGCTAGTTTATAAATTATGCAGTGCTTGGATGGCAAGAGTCGGAGTCCCATTGTTCATGCCATTGCCTGGGATAAACGTGCAACAGGACACACTGATTTTGGTACACACCTTACCCTCTATTGTAGTCATCGAGACCAACACGTATCGATGTTGCATCACCATGAGGCAGATAGCTCTTGGTTCTTCCTTGATTGCATTAAGACCGAGCTCAGTACTGTTTCTCATTTTCATAATTTTCCATGTGGTTATTTGCAACCAACAGGCGCTTTGCTTTCGTTTTCACAGTGAAAAAAGGTATAGACCCTCCCGCATTGACTTGTATGTCAGAAAAAAGTCTGAATTCTTCCAGAATGTCCTTGACCTGAGCCAAGCAAAAATAATCAGATGTCTGTAATTCTCTGGTGTTTGGGGGATTTCTTTACGTTGGAAAGGTTTGAAAGAATTCAGTGGAAACATTTGGGATAAAAGTTTGAGGGCTTTGATGACTTGCACACTTGGGTTTTGTTAGGATTATGGAAGTGGTCGCTGAAGAGATGGTGGGCTGTAAGAGCTGTAAGAGTGGTGGCTCAATTGCAGACCTGTTGAATAAGAGCTGTTGTTTGTTGGTTAAGTTCAGAAAACATATGCATCCTTACGTGTCATCATCAATCATTCTTGGGGATTCCTGTGCCTTTCTTTTTTAGGGGTGTACTTTTATAATCATATATGTTATTTTTAGTGGGGCACCAGAAGGTGGCCCCCAGTTGGTGTGTCTACTTTTTTTTAGGACGATAAGTATTTATTCATGGGTCACCTTAATTCTTACTTATGGGTCATCAGTTCTCCCCCTATCCATGACAGAAAGCTATATATTTTGTTAAGGGGTGGTGTTTGGGAGGCTGTAGCTGGTATGTTTTCTTTTAACTAATGTTCTGTTGGTGTTACTCAATTTCTAATATCCTACCTTCCCTAGTGAGGGAGTACGAGCATGCCTTTTACCTACAAGTGTGCAAGGAAAAAAAAGGGGCCTCCATTGGCCCGCAGGATGTTGGCTGCAGTTGGGACCTCACGCCATGAGGTAAGTTTGGTCCCAGGCCCGAGAGTGGGGTCTGTTTGATCTGATTAAAGGAATTTGGACTTGGGTGAGGGAACCTGGGTGCTTTCTTTTATGCACAAGATGGGGAGCAGCCCTGCCCCCTCATCAGACTGGCCGATCCCTGGGGCGTGTCAAACCAAACCCACCCTGGGTGATCAGAAGCAGAGTGGGGATAAGGCACCTGCAGGCACCCGAATGGCAGACTCTAGTGCGGATTCCCAATCGACACGACATGCAGCTGCACTGAGTTTTCCAAATGCAAATAATGACTTGGAATTCCAAATGTTGTCTTACTAGTCTTTCTTGTGAAAAGTATTTTGAGGTGTGCATGAAGTGGCTTTTCTGTATGGGGGGTTTGCTACTGCAGCCTGTAGTCCAGATTTAAAATGTAATTTCAACCTGGCAGAATAAAAATTTGCCATATCTAAAACTTTCTGTTCAATACTCATAACTCACTCCTAATGTACGCCCTAGCCACTCATAGGACAGGATGCAAGGTACTTAAAAGATAGGACACACATGTTTAGGTGTTACAGGCCCTAGCAGTGAAATCTACCTAAAGTAATTTTTCACTGTTGTAAGTCTATGTCTTCCATAGACTAACACTGGGGTACCTTATTACACTTAATAAGTGCCAATTTCAGTTTGGGACAAGATATAGAAATGCTGTTTCCGATCAAATGAACTCTAATTTAAAATCCTATTCAATGGTAAAGTTGGACTATAAGTTACTATACTGAAAATGCCACATTTAAAAAGTTAGCATTTTTCTGCCTAAATCAAATGTGCCTTATTTTCAGTGTCCAGGCTCTCGTGATTGTGAAAGGCTCTCCTTTGGTGTTTTGTGTACTCGTTCCAGACTTGGGGACAAAGGAGGGGTAGGAGTGGAGAGAGAGGGCATACCTGAGGGGATAACTGGAGAGGCGTTATGCCCATCCCTGATTAGACTTCAAAGGGCCCAGCCTGCATCCCACAGAAAGGAACCTGAAACTAGTTTTTGTCAACTCAGACAGTTTGGAGCCAGGACCAGGGGAAGGGAAGGAACTGACCAGAACCAACTTTATGGGTTAGCCTGGGCATTCCCCCACACAAAGACTGGCACCAGGTTTAAAAGTGGAACCTCTAGAACCCCTCGTCAAAACACTCCTGGATCTGTGGAAGATTCAGAAGAAGGACTGTCCTGCTGTCTGAAGAAGGAAGATTGGCCCTGGTTGACTTGAACCCAGGCTGCCCAGAAGGGACTATCGCATAGATTCATCAACCAAAATTGCGATCGCAATAGTTGCAAAACAGCTATTCCGATCGCAAATTCTGTTCCCGCAATTCATGATAGTAAAAACAACCAAATTGCGAATTAGCTAAAAATATTTTGCGAGTTCGCAATTAAATTCGCAGAATCAATGTGGAACCCTCTTTGCGATTCTGTAATAGCGATGTTCCACTGATTCTGCAAAATCATTTGCGAACACACAAAATAATCTCAAAGCAAATTCATCAATAATCACAATTTGCGAAAAACAAACACACTTAAGGAGACACAGTAGGAGCATGAGGACATTCACAATGCCAGGACTCTACATAGTGGTAAGGCGGCGAAGGCTCCAGGCTGCACCCCGGAACCCACGCAGGATCCAGGATCGCATCTTCCGGCTGTGGATCACACTCCTGGGCCAGACTGAAGAGGAGATCTACTCACAATACAGGTTGAATGGGGCAATGATAACCAAGCTCATCCGAGACCTTGACCCCCTGATGCAGCACCCAACAAGGAGGACGAATGCGGTGCCCACCCATGTCCAGGTCCTGTGCTGCCTGCACCTCCTGGCCTCCGGAAGCCTCCAGGGGATAGTTGCAGTTGCAGGGGGGATCTCCCAGAGCACACTGTCCCGCTGCCTACAGAGTTTCCTGGACGCCATGCTGACCCGGATACACCATTACATAACCTTCCCAATCACTCTACAGGTCTTAAATCAAACAAAGCTTCAATTCTACAACATCGCGCAATTCCCCCATGTAATTGGATGCCTTGACTGTACCCACATTCACATCTGCCAACCCGCTGAGACAGAATATATGTACCGGAACCGCAAGTCCTACCACTCACTCAACATCCAGATGCTCTGTAATGCCAAGACAATCATCACCGACATAGTGGCCCAATACCCGGGGAGCACGCATGATTCTTTCATATTCAGGCACAGCGGCATACACACCCGCTTTGCCAGGGGTGACTTTGGTGAAGGACACCTCCTAGGTAAGTACACATGCCCACATACAGTACGTCAAGCCCATGTAGCTGCGCATGACAGGCACTGACGCTCTGCTCCTTTCCTTCAGGTGACAACGCCTATGGCCTCCGTGAGTACCTCCTCACCCCATACCTCAACCCTGCCTCACCACAGGAACGGTGTTACAATGCAGCGCTCACTCGCACCAGGAATGTCATTGAAAGGACATTTGGAATGTTAAAGAGCCGATTCCGCATCCTACATAAGACTGGTGGGGTCCTCAAATACCAGCCTGAGGTCTGCTGCCGCATCGTGGCCGTGTGTGCCATACTCCACAATATTGCTATCAAGCGGAGGCTACCTGTGGATATCTCTGGCAGTGAGTCGGAGGGAGACAACCGCCCACCTGCACATGTGCGTCATGCACGTGGGGAGAATCCTGCTGAAGGACAAAGGCGCCGCAACAACATCACACTGAATAATTTTTAGTGCTCCCATACCCCTCACACAACACTGCACTCATGCATGCCAAATGAAATAATGACATGAGTAGGATTTGCGTTTGAAATAAATTCTTATTATAATGTAAACAGGATCTTTCTTTTACATTTTTTGCTTCACAAAACATGAAAACTGTATTAAGTCATACAGCCCCATGATTTGGAAGCAGGCCTGCTTTGTACTTCAGCATGGCACTGCTGCTAATAGTCAGTAAATCACTAGCACCTCCGGCCGGGCGCGTCCTGTTGCCTCTCCACATCAACCTCACCAGTATCGGGCCTTGATGCTGCAGTGGGCCTGGTACTGCGGCGTCGTTCTTGTACCACCGGCAGGGACAGGCTGCTCAGACTGGAGGTGCCCTCACTGGCATCATCCTCCCCATGCATGGGCATGGCCACATACCTGCTGGTTCTTTACAGCGGTTGTGTCCTGTTCCAACGCCCTAGCAACATCCTGGCAGCATTGCATCATCTGGCATTGCATTGCCAGGGACTGGCGTGATAGTTGGGAAGTAGCATTCCCGATCAGGTGGTTTGACCTGGTGTATGCTGATAGGCGGGTCAGCAGCTGGCAGTGGCGGCGGCGGCTGATGTCCTGCTGTGACACCATGATCTGGCTGTTCTCCCTCACTGCAGCCGTTAACACCTGCACAATTTCGGTGAGCTGGCTCACGTTGCGCACTGCCTTGTAAAGGTGCAGCAGCATGGCTGCCATGTGCCGTGCCTGCTTTTGGTGAACAGCTAGCATCCGGAGTTCGATACCAAGCCCTTGTTCCTGATCATGTTGACCCCAGTCAGCCCGTGTTGCCACGTTGCCCTGCTGCCTCATCCGGCCACTTGACTGCGACCGCACAGTGGCTGTGCGCCGTGTCTGCCTCCTGGGTGGTGGTGTGGCCTGTTCCACTGCCATGTGTGACGCATGGGGTGGTTCCTCTCCTCCTGTGGCTGCTGGGGTGGCCCTGATTGCATTGGGAGGTGGTGGTACTGGTGCAGGTGTGTCTGAAGGTCCAGGTCGTGGGGCAGGATGGCTCTTTTCCTCGGTGTACTCTGTGTTCTCCTCAATTTGGAGTGCCTCGCTGTCTGTGCTCTGTGGTTCAGCAGCACCTGTGATGTAAATGGGTGCATGATTAATGATATGATTACTGCACATGGGATGCTGCAACATGCATGCAGGCTTGCATTCCCTGACTGGATTTAGGGACATGTTTCACTTGACAGGTCTGGCTGTGTGTGGCTATCAGGAAACTATGATCACACTAGAGGTCCCACAATGCAATATGGCATTTCTGATGTGCATGGCCTGCATTACTTGGGTTATCAGATGGCTAGCTCTGGGGGCATGGGCATTGTTAGGGGACGGGGTTGCAGTTGCATGGCTCTTACCTTTGGATTGTTAGGTGGGTCGGGAGGTGTCCAGCTGGGTGACCCCCACACAGGCTGCAGGGTTGATGGTCTCCTCCACCAGGTCTTCAAGTGGTGTGTTGGGCGCAACTGTGGGGTCTCCTCCTCCCGTCGCATGTTGCTCCCCCAGCCTCTCTGCAATGTGCTCTTTGGCACCGCCTCTGAGGTCATACCACGTCTTCTTTAGCTCATCAATAGAGCGCTAGGTCACTCCGACAGAGTTGACCTTAGCCCTGATGCACGGCCAAATGCGCCTCTTGTCTGCTTCAGGGACCTTCTGGGATTGCTTCCCAAAGAGCCTATCATAGTCCCTGCTTACACCCTCGATGAGGAACTCCAGCTCCTGTTCAGAAAATTTAATTTTTCTTTTTCTGCACTGCTTCCTGCTGCTTCCTGGGACATTCTGGTTCTGGGTGTGTGTCCTGTTGTGGGGCTGCAGGGTGTGTTTGATGGAGCTCTGTGCTGTGCTTCTTCCAATCTCAAGCTCTGTGTTCAGAATGAGTGAGGGAACTGCCTACTTCCTGGTTGTGATGTCATCATTGTGCTTGAAATGCGACTTCCCATTTTTGTGATCTCGCAGTTAGCGAGATCGCAATTTGCGATTTCGTTAATTGCAAAATCGCAATTTCAACATGGGAAACAGGCGATTCTTCGATTTTTGTAGGATTTACCGGAATTCGCAATCGGCGATTGCGGCCGACTGCGAATCGCTTTTTTGATTGGCTTTTATTGATGCATCCCATTCTGTGAATTCTAATTTGCGATTCAGTATTTTCACAAATTACAATTCGCAGAATCAGGGCTTGATGCATCTGGGGGTATAAGAGTTATTTGGCTGACCTGTTTGAACTACAGGGACACCACAAGCTTCCAGAGGCCTCCTATGCAACTTTTTAGCTGACCAGCACTGACTGGTCCTGCCTGGACCTGCCTGGGCCTCGCTACTGGCCTTTGTGGAGTGAGCCCAGAGTTGATTCTTCCTGATCTCCAGGTGAAAAATCCTAAAGTATGGGTTCCGCATGACCACAAAGGGACCTCTTTGGGCTGGAAATTGACAATCTGTGGCGACTGACAATGCAAAGCTCCAACTGGACCAGCACTTAGCACTGACCATCCATGTTGACCACCAATACGAGGTACCTGGAGTCCTGCACTTGGTGCCGGCCACGACAGCCTGCTTTGACCACCAACACAAAGCTCTAGTGACAACCAAATCTTCACGCTACAGCAGCAGCCGTCTGAGACACCCAGCCTTCTCCTCGCGCCGTTAACGACCTCCTCACAACCCCTGCCAATGGGTATGGCTGCTCCTAACACAGACTTGGGAAGGTAACTGCTCAGTGGGTAGAATTTGGTTCCTATATTCAACCAACTCTCCATTGGGGTCAGACTTTCCCCGGGTCTAACATGACCAGACAACCAGGAGAGAGGCATTGTGTTTTTTGGCACTGTTTTTATCTAACATTTTATAGACTCTTATCTCTAGTTCTACTGACTAGGTGGTTGTTGAACTGGTGCTATTTTATTTGTTAAATTGTACTCTTTTTTTCTAAATTTGTATGAGATTTTACTTGTGTTGTTTTTTCACTTTATTGTTGTTAGAGACTGTTATGCAACACTAAAGCTAAGCCTGACTGCTTTTGTGCCAAGCTATCAGAGGGTTAAGCATAGGTTAATTTAGGGACTTTTGTGTTTCACCCTCACAAGTATTGTTTGTTATTTGAGTTGAGTTTTCACCCGTGTCAACTAAAACCCAATTATTACAAGTCTCTTGTATTGCCAAAAAATGATAAATGATACAAGAGAGATAGAGCTAGCAGGACGGAAAAATTGTAAGGGTGGCGCATCATGAATGAACAATTAACAATACCACTGGATTTATTGAAATATGCATTAACAGCAAATAGAGATTAAATGATTAATGCCTTGCACATGACATGTTTGAATGTGCCATTCCCTTGCCTTTTTAGGGGCGATCAATGTTCTTAAACCTGTACTGAAGAGCAGAAATGGGAACAAGTCAGTGTGTAGCGTTGCAGTCGGAGGACACAAGGCTAAATAAGGGGTCAAATATTTTTTTTCGACCTGAAGTTAGAGACTTGAATGGATGGAAAACGAGGATGCAGACTTTCGATTAAGGAAAAACTCTTGACTATTATTTGAGAATATTTTCAAGAAAATAACTGTTGTGACCGATCTGGAACTGGCGAGCCTACTGATTTGATGTGAGAGCTCTTTTTTTACAAGCAGTGTCTGGGATGATACTTATAGGCAAACAGAAGATGGTACACTCTACACGCTTTGCCTAGATGCTAGCTACTCTCATCTCAGAAAATCCCTCATCCAAATCCCTAGAGCAGAGGTCTTCAATCTGTGGGGCGCGACCCCCAGGGGGGTCGTGGAGTCTTGGGAAGGGGGTCGCAGATTCTGCCAGAGTGCAGTTCCTGGCGTCGGGCTGATCGAGGGTGCTCAAGGCGGAGGCCACCTAATTCACACAGAGGTGTGAAAAACATCAAAGCCTCGTTAACAAGTAAAGGTCTTTTAAAGACCTGTGATAGTACTCTGGTGTGCCTTTGTGTGTGTCCAAGCTGTTTCAGCTAGGCTGACATACAGGAGCTGGGGGGGGGAGGTGGGGGGGAGGGGGGTGGGAGAGGAGGCTGTAGCCCTTTGAGTTCAATGGACTTAGCTGTGGGTTTATTTTTACTTTTAACGTTTTATATAGCGCTAGTTTAACCCGTAGGTATCAGAGCGCTTTACAAATACACAGTAAACAGCAGAAGGACAGCAGAAG
The DNA here is from genome assembly GCF_964263255.1 of Lissotriton vulgaris. Taxonomy (NCBI): domain Eukaryota; kingdom Metazoa; phylum Chordata; class Amphibia; order Caudata; family Salamandridae; genus Lissotriton; species Lissotriton vulgaris. The sequence goes on from NC_141685.1 coordinate 1,916,413,663, forward strand.
GACATTACAATCATATCATTGGTTCAATTCCCACGAGCAATAATACCTGGCGCCTGTGCAGGAGAAATGTGGCTGAGAGTCTGTTCTTCATGGTGAGATGTTTTCACAGCCGGCTGCCACCTTCCCCCCCCTTCCCCCCCCCCCCAAGCAGGGAGGCACAGAGATTCCCTCCCATGAGAGAGGAAGACGAAGCAGAGAGATACTGACCCCCCATGAGAGAGGCACAGACAAGGTGGGTGAATGAATGATGAGTGGATGGATGGATGAAAGGGTGGACGGATGAAGGATGTATGGATGGATGGATGGATGAAAGGGTGGATAGCTGTATGGATGGATGGATGGAAGGATGAAAGGGTGGACGGATGTGTGAAAAGGTGGGTGGATGAATGATGAGTGGATGGATGTAAAGATGAAAGGGTGGATGGATGGATGAAGGATGGATGGATGTGTGAAAAGGTGGGTGGATGGAGGATGGATGGATGAAAGGGTGGATGGAAGGATGAAAGGGTAGATGGATGAGGGATGGATGTATGGATGGATAAAAGGTTGCATGGATGAATGATGGATGGATTTGTGAAAAGGTGGGTGGATGAGTGATGGGTGGATGGATGTAAGGGTGGATGGATGAAGGATGGATGGAAGGATGAAAGTGTGGATGTATGGATGTATGGATGGATAAAAGGTTGCATGGATGAATGATGGATGCATGGATGGATGTGTGAAAAGGTGGGGGATGAATGATGGATGGGTGGGTGGATGGATGGATGGATGAAAGGGTGGGTGGATGAAGGATGGATGTATAGATGAAAGGGTGGATGGATATATGGATGGAATAATGAAAGGGTGGATGGATTAATGAAAGGTTGGATGGATGAAGGATGGATGTATGGATGGATGGATGGACAAAAGGTTGCATGGATGAATGATGGATGGATGTGTGAAACGGTGGGTGGAAGAATGATGGGTGGATGGATGAACGGGTGGATAGGTAAAGGATGGATGTATGGATGGAAGGATGAAAAGGTGGATGGATGAAGGATGTATGGATGGATAAAAGGTTACATGGATGAATGATGGATGGATGTGTGAAAAGGTTGGGGATGAATGATGGATGGGTGGATGGATGGATGAAAGGGTCGGTGGATGAAGGATGGATGTATGGATGAAAGGGTGGATGGATATATGGATGGAATAATGAAAGGGTGGATGGATGAAGGATGGATGTATGGATGAAAGGGTGGATGGATGAAGGATGGATATATGGATGGATGGATGGATAAAAGGTTGCATGGATGAATGATGGATGGATGTGTGAAAAGGTGGGTGGAAGAATGATGGGTGGATGGATGGACGGGTGGATAGGTAAAGGATGGATGTATGGATGGAAGGATGAAAGGGTGGATGGATGATGGATGGATGGATGGATAAAAGGTTGCATGGATGAATGATGGATGGATGGATGTGTGAAAAGGTGGGGGATGAATGATGGATGGGTGGGTGGATGGATGGATAAACGGGTGGTTGGATGAAGGATGGATGTATGGATGAAAGGGTGGATGGATATATGGATGGAATAATGAAAGGGAGGATGGATGAAGGATGGATGTATGGATGGAAGGATGAAAGGGTGGATGGATGAAGGATGGATGTATGGGTGGATGGATAAAAGGTTGCATGGATGAATGATGGATGGATGTGTGAAAAGGTGGGTGGAAGAATGATGGATGGATGGACGGGTGGATAGGTAAAGGATGGATGTATGGTTGGAAGGATGAAAGGGTGGATGGATGATGGATGTATGGATGGATAAAAGGTTGCATGGATGAATGATGGATGGATGGATGGATGTGTGAAAAGGTGGGTGTGTGGATGGACGGGTGGATAGGTAAAGGATGGATGTATGGATGGAAGGATGAAAGGGTGGATGGATGAAGGATGGATGGATGTGTGGAAGTGTGGGTGGATGAATGATGGATGGATGGATGTGATGAGGTCTAACAGGCGCATTTATGGTTGTCGATAGTTGTTTATGATGAGGAGTACCAGTTTCTAGAATCTTTTGTCGGAAGGGGGTCCTTACGCCTAAAAAGGTTTTACAAGGGGGTCTCGGCATCAAAAAGTTTGAAGACCTCTGCCCTAGAGGATAATTCTTGCGGCATGTGCCCACATTTTGGACTGTTGAGGCCTCAAGAGAATGCCTCGTTAAACTTTGGCAGAGGACATTATAGAGGGGTTTAGATAATGGCTAGAGGCTCACACTGGTCAGAACAGATGCTTGCACAGATGAAAGTCCACACGGGCATAAAATATGTTGTTATTAATTATTGTTGCCTATTATAAGAAAAACATGTTATTATTATCATTTTCCATACAAAGCGGTTGTTTTGCTGTGTAGAGTATAACTGTTTTTTAGAAAATAAGCGTCGACCTGGAGGTCTTGTTATTTTTTATTTTTACTATTTTTTTAATCTGCCCCAGTACCATACAATTGCAACTTAAATAACCTTAAATGGGGAATTACCATTTGGGCCGAATTTTACCAGTCATAAAACCACACAGAACTCCCGATTTAATTCATTTTAACGTATACACCATATGCTCTGAGCAGGTGATATATGTATGCGGGGACAACAGGGTGGGGCTGAGGGGGGAATAAAGAATGAAAAGGGAAAGTGCTTTCTGGCAGAGGGATCATTGTATGATTCCCCCCGTCAGAAATAAAATGTGGAATTAGGCTTCACGGCTCCTGCAGCCAAAGCCTCTTGTGATTTTATCGTGCAGAATTACTGCATAGTAAAATCGGCCCTGGTTATTTCTCATCTAGAATGACCAGAATAAACCGGTTTGGAAAATTGGCCTACTTAAAATCGCATGGAGTACAGTTCCATGAGGTAAATCTGCCCCACCTGACTCACAGTGAGCATTTCAGCAGGCATTTATATGACCGTGTTGAGGTCAGTAGTTTCTAGCAAGTAGTAACAACAATGTAGGGGACACAATCGGAGTATGGGGCACCGAGCAGAGTCTACTCACATATCCCCCTGGTACGAGTGGAGAGCTGGGTGTTACCTACATGCTCACGTGTTATTGATATTTGTGCAGAAACTAGCATGAAGTAGGCTATGTTTGTCAACTAGGTTGTTTTGGGGAGCCAGTATCATAGGCAGTATGGTCATACCTACTAACAACAATATAGTGTGTCAAGAGACTGAACGTAGGGTGATGTGGATAAGCCCAGGATGAGCATAGAATACCGTGAAAAACTAAACAACTTGCTTCAAAGATCGAAGCCAAAATAGGGAATATCTCAAAGTAAAATATTTCCATATCTGCGTGAATTTGCAGCTGTGCTTCTTCTCCCCGGTGTATATTATTACTTAAACAATGACTGCACTTGAAACAAGGGCAAACGGAGGCTAAAGCCGATTGTTGCACAGTACTCTAAATCATATCTGTCAGAACATGTTTTTGAAAACGTTGGAAAGGAGACCAAATAAAGGGATCCCTTTTTTTTTGTACGTGGCAGCAAAGAAATCCTACTCTTCGAGAGACAAAACATAGCAAACATTGTGAATTCCTCTAAGGAGCACATCCTAAAAGCATGCAACTTTTTGTTATTTCTGCCAGCAGTGTGTATCATGGCAATACCCTGGCAGGAGATGCAGCATATTTTCTTCTTTAGAAAATATGTAACAGTCCAAACATTTGTCAACTTAAAAAAAGAGTTTTGCAGTGGGGAAAATCAAACTGTTCGAAAGTGGGATGCTGAAAAATGTATTTTTTTTATTTGAATTGGTGTACTTTATGTAACCTTTATCATATTTCAAAGTGCAGAATTAGGTGGGGGCAGTAACTAATCACTCGGAAAGAGTGAAGCAAGAGGGGAAGTGTCCAATCAGTTATGGTGGGGCTGTTATACCGAGCATCCTTAACATGGTGTTTTGCCTTCAACCCTCCTAAGTTGCTGACTTCTTTTTTTCTGCCTTATGACTATGCACACTATACCACTGCTAGCCAGTGCTAAAGAGCCTGTGCTCTCTCCTTGAAGCATGGTAGAATTGGCTTAAACCCAGTTGTACATTTAATTTATCCATAAATCCCTAGTAAAGTGGCACTGGCTTTACCTAGAACCTGTGAATTAAAGGCTACTAGTAAGCCAGCAGCACTGATTGTGCCACCCACTTAAGTAGCCTTTTAAACTTTTCTCAGGCCTGACATTACAGGTTGTGTGTGCAGTTTTCCACACTGACCATTTGACCTGGCTAAATAATCCTTTTGCCAGGCACAAACATTCCTTTTTAAAACAAATGAATCACCAGTAGGGCAGGCACTGAACAGCCCATAATGCAGGATCTAGTGTATTTGAAAAAGAGAGGGCATGCACTTTTAAGTTCTATATGTTACCATAGTGAAAATCTCCTAAATTCATTTTTCACTAGTGTAAGACCTATCTCTATGATAGGCTAACATTTGAGTTACCTTACTATAGTTAACATGCGGTAGCATCTAATTGGCAGTACATGGAGAGGTCGAGTTTGCTGTCTAAAGAATTGTACTTAATTATTATTATTATTATTATTATTATTTATTTTTGTAAAGCGCGATAGTCACCCGGAGGTATCCCAGCGCTGAAGAACCCTGAATTCACCAAGTCAAACGGAGCCAGAGACTAAGAAGGGCAAGGAACGAAGGGGGAAACTGAAGCAACAAGAGGGAAGGGGGGGTACAGGATTAGGGAAAAAGATGAGTTTTTAACAGTTTCCTGAAGCGCAGGTATTGGGGTTCAAGACGTAGGTTACGGGGGAGTGCGTTCCAAAGGCGGGAGGCTTGAACCGAGAAACGTCTTCCTCCTGCTCGGGTTTTTCTGAATCTAGGGATGTTCGTAAAGTTTTCTGCATTGGAGCGGAGGGGCCTAGAGTTCCTATAGGGAGTGACCATTTTACTGAGAACAGGAGGGCCTTGGTTCTGCAGTGTTTTATGAACGAGACATAAGGCTTTAAATTTGACTCTCTCCCTTATGGGGAGCCAATGGAGGAGTTTAAGAGCGGGCTTGGCAGATGATCTGGCCGGGGTGTTGGTGATGATCCGGGCGGCCGCATTCTGAATAATCTGTAGTTTAGTAAGGGTCGCTTCGGGAGCACCCAGATAAATCACATTACTATAGTCCAGTCTCGATGTTATGAGACCTTGGACTAAAAGTTTTTGGGATTTAGGGGGGAGAAGGGGCAGGACTTTCCTCAGAGATTTTAAGAGGCCGAAGCAGGTCCCTGCCACCTTCTTGGCTTGTGAGGTGAAGGAGAGATCGGAATCGATCCATACCCCCAGGCTTTTTACCTCTTTCTTAGGGTCAGGGGGCGGGCCCAGACAAGCTGGCCAGCAGTCCAGGGGAAGTGAGGCTCCTTTCGGGCTCAGTATAAGGACCTCGGTTTTTGTCCCGTTGAGTTTTAGGGCTGATCTGTTCATCCAGTGATGGACCTGGGTAAGGCAGTTGAGCAGATCAGCTTTCTGTTGCTTGGGGTGGGACAGGGACACCACTAGTTGAGTGTCGTCGGCGTAGCTGACGACGCTCACTCCGAAAGGGATGATAACCTCCTCCAATGTGGACATATAGATATTAAATAAAGTGGGGCTCAGGGAGGAGCCCTGAGGAACACCACATTGGAGGGGCATTTCAGAGGAGCGGGCGTTCTTTTCCCAGATCTGGTAAGAGCGTTGGGCCAGGAAAGATGAGAGCCAGGATAAGGCTGTTCCTTTCACTCCCACCCTAGCCAGTCTTTCGATAAGAAGTTGGTGGTCAACTGTATCGAACGCTGCACTGAGGTCGAGGAGGATCACTGCCACTGATCCTCCCCCATCCAATAGTGCTCTTGCCTCCTCTACAGCAGCCAGAAGGGCGATATCCGTGCCCTGTCCAGGACGAAAACCTTAAAAGCCCTCTTTAATGGTAAAGTCAAATTTTTCAAAACAATTCTGAAAATGCCACTTTTAGAAAGTTCTACTCAAAAAATTGGGTGACCCCAATATGCCTTTGGAGGCTTGGGGGGGGGGCTAATGTCAGGTAAAGGTACATACAAGGGATTTCTTTTATATACAGTTCCTTTTTAACATTAACCAAACCAATTCTGAGGACTCAAAACAGTGGACTCAATCAAGTAACTTGTTAAACTTAATTCAAAAAATTATAAAGAACTAAATCAGGACAAAACAAGCAAACATAACAAAACAAAGCCAAACAAAGTAGGACAAGCAGGTTTATTCTTTTTCTATACAAATGTATATAAATATTCAGATAGCAATTGCCCAAAAGCAATTCTGCTTAGTTTCATGGAAGTTAAAGCATCTTTTCTGTTCTTGGTCACATGAAGCAAAGCAATGTGTGCAATGGCATAGTGGGGGCAGTGCTCCTGTCATGCCATAGCAAACTGCAATGTCCCAAGGGTGGGCACCCCGGGACATTGCTGGAGCCATCCCTGGGGGGTGGTTGTTCCAATGGCCATGGAGGGCTCCTGGAGGGGAGCCATGTGACCCCCTCCCATCTTCTCTTTAACCCCGGGAGGTGGTGGTCCTACAACTGACCCCCGATTTTCTTAATTGGTGCCCTGGGGAGGTGGTGGTCACCCCCACACTTCAAATAGTCCAAGGGAGGTGTCCCGGGGATAGGGTGGGGATGTGTGGTCCCCTGGATTTAATGAATATAGTCTCAGGGTGATGGTGGTCCCCTGGTCTGCGTGGGGGGGGGCAGGAGCCCTCTTACATCTTTTTAAAAAATTAAAGCCCTCAATATATCCACAGGAAGATGTTGGCGCTTGGGGCTGTGGGGAGGGCACGTGCCCCCCGCATTTAATGACTATAACCCCAAGGAGGTGGTGGTCTCCGGGGCTGCAGGGACCCTCGATTATCTATTTACAATTGCCTCCAGGTCCTGGCCCACCCAGGAGCTTAAACAAAACAAAGCACAGGAGACAGTGCGTTGTTTTTTAAAAAGAATTTCTGGCAGGATTTGTGCACCCAGCGTGACTCCTGTTAAAAATGAACAAAAAAGAAGTAGCAAAGTCCCAGCCCTAGGGGATGGGGTACCCAAGGCTGAAATCGTCTTCGAGAGAGGTCCCCAAGCCCCCCTCCTGTTTTATTACAAAAAAGAAATGGGGTCCCCGGGGACCAAAAGCATAAAGGGAAGGGGGCCACACAGACCCCCTTCCTACAATAAAAAAAAACGGAAGCAAGGATCTCATGAAGGCCCTGCCCCCTTTCCCACTACTCTGCAAACACACCTTCTGGCATGCTCTTAGTTGAGGGATGATGTCCCCTTTGTTGCTGAGGGTCCTTGGGGGCCCACTAGCCCACCTTCTACCCCCAGTAAGCCCCACACAACTGGATTGCTGAGAAGTGGTCAGAGGGCATGCCACTTTTTCCACCACTCCCCAAACGTACCTCATGGTGCACTGCTTTTGGGGAGATGAGGTCCCTTTGCATACTCAGGGCCTCAGGTGTAAAGTAAACTTCATCCCCCCAAGCAGCAATGTGTCAGGAGAGGCGTTTGCAGAGTGGTGCAGAAAGGTGGCATGGCCTCTCGCCACCTCTCAGCAATCCAGCTATGTGGGTATTACTAGAGGTAACAGTAGGGCTAGTTGGCCCTCAGGAACCCTCAAGAGGCAAGGAGACTTTGTCCCCCAACCAAGAGCGCTCCAGGAGGTGCATTTGCAGCAATTTCACTGCATTGTGCTTACTGGAGGTAACAAGTAGGCTAGTTGGCCCCTAAGGAACCCCAGCAGTGAAGGGACGTTTGTCTCCCAACCAAGACTACACCAGAAGGTAGGTTTGCAGACTGGTGGAGAAAGGGGGCATAGCCTGCTATCAGAACTTAGCAATCCTGCTGTGTGGGAATGACTGGAGGTAACAGGAGGGGTAGTTGGCCCACAAGGACATCCTTAGGGCCAACTACCCCTCTTGTTACCTAATGTAAGTCCTACACAGCGGGATTGCGAAGAGGTCTTCTGAGGTCAAGCGCCCTTTTCTCAACCACTCTGCAAATGCAACTTCTAGCAAGATACTGAATGGGGCTATGCAGTCCACTTTACCTCTGAGGTACCCTGGGGGCCAAGAAGCCCTCCATATACCTCCTGTAAGTCCTACGCAATGGAATTCCTGCGAGCTGGTCAGAGGCCCAGTCCACTTTCCCCACCACTCTGCAAATGTGACTATTTCTTAAAACAATTAAGAAATTAACAGATGAAAATAAAGGTTACAGGGATGTTACAGTTGGGAATTAGCATTTAACAAACATAGAAATTCATGGTAAACAACAAGCATCTCTGACGCACCCACTCACACCCTTATAGAATCAATTATACATCTACTGACGCTCACACACAACCATTCACAAACCCATTCACAGAGCCATACCAGTACTTACACACCCACTCACTGATTAATTGATCTACACACACATCCACTTGCTCACCCATACTGCCACTCATAGACCCACTTAATCATTAATACAGCCATTGACATATCCACTGATTCAGTCATATAGGCACTCACACATTGAGTTAGTCATCCATAGAACTGCTCACACACCTAGACACTCATCCATACAGTCAATCATACAGCCACTTACTCAACAAAACAGTTATACACCCACCCACTTACTTACCCATCCAAATAGTAACACATACTCACGCAGCTTTACAATCACTGACAGAAGCGGCACACTCTCAACTACACTCACTCATGCATACAGTCATCATATACCTCATCACTCTATACTGCCTTTCACATACTCAGTTACTTACCCATACTGACTAAGCATGGGCGAATTTTGCGAATCTCGCGTTCGCGAATTTGCGGATTTGCGAACTCGCAATCCGCAAAATCCGCGAATTCTTGCGAATTTGCGGATTTTTTTTTTTGTGTTCGCAAGGATTTCTGCCAGTTCGCGAGGGTTTCGTACCAGTTCGCAATTGCGAACTTACATTTCGTCGCGCAACGGTCGCGAATTATGTTGTTTCTACGTCTGGTTCATCATCACAGGTTCCCAGCACCCTCTGTTTCACCACTGCAACCCTCTGTTACATCAATGCCACCCTCTGGTTCATCATTACTGTAGATTATGGGGGGGAAAAGCAAGCACACCAGCCCTGCTTCAACTGAGATGAATTAATTTGGGGTTAGTTTATTAATGTGTCACTGTCTGGCACCTGCTTCCTTATCTGTAATTTTGCTTTCTGTTGCAGTGCATTTTTTTTCCCCAGGACCTTCTTTGTGGCCTACTTGTAGCTATTGTATGAGCCTGCTGTGAGGGTCAGAGCAGGGTCATACAATTGTTGCAACTAGCAACTGAATTCTGGAGGGGCCCCAGTCAGGAAGCACTACCGGGAATTGTTACTAATGATGAGTTTGAACTCTTGCCCCTGCCGAGTGCTTTCACTTTTGAAAAACTCGTTTTTCTGCAATTTCGCGGGGTTCGCGGGGTGCGAACACTCGCAAGATCGGATTCGGAAGCCGCAAATTCGTGCGAATATGCTATTTGTTTTTTTTGCGGCGTGTTAGTTGGCAAGGTTTTGTGCGTTTTTGCGAGCCGCTCGTAGCGCAAGACGCGAAGTTACCCTCGCGGTCGTTCAAGGGCGCAGCCATCTTGTTTGCCTGACGTATTTCCGTTTCCGGGCGCGAAGTGTAATCTCGCAAAGTTTGCGGCTTGCCAGTACAGTCTCGCGCGTGTTCGCAAGGAAAATCTCGCGCGAACTTACCCGCGCGGCCATCTTGTTTCTCATTCATTGCTATGGTTCTGGGCATGGTCTTTGTATCCTCTGTCAATCTCTGCCATCCTTTGCTTGTTTGAAGTTTTTTTTTATCTATTTTACTTATTATCTATCCCTCTATTTTTCTAGCCCTATATTTTTGTGTTTACTGCTACTTTTGGTTAATTTTAAACTACTTTTGTAAACTCTTTTCTTTTCTTCTCTTCCCTATTCTATTTTCTTTATTCCTTTCCGCCCAGACCATGGTGAAGGGAGCCGGGAAGCATCCCGAGAAGGGGAAGGGTCCCGCACCCCGTGTCCGGCTCCCGTGCGGGCGTTTGAGGGGGGAGCTAGTGATGCCACGGGAGATCTTTACCCCGGAGGAGGTGGCCCAACTCATTTTTTATGTTCAGCGCCGCCTCCCCAGGACCATCATGGGAGGCGGCAAGATCAGTGCCGGGTACGGGGCCCGGGAGCGCCGGAAGCGGTGGGAGAAGGTGTGCCAGGCCATTTACCACCACTCTCGGGTCTGGCGCACCTACAACCAGGCCACCCACCGCTGGACGGATGTCCTGACCCGTGAGCGAGATCTGCTCGACCTCCTTGGCCTTGAGATCCCCGGGCTTGGTGAGTAGTAGTAGCTATGTCTTTACTACTATGTTTTCTCCTGCTGTGTTATTATATTGCAAATTTTTGTTTTTTACCAAGAGCAATAATGCTGCTCATTACATTGTAGGTACATTTTATTTCAAAATCTTCTGTGCATTTCAGGTACACTGCTCTCCTTCTCAGTAGTGTTGCTACTATGCTTATTTGTTTTAGATTTTGTGTTCATTTCATTGGCCTGTGAAATTATGTATGAGTGTAGTTGAAAGAACTGCGCAATGCTACACACTAAGGTTCAGATTTTTAATTACCGGCGCATCCCTGCAAAGTTGCAGGGATGCGCCAGTAATTGTGCGTCACGCCACCATCACCCATGGTGCGCCGTATTTACAATGCGGCGCGCCATGGGCCCAAAACGTCACCAAAGCGTTACGCATCTGTGCCGTAAAGGTGGCGCATTGCTGGAGTTGCGTCGCAACGATGGTGCAGCTCCATCAATTCTCTGGGGTGCCCTATCTCCCCAATGCTGCGTCAAGCCGTACGTCTGCTTCAAGCAGGCGCAGGGTTTGAGTCACGCATCATTGTCCTCAAAGTGACTGATTGAAATCTTGTAGATTTCCCTCAGCCACTTTTAGGATGCGTTCCTGCGCAGGAACGCCCTCCCTTGCGCCGGAACACCCCTATTGGCGCAGGGCTTTACAACGTGATGCATCTCCCAGATGCGTCACGTTGTTAATATACGCCGCACCATTGCGCCTCTTTTGTGCTGTCGCTGCGTCACAAAAGTCACGCAACAATGGAGCAAAAGAGCCGCAAGGGCCTTATAAATCAGCCCCTACAGACTCAAGTCCAGTCCTTCCTTTGTACACATGGCGATAAGAAGAAATAGTGGTGGTGGATTAATAGTTTGAGTATTTTAATGACTGGTGAATGTAGTAGGAAACTTTAGTGTTGTCGCTGATCTTCAATCACGATGGACTTTGGCTGTCACTTTGCGTGCTGCGGACTGCTGCCTGCCAATCCTAGGCAAACCTTTTTAGTACTTTGTTTAGTGAGTTACATAGGGTAGTTTCCAATTCGACGGTCCGCAAATCAAGCAATACTAAAGTAATGACGTAGTCGACCACATGAGATTGGTCAATAATATATCCCGTGGAGTCGTTCCCTATTTGCTATTTCGCAAAAATATTTTGTTACTTTGTTAGTTCTTTTTTAAATGTTTGATTTGGTTGAGAAATATCATCCATGTTTTCTGTTTTTCTTTCTTTCATGTTGTACATCAGCTTCCCCCAGGGGCAAGAGGAGGACACAGGAGGAGGAGGAGGAGGGTGCTGTTGTCGATGCAGGCCAGGACCGGGCAGTCGAGGGCTCCTTTGCTGGCCCCAGTAAGTTTTAATTTTAATATAGAGTACTTATTTTTTCCTAGCGTTCCTCATTCGATTTTTTCTAAATCGTCTTTGATCTTCTTGTAGACAGGATCTAAATTCTTATCCTGCCTCGACTATGACTCCGTGTGGTATTACTAGATTATTCTTATTAGTCTGTCTGTGTAGCTAACTAAGATTGCACATTTGGCATTTCCATTGGACTCCCATTCTAGTCAGCAATAGCTCTATGCACTGAGTGTAGTCCTCTGGGATTGTCCATAATGTCTTTTCAAGTATTCTAAATGTTTATGCTTTGACCATTGCCAACAATAAAAAGGTGAATGACCACCACCAAGAAATAATAAGATACTACTTTACTTTTGGTTTGGATAGGAGGACAATCCATTCGACTACTGTTGCAGGGACAAATCTGCACAAACAGAACTATGGACACTAAATAATGCATCGCTTAGCTTATCAATTATAATAGGTGCTGTAACTGTTAGACTTTCCACATACCTCAGTGATAACAGACTTTGTAGTTGAACCCCCAATCTCCTTACTGACTAGATAGTGTGGCAGAGTCATTTAGCTCCCAAAGTCACCGATGGCAGAGGCACGGACTCATGCTTGCAAAAATTCGAAAACCTTTAGCTCATCCACTCTAGTCTGGAGGACCAAAAACCACAGAGTCTATTTAAGTTTAAAAGCTTTATTAAAAGTAAACACATTTATTAAATTCAAGTTTGTCATAAAAGTGAACGTGTAACTGAAAATGGAAAAGTGCTTAGTGCTGACGATTAATTGGACACATTTCTTGTGGTCGAGCCGAGCTCTCACCTGGTTTGAACTTGATCCTGCTCGTGTTCTTAGAAGTCAAGGTTCTGTCTGTTAGGAGAAAAAGTGGTGCGTGTTAAAAAGTAAAAAGCAAACATTCATCAGTTGTGCCAAAAAGTGCAGCAAGACAACAGCCTTCCCTGGAAAAAGGGACATTTTTACTCTAGAGTACACAGTCAAAAATTATTAAATTGTACACTTTTTTTCACATTTCTTTCTTCCTCCTAGACCAAATATTATATAGTAGTGAGTGGTGTATTCTAACATTATTAAATGTACTTTGTAGGTGGAACATCTGGAGACGGGGCCAGCGCGGAGGTGGTGGCATTGGACGAGGAGGACAACTCTGGGGAGGAGGCGGTGCAAGTGCCGGAAAAGGACATGCCTGTGAGGGTTCAAACGGTGGTGGCGGGCAGAGGTAAGCTATACATTCCTTAGTCATTGAGATTGAAGACTGCAGAGTGTGCTTTCTGCACGGGTGTATTATAAAAAAAGCAGGTAGTAGCCTCCTCTAAATGTACTTCGACTTAGCTGTGAAGTTTTTGACGAGAAGAATCCCAATCAGATCTGAGGTGAACTTGATGGATGGGATGAACGAAAAGCGAAAGAAGGGTGTAAGTAAGTGTGGAAGCACGAGAAATGTAATGATGACTGGCAAAGAAGAATGATATGTGTTTGCTTGGTCCCCGAGGTGGCTGGGAAGGTAAGAAAATGGTATGGTGCATGGCTGGGTGAATGATGAAGCAAGGATGGGTGGAAGGAGAACAGCCTGGGTGGGTGAGACAGAAACTGTATGTGTGCAATATACTTTGAATGGATGGATGCCTGGATCATTCATGGTACTATCTGACTCTTAGATAGCATATGTGAATCTAGAGAGAGTAGACGGTCACTGGATGAACTAAGTGTTACTTTGAAGAGCATGTAACACCGCACCCGCACGTCCGTTCCAGTGTAGGAAAGGCAAGGAAAAGAAGTTGTAACGTTGTCCAAAGACTACCATGAATAGTAGCAGTAGTTTGTATTGCAACTGCAAGCACAGCATATATCCAGTTATTACGGTGGACACTCCCTACCTCCCTTAATAACTTTAGTTTAGTAGTAGTACGTCATTCATGTGTGGGGGTATCACTGTTCACTCAATAATAAGCAAAGCAGCTAAAGTCATCCCATATGTCATCAAATACATCCCATGTGAAGTGATAGATAATCAGATAATTTAGCTTCTTCATTTTCCTTTTCTAATACTCATTTGCACTGTAGGGTGAAAGCTAAATTAATTAAGCAGTAGCCCTTTTAACAGAGTATTCTCAGTGCCACCCGTAATAGAAAAGTAAGAGCTTCACCACCTGCATGTACTGGACCGGTACAGTAACGCAAGTCTGTCTCACTCACCATGGTGTGCGTCTGTTTTTCTCGGGTGCAAGTTCACTGCGCTGGCATTATGCCGGCTTGCATAAGATAACGTACCAATTTTCCTAAACAAGAGAGAAGAAGAAGAATAAAAGTGGTGTACTGTCATAGTCGACTGTAATAGAAGTCCATAGTGCTCGTAGAATTTGTTCCTTAAACTCCCACTAATGTTAGAGCAAGGATGAAGAAGTCGGAGGTTACATAGATACTGTCCTCAATAGTTATGCACTGTGCTTTCAATTTGCTACTTGTACTGTGACAACTTTCTGCTCAATCATTTTGTGTTAATCTTAAGGAGCATTGGTTACAGACTATGTCTTTCTTTTTTCATGTAGTTGCTCCTTCCAAATCCAAGACACCATCAAGGAGGAAGGAGCTGGCTCGAATGGCCCGGCAACGGAGGCTGGATGCCACTGTTGCTGAATATCGGCGGCTGGTGGCCCTGGAGGAGGAGGAGACACAGTCTGGAACAACAACAACGTCCACTGGGACAGCTGCATCCTCCTCCGTGCGGGCTGCCAGCCAGCGCAGTGCTCCAGCGGTACGGAGCCGGGCTACCAAAGCCAAACACCACCGCCCAGCAGCAAAGAAAGCAGCTGCCCCTCACAGGATTTGCAAGGCACACCGGCGCCGCTTATCCCTCAGACTGTCCTACCTGGAGCAGGAGGTCCATAATTATAAGAACGTGGTGGAGGGCCTCCGCTTCGAACTTGCCACCCTCCGCAAGGAGCATGATGCCCTGGCTGCTAATTCCAACAGCACCCTGCCATAGTGTCCCTTGCCCCTTTTTTAGAGACTTTTGGGGGGTGGGAATTGGGAGTTGTGATTTTTGGGGACTTTTGAAGGACAATCGTTGGGGTTAGGGAGGGTCTTGCGGGAGATTCTTTTGTTAGGGCTATAAAGATATACTTTTTGAAACTTTATCTGACCATACCTGTTTTTTACTGCTTTTGAGTCTGGTGGGTGGGGGTTTAACATAACAGTAAGTTTGTTTTCCTGAATAGTCCTAGGACTTTAGTAGTACTACCGTCAATCAAATCTCTCGTCTCTCCTAATACTCCATTATACTACCTCCAACCAAACGCCTATCTTACCTGTAATTTCTGTTTGCAAGTAGGGCTAGGCCCAGGGCTGGCTCCACGGGAAACAGCAAATAAGGTTGGCAATCCTGGGCGGATAAAATTTCCTCATAGCGGTGGTACTAGTGGTGTGACACAGTGGCAGTTGCTTGCCTATGAAAAAAAAGAAAATGAAATCTGGTTTGTCCTCCTGAGCAATACAAAGGTACAATACAGAATATAGCAGGTGACAGAAGTACACTAGAACAGTGCCACGTTGTAGCCTAACAAATGTTAAAGTATAACTAATTCGGTTGAAGTTCTTTGACATTAGCCATGGGTCTTTGTCAAGCAGAGTAAGAATATATCCTCGGATTTCTTCACCAGCCTGTTGCTATCACCTTATCCTCCCCAGCAAGTGTGTGGATTTATTGCTGTAATTTAGTCACACATCAATCAAAACCACACAGCCCGGGGGAAGAGGGTTAGGGTTTGAAAAATGGATGGGTACGGGGGTTTTTGGGAAAGGTTTTGGGAGACAAGAAAAAGTAGCACAGCATGGACGAACAATTGTGAACATAAACAAATCTTTGGGTACAAACCTATCCATCAATCTTTGAAAGTGCATACACTACTGCATGCATGTCAGTTAAAAGTAAGTAGTACTTTCGACAACTGTGGAAGAAAGAATGCGACAGTACAGGGCGTGGGTGGAAATATTGATAACTATATTCAACATAAGGTCTCTGTAGCCAGATACCCGAGAGCCTTGCTGGTCACTATAAATCCATTCACAACAACACTCAATGGGGTTGGTCTGGAAGGTGTCAGGTTTACTCCCCGTGATCCAGTCGATGCAAATATGGTTCCACCTCCAAATGTCACCAACACCCAGAAGTGTAAACACAGGGTGTTCGAGGCATTAGGCGGGGGAGAAAAATAACAAACTAAAATAAAAAATGTGGGATGGGTAAAGGTAGGGTCAGCAGGGAAAGGATACCTGTAACAGAAGACAAGACAGGCATCAGTGAAGTGCTGTCCTAACATACAAGGGTACTCTCATATAGTCTCACTAAATAGTCTGCAAGTCTCCCGCCTACTCATGGGAAATGTAGTTTCTAGCAGAAAACTGGTGACAAAACTTACTTTGAAAGTAAAAGTAGGCCGAAGTACCCTAATTACCCATTACCCACCGTGGATTGCATTCAAACCACTTGCAAGCAACCAAGCAAAAGTAGCCATAGCCAGCATCGCTCCAAGACTCGAAATCCCCCCCACTCAAACACATGCAATAGAAATACTGCTAACCCTAACGAACCCTAAGTTAAGAATAGTGGCAAAGGCTTTCTTTAACTATGCCAAATCCCCCCTTTCCCACCATGGATTTTCTTCAAATGACTTGCAACCAAAATTACACATTCTCACGAGTGCTCTAAGACCCCAGAACTCAGTTTGAAAAATCTAGAACACCCCGAAACACATGCAATCCTGCTGCTAGGGCTAACCCTAACGAACCCTAAGTTACAAAAAGTGCAAAAACTAAAGGCTTTTCCGCGCGGATTTTGTCCCAACCACTTCTACCCGGTATTAGACCTTCCCAGGAATGCCCCAAGACCCGGCAACCCACCCGCCAAGAAGCGTAACACCCCCAAACAGGCCAAAAGCAAAATCTCATACTTGCAATATTTCTGGGCCTTCGGTCCAAACGCGCTGCGTAGCTAGGCCATAAGTCGGGGTTGGCACGACGGATTTCCTGAAAAGCAAATGCAATCATGATTAGAGTGTCCCAGCAGTGCTCCCAGACCACGAAACTCACCCGCAAACACCAGGAAGCCCCCCAAACAGGCCCCCGAAAACGCTACATAGAGCAAAATGTCAGAAATAGCCAAAAAAAAAATCGGCCTGGATTTTGTCCCAACCACTTCTACCCGGTATTAGACCTTCCCAGGAATGCCCCAAGACCCGGCGTCAACCCACCCGCCAAGAAGCATAACACCCCCAAACAGGCCAAAAGCAAAATCTCATACTTGCAATATTTCTGGGCCTTCGGTCCAAACGCGCTGCGTAGCTAGGCCATAAGTCGGGGTTGGCACGACGGATTTCCTGAAAAGCAAATGCAATCAAGATTAGAGTGTCCCAGCAGTGCTCCCAGACCACGAAACTCACCCGCAAACACCAGGAAGCCCCCCTAAGAGCACCTCAAAGGCAAGCAAGTCATCAAAAACACAAAAAAAATTCCGCCTGGGATTTGGTCCAAAACACTTTTATCCGGTATTAGAGCTTCCCAGCAATGGCCCCAGAGCCGTCAACCCAGGACAAGACGAGTAGAAGACCCCCAAACAGCCAAAGAGCAAAAGTACAAAAATGGGGACTTAGTCAATTTTTCACAAATTTCCCAAATCACTCCGCGCGCGCTCTGCAGCTAGGCCCTAAGTCCCCTCTGCCACCATGGATTTGCTTCAAACCTCTTGCAAAGTAAAGTATATATAGCCAGCAGTGCTCCCAGACCACGAAACTCACCCACAAACACCAGGAAGCCCCCCAAACAGGCCCCCGAAAACGCTACATAGAGCAAAATGTCAGAAATAGCCAAAAAAAAAATCGGCCTGGATTTTGTCCCAACCACTTCTACCCGGTATTAGACCTTCCCAGGAATGCCCCAAGACCCGTCAACCCACCCGCCAAGAAGCATAACACCCCCAAACAGGCCAAAAGCAAAATCTCATACTTGCAACATTTCTGGGCCTTCGGTCCAAACGCGCTGCGTAGCTAGGCCATAAGTCGGGGTTGGCACGACGGATTTCCTGAAAAGCAAATGCAATCAAGATTAGAGTGTCCCAGCAGTGCTCCCAGACCACAAAACTCACCCGCAAACACCAGGAAGCCCCCCAAACAGGCCCCCGAAAACGCTACATAGAGCAAAATGTCAGAAATAGCCAAAAAAAAAATCGGCCTGGATTTTGTCCCAACCACTTCTACCCGGTATTAGACCTTCCCAGGAATGCCCCAAGACCCGTCAACCCACCCGCCAAGAAGCATAACACCCCCAAACAGGCCAAAAGCAAAATCTCATACTTGCAACATTTCTGGGCCTTCGGTCCAAACGCGCTGCGTAGCTAGGCCATAAGTCGGGGTTGGCACGACGGATTTCCTGAAAAGCAAATGCAATCAAGATTAGAGTGTCCCAGCAGTGCTCCCAGACCACGAAACTCACCCGCAAACACCAGGAAGCCCCCCAAACAGGCCCCCGAAAACGCTACATAGAGCAAAATGTCAGAAATAGCCAAAAAAAAATCGGCCTGGATTTTGTCCCAACCACTTCTACCCGGTATTAGACCTTCCCAGGAATGCCCCAAGACCCGTCAACCCACCCGCCAAGAAGCATAACACCCCCAAACAGGCCAAAAGCAAAATCTCATACTTGCAACATTTCTGGGCCTTCGGTCCAAACGCGCTGCGTAGCTAGGCCATAAGTCGGGGTTGGCACGACGGATTTCCTGAAAAGCAAATGCAATCAAGATTAGAGTGTCCCAGCAATGCTCTCAGACCACGAAACGCACCTACAAACAGACGGAACCCCCCCTAAGAGCACCTCAAAGGCAAGCAAGTCATCAAAAACACAAAAAAATTTCCGCCTCGGATTTGGCACAAACCACTTTTAGTGCTTCCCAGCAATGGCCCCAGACCCGTCAACTCACCTGCAAAGAGGTAGAACAACACCCCCACAAGTGCTGAGTCTTTCTTCATTGGGCGTAAACCAGCCCTCTGCTTTGATGGGAATAGGAGTCTGGAGGAGGAGGATAGAGGAGCATGTTCTTCTGAACTTGTGAACCTGAGGAATGCAGACTGCGGCACCTTCAAATAAATTAGCAAACAAGTGAAGACAGTTCTGCTGATGGGCTTGTTTTTGTGATTATCTGATTAAAGTTTGAATTATATTAACTGTGCACAACAAAGAAAGACAGACACACAGGAATAAAAGTGAATAAGGATGAAAAAGAAAGTTATTGATTCGTTGTCTCATTTTCAGGGCTCGAAGTCGGTATCACGGTCCAGGAATAAGAATAAGGCTTCGTCATCATACTCTGCGAATTCAGCCAGGGTGAGGTCAGTGCCACCTGACAGAGTAGAAATTCCCTCATCTATGGTGCTGGCCACCTCCTCTTCATCCGG
Source organism: Lissotriton vulgaris (assembly GCF_964263255.1). Classification (NCBI taxonomy): domain Eukaryota; kingdom Metazoa; phylum Chordata; class Amphibia; order Caudata; family Salamandridae; genus Lissotriton; species Lissotriton vulgaris. The sequence continues at coordinate 1,916,432,854 of NC_141685.1, forward strand.
CACGCTCTCTCGTACTCTTATATCTGGTGGTATGAGGTGCTGATTCATCTTGATCATTGTTAACCTCTCCACATTTTTGGGCGAGAGGCGGCTCCGTTTGGGAGTTACAATCCCACCAGCCGCACTGAAAACCCGTTCAGAAGACACACTTGCGAGTGGGCAAGACAAGTAGTTTAAAGCCAGGTTGGTGAGCTGTGGCCACAATTCTTTTTTCCCATGCCAATACGCCAATGGGTCAGAATTAACATAGACCTCTGTGGAGTCATTCAGATAGTCCTTCACCATCGACTCAAGGTCCTCCTCCAAGGTTCCTCCACTTTGCGTAGCTCTTGCTGTGCCTCTGACCTTTTGAGAACCAAACCCACGCAGAGCTAGCCAATCCTCTTCAGCCTCCAATGTTTCTGTTGTCTTTCGTGCAGATGATCCGGTTGCCGGTGTCTTTAACGGCTGAGAGGTCACTTGTGCCACAGCCACAGGTGCAGAAGTGGATTGTTTTGACTGGGGATGGCCTGCTGATGTACTGCCATTTCCTTCAATTTCCAGCCGTTCTGTTTCAAACTTCTTGGCTGACAAGGCTAGCCAACGTTTGTACTTTGTAACATCTTCATCACCAAAAGGAAAGAATGCTCTGCCTGCCAGCGCCTTTTTGTAGCGTGGATCCAGAATAGTAGCACAAATGTAATGCTGTTCTGAGTGGATCTTTTTAAGACGTTCATCACCTTGTAGGAGCTCTAATAATTGCTCAGCCAGAAGCAAAGAGTCTTTCTTTTTGTCATCTTTTCCAAACACAGAACACACCTCCTTCAGTTGGTCCTCCAGCATGTACAACAATGGGATAGCTTTTCCCAAATTAGAGTCCTCCTTGCTGACTGCACGCGTGAAGACCTCAAAAGGACGAAGCATGCGTGTTAGGCTTTCAACTATGTTCCATTGCGGCCCACCCATCCTCAGCTCCTCTATACCCTCTTTCAAGAAATATTGATCGAGTTGCGTATACTGCTCATACAGACGCTCAAGCATGTAGAAGGTTGAGTTCCAACGTGTTACCACCTCCTGGATGAGTGCTTTCACTGGCATTTGACATTGATATAGCATGCTCCTCAGCTGCTTGCGGGCCTTAAAAGAATGCCTGAAATGCTTGCAAATTTTTCGGCAGTTCTCCAATACACTGTACGCTGCACTGCGTTTATTACCCAAGAATTTTTGGACAACCAGGTTTATACAGTGCGCCAAACACGGCACTCTGAAATAGTAACCGTCCCTCAAGGCCTTAACTATATTGGAGCCATTGTCCGTGGAAACATAACCAACCTTGCGTTTTAGTGGGGACAGACAGTTAAGGACCTTTGTGTTAAAGACATCCAAAATGTTTTCTGCTGTGTGACGTTTCTCCAAACCAAACATGGCTAGTGTTGCATGTTTCCGAGCACCTTTAAAAACAATGTTAGTGTCAACACCTGAGTTTAGCTTTGCTTTAGCCCCTGAAAAAGAGACCCAGTGTGCAGTGATGCACATGTAATCAGCGCCTGCGCCACTGGTCCACATGTCTGTTGTCAGATGTATAGTGTGAACAGCACTCTTCTGCAAAGCTGCCCCAATCACCTTCAGAACATCTTCATGTAGTGCTGGAACCGCAACTCGGGCAAAATAGAACCGGCTAGGAACCTTCCATTTAGGGCAGAGCGCTGTCACTAATTCTAGAAAACCAACCCCTTCTACAAAAGAAAAAGGGAGAAGGTCCAGAGCTAGCATTTTAGCCAGCTTAGTGTTATACAGACGGGTCATTGGGTGGTTGCGTTCATATTGCGCTTCTGTAAACAACATCTTTTTAATGTTGCCCTGGACCAATGATTTACGGGATGATGATGATCTCTTCGACCCAGTTACGCTCGCTGATGAACTTTTCCGCATTGATGTCTCACTCTCTCCCACACTCTTAGTGTGGCTCCCATGGGGTGTGCTGCTGACATGGGAACTGGGTGTAAGTGAAGTGTTTGAATCGTCTTCTTCTACCTCCTCGTCATCAGCAGATGACAAATCAACGTTTTCATTACGTGCAATTCCGGCTTTCTTGACCGCCTCTAGGTGCGGAAACCATTCGACAGCGTGCCTTCTCTCAAGATGACCTCTCTGGCCTCCGGTACCATAGTTAGAACCAAGCTTACCACGACTAAATCGAAGCTTACAAAGGCTACAAATGGCTACGTTTTCCTTTTTTGGGCAAAAACTAAAGAAGTCCCAAACTGGAGACTTGAAATGTCTTCGGGGGCCGGAGGAGGCGGCGATACTGGTGGTGGTGGTCCTGCTGCTAATGACAGATGAAGTGGAGGATGTGGATTGCCGAACTTCAGTACGTTTTGCACTTTCACCACCACGAATTGAGGTCGAGGACGAGGTGGGTACCTTCTTGCGAAGAAATATGGAAGCGGTAGGTTTTGGTGTACTACTTAACTCCAAATCTAATAATTCCATTTCCATTGCCTCCTCGCCGACATCATCATCACGCTCAGCAGCTTCTCGGGATAGGGTCAAAATGTCTCTTTGCTGCATGCCCGGTGGGGCTGCAGTGACCTTTGTGATGACTGGCTCGTCGTCATCGTGAGAGGCTTCATCACCAGCAGTATCTGTCACTTCTTGTTGAGCCTCATCACACTCCATAGGTTTGAGTTTTTGGACGACCTTCCTTTTACGCTTAGGTTCCGGTGTCAGATCATGGTGTGCCTCACTGTCAGACCGCAGTTGTGGTTCCCAAGCTGGATCTGTATCATCAGAAGGAGGTGGGCTTGAAGAAGATGTAGACACCCCCCTTGATCTTTTCCTTGCTAGGGATGTGGAAGACAATGAATGATCATCAGGAGGAGTGGCTTCCAATGATACCTCGGCTTCATTGTCGATTTCCTGATGTGCCCCTACTTCGGGAGGAACAACTATTGTGGGCACTTGTGAACCTCCATGCACCTTTGCTTGCGCATCTCCTTTTGCTGCCTCTCCTTCCACATGTACTTGGGCGTGTACTTGCACATGGTGTTGTTGTTGCGGCTGTGTTGATTCAGGGACATTGCTGCTACTTTCTTGCGATGAGCCAACATCACTGGTCGATGGTGATTGGAGAAGTACACTGACTGCCTCTGAAGCACTCAAGGGCTTTGACTTAAGTTGGCGTGGTGGTGGAGGCACTGAACCCAATGGAGCAGGGGTGCTGCTCCCAGCTTGGTCCCCAGCAGAACCTGCTGCAGCAGGCGTACTTTTTTTTTTGCTCCCAAAAAACGTGGCGGGTGGCACACCAGCCTCCTTGGTACCTTGCTTCTTCTGCTCCTTACTAGCAACTTTCTTGCTAGAGGAGCTACGGAGAACTTTCTTTGGGGGCGGGGCCATCTTCTTCAGAGCAGGTCAGAGAGCAGGCCGCAGTTGCACGAATTGTAGAGTTGTCTGAGGCCAGACGTGACGTCGCGTGACGTTATGCTGCACACACACACCGCTGCAGGACTTCTTCCTGGCACTGGTGGTTCTCTTGAGTCTTGTGCACCTAAAAAAAATGGAAGACAGAGGAACATCAGTTCAGTTATAGAGCACAAAAAAAAATCGAAAAACACTGCAAAATCAGCACAATCCCAATCCATCCATGCCCTCCATAATGTTTAAATTCAAGACAACCCACAGAAAGACTAGGCCCATGCAAGACTCACTAGTACCCCTGGGCATAAATAAAGGTTGAAAAGTAGGCAAAATGGTTGGAGGCCTAACAACAAAGCCTGCATTCAAAATGGCCACTTGCCTGCCAGCACATGGCCAGTGCCTGTAGCTGCACTCAAAATGGCCACCAGCCACATGGCATGTCCCTCCCCATGAACACACCCAAAAATCGAAAAACACTGCAAAATCAGCACAATCCCATTCAATCCATGGCCTCCATGATGTTTAAATTCAAGACAGCCCACAGAAAGACTAGGCCCATGCTAGACTCAAATACCCCTGGTGAAAAGGCCACAAGTACAGGCCCAAAAATCGAAAAACACTGCAAAATCAGCACAATCCCATTCCATCCATGGCCTCCATGATGTTTAAATTCAAGACAGCCCACAGAAAGACTAGGCCCATGCTAGATTCAAATACCCCTGGTGAAAAGGCCACAAGTACAGGCCCAAAAATCGAAAAACACTGCAAAATCACCACAATCCCATTCAATCCATGGCCTCCATGATGTTTAAATTCAAGACAACCCACAGAAATACTAGGCCCATGCAAGACTCACTACCCCTGGGCATAAATAAAGGTTGAAAAGTAGGCAAAATGGTTGGAGGCCTAACAACAAAGCCTGCATTCAAAATGGCCACTTGCCTGCCAGCACATGGCCAGTGCCTGTAGCTGCACTCAAAATGGCCACCAGCCACATGGCATGTCCCTCCCCATGAACACCCCCAAAAATCGAAAAACACTGCAAAATCAGCACAATCCCATTCCATCCATGGCCTCCATGATGTTTAAATTCAAGACAGCCCACAGAAAGACTAGGCCCATGCTAGACTCAAATACCCCTGGTGAAAAGGCCACAAGTACAGGCCCAAAAATCGAAAAACACTGCAAAATCAGCACAATCCCATTCCATCCATGGCCTCCATGATGTTTAAATTCAAGACAGCCCACAGAAAGACTAGGCCCATGCTAGACTCAAATACCCCTGGTGAAAAGGCCACAAGTACAGGCCCAAAAATCGAAAAACACTGCAAAATCAGCACAATCCCATTCAATCCATGGCCTCCATGATGTTTAAATTCAAGACAACCCACAGAAATACTAGGCCCATGCAAGACTCACTACCCCTGGGCATAAATAAAGGTTGAAAAGTAGGCAAAATGGTTGGAGGCCTAACAACAAAGCCTGCATTCAAAATGGCCACTTGCCTGCCAGCACATGGCCAGTGCCTGTAGCTGCACTCAAAATGGCCACCAGCCACATGGCATGTCCCTCCCCATGAACACACCCAAAAATCGAAAAACACTGCAAAATCAGCACAATCCCATTCAATCCATGGCCTCCATGATGTTTAAATTCAAGACAGCCCACAGAAAGACTAGGCCCATGCTAGACTCAAATACCCCTGGTGAAAAGGCCACAAGTACAGGCCCAAAAATCGAAAAACACTGCAAAATCAGCACAATCCCATTCCATCCATGGCCTCCATGATGTTTAAATTCAAGACAGCCCACAGAAAGACTAGGCCCATGCTAGACTCAAATACCCCTGGTGAAAAGGCCACAAGTACAGGCCCAAAAATCGAAAAACACTGCAAAATCAGCACAATCCCATTCCATCCATGGCCTCCATGATGTTTAAATTCAAGACAGCCCACAGAAAGACTAGGCCCATGCTAGACTCAAATACCCCTGGTGAAAAGGCCACAAGTACAGGCCCAAAAATCGAAAAACACTGCAAAATCAGCACAATCCCATTCAATCCATGGCCTCCATGATGTTTAAATTCAAGACAACCCACAGAAATACTAGGCCCATGCAAGACTCACTACCCCTGGGCATAAATAAAGGTTGAAAAGTAGGCAAAATGGTTGGAGGCCTAACAACAAGGCCTGCATTCAAAATGGCCACTTGCCTGCCAGCACATGGCCAGTGCCTGTAGCTGCACTCAAAATGGCCACCAGCCACATGGCATGTCCCTCCCCATGAACACCCCCAAAAATCGAAAAACACTGCAAAATCAGCACAATCCCATTCCATCCATGGCCTCCATGATGTTTAAATTCAAGACAGCCCACAGAAAGACTAGGCCCATGCTAGACTCAAATACCCCTGGTGAAAAGGCCACAAGTACAGGCCCAAAAATCGAAAAACACTGCAAAATCAGCACAATCCCATTCCATCCATGGCCTCCATGATGTTTAAATTCAAGACAGCCCACAGAAAGACTAGGCCCATGCACCACTCACTACCCCTGGTCAAGGCCCCAACAACAGGTCAAAAATCGAAAAACACAAAATTTTACAACAAAAAAAAAATCGAAAAACACAGAAAAATCAGCACAATCCCAATTCATCTATGGCCTCCATGATGTTTAAGTTCAAGACAACCCACAGAAAGAATCAGTCCACCCACCACTGGGCAAAAGGCCCCAAAACAGCCCAAAAATCGAAAATCCCAAAATTTTAGTTGCAGCAACTGTAATGCCCCAAACAAACTTACTTGTAAAATTTCTAATCCAACAGTGATCCAAAGAAAGTCAAAAAGGCCTCAAATCCAAAGATCCAGCAGCATCCACAAAAAGTAATCCTTCCAGGTCCACATCCAAATGAAAAGTGACCAGGAGATGGACAAAGCACTGGGAGGAGCCTGCTGAACAGGAACAGGAAGTTGAAGACTATGGGGCACTTCCTTCCTCCCACCCCCCTGCCCCCCTCCCCAAAATGGACTCCTCGCTAAAAAAGTGCAGGCAAATGTCAAACTAAGGAGTTATTCACATAAAAATCATCATTTCTAGAAGGTTTATGCTGCTTGCTGGTGGATTTCTTGCGCAGAATTGCAAATTTATATTTTCGCTCGCCGCATCTCAAATCTCGCAATTGCGAAGTACCGCGAGACGTGATCTCGCCGTACTCGCGTTGACAAGCTATCGCTGGCAAGCCGCGATGACGTAATCGCGCTCGCCAATTCCCGCGGGATCACACAGCAAGATCCAAAATGGCGCAGCACTCGCAAACTATCGAAAAAAACAACTCGGCAAACGATGATAAACGCCGCGCGCCGCAAAAATTGTATCACCAACGCCGCGCGCCGCCAAAAAAATCCGCTGCGTGCGAATTTGCGGATTTTGCGGGAAATCCGCAAATCTCGCGGATTGCGGATTTCCCGAAAATCCGCAAAATCCGCGAGCGGAACGGATTTTCCGCCCACGCTTAATACTGACAAATGCACTCAATCACCGACACAGTCATACAGACACTCACTCACCCATGCAACTTCTCACACATGCAACAGTACACCATACAGCCACTGGCTCACTCACTCATAGATCCATACAGGCAGTCACACACCTCCTCATCCACAAACAACGACACCTAGACAAACATAAATAGTCAGGCAACCAATCAATCACTCATATAGCCATTCAGGGACCCACTAACACACTCATACACCCACTTAGATATCAACTGAGACAAACACACACATTCACACAACCAGTCACTCACCTATACATACATTCACTGAGACACCTAATCACTCACTTATACAGTCAGTCAGGCACCCACTGAGTCATCCATACAGTCACTCATACATCCACTGATTCAACAATACACCTTGGACTCATGACTTTTAAAAAACACTCCCAGTCACTGGCTGATGTCATAACTGATGTCATCAGTGGTGGCATTTGAGGTGTCATCAGTGATGTTATCAGTGATGTCACTGTCCATGCCATGAGTGATGTAATATGTGAGGTCATAAGCAGTGCATTAAGGGGGCACTAGTTATAGTTAGCTCATCTAACTTTAAAGGCTGAATTTCGCTGATGTTGTACGAGTAAAATGTTAGGCTAACTATAAAGTCCCTGTAGCCTTTGTTTTTTTCTATGAATTGTTACATTTAATATTTTTCCTTCTCCGAGGAGACCCCACCAAACTCTCCCATTTTAATTTCCTCCGATCCTTTTTTACCTCTTCCCACCTCTAAACCCAAAAATTGCTCTTTACACCCTTTATCTCTACCTACCCATGAACCCGAAAATTACCCTTACCAACCTTTACCACTACCACCCCATAATCCTAAAATTACCCTTACCACCCCATAACACTAAAATTACCCTTACCACCCTTACCACTACCATACTCATAACCGTAAAACTATACTTACCACCTTTTACCACCACCCATCCCTAAACCTTAAAACTACTTTTGCCATCCCTAAACTCTAAAATTACTCTAACCACCCTTTTCGACTACTGACCCCTAAGCGCTAAAATTATGCCTACTACCCTTCACCGCTACCCGCCTTTAAGCTCTACATTTACCTTTACTACTCCTAAACCCTAAAATGATCCTTACCACCCAACCACTACCCATCCAAAGGCCCTAAAATTACCCTAACTGCCTATTACCTCTATCCGCCCCAAAATCCTAAATTTAGTCTTTAACTTACTGACTCAAAAAGAAAAAAAGTATATTTGTACTACAATGTTTTAGCTTCCATCTTCCTCAGGTTTGTTCAGTGGCCTCACAGATGACACTGCTGGGTTTTCAAAAAAGCATCATTAGTGAAGGTTCCATTGGAGATGTGGAATCAATGCAGTCCTGAGATCTCTTGAGATATGCAGTAATCAGGTGGCTTTGTCAGTGATGTTCAGTTCAACTGGATGCATCGATTTTAAACGGTATATACAGAGATTTTCTTTTGAGTGTAGTAATTCTTCCTTTAAGACATTTTCCACCGAGAAAATCTTCAAATCTGATGGCAAATGGTCCACAATGTTAAAATGATTGGCTATAGACTGTTCAAGTTTTTTTATTTTTTTATTATTGCTGATTTGTGGTTCCTGAATCACATATGGAGGTCATTCACTGTTCGGCATACATATTGTTTTTTACAGCTTTGGCCCTGAATCCCATAAATAATGGATGTTGAGCATGTTGATATACTGTCTTATTCTATAGGTTCTTCTAGTAACAGAACATGTTTCTGATTATGTTTGTAACAGGGTTTCACATGTGATGCAACGTTTAGAATTACAGCAATGAACCCCTGCTTTTGTTTCAGCTCTTAATGTAAGAGATTGCAAATTGGGAATTCTACAATAAACAATGATTGGAGGCTTTGGAAAAGCATTTGTAATTTTTCACAAGTGGATAATAAAGAATTTGTATGCATTATGTTTATGTTATTGGGAGCTAATAAATAATAGTAAAAAAATGGGATTCTGTCACATTTGTTTCTGCTGTTGGTATTTCAAACAAGTGCTTACCTTATAATTCCAAAGACTTGCCAATTTGTTGTTGAATGATATGCAGAGGATAGCATCACATTTAAAGTAATCTAGCAAGCTCCTGTAAATGTTCTTTACAAGTGTCCTCATTGCTGCAGATGCATATTATTCTGAGTCGTGACTGTAGATGATGTAGAGTTAGTGTGGTGTCGGAAGTCCAGTATGAATCTTAATGAGCCTCTGTAGGCTTGTGGTACACATCAGTTACAATTTTATGTTAATCAACGGTGTGATAGCACATTTTGAAGAGGAGATGATGCTTCTGTTTAGTAATCTAAAATAATTTTTGATAACCTTATCAGAGAAGAAACCACCTGCATAAGAGAATGGATATCATTGTAGAACCGGTAGACAAAGGTGGAGCAGTAGTTGCAATGAAAATAACGTATTATATTAAGGAGTGGATAAAACAACTCATCGATATGAATACATACAAACCTTTGGAAACAAATCATACAGCAAACTCGAACAATGGAGCTGTATTTATTTAATACGGAGAGGGTGGCGGACTCACCTTTTCAGACTGCAGGGGCAGAACAAGCTCCAGAGGCCTCCCTGCAGCTGACCAACTGACCTGCTGCAAATGTACCTGCCTGGACCTGCTATTAGACATGTCTGAGTCCTACTGGCATCTGCAAGACTGAGTCTCTGACCCCCAGGAGGCCCCCCTACAGATTTAAGGCCCTTGGTTGTCATCAAAGTACACTCTCCTTAATGAAGAACGAGAAATCTGGACGTCTTGAGTTGTTTGTGTCCATGAGCGGCTCATTCTCCCTGAGATCTTGCCACCAGCAATGAGCTCAAATGTGATGTTCTGGTGGACCTGAATCTGTGCTACAGCAACTGCCAGCGCCGACTGGCATTGCGAGAACTGCGCTTCACGCTACAGCATTAATAACCTGAGGTAACCACCAATGTGAAACTCAAGAAATGCCCGTCTGTATCTCCTTACAGGATCTTCGCAACACAGTGACAACCTTCTGCCTGCTTTTCATGATACATCGATGACCATCCACGACACTCTCCCTCCTCCTTGCAGCCTCCTCAACTGCAAACTGGATTCTTCGTGCCAGACTTTGAGAATTTAACTTTTTCAGCTGGTCCCTGTATCTAGCTGACGCTCCATCATGGTCAGCATGAACTTGTGACTTTCAACTTGTCTCACATGACCAGATAACTGTGGCTGGTGCTTTTTGCTTTTAGGCACTATACTTACCTTAAATCATTACAATTGCATATCTTCAGATCTAATGACTCTGGGGCCAAATAATTTATAAGTTTACTCTATTTTTCTAACCTGGTGTGGGATTTTTCTTGTGTTCTGTTTTCACAATATTATTGTTTTTGTGCTGTATAAATACTTTACACATTGCCTCTAAGTTAAGCCTGAGTGTTTTCGAGCCAAGTTACAAGAGGGTTGGGCACAAGTTAATTTAGTGACCTTTTGTGGTTCACCCTGACACGGTCAAATCAAATCATATACCATTTATAAAACGCCTGGTTACACCAAAGGTGTGTCCCCACACTAGGATCATAGCTTCGTGGGAGAGCGAAGGAGGCACAGTTGCCGAAACTAAACAGGGAGATGCAACCGCAATCACAGCAGCTGTATGTACTAATGAAGGCACATTTTGGGAAAACAACCCAAGAGGTCAGGCAACGCATTACTCAGCATAAATCTAGACTACGCAGAGAGGTTGAGAATGCACCTTTAGTACACCATTGGTTGACAAAGAACCATGACAAAAACAAACTTAAATGGACGGTGTTGTCTAAAATTGAAAATGACCCAAGAGGGGGCGATTTGGAAACCCGACTGAACCAAAGAGAAGCACTGCTTATCATGAAATATGATACAGCAGTTAATGGATTAAATGAGATTTCCGAAATTTATAAACCCAATCCATGAATCCGCAAAGAGGACTTCATCTCCCATAAACCTTCAGTTTCCAAGACATGACCGGCAATACTACAACTCCCAAAACCCTCCAGGACGAAGCCACACCCACAACCAACATTACGGTGAGGTTTCAGTCACCCGCTGCTGAATGAAGGGGAAGGAGTGAAGAACACGAACGATTGTAGACTTCAAACAGGAACGTGGAGTACGGCCACGGTAAGAATGATACGATTGGGGCTAGCGAACGCCTGCACCCAGCACTAAATTAAGCGTTAGATTGACGTCTCACGCACGATGGTAACACTCGATCCCCGCATTGTTTTCTTCAGCCTTTGGCGCCGGAACCGACTTCTCGGACTGAGCGCGACCCATCTGGGATTAACTCCCAAACGATTTCCAAGCGATTACGCACCGCAGCTAAGGTAAGCGTGTAAACCCGCACTGACAGAGCAATACATGCACAGTTATGTGTGAGACCCACAGCGAGACTTAGTACACTTTATTTATTATTTTTTCCAGCATCCTTCGCTCCACCTTCACTTGGAATACATCTGTCTCCTCTTTTCTCGTTGGAGCTTTGACCCAACAGTTGAGGTAGGCTGAGGAATGTTGGTTAGCGATAGAGGTGTTGATCTCTTAGATTATGGTTAGTGATGATTGTTTTCTCTCTCTTTGTAGTAAAGTTTTGGTCCTGAAGAGAACCCTAAGAACCACAGGGTTCGAAACGCGTCGACCGACCCGGTCCCGGGTCACCCGTTTGATTCCACATTGAATTTGTTTTGCCAACTGATTGAAAGAGACATTCTTTTTTTCGAACTTTGAGGAACAATTGTGATAAAGAACAACAAATGTTTTGTATATATAGTGTTTTGTATATATAGAATTTTGTTTGACACCGGGACTAGTATGAATGTGGTATAGTATGAATGGATGGCCAAGAATGTGTTGTATGTGAATTTGCTTAAATCACTGTACATATTAATTTGTGTTTCATGTTTTGTGTTTGTATATAAATGTAAAAATAATTTTCATGCTTTTGTATTCCCATGCACAAAAAGAAAAACGACTAAAAACTAAAATAGTCTTCAGAAAAAATTAAAGTAAAGGTTGCAATTCAAAAAGCAAGTGTCCATGCTATATTTCATGTATACTTTTACAACGGTTGTGCCTAAAAGGTAGCTTCTCAGCATAGGCAAGTTTGTTGTTTCTTTAGCTCCATCATGGTCAGCATGAACTTGTGACTTTCAACTAGTCTCACATGACCAGATAACTGTGGCTGGTGCTTTTTGCTTTTAGGCACTATACTTACCTTAAATCATTACAATTGCATATCTTCAGATCTAATGACTCTGGGGCCAAATAATTTATAAGTTTACTCTATTTTTCTAATCTGGTGTGGGATTTTTCTTGTGTTCTGTTTTCACAATATTATTGTTTTTGTACTGTATAAATACTTTACACATTGCCTCTAAGTTAAGCCTGAGTGTTTTCGAGCCAAGTTACAAGAGGGTTGGGCACAAGTTAATTTAGTGACCTTTTGTGGTTCACCCTGACACGGTCAAATCAAATCATATACCATTTATAAAACGCCTGGTTACACCAAAGGTGTGTCCCCACACTAGGATCATAGCTTCGTGGGAGAGAGAAGGAGGCACAGTTGCCGAAACTAAACAGGGAGATGCAACCGCAATCACAGCAGCTGTATGTACTAATGAAGGCACATTTTAAAGAGCTTTCCTTAGAACTTATTTTGTGAATTCATATATTCTCACAAGTTATATAAAATGTTTTCGGAGCTTCACAGCAACTCATAAGCTGACTTACTCATACATAGCCATCAATGAAGTGAAGGAAGTGAGATGCATTTGCTTTGCCGTGTAGCATATGAAATTCAGAAATGTTAGTTTGCCACTCATTTAAAAAATGGTTGTGCCATATTGTGCTTAATGCAAGTGCTAATTCACAATAACAACGATAACAATAGGTGCCTATTTGCTGGTTAAATATTTTGGCGTAGGTGACAAGATATTCATATCTTCAGCACTATCTCACTAGTACAGAGGATGTGAATGTCTCGTCCTCCCAGGGAGGCGTGGGGAACCCTCTGGTATTTACTTTAGAGGCTTCCCCCATTTAAGTACTCACTGGGGATGATGCAAATTCATTTCCACTTCAGCCCCATGGTCCCCCAGCACGATTAATGAAGTGAGTCCTTGGTGGGGTAAGCTGATGTCATCGATCCACCAGATGGCACAGCCATATTAAGAAGATATGGGATGCAGCCCACATCTAATGAGATATGTCCCCCAGGCACTATAATTGGTAGGAAAAGCGCTGTTGGAAATGAGAGATTCTCCCCTGTCCAGTGGTACCTCTCCCTGCTTGGGGACTGATACCGTGCAGGGATCCTCCAGCAGGAATCAAACACTAGTTCAACAGGAAATTGTTGTTTTGAAAGGTGGACTCCCCCATCCCTCGGCATAGAGGCCCACATCCCAAGGGGGTATGACAACACGTTTTTCCTCCCAGCATCCCCAAACCTTTCCCCCTAAAGAAAGGGAACATGGCCAACACTATGTTTACATTTTTTGTATTACGTCTGAGGACCTTACACGACTCCCCAGGCACAAAGATTACAAAGTGGAACTCCAGCGGAAAGGAGTGCCCCTTTGGAAGGCTTCCTGCTCAGTGATCTCAGCTCTGCCATGGTCCCAAAGCAGACCTCCACCACTATCACTCTGGGGATATATTATTTTTTAATGCCCTCTGCCCCCAGGCAGAGGGTTCCGGCTCCCCATAGCGGCAAATTTTATTTAATTAATTTCCCTTTCCAGGAGGGGGTGCAATCAGACCCAACCCATCCCAAATCAGCGTCCCCCAAGGAAAGATAAATGGCAGACACCATTTTAGATTTGGATTTTTTAGTTGGTGAAGTTCCATCACATGATGAATCTTCTTCCTTTGATTCTGAAGAAAATGTTCATGCAACTCTGCAAGGGAGATGTGGTACCCCTTCGCAAGCACAACTTGAGCTGCTGAGAGACAGTGGCAGTGTAACACCATCCGGAGTGCAGGTAGTTACCCCCACAGAGCACAACTAGATTGCTTACTTAGCAGGTCCCTGGTAGATTCCATCCTCTAATTCCTCTTTTCACAAGTGATGCTAGATGCAAAGTTAAGATAGCGAAATTGTTACCCATTGACTACTTACAGCGTTTTGTGGATGAGGTGTCCTTGAGGAAATTATGCAGCAAACACAATGTGTACTAGACAGGTTTTGAGGGAGCATGGAGGCACTCTGGCACACCTGTGGACTCCACTTCACCTGGGGGTAGTAAACGTTTGTTGCTTGAACTGTTAGTAGCGATATTGTGCAAACTATCAGTACAGTCTTAGCAGCTTACTCTTTCTGATTCAGGAAATATCAAGCTTCCCATCTGTCAGGAGAGTGGACCATTTTTTGATTAAGCAGCGCAACCAGATTATGGTCATGAAACCATCCTGACCAGTTTTCCTAAATTTGGACAATTGTGGAACATTGCTCTACCAAGTTTCAGGGAATAATATAGCTGTCAACTAGTCTTTTATCATTTAGACTGGCTGCTGTTCAGTCAGTAGATAACATGTAAATCAATACAGCATCAAGCTTTACATACAGTGCAAGAGTTCCACTGGTTATGCATGCAACTATTGGGCCTGATTCACAGAGGTGAATTTACACTTTTATGGAAGTTTACAATTGTTTTGTATTCATAAAGGTACTTTATGAGTAGGATCTATATTAGTGTGGACTCTCCATACATAAAAAGATAGGACAGTCCTATTTTTTATGTGATGACACACCACACTGGTAAATATACTTTATAAATAGCAAACAACCGCTAACTTACAAGAAGGTGTAAGTTTACCTTTGTGAAGCTGGCCCTGAGGTAGAGCTCTTGGAAATCCATCAGTTTGCCCTTCCACATTAGTTAACAATTGCATGATATATAGTTTTTTATTAGCTATTGTAATAGTCTACAATGGAAAGCAGAGAGACTACGTCTATTTTTTGCGCTCCTTAGAGAAAAATTAGAATCTTTCTGCAGGAACGTACACATTCCGAGATACTGACTGTATTGAATTGTTTGTAATATCTGCTTGCAGCAAATATCTAACAGGATTTGAATGGGTTCAATTTTGCACTAGAAGATCTATTTTCAATATCCATGTTTGCATAAGATGCTCTCTCTTTCATATGATGGTTTGGAAAAAAGGGATCCCCTACAATAAACAATGAGACTTGCTAGCTGTAGGGAAAATGTACAAATGAAGTAAAGACAATGACTGGATACAAGTTTACATATTCATAAAGAGCAATTCAGTGACACACCTCGAAGAGGCTATCTAAAGTCCACTCCATTGTGTTGGTTCTTCCAGACAAGATATGCAAACATATAGCCTGAAGTGCTCTTTATGAATATATAAACTTGTATCTAGCCATTGTCTTTACCCCATTCCTCTCTTTCATATGAAACAGCTACGCATCGTTTTAAGCGGTTTGTACAAATAGGGATGGTGTGACCATGTATTATATGGGACAAAGTACACCCTGGCCTACATTATACGACTATTGTTAGTCACCTCGGAGTTCCATATCCTAATAACAGAACACAGCCTTCAGCCTTGTTGCTCTATGTGGCTATGGAACTATCTGGCGACTTGCAATATTCTTATAGTACATGGCAGCAGGGGATACTTTATCCACTTATATATTTTTTCGACTTATTTCTAGCCCAGAGTCTTTTCTGAAATTTTGAGTTACTCTTGTAACATGAATTTACAGAAAAATACGTGATAATGCCTTTTCACACACTTTAGAGTAATTTGGGGCAAAATGCCTATAGCAAGAGCACAGTAGCAGTGCACAAGCAGCTGCTGTTGTTCTAGTTTTGTTGCATTTAGCAATATTTTCTTAGCACAAAATGCATCCGTAGATCTATTTGACACAACATGCGTTTTGCACTAAGAAAATAGCACTAAATGCAATGTAACACTTCTCACATAATTCAGCATAATCTCACTTAATTGTTCTTTCGTTTTGTGTAATTACAGCACAGTAAATCAAATCACGCGAATTATGGCCACACCTAATTACTTCTATTAGTTTTTGATTTCATTTGATTAGTTTATGTGAGAAAACCATGAAAAGCTACACAAATGACCCCTACCTTAATTACAGTTTGTCTGTTGGTAGCAATGTATAGCTTTCCAGGTTCACCCAGGGTTTTCACACTGTTTCCACCAAAATGTGCAAGTAGGTAGAAATCACACAAAATCAGAAAAAACAACTACTATAAAATTGCTTATACTTAACATCTGGGTGACAAGAAAACGTAATTTTAGCCAAGCAAATCGTTTTGTCATGATGACGTGTTTTAAAAAATAAATCATACACTGTCTTTCACAGCACTTTTTTACCATTTCCCACCCAATAAACAACATTTAACTATGTTATCTATTGTATTGGTTTCCTGCAGAGAAATACACAAATCTTTGATATCTTAAAAATCATCAACACGTGAGGAAAAGAGAACCCAGATTGAACGTGGATATTTTATGTGGGAAATTGTTATGAAGGCTTAAGTGCAAACTACTCCAAACATACAAAAAAAGACTTAATATTGGGCAGGGGGAGTTGACGGGTGTGGGGGACCTCTCAGCACTTAAGTGATTAAATGTTACAAATAGGAAGGGTACTTATACATCAACTGAAATTTTGGGAATTATGACTCGGGTGAATTCTATTTTGTAGAGTTTCAAATCTTTTGTTGAAACGACATACTACTTAAACGGGGTCATTATGAAGTGCAACTTTTGCAAAAAAGAATGCATAAATAAACGTCTAAAATAAAAAACAGAAGAGATGCTAACCATGATGTTTACGCCTTCGTTTTCTTGGTAATATGATTGTAAACGATTGTACATATTCATAGAAGTGAACTGGTTAAAGAAAGATACGTTTGTCATTATTATTTATCCTGGCATCTAATTTCCAAACATTTCCAAGAGGAGAAGAGAAACACTTAGACACTGGGGTAGAGTCCTGTGAACAGGAAATTAGAACCAGATGAGCAATCGTGTTCCAGCCACTATTGGAGAAGCATGTGTTACACTAAATGTTAGCATTATGTATTTTAGAATAGCATCATTGCTGTTACTGGCATAAAAAAGGAGGCACCTTGCCCTTCTTACCTCACATGATCTCTTGATATTTTTTTTTGCTGAGATGAACATTTGCTAATACACAATGGGGTATATTCACAAGAACGTGTGATAACTTTCGCAAGAGTAGCGTAACACAACTTTCAACATCGCAGCCCATCGCAGAAAAATAACTGTGTCAACGTGGAATTCACAACAAGGCGGTAGCATGCGATAGTCTGCCGAAACGGCGGACAATGTCTGCGATACAACCACCTCAATGGAGACAAACATACAAAGCACAACACCAAACAACCTGCAATGGGCCAAAGCGCGATGAGGAAACCAGCGATAAGCAGCGCCAGGCCTGCAACACACACCTGGCAGGTGGGAAGAATAACCATAAAAGTAGAAAAAATACCCAAACACAAACTGACAAACACCCAAGCACTATGGAGGCCGGAGCAGGTGCAGAGGACGAGCGCAACGCCACAAGCACCCCGGACGACCAGCCTGGGACCTCAGGGACAGGGAAGGGCAAGGGCAAGAGGAAGACGAAGACGAAGTTCAGTCTGCAGGTGACCAGGTTCATAGTCACGGAGGTGATGGAACACCATCAACAACTGTTCGTCACCTCCAACGTGTCATTGGGCACCAAAAATGGAATATGGCGGGACATCGTGGACAAGGTGAATGCCATCAGGGAGCACAAGAGGACAGTCGATGAGGTCAAGAGGCAATGGAATTACATCAAGCAAGGAGAAACTCTCCGCCAACCAGAAGGCAGCAACGCAGACTGGAGGTGGGCGCCCAGCACCACAGCTCATGCTGGATGACATGGAGGAGCTGGTGTTGACAGCCCTCAGTCTGGAGACTGTGGCCGGACACTGCTCGACAGGACACAACACAACCGCAACAGGGTGAGTGACCACTAGGTACTAGGGGGATGGGTGGAGATGGGCACAATGGCACACATGCACAATCAAGCAGAGCACAGTGTCATGTCTTTCATCATTCATGTATGTATGTGTGGATGAATGTAGGGACAGTGATTACCCTTTCGTTAATGATACTCATCCTTCGGGATGCCAGTCTGAGGGTGCTACATAGCGATTTGTTCATTGGTCCCGTGGACACCACAACATGGACACACACACCAGCCACTTTCTTGACCGGACATGGACTGAACCACGCCCCGTGCCCATGAGTCATTATTGCAAGCCCTGCGCTGTTCCGACATACGGCAGGCCAGACCACTCCATTCACGCTCCCAGTGGGGCTGTCCTGATACCACCCGATTCAAGCCAACACTGCAGGAGCGAAGATATGCCCAGTCCCCTAACTCTGCCCTGGCAGCTACAACCAATATAAACACAGTAAAATATCCACCAGGAACACAAGGAGAGGGTGGGGGTAAAGAGGAGACAACACCAAGGATAAACTCCAGCACACCTTGTTTTTCCTCTGGGACTGCTACTAATAAGAGGAGCCTCCGAACCCAATATCAGGAACTCATGTAGGTTCAACAGTGTTCTCCAGAAGGAATATCCCAAGACAGCAAAAATGGAAAATTATCTCCCAGTAACTCAATTGGGTATCCACAGGAAAATATGCAAGGGGAAAAAAATACACACTAAGTATAAAAAAAATAACCCTCCGTGAAGTATCATACTCAGCAAACTATATCGGTAATGTTCAAGCCCAAAGAAAAACACCCAAATGATTTTCTAATTCCAAACGATGTGAAGAGAGTATAAAAGTCCAGGAAGTGCATCATAAGAACTACACAGGCTCGCAGCCGCGTACCTGAGAGTCCAAGCATCACAGCAACACGCCTGATCCGTTGTCCCAAAGGAAAAGAAAAAGGAAAGGGAAGGAGCAAAAACTAAGGTCTAAAAACACGAAGCGCCTGCAAGCCTGCAGGCAGCTGAGTCCAGATCCGAGATCCAAGGCACAGTCAAAGACGGGGAGAAGCCAGGCAATCCAAGGAACAGGAACAGGAATCCGGGTAGAAGGACCGGGAAGTGAAACCAAGCACCTGAAGTGCAGTGGATAGCCCTTTTTATACCCCTTGACATGCGCAAAAGAACGCACACATGCGCAGCCCTGTTCATGCACACCCCTGGACGGAGGTGAACAATGGAGGTAAGTGACTTAATTCCTAACAATATCTCCCCCCAAAGGCCTCCCTACTGGTCGGGGTTTGGTAGGATGTTTAATACGGAATGATCGCAGCAAACAAGGAGCATGTACATCACCCGCTGGTTCCCTGCTGCGATCCTCAGGGGAGTATTCTTTCCAATCTACAAGATAATACAACCTCCCTCTCCTAAGCTTAGATTCCAAAATAGAATTAACTTCAAATTCCTCCTACCCATCCACAAAATCTGCGGGAGGGGGTAGCAGATCCTGAGTAGTTCTAGTACAGGGTTTCAGGAGGGATGTATGAAAAACAAGATTGATACGGTAATCCCCTGGTAACTCCAATTTCACAGCAACAGGATTCACTACACTAAGAATGCAAAAGGGACCCATGTATCGTGGCTGTAATTTCTGTGAGCCGCCCTAACGCAAATTCTTAGTTGGCAACCACACCTGATCCCCCAACTGCATAGGAAGGAGCAGAAACTCTATGCCGATCAGCCTGCTTCTTCATACTCAGCTTGGAAGCCCTTAACTGTTCATGTGCCTTCTCCCAAATCTGAACCAAAGACCGCCTTAAAGTATCTAATGCAGGCACATGCCCTGTAGGTTGTATTGGAATGGCTTTAGGATGAAACCCCATGGAACAAAAAAAGGAGTCATCCCCAAGGCGGTATGCATATTATTATTATTGGCAAATTACGCCAAAGGGAGGGCCATAACCCAACTACATGTCAAGGTGGTCAACAGGCACCGGAGATTCTGTTCCATAGTTTGATTAGTACGCTCCGTCCTCCCATCTGTCTGAGGATGGAAAGCGGACGACAGGCGCAACTCGATCTTCAAAGACGAGCACAATTCTGTCCAAAAACCAGATATGAATTGTGCCCCTCTGTCAGTCACAATAGCCGTAGGTGAATTATGTAATTTCACTACGTTGTTTACAAATACTACTGCTAACTCCTGTGCTGTGGGCACCTTTGGCAATGGTATGAAGTGTGCAGCTTTAGTAAACAAATCTACTACCACCAAAATGGCCGTATATCCTGATTCAAGAGGAAGGTCAGTAACAAAATCCATACTGACCTTGGTGCTGGAGGAACAGGTAAAGGCTGCAATAATCCAGATGGACGTGTATGCATAGGCTTACTAATGGCGCAAACAGGACAAGAGGCTACAAAAACCTGAACATCATGTTCCACAGTTTCCCACGAAAACCAGTGCAAACAAACCTCCCTGGTCTTATTCATTCCTGGATGGCCAACTAAAGATGAAGAGTGACAGCAAGTAAGAAGCTGTGTCCTCATCTCAGGTGGAACGAACAGTTTACCGTCATGATACAGCAGACCACTCTGGACTGAAAAAAGAGGGTTCGTCAGCCAAGGGGTAAGATCTACATTTCCCATTTGGTCTTTCACTGTAGCCATAAAAGCTTCCACTGAAACACAACCCTCAATCTTCTCCCCTGATATCACTGGTCTTGCCTCTGAGCAGCCCCGCATGCCATCCATCTGATTAACATGTATGCGGGACAACGCATCTGATTTTACCTGTTGAGAGGCAGGCCTATACGTAATGATGAAATCATATTCATTAAAGTATAGTACCCACAGAATTTGTCTTGGTGTCAAAGCTCTGGCAGAACAAAAGAATTCCAAATTCTTATGATCTGTATAGATCTTAATAGGGTGTCTTGCCCCCATAAATGATCTCTCCACTACTCAATTGACAATTTAATGGTCAAGAGTTCCCTCTCTGCCATTGCATAATTGCGTTCCGCTGGTAACAAGGTCTTAGAGAAAAACGCAATAGGATGCATAAAATCTGTTTCCACATCCCTCTGTGAAAGGACACCTCCTACAGCACACAGTGAGGCGTCGGCCTCCACAACAAAGGTAGAGCAGTATAAGGATGGATGAGAACAGGGGTCGATGTAAACCGACAAACCAATAATTCCAAAGCTGCTTGTGCACTAGGAGACCAAACAAATGACACCCTTTTTTTCAACAAAGCAGTTATAGGTTGTACTACATGTGAAAAATGAAAAATGAACCGCCGATAGAAGTTGGCGAATCCAAGAAGGACCTGCATGTCCTTCACACAAGTAGGGAAGGGCCAGGTAACTATAGCCTTTATCTTCTCAGGGTCCATTTTAATGCCAGCTGCTGAAATGACAAACCCCAAAAACTCCACACAGGATGTATTGAATTTACATTTCTCAACTTCACAAATAAGTGGAATTCCTTTAGTTTCCTCAAAACCTGTGAGACATGTATCTCATGATCAACACAAGTTTTAGACAAAAATCAATATATCATCAATATACACGCTCAAGCTCACATCCAAAAACTCACTCAAAACCTAATTAATAAAAAACTGAAACGCATTAGGGGCGTTATAAAAACCAAAAGGCATAACTAAATATTCGAACAAACCAAATTTTGAACGAAAAGCGGTTTTCCATTCGTCCACTTCCCTGACACGAATGAAATGGTTGTGCCCCTCAAATCCAGTTTTGTGAAGACAGTTGCATGCTTCAGTTGGTCTAGCAACACAGGGATCAATGGTAATGGATATTTATTTCTTATTGTAACCTTGTTAAGCGCCCTGTAATCCACACAAGTGCTGAGACTACCCTCCTTCTTCAGTAGAAAAAAGATGGACGAGGACACAGGAGATGAAGAAGGGCGGCTAAAACCAGATGCTAACATCACATCCAAATACTCCCTGAGATACTGCTCGTCAGGTTCAGACAGTGCATAGATACGGCTACAAGGCAATGTAGCACCCGGCACCAGATCTATTTGACAATCAAATGTGCGGTGAGGTGGGAGAACAATAGCCTAGATCTTATCAAACACCTCACCGAACTCCACATATGGTGCTGGAATATCACCAACCTTTCTACAATCCCCCACCGCACAAGTAAATGGCATTACCCAATCTGTTGCAACCCAATAACAACACTGTAAACAGTGGGCAGAATACAATGTGACAGTCCGCCATACCCAGTCTATTTTAGGATTATGCTTCTGCGACCAGGGCAAGCCAATTACAATACCAAAAGAGGGAGCATCTATGAGGTCAAAACATATGGTCTCAGAATGGCCATTATCACATAAGAGATGGGTTATGGAATCAGAGGAAACTCGGTCTCACATTTGGCTCTTACAGGCTCCGGTTACTCCTTATAAACACATGAAACATTTAATTTCTCAGCGAGTTTAATGTTCATAAAATGCACAGTGGCCCCAGAATCTAGTAACACAGATATACTGGATCTGCCACTATTAGATACCACCAAACAGACTGAGATGGTAAAGTGACAAGGGAATCTCTGCACAGAACCAGGTATTACATAGGAATCACCATAGGCCGCTTCACCCATAGAGTGTACCCCTTCTTGTTCACTCAAACATGCTACATCCTTTCTCGCGGGCACAATAGATGGTTTCACTGGACATTCGCGAGCAAAATGTCTACCTCTCTCACAATACAAGCATAAGTTCTGTGCTCGCCGTCTCCCTTTCTCCTCACTTGACAATGGGCCCCTGACTCCACCTATCTCCATAGGTTTAAGTCCACAGGCCCCCTGCTTTAATTTCTCACACTTATAACACAAGAGACCTGAAACCGATTCTTCTCACCACGTCTCTCAGACAATCGATGATTCAGTTTTACCACCAAGTCAATGAAGGCTGAACACCCCTCAGGAGGATCCACCACCTGAGATACAATATCCTTCAAATCCTCACTCTACCCCTGATAAAACAAAAAGGTCCTATTTGCCATAGGCCTATGTGTCTCTGATACTAAATGGTTAAAGGAGGAGACATACGATAATAAATCCTGCTTACCATGTCTCAACTTCAATAACTCAGCATCACTGGCCTGCATAAATGCACGCTTGGCAAACAAACAACGCATTGCTCCTTAAACGCCACATAATTATACAAGACCGGATCATCACTATCCACCAATGGAACAGCCCACATTGCGGCTGTAACTGCCAGGTAAGAGATGATAAATGCCACCTTGGCCGAATCATCTGGAAATGTTGTAGGACGGCACATGAAATGCAAGTGACACTGCTTCATAAATACACTGTATTTGTTACAGTGACCTGAAAATCGCTCCAGGACAGCCAATGGGACAGGAGTGGGAGTGTTAACCGTAACTGCTATATTAGTACCTCCACTCGCCCCCTGCCCTGATGTCTTGTCAAACAGAAACGTGGCGGATTGTACTATGGGTCCCTGACCCTTTAAGGAGGAAAGTCTCCCTACACCCCAAGCCTGCTCCCGCACCTTGATTGTACTTAATTCCTGATGTAACCCATGATTTTCCTGCCTCAGTCCTTGTACCTCAGTCTGAAGGGACGACATGGCTCCCATTAAATCCTGCATAGTAGGTACCCCTTCCTCACCCACTCTATTCCCATCCTCATCCATCTTCACTCGAGGAGTGTCTTAATTGGTGGGCTTGGTTTTCTGTCCTGATACCACCTGATTCCAGCCAACACTGCAGGAGCGAAGATATCCCCAGTCCCCTACCTCTGGCCTGGTACCTACAACCAATATAAATACATTAAAATAGCCACCAGTAAGACAGGGATAGGGTGGGGGTATAGAGGAGACAACACCAAGGATAAAAGCCAGCACACCTTGTTCTTCTTCTGGTACTGCTACTAATAAAAGGAGCCTCTGTACCTAATATCATGAACTCCTGTAGTCCCAACAGTGTTCTCCAGAAGGAATATCCCAAAGCAGCAAAAAGGGTAAATGATCTCCCAGTAACTCAATTGGGAATCCACAAGAAAATATGCAAGGGGAAAAAAAATACACACTAAGTATTAAAAAAAAAAACCTCCGTGAAGTATCACACTCAGCTACCTATATCGGCAATGTTCAAGCCCAAAGAAAAACACCCAAAAGTTTTTTCTCAATCCAAACAATGTGAAGAGAGTATAAAAGTCCAGGAAGTCCAGCATAAGAACTACACAGGCTCGCAGCCGCATACCTGAGAGTCCAAGCACACCTCAACAAGCCTGATCCAGCGCCGTTGTCCCAAATGAAAAGAAAAAGGAAAGGGAAGGAGCAAAAACTAAGTTCTAAAAATCCGTAGCTGAGTCCAGTTCCAAGATCCAAGGGACGGTCAAAGAAGGGGAGAATCCAGGCAATCCAAGGAAAAGGAACAGGAATCCGGGCAGAAGGACCAGGAAGCAAAATCAAGCACCGAAGTGCAGTGGCCAGCCCTTTTTATACCCCCTGAAATGCGCAAAAGAACGCGCACGCACAGCCCTGTTCTTGCACACACCTGGACAGAGGAGGGCAACAGAGGTAAGTGACTTAATTCCTAACAGGGGCCTCATTGCTACCCGTCACAGGCATACTCACTGGTGTTGTGCAGGTCACTGTTCTAGTTGTCAGCATGTCACAGCTACTCACTGAGAGCAGGTTTGCACGCACACCCACCTGGCACAGGTTTCACAGGCCATGTGACCCCGCAAATATAAGGGGGTGATGACATCTCAAACCCCTCTGCCGGTGATGACTGGATGACGGACCCGAGGCCTTGATGACGGCATGAACCTACCACCACATGGAGCTGACTGGGGTTGAACAGGGTTTTTGGCACCTGCTGCATTGCGGCCGGCACAGGTACACCGCCACAGGATGATGACTTAGGGTGCACTGAGTCATTGGCACATTGAGCTGCTGAGCAGGTGTGCAGCCAGCGTTGGTGGCCTGTCCCGGCGGGCCGGGCTGCTCAGGATTAGTGTGCCTTGCTCGACCGCAGTGTAGGCCGCGCCGGCTTACTGCCACATGGCCTCCCTTCTGGGATCACAGAGTTAGGGGGACCCATTGGGCTGCAAAGCTGTGCAGGCTGCGAAGTTGCCAGGTGCCCTGGTATGTCCCATCCCATGGTGTAATCAAGACCCAGCACAAAACGGGAGAACTGGTGGCCTGGGCAGCATGGCGTGAAGGGTGCCATGTCTGCGGGCCCCGGGCTTGCAGCGGCACGTGGTGAGACCTGCAACCTACACGTTGGTGGCGGAAGGTGAGCAGTGAGGCCTGTGTATGCATGGGCGGGCATGCTCCGATGGGCAGTGGGAGGGGCTGGGATGCCTCTGCCTGGGTGCGCATGGGTGGGCAGGCGATGTTATCTTGTGCAAGTGTGTGTACTGTGCCAGTCATGTTTTCAGACTCTGTTTCAGATGAAAACTTTGTCTCAGATGTGTGACCTGGTGTACTGCTATACATACAGGCAAGTGGTTGGAGACACACCGGTGGCAGCAGGTGAGCAGTGTGGCCTGGGTGCGCAGGGTTGTCTCTCTCTCTCTCTCTCTACCCCTCTTCTCTCTCTCTCTCTCCCCCTCTCCTCTCCTCTTCTCTCCCTCTCTCTCCCCCCTCATATTCTCTCACTCTCTCTCCCATCTCATCTTCTCTCTTTCTCCCCTCTCCTCTTTTCTCTCTCTCTCTCTCTCCTCTTTTCTCTCTCTCTCTATTTCTCCCTCTCCTCTTCTCTCTATCTCTCTTTCTCTCTCTCCCCCTCTCTTCTCTCTCTCCCCTCTCCTCTTCTCTCTCTCTCCCCTCTCCTCTTTTCTCTCTCTCTCTCTCTCCTCTTTTCTCTCTCTCTCTCTATCTCCCTCTCCTCTTCTCTCTATCTCTCTTTCTCTCTCTCTCTCTCTCTTTCTCTCTCTCTCTCTCCCCCCTCTCTTCTCTCCCTCTCTCTCCCTCTCTCTCCTTTGCTCTCTCTCTGTCCTTTGATGTGCAAATGGACACACCTTCTCATCATGTTTTTTGTCTTGCAGGCTGTGACCTACGGATTGTGTCGAGGGGAGCTGCATGTGTCTGCATTTGATTTCTGTGTTGATTTCAATAAAGTTTCATTGTTTCATGCATGTTTTGGTGTAGCTGATGTGGCATGTCTTTGGTCAGGGGGGTGACTGGGAGGGGTGGTCCTGGGTGTGGTGTCGGTGGGTGTTGTGGCCCTCTTGGGTGTCTGTGCTGCATTTTCAGATGCTTTATTGCATCTGTTTGTCTTCAGGTGTGGATGTGGACTGTGCTCCCTTTTGTGGTGCAGGATGTTGTCTGACTTTACACCAGGTGTAGATTTCCTGCTGCTAACACGCCTTATAGCATCTTTTGTGTTCTTATTGCCGGTCTGGTTGGTTGTTGTGAATGTTGAGGTGTAGTGTTGTTGTGGTTTTTGTCACAGGAACGCCTACTCTGCATCTTATTAGCGAAAGTTGCGGGGTCCTCTGTGGAAATGTTTTTGCGGCTGCTATCGTAGGAAAATTGGTGGTGCGGGCTGTTAGCACTAGCTTGTGAATGGTGGGGTAAATTTATCACAACTTTGGCTGCGCAAAAGAGCAGTTTATTCGGCGATAGCTCCTTGTGAATATGCCCCTATGAATGTCAGAACCCCTTTCAGAGTGCCACGGGCAAGCAGGAGTTACTGAGCCCAATTGTGGGGGATGAGGCCTTTTACTTGTGATGTCTATGGGCCCTGCCTACTATGGGCTTTGAGCAATTGGGCCAAGTGCACATTCCACTCTTGTTTCTCAGTGATAGAGTGAGTCAGGCCAAGTGCACATTCCACTCTTGTTTCTCAGTGATAGAGTGAGTCAAGCAGTCCAATGCTACTTGGGGAGGAGGTAGGTGTAAAACTCAAAGTATGTTCAGCAACCTCAAAAAATGAATGTCCACACAAATGATCACTTTTATAAAAAGTAGCAATTACATACACAAAGTAAAATACAGTACACACAAAATTACAACACACTCTTCATGAGGTCTGTAATCTAGCACTGTCTGCATGGGCACCAGCCTACTGCTCTTCTAACTTGGAACTAGGGTTGTTCCCCATTTATTTGAGGAAACATTCAAGTTAGGGCCCGCTAGAAAAAAATAATCTTAGAAGCCCCACAATGAATATTCAAAGTCCAAAGAGCCCCAATGTCTTTGACTCTTCAGTCAAAACAGATCCATACCCTTCAAAGGTTTTATGACTTGTGGTATAGTCTTATCCCCTTTACACAAAAAACAAACTTCCCTTTTCCTTTTGTTATAGAGGGAAAATATCGATATCTTCAAACCCAACTGTCTATCCAGCTAAAGCTGGATTAACATAAGTTTTTAGGATCAAACTTTTTCAAGGTCTGATCTTGCCAGGTTGCGAAATTTACATATTAGTTTGTACAAAAATACCCCATAGTTAAAAACAATACTTGAATACGACTAGTCCGTCGTGCCCCTGTTGCTGACCTTCGCGGCGTCAGCAACAGGGGCAAGAGTGGTGACGGAGTTTTCCATTGGAGCAGTTGTGTTCCTTGAACTCCACCCTCCTGACGTCATTTCGAGTTTAATCTGCCAATAAGCTCGTATGTGTATTCCGTGTTGGCGGAATTCCCTCCACATGGTCAAGATCGATTAGATCTACTACTACCTCCTTAGCAACTGACTAAGGTAGGGTTTTTTTTCATGGGACTGGGACAGATAGACGTCCTGAAGAAGACCGATGTGACCTACTGATTGGGGGCACGCCCAGGTCGAAACATGTTGACTCTAGCAGTTTAGGAGGGGTGTTATAGGTTCCTAATTTCCTCCCTTAACACCACCATCCGTTATTCATTTTTAATCCTGACCTTGGAACCTATGATTAAAGGTACATTAGGTATCCATGAGCCAGTTTTAATTTAATTTCACTACTTCGACTGCACATTTTGTTCTATCACTGTACCCAGCCCTGGACTGACACATTCTGTTGTGAACACTGCTTGTCACTTCCAATTTTGTGTTTTGTCTCTGTGTATTATGTTTGCCCTCCCTATGCTCTGCTCTGTTCATGGCTACGCCAGGGCGTCGCAGAAGACCCGATGATGAAGCATGTCACACACATTTGTGTGTGAGTGACAGCAGTTTTTTCAAACATACAACTGTGTCAATGCTTGTATTCTTCGTTGTATGTGGTCTTTCCTCTCCACCCCTTCATGTGTGTATCATGTTCACTTTAGGGGGTTCGGGGTGGTAGATTATTTGTTTGACCCTCTCCCCTCTTTTGTTTGAGAGAGTCCCTCTTGGGGTCACAGCACTCCAAAGGGTGGGAGCCCTATCTTCATCACAGTGCTGCACCGGGTTGACGGTCATTAAGATTCGCAACAAACACTGCCTGGCTTACAGGGATGGCGTTCCATGCACTTAAGGTGGTGTTTCTCTTCGGGAAACACAACACTGAACAGGATGATGGCCCTACCTTCACCACAGGGCTGCACCATGGTCATGGTCATTGTGACTATGCTCCAAAGTGTGCAGTGCTCACATTTTATTGCACACATCTGTGTACAACGATTTTTTGTACATTCTGTAATGTTTATTAATGCACAACCTCCCCCAGATGCCTACTTGTGACAGTATTAATCAGCACCGAAGTGTAGGCCTTGCACACATATCCATTATACCATACACTGCCTACACTCCACAGAGCTCAGACACTGTCACACGCTCACTTGTACTTCAGCATAGCATATTCAGTCAGGGCTTCCTCCATCACTTGTTCAAGCATGAGCTTGTTTGCATACTCATTTGTGGAGAAACACTCTTGCAGCAATGCCCTTGCTTGCTTTTCTGGGCAGCGACCTCAAGCGCAGACCCAGGCACATCCTCAACTGCAACAGAACCCCTCTGCTTGTTCACTTCTGCACAAATTATCATGTACTTTCACTATTATTAGGACTCTCTCCCACTTGGCACAGACCCCTTTCCACAGTTGTTTTTTAACTTGTGCAACCCCTCTCCTTTGAGCTCGACTGAATCTCAATAATTGATGAACACTCCTGGGAAATTCATCCCCATAATGATACTAATCCTCGCTGAAATATATGACTATGAAGAGCATCCATTCAGGGGCCGGATGGACTCATGCCCGTACCAAATCTTCCACAGAGTAGGCGTGCCATTGCCCCCCCCACCTCCGACGCACCATCAACTGCTCCATCGAAAGCGCTGCCTTCCCTGATGGCTGGAAACACCCAAGATCAACCCCTGCTAAAGAAGACATATGCAGACCAGTCAGACCTCAAGAACTTCAGACTGCTCTCCCTCCTCCCCTTCCAAGCCAAGGTTATAGAGAAGGCCATCAATGCCCAACTCTCCGAGTTCATAGAAGTGCACCACGTCCTGGACACCTCTCAATCTGGTTTCTGAAGCAACCAAAGCACAGAGACCGCACTCCTGCCGCCACAGACGACGTCTGCTACCTCCTCAACTGGGGCTAGACAGCAGCCCTCATCCTACTAGACCTCTTGGTCATCTTCAACACTGTTTCCCACATCACCCTAATCACCAGACTCCATGATGCATCCATGACAGGGCTCTGTACTGGATCCCCTGTTTCCTCACCAGCCATATCCAGCAAGTCAGACTACCACTGTTCCTCTCAGAACCCACTGAGATCAGCTGTTGATCCACCAGGGCTCCTCCCTGAACCATACCATTTTCAACATCTACATGGTCCCCCTTGCACTCATCGTTAGAAGACACAGACTCAATATCATCTCCTACGTAGACGACATCAAGATTATCCTCTCCCACACCAATGAACCCTCAACTGCCAGAACCAGCTTCCACAGAGGAATGAAGGCTTTCGTGACATGGATGAAGAACAGCTGCCTCAAGCTCAACTCGGACAAGACTGAAGTCCTTATCCTGGGGCCCTACGCATGAGCCTGGGACAACTCCCAGTGGCTAGCTGTTCTGGGTGCTCCCCCTACCACGAAGGACCACGCATGCTACCTTGGCATCATGTTGGACTCTTCGCTGATGATGGGTCGCCAAATCAATGCAGTTTCCTCATCCTGCTTCCACATGCTCCACCTGCTCTGAAAAGACTTTCAGAGGATTCCCATGGAGTTCAGAAGGATGGTCACTCCATGCACTCATCACCAGCAGACTCGACAATGGCAATGCACTCTATGCCAGCGAACACCCAGAAACAGCTCAATAAACTACAGTATGTCCAAAACACCCTGCCTGACTGGTCCTCTACATCCCCCACTGCAGCCCCATTATGCAACACCTCAGACAACTTCACTGGCTCCCAGCCAACAAAAGAGTCCCTTTCAAGCTCTTCACTCAGGCCTACAAAGCCCTACACAACGAAGGACCAGAGTATCTGAACCTCACATTCAACATACCCACGAGACAACTCCAATCCGCCCAATTTGCCCTCGCCTCTACCCCCAAGATCCACAAGACCAGGACCGGAGCAAAATCGTTTTCCTACCTCATTGTCAAGACATGGAACTCCCTGTCCTCCACCTCAGGCAATCAGCATCACTGACTCAATTCAGGAAGGACCCCGAGTCCTGGCTCTTTGAATGATGCACCACTCAGTCTGACCAGCAGCCCCCCATCCCCAGCACCTTGAGGCCCTCACGGGTGAGTAGCCACACTTTACAAGCCCCTGATTGATTGATTTATTGATTGATTGGAATATAGTCCATTGACCAGACACACTTTGAAATGGTTAAAAAAACACAACCCCACACACTTCACAATGATACAAGTTTCAACAAAGAGACAGCCATTGACATCTTCGTGCACCTCGTCACGGTGTACCTGAACACCATCAACTAATCTTAACCCCTTCGCCACGGGGCTAATTCCCCCGCGGTGCTTGGGGGAAGGGGGAGCACGTGCAGCGCCATGGTGCTTGTGACGAGCTTGGCTCGTCACGCTGCACGGTGGCGCTTTGCTCATGACGCCACACCCGTTTTTCAGAATGCTCAGCACAGCGGGGGAATTAGCACCGCATGTGAGCGCTGCACGTGTCATGACGAGCTCAGCTCGTCGTGAGCACAGCGCAACTGTGCCTCATGACAAGCTGAGCTTGTCAAGAGCACGTGAGTGGTTAAAATGGCATTTGGTTACATGGGACACAGTAACACCTGCAAGAAGGTGTACTATTTAGTAACAAGTTCATAATAAGAGATGCTAACGATGAGAAATGTATTAGAAAGCAGTGAGGCAGCCACAAACCTTCCTGGGATTTGCCCAAAAGCCTTTTGTGTACAACCCTGTGGGAACTAGACTGAGTTTATTGGGCGGCCCACCCATCAAGGTGATCCAAGGCTCCTGTGCATGCCCCTTAGCCTTTCTGCATGAAATGGATATAATGCAGTGCGGGCTCCCGAGCGTGCAGCCTAAAGAGAAGTGAGCCCAGAAAAATATATAGCTAATACATCTCTCCTTTCACTTTCTTGTAAAATAAATGTATGGATCCATTTGCACCCACAGATACCCCATAACCAAAGATGAGTACAGACCTAAATCAATTCCCCTATTAAATAGGTCTTATGTACTCGGAATTCAATATATGGAAACTAACACACATACACACAAATCTCTGTTCAGCTATTTTGTATCTAAAACAGGCTCAAACCTCTCTATACAAAGAAAGAAACATGCATTGGGTGCGCGCACACACACAAACACACTCTCTATGCACAACCACCCCCATTTCACATAGGCACACATATTAACCTTGGTCAAGGTAGTTATAGTTTTCTACAACCAGGTCTCCCACACCATGCTTCCAATTACAAGTCAGAGCGGACGAGGGAAGCTCACCACTTAGAATAAGTAGTCCTCTACCCATGCCTGCCAGCAGCATGCCAAATTATCACTGTGCCAGAATGTGGTGGCCACCAGCTCCGAGCTCCGAACACCCTCCCCAAGGACCCCCTCTGAGCTCATTTCCATCGACACAGTACCCTAGGGCACCCCAGTAACCAGTGGATTCCCCATTGACGAGTGGTTCTTGTATTGTCCAGGTAAGGTGTATCCTTCCCTCTATTAAGTATACCAGAAGTCACGGTTGTTCACTCTTCAACAAAATATTTGAAACGGTGTAATCCTCTTCCTACCTGCATTTACACTTCGAATTTCAAAGTACATCGAAGTATATCTCAAAAGACTTTTTAATTACCACCTAACGGTATGTTTTTTAAATATTATTTTAATTGAAGAAATTGTAATGTAATTGACCTTTTGTAAACAGTAGTGAAGAATAGGTACATACCTTCCCGTACAGAGTTCTGTGACAGTCCATGTTTTTAAACTGGCAGGTTGGCTAGCCCATTGCGTGGTGATGCACAGATAGGGCTGATTAGCAATGGTAGTTGCACACTGACGTGCATAAGTAGCATAATTTCCTAGGACACATTAGTTAGTATTATACACAAAAGATGAAAGTGCGCTTGAAAAGGAATTTACCCGCCGATGAAGTTACACCATTAAGGTGTAATTATGCCTGTAAGTAAATATATTCGTAGAGTAAGGACTTTGAGAGACCTTGGCTCTCATTTATGAAAAGTGACGCATTCCTGCGAGAATACAATGACGTGTCACTTTTTATTGCGCCCTCCTTGCGACACCAGTGATGCGTCATATTTACAGTATGACGCATCATGTCGCAAGGAGTTACCGATACATCAGCATTTCTGACATTTCTGTAGGTGCCAAAATAACGCATTGCTGGAGTGTGTCACAAAGGTGACGCAACCCCAGCAATGGGTCGTTACACATGGGCAAGTCCCATGTTAAATGTGCCTGCATCAGTCTTACACCTGACATGAGGCAGGAGTAAAATATTGACACATTTGCGTCCTAGAAGTGGCAGAGTAAAATCTTATAGATTACACGGTATCACTTCTAAGACCCCTTCTTCCATCAGAACGCCCAGCCTGCACACGTTATACCTGGCACAGGTATAATGTGGCGCAGGGTTTTTTAAAGTGACGCATCTACCTAGATGTAAAAACCTGCCTCAGGGTTGTCTTGGAAAGAAATATTGTGTGTTGTTGGCATATGGCACAATCTTAACCGCCCAGATTTCTACAAGATCCACAAAGGGGGAAAATTAAAGATTGAACAAGAGCAGGCTCAGGCCAGAACCCTGCGGGACACCACATACCAATGGTCTAGGTGATGGAAAATGCAGGTGGAAATATGCTCATTGGGATCTGGTCTCCAGGAAGGATTTGACGCATAAAAGAGCCTTGCCCTGAATGCCATGATCACTAAGTCAGTCAGTCAGTCTAAATGACTTCATTCGGTTTATGTGCAAACCATAAAAGCATACTAAAAAACATACAATGTCAGAAGAATTAAAAAACCATGGATTACATATAAATAGACTTAAAAAAATGTGCAAATATTTACATACATAAAACAGTCGAAAAGGTAGTTTGGGTGAATTACATGAGGACACAACAATTAATTAATATATATACAATGTGAGCAAACTTGTTTTGCTTAAGTTTCTTACAGCCGCTGAGAGAAAGTTGGCAATATTAAAAATGTCCCAAACATTTGACAATAGCTGCAGGTAGAGTAGAGCTGGCTTGACTTGCACAAAGCCCTTGTTTGATAAAATTGGAAGGATAAAACGCTTCCAAATACCAGTAAGGTGCTCGCAGAAGAACATAAAGTGCATAAAGTGCATATTGTCCTGACCGGAAAAATGATCACAAGTGAAAACCCCATGATCATCAACCCTCTTCCATCCTGGCGTGTCACCTAGGACAAAATGAAATTGATCTAATCTAAATCTAGTCAATAAGAATTGATGATTGGGGTTTGTGACAATATCCAGATATGGTTCCAAGGACAGGGTAGTCTTTCGCAGTTGATGAGCCCTTACTGTTGGCTTTTCCAGTTCCCTCTCTTCTCTAGCCATATTGGTTATTCGCAGATATGTTTCTTTGGTCCATTTTACGTCTTCCCTCAACAACCTTTCTGGTGAGTTGTTTATTTCAGGTCTACCCAGCTTCACAGATAGATTATAGACGTATTTATGCCAGGTGATACAACGCCCATGTTCGAGTGCCATACAATCTTTTTCAAAATTTCATGATTTAGCACTAATTCAGGGTTCAGCCAGGTCGCTATCCATTTTAACAGGGGTACCACAGCAATAGAATCTTCTACAAAGCCTATTCCACATTCCTGGTGGACAATGTAACTGGCTGTTGATTGCGGGACAGATAGGATTTTTCTAAGGAGCTTATCTTCGACCATCTGAATGGCCTTCACGTTCCTAATGCCCCACAAGTCAGCCCCGTACATTGCAAGAGATACACATTTAACTCTGTACATCTGAAAAAGGGCCTTCATTGGTCTGGCTCCTAGTTTGCAAGCAACACCTAGGACAGCCGCTGTTGCTCTAGTCAGTACAGTTTTTTTTGCTAAAATTTGGGTGCCCCAAGAACCCTGATCAAATAGGACTCCTAAATATGGGAAGGCTGATACCCTTGTTAGTGTGTTCCCCTCGCAATGAAGAGTTTTAACCCTGGTTGTTTTCTGACCAATCGCCATTACATGAGATTTGGAGAAATTTACACTAAGATCCAATGATCTCATAAAAGCCGCGAATGGAGTTTAAAAGTAATTGAAGTCCTACCGCGGTTCTGGCCAGAAGAGCGGCATCATCCCCGTAAAGGAGTGCCGGGATCATTCCTTTGCCAGCACAGGGAATGTCTTTATATGAGGCACGTAGAGTGGAATCCAAATTGTTAATAAAAAGTGTAAAAAGCAAAGGCGCCAGGATACACCCCTGCCTGACACCATTTACAACAGGAATTCCATCGGTACAGTTACCCATCTGGTCGTACCTCACAGTGGCAGATAGATCCCTATGTAAATCTGCTAGGAGGTGAACAATGTTTTTATCAACTCCTGGGTTGGCACAGCTTGGAGTGGTAGGACTCAAAGCAGACAGAGGTCAGGAGCCAGGTTCTAGGTGGATAAAGCATTTTCTGTTTTTGAGGCTCAGATCAGAAGTCCAGCAAAATAGTCCTTGTAGTCATTACAGTTGTCCTGGGTTGAAGATGCAGGTCCAGTCCTTTTCACTCAGGCAGCATGGCACCCACTTTGAAGTGGGAGAAGGTTGTGGAAGTTTCCACCTCCAAAGGCATTTGGAATTTCTTTCCTTGCCCCAGCTCACCTGGGTTCACAAAATACTAGATTCAAACCCCTTTGTGAGTGTTCTCAGGCAGAATCTTTGTGATGTCCAAGTGCAGTTAGTGACAGCTCCCCCCCTCATCAAGTCGGAGATGGCCCATCCTGGCAAACATATTCCCCCTTTGTCTCACTGTCTCACAGTCTGGGAGCAATACACAAATACCAACTGCCAGCTACACTTTGCCTGGTGACCCAGGATGCAGGCTGCAGATAGCAAATGCTTGAGACAAGAAAATGCCAACTTCCAAAAAGGGTCATTGTCAGAATTGTGACTTGAAATACAACTTTACCATGAAATAGGGTTTTAAATTTTCAATTATATGGACACCAAACTTGACATTCCTACCTGTTCCCAATAGAAACGTATTACATTTAATAAGTGGTAATACTTTAACCCAACATTATTCATGGGAGAAGCAGGCTTTGCCGTAGTGAACATCAAATGTAGGCTTTTTCCACTTCAAGGACATGTAAAAGTAAAAAGTTAATGTCCAACTTTATAAATAATTTTGCCCTGCCCCATAGGTAATTTAGGGCCTACTCTAGGTGTGGCTTATATGAATCAAAAAGAAAGGTTTTGTTCTGGCAAAAGGTTTATTTTGCCAGGCCGAAATGGAGGTTTAAAACTGCACACCCAGGCTGCAATGGCAGGCCTGATACTTCTTTGCAGGGCTACTTAAGTGAGTGACACAATCAGTGCTGCAGGCCCACTGGTAACATTAGACTTACAAGCCCTGGGTAAATGTAGTACCACTTTACTAGCAAGATATAAGTACATTAAGTGTGTCAATTAGGTGTAAGCCAATTTCACCATGTTTAAAGGAGAGAGTTTAAACAGTTTAGCAGTGGCAAAGTGCACAATGTCCTAAAAACCAACACAAAAGGGTTCAGAAAACAGGAGGGTGAAGGCAAAATATTTGGGGAGGACCCTGCCAAGGGCCATGTCCACCAGTAAGCATTCACGTTATAACATAAACTTACACAAAGTATATGTCTTATTAAGTCACAGTCAAAGCAGAATCACTTTTTGTGAAGGGATCTGCTGATCCTTGAAAATGTAATAACATGGTAATGTGATTATGTCATATGGTTATTGTCAGTTTTATTTGAGTATCAGGTTGTTATTGAATTCCAATTGTGCTTCTATTTTTTAGACAGCAATATTTTGTACATTTAATGAGCCAGATGTTTCTTTTCTTTTTCTAGTAGAGCAATGTTGACTACAGTAAAAGCAGGTCATCAAAAAGTTAAGCAAGGGTAATTCGATGAATTTAATGGAATTGCATTGCAATAGCTCTGGTTTTTCTTCTTTTTTCAGTACATAGCAACTAAATACTGAATATGGATCCGAAAAAAAAATGTGAATCAATTCTGTCCAACGTCATAAAATCCTAAAATAATGTAAGAATTTTTTTGATGTGCTTTCCTCATAGGTATCAAAAGACACACAGTTGATGGACGGAATGCAGAACAAATAAAAATATTCACCCCCAAGTCAAGGGATCTGGAGTAAATTCATCAGTCTTTTGATCACCATGCCAACCCAGTTTAGACGTGGTCATATGCAAATCAGTCTTAACCCTGTGCCTCATGTGAACAGTCCAGCCTGAACTGCCAAGCAGGTACTACCAGGATCGGAAACAAGCATCCTAGGAGCGGTTTCGGGGTTTCACCCCATATCAGCCAACATAGCTAAACTGGGGTTGCATGCTGAGCAAAAGAATGATGGCTTTAGCCCAGATCTCTTGTCTGGGGGTGAGTGTTTTAATTTGTCTGCATTTTGTCCGTCAATTGTGCGTCTTCTACTTTCTGGACCTAAGTGTGTCGGGTATCAGGCTCACTGATGAGGGGTGAAACCCTGAAACCGGTCCTAGGATGCTTGTCCAGGGAGGACCCGGCTTGACAGTTCAGATTGGACTGTTCCCATGAGGCACAGTATTAAGACTGATTTGCATATGGCCAGTTCTAAACTGGGGTGGCATTGTGAGCAAATGAATGATGGATTTAACCCAGATCTCTTGACTGGAGGTGAATGTTTTGATTTGTTCTGCATTCCGTCCATCAATTGTGTGTCTTTTGCTTTCTCGCCCTAAGTGCGGCGGGTTTGCCCAGACATAGATCCTGGGCTCACTGTGCCACTGGATTCAAGCTATCCTGGCTGATGAGGGATGAAACTCCGAAACTGGTCCTAAGATGATTTTTTCTCGTCCAGGGAGAACCTGTCTCGGCAGTCCGGGCTGGACTGTTCCCATGATGCACAGGGTCAAGAGTGATTTGCATATGGCCAGTTCAATTGTGTATCTTTTGCTTCCTCATAGGTAAGCATAATGCAAAGGTCAGGCTTA
Organism: Lissotriton vulgaris; assembly: GCF_964263255.1. Lineage (NCBI taxonomy): Eukaryota > Metazoa > Chordata > Amphibia > Caudata > Salamandridae > Lissotriton > Lissotriton vulgaris. Next base: position 1,916,470,434 of record NC_141685.1, read on the forward strand.
TTTCTGTCTAGTCATATTTTTTTGTATTCATTGCTATTGCCAGCTGAATTTTAATACTTCCTTTTTGGTTGAGTTATTTCTGGTAGATAATTGTTGTTAGAAATACAGTATTTAATTGGCAGAGGTATGCACCCTGTCCAAGTAGGGACCACCACAGTGGAAGAGGTGTTGTGCAGCGGCCAAGGTACCTGACTCCAGACCACAGGGTTCACAGTGCAACCCCCGGATCTGGCGGCAGGTTAGCCCAGTACCATGTGACTCTGGGCAATAGCTTGCTTAATTTTCCCAACGGCCTGCAGCACCGGGACAACTCTCCGCAGGTAGCTGCACGCTTTACAAATGCTGGTATTTCATTTCATTTCACTCTAGCCAGGGTAAGTTAGATACACTCTAAGAATAAAAACCCTGGTAGCTTGGTACAGAGAAGTCAGGCTAATCTGAAGAGTCTATACAATGAGTGATCTCTCCTGCTCTCCAATTATCTAAATTAAAGTAGACTTGTAATAAGTTCCACTCATAATAAATCTATAATCACAAGACTGTAACATAAAGTTCCTATATTAAACAGTTTAGCTATGACCAAAAAGTAATTCAGTCAAAAATGGACAGTAATCATTCCTCCAATTCAGTTCCAAACATTCATTATGTCCAAAATGCAAAATTAATGTCCACAGCTTCTATATTCAATTGTAGTATTCTTCTTTATTCTTAATCTGAAGAGTCAATGTGTAAAGTATTTATGCAACACATACACATAGTATCACTATGAAAACATCACAAAAACACTCCACACTGGCTTACAAAAATAGACAATAATGTTATAAATAAATCAAGACCAACATAACAAACATCCAATGAGTAGAAGTTGAGCAGTGAATAAAAAATAAATAAAAGTGTTTCTAGTGTATAGAACCAATTAATTCCTATGGGGGGTATCTGGCCACGCTGGATAATGGGAAAGTCAACAGTCAAGCTGACCGTTATGGAGCGCTTGCTGGATTCAGGAGACACGTAGGCCAGGGAAAAAAGTACCTTGATCCGGATTGCAACAATGAGATGTGGGGTGCAGACAAGTGATGTGTTGATGTTGAGCCAACAGTCAAGGTGAGGCGTCAATTTTCTCCATGCAGTGGAGGTGCTGCGTTGGTTCCTATGAGGAAGATCTAAGATAAGTTGAATCTGAAGCACATGCGCTCGGTTTCTCTATGCACTGGAGGGAATGCGTCAATCTCTGCACATTGCAGCGGCGGCGATGTGTGGTTCCATGAATTGAGCTCTCAAGGTGATGCCTTGGTTCTGGGAGCTTGTGCCTAACCAACTCCCGCAACAGGGTCAACATTCCAGTTCTACTACTCATAGACTGGAAATGTGTTGATTGCTCTGGTGCAGGTATCTGGCTCCACTTCATTGAACCAGGCACAGGAGCAGGTGTAGAGACTTTGATAGCTCTGAGTCTCAAGCAACAGGAAGCAAGCCATCACTTTGGTTGCAGGACAGTGTCTAGCTCTCCCTCAGCAGGGCCAGAGAACAGCAGGCAGCAGGGTAGCACATCAGAAAAGCACATCTTCCAGATAAGCAGTCCAGCAGAGTGTCAGTCCTTGATGCATCACTCTGACAGAGTTCAGTTACAGGTCCAGGAGTGTCTGATTTGGTGGGGTCAGAGACCCAGTAGTTGTTGCCAATTTGTGCCTTTGAAGAAAAAGCGTCTTTGAAGTGCACAGACGTTTTTTTCCAGCTGTGATTCTAGACTAGGTGTAGGGGGTTATCAGCCTATTGTGTGGGGATAGGACACTGCCTATTCAGGTATGTCCTCCCTACATTCCTGCCCATGAAGAGCCATTAGAATGCTGCTGGGTGCTCAGACAATCCTAACTTTCCTGTGCTTGTGACTGTTACCCACCCCAGATATGTATTGGAGACAGGCTGGAAGCACACAGAGCTGTAAGAGCAGAGATATGCCCACATTTTAAAAGTGGGCATAACAACACAACTTAGTATTGATGTTTTGTTGCAGTGGCACAATATTTGTATTTGAAAACATCCGCGGATGAACTCTGCAAGAACAACTTTGAAACACAGCATGTTCACGCCATTGAGGTACACTAGTGTTGATATAAGGATGTGTAGTAAGATTAGTGGTAGAAGAAGCCATTTTAATAAACCCCCCCTTTTTTTTTGTCATAAACAATTTATTCCAGATAAGATTGAGACAGCCCTGAAGAGAGTCTGGTGAATTACAACCAGAACTCGAAACGCGTCGGCACAAGTCTCTAAACAACTAGACATGTTGTGATTTATTTTCATGATGTGATCAAGGAACATTCATTGTACGCAAATAACCCTTCCTTGTTCCCTTGTAAAAAACTTTATTGACCAGGTGATCGATTGAATATCAAGCACAGCCACTCAAAACTTGATCAAACTGTAAATGAAATAATGTGAATATCAAATTGTTATTGACAATATCTTTCACTATTTTTTTATGAGCACTATTTATTAATTTTTTGGGGATTGTTTTTTCTAATTGTTTTGTTAAATAATGATGGAATGATGACATAATGTTGGAATGATGATGTCATTTTCTATGCATCAATACATGAATATTCATAATCGAATGATAAAAGAAAGAAGGTAAAAATTAAAATTACCAAGATAAACAGAATAATCTTTTTTTTTCTTTTTTTTTTTTCCTCATTTGCCGTCTCGCCACCCATAACTTCTAACTTGGTCCACCACTGGGCATTTTTTTTTTATCTCATAAGCTGGTTAGAGTAGTGAGGCGTAGACTCCACCTATTTTGAATCTGGCCATTCTCTTAACGGTCCTTTTTGGCCACCTGACTCATCAAGTGTGTCCTCCTCCTGCTCTGTTTTCCGTCCTAGAATACCATAGAAGATACCAGCGAGATAGGCGCAGGCTTAATCATCGGAAATCATAGTCAATATTATTCAACCAAAACATAAAAGGAAGGGTACCCAAAATCCTCGATTTCTCTTAGAATGATCTAAAGTATCAAGCTTAGCAATATACCTCATGGCTAGAATCCAATCCATTAAATTAGGACTAAGTGGTGAGACCCATAACTTACATATCTCTCTACGAGCTAACAACATAGCATAAAAAGTAAGTCTAACATTATTATTCATGCTTTTGTTTTCTAAATCATATCTTCCTGTTATAATTAATTCGGGGCTTACCTCAATGCGCAGATTCAGAGATTTGGATAGGGAATTACTTACATCCAGCCAAAATTGCCTTATGTTTGGACAAGAGACGCACATATGAAGGTCATCCACATTTGGGGCCTTACATTTCGGACACCCAACAACTCCGCCAGCTTTAAATTTGGAAAGTCTAAGAGGAGACCAATATGCCCTGTGGATAGTAAACAAAAGATTTCGCCTTAGGTTTGCAGGTTTGACAATATTATAAAGCATAGACATTGTTACATGCCATTGGATCTCTGTCGCGATCTTTGGCAAGCTATCCATCCACAGGGTCTCTGGTAGAACAAATGGTCCGTCTTCCATTTCCAATATCGTCCAATACCATATGGCCACTTCCTTCTTACAGGTCCCTATTTCAAGCTTCAACTCAAAGTCATTCTTAGTTCCAATCACATTTTCCGGATCATTAGCCCAGCTTTAAATCTGTAAATACTTGTATCTCGAGAAAACCAAACCCCACAGTTGTTGGCAGAGGCCCCAAGACAAAGGTTTGCCATCCTGAAACAAGTCTTTCCATCTCTGCAAAGCAGGTTCCTTTTTCAGATGTAGTGCTAACGCATCTTTTGTCCATAGTGGAGCACCAGGAGAGTCCCATATTGGGGCCATATAACTAAAGTAAGGCAATTTTAATAGCTTTCTTATTTTATACCATGTCTCAGCCAAATCCCGCAAAATCTTAAGTCTCACCTTTTTAAAAAATTTAGGATCTGCAAACTTATATAGAAAACCAAAATCATCATATCCAAAACTTTTCAACAACACTCCAAATATTTCTCCAATCGTAGATTTAAGTAGGGTACCCAACAACATCCTGCAATTTTTGAAGCAAAAGGCCCATGCATTAATTTGAATATCTGGGGCCGCCAAACCTCCTTTATTAATTCTCCTCCTTAACTTTTTCCACGATATCCGAGAGCCCTTTGATGCCCAAATAAATGATATTATCTCGCCCTGTAATTTAGCCAACCATTCTTTTCTAAATCCAAGTGGGATGGTCTCAAACGGGAATGTAATTTTTGGCACGATCACCATTTTTACAAGGTTAGTCCGGCCATATATCGAGAGGGGGAGATTCATCCATCCTTTTAACGTGGCCACAACTTCTTTTTTTATCCTATCAAAATTAGTTTTAGCTAGTTCTTCAATATTTTGTGTAATCCTAACTCCCAAATATCTCATTTCTGATTTATTATTTACCCCCTCCGTATTTAGATTCCAGGCCATTATTTCAGTCTTATCCTGATTTATCTGGTATCCAGAGACCTTTCCAAATTCTTTCGTTATTTTAACCAGATTCTCCAAAGAATACATCAAATTAGAAGAATAGATAATAATATCGTCTGTATATAGACCAAGTTTTTTTGACCAGTCATTAACCATAAAAGGGGGTATCTCTTCTGAAGCTCTAATTCTGCAGGCCAGTGGCTCTATATATAAGTTGAAAAGCAAGGGTGATAAAGGACACCCTTGTCTAGTACCACGCATTACTTTAATAGGATGAGTGAGAATTCCGTTAACTAAAACACACGATATTGGTGAGCAATACAACGAAAAAAGAGATTGCGTAAAATTCTCTCCTAAGTTAAGATATTGCCAAAGGGTTTTCAAGTACGTAAAGTTAACTCGATCAAAAGCCTTGGCAGCGTCTAAAGCGATCACTGCCAAGGGGTACTCGTATCTAGAGGCCATATCTATCATTCCAATCAAAGTATATGTTAATTCTTTTAAGTATCTCCCCTTGATGAAACATTTTTGGTCTTCATGGATCAGTTTATGGATAACTTTACTAAGTCTATGGGCTAAAACTTTTGAAAAAAATTTGTAGTCACAGTTCAAAAGTGAAATGGGTCTGTAAGCATCTAAACTACTAGGAGATTTTCCTGGTTTGAGTATTAGGGTAATTGTTGCCTCATTCCACGAACTTGGTATTATAACCTCTCCTCTAAAAACTTTATTAAACAGTTGGCATATCGTGGGAGCAATTATATCCACTAAAACTTTATATGCCTCAGCCGGGAGACCGTCCGGACCCGGTGCTTTCTCTTTTTTACTCTCCTTGATCACTTTGACCACTTCATCTTGCGTGATTTCCTTATTCAACCCCCCCCACCCAGTTAGCTGAGAGTGGTTTCAACAGATGTAGTCAGCTTTCCATTTCAGTTTTACTTGGACAAAGCTCTTCTGTATAGACATTTGCAAAGTAATCGTGAAAAGCTTCTGCAATTTTTTTACTTTCTCTTATAACTTCTCCTGAATCAGCCTTTTTGATCTCTTTTATTTGATTACGTACAAGATCTTTCTTTGCTTTCCACGCCAGTAGTTTGCCACATCCTTCTCCATATGAGAAGTGGGCCAACTGACTGGCTTCCCATCTTTCTTTGACTCTTTGTGAGAGTACTGCTGTAAGTTCTATTTTTAGATCTAGAAGTTTATTTTTAGCTGCCTCTTCAGATATGTTACCCCCCTGTATGGTCAGACCGGCTTCCCAAACTCAAATTTCTTTCTCCAAATTACTGAATGTATTATGGTATAGCCTCTGCTTCTTTGCCCCCTGAGCTCCCAGTCTCCCTCTCAAGAATGCCTTACTTGTCTCCCACACTATATCTTCCTTAGCTGATCCTACATTCACAGCCAGGAAGACTCGTAGCTCATCCTTTAAGGATTCTAAATAATCTTCATCAGCTAGGATAGTATGATCCAGCCTCCAGACAGAACTCAATTCATCTGTTGCTAATTCTAGATTTAAGCCCACAGCTGAATGATCTGATAAATGCGCTCCTATGTGTGTCACTTTCGTAACCCGGTCTTTCAGCCTAATATCTACTCAAAAGAAATCTATTTGTGAGCTGTGATTATGTTTTTTATTATAAAAGGTGAATCCTGATTGCTGTACTGCTTTCAATCTCCATATATCACATAAACCTTGCTGTGCTATAATCATCCTTAGCTTGGCCGCCATTTTACCATTTACTATCGCCCTGTTGTTTCTAGTCCTATCTAACTTGCAATCTAAAACTGTGTTAAAGTCTCCGGCCATAATTATTTTTCCTGAAAATTCCATTAATTATATCTCAATTTTATCTAATATTGTTGGATCATCAACATTCGGACCATAATATCCAACTATTACAAAGACTTCCCCTGCCATTCTTAACTTAACAATCACCCATCTTCCTTTTCTGTCTACTGATTTATCTTCAATAACAATATCAGCCCCTTTCCTGATCAAAATTGCCACCCCCTTTGTTACTATATCTTGAGATGTAAAGATGGCATTAGCAATCCATTTTTGAGCACTAAAAATCTCCTTACTTTCTTTCTCAGTTAAATGGGTCTCCTGTAAAATAATCACATGAGCAAGGGAGTCTTCTAAATATTTCAATATCGATAGTCTCCTTATTTTAACCCGAAGACCATTAACATTCCATGTAAGGAACCTTAGCTCCTTAATCTTAGCCCCACTCATAATAGCTCGCCCATATCTCCCATTTTCTCATTTGACGGCGAGAAAGCTCCTGAGGAATATTTTTCTTATTTTCTCCCCTTTCCCTCCCCCTCCCCTCCATACCCCTACCTCTACTCCTAGCCCTACCCCCACTCCGAATCCTACCTACACTATCAACCGCCCCTCTTCCCTCCCTGGAAAACCCAACCAAAACTCCCAAGGCCTAGGCCAGTGGATGTCATAGTAGCGGTGCCTCTATTTTTCTATATAGTTTATTTATTTCTTTTTTAAAGGTATAATCAGCGATCGGATCATTTAGTATTAAACTTCTTGAGGATGATCCAGAAAGGCATCCACCTCTTCCACTGTACAAAACGTATGCATTTTATTTTGCCACATTACTTTAAAAAAAGCAGGGAATTTCAGCTGAGCCATTGCCCCTATTGCTCTAAAGGGTGCCAATCGCTTTCCTAATTCCCACTGTCTACTAGCTGTAGCAGGTGAAAAATCTGACCTAATATCAACTGCAATTCCGTCCACCAATATATTCTTTTTCTTGAGGGCCGCTGTCAGAATCTTCTCTTTTAGAGTATATGTTAAGAAGTTAATCAAAATTTTCCTTGGTTTAGTACGATTTAGGTTAAACCGGAAGGGGTCTCGATGCACTCTCTGAATGTCGCGTAGCAACATTTCTTCTGTCTCCACTATCTGTAATTCCTTTTTCAGCAATTAAACTACATAGATTTTTATATTTGACCCCTCCTTCCCTTCAGGTACTTTTAGGATCTTCAAATTATTTCGTCTTTGCATATTCTCTAACCTCTCAACTCTCTCATCAGATTCTCTATCCCTGAGTTTTATACTCTCAATTTCCTTGCGATTATCCAAAATTCTTCCCTGCATAACTTTCATCTCTGTCTCAATAACTTCCGTACGAGTACTTAATTTGTCAATTTTATCCTCTAGTAGAGTACATGTAGCACTTATACGTTCCTGGTTTCTTCTGGAGGCTTCAAAACCCATATGAATATCTTTTTCCAATTTCCTTAGCAGCGCCAAAACTGACGTATCTGATGTATCAGAGTTGTCTTGCTGAACAGAAATCTGCCCCTTTTCAGATCCTTCCAGGGGTATCAACGCTCTTTCAATACTTGAACAGTCTGTTATCATTGAGGGTGTAACATCACCCATATCTTTTGCTAGCCCCAACCTTTCTTCTGAGACTTCTTCTCCTGTTACATTTGCTACTCTTTCAGGGGTTAGTGATACAATCAACTGTTGATATCCCTCCTCATTAATCATTTCTGTGGACATTATAATATTTTCTCCCTTCTCTGCTTCCATCTCAGTTGCAAGTACCTGAAAAGGGTTTGGAGTTGAAAGTGTCGACCAATCCTGTTGTTCTATGGATTCAGGCAGAGGCTGCACTAACTCACCACCCTTAGTTGAAACACAAATAGGGTCTTGAACTAGAGGTTTGGGATGTGGTTTCAAGACCAGTACCTTAGGAACTGATTTAAAATATGTATATATCGATGGGGTTGTTGCTTAAAGAGCACTCTCCTGATTTACTGATCTTGGCCTGTTTTTCAAAACACTTTTTAACGTTTTTTTGTAGTTGTAGTATTTTGGGATTCCCCAGAGCAAATTCTTTTTTGTCAGGTTTGTCAGAATTGTCAGATTTGTTACTCCTTAGTAAATACTTAGGGCGCCCCAACAACTGTTCCTTCGTATCCTCCCCTCTCCTTACTTGCTTCAGAGCTGCATCTGCTGCCTGTGTAAACCCTGATGAGCCTTCAGCACCTTTCAACACCGAAGGAACAGGGGGTGACTTTGTCAAGTTTTCTTCTCCTCTCTCTCTACCTCCGCTGGTTAGTGTTCCAATCCTGGCTAGTGTTCGGCGTCCTCTGCCGATTCCCTGAGCTGCTCTTCCCCAGCTCCCCGTCAGCGGACCCACAGAAGGACGAGACTCCACCTCCTCGCACTCTGCACTACCCTGGGCTGGGGTTTCCGCCATGCGTTGCGAAACGCCGACAATCGGCCGACAAACGGCCTCCAAAATTGCCCGATAGCTCGTCGTAGAACCTCTGTGGGTGAAGCTCGCTCCTCGGGTAGGTGAACTCTTCCCTGGAACCGCGTGATATGATCCGCCGCTGACGATTACCTCAACACGGCACCGCTACCTCCGGCCGCCATGTTTTCCCTCCCTGACTGCATATAAACAGAATAATCTTGTTTACCTTTGTGCAGTAATTAATTGCATGTTTTGATTAAATTGAGGTACAGGCTAATTTCATAGTTATAATAGTTAGATGGCCCTTCCTACGCCTCGTCCCTTGGGGCCTAACTCCCCTTAATTCTACACTTTTCAAAAATTGGTATTTCTTAAATAGTAATGTCAAATCCAAATTTACCAGTAAAGAGTGTTTGTCATTACCATTTTAAGCATATAACACACGAGACATCCTCTCTTTTCTTATCAGGAGTTACAGCTTAAAAGTGTACTAAGGAATTCCCAATGTTAACCGACTAGAGGAGTAGGCCTCACGGTAGTGAAAAACTAATTTAGGTGTTTTTCACTACCAGGACATGCAAAACTTAAAAGTACAAATCCTAACTTATATTTATACAACACCTTGCCTTATGAGCTGCCTAGGGGTGACTTATGTTTAATAAAAGAGGAGTTTCAGATTTGACAAAGAGTTTTAAATGCTGGCTAAGTAGCAGTAAAACTGAACATACAGGCTCTGCAGTGGCAGGCCTGAGATATGTTCAAAGAGCTACGCGTGTTGGTGGCACAATTAGTGCTGCAGGTCCACTAGTATCATTTAATTAACATGCCCTGCGTGTATGGCATACCACTTTACAAGAGATTTACAAGTAAATTAAATATACCCATTGTGTATACAGCAATGTTACCATGTTTAGGGAAGATGCACATGCACTTTTGTGCTGGACAGCAGTGGTAAAGTGTTTAGCGTCCTAAAGCTAATAAAACAAAATCAGCACAAAAAGGAGCAGGAAGGCAAAATGTTTGGGGTGACCCTTCAGAGAGGGTTATCTTCCAACAGTTAAATAGACCTATCATGATACCATCTAGGTGTCTGTCTACATACTGATACCATATACAAATGTCTTAAGTTAAATTGCCCAATACTTTAATTTGAGTTGTCCACTGTTTCATTGACACTGGCCACATGTTTTTTCATCCCTGAAAGAAAATCATGCCTTTCATTCCTAAAGTTCAGTGAGCTGGTGGGGATGCTTGTTCAGGTTTGGTTAAATTATGGAAAATGTGGTATATATCAGCCTACCTGCAAACAACTACAAAAGCTACAAGTCATTCAGCTCATGTTAGTTTACTTAGTGATGGGCTTTCAAAAATATGAATACATCACAGAAGTCTAAAAACACTCTAATGGTTCCCAATTAAAAACATTATCCAACATACGGTACTCAGCCTTAATCCTAGGGCTGCGCATTGAAGAGGTTCCAAATTCTTTTTTTTTTTTTGATTTTTTTTAAAATAATATTTTTATTGATTTTACATAGACACGGTGAACACAGAAGTATGAGCATATAAAGTATTGACAGGGCACTGCACCGGTGAGTTACATTTCTGATTATACAGGGTTGCTCTATAATATACTTGGTGTTTGGTACAAGTCCATTGTCCTGGTTAACATTGTAGACATACTCCTGGTATGGCTTTGGTGGCGCTAGGTCTGTTCCTACACATATAACATAAAACATGTAACATAAAGGTGTTGGCCGTTTGTTGGTGATCGGAATGCGACAATCTGCTTTGCACCTTTCCTGCTTTACCCATTATCTAGGGCGGTTTGAAAGGGTCTAGTGCCTTGTCTAGGGATGCCCACATCTGTCTGGTTGGTTTCCTCCATGGAGTATTTCTCAGAGCCGTATGTCTGCCCCTCTCAGGAATGTTACCCAGTTTATCCACCCCTTAAACGTCGCTTTGGCGGTGTTCTTCCATTTGGACAGTATAATCTTTATGACGCTAGTTAGGAGAAAGTCTAGGAGGTTCCTGTCTTGCTGTGCGGTGATCTCGGTGTTAAGAAGGGCTGTTGTCAGGGTATGGAACTCTCTCTTAAGGTTGCTACCTAGTGTTTGGTTGATAAAAGCGAAGACTCTATCCCAGAATTTTTTGACCTTGCTGCACTTGAATATAAGATGGGCTCGGTCCCCTGTTTCCTTGTTGCAATTCCAACATTGGCTGTTTTCTCTGAGGTTCAGTTTAGCCAGCTTTGTTGGGGTCCAGTGTGCTTGGTGCAACAGCCAGAATTTGCTTTGTGCGAGTACTGGTGAAATTATATTATGCGAGGGGGAGGTCCACAAGTCTGTTAGTTCTTGTTCTGTGAGGGTTCTGCCTATCTGGTTTTCCCAGTACTTTGTGTTTTTGTCGTTGAGTTTTGATGTAGTAGGTCGAAGGATTTTGTATATGTGAGATATGTGGTGCCCCATTTTGTTTAGGTTTTCTGTGAATTTGAAGAGTGAGGAGGTTAGGCTGTTGAGATTTGCCTTTGTGATCGCTGTCTTAATGGTCAGAAAGTTGTATAGCTCCACCTCCGAGAGTTCAAACATACTCTTTAAGGTATTGAAAGTGAGGGGGCTGCCAGCTTCTTCTAGGTGTGCTGGGTGTGAAATGCCTATTGCCTTCCAAGATTTTATATCCAGGGTTTTCCCTTTGTATCTTATTTTTGTGTTATTCCAGAGTGCTATCCATTTCGAGTTCTTAACGCTTACTTCTAATTTCTGATCTAGCTTGAGGAGGGCTGATCTGGTTGCCTTGAATGCCCGGTTACTCCTAAATGCTGTTTTGTTGACAGTGAGGATGGTTAGAGGGTCTGAGTTGTCAAGGATAGCTTTTTCTAGCTCTGTGTATATTTCTGTTTTTGGGAAGCCCAGTGCAACCCTTGTCTGGCTATGCAGGTCCTCTGGAATGTCTTTAGATCCGCTAGGTTCAGCCTCCTAGTTCTTTCAGTCTGAGTTTTGGTAGTTCGATTCTATTTTCTTATACCTCTCCAGATTAATTTCTTTATTGCTTGATCTATTTTCTTGTGGAAGTCATCAGTCATTGTTAGGGGGAGCATACTAGCCAGATAGTTAGCTATCATCTTGACTGTTTCTGTCCTTCCCCACCAGGTTATAAATTTGGGTGACCAGTTTTCCAGTATGTCTCTTATTTTTGTCAGTGTCCTTTTTTCATTCAGGTCTAGGGTGGTCTTTAGGTCTCTACCAAAGTTGATGCTTAGATATTTAATAGATTGTGGTTGCCATACCAGCCCTGAATGCCCTAGTACATCGCTGGTCGTGTATATGTTCATGGGCATGCATTGTGATTTGTCCCGGTTTAGTTTGTACCCTGAGTGGTAGGCGTAAGTGTTGATGGTGGTCATGAGTGCGGGTATGGATGATGTGGGATCTTCTGTCATTATCAGAAGGTCATCTGTGTATGCCGCTAGTTTGGCTGTCGTTTTGTTGATTGAAATGCCTGTTATGCTGTTGTTGTTGTTAATGTCTGTGATCAAGGGTTCTAGAACCAGTAGGAACAGCAATGGGGATAGGGGGCACCCTTGCCTGGTACCTCTTTGTATGTCAAAGGGGGCTGAGTTTGTGCCGTTAATTGTGATCTGTGCTTTCGGGATTATGTACATGGCCATGACTCTCCTAGCAAACGTATCACCTAGGTTGTATGCTTGTAGGAATTCCTCTAGGAAGTGCCACAACACTCTGTCGAATGCTTTCTCTGCATCAAGCGCGATTGTGACTGCTGGTTTTTGTGTCTGCGTGCAATGTTCTATGACTTGGCAGAGTAGTCTGGTATTGTCGCTGGACATCCTACCCTTCATGTACCCTACTTGTGTGTTGCCTATCAGCTGTGGTAGCAGGTTACTTAGCCTCGTGGCTAGTATTTTGGCGTACAGTTTGCAGTCCAGGTTAATGAGTGAAATTGGGCGGTAGTTCTTCGGCCATTGTGGGTCTTTGTTCTCCTTTGGGATGACTATGATGTTTGCCTGTGCCATTGTGGCAGTGACCTCTCCCGTGTTCCCACAAAAATGTAATGCTTTTGTTAGGGTGAGAATCAGTTGTTCTTGGAACGATTTACAGAACGTTGCTGTGTAGCCATCGGGCCCGGGGCCTTGTTATCTTTAAGTGCTTTGATGGCTGTCCTGATCTCTACCGGTTCGAAATCTTGGCCTAAGGCTACTGCTTCTTCTTCTGTGATTTTTAGTAATTTTAGGTGTTCTAGGTAGGCTTTTGTTCGTTCAGTGTCTAGCCCCTCATCTTTCTTGTATAGCTCGACATAGAATCTCTGAAGGTTTTAACAATAACCTCGTGCCGAGTGTGCGATTTGTTTAAGTTATCCGTGATCGATGTGGTGTTGTGTAGTCTGTGTTTGCGTTTGAGGTAGGCCGCTAATGATTTGCCGGCTTTGTTTGCTTCGCATAGGTTAATCTCCTTGTATTTCCTTATCCAGAGGCCCGCTCATTCGCTGAGTATTCTGTTGAATTCATATTTCTTCTTAGTAAGTTCCGTCAGAGCGTTGTGATTGGTGGTGTGCCTCTTGTGTTGTGTTTCCAGTAGTTTTATGTCTGCTTCTAGTTGTGTTAGCTGTGCTCTAATCTCTTTGTCCCGTCTCGCCTTTATTTCTATTAGTGTTCCTCTTATGGTTGCCTTGAGGGCTGCCTATAGCATGCCAGGGTCTGTATCTGGTGTCTTGTTTTCTGTGATGTAGTCTGTGATAGCTTTCTGAATTATAACTCTGTCTTCTTGTTTTGATATGGTTATGGGGTTAAGACGCCATCTTCGTGTAAGGTGTTCGTTGTGCTTGCCTGCTAGGTGTAGGCTGATGCAGGCGTGGTCAGATATCGTTCTGGCAGCGATGTCTGTGTGTTCCGTTAGGTGGGTGTGGGATGCGGATATGAGAATGTAGTCGATTCTGCTGTAAAAGTTGTGTGGGTGCGAGTAGAGAGGGTAGTCTCTAGTGTCGGGATGTTGTAGGCGCCACGGATCTGGCAGGTCTAGTTTACTGCAAAGGTTCATTAGCGTTTTGTGCGAGGACGGCGCACGTGTCCTGTTTTTGGCTTGCCTGTCCAGTGTTTGGTCCATAGCCATATTGAAATCTGCCGCTACTACCATCATGTCGTGAGGCGTACTGTTTTCCAGGTCATTAGTTACCTTCTCCCAGAACTGCGTGTCGTCCGTGTTGGGTGCATAAATATTTGCCACTAGAATTTTCTCCTCTCCCCTTTTCATATGTGTAATCAGTAGCCTGCCCTCCTCATCCTGCTGTGATGTTTCTATGGAAATTTTAGATTTGCTGCTAACCAGAGTAATGACGCCTATTTTTTTTTCCATCTGCCGGGGAGCAGGCAACCTGGCTTATCCACCTAGCCCTTATTTTGTCAGCGTCTTCTAGGCCTAGTTTTGTCTCTTGTAATAGTATAATGTGTCCCTCTGTTTTGGCTAGATAATCTAGTATTTTTTTCTTTTTGACGGGATGATTGAGTCCCTTTACATTGAGTGAGATGACCCTAAGGTCGGTTTGGAGTGGTGTGCTACTTGGCGTGGTCATCGTAGTGGTTATGATGGCGAGTACATTTTATGGCCCCAGAAGCTCGAAGTGTGGTAGTGCTGTGCTGGCCGCTAGCGCCGCAGGCTCAGCCTGATTGTGCAGATGCTACTGTCGATCTGTTTATGTTGCTGGCATTACTTCGGACAAGACATACATGACAATCATAACATACAAGACTTACCATACATTCTACTCTACCCCCCCTTGAACCACCCGCTCCCACCCCTCCCTCCCAACCGTTCGCCCAATGATCTTTCGTACTGTGGACGGTCGACAGCAAGACCCTCCCACTCCCGCCCTCCCCCCGGAATTGAGCCACATGTAAAATAGTCTGTAAAAGGATATTGAGGTTGAAAGTTGTGTCAAAATGTTCATCCGCTATCTACGGACATCTCAGTTCAGGTTCTCATGGTCTTCCTCTCCTTGCACGTGCTTCATTGAGGTAGGATGTTGTGGTGGTAGAGTTACTAGCTTAGTGCCGATATGAATGTTTGCAGGTTAGCTGCACTAATGTTCCTCGTAGTAGTTGATCGGTATGTAGACGTGTCGTTTGCTTAGCCACTGTCAGTTCCTGATGTGGGTGATGCGCTTCTTTTCCCAGACTGTGTCGAGTTCTCCATCTCCTCTATGGGTGGTCCTCTTAGATAGCGTGAGAGTTCTTCTGGGTCATTGAAGGTCAAGGTGATGCCTTTGTTGGTGATACTGAACCTTGTTGGTCCTGTGAATGAGAAGGAAATGTTTTCCTTCCTTAGTTTGTCGCGTAGGGCTAGAAATCTTTTCCTTATTTCCACCGTCGGTTTTGAGAAGTCTTGAGATAGAAACATTTTGTGACTGTTCCAAACTAGGTTGGGGTTTTTCCTCGCTACTCCAAATATGGCGTCCGACTGGTGTGACCTAAGTGGTCTGCATATTATTGGTCTAGGGTTTATTCTGCTCCCTTGTTGTCTGTTTGCCGGTATCCTGTACGCTTTATCTAGTTCGAAGGGCCCCTCAAATTTCAGATTAGTTAGCTTTGGGATGAGGTTCTGTAGTAGTGCCACACACGAACCGGCGGCGTCTTCCTCTCCTTCCGGTATTCCTAGGATTCTGATGTTCCCTTTTCTGTTTCTGTCTTCAAGCTCAGCTGCTTGTCTCCGTAGTTCTTTGGTTGCTTTGGCTAGGTTGCCTATGGCTTTCCCCGTTAGTTGTGACCTGTCTTCTATGTCGCTGACTCGTTGTTCCACCGCTTCAACTTTGTTGTTCGTGGCATGTATGTCTGTTCTGATGGCTGCGAGCTCGAGCTCAATTATGTCTGTTGTTTTCTTCGTAGATCTGGCAAGTTCATGTACCTCCGCATGTTTCTTGAGTATGCTTTCCAATGTGCTAGAAATGTCTGTTCTACTCTTGACTGGAGATTCCGTATTGCTCTCTGGTTTGTTTTTCTTTTGTACTTGTGACATTTTGTTCTGGGCTTTGTGGTTTATTATCGTCCCTTTATGATGAGCTATGTTTTTGGTATGTTTCGTCTCTGTTCGTTCCGTTAATCAGGTCCTATTAGTTTGGTGCTGTTCTGTCTGCTGCTTTATATTGTGCATTGTTCTCTCTTATAGGCTGTAGGTTATATCCTTGCACTGTTTGCCTCTGTTATCGCTGCTTCTTCCACTCTTTAGCTTGTTCTTATCGTTTGTCGCTCAAGACGGCGCCCAGAATTCCAGTCGCGGTGGGTTACGGTTTTGTTTTTATTCAGCTTCCAGGATTTGTGTTTTGCGCTCTTTTGCTCGGTAATTACCACTTTCGTCTGTTTTTGTTCTGGTGCACCTGCTTCCTTCCGGTTGTTTGCCTCCGCTTGGGCGCACCTGGGTTAGTTTTCTTCTCGTTACCCCCGTGGCCGCTTACTGTGTGGGCACAGTTACCCTCCAACCCTAATTGTTATTCTCTCCGTTTGACTAGATCATGTCGTTTGGTGTACAAAATGGCGCTCCGAATGGTTTCGGTTTAGTTTGAGGTTGCTTCCAGGGATTGTACGCTGTTCCCATCCGCTAGGGCGCTTCCGCTTTTTTGCTTCTGCTCCTATTGATTGGGAGCTCCCTTGAGCCAACCTACTCAGTAGCACTTTCGTTGCATCAGCGTGCCATTTTCTTCGTTCCGATTATCTGCTTCCGGCTGGTCGCGCCTGGGTTTGTGCCCTCAAAATGGCTGCCCTCAGTGTGAGTTTCGCTTTCGCAAGCACTTAATTACGTTTATCGTTGTTTATTGTTCAGCTGCGTCCTTGAATGAGTGACTGACCTTCGGTGCACTGTGCCTCCAGCAGTATCGTTAGTGCGCTTGACGATCGGTAGCGCTATTGCTGCATCTGCTCGCTGTTTGCTTCCTCCCGCTTAACTGTCTCTGCCTGGATGCTCTTGGGTTTGTTTTCTCTCGCCCTAAGAATGGCTCGCGTGAGCGCGTATGATCGGTAGCGCTGTTGTTGCATCCCTCGCTACCAGCTTGTTCCGATTATCTGCCTCAGTCTGGTCGCTTCTGTATTTGTTTTCTCTCGCCCCCAAAATGGCAGCGCCCAATGCTAGTTTCACTTTCCCATGCGCTTGAGTACGGTTAGCTTGTTATTGCTCAAGTACTGGCATTATTCCGTATATTCAGCGGGGGGGGGAGCATGTCCGAGGCGCATTACTGAGCGACTGACCTTCGGTGCGTTGTTCCTCCAGCAGTTCTAGTTTTCCTCGCATTTTCCTTGTTTGGTGTTGAAGAGCATCGCCATTTTGAGCCCCGTTGTTGGCCATTCTCCTCAGCTTATGCTGAAAGACTCCGTTACCTTTTATGCTTTTATGCTCAGTCTGATCCGTTTCGATGCCTACACCATTCCCATCAGTGTTGCTTCCTTATTTTTTGATTTTGTTCTGCTCGTTCGCGCCGTTAGTTTGGTTCTTTCCCGGGGAGGTCGAATGGAGCTCCGGATTCAGGCTCCTCTCTCCCTTGCCATCCAAGCCACGCCCCAGGTTCCAAATTCTTATGAGCTTTAAGAACCATAAATGATTCTGATATTTAGGTAATCTCTTTTCTGCTAACTGGACGCTTTATAGGGTATATATCCCATGGCTAATTTCAGGGATGTTCTCTTTTTAGTCAGCAAGCAAGTGGATCTCCGATGTCCTCTCACAGTCATCCACAGCAAAGCAGGAATAGCAATAGAAAGTTGGCTGACAAATCATTACAGCAATAGTGTTCTTTTTAACCTCTAACTAACAATGGCCACACTCTGTTGCTCACTCTGTGTTGATTTTAGCATACCCTGAAAACTCCCACTTACAGTCCTATCTATATGAACGTTGTGCTTGCGAAGAATTCGTAATTTATAGTGTGAACAAGACCCATACGGTGGCAGAGTACCTGAAATAAGCTATATGTGATGTTACCAAAGAGATGAAGAGCTACATTTCATGACAGGTGCTTGTCTCAGGACCTCACTTTGAGCTTTACAAAGTGTGGCATCCATTAACAAGTGGTGGATGTCTCACCGTCCATATTTAGAATGCAATTTGCATTAGTCCAATCTCAATGATGTGGAGAGGACCTCCACCTCTTTTTGCAGGGTTCCTGCATACAGCCACTACTAAATAAGGCTATAACTTTACACAACACAGAAAATCTAACCGCACGAGAAACAAATACAGGCACATTTGTTCAAAATTGGGAAAGTAAGAAGATAGAGCAATTGGAAGGCAAGCTAAGAAAATATTTGGTTTCAGCAGGGTTTAACTTGAGGTCTTGCTGCATCATTCAACTCATGGGAGGATACTTTAAATTAGTGATGTGTGTCATCAGCCTATAACTGGTAAAAGAGGTTTTCAGCTATTTCAGTAGAGAGCCAAGGGGTTCCAGGTATAGGTTGAAAACTGTGTGTGAGAGCCATGCATCTACAGTCACATGTCTTGATTGACAGAGTCTGATGACAATGCACCACAGTGCCCAGAACGTAGCTCCAAATATGTGTGATTCAGCTTGGCTAGCAGAACTAAGCCATGGAGGGAAGAGGGACAGAAAAGAGACAGCTGGAATGAAGTGATCCATTCAATCCCACCTCTCTTGTACTTCTGTGGATTAACAATCATGTTTTATAAGATCAATGCCAAATGCATACTATCGGTATAAAAAACCAACAAAGTTTTATAATGTTGCATAAACTTTGAAATTATCTTAGAAATAAAGGTAGTGGTGATTAGGTTTACCAACCTCGCAAATGGGGTGGGCAGGAATAATAAACCACAATTGAAGGAAGCAATACCATCAAAGATGGAATGCCAGGTTGTTGATGACAGTAAACTTGAAATTGACTATTCCCAACCTACCAAGAAATGTGATCCAATATATAGAAATAAAATGAACACCTCTGTTCATGATTATATCCAAAGATATGCCATTTAGCCACACTATTTCTCTCAAAAATATTGTACTTGTTTGAAAGACAGTTGGTAGTTTGTGCAAAAGAATGGAGTGAGCACACTTTGTAAAATAATCCACCACAGCTAGCATTAATGAAATTTTTTTAAGGGGGAAAGCCTGTGATAAAATCCATAGAAATCTTTTTCCAAAGTCATTTAGGATTGCTATGAGCACTGAAGATAAGGGTGCACGCATCATTGGTTAACATATTTGCTCATATTTAATCTTACAGTGGCCAACAAAAATGTCTGGTAACCAAATCATAGAGCTTCCTTTATTCAGAATGTCCTGCAAATGGAGCACCATAGTACCACCATTGTGAGTATTCAAGTAATTTAGAGGGAGAAATGAAGTTTGTTTTTTATAACAATAGTCTTTCTGCTATACTGCAATCTGTGAAATTTTCCCGAACCCAAAATTGTCAATCAGAGGAGGTAAGTTCTGCTTTTAGTTGTGTCAAACTTCTTCTAAAGTGGACATAGTGATCTTTCGTAAAGCCAAGTTAGAAGGATCATTCATCAGGGTCCAAGTAGTGTGAAAGAGCATCAACCTTTCCATGCCTTTTCCCTGGACCGTATATAATTTGATATTGGAATATTCCCTTATCATGGCCGGAGTTAGTACATTTCATGAACTTCAAGAACCATAAGTTAATATGATCTACAGGTATGGTTATTGGATGTAAAGCCCCTTCTAGGTGAGACCAGTGCGCAAAAGCTTCTTTGATTGTCAGTAATTCAGCAGATCATGCGTAATAAAGTACAGAACAGAGTGCATGGCACCTCCCTAATTGGAATACAGTGATGACAATGGGGAACATCAAGCACAGGTAGACCAGGGCATGATTTAAGTCACTGTGCTACTGCAAAAAACAAGTCCTGGAATAATATGTTGAGTGGGCAATTAGCCCATCTGAAGGAATAATAGCACTCCTTGTTAGGATGAACCTTCAAAGTCACTAAATTAACCTGAGCTCAACCCCTTTGTAGCTATGTTATACTCTAATAAGACAGTAATAAAGTCAAAATACCAAGCAATAAAAATGACAAGGAAAATTAGAAAAATAGAGTAGGATATAATAAATAAAACAACACCAAATAGCAGAAATCCAATAAGGGAAACCTGAGTTATGATGTATTACATTTGTAAGTAAAAATAGCTCCAAAAAGTGAAAATCACCAATAGTAGTCTATAAAAGAGGTAGACAGGGACCTTAACATGATTTGATTCCAACCTCAATGGAGCCCAGGTAACATCCACCAAGTGGATTGGTCCTGTTGAAAGCCTTAATAGTTCCTAAGCCCCATGTAAGAAAATAACTTTTTCAGTTTTCTGAAGCAAAGAGTTGACATTTTGCAAGACAGTATGTGACCTGGTCACTTTTTTAGAAGCAACATTCCCCGACGTGTCCACCAGACATTGTATCTGGTGCCATGGAACCAAGAGCTAGATGCCTGAAGATTGTTAGTTCCTCTGGAGATCTGGAATTTAGGGATTTCTCGCAGAAAAAATGTCTTAAGTCCCAAATCAGAGTCACCCTTATTAGTTTTTTTGGAGGTGCAAAATTCTTTGAGGGGGAAAAAGCAGAAATTCAGTATTATGGTTTGGAACTGACAAAAAGATAATTTTTCTGGTGGGTCCTGCTGAAGATCTGGAGGAAAGGTTTTCAAAAGTTTCCAAACTTTATTCTGGTGCTCATACAACCACATGAGTATATTTCTAAGCCTGCGGGACTTCAGGGGATGGCGCTTGTCAACACTTAGGGTACCAGGTAGTTGCTAACAGCAGAAACCATTCCAGGTCCAGTTGCTACTGGTGTTCTATGCATTTCGGGAAAGAGCCTCTTGCAACTTGTTGTGTCCCTGTAGCCACACAGAAAGTTGGCCAACTAACCCTTGGAGTCTACTTCTTTGTCTTGGGTACAGGTGAGAGCAGACCTAGTGCTTCAGGGATCCTCTCAGGTCACAGACAGCAGGTCCAGTCCTCCTCTGTTCTTCCACAGGCCGATTAAGTGCTCTAGAGGATACTGCTATACTCTCCCCTGAGGCGGAAGCTGGGAGTTCTTTACTCTTTACTCTGTGCTTACAGCTACTGCGCGTCCTTGAATACGAAGTACGTGTTTGTTTTTTAATTATTTGTACATATTTTAACTGTGCTCTTTTAACAGCCCGATAATTCTCTGCACTTCGGCGCGAGACAAGTGTCGCACCGAAGTTGCATATTTCTGTGTTCTTATCGGTGCAGCCGATTTTAGGCGCTGTCACCGGAACTCACCACATTTTGATACCATCTTGCTGGGAGGAAGGGTAGTGCTCCAGTTCTTGGATGCCTCCCGCCTTCCCACGATACTTAAGGGGGCGTTGCTCACTGTTGTCAGGATACTGCCATACTCTCCCTTGAGGCAGAAGCCTGGGGTTCTTTACTCTTTACTCTGTGCTTACAGCTACTGTGCGTCCTTGAATACGAAGTACGTGTTTGTTTTTTTAAATTATTTGTACATATTTTAACTGTGCTCTTTTAACAGCACGATAATTCTCTGCACTTCGGCGCGAGACAAGCGTCGCACCGAAGTTGCATATTTCTGTGTTCTGATCGGTGCAGCCGATTTAAGGCGCTGTCACCGGAACTCACCACATTTTGATACCATCTTGCTGGGAGGAAGGGTAGCGCTCCAGTTCTTAGACACCTCCCACCCTCCTCTAACCCCTCCCTCAACATGTACATAAACACCAAGCCTTCTCGTCCGCGCAGCAGGCGGGCGCAGCGGGCGCAGCGGGCGCAGCGTCCTCACAACTATCAGGAATGCCAAAAATTTGATCCAGTATCTCTTCCTGGTAACTCCACCCAGCCTTGCTCCAATTGTAAAACATCAATGCCCTTTGTTATAAAAACATCCTTCAGTACTAATAACAACGCATTTAGTAGTATATCAATAGCTCTCTCCAATGTCCGCTCGCTCGGTAAACACCGACAGGACATAGCAGACTTTATAGAGGACAGAAAACTAGATTTACTATTTATGACTGAAACCTGGATGGATAATTCATCTGACCCAGATCTAGTGATAGCAGTCCCAAGAGGTTTTTCCATCCACAGACTCGACAGACGGCGTAAAAAAGGGGGCGGAGTAGCAATTATCGCCCGTGACTCACTTATTGTAAGAACTAACGCTATCCCGCCACCCTCCTGTGAAGCCCTACAATTCGCAATCAAGTTATCCCCTTCTTACAATTTTAGAGGGATCCTCTTGTACCGACCACCTGGGACTTGAGCAGGTTTTATCTCCGATTTTTGTTCTATCCTTGAATCATTGGCCCTTGAAAATTCTTTAACAGTCCTTGGTGACTTTAATTTTCACCTAGACAAAACAGAGGACAGGGATACCTCATCCCTAATAGCGGATATGACAACCTTTGGTCTCCCCCTTCTGGTCAACTCTCCCACGCACGAAGGGGGCCACATATTGGACGGCATCTTCTCCAATCTTGTGGAAATGCACATAACCCAAATCCCCCCCCTCACTTGGTCGGATCACCACGCTATCTTGGCCTCATTGACTATTCACGACTCCGGTTCCTCCACATTATCTTCTAACCCCCGTCAACCGTTCCGTGCTTGGAATGATATCAACAGTTCCAGTCTGAAAACGCTTCTAATAAACTCTAACCCTTCTTTTTCCGCTGACCCCAACACCGCCACAACACAATTCCACAATTGATTGGGCTCTGCCGCCACCTCACTGGTCCCTGTCAAACAGCTGACCCGTAACAGACTCGCCCCTTCGGCCCCCTGGTTCACGGAGGAGTTAAAGACTCAGAAACAACTTTGCAGGAATAAGGAGAGGCACTGGCGGAAGGCTTACACCGAAGATACCAAAACTCGCTACAAGGAGACGTTGGTTAAATACAAAATTATGATTAGCGATGCTAAGAAAAAGTTTTTTAGTGAAAGGATAGAAGTAGCCAAAAATTCCACCAAATAACTTTACTATACTACCAAGCAGCTAGCCGGTTACTCCCCTGATCTGACCCCATCCCCATCCCAATCCCTCTGTGATGCCTTGGCCACCTTCTTTTTCACTAAGGTCAATGACATCTTTTCGGCTTTTTCAAACAAAACTAATTCCCCCTTTATAATTACCACTTCGACCCATTCCGGCCCTACCCTCACCCAGTTCGCAGATATCACTAACATCCAAACGGTGGAAATCATTTCCACTATCAGAACAGGCTCTGCACTCGACCCCTGTCCTTTTAAAATACTTCCACCCATTATTGACGTGCTTTTGCCTGCCATCACCTTAATTTGTAATACCATGTTTAGAACAGGTATTTGCCCAGACGCGCTAAAAAAAACGCTCCTCAAACCTTTACTAAAGAAGCCACACCTTGATAAGTACGAATTGAAAAATTACCGCCCAATTGCAAGCCTTCCAACTGTCTGCTTTTATAGAGAAACACCATCTACTCGATGAGACCCAATTTGGCTTTCGCCGATTTCACGGTACGGAGACGGCTTTAATTAAAGCCACGGATGATATCAGATCCATCCGAGATCTTGGCAGAACAGCAGTATTAATACTGCTAGATTTGTTGGCTGCCTTCGACACGTCGATCACTCGATTATGATCGACCGTGTCGAAAATATGGGCATCCAACATACAGCCAAGAAACTGCTAGCATCTTTTCTGGCCGACAGGACCCAGGCTGTCACACTGGGTTCCTTCCAATCTTCCAACCTGTCTCTGCCATGCGGGGAACCTCAAGGCTCATCCCTAAGTCCGACACTTTTCAACATATATGTGTCGGACCTAGCTAACATCATTCGAGCACATGGGATGAGCCTTACCTCCTATGTGGATGACACGCAGTTGGTCCTAGCCATCAAAAATGACGGCCAAAAAATAGCAGAAAACTTCAAAGAGGGCATGTTGGCAATTGGGGTCTGGATGGCCACCAATTGCTTCAAAACTTAATTCCGACAAGACGGAAGTCGTCATTTTTGGACAATTAACGCCAGAATGGTCCTCTGTATAGTGGCCCACGTCCTTCGGAAACCCCCCCAAACCTGCCAGCAAAGTGAGGAACTTGAGAGTGGTCTTCGATGACCGCCTCAACTTTCTCCCACATGCCAACCAAATTACCTCTTCCGCCTTCCATAAGCTGCGCCTTATAAAGTAAATCCTCCCCTTTCTCCCTGAAATGGCCGGCAAAACCTTGGTGACTTCTCTAATGTTGTCCACCCTGGACTACTATAACGCCCTGTTCACAAATGCCCAAGCACGCGTCATTAATAAAATGCAAGTTATCCAGAACTCAGCAGCTAGACTATTGGGCAGAATTCCTAAATATAAATCTGCTACTGAAACCATTAGACACCTACACTGGCTGCCCATCAGAAATAGGATTAAGTTCAAAACCCTTTGTATTGTGTATAAGGCTCTGCACAATCAAGGACCTGCTTTTCTTACACAAAACCTTATTCCTTACTGTCCACCCAGATATTTACGTTCTTCTACTTTAAATTACCTAATGGTTCCCCATACCAAAACGGTTTCCCGGGGGGATAGAAGGTTCCTGGTATCAACCCCGAAACTATGGAACACCTTGCCCCTGTCAATAAAAACAAGCCCCTCACTCTGGTGATTTCGCAAGCAGTTAAAGACCTGGCTGTTTAATCAGTAAACATAGATCCCTCTTCCATCAGGAGTAAGTACATGCAGATATTCTAGCGCCAAGACGCCCAAGGGCATTTGTTCGCGCTCTATAAATGTTATTAATAATATATATATATATATATATATATATATATATTGATTCAGTTTATCCAAAAAGGAAGGTTTTTCCTCATGCACTCCCGTGTGACACGATCAAAGAACCACACCGGGTTTAAAGTTGATTCGCTTTCTTTATTTTCAGCATCCAGCAAAACCAGCACCAGGTTTTGCTGGATGCTGAAAATAAAGAAAGCGAATCAACTTTAAACCCGGTGTGGTTCTTTGATCGTGTCACACGGGAGTGCATGAGGAAAAACCTTCCTTTTTGGATAAACTGAATCAATGTAATCGCAGCGGGTCCTGCTGCGCCTCGCGTGCACCGCCCTAGAGCGCCCGAGAGCCTCCGCATCTGGGCCAGACGGAATCGATATATATATATATATATATAAATAGATATCGTGCCATGTGGTGCCACATTTAGGCCTGTCCAGCTAGTGGGTGTGGGTGACTCCTGGGCACTCACTAACCAATGAGGGAAACATCTCAGGGGCAACAATACCCACTTTTTCAGCATTTCCTGTTTGCCATGATACAAATTATTCCACAGTGATCCTACTCTTAAAATCTAAGATGGGGAACATCTCTCCCCTTATGGAGAGCATGTGTGGTCTCCATGAGATGTGGCTAGAGTAATAAGCAGTTGTCTCCTCTGTGGTCACTCAAAACCAGTTCTGGTAGTAGCTTTTCTCCCACACGGTTTGATGATATATGGGCTATGGGGACAAAGGCTGGGTCTTTCCAAGTGTCCCCTAAGATGCTTGTGAGAGTGATAGGCCCCTTTGAAGTTAATGCAATTCCAGAGTCTACCCTAACTGGTGCTGCTGCAAAAGGAAAAATATCCCTTCCCTCACCTAGGGCATTTTCTCTACGCTAGAAGCAGTTTTCAAACCTTTTTCACAACAACTACAAGCTATGCAGTTGCTAGAAAGCTAATGCTTATTGCCTTCTAACAGCTCAGGCATGGAAAAGGTAACTTTCTAAAAGTTACATTTCCAATATAATTCATACAAATCTGACTGCACCATTAAATTTGATGACAAAGTCATAGTTCCAAATACAAGAAAAAGCAATTATGTTAAGTACCTCCACCAGTGATTATAAAAATGAGTGACAATAGACAGAGCATATTCAACATATCATACATTCAAATTCATAAGTGGAGCGCATGTATCACTGTCCACTTATTCCAATTTTAGTTTTTAGAGAATCATGTAGAACACCAGGCCAATCTTTTAATAAAACAAAATCTTTCCATTCAAGAATAAATGCCATGTGTCAAGGGTGTAGAACATTTTGACTCTAATGGCCTGTCTCAAGTATTTTAACTGGATTGGAAGACTGTACTAATAGGTCAATTTTGCTTAGGTGAGATATTGATGCATTTTGACCTGTTTCAATTTCAGAGTCTCCTTGTGATGGGAAATTAGTGCAATGGATGAAGCCAAGGCTAAGCTTGTGATGAATGTTTGGGGCCACGAGTAGTGTTTGTTGTGGACTGTTACACGAAGTTGCGACTGATTGATGTAAACGTGAAATTTGAGGTGGACTGATTCCCGGTTTTGGACCAAAATGTCTGAGGTCTTGTCTCAATCAATCAATCAAGCATTTACTCACCTGTAAGGGTCTCAGAGCGCTGGAGGGGGGAGGGGTTAGCAGGTTCCAGTCCATCAAGGGTGTGGTCTGTTGAAGAGCCAGGTTTTGAGGTTTCTTGCGAAGATGGGGAGCGATGTTGTCTGTCTGAGGTGGAACGGTAGGGCGTTGCAGGCTCGGGCCACGAGGAAGCCTCCTGATCTGGTCTTTCTGGTGCAGGGAACCACAGCATAGGAGAGCTGGGCATATCGTAGGGTCCTCTGGGGTGCGTGGAATTTGAGTCAGCTGTTCAGGTATGCTGGTTCAGTGTCGTAAAGGGCCTTGCAGGCTTGGGTGAGCATCTTGAAGGTAACTCTAGCTTCCATGGGGAGCCAGTGGAGTGTGCACAGGTGCTGGGAGATGTGGCAATGTCTTGTCAGGTCGAGGAACAGTCTTGCAGCGGCGTTCTGGATGTTCTGTAGCTTGCGGTAAGGTTTTTGTTTATTCCAGCGTAGCGTGCGTTGCCGTAGTTGAGTCTGCTGCTGACCAGGGCGTGAGTGACGGTCTTTCTGTGTTTGAGGGGTATCGATTTGAAGGTCTTGCGTAGGAGGCTGAGGGTGTGGAAGCAGGAGGACGAGACTGAGTTGATCTGGAGGTCCATTTTGAGCTCGGAGTCCAGGATGATTCCCAGGTTGCGTGCATGGTCCATGGGGGTGGGCGGGATCCAGAGGGCGGGGGGCCACCAGGTGTCCTTTAAAGCGTAGGTGTTTGGGCCCATGATGAGTATTTCTGTTTTGTTGATGTTTAGTTGTAGGCAACTGTTTTTCATCCATTTGGCGATGGCTTCCATGCCTCCTCAAAAATTCTGTCTGGCTGAATTGGGTTCATTGGATAAGGAGAGATGAGTTGGGTGTCGTCTGCGTATGATACAATGTTAACTCCGTAGGTTCTGACGATGGGGGCGAGCGGAGCCATGTAGACGCTGAAAAGTATTGGGCTGAGGAAGGACCCCTGGGGGACTCATCAGGTGGTAGGTGCAGGGTTAGAGAGGAAAGGGGGGAGTTTGACCCGCTCCGTTCTGACGGAGACAAAGGAGCAGATCCAGTTGAGGGCCATACCTTGGATCCCTGCGTCGTGGAGTCTGCGTATTAGGGTGCGGTAAGTGACTGTCGAACGCCACTGAGAGGTCGACGAGGATGAAGGCTGCTGTTTCTCCTTTGTCCATTAGGGTGCGTATGTCATCTGTTGCAGCGAGGAAGGCAGTTTGCGTACTGTAGTTTTTCTGAAGCCTGATTGGGAGGAGTCGAGGATCTTGTGCTCTTCAATGAATGTGTCGAGTTGGCTGTTGATGGCTTTCTCAATGACTTTCGCTGGGAACGGGAGCAGGGAGATGGGTCTGTAGTTTTTGAGGTCGTGGGGTCCGCCAATAGTTTCTTCAGGAGGGAGTTGACCTCAGTGTGTTTCCAGTCATCGGGGAACTTGGCGGTTGCCAGGGAGCGGTTGATGGTGTGGCAGAGTATGGGTGCGATGGTGTCGGCGGCCCTGTTGGGATTGACTTCATTGTCTTCAGTGCGTCTTCGATGGTGAGGGCTTTCCAGTTGTCGATTGTTGGCCTCAGGGTGTCAGTGGTGGTTGGTGAGGGTTCAGTGTGTTGGTTGTCTCCATCGAATTTGTCGTAGGTGCTCTTGATTTTGTGGTGGAAAAAGGTGTTGAGTTTGTCGCAGAGGCCTTGTAAGGGAGGGATGTCAGTGGACTCGCTGGTTGGTTGGGCAAACTACTTGATGGTGTTGAAGAGTTCTTTGCTGTTGTGTGCGTGAGTGGAGATTTTGTCTTCAATCACTTTTTTCCTTGTTTTTCTGATGAGTTGGTGGTGGGCGTTGGTGGCGGCTTCTGTGGATTTGAAGTTCCTCCACACCTTTTTGAGGTGATGGCAAGTGCGTCTGGACTCTCGAAGTTCGGTGGTAAACCATCTGGCTTTCTTGGCGTGGGTGTTGTTGTTTGTGCAGGTTATGGGCTGCGGTGTTGGGGTTGTCGTTTTCCGTGATGGTTGGAGTGGAGTTGCTGAGTGATGAGGCTAACTGGTCGTCAATGATTCTGGTCCTGTTTTTTTGTGGGAGCAGGTACAGGTGTCTGTGGATGGTGGGTGTTCTGAGGGTGAAGTGGACACATCGATGGTCAGTCCATGGGAGTTCAGTGGTGTGGCTGAAAGTGATCAAGTTACCTGTTGTGAAGAGGGGGTCGAGGGTGTGTCCTGCTGAGTGCGTGGGTTTGGTGGCAATCTGGCGGAGTCCAATGGTCTCTGGGGTCTGGTTACTCATGTGTGCTTTTTTTAAGTGGCCTGTAGTGGATAACAGGGATTAGTTGTTGCTTCTTGGTCACCTGAAGGAGAACATTGTGTCAGTGTGGATCTGGTGGGATAACCTCCTCTGCTGTGCACTGTTTATAGGGCTGTGTCTGTAACAAATGCCTTTGGTCCTCATAATTCTATACTGACACAACATTCTGATACCGGTGCCTACTGGATAATTGTAAACAAGGTGGAATGCAGTGGGTTTCAGTGGGGTTATGAGAGAAAATGGGAATGTGAGTTTTTAGTTATTTATTTGTCAAGCACTGATGTTGATCAGTAATGAATATGTATGGGTGCTCTTGAAGAAGTATATTTGATGCTTTTAGCAGCACATTCGGAGATATTGGAAGGATACTGGATTTTGAAAGTGTTGCAACCAGATTTGCTAAAGAGATATGAAGGAGAGGAATGCCTAGAAAAAGCTATAGACAAATAAAAGATGTGAAAGGTTTGGAAACTGTAAATGAGTGGCTGATAAGAAGGGGTAGGGAGGTGACAGAAATCAATAAAGATCTGATAGTGGCTCAGAGTGATGAACATGATATGATCAGAGCTTATCCAGATGAGGTTATCAGGATCGCTGTCTCAAGCCATAAATGAGACCAGAGAGTCAATCAGTGAGGAGTGTAGTAACAGTCAATCATGTCTTTTACCAAGGTTAATGGGAGCTTTGTAATGTAGATTTTGAGAGTGAATATGATTGATAGAAAATACAGCTCCATGTTTACTCCTCAGGGGAGGAGGTGTTGTAAACTAGATTAATATTCTGTAATCTTTAAGTAGCAGGTATCAATTTATTATACTGTTTCTATGGAAGGTGTAATAAATGTTCTTTAGAGGTGCTGGCAGACCTTTTTCATTGAAGTTACGGGCCCTGATGAGTGAGATTGGTGTTAGGGCCATACCTCAAACAAATTGTGATGTGTAACATTTTGTCTATCTTTTTATAGGATAGGAATTCTTAGTCAGTCTTTGTGTTGCCTAAGTTAGGCAGATCATCATTGAAAATCGCCAGTTTTTGCCCTTCAGTCTTTCTTACTTCTACTGAGGCCAGCCATCGTATTGTAGAATAAGTTTTGTGGACAGGTTGAAGAAATGGAAATATTGTTTTGTTTAGGGTGAGGATAAAAGATAGTGGCTGTGAGAAAAAAATTGAGATCCATCTCAGTGAGGAATATAACCCAATCACCAGAGACATAATAAATGGCCAAACAAGGACCTGGAAGTAGGTAGTAGCAGTACATTTGACAACTAACCAGGTGCCCATGAACCGCCCATCATGGTTTTCATGCATTAGGATCAGTGAACCCTTCTTATGCAATTCAGAGCTGCACCACAACAATCCTCTCTTTGTGTCTTCTTGGGATTTGCTTCATATTTTAATTTTTCTTGTCATTCAACCTCTCCAAAATGATAATTCTATTTTCTTTAGATCATTGGGCCATTTGGATTTTACCATTAGGTATCAAATGTTTTTAGTCTAACTACAGCATTAATTCCTCATCATCTCATGAAAATACAGCTCCATGTTTACTCTTCAGGGGAAAGAATCCATATTCTAAGAATGTGGTGAAGGAGTCAGTCAGAACCCATGACGAGCTCTATATTTGGAAAGTGATAGTAATCACAAAACCTCAGCAATAATTCAGCTCAATAAATCAAAAATACCAAAGCAGAACGTCTCACAAGGGAAGTTCAAGAAACTCAATAGAGTCTCAGAGCAATGTGGCATTAGGTCTGGGTATAGCAAGTTGTCTAGCAAAAAGGGTTGGCAATAATGAGGTAACTTACTATAGCAACATGCTCTTCTATAAACAACACATTTTATGAAAGTCGGCAACAGGTACATCTTCTTTCTTATTCCATCCAAACAGTGTTTAATGTTTTCCTGAGAACAGGACCAATCCTCATCATATCATAGAGAGAACAATAGTCCTTCAGTAACCATGTTAGTATTGTATCGACTAATGTTAAGTATGGTTCAGCTTCTCATCCAGAGTCACTTTATCATGAATACCTGTACACTTCTAACATTTCTAATCTAATATCTTCTACACATTAGACAATGTAAAAGTTGAAACATTTATTATACTGAAATAAAACATTTGGCAGCATACATTTACTGAAAAGAAAATGCAACTTAGTCGAAAGGGTCAATATCAAGTTTAAATTCTAATTCTACATGTATGATTGCATCATTTTCCCATTAAAAAGGCTACATTCTAAGGGGTGGAAACAGGCAGTGGTGCTCCCTCTCCGGAAGAAATCACACATTGGCTTTGAGGTGTTAGAAAATCTGAGGCCCATCTCACTCCTGCCTTTTCTGTCCAAAGTGGCGGAGAAGGTGGTAAACACCCAAATCATGAAACATGTTGAGGAGACGGGATTGCTTCATGCCACGCAGTTTGGCTTTAGACCACGCCATTCGACAGAGTCCGCCCTTCTCTTGGCAACAGAACATCTGAGACAGGGCGTAGATGAGGGGCAAACTATGGCCCAGATCCTGTTAGACCTCAGCGCAGCGTTCGACACTGTAGCACATACCACCTTGCTACAGTGTCTGAACAGAGGCGGCATTGCTAATACTGCGCTGAGGTGGATCCAGGCCTTTCTAACGGGAAGAAGCTTTCAAGTGAGGCAAGGCGACTGCTATTCTAAGGGGGTACCTCTGGTTCAGGGCGTGCCTCAGGGCTCGTCCCTGAGCCCGACCCTTTTTAATTTGTATGTAGCGCCGGTTGCCTCTATTGTGGAGAGCCATGGTCTCCAAATGGTATCCTATGCCGATGACACGCAGCTGGTCATCTCCCTATCGCATGCGCCCTGTCTTGCTGCAGATGGCTTCCGATCGTGCATGAAAGAGCTTGCCGATTGGATGGCCATCAACTGTTTGAAACTCAATGGCAGCAAGACAGAGGTGTTGGTGGTAGGGAGAGCCCAGTCTGCCTGGTCGTCGGCTTGGTGGCCATCATGTTTGGGACCGACTCCTACCCCCTGCCAGGAGGCAAAAAACCTAGGAGTGTGGTTTGATGCGGCCCTTACCTTCGGGCCCCAGATTAACCGGGTGGTCGGAGTGTGTTTTGGGGTCCTAAAAAGATTGAGGAAAGTCTTGGACCTACTGCCGACAGAAGCCCGTAAAACCCTGGTACACGCTTTAGTGACCGCTAGGTTAGATTATGCAAACCTGCTGTACCTGGGGGTGCCGGGGAAAAGCGAGGGACGCCTTCAAGTGCTGCAAAATGCGGCAGCGCGCCTGATCCTTAGGCTGCCCAAAAGGACGCCTTCGAAGGCGGCCCTGCAGAAGCTACACTGGCTCCCGGTGAGGAGCAGAGTCGAGTATAAGGCCCTCTGCACCTGTCACAGGATATTGAATGGCAGGGCACTGCGACCCTTGGAGAGTCTGATTGAAGCCTACGAACCTGCTCGAGCGCTCAGCGGGGGGGGGACTGTTGAGGATCCCCAAGGTGAAGAAAGCGCGCATGGGAGGAAGATCCTTTAGGTATTTAGCGGCTAACTACTGGAACAAACTCCCAGTGGATCTGCGCCTGGAACCTGAAGAAACGAGGTTTCGAGCGAAATTAAAAACCTACCTCTGCTGAGGTTCCGTGACAATTGTAAGTGGTGTTTTCGACTCACACGAATATGGTCGAGTCTGGTATCTACGAACCGCAAATGACGAGTTTAGTAAGTGTGCGCAGTTTCGCTGTGCTAACTTAAACCGTTCGTTTGTTACGTGGGTTTTTCATCTGTACCCACGGGTTCCATCTTAGATACGGCATCCATTTTGTTTCTTGCCCTCAAGTAGCCAGCGAACGGACGTTGTCCGCTTCGCGACCCTGGGATTCCCAAGATATCTGCGGAAGACACATGTCCTTTGAAAGTGTCTTTATGACGAGGGGGATGATACTGTAAGGCAGATGGCCCCGCTCGAGGCTCATCTCGCCGTGCCGGTTTATTGTCTCAGCCGTGCATCTCATTAGGCACGTCCCTTTGATGCCTGTAGCTCGTGTTTCCCGATACCTCCCCTTTTACACCCTTTCCAATCTCCCTACTGTTTCCATCTTCCTCCACACCTGTTCTTGTTCCTTCTTCGATCTGTTTTACTGCTGATTGGAATGTACTAATGGTGGGAAGATGGGTTTTTACAGTTGGGAACCGCCAAATGTTTCCGCACTTATATTCCAGACCTTGAATGTATCAAAGTGACCAAAGCGACCCCTCTCGGGGATAATTGTGGGAACCAAGTCGTAAACTTTTGTGTACCATGTTAACCTATGGGAGAATGGTGTATAAAAGGAGCGATCCACAGAACCAATTTGAAGCAGTCTCCCCGAACTACACTCGTTGTACTTCCTGTGACTTCTGTGTTTCCCTGCAGTAAATAAAACTTGAATCTTTGACGCCGACGGAAGTGTCCCGTGTCTCTGTCATTCGTACGCCGGAGCAGGTTACCCACGAAGGTTTCAGGTGTTGTCCCCTGGCACCGCTGGGTCTTAAAGAACCCAGTCCTTCAGTTGGCGCCCATAGTGGGGCTGCATCAGTGGTACCGGTCCAAGCCCGACGATCGTGAGGAACTTCGTGTGAAATCTCCAAGGGAAGGTGCACTCCGCTTCATCGATCCTGTTGTCGAAACAAGTGGCCCGAAGACTTTTCCCGCGAAGATTCCCGCCTCCTGACGGCTGCGACGGACTGCTGCCCTGACTGTAGACCTGTTTTGGTGCCTGGCGTAGACCTTGGTATAGCGAGACGATTGACGGGCCTTCCTGGTGACGCCATCGATCTTTGAGTTAAGTATTTGTGGGTCGCTCCCAGAGTTCTTGGTTGTGGTTGCTTAGTTGTTGCATGGTTCCATTGCATTTGTAGTTCTTGGTACTTTGTTGTGATATTTGACGTCTGCAGTCGCCAAAAACCGAGGGTTTTTTCTCTTTGCTGGGACTTGGTAAATCCCGTAACCCTTGACGTTTGTGAAACTCGGCTAGTGTGCAAGATGCCTGGTCGCAGTACTTTGTTTAGTTGTTTCAGACGTTGTGGTACGGATTCCCGACTGGAGGACTCGTGTCCGATACCTCCGGTTGGAACTCCAACTTATGAGCTGTACAGCAAACACGGGCTAGGCCCCATTACTTTTAATGATTACTGGATCCGTTACACTAAGAAAGATGGTGCCCTTAGTTGGCCACCTCATGGTAGTTTTGAGACAACGATCTTAGATAATCTTGAGACTAAATTGTTCGAGAAAAAGTCAAGGCCGGCCATGTTTGATGCCTTTCGGTTGTGGCGTAAAGAAGCCCGACAGAAAGAGATCAGACAGACTAAACGTAATCAGAGAGATGGTGTTGCCACCATTGTAAAGAAAGCAGAGCAGTTTCAGCGTGATAAGGAGGTTAAGGAAAAGGAAGTGTTTGACAGGCTACAGCGTATGTCCATAGATAAATGCTATCCTGTTTTGCCTACGGAGTCGGATAAGAAGGAAGAGTCAGTTGAGGATCCCCTAATGTCTTATCTTATGAAGTCGCCACCTCCGTACGTACAGGGTACCGCAGTTCCTGTGGCTCCCCCTGTACCTGTTCCTCAACCTGTTCCTCAACCTGCACCCGTTCTTCCGAATGTTCCCGCTCCTTTGCCTATTGCTATTCCTACTGCTCCTTCGCTTCCACATAGTCCTGCTCCCGCTACTGCTCCTGCTCTACTTACTCCTGTTGCTTCTTCTGTTTCTACCTCTTCTCTTGTTAGCCCCTTGTGCTATACTTCTCCGTCTACTCGTAGTCGTACTTCTCCTGTTGCGGCTAGTTTTTTCCATTCTCTTGGACCTGTTTTTGGGTCCGCTGGTTCAGATGGTCCTCAGAGACGTAGTCAGCTTCCCGGTAACAGGGAACGTGCTTCGCTATACAATATGGCGATGGGTTGGATGACGCACCCTCTTAGAAATCCTCCACGTGTTGTACTTGATACGTTTTGCCAATTCAATGAACCGACACAAAGATACGTGTTTGAAGAAATGTGCAAGGTACTGCGTGATTAGATATCGGCCGATGCACCTGACGAGGTGTTGACCGCTTTGTCTGATCTACAGCTTCAGTTCTCGAATGGACTGATAGTGGATACTAATGTTCGACGTGCTGTTGAACGGTTGTTATCTTTCCGTCCCGCTCTATACCTCAAGCTTTGTTTGTTGAGGATGTTGAGAGGCAGTTAGATGCGTCCGGTCAGTTTCCTATGCGGGAAGTTCCACCAGTGTGGATGCCAGGTAATCCTGCAGCTCAACCTCCGATCTTGTCGTTCTTTCAGAGAGTATGGATACATCTCCCATGGAAACGATCAGAAGTTTTACAGGTGAAGCAATCTTTGCCTGACCCGCGCAAAAATCCTGCAGGGTATTATAAAGAATTATCACAGCTTGTAGACGCTACGGTAATGAATCTTGCCGATATCGATATGCTGTTCGGCAATATCGTACCGCAACCGGTATGGGCTAAGATTCGGCACGAAGATCACGCAAACGAATTAGGTGGCGATTGGGCTACTCTTACTGCGGCCGACACGCGACAAGTTGGCGGGGCTAAGCCTGCACAGCTCATTACTGCTCTCCCTCAAAGAATAATTACGCTAATGAAAACCATTATGCCAGCTATGAGGGTGAACTGGGACAAACTGTCAGCTTGTAAACAGAAAAAGGACGAGAGTGTCTCTGATTTCTTTACGAGATTTGAGGAGGCATTCATTGATCATAGTGGTCAAGATATGAGCACTGAGGGTGGTCAGCGGTTGTTGGTGGACAAATTTGTCTCTAACTTATTGCCCGATTTGAGCAATAAATTGAAAAATTCTGAGAGTGCGTGGGCCGTTTCTACCTCGGCTCAAATATTGGCTACGGCACAGTATTATGAGAACAGAGAAAAAGAGGAGAACGACCGCGCTGATAAGAAGACGAAAGAACTCAAAACTAAAGTGTTGTTACAGCAGGCGTATCCTCCGCGCTCGAATCAGAATACTTCGCAGCAAAATAGACCGCAGTCGCAATCAAATAGGTCACAACCTCGAAATGACTCCTCTTCCCAAAGATCTTC
The DNA here is from genome assembly GCF_964263255.1 of Lissotriton vulgaris. Lineage (NCBI taxonomy): Eukaryota > Metazoa > Chordata > Amphibia > Caudata > Salamandridae > Lissotriton > Lissotriton vulgaris. The sequence goes on from NC_141685.1 coordinate 1,916,505,881, forward strand.
GTTAGGGTACAATCAGTGTGCCTATTGTAGACAAGAGGGTCATTTAAAATGTAACTGTCCCGTTTTAAACGATCGTAACAGTGGTAACTCATATAGAGGAGGTCGTGGTGGTTCTCAGCAGGCACCACGTGGTAGAGGTCGTGGTGTTCAAAATGATCGTTCAGATAACTCATCAAATTCCGATAATTGTTTTGATCAACGTGGATTGTCGCAAGGACGATCTGCGCAGTACAATGTAGACGATTATTACGTCGATCAGGGAACTGACGACAGTAATTACTATGACAGCCATAGACAAGGAGAGGGAGTGGTATCAGTTCCGGTTGATCAGAGAGGGCCTTACGTCGCAGTTGCTACATCGGGCGTCGTTGAGCCTTTTCTGTTGGACACTGGTGCAGCGAAAAGTTCCATGATGCATTCGAAACTCCCTGGCGCACCTTTGTTTGGCTTAACAAATGTTTCCGTTGGATTCTCTGGCGTCCCCGTTAGCAACCCAGTTTCACGCCCTTTGCCCCTTACAATTGTGCCTCGTGAGCTAGAAGCTCCGTTGATTTTGACTACGGGTTGTGGTGAAAATCTTTTGGGCCTGGATTTGCTAAAACGTTTGTATGCAACTCTGTATTGTTCTCCTGCGGGTGTAAAGCTTACTTTAGGAGAGAGGGTTGTCTCTCCTATGTACTTTTCTCTCGATAAGCTTCCACTGGAATTGAGTTCTCTTCCTGCATCTTTGTGGGGAACAGGTCCCAATGATGTGGGCCTGCTTGACATCTCCCCTTATGTTGTTCAGTTGAAATCTAATGTGCGGTTGCCACGTATTCCCCAGTATCGTATCTCTCTTGATGGTGAACGAGCATTATTAGCGATCATTTATGATTTGATCGAGAAAGATGTTATTGAAGAGACGCGGGGAAACGTGTGCAACAGCCCTGTACTGCCCATTCTAAAACGTACTGATCCTTCGAAACCACCTGTTTATCGTTTCGTTATCGATTTACGGGAGGTAAATAAAATTGTGATTCCTCAGTTTCCTGTTGTGCCTGACATCACGGCGCTACTGACTCTGATTCCAGCTTCTGCATCGTGGTTTTCGGTGATCGATTTGAAGAATGCGTTCTTCAGCATTCCCATTGCAGTAGAGAGCAGAGATCTTTTCGGTTTCTCTCTTGGTGGACGCAGCTTCCGGTTTAAACGCGCTCCTCAGGGCTACTGTGAGAGTCCATCGATTTACAGTCAAGCCTTGAAGGGTCAACTGGATGCGTTTTCGTTGCCGGCTGGTGCGGCCTTAATCCAATATGTCGATGACTTGTTGGTGGCCGCAGATACTCAGGACATTTGCAAAATTGCTACGGTGTCGTTGCTGCAACATCTCTGTGACTTACATCACAAGGTGTCACCTTCTAAACTCCAATATTGTTGTCAAGAAGTAACCTATCTAAGTCACTTATTGTCAAAGGAGGGAAGACGGTTGACCCCAGAGAGAATTGCAGCAATTGCGCGAATGGCTGTGCCAACAACCCAAAGAGATGTGCGTGCCTTTCTAGGTATCACGTCGTATTGCAGGCAATGGATTCCAAATTTTTCATTGCTAGCGAAACCATTGGTGGCTCTTACGTGCAAGGATGTTTCAACTCCTTTACCATGGATGGACGAATGTCAGAAAAGTTTTTCTGAATTACGTGACTCATTGTGTTCGGCTCCTGTGTTAGGTACTCCTGACTATAGTAAGCCGTTTACACTATATGTTCACGAGAGGGAAGGTTGTGCTTTGAGTGTCTTAACGCAACCTTTTGGTGGTAAGCAACGTCCATGTGCATATTTTTCCTCGACCTTGGACCCGGTAGCTAGAGCATTGCCGAGTTGTTTGAGAGCAACAGCGGCAGCTGCGGTGTCCATCCGACAATCAGCAGGATTGGTCATGGATAATATGCTTACGGTGATGGTTCCGCATGCAGTCGATACTCTTTTGAAACGTACGAAAACTCAGCACTTGACGAGTGCGAGGTTGTCTGGGTACGAATTGACGCTGTTGGCAAGTCATATTCAGATAAAACGTTGTAATGTTCTGAACCCGGCAACTTTGTTACCCATTAGCACAGAGTCAGATGAAATAGCAGCCCATGACTGCTATTTGAGAACTGAAGAGGAAACAAAAGGTCGAGTGGACCTTAAAAACACTCCTTTGGAAGATCCAGATGGAACGTTGTATGTGGATGGTTCATGTTTTAAATTGCCGAATGGTGATGTGACTACTGCATATGCTGTTGTAACATTGAATACTGTAGTGGAAACTGCGAGATTGAATCAGAACTCTGCCCAGGCTGCAGAGCTGATCACTCTAACTAGAGCGTGCGTGTTAGCGAAAGGGAAACGTGTGAATGTGTTTACCGACAGCCAATACGCTTTTGGCGTCGCCCATAGCTTTGGACGGTTGTGGAGAGAGAGAGGTTTTATGACATCGCATGGTACGAAGATTCAGCATGGACAACTTGTGAATGATCTTTTGGATGCACTTACGTTGCCCAAGCAAGTAGCGATTGTTAAATGTAGTGCGCATCGTAAGGTGACGGATGATGTTGGTCGTTGTAATGCCTTTGCGGATGAGATTGCTAAGGAGACTGCACGGAATCTTAGCACTAGAATGTATGTGATGAGTTCGGTTAGGTGGCCTACCGAATCGAGTATGTGTGAGGACACTATCGAGAGTGTGAAAGCAATTCAGAATGAGGCCACCGAGATTGAAAAGACGAAGTGGAAAGAAAGTACGGGAAAGTTGGATGCGAATGGTTGTTGGGTTGATTTGTCGGAACATAAGAGATGGATGTTACCGGATGCGTATGTGCTAGCTGTTGTGACAATGGCGCATGGGTTAGCACATATTAGCGTGAAAGGTATTTGTAAGTTGCTGTCCCATGTGTGGAAGAATGATGGTATCACGAAATGTGCTGAGAGATTGGTTAAGAACTGTATGGTATGTATGTTGTACAATCCTGGTAAGGGAACCCCAACTCCTCCTGGTAGTATTGCTCCCCCTTCATGTCCCTTTGAGGTGATCCAATTAGACTTCATCCATATGGAGCGATGCAATAACCTGAAATACGTTTTAGTTGTGGTTTGCGCGTTCTCCCGATGGATTGAAGCCTATCCCCTCAAAGACAACACTGCTTTGTCTACTGCGAAAATCCTACTGAAGGAATACTTTCCTCGGTATGGAATGCCTCGGATTGTATGGTCGGATAATGGAAGTGAGTTTGTGGGGAGTGTGATGAAGAGTGTGTGTAAGGGCCTTGGAATTAATCAAAAATTCCATAGCGCCAATCATCCCCAATCAGCTGGTTTGGTTGAAGGGTACAATGGCACCCTTAAACTGAAGCTAGCGAAGATTCAGGCTACGACTGGTCTTTCGTGGCCTGATGCTTTACCCTTAGCTTTGTTATCAACTAGGGCAACCGTACACTCCCGAGTAGGGCTTAGCCCCTATGAAATAGTGTTCGGTCGTCCTGCGAATGTGTGGGGGGTCCCTAGACCGGGTGTGTTCTCCAGTCTCGAATACCCAATGTTGATTGACTATCTTCATGATCTGACTGCTAAACTGAGGTTAATTCACCAACAGGTTTACGAAGCATTGCTGACGCAGACGGAGGGTCCAGGCCACCAGCTCCAGCCCGGAGACTGGGTGGTCACCAGAAATTTTTCCCGCAAGAAGAACTTGGAACCCCGGTTTACTGGACCCTACCAGGTCCTCCTTGCCACGAGAACTGCCGTTCGTTTAGAGGGCCGGAAAAATTGGGTGCATGCCACCCATACAAAGAAAGTTCCTATTCCTTTGCCGGCAGACTCGTGGGTGAGCAGGGGCATTGCTTCATCTGAATCCGAAGGATTGCCGGCGTTTGTACCTTTCAGCGATGCACAAACTGTCGGAGAATCCTCAGTGCAGCAGAAAGACACTGTTGAACATTTGTTATCAAAAGACTCGAGACCAGAACATTCGGCTGATCAACAGGACTCTGTTCCCTCATCGAATCCTTTGTTTGATGAACATATACGTCCTGGGAAAACTCGATACTTTTTGCGTTCCAGTACTAAGGACAAATAAAAAATCCCGTTCTGCCCCTTGATAATTGCATTATCCCGTTTTCCACGATCAGTCCGAACACCCGTATCATTGTAATTATTTTTGTATATATATTGAGTTTCGTTCCATATGTGTTTTTGCTTCCACAGCTGAGAGACATTTTTTTTGCATATACATTGTGAATAAAGGCCGTAGGGCCGCGCGTGTACTTCCTTCTGGTTAGCAGGTCTTGACGCTAGGTTAAAGACCGTCGGTTCCTGGGAACTCCTAGGGATTGACTACTGCTACACAGAACGAAGTGCGTCAAGAAACGTTGCGGACGGTCATAGGGGATGGCGTTTTCGAAGCTGATGGACTTGGAAGAAGCTCAGGCGCAAAGGTTCAAGTTACAACAACTTACTCGTACCAAATGTTTTATGTTTCAAATATTCGTACTACTCCTGATTGTTTCTGCACTATTGGCGGGTGGGGTGTATTATACGATGTCTTACTTCTTACCTTCTGCTATACCAACTCCTACCTCTGACCCTACACTTACCTCCACTGCATCTCCTCATTCTTTTCATATCTTACCTGAACACGAGCAGGCTAGACGTGCAGAATTCCGCAATAATTCCTTTATTCAGCTCCTTCACCAGCACCAGTTAGTGGTAAATACTACTAATTGTTGGGTGTGTGGGTTGATGCCACATACCACGGATAAGGGAATTCCATATTTGGTCTTACCGTATAGTTCCCAGGGTTCAGCTCGAGCATTCCAAACAATGTTTCGAAGCGCACTAGATTCTCACCCCAGTCGAGAGCCACGTTCTCCCTACCTTGGCCTTGGCTCGTACTATAAGCCTTTGTCCATAGCGATAGAAGATTTAGATAGAGATATCTATGAGCCGTCGCTCATCCCAGAGGAAGAGGTACAAGCCTATAGGGTCTTGAGTAAGGTCGAGTACAGTGCGCTCACGAGTGATAAACAGCTTAAAAGCTCGCCTCCGATATGGGTCGTACCCCACATTGGGAATTTTTGTCTAATGGGTCGTGGCCGAAGATCGAAAGCCCGACTTGGAGAAAGTGCTTGCACTGAAAATTACATTCTGCCGATGGTCTCGTCCCCTGTGTTTCTGGCTGCCAAGGGTACGTACTTTGTCTGCCATGATCGTGCGTATGCATGGTTGCCCTCCGACTTTGCGGGCGCATGCTTTATCGCAAATTTGTTGCCTCCGACGTTCACTGTAGATGCAGATTATCACAAGACAAGAGTTGTGAGAGGCGTAATTAGCGAAGAGGATACTGCCGGTCAAGAGGCAGGAGACTTTTTCAAAGGTTTCCTCCCGTTTTGGGGGCCTATGGTTAATAGTAGGAACCTGAGACAGTTGACTCGAGTGGTAGAATCGACAGCTAATATTACTGCCAGTGCCCTTGGTAATATCACCACAGAACTTCAGGCGGATAGACTTATGACGTTACAAAACCGTATGGTTTTAGACATGATCTTAGCAGATCGAGGTGGGGTATGTAAGGTGATCCATTCGAGCTGCTGTATTTTCATTCCGGATAACGCTCCGACTGTTTATCAAGCCATCTCAAAGTTGCATAAAATCTCTGAATCCATACACGTGGATGTAGGGGATTGGACGCTACTTGGGTGGTTTTGGGGCTTGATGTCGACTTGGGGTTGGAAGATTCTGATGATTATCGGAGTTGTTGTGGCGTTCCTGTTCACGTGTTGCCTTTGTGTGCAGTGTGGTCCTGCCTTATGTGGCCTCCGTGCTACAACGTGTATAAGACAACCACCTGTTACCAAGGGGACTCGGTTGGACAGAGCTATGTTACAGCAACATCTAGATGGTCTGATGAATATCGAGTATGATTCCGACTAGTGCTTGCCTACATGAGGGCAAAAGGAGCGTCTGAGGTTCCGTGACAATTGTAAGTGGTGTTTTCGACTCACACGAATATGGTCGAGTCTGGTATCTACGAACCGCAAATGACGAGTTTAGTAAGTGTGCGCAGTTTCGCTGTGCTAACTTAAACCGTTCGTTTGTTACGTGGGTTTTTCATCTGTACCCACGGGTTCCATCTTAGATACGGCATCCATTTTGATTCTTGCCCTCAAGTAGCCAGCGAACGGACGTTGTCCGCTTCGCGACCCTGGGATTCCCAAGATATCTGCGGAAGACACATGTCCTTTGAAAGTGTCTTTATGACGAGGGGGATGATACTGTAAGGCAGATGGCCCCGCTCGAGGCTTATCTCGCCGTGCCGGTTTATTGTCTCAGCCGTGCATCTCATTAGGCACGTCCCTTTGATGCCTGTAGCTCGTGTTTCCCGATACCTCCCCTTTTACAACCTTTCCAATCTCCCTACTGTTTCCATCTTCCTCCACACCTGTTCTTGTTCCTTCTTCGATCTGTTTTACTGCTGATTGGAATGTACTAATGGTGGGAAGATGGGTTTTTACAGTTGGGAACCGCCAAATGTTTCCGCACTTATATTCCGGACCTTGAATGTATCAAAGTGACCAAAGCGACCCCTCTCGGGGATAATTGTGGGAACCAAGTCGTAAACTTTTGTGTACCATGTTAACCTATGGGAGAATCGTGTATAAAAGGAGCGATCCACAGAACCAATTTGAAGCAGTCTCCCCGAACTACACTCGTTGTACTTCCTGTGACTTCTGTGTTTCCCTGCAGTAAATAAAACTTGAATCTTTGACGCCGAAGGAAGTGTCCCGTGTCTCTGTCATTCGTACGCCGGAGCAGGTTACCCACGAAGGTTTCAGGTGTTGTCCCCTGGCACCGCTGGGTCTTAAAGAACCCAGTCCTTCACTGCGTTAGATAATTCCCTGCCTGGTAGCTGTTCTTCCCTGTGTTCTGCCTCTCTCACTTCTCAGCGCGGGGACACGCCGGTGCGCGTAACTCAGCGCTTTATAAATCCCCCTATTATTATTATTATTATTATTATTATTATTATTATTATTATTATTATTCTAATCATTGGTGACAGCAAGCTTTGTTTTAGTAGCAACATTCTGCAGGAACATGTGAAACTTTATAAAAATCATTTACTTCATTATAAAAAGCATTTCTATGTAGAGGTACATTCTTGTATAACATCATCTCCTGTTCAGGAAAAAACATTTCCATCCAGCCTTCCATCCCACAGAGATGGATGAAATGAAACCCTTGAGGGGAGTGAAAGTAACATCTCTTATTGTAACGCTCTGAGAGTTTCTTTATAATTGGTACATGATTATTATGTTACTATTATTATAATGTTTACTATTATGTTTCTTTTGTACTGGTTCCGATCTGAATTACAATATGCATTTATTCTGGTCACTAACTTATTGCATCATCCTCCAATAACCTACTTATGACAGCTCTTTTGTCTTCATGAAATCTCGATAAACCTATCATAAAATTCTTAAACTCTGCTCAAGTTAGGAAACAGTTGTCTTCATTAGAAATCTGTAGAGGTTGTGCTGTACTGCTCAGCATATATAGATCAAAATGTTATGTTAGTGCCCATTGATCAGTATACTCTGAGTACCATGATGTTTGATACGTGAGTTCTATAGTGAACAGCCCTTTGACAGTGAGACGTTTCAGACATTATTCAGACAGCAAAGTTAAACATGCGAAAATTCTACTTTTTTTTTTTACAATTGGCGTGTAAAAACAGTATCACATGTATAGCATAACCCTGTTCGTTAAGTTAGTACATGTCCTTGGTTTACAGTGCAATCTGCTACACAACATGGACACCTTCACTGTGTAAAAACATGAACACAGATTGTGATATGGCCACAACTCAGAACAGACCTTTCCAGGAGAGTGCACCTTGAGCAAGGCCCCTTTCATTGTTTGAGATACAGGGCCATTAGGATGACAGGCTGACTTAGGCCGCCCGCCATCCTATCAGACAATGGCACCACCCGCCATAAGGGCAGGGGTCCCGTGAGGGGTATTAGGATGGGCCCGCCACAGTGGCGGGCGCATCCTGCATGTTTATCACCGCGACAATGTTAAAAATGCATGTATGCATCTGCATACACAAAGCGGCAGGCACCGCGCGGTGCCTGCCGCATTGCGTATGCAAATGTGATACCCCCCATGTGTACCCCCACCTCGCCTTCACCATGGGGGCCCACAGGGGGCCCCCGAAGTGAAGACCGCCTGCCTTTCTGTGGCGGCATTGCCGCCACGGAAAGGCATCTGTTTTGGCCCATGCAAATATGGCTGGCGATGTCTGATAGACACCGCCACCATATTAAACCTTTTCCGCCCTGGTCGCAAGGCAACCGGAACGGAAAAGCTGCAGACGGTCTTTCCGTCAGCTGCGGTCCTCCCGCTATAGTAATATGGCGGGATGAAATGGGTGGCAGGCGGCTGAGGATGTCTGGCGGATCGTCAACACCCGCATGGCGGTGGCGTTCCACCAGACATTCTAATGGGCCCCATAGTCTTTGACATTTTTTATGTTCACTTTTCATTAGGAGTAAATCACTAATTTGAAATTTTCGATGTTCTCTTTTCATTAGGAGTAAATCACTGATTAATTTTAAAGGAGATAATCGCTTTTTATTAAAAATTTAGTGCAGTTCAAATGTCACTGTAATAATTGTCTCATATTGTTACATTTTGTTTTCAGTGAAGCTCTTCAGAGGAACTTAATATTGTTAGTTGGTGCTGACTTTGAATGTTGCAGAACAGTTCATATGGTAAAGGACACAAAAAACATGTCCCAAATACCTGTTAGGTTTACATCAAGATCTTTCATGCCTTCTAACAGAATCGTTAACTCTATTATGCCAATGAAAACTAGAACTACAGTTTCAAACAACCCTCATCCAACCTTAATCTGGTGTGATTACTTATAGACTGGATATCTTATCATAGGCAACACTGTATTTAATCATTGGTGTATTTATTTTTGTACTAAAAGAGCATGAGCGTTTTCAAAAGGAATGCTCTTTTTTGAGGATCGAGCAGTCAATTATAAAAATAAATCTGAAACCATGGTTATGAAATGTCGGCTTGTAATATATGTGTATTAGAAAAGGGGCAATCAACAGACAGCACAGCAGGTCCATGGATGGTACATTCGAGGAGATAGCTATAATAATGTAATTAGTACCTAATAGGATTAGATATTAGAGATATGGTCAAGTGCAAACGTGTCTTTTTTTGGATCTCTTGATCTCCTATGCACATGCAAGTAATCCGCTAGGGTTTAGCCCTAACTCCAGATGTAGTGCATTCCAGTCATGAGGGCTGAGTAGATAGAGTGAGTACAACTAACTAGGGGACAGTGACATTTTGCATTTACATGAAGAAAGTGGAGTTGAGCAACTTGCAGCGCATTTGAGGGAGAGTGACTAGATAATGATTCTGCCTTACGGGGAATAAATCATGCATGGCTTTGAACACAACACTGTAGAGATTAAACTGGGTGTGACTGCAAGTAGCCAGTCATAGTGCCTGTAAAATGGAACGGAAGGTGCTGTGATGGTGAGGGGGGAAAGAGAAACGAAAATGTATTGAGTACTATGTCGGAGATGGGTTTAGATTAATAACCAAGAAGTGATGGTGCTCTTGTTTATACGTGTAAAGGATATGGTAGAGAAGGTAAAGTATACGGTGCAAACAGGTCAGGGGAGAATAAACCCAAGACAAAACAACCCCTGCGTTTGTGTGGCTATTAGTCCACACATACAAATGAAGCAAAAGTCCTGTGCACACGTGTATATATGATGGGTTTGCAGTAAACCGGTTTTTCAACACTTGAGAATGTCCAAATAATGCAAGACGAGACAATGAAAGTTTCAGCATATGGATGCATGTCAATCCAGATCAGTACAACGTACATTCTACCAGCCGACACGTGTTTCGTCACAACGTGTACAAGGGCGTTCCGCACAACGTTTAGATACAGAGAAATCCTTAGCTTGGAATCGTCCAACATGATCTCTTCTCCGCTAAGGGTGGTGTATGCTCTTTTGGCTTCATCTATTGTGCCATATCTTACAAAGGAATATGGTTTGTTGGGACGCATTAGAAGAACTTCCACAACTCCACATTTCTCCAATACAGACTGCCGCTGCTATCTGCACACTCCATTACCCAGACCGCCATTGGCCATACCCAGATTCTGGGTGGCGTAGGGCACACTGTCGATGCCTTCCTGCCTCAGGAGTGTGTGCCTGGCTTTATTCTGTTTCCGCAGCAATTTCTTTGCTTCTTTGGTAAGCTTAGGGATGCTTTGTCGCTCACAGTCCATGATCAGCCATTGGCTTTGTGTGTTGTAGCTCACATTTGCTTGATTTCTCTTTACTGATTTTATTTGGTGTAGGCCGTTTAGCATGTCTTTGTCTTTTCCGGAAAGCATACCCACAATAGGGAAGGCTGCAATGGGACTTGGAGAGGAGCCAGAAGGTACCTAGAGGAGCCAGAAGGCATAAGAAGCGAAATACTCAAACTAGGAAAGATGTTTGAATCAGAGCTGAGACAGTTGGAAGGCCAGAAATCATATATGTATGCATCATTGAATGTGTAGGGATCAGGAACGATCATGACAAACATGAATCTGCCTCCAGGATACGATCTAGTCAAGGGTTAAGAAAGGAGAGAGCTACATGGACCAGAATGAATCACTGTGATAGTATGGAAACCAAATCTGGAATGAAATGTGATGCAACGTTTGTGGGGGGGTTCTAGAGTTCCATAGTAAACACGGGCAAAGGCATGACCTTTCAAAACCCTTGTCAGTCCTACCTCACGTCAGGTGTTTGAATCCTGACAAACTCACCAACAGATCAACTTAAACATTTGTGCCACTACGACCTCCCCAAAAAAATTACTCATTGCCAAGAATAACATTTATTCAGTTCTATTTGGAGACAAAAGCAGGAAAGTGATCTTTCACGGTGAATGACCAAATTATAGAATTCAAAATATAGACAGCACAGAATTTTGACTCCAAAATATAGATAGGACAGAATATCGAATTACCAAAATATAGTTAGTCAGAATATCGAATTTGGGGTAGGAAATATCGATTTCCATAATATCGAATTTTAAATATCGATTTCCATATATCGATTTTTTTTAGCGGTATGTATGGTAGTGTGTGTGATAAAATTATGTATTAATTTCTTAATGTATGTTTAATTTTTTTAAGTAATGAGTGTTATGTAATTTAATTTTTGCGTAATTTAATTCCCTAGCGGGTTGTGGGTTTATAAGGAAATAGGGAGGGAAGTAATTTAATTACAGTAAATTAAATGTTAATTGTTATTTACATGTATTGATAATTAATTGATTGATAATAAATTATTAATTGGTAATTATTTTTTATTAATTGGTAATTATGTTTTATTAATTGATTAATTGGTAATTATGTTAGTTGTATTATTTATTTGGAGTGGGTGGTGGGTTTATATGGGAATAGGGTGGGAAGTAATTTAATTGTAATAAAGTTAATATTTACTTTTATTTATATGTTTTGATAATTAATTTCTTGCTAATTAATTATTAATTGGTAATTAATTTTTATTAATTTGTAAATATTGTTTATTAATTGGTAATTAATTTTTAATTAATTGACCAGTTGATAATTATGTTAATTGTATTATTTTTTATTTAGAGCGGGTTGTGGGTTTATAGGAGAATAGGGTGGGAAGTAATTTAATTGCAATAAAGTAGATATTCATTTTTATGTATTGATAATTAATTGATCATTATTAATTGGTAATTAATTTTTATTATTTGGTAAATAAGTTTTATTAATTGGTGATTATTTTTAATACATTTTGTATTGGTATATATTGATAATTAATTGAATCTTCTTTTAATATAAAATCATTACTTTCCCTATTGTTGCACTCTCAGGAGTGGGAATAATAATTTTTACCCCTACGCTATCCAATGTTTTCCGTACTGTTGCACTCACTGGAGTGGGAATAGTAATTTTTACCGTCCGGCTATCCAATGCTTTCCCTACTGTTGCACTCACTGGAGTGGGAATAGTAACTTTTACCCTCCCGCTATCCAACGCTTTCCCTACTGTTGCACTCTCTGTAGTGGGAATAGTAATTTGTACCCTTCTGCTATCCAACGCTTTTCCTACTGTTGCACTCTTTGGAGTGGGAATAGTAATTTTTACCCCTACGCTATCCAACGTTGCACTCAATGGAGTAGGAATAGTGATTTTTACCCTCCCGCTATCCAACTCTTTCCCTACTGTTGCACTCTTTGGAGTGGGAATAGTAATTTTTACCCCTACGCTATCCAACGTTTTCCCTACTGTTGCACTCACTGGAGTGGGAATAGTAACTTTTACCCTCCCGCTATCCAATGCTTTCCCTACTGTTGCACTCACTGGAGTGGGAATAGTAAATTTTACCCTCCAGCTATCCAACATTTTCCCTACTTTTGCACTCTCTGGAGTGGGAATAGTAATTTGTACCCTCCCGCTATCCAACGCTTTTCCTACTGTTGCACTGTTTGGAGTGGGAATAGTAATTTTTACCCCTACACTATCCAACGTTTTCCCTACTGTTGCACTCACTGGAGAGGGAATGGTAATTGTTAATGTTTAGTTACTTTTATATTATTTTTAATGCATTAAAAAAATTCGATATTTTAGTTAACTATATTTTAGCATTCTATATTTTGGATTCAATATTTTAGTACTCACCTGTTTGTAGATAGGGATTCTATATTCTGTACTCCGATATTTTGGGGATTCTATACTATGTCCCTCAATATTTAGTCACTGAACCATCTTTCACAGAGGAGTGCACAACTCCAAACCACTTTAGTTAAAGCGCTGGAAGAGACTACTTGAATCTTCCTGAACACAAGTAGTGTGCCACATTTTTGGAAAACAAGTGCATGATAATCAGTTTTCTCCCTACCTTTAGTGGAGAGAATATTTTTGATGTGTTCAAGTGGGAGTGAATATTGGAAGTTGAAGGAATACCATGGACAAGATGCAAAAATGTATAGAAATGTTAAATATTGCGTACCAAAAATAGTTATTTTCCTCATTTTTCACTATGCACCAAAAAATAATATTTGCATTAATGATCATTTTTACACCCACCAGCGTTTAGAGTAAGTTATAACTAGCATAAAGTTAAGGGGTAGTGAGACGAGTTCAAGTAGAGCAGGTTTGGCGAATATTCTGATGATGTAACTCTCTTTATAACACTTCACAATTCCTTGGATTTTGCTGAAAAAACCGTACGAATCGTCAATTTTATGGTACCACTGTAACATGAATAAAACAAAAAAAGTTGGGGCATATTTACAAGGGAATAGAGGAGTGTGGCGTTAAGCACATAATGATAACGCCACACTCCACCATTTTGAGTAAATTACTTTATTGTTTGATTATTTAAAATCTTACAATATACAGTTACAAAAATACTTTTAGTATAAAACCAATAAAACTTTCATCATAAAATTCATTAAAATATATCCTTAGTATACTTCATTTAGGACTTAGTCTACTAATTTTGTTTTTACCATTAATAAAAATTTTACAAAGGTAGCATTCATGGCTATATCATTTGATTGAAGACAACATTTCAGGGCTTGCCTACATGATCGTATTCCGCGAACAATAAAAGGGACTTTGAGTAGTTTTGTCCTTTCATTTCGTAGTCCCGGACAAATACAGAGCAAGTGGACAATATTCTCCTTTCCGTTGTTACATAGTCTACATATTAAACTCCTTTCAGAGATTTTCCAAGGCGGGAGGTGACAGTTTCCCGGAAGGATTCCAAATCTTGCTTTTAGAAGGATTTGTTTGTTGTTTCCTGACCATGGTATTTCTAAATAGTCTTGAACCTTCTTTGTTTTATATCCATTTATTATTGTCCAGGCATGTTTTCTTTTTGTCAGACTATCTTTATCATTTAAAATTGATAGTTGATTTGACGTTCTATTAATTATTTTCTTAAAGGAAGCATTAGTTATGGTATTATTCCAAATTGCGGTGAGTGCAAACTCTTCTATAGCCTCTTTAAGAAAAATCCATGGTAGTGCCTTTGTATTATTACTTATCTCCTTCCATAATAACTGAGAGATTAGGTTATCTTGATCATTTTTAATCCGATTCCAGGTTTTAATAAAATGTCCCTTCCTTGCATAATATTGGTTGGTTAAACCAAACTCAAGTCTAATTTGAGCTGGTGAGGCATTTGTTGGGAGATGAAATAGTAATTTGTATGTTTTAGATACAGCATTATTGATTGTTTCTGTATCCCTTCCCATTAACGACTCACTGCCGTATGTGATTGTTGGTAGTAATCTTGCCGCTATAACCTTTAAAAATGGCCCATATGTGAGGTTGCCCAGCGATCTCTGCAAGATTCTAAATGCGGCTGTTAGGGAGTTGGACTTCCTCTGAATATCTTTTATTTGTGGCTGGTAACTACCCTTCTCATCAAAAAGAACGCCCAGGTACTTATATACTCCAACCTGCTCTAGTTTGGTGTTTTCCATATACCAATTACATTTTTTTTCTTAAGTTTTTTGCTCTTTGCGACAATCATGATCTTTGTTTTGGTTTCGTTGATCACCATCCCATTTTCCCTTGCGTAGGTGCAAGTTCCAGAAATTAGTCGCTGCAGCCCAATTTTTGTTTGGCTTAACAGGATGGCATCGTCGGCATACAGTAGGTTTGAAATATGCCTATCCGCTAATTTCGGGGGGTGAGCATTTAATTCATCTAAAGTCCCTGACATATCTGCCAAGAATATATTAAAAAGAAGGGGGGCCAGTACACAGCCTTGTTTTAATCCTTCGTTGGCAGGGATTTCCTTCGACAGCGTTTGCCCATCCCCCATCCTTACCCTAACCCAAGTTTTGCTATACAATAGCTGGATCATTTTCAGTAGGGCCGTTGGAATGTTCTTTTCTCTGAGCTTTTTCCACAGTAAGTTCCTTTGAACACAATCGAAGGCTGATTTAAAATCAACGAAGCAAAGATACAAGGGCTTTTTAAGACTAATTGACTTGTCCATTATTAAAGATAAAGCCAAGATGTTTGTTGATGTCCCCAATCCTTTAATAAAGCCCGTTTGATTCAGTGGCAGGATCTTACTTTCTGTTGCCCAGTCACTCAACTCATTCAGTAAGATCCTAGCAAACAACTTGGCATCTGTATCTTGAAGTGTGATGAGCCTGTAATTTTCTGCAAGCGACCAGTTCCCTTTTTTATAAATTGGCGTTATTAATGATCCTCGCCATGACTCCGGGATAACTCCTTTTTTAATAACTTCATTGAATACCTTTTCTAAATGTGCTGCCCATAGATCTGGATTCTCTTTGAATAGGGCAAACGGGATGCCGTTGGGTCCTGGTGCTCCATCTTTCTGTTTTATAATTAGTTTTCTTAGTTGATCCTTTGTTACTACAATTGGGGTTTCCATATCTCCATCGTGTGTATCTGTCGGTTGGGATTCAATTCTCTCTATTGTCATACTATTTTGGTTTAAATGTTTTTTAAGAAATGTCACCCATTCCTGCTCAGTTAGAACAGAGGAAACAACCCTTTTATTTGGTCTAGCCAGACCATTTATAATTTTCCAGAACTCTCTTGTGTTTATCAGTTTGCTTGCGTGGTATATTTTTGCCCAGAGTGCTTGTTTTGCCTGATTTTTCTCATCCCATATTAATTTCCTTAGATTTTGATTCACAGCTTTCAGTTTGCCTGGTGTTTCCTCGTTAGGAATAGATTTCTTGATTTGCCTTATCATCCTATTCCGTACTCTTTTTAGTTTAGTAATGGTATATGGCAGGTTTATGTATGATTTGTTTTCCTTTCGATCATCATTTTGATTACTTTTCTCCCGTCGCAGCTGAGGTTGGGGTTTAACCAGCATCATGGTAAATTTTACCCATTGTTCTATCAAGGTTTCAGGTGATCTTTCATTGAAGCATAATTCTATTATTTGGCTAACATGATCGTTCATCACATCTTTGTTCTTAATAGTCCAAATTAGTTTTTTATAGTTTACTGTTCCAATATGACCTGGAACAGTTTCATATGGTTGATTTGTCTTATTCATTAGATTAATCGTTGTTATCTGCTGGCAGTGATCACTATCCCTAACTTCCCTTATCTGATATGCAATGATATTATGGAAGGCATTAAGAGATATCATTGTGTAGTCAATCCTTGACTACACAATCCCTTTTGAAAACCCAGGGATGAGCTGTATTTACAAGCATACAACACATCCCTCCCTTTTCCCTAGTGCTGGTGCTAAATTAAGCTGCCTAGTGCCAGTGCAGGCACCCTTATGCCATAATGCAAGGGTGCCTGAGTTGACGGAATGATTGTGCGGCACACATAGAAGTTGCAAATCACATTTTTCATGATTGTTTATGTGCAAGGAGGGTAACCTTCCTGCACATAAATAATCTTCATGGCATTTTGCTGTTTCACTGTGTGCTGCACAATGCAGCACACATAGAAGTTCCAAATCACCATTGGGGATTGTTGATGTGTAGAAAGGGACACCTTTTAACACATAAATATTCATTCCCTCAATGCAGGTGTGTTGCCGCTAGGTAGCCTAATTTAGTACCAGTGCTAGGGAAAATGTAGGGATGTGCTAAAACTTTGTAAATGCTGTGATTCTCATCCCTGCATTTTCGGAATGGTGAAGCGTGGTGCTAGCATTTTGTGCTTAACTTCACCCTCCACCATTCCCTTGTAAATAAGTCCCAATGGATGTTATGGTAGAACACCTACTGCACCATCGATTGCCCACCCCTTTCATGCTATGTATAGCATGAAAGGGTGCCTTATTTACAAGGCAGCGATAAGCCACATTTAGTGGCTTATTGCCGCCTAGTAAATAAGGGGAAGCCCCTATCACCACAGGAACATTGTTAAAAGTGACGTTTCTATGGGCAATAGGGCTTGTAAATATGCCCCTTGCGTTTGTCATAGTTTCGAGTTTTTATGCATGAGACCCACCTCATTACTACAAAGCCATCCTATGGAACCCCTCGCCCCCCCATCTACTCACAAACAGTACACATTACACCTCACAGGAAAACAATTGACATCCCTTCAACTGAATACTCCGATGCTTTTCAGCTCAACCAGCTGACCATATGACTAAGGCTAGCTTCCAAACACTAGATGGCTATCCACCAGCCTAAACATAAATGATTTCAGTGTACATCTTGTCCCTACTAAGGATCTTTCTTACAGAGCTTACTGATACTTATAGAACAGGCAGATTGAAGTTCAGAAATTCTCTGAAAACTCTCCTTTTCACCTCTGGTTATGCACAGTAGACGTGATTCACAAAGGTAATTTAGGAGTAGTAAAGTTACAAGCTCAAAGACTCAGCACTTATAACTTTACTACTCCATAGTTTCATTGGTGAATCCCTCCGAATAGTCGTTGGCACCATCTAAATTGAATTCCTATGCTTTTCACTCCTCCACATTCTTCAGTACACTGAAGTGTCACGGAATGTTCAGAACCCTCAATAAAGGAGCACAAAATACATAAATGATTAAAAAAATAAAACATATCAGTACACTGTGTTCCACTATTGACAAATGCATGTTGGATTTCTGCTTTTTCAGATTGTTAGTATGTTAAGTGATTTAATTTTGAATGAACTTATGTATGTAACTTTGTGTGCAGTAAAGCACAAGATGATTTGGGAACAGGTGGCAACGCTGAGAGAAGGCCTGCCATGGGCTCATGTTATTCATACATTGAGTCATCAATGTGTTGGCATTCACGTTGAAGGGAATTCCATGGTAGATGAAGCCACCAAGGCAACAGTTTGTTCTGCTTCCATTGCTGCAATAACTCGCTCTAGTGCAAGAATAGGTGGAACTACGGTGGCAGTTAATGGCACAAGCAACAGAACAGCCCTGCCAAAAGGCTTTCCACTCAAGTACTCCTACAAATTAGATTCACAAAACATTCTGTATGCTCAGATTTCAGAGGTGGGTGATAGAGTAATTCCAAACATTGATCGTAGATTAGGACAGAGCAGACCATCATGTGCAAGCTGCACATGAGGGTCTGGGTTCCACTTATGCAGGGATTACTGCTATTGTTTAATTACTGAAGCAACACTATTGGTGGCCAGCTCTATCAAAACAGACCAAGGACGTTGTCCTTAAATGTGACATTTGCTAGTAGAGGCAAAGCTTCACCGTGGCACAGACACCTCTACTGATTTCAGACAAGCCCTTGGCTTGTGTGTATTTGGATCACTGTGGCCCCTTACAATGAGATGGCGCTTACAAGCACATCTTGGTGGCAGTGGATTCATGCTGCATATTCCTGTGGGCTTGGCTGGCGCTCAAACTGTTATAAAAGATTTGTGAGTCTTCATTGGACATACGCAATTGGCACACTACATTCTGACCAGGGTGTAGCGTTTAGCTCTCTGGCTTACAAAGAGTTCATAGGAAGTTTGTGTGTAGCTTTGCGGTACCCCTACCCCTACCATCCAAGGAAAATTCTGTGGTTGAGAGGAACAAATGTGGCTTCAAGCAGTCCTTAACAGCAATGGTATTAGGCTTGGGAGGCAGTTGGGTCACTCACCTATATGAGATCCATATGGCATTCTAATAACATGCCAAGAAAATCCCTAAGGGTTCGTACTCTTTATGAACTCCTGTTTGGTGTGAGAATGTAGGTACCAGACCTTGATAGTGTCAGCACAGTGGCAGCTGAAAGACCATTTGGCATCAATGAACGTTTGCCTGTTTTACAGGAACTCAATGAATTCCGGGCTTTGCAAAGTAATGACCAAGTAAAACAGACCATGAAATATGAAGTCTCTTAGTGCACTCAATTATCTGACATTCCTCTTGTATGTCCAATTTATGGCTGGTGCTATTACATCTGCTACACTGTGTCTTGCAGTGCCTAGTTTTAACAATTCTATGTCAGCTCAGGCGCACCAGTCCCTGGTGGATGTGTGAACATTTACTCAGAAACTCTGGGTTTCTCCTTCAAAATGAAACCAAAAATAATTGTAGATTCAATTAACACAATTCTTGGATTTCTTCTTTGATTAAATCATTGATTCATTGCAAAATGTTCTTCTTTTGTACGGAACCAAATCCATATATCATTAATTCAATGTGCCTTTTGAAGTGAGGCGACTTCAAAGCAGGTTCTTGAAGTGCACAGGTCCACTCTCATCCCAGCCCTGTCCGTCAGGATATCTGTAGGGGGTAATCAGCCCTTTGTATGGATCAGAGGACACTGTCTATTCAGGTGTAAGTGTCAGCTTCCCTCCCTCTTCCTGCCCAGGGAGAGTTATCAGACTGTAGGGGAATGCAACCAAGTTGTCTGTCACACCCACCACTCCTGTGTTTCCAGCTGTCTAGAGGGAATGCACAAAGTGTAGCTGTCAGCCACCCAGAGCTGTAAGAGCAGAGAAATGCCCCCTTTCCAAAAGTGACATTTCAAAAACAGTAATATTAAATCCAACTTTACCAGTAAAGAGAATGTATCATTACCATTCCAAAGATATGAAACATAAAGCATCTACTTCTTTTTAATCAGTAATTACAGTTTTAAAGTTTTTTTATGGAATTCCCAATGTTAGCCTATAAGAGGAGTAGACCTCACAGTAGTGAATAACAAATGAGCTATTTGTCACTACCAGGACATGTAAAACTTGTATATGTACTACCTTTTACTTATACAGCACCCTGCCCTTAGGGCTACCTAGGTCCTTCCTTAGGGGGAACTATGTGTAATAAAAGGGGAGTTTAAGGCTTAACAAGAGGTTTTAAATGCTAAGTCGAAGTGGCAGTAAATGGCATACACAGGCCTTTCATTGGCAGGCCTTAGACATGTTTGAAAGGTTATTTGTATAGGAGGCAGAACCAGTGTTGCAAACCCACCAGTAGCATTTAGATTATAGGCCTTGGGTATATGGTATACTACTTTACAAGGGACTTATAGAAATCTCAATATGTCAATCATGTATACACCAATGTCACCATGTTTAGGGGAAAAGAAAATGCACTTTAGTACTTATCAGCAATTGTAAAGTGCTCAGAGTCCTAAGGCCTACAAAAAGATACAGCAAGAAGTGGAGGTAAGCCGGCAAAAAGTTGGGAGAAGATCACTCTAAGGATGACAGCTCTAACAATGTCATCCTGGCTATAATGTGCGAGA
Source organism: Lissotriton vulgaris (assembly GCF_964263255.1). Taxonomy (NCBI): domain Eukaryota; kingdom Metazoa; phylum Chordata; class Amphibia; order Caudata; family Salamandridae; genus Lissotriton; species Lissotriton vulgaris. The sequence goes on from NC_141685.1 coordinate 1,916,526,141, forward strand.
AAGGGTGTATTGATCTGCAGCATGAAGCATCCTAATTAGAGATTTTCAAAAGAGTTTTCAGTAGCAGTGTTTCTTAGGTCTCTGTTTTTGAATGGTCGCTTTACATTTCTCAGTCCATTTGTTACAGGATTCCCGGGTGGAATTTTACAATACTCATGCTTTATATATGGCTATTAGTATTGTTTCACAACAAATATACAACACAACTCTAAATAGTTTACTGGCTTTTACCAGTTACATTTTTGTTACTAGCTTGACTATTCAGTTCATTGAATCTCAACTGCTGTGTGTTTCTTTGCCTTTACATATTAATCATGATTTTGTCAAAGGGAAGGTATTAGATCAATTTAATAGCTTTACTATGGAAGATGTGATATAGGAACATCCCACTGCAGTAAGTTTGCTTTTAGCCGTACACTATCGCCGTACACTATCACCAATTGCTTACTGAACTGTTTTTGAACAGGATTGTCAGAATCTGTTTTTCTCTCCCTGCAATTGAACTATATCTATTTCTGCTATGCTTTATATAATACACTATTACAGATCAAACATTTGTGGGCCTGGGAAACATCTAGGAAGGAGTTAATGTGTCTTTTAATTTCTGATGGTGTGTCAGCTGCCCATATGCAGAGAACTTTTCATGAGCAGGTTCAGAGGGTGCTCTGCACCATAGTGTCTACTTTATGTCCCTAGTCAAATGAAAGGGTTAGGATACCTGACTATGTGAACATCACACAATCACCCAAATGTTTGTGGGGCCTTCCTTCAATGTGTGGGAGCTCTCATAATAATGAAACACACAGGCATGAGTATTTACCGGCCACAGAGTTCACGGCCACCCAAAATTTTAGAAGAGTGCTTTCTCTTTCATCATATGCCACTATGCCCTACCAACAAAGTGAATAAAATACTTCTTGTTATAATGCAAGAAACATGTGCTACCAGCTTAGCGTTGATTATGCTAAATAAAGGCCTTGCCTTCCCTTCCAACTTTAGCACTGATTGTCTTTTATTTGCCTGCTGAAAGTTGTTGAGGGGAATAAACACGTCAAGATTATACTTACAATTTAGTCAGGTTTAAAGGACCACAGACTCCGAATTCCAGTTTATGGATTTTATTATAAGGCCAAAAATAATTTAATGTAAACGCATTGAAGTATCAGCGAATATAAGTACATAAAGATCAATACAGAGCCGAACCTACTCATATAATTAATTTAGCACAAAAGGCATAATGTGACAATTTCCAGAATTAAAATACAATACAGTATTGAGGCTGAGTCCAACTCCTTATGCATTAGGGAAGAACGCATGAATTATCTTTCCCTACACTATTCTATCTGAGGATTCTGCCTATTTCCCCTACATCAATTCCCAAAGGTGTCAGCACATGTAGACTTCCTAAGAAGTACTCACATCAAATAAGTCAAGATAGCTTAAGGCTATGGAGTTCGCTCTTAAAATGCTCCTTCTCCTCCGAAAATCTAGAAGTCCGATTTTCTGTCCCTGCGCATAATACAAAAAGACAAAACTCATCCCCTCCTAAATGTATCACATGACAAATTATTTCACTTGCAAGCTTCCCCAGTAGATGTCCGTTACTAAGTTAATTAAGTTCTTCTTGCTTTCTAGTGGTCTTGAGGTGCAGATCGGCCAGGCACAGAAGATATACTCCCTTGCCGCTTCTCAGACTCTTCAAAGACATTCCGGCTATCTTCTTAAACTATGAATAACGAGGTTGAATTCCTGTACCTGCAGTGGGATGAGAGCATACTGTTCTGGCACACACAAAAGAGTCTCTGGAACTGACACATTGCCTCTGCTGTGCGACGTATCCTCAACACAGGATCTTGTAATGCTCCACAACAAGGATTTAAGGTACGCTTGTTCCACGGGCCATGCTCCATTGACGTTGGCCTCGATTACTTTGTCCCAGTCTAAAGTGACCAGTTATTCACAGTGCTATGTGCTTTTTGGTGCTATATTCCCCTTAATGTTTAAATCTGCATATCTCCGGTTCTACTGATTGGATTTGCGTCTGTATTATTTATTAAATAATATTTTTTAATCTGGTGTGGGATTTCTTTTGTGGTGTATTTTAATTTTATTATTGTTTGAGGTGGTGCTCAAATACTTTACACATAGTCTTCAAGTTAAGCCTGACTGCTCTGTGCCAAGTTACCAGTGGGTTGAGCACAGAATTTTTTGGGGGTTTTCTTGCAATTTCACCCTAACAAGGATTGTGGTTCCTGCTTGAGTTTGGTTCTACTCCCCTCAACCAGTATCCCCATTTCTTACACACATTATCTCATTCTCTTATATGGGGAATGTCTCAGATACCTCTCACACTCGTCGCAACATGATACTCATCAACATTTCAGATCTGTTTCAAATTATTCACATGGTTTTTAAAACCTCTAATACTAAGATGATTTACAGTTTATCAAATCTGACACATTTTGATTATATTATTTCTATTTGTTATTTTCTTAATGCATCATTTTTTTAGAGTTTTACAAATCATCACTGTGTTTAGAAAATTCACTTATTGTATAATTGATTTGATCAGTTTATGAGATTTGACTTTTACATTTTTATATTTTAGACTATTGTCTGCTAGAGATTTCTGGATATGACTGTTTCTATTTTTATTTATTCTATACCTCGGTTTTCAAGTTCAAGTTCGGAAAAACTTTATTTCGGTCAGTACGACCTAAAAAAGTACAATCCTAAAATCATATACAACATACATTCATATTTGCTCACAGTTTTCGTGCACAGGACATTAAGAACAGCAATCCAACAGTCTTTAAGCTTCGTGAATTAAAAGCTAGTCATTAGGGATACTACAAGCTGGTGGGCTATACAATTACATAGCCAAAGTGCATGATCCAATAAATAAATAAATAGTTAAAAATCAGGAATAATCTATAGGGGGAGTTAAAACCATAGCACAATAAAAGACTGATAGTAATTTATAAATTATACAATTGTTAAGAAGGTAATTCCATTAAAATCATTGCAACGTGCCCTAGGCCTCATTAGATAGTTTCAGTAGAGCCCTTCTAGTGCACCACATGGAAAACAAGAATCTGGAGACAGAAAACACGATCTGGATGCTAAGATCAGATCTCAGTATCTGAAATGCCTCCAGATAGTGCCTACTGCCAATATTTCTGCAGATCTGTACCAACCAACGTTTCAGGGCCTTGTAACCAAAAAACACATGCTGCACTGATTCGTCAGTGAAACCACAGGCAGGGCACTGTGCCTTTTGGTCCTTGCTCCACTTTGCCGTATAACAGCGGAGTGGAGAGAACCCCAAACCGAAATTGTAAGAAAAGCTTTATTGCCTCCACCGGTGTAATCAGGTCTCATATTGGCTCAAAGCGGGCAACATCCTTGACTTCCAGGAAAGCCAAGGATAGTGTCCCCGTCTTGGGGCGAGAATGTAGTTGGGCCCTTCTATAATCTTCATGCTGGGCCTTAATTTGCTTCCTTGCGGTTTGCAAACAGGCACGATCTGGGTCCGTCCAACAATCACCCCGGCCTATATTGGTCAGTAGGGATTTTATATGTGCAAACCAAGGAAGTGTAACTGCACCCCGGATTGACATAACCTCCAGTAGCTCCTCCCTGTATGTAACTAGTTCGGGAGTGGCCCAAAGGCGACGCCAAAACAATACAGGCCTAAGGCTCGAAATGTCTGCTATCTCCATCAAACCTGAGTCTAGTCTTAACGGTATCAGCGGGGTGCTCATTGGTAGTCTATACAGCTGTCTAAGGAATTGATTTTCTATTTTTAGAAGGGAATCTAGTTTGGCATCGCCCCATAACTCGGCACCATATAAAGCGCCCCCTCGCGCTTGGGTCTTATAGATTTCTAGAGCTGGGCTGACTGTTCGTTTACCTGATCTGCTGAAAACCTTCATTATGCCACCTGTCGATTGAGCTAATTTTAGTGTGCTCTTGGTAATATGAGCCCCCAATCCAGATTTTCGGTAATGGTGAGACCCAAGTAAGTAAAGGATGAGACTCTTTCCAGGTGTTTCCCATTTAATTGAGGGTTCGGACGAGAGCTTTTTGGGCTATTAAACGCCATATATTTAGTTTTCTGTAAATTTATATCTAAACCTCTTTCCTTACAGAAAAGCTCGAATTTATCTAGAACCCTCTGAATCTCCATGGGTGATTTTGAGACCAAAAGAGTGTCATCCGCAAACATCATTGCTGAAATTCGGCAGGACGCTAGCTTAGGGGCATCAAGGTCTTTTGCAGTTGCCAGTTCATCGATCAGCCTGTTAATGTAAAGCCTAAATAGCGTCGGTGCTCAGACGCATCCCTGGCATACACCACGTTTGACAGGAATTGGAGCTGTGAGTTTTCCATCCTTTCCAAATCTTATTTGGGCATAGTTATCTTCATGCAATCTTTTAAGAAGATAAATCAGATATGCCGGGACCCCCATCTCAGTAAGAATGGACCATAGCTTTTCCCTTTGCACCAGGTCGAATGCCGACCTCAGGTCTACAAAAATTAGGTATAAGCTGCCCCCCTGAAGGCAGACGGTCTTCCAGTGCAGGAGCTGTAGTCTTAGTACTTGGTCCAGGATTGATATCTTTTCCCTGAACCCTGCCTGGATGGGGGACAGTACCCCCGTTTCTTCCATCGAGGAATGAAGCCTGGCTAGCAAGACCATCGCAAATAGTTTTTGGGAAATGTCTATTAGGCTTATAGGTCTATAATTTGTTGGCAGGAGTGGGGATCCTTTTTTGAAAATTGGAATAATCTCCGCTCCCAGCCAGCTGGGTGGTATCTTCATGCCCTGTATTATAGCATTGAAAAATCCACAAAAATACCGGGACCAGATGGCTGGTTCACTCCTATATAGATTCCCAGGAATCTTATCCAGGCCTGGGGCTTTACCTGGTGCTAATTTTTGCACTGCGCCCTCAATCTCCTTTAGGGTTATGAGTATATTTAGGCTACTACATGGGTCTACTTCATATTCTGGGCTTCTTTCTGTGCCAGACCGGGCCAATGCCGATTCCATAGGGAGCTGGACAGCTGGACAGCTGGAGGACCCTCAAAATCCTTTTCATCGGCATAAAGGGTTTCAAAGTGCACCCGCCATACCTCTTCATCCAAGTTTGGTTCAATTGCGGATTTGGGGGTAGGAGCACCTGTATTAACAATACTCTAAAACGTCATCATATCTCTATCCCCCAAAGCCGTTTTTAGTGAATCCCAGTTTTCCCTTTCCCATCGCTGTTTAGCCATTTGGACCGTTGTTTTGTATAACATCCTTGTGGTTTTAATAAGGGGATGATATTTATCTTTGATAGATACCACAAGTGCCTTTTTGGCCCTGCACCATTCACAGTTGTACCAAGGGTGACTAGGGGACCTACTCGGTCTGGAGGGAGCATTAGGGTAAAAGAAGGCAAGTGATACATCCCTTAGTTTACTGTAGTTTGTGTCAACAGCTCCTAGATCTTGCACCGCACTGCTTTGATGTAATGCAGATGTCTCTTCAAGCACAGGAATAAGCGCCTTATACAAATTACTCATCTTATCCTGTGATTGGAGGAAATTGGACCACCGTACTTTCCTCCTGCAATTTGAGATGGTTAAGCCAGGGTCGGTAGGGCCAGCTATGGGAGTATTTTGAGGGTTTAAGGCTTTTATTTCCATTATTAGGGCATGATGATCACTGTCCATTCGTGTAGTAATATTAAAATAGATCATCCTGTCCCAGGAGTTTGTGTCAATTAAAATATAATCTAATATAGACCCTCGTTTCTTGCTGTAAAAGGTATAGCCAATAGATGAATCAGAGCATGATCTACCATTACACGCTCTCAATGAGCATCTTAGAACAAGGCAGTTCATCTGAATTGCTAGTGGGGACCAATTTTTCACGAGTGGACATCTAGAGTCTGGGATTGCCAGCGAGAGATCCTCATCCCCTATGTTTTCAAGGGACAAGCCCACAAGAGGCTCAAACTGGCAATTGAAGTCCCCGCCAACAATAACCGTTTCATTTGGATCCATAAGACTTAAAAAAATTGGATAGGGCCTCTACCGTGTTAGATTCTTTTCCCCTAGGGGTCGGTCTAGAGTATAGAATAATTAGAGTAACGGAAGGCTTAGAGCAAAACTGTAATTGAACACATAAAATGTCCATGGAACCTGTTTCGAGTTGTACAGCCTTGCAACCTAGGTGAATCCCTATCCAGGTCATGAGCCCCCCCCAAGACGGTCTCCCCACACCACCTGTTGTGGCTGAAGTGTTAAAGGTAGCATAGCCAGGGTTAGTTACCTCCTCACAGGCCCAAGTCTCTTGGAACATGCAAACCTCATGTTGCCTAATGAAAGACTCCCAATCAGGGTCACCCAGTTTGTTTTTAATACCTGCCACATTCCAAGACAAAATCTTAGTTACTTGTCTGTCTTGTGGGGGAATTTTGGGCGACGTTATAGTAGAAGGCATCATTGGGGCAACTGACACACCGGTATCGACCTCAGCTGGGGACCTGTAATTAGCTGAGGTTCAAAATTTTCCCTCTGGGCACAAACTCCGCTAGGGGTAGTACTACTAATGCTACTGGAGCCGCACAAGCTTCCACTAGCTAGGCCATCCCTGTTACGACAATATGCCTGCCTACACTTAGTCCACCACTCCTTGGATGAAGGGGAGTTGATCTCTTTGTTGCGAGTGGTGTCTAGTGGGCTAAAACTGTTACCTGTCGGGATATTAAAACAAGGATTGGTATTCCAATGTGCTGCTCGTGTGGGTGATGTATTGTTTGTGGAAAAAGGTCTCCAACCCATCCTCTGGAAGTAATGGGATTTTCGTGGTCTGTTTGGAGGATAAAAGTAACTTAAATGAAGTGGTACACTGCTACCCGAGTTCCTCCCGTACTCTATTCCTAAAATGCTTTGTGCTATCTCAGGATTCCTAAAATTAATTATAATACATTCCCCTGGTATGTCCTTGCTTTGCTCACCTATCCAACCCACCCTTCTAGTTGTTAGGATTTCGTCAGATATCTCATATCCCTGATTGCTGTTATTCACTAGCCAATTAATGCATTTATTCTTCAGTTCTCGTGGGATTCTGACAAACCCTCTCTTACGGCCGATGCCCCTGCAAGCACCACTACATAATGGGTTGAGGCTGGTGGAAGATTAATAACTGATGGAACATAAGTTTTGTTTTTATGGGCCAAAGCTAAACCAATTCCTTGTACATCCTTTCTTGGGGATTTCTGGGCTTCCTTATTTTTGTAAGCATTGGTTGACTAATGTTCACTACACTTGCTTGCGCCGGGGGGGTTGCCGAATCGTTCGGCCTCCCGACCTGTTGGGCATTAGCCTAGTGGTGGGAATTTGTTCTATGGCTATTGTAACGGGGTCAGCCAGGTGGTTATCCCTGATAGCCTGTTGACATGCTCTGTCTTTTAAATTGGGGATAGCCTCATTTGACTCTTTAGGTTTTAGGAAATGGTCCACCCTGGCATATATCCCATCTATCCTTTCCATTAGATGACAAAGTTCCTCTTTAATATTAGCCCTCACCTGAATGTGTAGATTTTTCACCAGTGCTGACACCCACCCAGGCTGTTCGTTGATGTCATTATTATATGACCCTGTGGTGTTATCATCTCTGGGCCCTTCGTCTGAAATGGAGTCTTGTTGGTATTTTTTCTGCCTAACTGGTGGTTTTACTTTGGGCTTTGGTCTAACTTTAATACTTCTGCTCGGTTGCTTCCTGATACCAACCTCAGATGACTCTATGGTAGACTCTAGATCTACCATTGGGGCATTTGGAGGTTCTGTGGGTGCTACCTCTGTGCCTACGATAGGGCTATGTGTCGGTGATATTAGATTGAGGTTTGGAGTTATGGATAGTCTTCTCTCGGTCCTTTCTATTTCTGTAGCAACGGCACCCAGGGCTTTCACCAGCATCCGGTCATTTGAGGTGGGTTTGGGTATTTGCACAGGTGCCACTTGCTTCTTTTCCACACAAGCTCGTTTCACCGTTTTACGGGTTTGTGGCAAGTGTGCTGAAACTTAATAAGTAACCCACTACACAGAGTAATGGCTACACAATAGAAACTTTTGAATGGGCAATTATGCATCCAGCTCTAAGAAAGTAGGGGTAAAGATTACAACAATATATCCAGTTAGAGATGTTTAACAGTACCTTATTTTTGTCCAGGGCATATAGTACAGCTGTTAGGGGGGGTGCCCAGCCCAGCCTCTTCCTGCCGCTGATGGGCGCGGACGGGCCCGCCCTTGGCCCGGTCTGCGGGAGAGCCTGCCCGGTTTTAAGGTTTCCTGGCGCTCTGCGCCGACGTCACTGGGAGCGCGACGCCCTCTGGGTAGCGTAGTCCTGGGCCTCGCGTGTGCACTCAACAGCCTGCTCCCCTTCTGAGTGCAGGCAATGGAGGGACTGGCATGGAGTGGCGGTGCTGTTTCGCGGTAGTGGCCGCCACAGGTGATGACAGATGGCCGTTCCCCTCATGGCTAGCTCCGGTGAGTGTGCGTCCCACGCTGTGGGAGAGCCTGCCCGGTTTTAAGGTTTCCTGGCGCTCTACGCTGACATCACTGGGAGTGCGACGCGCGAGGCCCTCTGGGAAGCGTAGTCCTGGGCCTCACGTGTGCACTCAACAGCCTGCTCCCCCTCTGAGTGCAGGCAATGGAGGGACTGGCGTAGAGTGGCAGTGCTGTTTCGCGGTAGTGGCCCCCACAGGTGATCACAGATGGCCGTTCCCCTCACGGCTAGCTCCGGTGAGTGTGCGGTTTTACATTCTTGTGTAGTTTTTGACTGTGAAGTTCATATGGAAAACATTTTTTTGTTTTGCATCTCACAATCTTCCTAAAGTTAAAGCCATATAAAAGGCCCAACATATTGTGAGCAGTGCAGCCGTAGTATCAAATCTTGCAGAATCAGTTTTCTAGTTACAAGACCATTAGGCTTCCAACTCTTGGACCTGATATAGTGAACTAAATTGGCCCTTGTTTTTGCACTATAGAAAGGAGAGCAACAAATATATTTTTCTAGCATCTTATGTACATTTCAGTGACTGGTGTACGGAATTATACTGTGAACCAATTAACACTACTTAGCACTGGTTGAAAAACTCAAAAAAATGTGTTTATCCTCAAATTCTCAGGTCGTAGGTGACATGCAGAAGTAGCAGGGCTTATCCTTAGCAAAGGTGTATTATACTAACAAATTCAGCATCCAATGAGTGCTTTGCTCCAACCTGGCTTACAGGCCGGGCACCCTCCAAACTTTAGACCAGCTCCTCTGCGTCCTTGTGGCCAAAAAGATAATACTGACATAGGCTTACTCTTACATCTAGTATTGGTATAACTGAAGCAATTGTACTGCTGCTCATCAACATCAAGAATACAGCGACACACTAATATCGAGAAAAGAATAATGAAAGGCAAGTGCATGTAAAGGGAATAATATATGTACTATTACTAACTCTTCATCTAATACCTTGAAAATGTATGTACTTCATAGGTACATAGATGTCCTCGACATTCTGTCCCATCAATATTATTGAATCGATATTCAGGGGTCTCACCAACTGAAGCATACCAGTGCAAAAATGGCCTGTCGTATGTATACATCTGTGTACATACAAATATCGTTGGAGATATGTCAGCAAATGCTGCTCTCTAGAAATCATATAGGAGAATTTATAATCTGAGAGGCTAGCAAATTCAAAATTTTAAACAAGTTCCTGCCTACATAGAAACATGTATAAAGGAATATGCATATTTAAACCCTTCTGCGATGGGTAGGGTCACCGGTGTTTACTGCTGGTCGGAGTGCATAACACTGGGATGAGCTGGAAACAGAAACATTATTGCCCACCTTCAATGGACTCGTGATCAACCAACCCACTGCCTGCCCATGACCTAATCGAGCCTACTAGAACGAGGGTCAGGTTCAGATCGATCAGAGAGATCATTCAATTTCTGCAGTTCAGCAAATTTTGCTTGCAAAACTCCACAAAATAAATAATATATTAGACGAACACAGTGACAGGTATATTGTACAATTCTTTCTGCAGCCTGGTTTCGTTTACCTCATTTCTCCTTTATAGAACTGGTTAGTATGCTGTAGACACTCCTCATGTAACAAACTTGCACATACATTTCGAAAGTATGTATGCTCCAGTCATAATTCAAAACACGCTTTGAAATAGAAATAGAAACAGAACTGTGCTACAAAGCTTATTCTGAAGCGTGTGGATACAAAATGTACTGTGCAACCCGTGAAAGCAATGAAAATGTCAGAGCAGATGTCAGTTTTTGAATTATGTTCGTGACAGTAAACATAAATTATTGTTCTTTCTGTTTGCAATGTTCTATTGGTTCGCCAATTTGTTCAGATATTACAAACAAATATTCTTATATGCATCCTCAAGGGTTTCTTGTTTGGATTGATACTGGCATTCCATCTATTTTCAGATTTTTTAGGTAGATATAGCTAGATAAAAACCTTCAAACAGATGTTTAATGGTAAAAAAAAGGTATTCTTATGGGTTATGTCTTGTCAGAAACATATTCCCAGCTATGTTATAAATGTTGACATGCTGAAGAATAAATACTTTGGTCCGAATGTTATGAAAGAAAGAGTGAATTTCGAAGTCTGCTTTTTACAGAGATCTTGCCTGTTGACCAACAAAGGCGCTCACCAAATTTGCCATCTTCTGGTCTCTACTGCTCCTCAGTACAAGTCCTGGTAAATGTTATGGAATCATATGGCTGGGCTTGGCATAACAATAAAAATACGGTGATTAAGAACTCTGTATGTTCTTTTGCTTGCCTGAGAATAACATGGATCACTAACTGAGCACTCCCCTTGTGACGTCCGGTGCTTCACTGAAACAATGAAATCTATCAATATAAGAAACATCGTAGGCTATGGCTACTTTCAACCAGATCTATCAGTGTTACCCCTTGTGGATACTCATTCTCTCAGCATGAAGAGAGCATAGAACCATACAACTGCTTGCACCACTTTTTCTACCAGTAAGGATGGATCAGTTGGCACTCAGAGAGCCATCATAGGAGGTACCAAATAGAAAGTGAACTGGGGTGCCAGAAACAATGGTACAAAAGGGGGTGGTGATGGACGGAGCATCTGAATCAATCAAACACTCACACCCAATCAAAAGATCTGGGTTTAATCCATCACCGTTCTTTAGCCCACTCTGCCACCCCAGTTCAGACATGGTTATATGCAAATCAGTCTGACCCTGTGCCTCATGGGAACAGTCCAGCCCGAACTGCCAAGCCATGTCTTCCCTGGACTGGAAACAAGCTTCCGAGGACCGGTTTCTGGCCTTCCAGCTTGGGGTGGTGTGGAGTGCAAAAAAATGATGGATTTAGGCCCAGATCTCTGTACTGGGGTGAATGTATGACATTGTTCTGCATTCTGTCCATCAATTGTTGTTTTTGCATTTGTCACCCCGAGTGGGATGGGTATGCTCAGACGTGAGTCCCATGCTCTACACACCACTGGAGTCAAGCTATCCTGGCTGAAGACGGCTGACAGCCAGAAACCGGTCCTAGGATGCTTGATTCCGGTCCAGGAAAGACATGGCTTGGCAGTTCGGGCTGGACTGTTCCCATGAGGCACAGGGTCAAGGCTGATTTGCATATGGCCATGTCTGAACTGGGGTGGTGTGGAGTGCAAAAAAATGATGGATTTAGGCCCAGATCTCTGTACTAGGTTGAATGTATGACATTGTTCTGCATTCTGTCCATCAATTGTTGTTTTTGCATTTGTCACCCCGAGTGGGATGGGTATGCTCAGACGTGAGTCCCATGCTCTACACACCACTGGAGTCAAGCTATCCTGGCTGAAGACGGCTGATAGCCAGAAACTGGTCCTAGGATGCTTGATTCCGGTCCAGGAAGACATGGCTTGGCAGTTCGGGCTAGACTGTTTCCATGAGGCACAGGGTCAAGGCTGATTTGCATATGGCCATGTTTGAACTGGGGTGGTGTGGAGTGCAAAAAAATGATGGATTTAGGCCCATATCTCTGTACTGGGGTGAATGTATGACATTGTTCTGTATAATGTCCATCAATTGTTGTTTTTGCATGTGCCAGAAACAATGTCAGAACACCCAGCATACCTTGCCTAGCAGTACAAAGTGGAACTCATTCCTGAGATTAATGGAAGTTCATTCTGTGTCCCAGTAATCTCAGGAGTTATCAGGGTTGTATGTGATTTCATAGAAAAACGATTTAATGGTATACCATTACTGAGAACCCATTTCTTCTAAACAGTTTAATGGGTGAATGGCATTTACCATTTCATAGAAACCAATTCATAGAATTTCTTTTTTATATATTGGCTTCTGCATTCTTGTTTTTTGAGATGTAAATGAAATGCTTGCAGGTTTTGCAGGCGCTCAGGCTTTTATGTCAGGGAACATTGTTTCAGATTTATATATTTGACATTGTGAAATTATTACCTTGGATGCTTAAATTGACTAAACTCTCACCACTGTTAAACACTACCCATCTTTTCCCCCTAAAAATGTCTCTCCAAACATAAACTACACCCATCTATTACCCTACAATCCACTGATCCTGAAACCCCAAAAGCCCTTCCTAAACCCCACCCTTCCATGAACACTGAAAATACCTCACCACAACTAAACGCCACCCATATTTGACCCCAAAACTACACCCTTCCCTGGACCCTTAAAGCTTTTCTTTTTCTACACCTAAATTCTACCTATCTCTTAACCTAAAACCCCTCAGCACACCATAAAAACCTTTTCTTTGTCTAAACCCCACCCATCCGTGATCCCTTCAAACCAGCACCATCTCTACAGTCCACTCACCCTCAACCCTAAAATTACTCACCGCCCCTAAACTCTCCATCCTGGAACCCTAAAAACCCTTTCTATACATAAACTCCACCTATCCCTGAACACTGACAAATCTACACCACCCTAAACTCCACACATTCTTGAACACTAAAAACCCTTCACACCCCAAAACTCTACCCATCACTGAACCTTAAAACTATTCACCAGCCCTAAACTTCACTGTCTGTATTACCTAAGAAACCTCAACACCCTTACATGCAACCCATCTCCACACCCTAAAGACTCTCACCACCCTTAAACTCCATTGTGAACATAAAAGTCCCTCATATCCTAATATCACCCATGCCTGATCCCTAAAATAATTAATCATCCCTAAATTCCTGGACCCAAACACCTTAAAAAATGCTCATCTGCGCTAAACATCACCCATCCCTGAAAAAGACCCTCACAACCCTTAATCTTTACCCAAGTGTGTGATTTTTCCTTCAAACTATTTTTCTTAAAAATGCTTCCTTTGATTTTAGATGTATTTGTATTTCTTTAAAATTGTCACTCCATCAAATTGTTCTTATATGTTATGGTTTCCTCCAATGGCATTTCTCAGTTATAGTTTTTCCATTAATTCACAAACATCAGTTGCCAGCCACAACAGGATTACCTGCTTGGGAAATAAATAAATAAGGCAGAGATGTAGGGGGTGTTGAAAAAGACAGGTCCCCCGAATAGGCTGTTGGACTTGGCCCTTTCTGCAGGTTCATCCCCAAACTTTTTTCCTTCATCCTACTGTTTTCTGAACCCATTTCTGTTGGCTATTAGAACTCTGTACACATTACACTGCTAAACAGTGCTAAAGTACTTGTATTCTCTCATTATAGTAACATTGGCTTACAACCAAGTGTCATATTGAATTTACTTGTAAGTTCCTAATAAAGTGGTTCTACATGTACCCAGGGCCTGTAAATTAAATGCTAGTAGTGAGCCTGCAGCACTCATTGGGCCAGTCACTTAAGCACCCCTTCAAACATGTCTCATGCCTCCTACTGCAGCCTGGGTGTGCAGTTTTAAACTGCTATTACGACCTGGCAAAATAATGTAATGCATATACGTCACCTATAGGGTAGGCTCTAAACAGCCCATAGGACAGGGTGCAGTGTGTTTAAAAAGCTGTACAGGTGCTTTTAATTTGTAAATGCCCTAGCGTGAAAAACTCCCAAATTCATTTTTCACTACTGTGAGGCTTATCTCTCCATAGGATAACATTGAGCTGCAATATCGCATTTAAACAGTGACGACGTTTGATTAGGAACCATTAAACATTTAATGTTTTGGTTCTGAGAAATTGTAGTGAAAATTCCTCTTCAATAGTAAAACCAGATTTTTTGTTACAATTTTGAAAATGCTACTTTTAGAAAGTTGATATTTTCCTACCTTACCATTTGGTGCCAAATGTAACTGCAACAAATGATGGATGGAATGCTGAATGATTCAAACATTCTCCCCCAGTCAAGAGATCTGGGTTAAATCCATTGTTCTTTTGCCACTATGCCACCCCAGTTTGGACCCAGCCATATGCAAATCAGCCTTGACCCTGTGTCTCATGGGAACAGGCCAGACCGGCTGCCAGCCACGTCCTCCCTGGACCAGAAACAAGCATCCTGGGACCGGTTTAGGGATATGCCACCCTTCCTCAGCCAGGCTAGCTTGAATCCAGTGGCACAGTCAATAAGGGACCCACGTCTGGGCACACCCGTCCCACTTAGGGTGTAAAGTGTAACTGCAACAAATGATGGACAGAATGCTGAAGGATTCAAACATTCTCCCCCAGTCAAGAGAGCTGGGTTATATCCATCTATCTTTTACCTACTATGCCACCCTGAGTGGGACGGGTTTGCCCAGACGTGGGTCCCATGGTCTCCATGCCACTGGAGTCAAGCTATCCTGGCTGATGAGTGCTGAAAGCCCGAAACCGGTCCTAGAATGCTTGTTCCCAGTCCAAGGTGGCCCTGGACTGGCAGTTCGAGCTGTACTGTTCCCATTGGGCGCAGGGTCAAGACTGATTTGCATTTGCCTGGTTCTAAACTGGAATGGCATTGTGAGCAAAAAACAATGGATTTGGGCCCAGATCTCTGTACTGGGGTGAATGTATGACATTGTTCTGCATTCTGTCCATCAATTCTTCTTTTTGCATTTACCATTTGGTACTGGCAGCATTTTGCTGGGCCCCATGGCTGTGCGTGGTAGACCGTTGGACTTTGTTTATTTCTCTCAGACAGCCACACAATAGAGAGATCAGGTGTGCCTGGATGGGCCATCAACTAGCAGGATGAGGATGAGCGAAGCCCCACTTGCAACTGAATACGTTGCGCCTTGTCATCACATAAAAGACTTGTCACCACAGCATTGTTCATGCAGTCAGCTTGGCACCAGGGCAGAGGAGACTGGAAACTTCAAGGATTTCAAATGGACTCCTCTAGAAACATCTCCAACTTCCAAGTGGGCACCAGGTATAAATATGGGACCCTCAGACCCAATTCTTCAGTTCACCCCCGGACCTGTGCTTCGTTGCTGCCAGAAGGGCTGCTGCCCTGCAGCTCAGCTGCCTGCTGCCCTGCTTGTTGTGAAGGAAAAATATATCTGCACCCTTCATCCCAGGTTGTAGTGACTCCAAGGGTAGGCCAGCTGGTCACCTGTTCTGAGCTATAAGTATATAGCAAGCTCGAGAGGCACTCTTAAACTAGCCAGGTGACCTGTGTCTGTAGCTGCATCTGGAACTACAACTGGATCTGCCTGTGCCTTGCTGAATTCTGCTGCACTAAGTTCCTGACCCCCAAGTGGTGCCACTCAGGTCCTGGATCCTTGGTGTGGCCTCAGTTGAGCTCTCCTGAGGTTTAGGGCTCTTCGTGAATGTGAACTGGCCTGTTCGCGCCAAGATCTTGCCACCCACACCTCACGCCATTGAGAAGTTCCAGCAAACCTGACTCTTTACGCTACAGCGCCTGCCAACTGCATTCAGCAGCATGAGATATTCACTTCATCCTGCAGCATCTACAGCTCATACCAGCCACCAATGTGAATCTCCAGCAGCCACCGTCTGCGATGTCTGACAGGATGTTCGCCCTACAGCTGCGACTGTCCCTATGCCTGGCCTGCACTTTGCTTTCCATGGATGATCATCCCTGCTCCTCACACCCCTTCTGCCGTGAACTGAATTCTTTCTGCTGGACTTTGAAGGTAACTCTTTCAGAGTGACTAGCCCCTGTATCCAGCTCGTGCTCCTTCGAGGTTGACCGGAACTTGAGACTTTCACTCATCTCACGTTACCAGATGACCATGACTGGTGCTTTGTGCTTTTAGGTGCTTTACTTACCTGAAATCTTTAAATGTGCTCATCTCTGATTCTACTAATTGGATTTTTGTTGTTTTGGTGTCAAATATTTTACTACATTTTAGTCTATTGTTCCTAATTGGTGTGGGATTTTCTTTGTGTTGTGTTTTCACGTTATTACTGTTTGAAATGCTTTATAAATACTTTACACAATGTCTCTAAGGTAAACCTGACTGCTTTTATGCCGAGCTAACATTATTTGGGACTTGCTTGTGTTTCACTTTGATAGAGACTGTGGTTGCTGCTTGAGTAGAGTTTCAAGCATCAAACAGTAACCAGGTTTCCAACAGAGACTCACCAATTAGATGGACACCTTTGCGCAAAACTGTTTGAAAACATTACTACATTAGATGGTGTAATAACTGAGATTTTGGTACTGACTGGCTTGGTTATGACCATTGCCCACCACCATCTCATTATATGTTGTTGTTATTTGAACACATATGGTGTTCTCCGCATTCTCGACTCTTATTCAACCTATTTGTAGGGCTTGCCCGTGGACTTTGACAACTTTATGCTGTTTTACACACTACTTTTGCTCATTTTTGGGCCTAAAAGCCTGTGCTTGAGCGATGACATGTTCTTTTCTGACACCATCTTTCTGAGCCTCTTTAGGTGAAAGGCAATGTTTTAGTTTCAATGTGTTATTCGCTAGCAGTGAACCAGCATGGACCGGTTCTTATTGGTGGAATGTGCTCTCTCCGCACCGGAGTCATAACAAACGCTTGGCCAGCTGCTGTTGTGGGCCTGGTACGAGGAGGTACAGGAATCCTACGAGAGTGGTAGGCGGGTTCTTCTAGAAGCTTCGAGAAAGGGCTATGTTCTATATTAGTGAAAGCGGGTCCAAGTGAGGGTGAGATGATAGTCTGGCGGCTTTGGTGGTCTGGTGAAACATCACGGTGCAGACGTGCAGACGTATTTGTGGAACAGAGAGTCCTGGCCCAACCAGAGAGGGACAGAGAGAGAGAGTTGGACCCTTCTTCGGACTACAGAGGCCTAGTAACATGGTGAGATGTTCCATGTATATCTAAGTTTATCTAATTTTGCCTTTCATTTTCAGTTTTCTATGTGTATGTATGTGTTGATATTTAGTTATTATTTCTTTCTTGTCACCTTGTCATCATGTAATAAAGACCCTTGGAATGTGTATTTTGTCCTTATTCCTTGTGAAGGAAGGTTGGCCCCTTTTTTACCAAGTGCTTACAGAGGGATGGGCTATTTCCCCTCTAATGAGTAATTGTAGATATGGAAGGGAAATAGGCTCCCAAGCAGGAATACCAGAAACATTAGTAGATCAACCCAACATAGCGTAAGAGGGATGTACTGATTTTTTACCGGAAGGTGTTGCTCATGCAGATGCGTGTTATTTATTGGGAGATGTTGCTGACTTGCACCAGGGTGCGTTGCACGTGTAGGTACGAGTTGTTCGTCGGGAGACGTTGCTGATTCGCACCAGGCTGCGTAGCTCGCGTAGGTACGCGTTGTTCATCAGGAGACGTTGCTGATTCACACCAAGGTGCGTTGCTCGTGTAGGTATGTGTTGTTCGTCAGGAGACGTTGCTGATTCGTTGGGAGAGGTTGCTATACTTACCCTTGGAGCTATGATTTATAGTATCTTTAGTTGTTAGTACTATTCCTTTCTCAGGTAGCTATTCTGAAGTGTGGTGTTCTTAGGCAATCTGGGAAGCAACTCTGATGAGTAATGGCTGCATAGCTAGCGGAAACACCCGAATGAGAAGAAAAATCAGTCATTACATCTTGGCGTTGTGACTCCCAGGATTGTCGGGTGGAGAGTGTGTAGGGGAAATCAATAACATTTTAGCGTCATGATAATTGCAGAGTTGAGGCTGAGTGAATCTTAAAGAAAAGATAAATTATGTTTTCTAGGAAAATAAAGACTATATTTCAATTGCCTGTAGAGATTCCTGGATGGGAATCGACTCCATATGGAGTACTGGCTCATGAGTGGGCTAATTCAACGGGTTTGAGTGAAAACTGGAACTTGTGTTTGCTTGAAGCTGAACCGGCTCAGGTAGTGTCATGTTTACAGAAAGTGCCGGTAGTGAAGGGAGAAGAGCTTCCTGTATTAGGACAAAGGGCATGGATTTTGCTAAACGCTTATAGATTAGTGCATGAAAAATATGTGAAATTTTGCGTGAGTGTAAAGAATTTGAAGAACAATATGTAGAAGTGAAAAATGCTAACACGCTGTTGAGATATCAGAATAAATTGCTTTCAGACAAGTTAGAGACTTATCAGACTGTCGCAGAAAGAGCTGCAGTGCGTGTTGCTAAATATAAATACAGACATAGATGAGGCAGAATCAACACCAGAAAGGTACGTCTAGTCATTGCAAAAGCAGGGCTCGATTGGGATCCTGAAAAGTGGGATGGAAACATCTGGGACAAATCAGAAGTGTGCAGGGAAGTGCAGGCGCAATCAATTCATCAAAGAAAATTGCAGGGTGGTCCTAACCATCCTAATGGGGTACCTCGTGATAGCTTAGAGGACTTTATGCAGCAAGAAATCAATGACATTTTAGACAGGTTTCGGCAGAAATCTGGTGAGAGATTACTTACCTGGATGGTTTGAATCTTTGATTTGGGTGCTGCAGGCATAATGTTAGACCGTGGCGATGCAGGGAAGTTCTGCACGTTAAGCACAGACCCGACTGTTCAGGAACATTTTAGACGTTATGAAAGTAACAAGCAAATTAGTCTGTTGCAACTGGCTGTGTATGGTTGTAGTCATAAATATCCTACTGAATCAGACTGGCCGGTAAATGAGAAACCATGGTATACATTGAGAGACGCGACACAGAGATTAAAGGAAGAGATGATGAAAACCTCTATTTTCCTAGATATTGCACACAGGTTAATGGAGGGAGTGCTTAATACTTCCGTGAGAAATAAGATTATTCGTACTGCTCCCCCTGCTTATAAGCAAGTGATGATGACATTGTTAATTAACCTGACAGGAAATACATTGGCTGAGGTGATCGAAGCAGTTTGCGAGTTAGGTGAACTAGGAGAATGGAAGAAGGCAGAAAGACCATCTAGACCTGAAGTCCGTACAGATAATAACCAACTGAGTAGACGAGATATGTTCCTTGCCTTACTTAAGGATGGGGTGAGTGTGGCGGAGATTGACGGAGAACCTACTGCTAAGCTATGGTACATGTACTGAAAGTGAGGTCTAGATAGGAAGGAAGGTAGCAGGAGAGTCAATAATCAAGATCATGACCGAAGAGATTTAGATGGAAGCGGTGACAAAAGTCACCAAAGAGGGAGAAAAGATGAGTTTTGGGACTATCAAGATAGACGAGAAAGAGGAGAATCTCCTACATACAGAACCTTTCGAGAGAGAGGAATATAAGGAACACAGAGACAAAGACGAAAGAAGTAAATCTCCGGAGTGGAGAATGAGAAAAACCTTCTGATCGAAGGTTGCAATCTTATCGAGGTGGAAGGAATCCATTTTATGAGGAAAGAGTGTACAAGCAAGATATATTACCCAAACGATATGAGAGTCTTTATCCCGATCTGTCTTGGGCGTCTGATAAAGGCAAAACTGACTAGGAAATAGGTCAAGCTCCGGTACAAAATTGGGCTCGTAAAGATTACAGACCATATGTGGATATAGAAATGTTTTGAAGGAATGTAATGTGCAGCAGGCCTGAGCGTTGGTAGATACAAGAGTGAACGCCACTTTGATATATGGAAACCCTAAGAAATTTAAAGGACAGTATTTCACTATCACCGGTTTGGGTGGTAAAGAGACCCCAGCAGTGCAAACGAACCTCCAGCTAAGAATAGGGAAAATACCAAAAAGAGAATATACTGTATAAGTGGTGCCCCTTTCCAAATATATAATTGGAATTGACATTTTGAAAGGAATGACTTTACATTTGAGTGATGGTTATTATCAATTTGGATTACAGAATTATATTTCAACTAAACCTGTGAGAGTAGGACGTGTAAAAATCCCTCCTGTGAAATTGCCCCAAGCAACCAAAGTTATTTCAATGAAACAGTACCGAATCCCAGGTGGGCATGATGAAATCAGTGCTACTATCCAAGACCTGATTGACGCCGGGGTTGTAATTCCGATTACTTCTGCTTGGAACAATCCTGTGTGGCCTGTGCACAAGAGTGATAATTCTTGGCGTATGACAGTTGATTATCGTGAATTGAACAAGCATACACCTTCTTTGACCTTTGCTGTGACGGACACTATTACTTTAATAGAGAGAATCCAACAGGGTATGCAACTATTGACATTGCTAATGCTTTCTTTTCCATTCCTATTGCTCCCGAATGTCAGGAACAATTTAGCTTTACATGGAATGGCAGACAAATGACATTTCAGAGTTTGCCTCAGGGCTATTTACATAGTCCGACGATCTGTCACCAGCTGGTGGCGGAGCACCTAGATGAAGTACAGAAGTACAAATTTGTCGTTATATCGATGACATTATGATTCAAGGCGAAACACAGGAACAAGTCCAATGTCAGCTAGATCAAATTGTAACTCATTTGCAGAATAGACTATGGGAAATTAATCCTGACAAACTACAAGGTCCAGCACATAGTGTGAAATTCCTAGGTATATAATGGCATGAGGGAAATCGAGAAGTGATTCCACAAGGGAAGCAGAAAATTAAAGAATTTTCCGTACCGCGGAATAAGAAAGAAACTCAAAAGTTTTTTGGTTTGTTTGCATTTTGGAGACAACATATTCCCCATTTGAGTCATATTTTGGCCCTCTTGTACAAGGTTACACGTAAAAAGTATGTGTTTGAATGGGGTGAGGCACAGCAAACCGCGTTTGAGCTGGCAAAAGAGGCAATCCAACATGCTTTAGATTTGTGGCCAGTTCGCGATGGTGCTGTTGATTTAAACGTGACTGTGCAAGGTTCATATGCAAATTGGAGTTTATGGCAAAAACAAGGCAGAATGAAAGTACCTTTAGGTTTCTGGACTAAGAAATTACCTGATGCTGGTGCACGTTATACACCCTTTGAGAAACAGCTACTTGCATGTTATTGGCCTTTAGTAGATACAGAACAGCTGACACTAGGGCACGATGTGGTTTTAAGACCCGAGATTCCTATCATGTAGTGGGTGGTAAGCTCTCCTAAAACTCATAGAATTGGACATTCACAAGAAACTAGTATCATCAAGTGGAAGTGGTATATTCAAGACAGGGCTCGTGTGGGTCCCAAGGGAACTGCAATGTTGCATGAGCAGGTGGTGCAGGCGCCAATGGAAGAGACAGACAGTGATTGCTTTGTACCTACAGTGCAGCAATGGGGTAAGCCATTCAGTGATCTTTCCGTGGAGGACAGAATGCATGTATGGTTTATGGATGGTTCAGCGAGGTACATAGGAGCGAAGAGGCATTAGAAAGCAGTCTCATACAACCCTGTTATGAAAAAATTGCTGAGTACTACCGGTGAAGGAAAGAGTAGTCAATGTGAAGAATTATATGCCGTTTACTAAGCTTTGAAACAAGAATTGCCAGCAACCTGTCACCTTTATACTGATTCTTGGTCAATTGCAAATGGTTTGGCAAAGTGGCTGCCTACATGGTATAATTATGACTGGAAAATTAACTCAAAGGAATTCTGGGGTAAAGAGTTGTGGCAAGAGATTTGGAGTGTGTTGTCCCAAACTACTGTTACAGTCTTTCATGTTGATGATCACACTTCTATAGATTCCATTGATAGACTTTTTAACGTTATTGTAGATAAAAAATCTAAGATCTCTGAGGCGGAGGTGGATATGCAAGATTCCTATATCATGGGTCTGGCGAGGTGGGCACACCAAAAAGCAGGACCCTTTGGAGAAAAAATTACTAGCGGGTGGGCTGCAGATAGAGGAATATGCATTCCATTAGATGTTATTAAAACTGTCATTTTACAATGTCCCATTTGTCAGCATTCTCGGCAATGAGAAGTTCCCCAAATAGTGAAAGGTCAGTTACACCGAGGTAAGTCACCTGCACAGATTTGGCAAATAGATTATGTAGGTCCTTTGCCCATGAGTAAGAATTGTCAATACATTTGTACCGTGGTAGACTCTTTCTCTGGTTACTTACTTGCTGCCCCTTATAAACATGCTACCCATCTAAATAATATTAAAACTCTGGTTTTGCTTACATTGTATTACGTCACCCCCATTAAAAATTCAATCAGATAATGGATCACATTTTAAAGGTCGATTGATGCAAGAATATTGTGCTCAACATAATATTGAATGGATTTTTCATGTACCCTATTACACCCAAGCTGCAGGTTTGATTGAGAGGATGAATGGGTTCCTGAAGGACCAGTTGCAAAAATTGTGTGACGGCTCTTTGCGTAACTGGAGAGACCATTTGAATGATGCATTGTTTATTTTAAATAATCACCCCCTTTCAAATTCTGATACCCCCTTGATGAGATTGTTGTCACCCCCTGTAAATTTTAAACCTCATACAGCTGAGAGTACTGTTATGTATTGGGAAATTACTCCCAGTGCTTTAGCTCCACACAGAGCCACTCCTGGATCGGCATGCTTTGAAACCTGTTTTATTGAAATGCAATGATATTGTTCTCATTGAAACTGGCTGGGTGTCCAAATACCGTCCGGTTATTTTGGTTGGATTGCCCCTCGTTCTGGTTTAGCCTTAAGGGGCATCCAGGTATTAGGCCGTGTTGTCGATCATGATTATCAGGGAGAGATTAAAGTCATCCTCTGAAATAGTGGTGACTCAGATTTGCCCATAGAGTCTGCAGACCATATTGCTCAATTGGTCATAATGCCTGTCTTTAGTGGAGTGTTGCAAAAAGGGACTTCCCCAACGCTGTTAACTGTACGTGGAGAAGGAGGTTTTGGCTCAACTGATAAAAATCCGGGAGCCAGAGTGTGGGTTCAGTCACCCAATCAACCCTCTGAGCAGGGTGAAATTATAGCTACAGGCAAAGACAACACCATTCTAGTGATGAGACCTGGACAAGAAAAATGGGACTGTGTCCCAGCTGATAAATGTTATCTTCGAGAATGAGTAATGACTGTTTCTGATTCCTTTTTCCTGTAGATCATTGTATGGATTGCTGCTGCAGGATGTGTCGTCATTGGACTCCTGTCGGCCTGGTACGCCGGAGGCCTGGGAGAGCTGTGAAATTTCCAAACTGAACTGACAGTCCGAGGACGCAGCACCATGTCATCGTTGGATACTAATGTTAACATTTGGACATCCCTGGCACGTCGTCAAACTAATTCTTTTGCTTTCTGCATGTCCCCGATGAGGTCCGTCTCTGACCTCCTGTCAACTTGCTTTGTATCAGCCCCTACTCCAACAGCTGTTTTATTGCATTTTTTCAACATCACTGAGACTAATCCTAACTTAATTTCCAGTGACTTTAATACATATGATTACTGCGCTTTGTGCCAAGTGCTAACTGAACTGGACTCTCCGTTAACTTTTGCTATCTCCACTTACAACGTTTCTGAAGGAGATACTTGTTATAACTTAACCTGTGATCCCAAATTCATTGGAAAATGTGTGCAGACCAAAATGGAGAATGTTTCAACTTTTACCCAACATGTAAAAAAATTATGTTTCAGTTGTACCCCTGATGTGTGCTTTTCAGTCCGTAATTTTATGAAGTGTAAACGTATCATCTTGACTCCCAGTCATTATTATATTGTGCTACTGCCCTCTGGATGGCTCTTTTCATGTGGTAAAATATCTAGATCTTATATTCCTGCAAATATTTCTGATGGCCCATGAGCTTTATCCCGATTAGGTATAGCAATATTTTCTTCGACTCCCCCCATGCTTTCTCTGACTGTACGTGAAGCACCCCCATTGACTGAAACATGTAACTCTGATCTTCATCTCCTGTCCAAAACAGAATATATTAGTTTAGCTGCCTCACTTATAGGTATCCCTGGACTATCGATCTACAATTCCAGAGCTATTAGCAAATTAGCCTGTTTAATGGTTAAGTCACTTAACCATACTTCAACTGTTTTGTCTGAATTTCTCTTGGATGCACAGGGTGAGCGTCGTACTATCCGGCAAAATAGAGCTGCTATTGACTATTTACTTTTAAAGCATGATCATGGATGTTCCGATTTTGAAGGGCTTTGTTGCTTTAATCTTTCTGATCATTCAAGTCCATCCAACATCATCTTAATGTATTACATGATTTGTCCCGGGAAATACGACAACATTTAGATCAAGGGTGGTTTGATTGGCTTTTTGGGTGGTTACCAAATTTGCATTTACTTCGACCAATTTTGGGTGGTTTATTTCTAGTAATTTGACTCCTTATTGTTATTTGTTGTTTTATTCAATGTGTTCCATCTCTTTTAGTTATGATCCGGCCACGTGTTATGTCCAGATGTGTTAGTTATGCTTCTTACTATTCTACTATTGATTTACGTCCAACCTGATTCCCTTATACTTTCGATGGTGTTGTACATTGGTCATGGGTGGAATGTAATGACTGAGAATTTGGTACTGACTGGCTTGGTTATGACCATTGCCCACCACCATCTCAGTATATGTTGTTGTTATTTGAACACATATGATGTTCTCTCCTTTCTCCACTCTTATTCCACCTATTTGTAGGGCTTGCCTATGGACTTTGACAACTTTATGCTGTTTTACACACTACTTTTGCCCTTTTTCGTGCCTAAAAGCCTGTTCTCGAGCGATGCCAGTTTCTTTTCTGACACCATCTTGCTGAGCCTCTTTAGGTGAAAGGCAATGTTTTAGTTTCAATGTGTTATTCGCTAGCAGTGAACCAGCATGGACCGGTTCTTATCGGTGGAATGTGCTCTCTCCACGCCGGAGTCAGAACAAACGCTTGGCCAGCTGCTGTTGTGGGCCTGGTACGAGGAGGTACAGGAATCCTATGAGAGCGGTAGGCGGGTTCTTCTAGAAGCTTCGAGAAAGGGCTATGTTCTATATTAGTGAAAGAGGGTCCAAGTGAGGCTGAGATGATAGTCTGGTGGCTTTGGCGGTATGGTGAAACATCACGATGCAGACGTGCAGTCGTGTTTGTGGAACAGAGAGTCCTGGCCCAACCAGAGAGGGACAGAGAGAGAGTTGGACCCTTCTTCAGACTGCAGATGCCTAGTAATATTGTGAGATGTTCCATGTATATCTAACTTTTTCTAATTTTGCCTTTCATTTTCAGGTTCTATGTGTATGTATGTGTTGATATTTATTGATTATTTCTTTCTTGCCACCTTGTCATCATGTAATAAATACCCTTGGGATGTGTATTTTGTCCTTATTCCTTGTGAAGGAAGGTCGGCCCCCTTTTTTACCAAGTGCTTACAGAGGGATGGGCTACTTCCCCTCTAATGAGTAATTGTAGATACGGAAGGGAAATTGACTCCTAAGCAGGAATACCAGAAACATTAGTAGATCAACCCAACATAGCGTAAGAGGGATGTACTGATTTTTCCCCGGAAGGTGTTGCTCGTGCAGATGCGCGTTGTTCATCGGGAGACGTTGCTGACTCGCACCAGGGTGCGTTGCTCGAGTAGGTACGCATTGTTCGTCGGGAGAAGTTGCTGATTCGCACCAGGGTGCGTTGCTCGCGTAGGTACGTGTTGGTTATCGGGAGACGTTGCTGATTCGCACCAGGGTGCGTTGCTCGCCTAGGTACGCGTTGTTCATCGGGAGACGTTGCTGATTCGTCGGGATACGTTGCTATACATACCCTCGGAGCTATGATTTATAGTGTCTTTAGTTGTTAGTACTATTCCTTTCTCAGCTAGATATTCTAAAGTGTGGTGTTCTTAGGGACTCTGGGAAAGGAATCGGATGAGTAATGGCAGCATAGCTAGCTGAAACATCCGATTGAGAAGAAAAAAAAGTCATTACAGATGGACACCTATATTTAAGGCCACCAGATTTTCCAGGTTCGGTCTCTGAGTTAGCAAAGGGAGAGTGCATTAAGGTCAGGATTTTGAAAGACATCTAGAACTGTTAAGACCTGTCAGATTGGAGAAGGAATCATAATTGTAAGCACTGTAGCTTTATAAAAACGAGGTTCAGAGCAGAGCCCTATCTGGGGGTGAGAAGGTGAAATGTTGTTAGGTTTTTATCTGCAGAGAAGGATGTGAGAGGGCAGAGAAAGTCTGATCACATATATTGCTAAGTGAGCTGATCAGTACTAATGTCATTTGGCATTGTTAACTTTGGTTTGCTGCCGTATCTGCCGCCTTTCTTGCCCACAACCTCCTGCACCCTGACATCTGCTGACCGCACCAGAGCACTCGGTCTCCTCCTACCGCCGCAGCTCATCTCTTGCAGAGCTCGGCCGCAGTGGTGGGGGGACCCGAGGAGGACTACAAACACCGGCAGCCATTGCGGCCGGAACCCGGAAGGCGCCAACAGCAAATCTGCGCCACAAGGCGCATAAAATCTGCGCACACCCCCCGCGTCGCGGGACCGTTAGCGGGTCATGCCTGGGTTAAGCCCGGGACAAGGGCGGGGACGTCTGCGGCCGTCCGATGCCGACAGAGGCTGGGCTGGGCCACCCCCCCACAAGCTCGGGACTAAGAACCCAAGAAGTAAGGTCATAACATATACTTCAATACTGATACTTATATGGACAAAGTGTGCTTCACATAGATAAATGAACATTTAACTGATAGGCGTTATTCGTTTGTATTTACTGGTAACTTGTTAGATATATTTATACCATATGTAAAATGACTACAAAAGCGGGCACACAAAGGAAGATCCCACTAGGGGGAACACTTAAGGGGACTTTAGATCAGTTTATTATGCGGGCTACTACAGTCATAGAACGCAAAATTGTCCAGGCTGAGCGCCGCCTATCTTTAGAAACTATATGCAACAAACGCTCCTCCTTGGGATTAATTGAATTAGCTCTGACACCACCAGCACTTGGGGTCGAAAGGGATTTAAGTAATATTCCTAGCAGTTTGTCCCAGATGGACCATGGATCCAATAGGGCCCCAAGTAGGGAATCTAGTAGGGAATCTACAAGGGAAAATGTAAACATTGAGCCCTGTCTAGAAATTATATCAGAAGAGAGTGCTTTAGGTTCATCACCAATTCCAATAGTTAAAGACAGCTTGCAATCTGTCCCGGATGGTCAGGGCCCATCTTCTAAAAGGAAACGTGGGGGGGTTAGGCACAGGGGAAGATTATCGAAAACCACAAAAATACATATAACTCCCCCTAAGGCATGTACCCGAGCCCCCAAAAAAACGTAGGATGATTTATTTCCGCTAAGGCCCCTTCAAACTCAACTCCCAAATCTACTGGGTGAAATCAAATTATTAGTGAAATCTCTGATGTTACCCCTGGTTGAAAGGGTTAAGAGAATAGGGGAGAAAGTGGGGACCATAGAGAAAGTCAAACACAGTACTTATTAAGAAATTGGTGGATGATCCACAAACTCAGGTCCCTATTCAGAATAAGCCGGGCAAAATTAATGAGGCGGTGAAAATTAACATTCCAAGTGAGCCGGCCCCCCTGATAGCATCATTACCAAACGCGCAGGATTCATTACTAATCCCTAGAAGCACCTTATCACATATTGAGACAGGCAACGTAGGGCAGATAAACAAAGTGATAAGTACATACAAGGCAGGTCAGAGCCTGGGTAGGCCTTATAGACCTCAACCTCATATTGATCTACCACCAGAGGCAGCTCCTTACGTGAGTATTCTGTCGGGGTGCCTGAACTTGCAAATGGGAAAGCAGAAGGGTACCATGAGCTAAAAAACGGTAGGGAGAAAAAATATTGAAATTTAAATATCGATATACAATAATATTGATGTTTTAATTTCGATGGTATAGAATATCGATGTCCAAAATATCGACAGACAGAATATCGTTTTTATGGTATGTATGTTACAAATATCGAAATTTACTAATATCGAAATTATGTTTAGTGTTATGTATTTTATTATGTTGTTTATATGTTTGTTAAATATGTTATTAAATGTATGTTTGAAAATTAGTAATTTAGTTTACATTTAGCGTTTTAGTATCAGAGCGGGTTGTGGGTTTATAGGGGAATAGGGTGGGAAGTAATTTAATAATAATTAATTAATTTATATATTTATTTAAATATTTTTAAATAATAATTAATTGGTAATAAATTAATATTGATTAGTTAATTAAATTAATTAGAGTTAATGTGCTAATATATTTAATTTTGTGATATTGTTAATTAATAATTAATTGGCAATTAATGAATATTAATTAGTTAATTACATTAATTAGAGGTATTGTGCAAATATATTGAATTTTTTGTTATTGGTAATTAATAATTAATTGGTAATTAATTAATATTAATTAGTTAATTACAATAATTAGAGTTAATGTGCTAATATAGGTAATATTTTGTTATTGTTAATTAATAATTAATTAGTAATAACAATAATAATTATTTATTTAAATTAATTAGAGTTGATGTGCTAATCTATTTAATTTTTTGTTATTGTTAATTAATAATTAATTGGTAATTAATAATTATTACGTGATTAAATGATATGAATTTTTTATGTGTAGTGGGTTGTGTGTTTATAGGGTAATAGGGTGTCATATAATTAAATGTAATTATTTAAAGAGATTGTATTTCTTTATTGGTATTTATTGTTAATTAATTGGTAATTAATATGTGTTAATTAGTTCAATTAAAATTACATCAATTTAATGATATTAATTATTATTAATTGATTAATTGATATTTATATTAATATTGTTTTTTTGTATGTGTACTGTGTTGTGTGTTAAAGAGGGAGTATTGTGTGAAGTAATTTTTACCCCCATGCTATCCAATGCTTTCCCTACTGTTGCACCCTCTGGAGTGGGAATTGTAATTTTCACCCTTACGCTATCCAACATTTTCCCTACTGTTGCACCCTCTGGAGTAGGAATAGTTATTTTTACCCCTACGCTATCCAACGCTTTCCCTACTGTTGCACCCTCTGGAGTAGGAATAGTAATTTTTACCCCTACGCTATCCAATGCTTTCCCTACTGTTGCACCCTCTGGAGTGGGAATACTAATTTTAACCCCTACGCTATCCAATGCTTTCCCTACAGTTGCACCCTCTGGAGTGGGAATAGTAATTTAAACCCCTACGCTATCCAACGCTTTCCATACTGTTGCACCCTCTGGAGTGGGAATAGTAATTTTAACCCCTACACTATCCAACGCTTTCCCTACTGTTGCACCCTCTGGAGTGGGAATAGTAATTTTTACCCCTACGCTATCCAACGCTTTCCCTACTGTTGCACCCTCTGGAGTGGGAATAGTAATTTAAACCCCTACGCTATCCAACGCTTTCCCTACTGTTGCACCCTCTGGAGTGGGAATAATAATTTTAAACCCTATGCTATCCAACGCTTTCCCTACAGTTGCACCCTCTGGGGTAGGAATAGTAATTTAAACCCCTACGCTATCCAACGCTTTTCCTACTGTTGCACCCTCTGGAGTGGGAATAGTAATTTAAACCCCTATGCTATCCAAGCTTTCCCTACTGTTGCACCCTCTGGAGTGGAAATAGTAATTTTAACCCCCACGCTATCCAACGTTTTCCCTACTGTTGCATCCTCTGGAGTGGGAATAGTAATTTAAACCCCTACGCTATCCAATGCTTTCCCTACTGTTGCACTCTCTGGAGTGGGAATAGAATTTTAACCCCTACGCTATCCAACGCTTTCCCTACTGTTGCACCCTCAGGAGTGGGAATAGTAATTTAAACCCAAACACTATCCAACGCTTTTCCTACTGTTGCAATATGTGGAGTAAGTATATATATTAATTTATATGTAGACTTTTTAATTTATTTTAAATGTATATGTATTACTTATTATAGTTTAAATATGTTTTAATGTTTTTATTTAATATTTGTAAAATTATATGTATTTTTAAATTATTTTTACATTATTAATAATACATTTAAAAAACTATATTTTTAAATTCGATATTTTTGTACTACGATATTTTTTTCCGATATTTTTGTACTTAACTTTATAAAGATATAACTCCGATATTTCTGATTTCGATATTTTTGTGTCGATATTTTTGTTTGTAGATATTTTGTCTGTCGATATTATGTCAGACATTCCTAAAAAACAAAGTTGTTTTTTGGCTATGGAAAAATAGACCACTTCCGCCTAGCATTGAAATTCTTCATGTCAGGAGGATGGGATGGTTAGGACATAGGCCAAAGGATGGATCAGGGGATCTGGTTTTTGTTAACTTTAAGGATAAACGTGTGATTCCTTATCTCCAAAGTTGGCATGCTCAAAGAGGAGATAGAGGTATATCCACGTGGGACCTAGGTCATTTTTATCCTAGACCCCCACATATGTCCTTTGAAAGACGTCAAACAGTAAATCCCTATTTAGGTAGAACAGCAGGTCTTAGTCGAAACGGTTATAATATCCCAACATTTAACCAGTTTTACATACTCTCAGGCTTAGAAGCTGTTGACTGACTTGCTAGAGATATCCCCAATTTCAATGAAAAACAAATTCCACAAGAAAGTCTGAACAATAGGGTACAGACGGCAATGTGCGTGCCCTGTGAGGGAATGGCTGACTTATATTATGTTGAACAGGACCCCCTAGAGAGAGGTCTCCTGCAAGAGGGGGAACCAGTCAATCACATATCTGAAACTGTGATAGCTAATGCCGGAGAATGTGGAATATCTAGAAATACAGCTCGTCATGAGGCACAGTGGAGCTGTGCTTATGACGAGCTGAGCTCGTCATGAACAACGGCTTTCAAAGCCACTCAGCACAGGAGGGGAAAACCATTAGCAGCCATGGTGTTAATAATGCTGGGTGGTGATTTAAAACATGAAATGGATATAAACACGAAAGAAGTATTGGTTATTTGGGGGGGGGATTTTAATTGTGCCCTCTGTAAGAGGGGCCGACAAGGCATTTGTGGTTTTATGTTGGACCAGGATACTACCCTAACAGATTTCGAACACACTATATCTGGGGATTTGTTAAATGAAAGTTTGTTTTCCTGTGATCTGGGTTACGCGAATGAAATTAGCCAAATAGAATCTCCCTTTGTCCCGACTTTTATTAGTAGGGGTGCGTCCACAACAATTGATTTTATCTTATTTTCTGTTAGGTATGGATGCCAGATTAAAACCTGTAAGACCCTTAATATTGCATTTAGCGATCACCGACCATTAATCATGATTGTAAACCCATTTCGGGACCTAGATAGAGAGCAGTCACCCAGGCAATCGGTTCCAGACGTGATGCTTGGAAGACAGAATGGTTATTACCTTAAATGGAGTGCACTGGCCCCGGACACATTTTTATACAAATTGATGACTAAGGGCCATATGTATCAAGCAAATTAGCATTCGCAAAAGACGAAATTCGCATAATTTTTGCCTTTGCGAATGCTAATTTGCTAAATGGTATGTATGACACATTTTTGCAGCAAAATAAGGAATCGCAAAATTTGCTATTCCTTATTTTGCGATTGCACTTAAGGAATCGCAAATTGTGCGATTCCTTAAATGCAATGCATCAAAGGAAAATTGCCCATAATGGCCCATAAGGATTTGCAAATTACCACCAATTTCTAGTTGGCGGTAAGTTGCGAATTTTTAAAAAAAAGCAATTTATTTAAAATCCAAAGGTACCATATGACGCTCATACATGCCCTTAGGGCATGTATGGGTGCCATATGCCAACACATGTCATTTTCAGGGGTGCAGCAGGGTGTTCTTGTGACACCCCTGCACCCTTGAAAATATTCCTAAATTGCGATTAGTAAATTGCTAATCGCAAATTTCCCCTTAATTTCTATGGGCCTCCTGGCCCATAGAAATGAATGGGAAATTTGCGATTAGCAATTTGCTAATCGCAATTTAAGAATGTTAAGGAATCGCTAAAAAGAAGCGATTTCCTACATACATACCATTTTGCGATTTCTAAATAGCGATTCCTTAAAAATTGCTATTTAGAAATCGCAAATGCTCATGATGATACATATGGCCCTAAATGTTTAAAAAGTATTCTGATCTGTCTGAATGGGCATGCAGACAGCCAGAGCATAATTAAACACTTTTATTTTATTGCATCCTGTATCAAGGACAGTTTATGGGTTGAACTAAAGAATCGTAGAGCAACAAATAGGAGTTGGTTTGACTCAGTGTGCACAAATCCACTTTCGGAACTTAAGAATGTCCTACATGGGATTCCCCGCAACCTCCTTCTGGTTAGAGGGTTGCGGAAAGCTTATAATGAGGCGCTGAAAAGAAGGAAGGCTGCAATAAAAAGGGATGCCTGGGAGTCCCTGTGCGAAGCCTCGCTTACTAGAGACCCATCTGCTTTTTGGAAAGCGGTGAATGCCCCTTTCCTCTATGATAATACTAAGGCACGTATAGAAATAGCGATTACAGAGGATGAATGGGTAAACTATTTCTCCCAGTTGTATAGCATCACACAAGGGGAATACCAAACGCTATCTTATACACCTGGGGAAGAGAGGGCTAAGGACATGAAACTGGATGTCACCCTGAAAGAAGTAATGGCGAGCCTTAAAGCAACTCGGGGAGGAAAAGCTGCAGACCCTAATGGCTTCCCACCAGATTTGTTCAAAAATAATATTGAGCTCTGGGAGCCTATTTTAGTACAAGTTTTTAATGCTACCTCTGAGAGGGGTCTAAATGCCTCATGGTTTACTTCCGTAATTGTGCCTATATTCAAGAAGGGAGATAGGCAAAACTGTGCATGTTACCGACCCATTTCCCTATTAGATTCATCCATAAAAATCCTTGGGAGATTCATTTTAGGGAGACTCCAAAGCTGGGCAGAAAAGAATATTATAATCAGCGATTTGCAATATGGCTTCCAGAAGGGCGTAGGAACTATAGAGCAGGGCCTAAATTTATTAATTTTGCAACAAAAATATTCCAGGGCAAGGGAGGAACGCATATATTTTACATTTGTTGACTTAACGTCAGCATTCAATTGCGTTTCTCACAGTAAATTATGGGCGATACTAGAAAGTTTGGGGGTGGAAGAAAGCATTATTTGTTTTCTAAGGGAATTGTATTCAGGTGCCACTGCATCTGTTCGTTATGGGAAGAACGGAGAATGCACCAGATCTTTTGGGATAGGTCGTGGGGTACTCCAGGGGTGCGTTTTGGCCCCCTTTTTATTTTTAGTTTATATTAATGACCTTGAAAGAAACATGCTTCAAGAGTGCAGGGATATGCCTATGGTAGATAAAAGATCAATCCCTGCACTCTTATATGCAGACGATGCAGTCATAATGGCACGGACCCCCCTCGCACTACAGGGCCTGATAACATCTTTTAACACTTTTATGTTAAATTTAGATCTGAAAATTAACTGCACAATAACGTTCTCAATGAATTGTGGCCCTGGTAATAGCAGACGGAGAAAAATTATGTACATACATGATAGTCCCAAGGCATCTTGTTCCATGAGTCTGGCACATGGTCGAGTGCTATAAAAGCAAGAAATCAATAATGGCCTTGAAAAACTTTACATGAAAAATGGTGAAAAAGCCAATCAGGGAACTCTTAAAATGTTTTAATGCTACCTGTATATCAATTGCTCTTTATGGCTCGGGAATCTGGGGATATGCCAACATAAAATCCATCCAAGTAGTGGAAAATATGTTCCTGAGATACATCTTAGCTGTACCTGAGAGTGTCCCAAGTTACATTTGCCACACGGAACTCGGTCAGCCATACATTGAGGATATAATTAAAGCCCAGCCTATACTTCTTTGGCATAGGGTCTGGACTACCGACGAGTGTGTATTGAATCGCACTATCTTGATGGATGTCTTAAGTCTAGAACATGTGAGTAGGATTAAATGGCTTGCCTATGTAAAAGATTTCATTGTAAAAATGGATTGCCAGAAATACTATGATGATCCTCTCACAATGTGCAATATTCCAAAGAAGATATTGAAAAAACAATGTATGAAGTATCTTGAAGATAAAAGAGCTAGTGAGGAAATAAAGAAAAAGACTGTATGCTCACATCAATTGATATTGACTCAGGACAAACTACAGCCATATTTAACCCTATATATGAGTAATTATGAGAGGTTTGTCCTGACATGGTTCAGGTTAAATATTCTTTTTAGAGTTCTCAATTTCCCTGTTATGAATACCTGATCACATGATTTAATTAAGTGCCCCTGTGATGATCCAACAGTCCAATCGGATATCCATATTTTATTTGTTTGCAAATTTTATACATTGCCTCGAAGGAAATTGATTATCCCAATTCTAAAGGAAATGAAGTGAACCGCTGTCGTCCAGCTTTTTTAGAAATGCAGAAATTGGACACGGTACGAAGTGTGGCATCTATTTCTGAATTTTTAAAAAATGTTTTTAGATTACGAAAATCAATTTGTATGTATGAATTTTAAAACTTTTTAGTTTAAAATGGTATTTTATGGTGCATTTCATGTATGATACTTCTTCTTAATGAATTCTTTGTGTGTACTTTCATGGTTATCATTGATTAACCGAATAAAGTTATAATTGATTGATTGATACTAATGTCATCAAACCCATGAATAAAATTACCTTTGCTGCAAGGTAGCATGGGCAATATAAGATCTTCAACCTCAGTGGTTAAGCTTTGCTGTTTATAATCTCCACATTAATGCATCTGAATGACAAAGAGTTAATCTGGTTAATCAGTTTTCATTTAAGGGATTCCTCCTCAAACCTCTTTGTTCTGCTGAGATGGATGATGCCAGTTAGTCGTATAAAGGTTTGAAAGATGGTTAGAGACAGTTTTTTTATGAATGCACTGGTGTCAGGTTCGCCATCTTAGATGAGGGCAGATAGGGAAGTTGCTTTGGAGTCCGCAGACCTATAGTTTAGGAGGAAAGCCTTAGTGTGATATGCAGGAGAGGTTTCTGAAACAGATTGATCTATGGTTGTGCTTAGGGCATCCGCCCAGGAGTTTGTGGTAATAGGAAGGGCTGTGGGATATGTGAGTTGGTTGGATGTATGGGATGCCGTAGTAGGGACAATAATCACACTTCTCCAGTGAATCATGCCTAAGTGGCTCTGCCATTCTGTGCTTAACAGTTTGTGCAATGTGTTTTGGTGTGGTTGTACTGGACTAGGAGATTGGTTGTCAGAAGGAGTCTGTGTCAATGGGCTTAGGGACTCTAAGGTGGGTTATGAGTTTGGTCATTGACCTTAACTTAATCTATGTCATTAAAAGAGTAGCTTGTTCCAAGTTATTCACGTTAGCCCACTCGAACTTGATTTCTGCCGGCATTATGATGTCTGGTTTCATTACCTGGGGAGTGTGAGCTAGTGGTGTCATATTTAGTAGAGATGGTTAGCATTGTATCAAAGATTTATTTATTTATTTTATTTATTTTGAGTTTTATATAGCGCGGACAAGATCCTTGCAGATATCAGAGCGCTTTACAAAGAGAAGTACATGTGGGAGCATGGTTAAACAGATAAAACAGTAGGTCAATAAGTACAAATTGGCGGCAACTAAGCCCAACATGAGTACAGAGTAGTACAAATATGCGGTTACAGAGCCAAACCTGTGAGTAATAAACAGTTAATACAAATAATCAAAAGGGTCAAACATGTAGTATAGATCGGTGCAGAGTACTAACAGTGATCAAGATAGTAGTTCAGGTGTATTTAGCCATGAGGATAGCTTTTACTTCATTTTTAAAGAGTGTGGTGGAAGAGATAAGCCTGGTTTCGGCCGGGAGAGAATTCCAGATCTAGGCGCCATTCCCGAGAAGGAGCGCTTATATGTTTTTTCCTTCCGGAATCTTCAAGGTTTCAGCAGCAGATTGTTTTTGCCTCTGGTGTTTCTAGCTCCTCCAGAGATTGTCAGTTTCTGAGCGAGGTATCCGGGTGAGTTTAGATGTACCGCCTTGTGTGTCATGCAGGCGATTTTTCAGATGTATTCTAGCTTCAAATGGCAGCCAGTTCAGGGCTTTCAAGTCAGGGGTAATATGGGAGTGTTTTTTTGACCCAGTGATGAGTCTCGCTGCAGCGTTTGGAGAAGCTCTTAGGGGTGCGGTTGTAGTTAGAGGGAGTCCGCAGAGGGCGATGCTGCTGTATTCAATTCGAGGGATGACTAGTGCTTGTACTGCTGTTTGGAAGTCTTTGGCTGGGAGGTAAGGTTTAAGTTTCCTCAGAATGTTGATCTGGAAGTTTGCTCCCTTTGTTGCCTTGCTGATAGGTTGCTGCATGTTCAGATTGGTGTCAAGTGTTATGCCTAGGGATTTTGCTGAGTCCACGATGGTGGGTTGGATATTGAGTGCAGTTAGGTCTTTAAGCCAAATTTGAGTGGTGGAGACCTTCGCTGGAGGTGAGATCAGAAGGAACTCTGTTTTCAGGGCATTGAGTTTGAGATGATTATCGGCCAGCCCGGATTGGGTGCTTCTGATCGTTGAGTTCAGGAGCAAGATGTCCTTGGGGGACTGTAATTTGAGGTAAAGTTGGGTGTCATCTGCGTACATGTGAAAGTGTACATTGGATGCTTGTAGCAAGGTAGTGAGCGGTTCCATGACTAGGTTGAACAGCGTTGGGGAAAGAGAGGATCCTTGGGGGACACCTAGTGTTACGGGTATTGGCGAGGACATCAGGTTGTTGCTCTTGAATTTCTGCGCCCTGTTGTGAAGAAAGGAGGTGAACCACTTGAGAACAGTTCCAGATAAGCCCATTCTAGTGTTTAGAAGCTCTAGTAGATTCTCATGTTTAACAGTATCAAATGCCGAGGAGAGATCAAGGAGGATGAGGAGGCAGGTGTCGTTTTGGTCTAGCATTTGAAGCGCGTCGTCAATTATGTGAGTCATAGCCGTTCCTGTACTGTGCCCTGCTCGGAAGCCTGACTGGTGCGGGTTGAGGAGCTCGAATTGTTCAATGTGTTTAGTCAATTGTAGTTGTGCGCATTTTTCCAGCAGTTTGGCGAGAGTGGGAATATTGGTAATGGGACGGTAATTGTTGAGATCAGAAGGGTCGGCTGTAGGTTTCTTAAGGAGAGGTGTGACCTGACCAACTTTTAGTGAATCAGGTATGCTTCCTTGTTGGAGAGAGCTGTTGATAATTTTAGTCCAGAGAGGGATAAGCACGGGGGTGAAGTCTTTTACTGCTGCAGCAGGGAGGGGGTCCGTGAGGTGATTGGATGGTTTCAGGGTGCTGAGCAGTTTGCCAATTTCTTCTTCTGAGTATGTGCCAAAGGTTGACCATGTGGCATTGTTTTTAGGTTCAGTGGCTGCTTGGCACTGTGGTTTGGAGTAGAGGCTTGCGTCAATGAGGAGATCGCTCTTTATGTTTTCGGTTTTTTGAGGCTTACGCCTCTGCTGGGCTTCACCCTCTTTCCTCTGTTCCCGCCCACCGCAGCCGATCAGGCGCTGCGGGGACTCTAGCGGTAAGCACCTTCAGGTGAGGAGCAGGCGAGCGGCACAGTGCTCGGCCCCTCCCACCCCTACGGCTACAAATGAACCATCCCCCCAGGAAGCGCAGCGGACGTGCGCAGCGGGCGCGTCGACGGCGCGCCGAAGACGCGCCTAAGACAAGCCCGTCTGCGCCCGTCCGCGACCTGCCGGGACCAGGGGCAGTCCATGCTGCCCGTCCCAGCGCCTACTCGAGATCTGTCCTCTTGAGCTATAGAACCAAAGGACAGGGCTTGTTATCAAGGGACACCCTTAGTCGTCTCTGCACTAATGGCATCCTGTCCCAGGGCTGTCATTTAACTACCCCGGCGCTACAACACATGCAGAGAGACCTACTCCCGCCACCGCTTACCATCTTCTACCTAAACACTCGCTCCCTGGTAAAACACCAGCTGGACATTTTCCTCCTATTAGACACAGAGAAACCAGACATCCTCCTGCTCACAGAGACATGGTTAAACCCCAACTCTGCCCCCGACATCATTGCGGCACTCCCACCTAACTACTACATCATCCACGCTGACCGCACCAGCGGGAAAGGGGGAGGAGTCGCTGCTATTATCCGTTCCAACCTGACCGTCACCTCCCTCGCTGGCCTCTCGTTGGAGGAGTCAGACAATCTTGTACTGAAAATCGCCACTCCCGACTCGACAATTGCGTGTGTTCTTCTC
Source organism: Lissotriton vulgaris (assembly GCF_964263255.1). NCBI lineage: Eukaryota > Metazoa > Chordata > Amphibia > Caudata > Salamandridae > Lissotriton > Lissotriton vulgaris. The sequence continues at coordinate 1,916,564,543 of NC_141685.1, forward strand.
TACAGACCCCCGATCCCAATGCCTACATTTCCTATGAACTTGGCCGACCAACTTGCTAATCTAGCACTCGAGCACCCCAAAATCTTTCTGATTGGAGACCTAAATTACTGGTATAAAGATCCCCTAGAAGGCCCCCACTCAGCTGAACTGTCGGACCTCCTCTCTAACTTAAATCTCATCCAACTAGTCTCCTCCGCCACCCACTGCAAGGGCCACATCCTTGACCAGTTGTGGTCTAACACCTCCTGTACCACTGCTCCAACCATATCGCCATGCATCTGGTCTGATCACACCCTCCTTCAATTTAACCTTTGCATCCCCCCCGCGACTACTGCCGCACCAGTCGGAAGCGTATCAGCCAGGAATTGGAATTCAATCAATAAACTTGCTTTTCTAGAGTCACTAGCCAACACCATCCCATCTGCTCAAGACGAGATCAATTCCTCGGTCTCCTCGCTTACCAACTGGCTCAACACGGCCAGGGATTCTCATGCCCCTCTTAAAAAAATCAAACGGGCGAGACGTGCTGACGCCAATCGGTGGTTCTCCACTGACTTAAAAGCAAGGAAACTGGCCTTACGACAATTAGAACGTCAATGGCGTCGGAAATACGATCCTGATTTAAAAAAGTCCTTTACGAAAGCTAGGAAAGAATACATGACGGCCATCCAGACGGCGAAAGCGTCCTATTTTTCTGCCAAAATTTTGGAATCCACAAATAAGTCTAAGGACATCTTTTCCATCCTCAATGAACTTACAAACCTTGACACGGTCCGACCCAAGATTACCCCCACTCAGTCTCTATGTGATTCACTTAATGTCTACTTCACTGACAAAATACTGGACATCAAAGCCAGCATCCCCCGACCAGTGTCCCCCCTTACCACTGGCATGTCAATCAAATCGAATCACTACACTCTGAGCAGTTTCCCACTCATCACCCAGGATCAATTTAGGGAATTACTACCTAGAGTAAAATCCGGTGCCCCTTCAGATAGCTGTCCGCCCCACATCTTAAAAGAGTGCTTCCTGACCCACCCAGTCCCGGCCCTTACACTCTTGAACAACTCCTTGACTCTTGGCTTAGTCCCCACAGCTTTTAAAGAAGCCATTGTCATTCCGCTTCTAAAAAAACCGGGGGCAGATCCAGCCTGCAAAGCCAACATTCGGCCGATCTCGCTGCTGCCCTATCTGGCAAAAGTCCTTGAGGCACACGTGGCCAAATGCTTATCTAATTTCCTTGAGGAATCCTCCTGCTTCGACCCCCATCAGGCAGGCTTCCGGCCTGCTCACTCAACCGAAGCAGTAGTCACGACAGTTCTGGACACCCTGCGCGATTGTGCTGACAGACGCTCTCCTCAAGCCCTGGTGCTCCTAGACCTCTCGGCCGCTTTTGACACGGTCGACCACGACATCTTGGTCGACCGTGTCAAACAAGCCGGCGTCAGGGACTTAGCAGCTGGCTGGCTGAGATCTTTTTTGACTGACCGCAACCAAACTCTGCGCCTTGGTGATTTAATGGGCACCAAACAGGCCATCACCTGTGGAGTGCCACAGGGCTCCTCCCTGTCTCCTCACCTATTTAATTTATATATACTCCCTCTGATTCAGACCTTAAGAGACAACCAGGTGAGAGTCTTCAATTATGCAGACGACTTACAGCTGCTGTTCACCATCGATAACACCGAAGACTCCATACGGCACTTCCAGTCCACCATGAGCTACATTAAAGCTTGGATGGACCAGAACCAGCTCAAATTAAATCCGGGTAAAACGGAACTAGTCCTGACAGGTGAAAGCAGTAAGTATTGGGGCCCGCATTACTGGCCTTCTGAACTAGGTCAAGCTCCAATACCTTCCCTGTCAGCCAAAACACTTGGAGTCACCGTGGACCGAGACCTGTCCCTTAAAACTCAAGTTGGTCAAGTGGTCTCCAAGTGTTTTTTCCAACTGAAGAAAATCCGGAAGGTACGCCGCCTGCTTACACCCGATGCACTCACCCAGGTGGTTATTTCTACTGTACTGCCCCATCTGGACTACGCAAATGCCATCTACATAGGTCTTCCCAACTACCTAACTAAGCGACTCCAGATGGCACAGAACCATGCCGCAAGGCTAATTCTGAACCAACCTAGGCGTCAGGCAGCCACCCCCCTCCTTAGGAAACTACACTGGCTCCCTGTGGTCCAGCGATGTGCCTTCAAAACTGGTTGCATAATCTTCAAGTCCCTTTACTGTAAAAGCCCACTATTCATCAACAACCTGATTTCCAAGTACACCCCGTCCCGCAACCTACGCTCACTCCACCAGAACCTCCTGCAGTCGCCTTCCTTCAACCTAAAGCGTGCAGGAGGTCGTAGGTTTGCTACCCTTGCTTCCCGCTTGTGGAACTCCCTCCCTATGGAGACCCGGAATTGTCAAGATCTCCTCTCATTCCGGAAAGCCTTGAAGACCTGGCTATTCAGACAAGCATTTTCATAAACCCTCTTCCCTCTATGTTCATGTTATTGCTGATCACAGCGCCAAGCAACCAATCGGTGTTCGTGCGCTCTAGAAATATTTTTATAACATAACATAACATAACAAAAGAAAGCAGCGAATAGCCATGCTAGAAACCATTAGGCCCTTCTGGGTATCAAACAAAGTGGTGAAGATGTGAAGAATGATTACGAGGGTTGAATCACTACCTTCCTGTTTGTGTAGAATGACATGTGTAGCTCACGTTTCTATTGATTTTAACCTAATATACTTTTTTCTCTTTTTGGGGCTTTTCAGACGAAGACAAACAAGCATACTGTATGTTCCTGGAGGCTATGTCATTATAAAAATAATGACATTATAATAAAAGAGTATGACTTTTTTAATGGTGTCCAGTCTGAAATTATATTTTTTGTTCCTGATTAGGGTTTCCAGGTTGTCACTAGGGCCCAGTTTTTGTAGTATTTGTGAGTAATAATCTATTATGATCTCTGAGTTGCTGTTAAATGCATTCTGGGGTTTAATCTAAAATTGAGCACTCTGTGTTTTAGATTTGGTGGCCTTAATGAGATCACACTCAAACAAAAAGTTGGGTATTGATTTTAAGAAGTATATTCAGTAAGACACAGCCACAATATGTAATTGTAGGTAATCGCTCAACAGCTAACAGGCTGAAATACTTCTCCAGGCTTATTCAAAATATGAATAACACTTTCTTCAAGCAGTGATGAAGGTGGCTGAGCCAACCAAGCCAAAGGAGGAAGAAGGCTGACACTAAGCCTCTCTCCATATATCTTTTTAATGTGACTAGCATGAGGTCTGCCCACACCTAACAATCATGACTGCTGTACAATTTTGGGGTATTGTTGACAAATATGAAAGTGATTAGTAAGATAATCCTCTCTTTTTTGAAGTTCATACATTATTATAATTTCCACTTATAGAGCACACGGCTACCCGGTGGGTTTCCCAGCGCTAAGAATAGGTAGAAGTGTCTCACAAAAAGATTCAAATACCCATTTTTTAAGGTGCTTGCAAAATAGCAGCAAAGACGTACAATGCCTCAAGAAGTCCAGTACGGCATACCAAAGTTTAGGGCCCAGGTATGTGAAGGATCAACCTTCTGTGCATGCCAGGCGAATTCTGGGAATACAGCATAAAGCCTGGTTCTCAGCTCTGAGCCTCAGGCAAGGCTGATAGGGAAAGGCCAGATCCTGTACATAGTGAGGGCCAAGTTCAGCTCCAGCTTTAAAAATTAACCACAGAGTTTTAAATTGCGCTCTCTTTTCAATTGGAAACTAATGCAGTTCACGAAGAATAGGAGAAGGCGGGGCATACTCCAGAAGCCGAAAAAGGAGTCTTGCTGCTGGATTCTGCACTACCTGCAGAAGACGAATACAGCCCTTGTCAGTTACCAGGTAGAGAAAGTTACCGTAATCCGCTTGTGAAAACATCAGGGCCTGAATAAGTCATCTTCTCATGCTGAGTGAGGAATGATGCAAGTAATCTTGCTCACCCACTTCATCACAGCGAAACTTGACTTTTCAAGTTGCATGCTATGCTTGATTTATGTGTAATTTGTTTGTCTTAAAGTGAGATTAAACACTTTTTGTCAATTTAAGTGAGGCTTAATGAAAGTTTAATAACAGTACTTGTATTGTTGCATTTGTCTGTCATCTACCGCAGTTTCCTTTTTTATCATGCTTGAAAAACATGAGATTGCATTTAAAAAACAGTTGACAGGTCAGGAAATGTTTGTGCATAATGGATTGAAAATCATAAGCTTTTGAGTTGGCTCCTGTATTAATTTTCTTTAAAAAATGCTGAAAAGCCAGAACAATAAACGAAATCTTTTTTTTGTGATTTTTACAGCTGCTAAAATGGCAAGTACAGCCTATTCAAACAACGGATCTCCTTTACAACATACCATGTGCACAGACAAGTAATACTGTGTGATAGCGAGCATTTACAGAAGCCAATAATATGGTTAGACCTCTGAAAATGTTTCACAAGTACCCGTGTGCTCTCACATTAAGCAAACCCATGCACAAAGTTTTGTCTAGCACTGTTACCATGATTTCTGTCCCTCTCATCAATATAATTCTTATCATTCTCTTGGTGTACAGCAAACTCTTCATAGGAATTATTGCTAAATCAAATTCATTCAACAAATTGCATAAACTCCACATGAAGGATTGTGAATAGCAGTCTTAATACATTTTGTAGTTCTTCCAAATGTAATAGAAAAAGCAGTATGTTAATTGGCCCCACAGTGAATTTTGTGAGCTTCAGGCAGATTAGTAGTTACATGTAGATAGTGGACTGGGCACATATCTTGTCCTCTGAGCACTATAAGAAGGCTTGGAGTTATTAACTTAGACCTTAGCAAACAAAGAATGTGAAAGATTACACTTTGAGAAGAAAAATTCCACTTGTAAAAATGTGCAGGAAAATGTTAAGGGTGCGTTTGAAATTGGACTTGGTGTATCAGCATTGCTGGTAGACAGAATGAGTATTGTACAACTACATGGTCCAAATGCCACTAGTTGTACAATGCTTGTACCTACTCACGTGGCAATGGTTGCTATGTTATTTTTAAATTGGCCCACATTTGATCATGTGCTGTACGCTTCTTCACAACATTATGAATATATATTCAATGTCACCGTTTCCTCTCCCAAGTGTTCGTGAACTTATTCAAATATCTTCCCTTAACTGTAATGCTAATATGATTTTCTCAACTTTTGTGAAGTTTACTGGTGGGATTTTGAACAGTTTTTTTTAGCTCCACTGCACCAGGGGACATCCAAAAGATGTACCATTGCAATGATTCTCTAGATTTTTACTTTGCTGCTGCAAACATTGAAGCCTGCTGCATGTGTGTGGCACTAATATATATATTCCTGACCGGGAAATAGCTATTATTGGTGCGCAGGTTCAGTTCTGGGTCCCACTGCATCCCCAGTATGTCCTTCTTTTTTTTGTTTTTTTGTTTTTGTGTCCTCATCTCACCATGGCTGCTGCACTCTGGGCCGTATGCGAACACCCTCGATCTGTTTATGGTCCATGCAGATTCAGACTCTGGTGTCCAAAAGTCTTTTAAATAAGGGGCGGAAACAACCACCTCTACCTAAGTCCATGGCCTGATGTAATCATTGGACCAGAAATAGATATATATTACCAACCATGCCCATTATATTGGAGCCCTACCCTAACCCCTTCAAATAGTCACCCCAAAGCTCCTCTGCCCAGTGTGGGTTGCACTTGATGTCAATGTTGCAAGTCCACTTAACTATGCTTAAACAGGCTGTAGGATGAGGGGAGAGGGGGTCCAACCAATGTTTACAGATCTCACGCCTGGCAAGGAGCAGCAAATAGAAAAGTAAACCCCTTAGGGTTTACTTTTTAAACCCTCTTAGGGCGTGTTGTGAGACGCTGTCCACCCGAGAAGTACAGACACAACTATGTTCTCTGCAAATATGGCTCCTAAGGTATCTTCTACCTTCTTCCAGAATTCATTAATCACTGGGCATGTAAAAAAAACATGGACATCATTAGCCCTTAAGACACCACACCTCTTACAGCAGGGAAATGGATGTTGCACAAAATTGGCCAATCTTTGCGGAGTCCAAAAAAACCTGTGGATGACAAAAAATGATGATGTTTAAAATTAGCAGGGGTTACTAAGGCGTAAAAAAATTTCAAAGAGTCTATCCACAAGGATTGTATGTTGCCTTCCTGCAGTGTATTTAACCAAATATCAGAGGGGGCCTTCAGTGTCTCGTCTTCTGCCTCCAAAAACTGACCATACCATTTTGCCACTTCTTTGGCCCTCAGGCTAGTGTACTGAAGTGAGGTCTCAAATTCCAAATTACCTCCTACCTCTTCTGCGACTGTCGAAGACCATGAGGTGAGCTGCAGGTACTTGAATAGCTTGTTGTCTGTCCAGATGTTTAGAACCTCCCAGGGGGTCATTCCTTCATTTGTTAACAGATCCCCCCATTTTGTTATCCCCACTTGCTTTAGAGATAGACTCAGGGCATCTTTAATGCACTCCCGTATTCCCGGGGATTCCCAGATTGGGAAAGTTCTGAAAAATAGCTAATCTTCGATGACCTTCTCACTGCAAGCCACAGTCTTAGGGCGGGTTTCAAAACCTTTAATCTGACTTTTGTTTTAAACGTTTGGGCTCCAAATTTGTATGAAAAGGCTTATGGGCCAACATCCTTGGTCATTTCTCTCAATATAGCCCCCCATGTTGTATTAGTGGGCTCCCCTGCTAGCATACAGATGTTTTTAAATTGAAAGGCCATACAGTAAAGTCTTATGTCCGGCAATGCTAATCCTCCCTTCTTGAGACTGCTCCATAATTCTTTCCATGAGAGACGGACCCCACGAGATGCCCAGATGATACTCCATATTTTCCCCTCTATTTTATTGATTTAATACTTAGGGAAACTGAGTGGTATACAATTAGATAGGTATATTAATATCGGGAGGACAGACATTTCGACCAGGTTAACCCTCCCGTAAATAGACAAAGGTAAGTTCTTCCACCTAGCTAATTGCCCGTCTACCTCCTTCATCACTCTCTTCAGGTTGCAGGAAGGGATCTCATCGATTTTATCTGAAATACCTATCCCCAGAAATTTCATCTCTGTGCAGCAACTACCTCCCCAATCTCCCTTATACCAACACAATAATTCTATCTTAGATGGATTTACTGAATACCCAGAAAACCTCCCATATTCAGTCGTATGTTGTTCAATCCTTATTAATGTCTGACCCGGATCCGAAGTATAGATTATGAGATCATCCGCATATAATGCAATTTTACTGCATGGAGTAAGCTGGTGTACGGGGATGATCCTATCATCTGTTCTTAAAATGTGAGCCAGGGGATTTATATAAAAATCGAAGAGGAGGGGCGACAGAGGACACCCCTGTCTGGTTCCTCTGCGGATATCAAAACTCCTAGTTAGGGAGCCATTTAGGAGAATTTTGGCCTTAGGGAGGGTAGTCATATAGTTTTTGCAATGCTCCAATAAAATCCTTACTAAAGCCCATTGTATCTAAAACAGCCCACAGAAAAGCCCAGCTAACACGATCAAAAGCCTTGGCGGCGTCCCAAGTATGGTTGTCTATTACTACCTGAGTTGGTCAGGGGACCCAATTTCCTTGTTGCATTAGACATTATTGCACTCTAGCAATGCTACTTATTCATGAGGTTTGGTAACATAGCATTCATTTCTTCCTGCCACAGGAATCTCCTACTCCAACACGAAGACCACCTTTATGAGTACTATTCACTGACCCTTCTATAGACACTTTTCTGAACTTCATCTGTCTCTGCAACAATACACACTGTGTTCCTGGCTTTCCCATTTCCATTTTTATGCCCTCTGACTACTGTAGTCTTTTCTTCCTCAAATCCCAGTGCATCCTTCATTCTATTGGTGGAGCTCCCATTATTATTACCTAGTTACCTGCCTTTCTCCCTCCATCTGTGTATCTAAGCTGTGGGCTACATAAGCCTGTGAGCTCAGTACTCCGAGTTCTTGCAATCTTTTTCTTACTGAGACTGCATAAACCTCATATGACTGACTGGAAGCCTCAAAGGTCCACTCCTAATTTCTGCTTGCTTTGTGCATTCATTGTTATGTTATATCCCAATTTCTTTCTTGTTGTTATGTTTGCTTTGTTTTTGACCATAATTCATTGATCCAGTAGCTCATCTGTCAGTCACAGTTGATGTTATCTTTAGGTGCAGCTGCCTTTGTCCTGTCTCTCAGAGTTCCTTTTTCCTACCTGCAGGCTTCTAATCATGTTCTTGTTCATACAGTTCTTGCTCTGTGTCCCAAAGTTCCTTGTTTAGTTTGCATAGCACCAACCCATGCTCCCCATATTGAATTTTCCTATTTTCTGTGTCTTTATTGTTTTCTTATTTAGTTAATTAGGTTGGACTGTCTGCTCTCTTTGTATTCGGTCATGCTTTCCGCATTCCATCATTCTTAAAATTCAGTTTTTCAGAGGGGGCATGGTTTTGACGCTAACCAAGATGGCAGGGCACTCCTGAGCTTTGGCCGATGCAGGTAACTTCCTCCAATTTTGTAGACTTTCCTGCAGTCACTGACAGAGGAGACATCAATGCATCTCCTCCTGAGCATCCGGTGAGTCACTGGAGCTCATTTTAACAGCACTACTCATCTTCACTTGCGGGCAGCCACAGAGTATTTTACTTCACACTGTGAGGACACACCTGCCATTTTGTGAGGCAGTCAGCATGTATCCGAAAAACGGGGCCATTTGAAATTACCACACTCCTCAAATAATTGCGGCATCTCCTACCAAGTATGCGCCCGACCACTGGTGATCCTCCATTTCATCAAGGACACATTGCACTTTTCAGGTATTAGAAGATGAGCACATTTCAAGTTTTTCTCAACATACCAGAATGTTTTTTATTACCTCAGAGCCCTCCTTATCTTTTGCTCAGCTGGTCTCTGGAGCTTTTTCATGAATGGCAATCCTAAGTGTGTGATGCTGCCAAATGCTTCCAAATTCCCAGCATAATTTCCTGAGCTTTCTGCATAGCTTTCAGATCTTTGGGATGCTGACTTTCTTTTCATTTCAGAGTCACCTTTTTCTACAGCTACAAAAGCGAGATAATCACTACTATTTTCATAATATTATTATTCTCAATTTACTTTGCCTTAGTGCTCATATTTATGGTTTTCTGTACATTATCAATGCCTCCAGTGTGCTTTACGTACAAAAAAGTCTGCCTCACATGCTTGTAAGTAGCCAATAGTCTCCTGGTATTTTCCCTTTACAGCTCATGTATCTTATATGGGGAAAACAAGATCACTTAAGCTTTCTTGTACCTCCAACAATGGTATATAATCAGACTTGAAATCCACCGGCAACTATATGGATGATGCTTCTTCTCATAAAGTTGATTCTCATCCTGATACTATTCCGAAAGCATCCTAATAGGTAAAATTACTCTGGTATGAAATAAGAGGCCAAAAAATATCCCCCCTTTCAAGGAAATCTATCCCGGCGTCTATGGACATGATCTGTGAGGACATTTGTGTACTAAACCCCTTCAAGGAAGAGACTACCAAGACCGTGCAACAGCTAGATGATAAATGGGCTTCTCTGGAGATACGAGTGTTATTAGCAGAGCAAAAAATAGATACCCTTCAACTTACAGCTTCACGCATTTTCTATGTTGAGTTAGAGAGCACTCTACCTAAAAGCACACTGGGGAGCTTCAAAATCAAAATCAAAGAAATAACTTCTGTATATGTAGCTTCCCCGAAAACATGAGGTCCTTAATCCAACGGTCTACTTTCAATCTTTTCTTCCCAAACTGCACAACATGTCAACGAACACCCCTCTCAACATACAAAAGGTGTTAAGGCTTGGTCCCAGAGTTTCTGCAAAACCACAAGGACTTATTCTGTTTTTCTTGCAACACACTGATCTATTACAAGTGATGTCTGCTGTTAAATCTAAAAAGCAAATTATCTGGTCCGGTAACACATACTGTTTCTCCCAAGTAATAGCTAAAGTCACAGTGGCTTGCCGGAAGCAGATCCTTGATATGTGTCCTCAATTGAGAGCCAGAAACGCTCAATTTGTTTTACTTCAACCCTGCTTGTTTAAGGCATCTTACAAAGAAAAGACAATCACTTATGCGAAGTCAGCTGCCCTTAAGAAATTTCTTTAGCAGCATGGAGGAGACGACATGGACACTTCCAGAATTACTTGATTATTAACTTGTTCTCTTGCATGATAATTAATTTTAGAAATATTAAGCTATTTGGTTTCTCACAATCCTATTGTTACGATGTGTGTCTCAAATATACCAAAGTTTAATTCTATAATATCTCTTTTTTATGATACAGGTATCTGTCTTTATGTTTTTTTTCACTATTTCCCTGATCACTTTTCTTTCTGTAGTTCTACTCTGTCCTCTCTTCTTCCATGTGCCCCATCTTACTACCTCTTTCTCCCTCCTTCTTCTTACTAAGCATAATTCTTATTCTTCCCAATATCTGATTTATTTTTCTGCTAATTATTTCACTTTAGACATATCAATTGCACATGAGTTTGTTTTTCAGTATCACATTCTGAATTACTATGATAGAGTGCATATAGCACTCTAATTGTAGGGTTGCATCATACTCATAGTTTAAAAGTACCCACATATGTTTTCCGTATCAATATGTATTATGTTACGGTAAAAGCAAGAAGCTAATGTGCATGTTATATCAAATTTGTATATATTAGAAGACACCATTATAATCGCATACACAGATGCAGATTACATTTTTAATGTAATTGTGTGTGTTAAAGTTGCTTGCAGTCTAGACCCCAAGCTGCAGGTTGTTTACGGTTTCACTTCCTCAGCTACTGAAGAAATTAATTGAATGTATCTTTGTTTGTGCAAGAAAAGTATGCTCTCATCCCATTGTAATTATAAAGAATTTATCCTCATTATTTTTAGTTTAAGGAGATAAGTGGAATGTCTTTGAACAGTCTGAGAAGCAAGACGGGAGGATATCTTCTGTGCCTGGCCTATCTACACTCCAAGGAAGCGAAGAAGATTTAATTAAAGAAGTCATGGTAAATCACCGATTTGCTGGAAGTGAAATAATTTGTCACATGATACATTTAGGAGGGGGCTGAATTTATAATTTTGTATTGTGCGCAGGGACAGAAAGACCAGACTTCTAGATTTTCGGAGGAGAAGGAGAATCTTGAGAAGGAGCTCCATAGCTTTAAGCTATTTGACCCATTTGACGTAAGCACTTCTAAGGAAGTCTACACATGCTGACACCTTTAAGAACTAAACTAGGAGAATCAGCTAGAACCATCCTTTGTGAGAGTAGTGTAGGGAAAGATATTTCATGTTTTCTTTCCTAATGCAAAGGGATTTGAACTCTACCTCCATCTTGGGTTGTGTACTAATATTGGAGTTTAGAGTTGTGTGTCTCTTTTGCCGAATCAAATACATGCGCAGATTTGGCTCTGTATTGATTTTCTTGTACCTATATTCACTGATTTTGCAGTGGGTATATCTTCAATTATTATTGGCCCTATAATAAAAATCCATAATTGGAATTCAGAGTCTGTGGTCTTTACAGCATGGCTACATTGTAGGTATAATTCGATGTGTTTCTTCCCCTGAACAACTTTAAGCAGGCAAATAAAAGATCATCATAGCTGAACTTGGGTAGTAAGACAAGGCCCAATGTTGGCTAAATCAAGTACATGGAATATCAAGGGTTTAAGTAACCCTAATAAACAGCAGAGGGTGGTATGCCATCTAGCAAAACTACTCAAAACAGATGTAGCACACCTTCAGAAATCACATATCACTGAGTTAGAGGCTGCCAAACAAAAATGATTTTGGGTAGGACATGTGTTTGCTTCCACAGCTATGGGAAAGAAGAATGGAGTTGTTTTTCATAAAAAAACTTACATATTACAGTTATCAGCTATGGACATGACTATGATGGTTGATGGAGTATTGTTAAACTCCTTGTTGATAACATACCCATAACAATATTTAGTGCTAGATGTAGGAGCCCTACTACCCGTCGGTAACAGCCGAATTCGGCCGTTACCGACCGGTATTAGGGTTTTCTAATGTAGGGGGCTTAATTTTTACCGAATTGGTAAATTTACCGATTCGGTAAATCCAGATGTAGCTGGCACTTCAAAGAGTGCCACAGACCCTTTAGGAGTCGGTATTTACCACTCAATCCGATTGAGTGGTAAAATACCGAATTCCAGTGTACCTGCACATCTGTGCATGTACACCTATGCCATGTGACACTCAGACATGCCCTTAGGGCATGTATGTGTGCCACATGGCACACAAGCCGGCAATTGGGGTGCTACAGGGTGTCAAAGTGACACCCCATTCCCCCTGCCAGGATTCGGTTTTTACCGATTCAAGGCCCATAGGAATCAATGGGAAAAACCGATTCGGTATTTACCGAATCAGTAAATACCGAATCTTACAGAATCGGTAATTGTAAAAGAAAAATTACCTACATCTGCCTACTTCCAATTTACCTACTCTTAAATACCAAATCGGTATGATTCGGTATTTAAGAGTAGGTAATTCGGAATTACCTACATCGGGCCCTTAATGTTTAGGGCCCAGGTTCTGTTGATAACACATTCTGGACCACAGTCTCTGACAAATTTCTTCAATTTGATGATGATTATATTATTCTTAGCGGTTATTGTAATCAAATTCAAAATACCGTTCTGGTGAGAAATTCAACAGTCACGTTTGTACACACTAAAATGCATTCACAATTTTAATCTATCAGCCCTCGTAAATCAGTAGTTGATATTTGGAGATTATGCCACCTGAATCTTCAGGAAACCAATTTCTATTCTGCTCCAAATCATTCTTATTCCTGAATAGATTTTCTCTTCCTTAGTAAATCCTTGGCTCAACATGCCCTTCACTTTGATATCAGACCAATCTTCATATCAGATCATGCACCATTATACACAGATATTGATCTTATACCCTTTTCACCACATGCATGAAGATAGCAATTTAATACTTCTCTGCTTTTAGACAATAAGGGTCATATTTACAAGGAGTGAGGGGTTAGCCTTCCTGGCTTAATGCCTCACTCCACCACTTCAGTAACGCAGGGCTGTGCCATATTTACAAGAATATGGGGCAGCCCCGCATTTCCTCATGCGCTGGTGCTACACTTAGCCGCCTAGCGCCAACGCAGGCACCCTTGCATCATAGTGCAAGGGAGTCTGCGTGCAAGGGAAGATTGTTTGAGTGAAGGAAAGTCGCCCTTCCTGCTCTTAAATACTCTTTAAATACCATTTTGCTTAATGCAGCACTCACGGAAGTTGCAAAACAGCATTTTTTTAAAAGTGATTGTTTATGTGCAGGAAGGCGGACCTTCCTGCACATAAACAATCATTGGCCTTTTGCTCTTTTCATGTATGCTGCTCACTGCAGCACACATGAAAGCAGCAAAAACGAAGAGAAATGAAACATTTCTCCTCGTTGTGCCAGGGTAAGACCGGATTTTCCTTGGTCTTAATTCTGGTGTTGCCTCCTATTTACGCCTCCCTTGTAAAAAGTGAACTGCGTCAGTATCAATAGGTGTTGCGGTGGAACATTCAGAGCAACACCTATTGCCCTCCCCTTGCACGCTGTGCATAGCGTGAAAGGAGTCCTTATTTACGAGGCAGCGTTAAGCCACATTAAGTGGCTTAACGCTGCTTTGTAAATAAGGCAAAGCCACTATCGCCACAAGAACATCGTAAAAAGTTGATGTTTCTGTGGCAAATGGGGCTTGTAAATATAGCCCTAAATGTACATCTCAATTTGAAACCTTTACCTCTGAATTCTTTGCTTGCTCTTAACACTACACCTGATTCCTCATTTTCAATGATTTGGGATTTCTCTATGGCAGCCGCACAAGGTTTTATAACAAATGTTGTTCCACAAAAGAAGTAATCTGTGGAAGCCCACACAAATGAATTACTTGACAATATCAAAAAATTGGAGTATACTTACTATCACTCAAAAAACTAGGTTTCCTTGCAACACCTTGTAGATGCCAAACTCACTTTTAACAGGTTAACTATGAATTCCGCATCTTCCTATTTATTAAAGAGTAGTGCCCGGTACTATGGGGGTCAAAATAGAATCAGAAAATTATTTATAAATTAAAAGAGACAGAACCGGAATAGAATCTTTAAGAAACAGTGCAGGGGCCACTCTTTTTAAGGACAAGGATATTTTAAATGAAGTAGTTAACTTTTATGCAAATCTCTACTCCCCAGTGGCAAATCCCTTAGAGTCAGATTTGGTCAGATACTTTGAATCCATTGCATCTCCTCAATCCCAGTATATTCACTTTGCCCTGCTGGGTGCAAATATTTAATTATCACAAATCACCCATGCAGTCTCTATACTATGAAGAGGGAAAGCCTCTTGTGGTTTTGCTATTGAATTTTATAGTCATTTTGTAAAAATCCTACTCCTCAACCTTCTACTTTTGTTTAATTAATTAATCACTAATGGCACCTCTCAAGGCTCCTACCAGGATGCCATGATTTATTTAATTCCAAAAGATAATAAAGACCTCGTGCAATGTAAGAATTGCAAGAATTTTTTTTTAGTTAATATTGACTTCCAAAGTTTTGCAAAAATGTTGGTGTTGTGCATTGATCCTATTTTTCCTGTCGTATAGCTACAGAACAATCTGATAGTGTTAAGGACCGACTGGCTTCTAACAATGCTCACGTCTTATTCAACATCCTCAGTAAAAGTCTTTACTGGAGCTTCCTATTGCTGCTAATGCTTTGTATACAGGAAAAGCTTTTGACAGTATCAGTTGAGATTTTATGTTTCATGCATTAAAATGGATTGGTTTTCCACCAAAACTGACTGCTTCCATCTTCTTGTTGTATATACCCCCTAAAGCTGCAATTTGTGTTAAGGGTATACTCCTTGATTGCTTTCCTTTACTTAGAGGTGTACGCCACATTTGTCTGTTGTCTACTCTTTTGTTTATGATTGCACTCAAACCCTTTGTAACCAAATTCCGACAAGACTCACACATTTCCACCTTTCACATTGGGGCACAGCAAATTAAGATCCCATTTTATGCTGATGACATCTTTCTATATTGCCCTAACACTCCCATTTCCCTTCCCCCTTTCTTTGAACAAGTCACTCTTTTCTTATACTTGTCATGATATCTGCTCAATAATGATAAATCTGAAGATATTGCCTTTACATGTCTTGTGTAATTGGGAACTTTTTGTTCACATTGGATTTACTTGGCAACCCTAAAAAATAAAATATCCAGGGCTATGGTTTTCGCAGACCATTAAAGAGACTCTTATATATAATTTCTATGATTCCCGTTTACATTCCTGATAACTATTTTAAAAGAATAGGCTTGCTTTCATCCAAATTTCTTTGGAAAGACAAATCACCTTGTATAGCTTTAGCAAATTAAAACAAAGATAAATCTGAGGGTGGCCTTAAATTTCCAATTTTTAAAAAAATATCTTTAGGTTTTCTCTTTAAAGCAAATGACTCTCTTCGAACCTCTCCTTACACCATACTTGATGGATATTGTTAGAAAAGTCTCTTATTTCTTTTTAGAAATGGGGTCTCTAGTTGGCAATTTCTTTGTACCTTTGACCAAGTAGGGACCCTTCTTCTTAGTCAGGGTAAAAGGGATGCACTTCTAAAATAACCCCTGCTCACTCCCTTGGTAGCTTGGCATGAGCAGATAGGTTTATCTCATAGGCAATGTGTAAATCATGTGTGCACACAAACAGTAATCCAGTGAAAACACAACAAATGGGCACCCCACTAGTTTAGAACGTAAAATATGTCATCTTTATCTAAACCAAACAAGATCAAAATGACAAAAATCCACAATACAGTTATCAAAATATAACTTTTGGAAGTTAAACAGTTCCGTCCATAGCAAACTATAGATGCAACACTTTCAACACAAAGCACCTTGGATGCGTCACAATCATAAACAAAAACAGCAGCAGGGCAGGTGATGTGCTGCTTCCATATACCCAGGGAAGGTGATGCGTTGTGTCGTTACTCCAGGGGAGTTGATGCTTCGGTTGCTTACTGAAGAGGAGGTGATGAGTCAGTTTCTTACTGGGTGTGGAGGTGATGTGTCGGTTTCATACTGCGTCACCTGTGTTCTTGCAGACTTGGCGCTCTGGTGCAATGCATGAAGATCAAGGATGCATTGGTTCTTGATATGGTGGCGGCAACAGCGCTGTATCGGTTTCTCCAGCCGTGGTCCTACAATACGTTGATTCATGCAGCCGCACAGCAGGGCATCCATCAGTATCAGTGCAGTGATCTTGGACTTCAGAGATTATTGCATGGGATTCAGTGTGTGTCAATTTGTCCTGGTACGGGCAGGCGCTGCATTTGTTCCTTTGCTGATGCAACAGAAACAGGTGAGGATGCGTCACATTTCTTGTAGTTGTGCTGCTTTGCCAGCTCCGAACAGCAGGAACAACCTCCAGAGGCCGAACACGGTCAAAGGCACCTCTTGGCAGGTCAGAACTCCCAGCAAGAAAGTTCAGGGGAGCTGGTGGTGAATCTTTGTGTCCCTGAGACTTCAGAACAGGAGGCAAGCTCTACTTCATGCCCTTGGAGATCTTCCTCAAGCAGGGGACACAACACACTGCAAAGTCATTGCCCTTTCCTTGGCAGAAAAAGCCACTGCAGGCCACCCCGAGACAGCACACAGCAAAGGGGCAGTACTTCTCCTTCCCTTTCTCCAGCTCTTCTTCTTGGGAAAGGTTCCTCTTGAATTCCAGAAATGATCTAAAAGTCTGGGGTCTGGGCCCCACTTTTTATAGTCAAAATCCCTTTGTTCACTAGTGCCAGAGAGTGTCTGTGCTCAGCAAAAAACAGTTCTGTCCTCTCTGTCCCAGCTTCTGGGCAGGAGGTTGAGACAGCATTGTCCAAAGCAGATCAGGACCAGTCAGGTATAAAGCAAATCTCCTTCCCCTACTCTAAATGTAGCCCAGGTCTTTTCAGCCCAGCTCAGACTCACCCTGGAAAGGCAAGACACACCTCACTCCCACAAGTGGCTGTCTGAGCAGAATGCACATCCCCAGTCCCTGTCACTCCAAGCCAGACAGTCAATACACAAACCTAGCAGAGGCTCACTGGATGGCTAAGCAAGAAAATACCCACTTTCTAAAAGTGATATTTTCAAACCCTGAATATAAACATCCTCCTTACTAAAAGATGCTTTTTATCCAAACTCTACTTTCCTATCTAGTTCCCATGGGCATATGAACTTATAAGATTTTGTAAGTAAATAAACTCCCCATTCTACCCCATGGGACTGATAGCCTTTCAATGATGAAAAATTAAATTGGCAGTATTTCACTATCAGGACATGCCACACACATCAGGATATGTCCTGCCTTTCACATACACTGTACCCTGCCCACAGGGGTACCGAGGGCCTACCTTAGCAGTGACTAACATGTAAGAAAAGGGAAGGCTAGGGCCTGGTAAGTGGTTACACTTGCCAGGTTGACATGGCAGTACTAAACTGCACACCGACACTGCAATGGCAGGTCTGAGAAACCTTTGCAAGGTTGTTTGTGTGGGTGGCACAATCGTGCTGGAGGCCCACTAGTAGTATTTGATTTAAAGGCCCTGGGCACACACAGTACACTGTACTAGGGAGAACTTGCACTTTGGCACTGAACAGCAGTGGCAAAGAGCCCAAAGCATCTAGACCAGCAACAATTAAGTCCAACACACAGTAAAAATACATGAGGCAGAGGCAAAATACCCCCACTAAGGATGCCAGGTCCAAAATTTCCTCTTTTCAATTTTAACAAAATTCTTGCTTTCATAACAAATCTCTCAGTTATGTACTTCAGTTATTACCCTCTTTTACTCTCAACCTATCCACCAGTTCCTACTTTTCAACAACAACCTAATTGGTAAACTAGATATCTATGAGCTAACAATCATTCTATATATGGCCAACTAAAGGATTGTGCTGGTTAATGCAACTTTTCAATGATAAACAGATCCTATCTTTTGCTGATCTCCAAACTTAATTCTGCCATCAATGTACCTCTAGAACACAATATGTACTTTTATGCACATCCCTCGCTCATTACATTTCTACATTACCTTGTAATCTTCCTTTCCCTCATCTGTAATGCTTTTTCCATTACGATGCACTAACCCCTTGACTTCTAATATTTATAGGTCACTGCATGTTATGTCTGACAGAACCAAATCAAAATTGAGATCACTTGGGATACAAACGGTTGAGAGGGTCTCTGAGGTGGAGGAGAGGATCTCTTCTCTGGAAGATGCCGTGAAGCATTTATCATCGTAGGTGGCCTGCCTAAGCCGTGACGTGAAGACCATCCAGGATGGCACAGAAGATGCTAAAAAAATGGCTTGGTGCAACAAAATTCATTTTATTAGCTTTCCAGAGGCCTAAGAGGGTCAGGACCAAGAAGAATTTCTTAAGCTCTGGCTTTTCTCCTGGGTAGATCCTGCGCTCTCTTCTCCTGCTTTCTGATCAAGCGAGCACACCGTTCTTTGGCTCAGACGCCTCCTCTGGGCCTCCTCTTAAGCCGAGGATCACCAGATGTTTTAACTATAAAGACTGCTATACGATTCTTCCAGCAGCTTACCAAGACAAGGAGTTGAGGTATCAGCCCAGCTGTATTCTGTTTTTTCTCGACTAAATATGAGGGGTGTATTCCCAACTCAAATCCTTCGACCAAGTGAAGGCGGAGCTCTGCTCCATGCATATCGCTTATCTGCTACTTTAACCCACCAAGCTGTGAGTGAATCATCTGTTTTCTTTTTGAATCCCCAGCAGAGGCCTGGCAATGGCTGGCAGAGCAGAGTCCTCTTTCACTCAATTTTCCTCCACCATGGTGTTCATCGGATCATCTTCACGCTGGTGCTGGTGCCTTAGGCAGGTCGAGGAGTGGGAGGTGCCGGAAGAGATCTTGCTGTCAACATACCAGAAAGATGGCTGTGGACATTGCTTCTGAGTTAGACGTTGAGGAATGGTGGAAGGTGGTGCTGACGACCCCCCTGGAGATTTGAGGGGAACCAGATTTGAACACACCCTACCCCCAAGTGTGACTTTCCTACCTATAGTAGTATAATGATAGACACGCAAGCACCATGATATTCTATTAGTACACTTATTGCCTCCTCTCTTGCAGGTTTATGGTTGACTCTATGTTTTGTGTTGGGAAAGGCGACAGATACCTTTTTTGGGGGGAGTATAGGGAAAGGGGAGTTGGGGAAGGAATGAGTTCCTATTTCAGACTTATCAAGTGCCTTACGTTACCATGTTTTGACCTTACATTCATCAAGCATTCTTATTGGAGCACCTTGTTGGCCACTTACAAAGGCATACAGACCTTTTTGCTTATGGATCCGTCCCACCTCAAATCATCATGGCCACACCGGTGTATGTACCTGCTTTGATTTCTCCATATCCCCTATGCCTCCTCTCTTGCCACTTTTGATGTGGAATGTCAATGGATTATTGGACCACATTAAACAAGGCGCTGTATTCCAATTCATACAACGCCATATCCTGTGGGCCATTCTAATTCAGATGACAGACTTACAAGAACACCATGTCACTTCCTTGACCATAAAGGGTACAATAGGGTTTTTTATGCAGGGTACAGTCGCAGATCCCCCGGGTGGCCATTGTTCTTCATAGTTCCCTGCCTCTGGCAGTGAAAAAGGTGATTAGAGAACCACAGGGGCAATTCATCATCCTGTGAGGGTCAATTGATGGTGCCCTTTATAACCTGGTAAATGTATACATCCACCCAGCCCTCCATCGTTCCTCACTCAGTGCAGTCCACGAGATACATATCGCCCTTCCCCAGGGGAAAGCCATAATCAGTGGGGGTTTTAGAGACATTATGGGAGACAGGGATTGGTTTGGGCCACCAAGGGGTGATCGGCATGCCTCCCGTGGACTGCAGTAGTGGGCTTCCAGCCTGGGACTCCACAACGCTTGGCAAGCTTGGCATCCTGGCACCCAGGAATACACTCATGGGTTTCTGACCCTTTTTGACTACTGTTTTCTCTCTACTGGTGAATTACATGGCAGCTCTGGCGCCCCGGGGTATTTCCGATCATGCTCCGGTCCTGCTTCACTTTGACGCTCCTCCCTCTGAGGCTCGACTGATTTGGCGTCTCAGAGCCTGGTTTCTCTAAGTTGAAAAATTGTGTTCGCAATTTGGTTGTAGAACTGACCGCTTTCCTCAAGTAAATGTAGTGTGCATGAATTCTGCGGGCACTCTGTGGTAAACCCCTAGGGCAAACATGAGGGAGATGGCTCACTCATTCCTAAATGGGGCTGAGAGGGACAAACTCAGATCAGTAACTGATTTGGAACTGTCCATACTAACCCGGGAGCAAGATGACCCCAGCTTGTACTCTGAGTCTCAATGTCGCCAGTTGGAACTAGATAGAGCGTCCTTGCGTAAATTATATATGGAGGAGGCCAGGAAGTGCTGGATGGCCTCAACACATTGTGTATATGAGTAGGGGACAAATCCAGAAAATTGTTACTGTGGTTGCCTACTCATCAGGACACCTCCAGTGTTGTTCCCCGCACAGAGACCCTGACCGGGGAGAGGATTGATGACTACACTCAGATTGCAGAGGCCTTTATCCATTTCTACAAAATGTTGTAAGCCCCCCTGCCCCAACCGGCTGGTTGAGCTAGAGTCCCATCTGGTTTCAGAGTTGCCTTTGGCTTGCCTTTCCCACTCAAATAATTCGGCTCTAGATCAAAACATGGAGGAGATAGGATTCGCCATCGCTGTCTCCAACCCAGGCAAGACTCCAGGTACTCATGATTACCCAATAGAGTTCTATTTCAAGCTCAGTTCTGGGCTGTCCTTGTCCCTTCTTCGGTTTTCATTGAAGTGATGGAATGCGCCTGCTTGCCTTCCAGTTTTACCCAAGCTAGGCCTCCCCCAGACAACCTGTGCTTCTGTAGTGTAGTTCCTATTTTCCCAATAGGCTCTGCGCATTGGAATAACATAAACAGCAGTGTAGACGTAGGACTGAGGTCATCTAGGTTTCTACTGACTATGATAAACTTAATTTAGGTTTGCGCTCAGAGGTCACAGGAAACTTTCTGGAATGAAGAGGGATGGATAACCTTCCCTGGCTCAGACAAGAAGGGATTCAGTTTCCGACAACCGCATAAACATGACAACTTTGCTCCCTCAGAATAAGAGCATATCTCTAGAGTCGTGTGAAAACAATAGACAGATATTTTACTCAGTCAGCAGTGCATACTTACTTTCACCAGAGTGCAGAGAAATAGAGAGACAGGCGTTTTCAATAAAAAGGTGTTATTTATTGAGCAGTCTTCTTTTTCATACAAGAGAAGTGAATTGCCACAATTTGCAATACTTAGAGTAAAGTAAAGTGCGTACAGTAAAAGTAGTATTATGAAATAATACTGTAAAAGCATTGATACGGTTTCTTAGCCATATGATACTTTAAAAAGGATAAAATATATACCTACACAAATACATTGACTAAAATACTCAACTGGTGCTTCTAACTAAGCCTAACCCGGTGTACCTGACCTAAGCCTAATACTCGGGAAGGGACAAGTAAGTAGCGATGTTTAAGTTAAGTTGGTTAAGATAATTTTGGCAAGAATCTGCATCAAGAATTCTCCTAAGGGTTTAGTCAGCTCCGTACCTTGGTAATAGAATGTGGGAGGTCTGGGATCTCTTTCCTCAGGACTCGATATTCCAGCAACCCGCAAGGGTAGGCTGGAAACACCGGAGCTGGATTTTCTCGGCTAGAGAAAAAGACAGCGTCTCTCTCAGTGCGTCAAACAGGAGGGGCGGCTTCCGTGGGCACTCGCATCAGCTGGGCTCTTGGGCAAGTAGATTGCCGCTCTGCTCCAAACCACTGTGTCTTTGCTTAAGGCAACTGTTGGTATTTTATACCTGAAAGGTGCCGGGTTTGACGTAAGGTTGAACATAAGAAGTCACCAAGAACTAAAAGTTCTTGCAGGACTTCAAAACTGAATATGAATCTGATTCTTATGCCTTTGTCAGGACATTATTGATTATAACCTCACAAGGGCATAAATCGGGAATATCGAATTAGGGTCCTAGATAAGAACACAACACTTCCTTCTGTCCCATCTTCCTTATTAACAGTGATGTCAAGATCTATGCCAATCTCATTGCCATTGGCCATTAGCCTGCTCTGAGTCCTCCCCTCCCTAGTTCATCCCGACCAGTGAGGGTATATTCCTTGTCGGGGTACCAGACATTGTATTCACTGCATTAAGGTGGCTTTGTTTCGTATCAGTGTCCTGGTAGGTTTGGTGACCCTCCTTCTGATCGATTTTGAAAGCACCTTTCATATGGTCAACTTTTCTTTTCTGGCCGAAACCTTACAGGCCATGGGTTTTGAGCCACGCTTCAGGGCATGCGTGAAGGTTTTATACTCCAACCTGTGCCTTTATGTGCATTAACAGCACCTTATCACACAAATTTTCTATTAGTCGTGGTACTCAAGGTTTGCCCCATCCCCTCTCCCCTTTGCACTCATTAAGGAGTCTTTGGCCACATGGGTAAGATGTAATGCGCAAGTATGGGTTTTTTTGGGGGGGCCTCACCACAGATGACTGCATTGCTTTCTATGCTGCCGACGTCCTAATTTTTATGGCCCGATTAGAAGAAACTGGGCCTAGGGTTCTTAATATCCTATGATGTTTCAGTGAACCGTCTGGGCTGCGTGTCAATTGGCCCAAGTTCTTGTTAATACATTAGCAGGGTGACCACAGTAATGATTCGTGGAATTCTCATTTTCTGATCCATTGGATCTGGACCTCACGTGATGCCTCAATCTGGAGTTTGTGACACGCAGGGTCTGTGGGGATCTGAAGTGGTGGCATAATCTTCTTCTTAATGTCATGGGTCACGGTGCCTTTTTTAAAATGTTGATTTTCCTGAAACTACTGTACATCCTGCAGAATTAGCCACCGCCCCTGCCTCAGTCATGGTTTGATGCTATCAAGGCCATGTGAAAGTGATTCATTTGGGCAGGTGGCCTTCCCGAGTGGCTTGGGGGAAATGTAGCCAGGCGGCTTTACAACCTGGGACTGGCCAAGGCAGACTTTATGCTCTATTATTGGGCATACACAGCTTCTCCCACTGAATTACTGGTTGCATGGAGGGGTGGGACGATACTGCATACCGAGATTAGATGGCCCGGCTGGGGCTGAACAGAATAATGGGTATCCTATATGGTGCCCCTAATCGTCATGGCTGCCTGAAATCAGCCGGGTAGTGTTTCATACATGGGGGGCGGTACTCTGCTGGACTGTATGGGACTGCAGGCTCACTCTAGAAACTCCGTTGTGGGAGTGCACTAAGCATGGGCGGAAAATCCGTTTCGCTCACGGATTTTGCGGATTTTCGGTAAATTCGCAATCCGCGAGATTCGCGAATCTCCCGCAAAATCCGCAAATCCGCGAGCAGCGGATTTTTTGGCTTGCTCGCACTGTTCGCGTGAGTTCGCGGCTTCCCGGTACAACTTTGCGCCCCGCGAATAAGCGCTAAATTGCAGAAATACGATCTTAGCAAAACTGAAACTACTTACCAGGTTCAAAAGTTCAGGCTCATCATTAGTAGCCATTTCCTGTAGTGCTTCCTGAGGGGCCCCTCCAGATTTCAGTTGCCAGTTGCAACTATTATGTGACCCTGCTCTGAACCTCAGAATAGTTACACATATGCCACAAAGGTCCTGAATTACAACTAAGGGAGACAAGCAGGAGCCAGGCTGGAAGTTCAAATCCATTAATCAGCCCCTAATTCATTATTGTCAGTTGGGGCAGGGCAGGTGTTGTAACTAATTTTGCAACAATGAAAGCACTTAGCAAGTGCAAGAGATCACTAATCAGGAAGCACTAAGGAAGCAGGTGCCAGCTAAAAAAATATTCTGTGACACATTAATCAGCCCCAAATTAATTCAGGTCACTTGAGGCAGGGAAGGTGTGCTTTACTTTGCCACAATAATGTACACTGACTGGACAACCAGAGGGTGCTGTGATGAAACAGAGGGTGGCATGGGTGGGCCAGAGGGTGGCATGAGTAGTCAGAGAGTGGCAGTGGTGACAGAGAGTGGCAGTGATGAAGAAGAGTGTCCCAAACAGGCTGGACACGTAGAAACAACAAGTTCGCAAAACTTGCGACCCGACAGGTAAGTTCGCGTTTGCGAAATTGTACAAAACCCTCGCAAACTGGCAGAAACCCGCGCGAACTCAAAAAAAAATCCGCAAATTTGCGAGAATTCGCGGATTTTGCGGATTGCGAGTTCGCAAATCCGCAAAATTCACGAACGCGAGATTCGCAAAATTCGCCCATGCTTAGAGTGCACCATGCTCACGCAAGTGGCTTCTCTTAGGGGATTAGGAGGATGGGAGAATATAGGCATTTCCAGACTTGTAGATATCTGGAAGGGTGGAATGCTGAATCCCCTTTATGTATTGGTGTCAGAATGTAATATGCCATCCTCCCAATTCTTTTGCGATATTCAGTTCTGCCATGCCCTTTCCCAGTATCAGGATGCTCTTTCTTATTTCCCTGAATGGAGCCCCCCAGGGTGTAAGCTTCTTGTGGGTCATTTAGGCAGGGGAGGGGTTTCATAAATGTATTGATCCTTAGTAATACATTCCCCCACGACACTAGATACCTTAAGAACAAAATGGCAGAACTGGGTTGGAGAACTGCACAAGGCCGATTTGCGCGACACATGCATGGCTCCTCTGACCCTGGCGATCTCAGCTAGGCTTCAGCTGATACAATCTAAATACTTACAACAAGCATACATGATACCTTTGTGGATGTGGAGAGCTGCCCTCTGTAATTCTCCGTCTATGCCAATACTCCCCTGGGGATATCTTCCATGCAATCTGGGCATGCCCGGTCATTCAGTCTTAATGGGGGACTCTCTTTTCTATCCTTTCTGCTGTGATCGGGATTCACATTGAGCCGCAGCCACAGATAGCTATTTTAGGTATTCTGGAGGATATGGGTGGACCCAGAGAGGACAGAATGCTGGTGGCCATCTGCACCATGATAGCCAAGAGAGACATTGCCCGTCACTGGACTGCCACGTTGGCACCTCCTGTAGAGACATGGAGGAAGGGCATGGACTGGTGGGGTAAACTTCACGAAACGATATATGTGACAAGGGGATGACCTAGGAAATTCACCAAAGTGTGGCAGAAATTGTGGGATTATTGTGGTCTATCAGGATAATGTATGTCCCGCTGCCTGCAAGCAGCATGTGAGAGGCTGTTGAGATGCTTCTTGTTTGGGGGTGCACCTAGGTTGATTCCATTTTCTATTGGCTATGACGATGTGAGTCATCTTTATGTTATGTTTTGCATTTTTTTATTTAAATGAATAAAATGTGTTAAATAATAAACTTGGGGAAAGTATTTGATGGAATGTTGGCCTACTGTTCTACGGGATAAGATATGGCATAAGCTTCATCAATTTACTCGGTCTTCAAATACTAGGCAAACTCTTCACTTTGTCTACCATCCATTGTTACTTACTCCCATAACCCTAAAATCCTTTTCTCCAACCTCAAATTCATCTTGCTGGTCCTGTTCATGCTCAAGTGCTGATTCAAAACATAAGTTGTTGGAACGTCCTTCTATTCTCCAGTTTTGGAAATTGATTTCGCAATAAATCAATAGGATCTTCAATATTGCTATTCTTTTCTCCTTAACCAATGTTTTGCTGAGCATTGGCTTCTCAATGATTTCACTTAGCTTCAAGGTATAAGCGGATAGATCTATTATTAGCTGTTGCTTTTCATTTAATAACTCCCAATTGAAAACAAGCTCACAATGTTACTTTCAGGTCCTGTTGGAATACCATTTACTATCATCATAGATTGGACACCAACTATGTTTCTCGGTATGTAACTGTTACCACGCAATTTTTAGCACACAGTACCGTTACCACGGATCCATTACCACGCAAAACCCATTACCACGGATACCTTTGCAACGCAATATTCTACAACGCAGGTACTATTACAACGCATACCATTACATCGTAAGTTTAGGTAAGTTTATAGGTAAGTTTATCTTTTTTAAATAACAGTTATTAGGGGTATTGGTATTTTTAGGGTTCAGGGTTGGGTTTGGGTTTTGGGGTACAGGGGTATTTTTAGGTTTTAGGGTTGGGTTTGGGTTTTGGGGTACAGGGGTATTTTTAGTTTTTAGGGTTGGGTTTGGGTTTTGGGGTACAGGGGTATTTTTAGGTTTTAGGGTAGGGTTTAGGTTTTGGGGTACAGGGGTATTTTTAGGTTTTAGGGCTGGGTTTGGGTTTTGGGGTACAGGGGTATTTTTAGGTTTTAGGGCTGGGTTTGGGTTTTGGGGTACAGGGGTATTTTTAGGTTTTAGGGTTGGGTTTGGGTTTTGGGGTACAGGGGTATTTTTAGGTTTTAGGGCTGTGTTTGGGTTTTGGGGTACAGGGGTATTTTTAGGTTTTAGGGTTGGGTTTGGGTTTTGGGGTACAGGGGTATTTTTAGGTTTTATGGCTGGGTTTGGGTTTTGGGGTACAGGGGTATTTTTAGGTTTTAGGGTTGAGTTTGGGTTTTGGGGTACAGAGGTATTTTTAGGTTTTAGGGTTGGGTTTGGGTTTGGGGGTACAGGGGTATTTTTAGGTTTTAGGGCTGGGTTTGGGTTTTGGGGTACAGGGGTATTTTTAGGTTTTAGGGTTGGGTTTGGGTTTTGGGGTACAGGGGTATTTTTAGGTTTTAGGGTTGGGTTTGGGTTTTGGGGTACCGGGGTATTTTTAGGTTTTAGGGCTGGGTTTGGGTTTTGGGGTACAGGGGTATTTTTAGGTTTTAGGGCTGGGTTTGGGTTTTGGGGTACAGGGGTATTTTTAGGTTTTAGGGCTGGGTTTGGGTTTTGAGGTACAGGGGTATTTTTAATATATATTTACAAATGTAAAAATTACAATTATTTTTTTTGTATTAATTAACTAATAATTAATTAAATATAATACTTCTAAAATAATTATTTACATTATAAATTAATATTATATACTTAGGGCTGGGTTTGTGTTTTGGGGTACAGGGGTATTTTTAATATATATTTACAAATTTAAAAATTACATTTTTTTTAAAATTAATTTAATAATAAATAATTAAATATAATAATTCTAATAATTATTTACAATATAAATTAATATTATATACTTACCTATAATTATACTTATGATGTAATGGTATGCGTTGTAATAGTATCAGCGTTGTAGTGTATTGCGTTGTAAAGGTATCCGTTGTAACATGACCTGCGTTGTAAAAAATCCGTGGTAATGGTATGCGTGCTAAAAGTACGCGTTGTAATATCATATATCCGAGAAAACCAATATCATTAGCCATAAACAGAGATATTTATGGCTTCCAGTGACTACCTACTAATCCCACTCAAGCTCACTTGTAAATGCAACTATTACTGTGGTTGTAGAGTTATTTTTGCTATGTATTGTATTTTATGCTTATTACTCATGCTCTAATTTGTTATCTCAACGTATGCTAATTATTGAATATTATTTTGTTGTTCGTAAACTCAAATGCAAAAATAATAATCAGTATTGCCTTTCCTGGGCCCTGTTTCTGCATTGCTCCTCACAACCCTTTTTCAGTTTTTTGGAATCCAGCCCTTCTTTGTTTCTGACTTTTTTCATCTTGCTCCATTACGCTTGTCCTCACTTAGTTTTGCAGGATCCAAGGCCTGTCCAAGTAATAGATCCACAATTTCCCCTTAATTGGAACCAAGCACCCCACTGTAAACGATGACACCAATACATAGGTGTTGTTTGTGCCCTTAAACAACCTCCCTTCTAACACGTCTCTCATATGACTAGCTTCTATCTCTAACTCTAACGTTCAAAACGAAGCCCTTCCTTCTTTCAGATCGTCTATCTTTTATTCTTGGCTTCATCTGTAGGTGGGTTATCGACCTCGACGCCCTATCCGGTGTTGTTGTACTTCATAAACATCCGC
The DNA here is from genome assembly GCF_964263255.1 of Lissotriton vulgaris. Taxonomy (NCBI): domain Eukaryota; kingdom Metazoa; phylum Chordata; class Amphibia; order Caudata; family Salamandridae; genus Lissotriton; species Lissotriton vulgaris. The sequence goes on from NC_141685.1 coordinate 1,916,592,684, forward strand.
CAGTTTACTTAAACAATCAGCATCCCATAACTATGGATCGGGAAAAACATTTACGAATATACATGGAGCTTCGCAAGTGTAGACTTGAGAGATCATCGCGCAATAAGAACTCTCCACACTTTCTTTATTAGATAGCATAAAAGGTCACTTTATTTTAGGACAGTCAAAAGCAGACTCCAACTCTTACCATTTAATAAATAAATAACATTTGCATATTTCAAACCTTTTCCCCGACTGGTTTTTGCATCACAAATTCCCCAAAATTTTCATCCATTACAAAATCCCCAAACTGTAAAATTCCAAACCATGTTTTTCTTTTTTCCATTTTTCCACCTGCCCTCCCCCCAGAGGGAAAGGATATGTCAGCTCTAGACTATCCTATCCCCATAATCACGCCACCCAGGAAAACCAGAGTGTTTTCCTGCCCCCCCCTAGAATTAGCACTTAACTCAATTCACTTTGTTAGAACACCATAAATCAACCCCCCAAAAACCCGCCAACTCATCTCGTGGCTCCATGAAATAATAAACCTAGCCCATCTGAGACAGATGCACTCCATCCCAACTGAACAAATGAAGGTCCTGGCTCGAAAATGTTCATGAGCCAATACCATAATGCCCATTGCTGTGCAGAAAAGTTTCATGGCTCTGTTCAGCTTCCGGCGAACCTTTTCAACTGCCGAATGATTACGAGCCCCCCTCCATTGATGTCGGTATACAAATTCAGTCCATACCACCGCTGTACCCACCCAATTGCTTTTTATCACTGCTAGGTCCAATTTCATCTGCTTTATAAGCGATAAACCTGACAATTCGACAAGGTAATTCTCTCCCAGGTGAATGATTAAGAGATCCGGCATTCCCCATTCATGGGACAATTTAGACAGCAAGGGAAAAAGGTTCCCTTCCACAATAACTCATGGTCTTTTCCATGCAAAGCTGGGTGAGTATCACTGTGAGGAAATGCCTCTTCGTGATAAAGCTAATAGGCTTGCATATAATGCGGAACGCAAAATGTTCACGCACATGTGGTTGTTCTTGATGGTGTGAGTGGGGTTGCGTAGATTTCTGTGTGAAATGTATACATGGTATCTTTTTGTTTTCCCTGACAGGCAGGAGACCCTTTTGCTGTCTACGGAGGACATTGAGGTTCCGAATGGGTGACACTTCTTCCTCCTATAATATTTCGATGCAAAGTTTGCTCTCCCATATCTGTACACCCTGTATAGCATATTGTGTTGCAGTAGCTTACTATGTTCTGGTCCTGATGAAAGCTGGAGCAATGCTCCTATCTAGCTGAAACTAGTTGACCAATTCACACAGCGCCATGATGTAGTCCCACCTATTTACTACCAGGCGTGTTTTTAATCTTGACACCTACTACCTATTTTGACAAGCCATCTGTTTAGTATAGGTAGTCATTTTTAAGTATCACCTTTTTTAGCACTGCACTTTTCTTACACTTTATTTTGGGCACAACTGTGACATAATAGGCGGTCATTTCATTTCCCGCACTGTGGCACGGGCGGTATATGGAGTGGCTGCCGTTCCCCACATGATGATATGCCGCCGAGAGGGTGGTCTAATGGGATGTTTACAGCCCAGTGTGACCCGATTTACATACCCACACGGTTGTCCTTGTGATCCTTTTCCTCCACTCAGGATAGCATACCACTACTTGACCTGGTCTCCTCTTTTGTGTTTTGTATCCATAATTTAGGGGCATGAGTTGACAGGTCGTTTAAATATTTCCCCTTTGACCCTTCGTATGTTTGTTATTTACTTTTCCATGCAAACCCAAAGCCCTGCCACATATTTGTTGTTCCGCGAACACAGCTGACCACTTCACCAAAGAGTGGCCATGTCCTTTTTTTTCTTGGGAAATGCAACACTCGACCTAAGATAAAGAAACAAAATTAACTCTCATAGTGACAAAGCAACCATAATTCAAGAAGTTTGATTTCCAGCGACCAATGCATTGTATCGCCTCCTTCCCCCAACCCAATTTATGTGCTTCCATAGCAGCACCTTTGCGAAAGGAATGAGTCTCATAACACTGTGGATTTTTTCCTGTCAAGGCTAAACCTTTCCTCAGTACTGCCAACAACTGAAAGCAAGTCATCTGATCCCCATTAGCATGACAAAATATGGCTCCAGGACGGAAAAAGGGGGTCTGTAAAAAGGATTCCCATTCATGCACAGGACAACAACCCGCCACCCCACTCCCTCCCAACTGTAACCAGGTTCCTACCCCTTTTTGGTCTGTTTTTTGACTGTCTTAACCCTAACCGTAAAAGCTTATCACCCAAAATTTGAATGTCAGATGTCTGAATGCCCGTCTGATTACATACCCCCAACAATTCCGAGGCCCGAAAGGCACCAAATAACATCCATATCATGCATAAACGGAACCTCCCCACCTCCCATTCACTATAACAACAACAGGTTCCCCTCGGGATGCCTGCCCCGCAAAATTTCTGGCTAAAATGGCAGCTGTCATTAATCCACTCGTGAACCCCCTGCTGAACTGTTCTCTTGCACAGGGTGTGGTTCCCCAGTCCTGGAAGCAGGCAATGATTATTCCCCTGCTTAAAAAGCCTGGTCTGGATGTGGAGGTGTTGGCGAATTATAGACCTATCTCGCTCCTGCCGGCTTTTGCGAAGGTCATTGAAAAGCATGTGCATAAGGTGCTTGCCGATTACTTGGAGTCCCACGACCTACTGCACCCCACCCAGTCGGGTTTCCGCGCCAATCTTAGCACCGAAACAGCTCTCCTGGAAGTCTCGGAGGCGATAAAGGAGGTGCTGGATTCGGGTGGGAGAGCGATGCTGGTGATGTTAGATCTGTCGGCGGCCTTTGACACCGTCCCCCATGAGGGTCTTCTTGCAAGACTCTCAGAGATTGGTCTCCAGGGGACGGTGCTCCAGTGGTTTCGATCATTTCTGGCAGGCCGTCGACAAACGGTCTGGGCTTCTGCTTGCTCCGCCGAGATGTCGCCATTGGGTGTCGGAGTTCCTCAGGGCTCAGTACTGAGCCCAACTCTATTTAACATCTTCATGACCCCTCTGGCGGCACTGGCGGAGTCTTTCGGGGCTCAGATCCTTTCCTACGCCGATGACACCCAGCTCCTCTTCACCTGTGAGAGGGGTGCGGACTTCGATGGAGGTAGGATCCAGGGTTGCCTTGAGGCTGTGTTTCAGTGGTTCCAACATAACAGCCTCAAGTGCAACTCAGATAAATCCGAGGTCCTCTTTTTTGGGTGCAGTTCGGACCCGGACTGGAAAGTGTGGTGGCCTGAGAACATGTTTCCACCAGCAAGTTCGTCCCAGGTGGCAAAAAACCTTGGGATTAAGATCGACAATGGCCTCACACTACGCTCACAGGTAATCGGTCTCACTGGCACCTGCTTTGGCCTGCTCCGGATGCTACGCAAGTTTCTTCCCCTGTTATCGGAGGAACACAGGAAGAATCACGGTGCAGGCGATTATAGGCTCGAGAATTGACTACTCCAATGTCCTCTATCTCGGCCTGCCAGAATACCTGCTCCAACGGTTACAGGTTGTCCAGAACTCGGTAGCACGTGCCATCTTTGGACTATCTCGCCGTGCCAGAGCCTCGGGCCTCCTGGAGGCTCTGCACTGGCTTCCTGTCCGGAAGCGGATAATTTTTAAGACTCTTACTCTGGCACACAAAGCTTTGCACGCCTCCGGAGCAAAATACCTTCAGAAAAGGCTGACCTTTTACCATCCCGCCAGGTCGCTCAGGTCAGAATCCTTGTGTCTTGCTGCGGTTCCTCGTGTGAAGAGAGCTCGCATCGGAGGTCGCTCTTTCAAATTACTAGCGCCGCAGTTGTGGAATAAACTGCCTGTGCCCCTGCGCAGCACTCCTAACCTGTTGGCTTTTAGGAAGGGGCTCAAAACCTGGCTTTTTACCTCTTAGTTTCTGGCCCTGTTAGGTTTCCTTTCTCTCTGTCTTTTATTTTCTTTCCCTGTTGTGTTATGAGATTAGTGTGCAATTCAAAGCGTCGGGACACTCTTTCGAGTAGCCGCACGCTATATAAAACCCCGGTATAACATAACATAACATACCATAACATAACTAGGCAAACTTTCCAAAATCTGTTGTAACAGTTCAAATGTAATAGGCTCCCGCAAGGGCGCTGCATGCGCTCGACTTCTCCCAAAACCCTTTAACATTCTACGTAACAAATTCCCAACATGAACCTCTATACCCTAATACAATTGACTATAAAATGAGATGCCAGCAATTTTGCCAGATATCGTCGTGTGCGACAAACCTTTGTCCATCAAATATAATACAAAACTTAACATAAACTCCTTGTTACCAACCGCTGCACCACCCTGATCCTGCGAGGAAGCATAAGACGAAAATTCAGACCACGCTTGCCGGTAACTGCGACGTGTCGACATAGCAATGGATTGTTCCACCAATGTACCAATTCTCACTCCCCCAGGTCCCAGATGTCCACAGGAATTTCCATCTTGCATCTGTCCGCCTTTGGCGCCAAGGAGCGAAATTTCTGCCAATTACAATGAGACAGAGCATCTGCAATTGAGTTATTCACCCCCGGCATGTGCCTAGCTCTAAAGACAATGTTCAGTTTAAGAATCTGTAACATAAATGAGCGCAACAATTGCAGGACCCGCACATCTTTCGCTCTCTGCCCACTGACAAGGTTTACCACTGACATATTGTCAATGTGAAATAGTACAGTTCGATCCCGGAACTCCTCACCCCATACCTGTAACGCTACAAGTAGCGGAAAAAACTCAAAAAAAACGATGCTACGGCCTTGATGTACCCAATGCTCTGACGGACCCTCCGGCCAAGACAAATGGCGAATGAGCCGAAACTCGCCTTGTGCTTTCTTCGGAATGACCCCCAAAGGAGAGACCTTTAAATTGGGTAGCGGACACTGCTGAAAAGGACCCCCTATTCTGCCCAATTGCAATTCTTTACTCAGTTTATCACAGACCACCTGAGGCAACTCTTTTGCCGACTGCAAGTTGTCAGCCCAGCGCTGCACACGAGGACCTTGATACCCAATGCGAAAACCTACTGAAAATCCCCAGAATAATTTATTAGCTGCCTCGACCTCAGGGTATTCTTCCAAATAGGGGACCATTGTCTGTAGATTAACTGTGGTAGGAGCCTTTTGGTACAACAGATGGAATGTCTCCCCTACCTCTCTGTCCCCTTCCTTGGTCCCCTCCCTGTGGATGGCTGGGAAAGCACTGGAATACAGCATGCCTGCCTCCACACTGAGCACTGTTGTGCTTGAATTTGCAGAATTGCCTGACACAGGAACCCTGGTTAAAATTCCAGCACGCTCCCATGACAGGCAACTGGGCTCTCCCCATCCCACCCACCCCCATTGGAGCGGGATGCTGGAGAAAGGGCCGATACGTGATAGGGAGACCACTTGCTGTATGGATGGTCACCGAAGTCTGATGAACCGACATCCATTGTAACCACAGCTCCTGGTCTACTTCCCCCCACGGCTTGTCGTTGAAAAGACTCACTCTGGCCCTAAACTCCTCATCGTAGTTAAGCCAAGCAAATCCCCCCACTTTCAGGTGTGCCCTCCTAATGATATCAATGTATTTGAAAAGCGCCACCACCCTCTCAGGATACCGTTCACAGTAGACACTAGCATAGATTATGAAAGCAGCCGTCCAATTTTATAAATTCTTAGGGACCTTAGGGCAATGCAACAACTCTAGCTCTTCCTCTTTCGAACCCTCTCTGGCCTGCAGATCTCTATGTAGTAATCTGAAAACATCAACATAGTTGTGGTTCCAAATTTTTTGCCTCGTTTTCTCAGACAAGTGTGTGCCTAAAGGCATGGCCAGACCCATATACTGCAGTTTAGTGCGACCACACCCTTGAAACCTACTCTGGGGAGTACTGACCACATTTGAAACAGGACTGGTACCACCACCCACATTTCACTGCCTAACTGGCCCCATACCTGACAAAGGCGTGTCCTGTTGAACTCTGATTGGTCTGAACGGAACCATGGTACCCCCCTCGTCCCCACCCCCCTGAACGACAACTGACCCGTCCGCCAAAGGCCGCGTCCACGCAGCCCACCAATTCTTCTTACCTGAAGGAAGCTGTGTAGCCCTGTGTTGAAATTCCTTCAGATCATCACGCTTATGATGTCCGCTACGCTGTCCCCGGTCTGCACACGAAACCGCTCTAGCTCTCTGAAACATACTAGAAGACGTGAAATGCCCTGTGCCCTTCCTCCCAAACTCTTGACCACCCACACCAGGGGCCGCATTTTTCGACACCTATTCACTTGTATTGTCAAAATTTTCTTTGTCATGACCATCAAAGTCTTCACCATACCCCACGTGCACATTGTGTCCATCAAAACTGGTGCTTGGCATTTCACCATCACCAATGCCACCATCTGACAACCCCAAAGAGGTCACAGGACTCCGCCGAGAGCGCCCGGCCGATGACCCTAAATCCGCAAAAGATCCGCACTGGGTATACCTTGTCTTACCAAAAACCGCTCCTTGCTTCGCCTTACTTGGAAAAGAACTCTGAGAAAAAGAAGTATTCTCAGAGCCAGCTAAAAGTTCCCTGCCGCTCCGGCCAGGAACTGCCTTCAACTTACCCATTACCTTGTCTGTAGGTGCGCCAGAAGACGCCCTCTTGGGCACTTCAGAGTGTGCAACCCACACCCACTGTCCTTGCTGTGGACCCAAATCTGAGTCAAAATCCACGTGCGGGTGACGCGGCTGTGGCTTGGACGCAGGTAAAACCTCCACAACATCATTGCCCAAGTTAGTAGCCTCAGTTAAAAAATGACCTCCCTCTCCCAATTGGCCCACCCCACACCCACCACCCCACAAACTCCACACGAACATCCTCCTGCAGAGGCTCCGCATCCATAAGTGAACGTGGGGAGCCTCGAGGCAGAGGAAGCAACACCTCCTGGCTCTCTGAGTCCTCACGCTGCTGAACTCCGTAGTCAATGCAAACTGGCTCCCCCTCAGGGCACCGGTCTCAAAAGGCTCCCCTTGCCCCATCTCTTCCTCATCACTATCGGAAGGCTAATCCACTAACGCAGTCGCAGGACCCCCAACCCACACATCTGGCGCAATGTCAATTCTGGAAATGTCTGTATGCAAAGAATAGGCCAATGGGGGTCTGTCATCAGCAACTACTGCCTCCTCCTGACGCACTGAAACTCCTGCTGACTGAGAATACATTTGGGCTCCTGCAAAATAAGGAGGGAGCGACACCTCCTCATGACTGGCAAACTGCTCCTGGCCGTGAACCAAGCTTGTGCCTGCTTTGGCGCCCTTCTTACCAGCTCTCTTCCCTGTAATAGGTGCTGCTACTACATGGCCCCTGCAAAACACTCGGAGCAGAAGCTGAACGTAGTGACGCCTTTTTGCCTCGAACATTCCTCCCTGAAGAGCGCGCTCTACGAGGCTTCGTGACAGAAACCGGGGCCTGAGCCAATGTCTCTGGGGGGCGACTGACCTGTGGCATACAAGCAGCGACTGCACGACTCACCACTGCTGCCGCCATACGCCTCGGGCGTTTCACTTCTTTGGCACATTCGAGAGCAGCTCCTGGGCGCAGTAAGTCCACGCGTCCGACCGCTACCATTGCCCTCACAGCCTCTCTCGCTATTGCGTCGTCCATCTCGCTTTCACCACCAGACAGCGTCACAGGCTGCAAGACAACTTCACCGTCGCAGAACTCCAACACTGCTCACTGGACACATTATCTGGCAACAGGACGATTTTCAGCTGCAAAAGACGCCCAAAACCCCGCCTGACAGGGAAATACGGCTCTGTCACCAAAAACGAACCGCCACAGCTCTTTCCCTGATGCCATTGATGTCACCGCTTCCCGCTCCCACCCCGAGGCCACTAAGTCCCTTCATCTTGCTCCGGCTGCCCAATCGCGCCGCGATGGATCGCTCCATTGCGCGAACTCTACCAGGGGGACACCGGCTCATGCCAAGTACCCCTGAGACCCAGTGATCAACACTGTATTAAGATGGATTAAACCAATGTTTCTGAATAAACATATATTCTGACTTCTGATGTTTGTGTCCTTGGTGCCGGGAAACCTCCGGGTAGCTGCTTGCCCTATAAATTTTATTTAATAATAAAATAATAATAATATAGCCTCTGAAATGTGGACTTGGAAGATTAGTGACTCGGGGGACTGGTTGTGTTTCAAGTGGGATACCATTTCAATATGGCCGCCTTTACTATCAAAATTGAAACAAGTCCGTCGTTGGTCTATACTTTTTCCCTAGATGCCGCCTTACTAACACTTCCGAGTTACGTTTCTAGTCAAATATCGCCGCGATGTGAGTACTGACTGTTTCGGCGAAACAAACGGACGCAGGTTGGCCGCATCGGACATCTTCACAGGTTAGTGCGGGTTGAATTTTTTCCAACATCGAGCTTGACGATTGCGGGAAGTCTGTCAGCCATAACTGGCATGATTTAGCAGCTTCCATTTTTAACCCCTCCCCTGCTGATGACGGAACAGCTCCGTCATCAGCTGCGGTGGCGCTGTGCTGATGACGGAGCGGTTCCACCATGGTCCGCCCGACGCTCCTGCGCGGCGCGAATTCCGTGCCTGCGCTGAGCGTTCTATCGAGCGGGTGGGGCCATGATGGAACCGCTCCATCATAAGTACAGCGCAACCGACGCTGGTGATGGAGCGGTTCCGTCACCAGCATGCGCCCGCCACATTTCCGCCCCCGCCCCCTTAGCACTGCGGCGGAATAGCCGCCGCCTCAGTGAAGGGGTTAAACAACTAGTTATTTTTGACAAGATGCATCACACCTCTGTCTTCTAAATGCTGTCCCATGCTATATTTTTGGGACGCGCACTCTGAATTACATTTGAGATCGATATGAATCAGGAGGCAAGTGTTTGATACTATAATGAGACAGCCAAATGCTTTTGTACTATTGAGTAGTTTTAATATATTCTTTTGTATGTATTGTTTTCTATATCGCGCTTATACTTACTACCCACATTTCTTACAATGATTGACAGATTGAGAACAAATGGTCTGTTCATGATGTATATTCTTCATGTTAGACTTTTTAACCACCCCCTACACCTTGCTCTGACTATGCGTTCACGTGTAAGATTCAGTATTCTCTGAGTTAGATTTTTACTATGCCTTTTTGTAAAGATAGAATAGTTCTGAATATATCTTACTTACTCATACCGTGTTGCATAATTTTGATTTCTAACTTTTTAATAATTTTTCTTTACTGTTGGTGTTGGCTCCGCGTTGCCTGATTAAACTGTTCCTTACAAACCTAATCTTTGCATCTTTTTGACATCTAGGGTCTTATCACAGCACCCTGAATACCGCGGCTCATTTGTCTCCAGAATAAGACAAAGCAAAACCCTATTTGTTTCCCCATCAAGACATTTTGCACATGGTTAAGTTCCAGTTTATTGGTCACTTGTTTCAAAGCACTAATACGTCTCATTTATTCTTCCAAATCATAGTGTCTTACTATGGTATCCTAACAATTTGGACATCTAACTGTCGGATGACAATCCCAACGTAGACTTTAATTTGTGTTGATTAAAAGTGTTTTTTGATAACAGCGTGACATTAGACTCATATAGCAGTGTGGGGATACCTTTGTTTGAATAGTAATTGTCTCTCTTTATCTCTTGTTACTCAGGAATCCTCCAATATAATTTTTTCAAAACTACCAGAATTCATGTTTTTACTTCCAGTCATACCCAATGAAACATCAGTCAAGGAGATAAATATTTGACTGTAACTAAAGTAAGTTTTGGTCTAAGGGGAATAGTCTCAAACCATTGTCAGAAATATCCCAGAACTCTCTGACTGCAAATCCGTATCAAACATATGGGATACCAAGCTTCGGTGCCTAGGATACAAGAGAACAAGGGGATCAGAAGCAGTCATTACAAGTGAGCTACTTTAGATATACACACAACCATAGATTTAGAACGTAAGGTTCTTTTTCATGTGCAAACTATAATTGGTACTAACCAGCATAATATACCTTCTTATAATTACAGTCCGCCAATATAAGTTTCGAGTGAGGACCAAGGATTTTCCATATTTCAGGATATCAGAGCTAAGAAAAAGCTTTTAAGGCTCCTGTGTTAACACAATTTAAGGTTACTATTTCTCATTTTTATTTTAGAATTCCCTCTGGGTTTAGAGTATGTCCTCACGACAATCTTTCTTGACCTTCACGTGGTTCTTCTCCGCTTTCTCTTCTCATGTATTTCTACAACTCAGACATTCATTTCACAATTAAATGTGTTAAGGCATGCACCACTGCACAGTGTTGTGGTTGTGTGGTGTTATGCTTCACTCACCTTTTGGTGTTTTTAGATTCTATGTTCCTTTGCTCTGGGTGTTCTTTTCTTCTTTCCTCTTTTAGTGTGACAGTTGTTTTATCCACACTATCTCTTTGTTTCAACTTAAGGAGGTATACTGTGGCTCTACAATCTTTGATACATGTTTTCATTCTACATGACAAAGAACTGGAATTTTAAGCACATCACACAACCCGTCATTTGTGAATGTTAAGATATTGGATGTGGAAAAAATCTGTTTGATATTTATTAGGAAATAAATCACTGTAACTAATGAACTAAGTTGGTTTTCTTCTATAATTCCTGTGACAGTATGGTGTTTCCCTTGTTCTAGAGACTTATATATAAAACTGTACATATGAATGGTTAGAGTGCTGGGCTTTTCGTTTTTTGTACCCCACTGTAATGCTTGCCCTCTAAGTAAAGCAAAGTAGAGCAGTCCAAGGCCTACTCAGGGGAGGTGGTGTGTGCTAGTAATCACTATTCACTGGCACGCAATATTAACACTAAATAAAAGATTGTCTAGTCAATGCTTTCTCTTTAGAAGAGGGAAAAGTGTACACACCCACACTTCCAAATACTATACATTTATGTACAAATATATACATAATGCAGATAGAAACACCTTAGGTGACATTCTGAAATCACATTTGCCCCTAATGGGTCATAACTCTTTACAATCACAGTACCCAACTACCTATACAAAATAGAACATCATAATATAGAGGGTATCACTTTGAATAAAACAGGGCTATTGATTTGGGTATAACAACAACATATAAGACAAGCATATGCACTTTGTCCAGGGGTCACCTCATGAAAAGGCAAAATAAAACGTTGAAAATCATTCAATTACCATATTCAAAACTCACTTTTAAATGCAATTATAACAAGGGGATCGATGGGCTATATTTTAATGTCAGGTCCATGGTTAAATACTCTAGAGAACTCTGGGATCTTATTACAACTCTTTCCGCCAAGATATGCTTGTTCACTGAGACCTGGCTAAATGAAATAGCGCTCCCCTGTATTTCATTGGACATACAAGAGAATTACTTTCTGGTTAAACTGGACAGAGAGGTGAGATCTAGGCGTGGTGTAGCCACCTACTCACTGATTGGGTTGAGATGTGCATTTTTAGAATCTCAATCTCTGCCACTGATTGAGGGGGTGGGAACTGGTTTACACCCCACCTGGCACAAAATATTTTTTTAGTCATGTGCTAATTCACTATATTGCCCCGGTCATCCTGTCTTCCTATAAGGTCTTACTCCTGCATGATTTTAATTTCCATGGAGAGAACATTGACTCAGGTGTGGCCCGACTCCTAACAGACAAGGAAATAAATGTTGGGGCTTAAACAAATAGTGAAAGGTGCCACATATAAAGCATGGCACACCCTTGACTTTATTTTTGCTAACTCAATGAAAGTAACAAGTAAATCCCCACTTCCTATCACATGGTCAGACCATTACATGATTGCATTTAACATTTGATGTAACAAAGAGCCTGCCAAGCCCAATAGAAAAGCTAGCAGACCAAGACGCCAATGGAAGATGATTTAACCCATGTAACTTCCCAGATGTTCAAGGCTATCACAAGCAGCACACACATTGATATCAATGCTGCTTTAGTCCCATATCATGATTCCCTTATGCAAACATCTGATGAAATTGCTCCTTTAAAAAAATTCATTCACCTCTTCCAGAAGCCAAACCCCCTGGTACATAGATAACTTGCACTTGGAAAAATCAAAATGCAAACATCTGGAACAAAGGTGGCTTTCAACTAAATCCCCTGGTGATAAAGAAGCCTACAGGTCGCTGCTATACAGTTACAATGGTATGCAACATTTACAACGCACGCGTTACCACGACCTACCATTACCACGCGGTTGTAACAACGAAAGTTGTTACAACGAATTGCGCTGGGGGGCGCCCGAGGATAGTAAATCATTTAATTTACTATCCCAACACCTTCCCTACTATCCACGGGGACTGGTGTTGGAATAGTAAATTAAATGTTTTAAATTTGCGCCCCCCCCCAACGCAAGTCGTTGTAACGACTTGCGTTGTTACAACCGCGTTGTAATGGTAGGTCGCTGTAACGCGCGCGTGGTAACATCATATATCCTTATAAATCCCTGAACAAGTGTGTAAAGCCTTGAGCCTGCATCTCCGCTATTCCGGCCTCACAAAAATTATGTGACTTTCTAGCAGCCAGAGGTGGAACCTGCATTCAGTCTGCCTCCCTTGAATGCCACCAATGTCCTGGATAAATTTGAGCCATGCTCTTTAGTGCAAGTGCAGTAGATGTTGGCCCTTGCAGAATCAGGCTTCCCTCTGGACCAATTGCCACCTAGGATTAGGTCTTGCTTAGCTAGTTACATTGCATCATCAGAAATGGCCTGCTACAATCGCTCTATAGCTTCAGCCAAACTGCTGACCGAGTGGAAGTGCACCCAAGAATCCCCTATTCTCAAACAACCCTCTGCAAATCCTGAGAACCTTTCCAACACTCGACCGATTGGGCTGCTCCCTCTGCCAGGAAAAATTCTAGAAAGCCTTATAAACAAACAACTGGCAACCTTCCTAGGAGAACACAAAATCTAGAACCCTCACAATTGTGTATCTAAGCGCTACACAACAAAGAGACTACACTGGTGGAAGTCACTGAAACTAACGGACAGTCAGTAGATGCAGGAACACCGGTAATGCAATTAACTTGGACAATAACAGATCTGGCAAATCCAACCAGAAAGGATTTACAATATCGTGAGCACCAAAGACTGAACGTGGAGCTAAACTCCCCAATGCAGAAAAGTTTAAAATTTTGTGTAAGGAACTCAGAAGTTGCTCAAATAAAGACGGAACCTGGCCTTCCGAAACGGCCAATCAACCAAGAACCCGGAATAGAATTGCATAAAATAATAAGGGCACCAGAGTACAAGACACAGGGGGCCCGTGACATACTGAATAGGTCCAACATTCTGAAGTTACCAGCTGAATTTGAAGACCTAAAAGATATCAAAACAACGGATCTTGAGCAGGTTCAATTTCTTAAAGACCTTAATGATATATCAACAGATCAGTCCCTGACAACCTGGAAATCAACTGAAATAGCAGAAGCAATTATGGGGAAAGCGGAAATTTTCCAATCTTCGGGCATTCAAATATCCTAAAAAATTTCCCCACGCTACCCCCCTCCACTGAAGAGGTCGGGCGGAGTTCAACTTATTAGGAAAATTGATGATGCATATACAAACCAACAAAAACCTGTACACTAAATTCTATTCAACGCAAAGGGTAGAAGTGAACCTTTACAAACATGTGATCAAATAGTACGGCATAACGGGAAGTCACAAAACACCGTGGATAACTGAAAATGGCTCCCAGGAATGTTGAATGCAAAACGGAAGGTCTGACCGTTCAAAGGTAAATCGAAACAAGATACAAACAAGGACATACACGTGTTATCTTGGAACATTGCTGGTGCAAAACGACTATTAGAAGGAGGCCTACCATTGGAAGAATGGCGCGGTTGTAACATAATTACGTTACAGGAAACTTGGCTACAAGAAGAAATTGCACTAGTGGGGTTTATACACCATAACGTAGTTGCTGAAAAATGTAAGAGCCATGGACGTGCCATTGGTGGCCTTTCAGTATATGTGTCCTCATCTCTAAAAATTAATTCAGTTCAACTACAATCACCAGATCCTAGTATTCAGCTAATCAAACTATCAGATCAACACACAAAGAATTCTAAGCCAACAATCTTGGTTAATTATTATACGCAACCCAAAATAAAGGAGAAAAAGTTAAAGAATGCGATATTGTGCAACGTCATTACTGACCTTCGATCCTCAGACCCACTATCCAATAAAATAATCACTGGTGACTTTAATTTCAACCTGATCTTAATACCGGAAGAGGATGATAAATTATCAGCTGATAACATCCATTGGGGTGTTCCCCAACAGATGCAAGGTGGTCTTGGAATACGGAAGGATCGACTAGCAACCGAACTAGTGACTGAACTGGAGTTTCTTGGGTTGCGTGCACTGAATGGGAGGTTTCCTGAAGATCAACCCCCCAGTAAAACGTATTATGGTCCACACTCTCAATCCACCTTGGACTTTACAATGGTCAGTCTTTCAATAATCCCCTTGGTGATCAGCTTTCAAATTGAGTTTACCCTGTTGAGTGACCATGCAATGCAACACACTATAATCAACCTCAATAAGGAAAGATTGCAACTGTCATACATGTTAGAAGGTCAGCTAAGTTCTGTTAACCTGAAAAGCATAAATTTGTCCAACACCAATGATCACAAGTGGTTCACTATAATGAAGGACACATTGAGTGAGATCGGGAATGCATCAACGGATGCGATTCAAGCATGGTCCCATTATCTGTTAAAACTAAAACAAAAAATGAAGTTGCCAGTTATGAAATCCAGTATAGATGGACCACAGCAAAATCATCCGAAAGAGCTACAAGACCTGCGTAGACAACTTCAGAAAAATCAAAGGAAGATAAAGTTGACTGACCGTGGTACCAGTCAATGGGCCAGCTTCCGTATACAAAGAAAAGAATATAAAAATAAGGTTTGGGAACATAAAAGGTCAACTGATGAGAGTTTTTGGTCCAAATTAATCTTCAGTTCAAAACTCCAGAATACCAATATATTTTGGCAAACCATAAACCAGTTAACAAGACCCTGTAACTCCCTCATATCAAATGTGCAGGAATCGGAGTGGGCATCGTTTCTTGCTATTAAATTTACAGATATCTCGACAAAAACTCAGCGTAACGCTCTTGGTCTAAACAGTCAAAACAAAATGTGCCTTTGACAACCTTTAACTAGTGATCCCTGTAACGTATCCAGCACTGTTCCTCAGAATAAACAATATACGGCGGAAGAGATCATTAAACTGATCAAAAAAGCTAAACCCAATGGGGCGCCAGGCCCGAACGGCATCCCGCAAGCAGCTTACAAACATGCTCCGGAATTTTGGGGACCCTGTCTGGCGCAACTGTTTTTGGATGCGCAAAACTGGAACAGAGTACCCGAAAGCTGGCAAGGATCCATATTTACGCCAATCTATAAAGGTGTTGAAAGATCAAATCCAAATAACTATCGCCTAATAGCATTGCAGGACGTTGAGGCAAAATATTTTGCAACGCTTCTCTTAAATGATTTGGTCACTTGGTCAAGTGAAAAAGAGCTGATACCCATTAATCAGACAGGGTTCAGGAAGGGGATAGGTACAACAACAAATATCCTATCCATCACTATGATCGCGGAGAAGTGTATTACCAGCAAACGGGACCTGAACATGTGTTTTATTGATCTTCAGGCTGCATTTGACAGTGTGGACCGTAACTTATTGTGGTCGAAATTGAGAGCATGGGCAATACCGGAGAATATTTTAAGGGGTTTGCTGTTATTTTATTCTAGTACTTGGTCGCAAGTAAAAATAGGGAATGGCACACGGTTGTCGAGAAAAGTCTTTACATCAATTGGACTCAAACAGGGGTGTGTCCTTGCCCCTCATCTATTTAATCTCTTCATCTCGGATCTCACCGGGAAACTGAACAATTGTAATGCTCGCCCACCTAAATTAGGAGACCTACAGCTGACCCACTTGGCTTACGCCGATGATGTAGTACTCATGAGCCTAACGAAAGTTGGTTTAACCAGATTAGTTACTGAGCTCTCAACCTTTCTGTTGGCAAATAAGTTGGCTTTGAATGTTTCAAAAACCAAATCCATGTTGATAACCAATCGCCGTGGATCTAACTGCAACATCTGGCTAAAAGGAAAACCATTAGAGAGAGTCTCAGCATACAAGTATTTGGGTTTCTATCTGGATGATAAGCTTGATTTTAAAGAACAGAAGAAATATCTGACGCAAAGAGTGGGTGCAATGATATTCGGACTAAGTACATTGACAAAAAAACTTGAAGGCCCATTCCTTAAAGCTTTAATAATTGTAATGGCCAACAAAGTTCTTCCAACACTGTCCTATGCAAGTGAGGCATTGCATGGAAAGGATATGGACCTACTTAACAGTTTAACAACAAAAAACTACAAGAAGGTCTTACGATTACCCAGGATGGGGTCGCCAGCCCGAATGCGACTAGAATTTGGCATAAAAAACGAAACTGTGGGCAGATTATACTCATATATCAAGGTATGGTATCAGATCAAGCAAAAAGCAACTAATAATAACCTTAATACACACCTATGGCAAGAGCTTGAATTCTCCAAATAATCCAAAGCAAATCAATTCCTCACGCACGCTTTGGAGGTGACTTGTTCAAAAACCCTATGGGACAAAAATCTGTCATTTGCAGCACTAAAACAGGCATTAAATAAAGCGGCCAAACTCCATTCATTGGTATTGGACAAAGAGATTTTTTCCCATCGCTCGCACTCCTGGGCTGTGATAAACGGCTATAAAACACTAACCCCAGCAGTGTATCTTGAAACAACACATTCCATTTTCATTAAAAGAAAGCTGATGTTACTGAGATTTGGCAAATTCCCGACATTGGCAGAGGAACCAGCTTGGAAACAGCATGTAGCTGTAAAATGTCGATTGTGTGGTAGCCCCAAAGAAGATTTAATACACATAATCTGCCACTGTAGGAAGTTGTCTAAGGACCGTTCATACCTTTTAACACCTTGGCTGCTAGGTGTTTTCCCCCCCTGGTGCTGGATCCTTTGCTTTCCCATTGTTCATGACAAGCTCAGCTCGTCATCAGCACAGCTCAACCGTGCATCATGATGAGCTGAGCTCGTCATGAGCATCGAAAGGGTTAAAGCAAAGTTTTCAGATAAAGAAGCTACGAACATGTAGATCTGCTATAATTGGAAGCTTGGATATAACTGCCCCTCGAATGCATTGCAAGCTGGTGAAGTTCTTGCAAGCATTTGAGAAATATCTTAAACAACACGAAGATCCCAACTGTTAATAATCTGGAAAAACATTGACTCTTAATTCTTGTTCTTATCAAATGTTTTTAATCCTTTTTAAATGGTAATTTATAAACTTGTATAATGTGTGTGCGAAATACATCAAATTGTTATGGTTTTAATTAACTAAACAATAAAGTTTCAATTTCAAATTTCAAACTTGGCCATTCAGGGTGAAAAAAGCCCTGGAATATGGTCCTGAACTGAGCAGAGAAATATGACAATTCTCGGTGACCCATTAGGTGTGCCTTTTGGTTCTTGGGGCCTGCATATTTCGACTTGGTGCACATGTTTCACCCCAGTTTGATACCTCACTGGACTGTGTAGGCCCAAGGGAAATGAAACTGCCCTTTAAGGCAGATTTCCACCTATGTGTATAATACAGTGCCACTGCAGATAAACCAGTAAACACTATTGACCTTATCTTTGAGTGCCCACTAATAATATAAGGCATATCCCAAGCCAATATCTAACCTTGCTGAGTTCACTCTGTCCCAGCTAACTGTGCATATTTACACTGCGGCGCATGAAGGCATTCTCACATGCATAGCCCGCACATGTGTGCACAATCTTGTGCACATGTGTTCATGTGTAACCTGCAAACTGCCCCGAACCCCAACTACATCACAGCAGCCTTATCTTAAAAGGCATGCATTGGAGGTAAATGCACACTGTCCATTTACCATGTCATTATCATGGGTGGGACACAAGTAGTGAGACTCAGCCACAGTAAAAATTCTAAAACCATGTGACCCAAAAGCAAACAATCTAGGCATACTAAATGGGCAGAACCCATTTGCAACCAATGTGACCACTTGTTTGTTACAGGCAGATCATGCTCCAGCTAGCATACAAAGTATAATTTATGGTAGTTAGTCTGTGTTCTATTTCTTGTATCTTCAAATGTTTATGATATTGCCCTTTTCAATGGATATATTACTGTACATTCGTTTGTCTTCCTGATTTTGCCTTTTATGTGAATAAAGAAAATCCCGTACAGTCTTTAGAACTCAGTCTGTTTCAATCAGCTTTAATCTTCTCTTTCCATGCTCCTTCTTATATGTTCAATCCCTCCTCATGAATTCCCTTGCTCCTGCAGAACGCATCTTCTCCATGTTAGTTATTCAACTCCTGGTACCTGCAGGGGCCCTGAGACATAAGTGCCTGCACTGACCCATCTTCATGGCATGATGGTTGTATTAGTTGAGTTCTACTCTCTCTCCTATGTAGGAAAGAACCATGGCACAATTTTACAGAATTAAGTGCAAGTTTTAATAGTACTCATCTGGAATTGGTTGTGAATGTGAAAGCAGATGGACACAGAAAAAGCTCTGAGCCTACCCCCATCTAATCTGCAAGGCTGATAGCATAAATGTGAGGCCTGCTTCAGTCTATATTTTGTCCTTCAGAAAAGTTGTTTTTCAGGCCTCAGTCAAGCCTTTTATATTAAACCAAAGTCTTTAAATGATGATGAAATGTATTGCGGAAACTGTTATGGTTAGGTCCACAGAAAATCCCGCTCTAACTACCTTTCCAAAAGCCCCCTTTTACATCGTCCTCTGCTGCTACTAGTGAATGTTCCGTTCCATGTGATAGTCACAGCCCATCTTGCATAGGGTCAAGAAATTGTCTATACATATTTCTACTATATGGTTGGAAGGGCTTTTCAATTTTATTTGTAAGAAAAACTGAATTCAACATTGGTATCCATTGTTGCTTTTTTAATATTAGGGTGACTATAGTTTTTTTTAACTTCAGAGACTTGTTAAGGCTTCATGGAAAACTGTACCATTTCAGTTAGCTCTCATGCTACTTTAAGACACTTCATAAGCTGTTTGCAGAGTGCTGAATGGAAAAGGTCTATTGATCAAACAGAGCATTTATTATCAAGGTGGTAGCAGCCCTCACTCATGTTGTTCTTGCAAATATCAGCTGTTGTGTTTATAGCTGTTGCCGGAACTGTTGTGTCCATCACTACAGTGGTATGGATGCTGATGTTAATGCTGTAGTCCCTGCTATGGTCACAGCTGTTGTTGAATTAGTGGCAGTTTTCTTGACATCTGTTTTTGTTGGTTTCACAATTCTGTTTTCACTGGTGTCATCCCTGTTTGGTTGGTACCTATTGTTGCTGCGGCTGTGCTGATTGCTAATGAGGTAGCTGTCACCCGCCTTTCCCAACAACTGTAGTTATTGCTCTCATGATAGTTTTCCTGGTATCATGGCAGCTGTGGTATTAGTTCAGACTGAAGCTGTATTGTCTGTAAGCATGGGCAAATTTTGCGAATTCGCAATCCGCGAATT
Source organism: Lissotriton vulgaris (assembly GCF_964263255.1). Taxonomy (NCBI): domain Eukaryota; kingdom Metazoa; phylum Chordata; class Amphibia; order Caudata; family Salamandridae; genus Lissotriton; species Lissotriton vulgaris. Next base: position 1,916,612,359 of record NC_141685.1, read on the forward strand.
TGGGGATTTGCGAATTTGCGATCCGCAAAATTCGCGAATTTGTTCAAATTTGCGGATTTTTGTTTTTTGCGTGTTTGCGGGGTTTTTTGCGTATTCGCGGGGATTTTTGCGTCTTCGCGAGCCGCTTGCATAGCAAAGTTACCCATGCAGTCGTTTATGGGAGAGGGAGAGAGAGATAGATAGATAGATAGATAGATAGATAGATAGATAGATAGATAGATAGATAGATAGATAGATAGAAAGAGAGAAAAAGAGAGGGAAAGAGAGAGGGAGAGAGAGAACGAGAGAAAGAAAGAGAGGCCGGATCTCTGAAGGGCCAGATTCCTGAGTTGCCCCTACAGAACATACAGCTTTTTATTTTTAGCAAAATGCATATGAAAATTGTGCTGTAAAGGTCTCTTTTAGTTTAACCCCTCCTGACAACTCAAAATGGGTGTATTTGCCATCCTCTCCCTTCTTCCTGTTTTTTATATCTGTAAGTGCTTCCTGATGAGGTTTCATTCCTTGGACAGGTGCCTCGTTGCCTACTTGTAACTATTCTCTGACCCTGCTTCAAGGGTCAGAGCAGGGTCAGAGAATAGTTGCAAGTAGGCAACGAGGCGCCAGGAAGCAATTAGCGTGTGAAAACTAAAATAGGGTTGGCTCTAATCAGCAAGGCTGAGCCTATATAACAAATAACGAAAAAAATGCCAATACTGATAGTATTTATTCAATGGTCAAACTCATCATCCTCACCAAGAAAACTAATTCAAAATGGGGTATTGCTCTTTAGTCGCAATTTTATTTTTAGAAATTCAACAGTTATTACAAAGTTTATCTGTTTATAAAAAGAGAAGCATTAGGGGAATTTGGACAAATGAGGACACATCAAAACCACATTCAATAGAAACTTCATACATTCCAAAACCTCAATCATATCACAGTCAGCACAGCATTCACCAAATACATATCTCAATCAAACATACCACATACTACCACTACAGTAAAAAGGAAGAATGTACTGGATCTGCACAAATTATACAATTGTTTAGTACAAATTAGAGAAATTACATTCCTATCTCTTTATGAATTTTGCACCATTCATTAAAGATTAGTTCAATGAAAGGTAATGTACATAAGATAGTAGGGAGCCTGGGAGTGATAATGACTCCTAGAAACTCAAGCAGACCAGTAGGAAAATGGCCTACGCGTTTCAAATCCCCTTTTATTCGTCAGGGATTCTCATCAGGGCCTCAGACACTGTGAAGGTGGAGAGAAAAAACTTGACAAAGAATGTTTTAATGGAATAATAAGTGAAATGGTGAAAGGGTGAAAAAAAGAGTTAAAAACTTAGAATGGCACATCAGAAGTCTTCCATATTAGGCATGCACCTGTCATGAACAAGTACTGGGCAGGAAAAATCATTATGTAAAGAACAATCTAGGACCTGATGGAATGAGGCATTAGAACATAGTAAGGCCAACTTCTCTAAAGATTGGATTTAACAGAATACAAGTGATACCCATTTAGTATAGAATTATGGGATACTTACCACCCATTAGCCTAAGCGTAGGTTCTATGGGGGTCAGAACAGAATAGGCTTCTCTAGGATGAAGGAGCCTAAAAATACAGAACAACTACATAAGACTCGAAAAAGGGAGCACAATAGTGTTTAGCATGGTACGGGGAACAGAAAGGTTTGCTTACCAATAATTGACTGTAATTACACGAAGGTAACTCGAAGTTTGGGATGTACGAGTAGCCGTATACGGACCTGCATAAAGAAATAAAGTCAGGCGATCCATTAAAAAGAGCCCTGGTAATGAGTGCCAGGTATTCTAATTTTAAATTAGCTGGGCGCTAAACTGGAGATTGCGATTGGCATTGCATTAAAGACAACTAGATGGAAATACCTCAAGAGTCGGATCCAACCGCTCTTTTTAATGGATTTGTAATAACTGTTGAATTTCTAAAAATAAAATTGCGACTAAAGAGCAATACCCCATTTTGAATTAGTTTTCTTGGTGTGGATGATGAGTTTGACCATTGAATAAATACTATCAGTATTGGCATTTCTTTCGTTATTTGTTGTAGGAAGCAATTAGCAGCAGGTGTCCAAGTTGAAGTTAATTTGTTTGTAACCCTTTTGTAAAAGGTTACAAAGAAATTAGGTTCAACTTTTGCACCTGCTGCTGTAACCCTTGCTTGGCTGAAAATTCGTCCCCGCTGATTCGCGAATTTTACCGCGATTTCGCGAGATTCGCGGATCGCGAAATCGCGGAAAATCCGCAAATTCGCCCGCAAAAAAGGATTTTACGCCCACCCTTAATTGTCTGTGCTGCCAGCCTTTGTTGCTTCTATGGGCTCTGCTGTGGTGAAACTCTTGTTACTGTTGTTGCACTTGCCACCACTGCTGTGCTTGCAGCCGTGGATGCTGAAATGTGTCTTGTCATGGCAGTTGTCATCTTAGCTGTGGTTGCAACTTTAATGGCTATGGTGGTCTCTGTTGTGGCAACTCATGACATTACTGTTGGTTCCCTTATTGGGGAAGTATTAGGTGCTGCTTTTGTCCATGCTGTGGGGACAGCTTTTCGCACTACTTTAGCAGCTGTAATTGTGGTAGCCGTGCTCACTGATGTGGTGCTAGCTGTGCTTCCTGTTGTAATCCCTGCTGTCATGGTAGCTGTGTTCTATGCTGTTTAATGATAAGCTTTGATTGAGTTAAAAACCCATGCTTCCAAGCGACCATCAGGTAACCTGAGACCATGAACCCCACAGTTCCAGCGGTATCAGTCTTTGGTAGTTCAATCACTGACCTAAAGTCCTGAATGCTGATATCTTTCTGCAACTGGCATAGCCATTTTCCCTTCGTTATCACATATATTGGGTAGGGGACCGAAACATGTGCTTCGTCTTTAACCCACTTCAGCCAACAGTATCATTGTTTAGTGGGATCATGTAAATTATCCAAATTATAAATGCAGCATTTCAACAGTAAAATGTTGACCCTAGAATTCAAATAGAGAACCACAGTCACCACAGACTCCACCTCATCCAAATAAAGATCAAGTTTGGGTGCACATTAGTGAATTAGGAAATCTTTGGTCAGGCTCTATAAAACCAACATCTCCTAGAGCATTATATTATACTAGCAGCCCGTCCCGACGTTGTGCAGGTATGAATTGCTGCCGGCCAGTAGTATATTGTTTTGTAGGATTTTGTTTTGATAGCATTTCTTATCTGTTACAGGTCTGTAAAACTCTCCGATTCACAGTGCACTGCTGATGCACTTAAGAGTGCGCGTTCAGTTGTGTGTGAACTCAAGTTTCCCTACTTTATTTTTCCTTTCAATATTATATAGCGCGAACTCAGCAACATGGCATGAGCACAATTTACATCACAGAAGAACACATTCATTTGTAGTAGGCACAGGGAGACAAAGCGATTTGCCTGGAATCACAGGATGTTGAGCTGATGCAGAGATTCGAACGTAGCTCCCCAGCTCTAAGGTTCGCAATTCTGGAACTTGTGGCGGGAGGTGTGTCTAAAAGTTTATGTCGGTGCTGGCCATCAACGAGAGACACCTGTGCATTTTTCAAATGGGTGGTGAAAAAATATGAGTATGTTGCTGGAGATGTGGGCCACCGTGCCACCAATGTACTTACCAGGGAAGGGTAACCACCCATTATTCCGCAACTTTCTTTCTGCATACCATCACTCCGCATACTTTCATTACGAAAGTACCATGACTCCGCAATGCCATTATAACGCATGGCATTACATTTTATATGCTTTTACCACGCATACATTTACAACGAAATTCGTTGTAGATTCATTAATGTTAAAAGCATTTTTTTTTTTCATGTTTGAATAAGGTAAGTATGGGTTTAGTGATATATGTTTTGGGGTACTGAGGTATATGTTTTGGAGTGTTTGGGTATTTTAAGGGTTCAGATGTAGTTTTGGGTTATGGGGTACAGGGGTAGTTTTAGGGTTTAGGGATAGGTATGGGTTTTGGGGTACAGGGGTATTTTTAGGGTTCAGGGCTAGGCTTGGGTTTTGGGGTATAGGGGTATTTTTAGGGTTCAGGGGTAGGTTCCGGTTTTGGGATACAGGGGTATTTTAAGGGTTCAGGGCTAGGTTTTGGTTTTGGGGTACAGGGGTATTTTTAGGGTTCAGGGCTAGGTTTGGGTTTTGGGGTACAGGGGTATTTTAGGGTTCAGGGGTAAGTTTGGGTTTTGGGGTACACAGGTATTTTTAGGGTTCAGGGGTAGGTTTGGGTTTTGGGGTACAGGGTCATTTTTAGGGTTCAGGGCTAGGTTTGGGTTTTGGGGTACAGGGGTATTTTTAGGGGTCAGGGGTAGGTTTGGGTTTTGGGGTACAGGGGTATTTTAAGGGTTCAGGGCTAGGTTTGGGTTTGGGGGTACATGGGTATTTTAGGGTTCAGGTATAGGTTTGGGTTTTGGGGTACAGTGGTATTTTTAGGGTTCAGGGCTAGGTTTTGGTTTTGGGGTACATGGGTATTTTTAGGGTTCAGGGATAGGTTTGGGTTTTGGGGTACAGGGTATATTTATAGGGTTAAGATGGGTTAGCAACTCGTCAATTGGTGGTGCAAGCAACGGTTTTGGCTCGGTTGGACTATGCCAGCTCCCTTTTTATAGGATTAAACCAGGCCGAGTTAACCCGACTTCAAAGAGTGCAGAACGCTGCGGCCAGAGCAATCGTAGGTCTTCCTAGGTTTTGCTCGGCCGGTCCATCTTTGCGAGCCTTGCATTGGTTACCCGTTAGGCAGCGGATCCACTTTAAAGTTTTGTGCCTTTCCTTCAAGATTCTGAAGGGCCTATCGCCTCCCTTACTGCGCCAACTTTTGCGCCCTTATATCCCGGGCCGCACTTTGCGCTCGCTGGACCAAGAATTAGCGGTAGCCCCTCGGTTCAAACTCAGTCGGGTCGCTCTTTTAAGGTGCGGGCAGTCGCACTCTGGAACGCTCTCCCTTTGAAACTCCGGACCCTTGGTGACCTGCTTTCCTTCCGCAAGGCCGCTAAAACCCATTTATTTTCTGAGCTTTGTTAAATCCTTCACTCCCCCATTTTTTTAATAATATTTTCTGTTCCCCTGTTGTGTTGTGTTCCCCACCTTGTCGGTGCGCCGGGACGCTCCTTCGCTGGAGCAGCCGTGCGCAATACAAATAGCACTAACATAGCACTTAGTGTTTAAGGGTGTTGGGGTATTTTAAGGAGTAAGGGTGGGTTATGATTATGGGGTGCAGGGGTATTTAAAAGGAGCAGGGTGGGATTAGCACACAATATGAGACATGGCAGGAAGGGCGGAACGTACCACACACCCCCAGCGTTTGTCACGCCCCCAGCACACGCCCACAGCACAATGCAGACACGCCCACAAGGGACTACTTTGCTGGCACGTTTCTTTTACCTTTTAAATGTATATGGTGTGCGTCTGCATAGACTAGGTCCTTCTGCTGCAACTGCCCTATCCAACGCCGTATTGTGTGCTGTGATTGGTGCTATGGTTCCTGAGATTACCCGCCTCAAAGGTTTGGGCTCTCTCTTTATTATATTAGTATAGATGTGGATCTGATCCTGGATGCTCTGTTTATGGTGATAAACTCAGGGGACAATCAGGGACATGATAGGCCAGGATGCCCCAACAGGAACTGGAAATGCCTAAACCAACCAAGCGGTTTACTAGTCATGAGGGTATAAGCATCACTCAGGGCCACCTTTAGTGACTCTAGTCAAGCAGCAACTATCTGCCTTCACCTCAGGTAATTTGAATCTGCAACACTTGCTCTACTGAATCTTCACTGGCTCCTCGTCCAACGAAGTATCAAATTTAAGATATTATGAATAATTCATAAAGCATTACAGCAATCTGGTCCTAAATATATTCAACTATTGGCTTCACCATACCATCCCACAAAGAATCTGAGATCAACCTGCACATCCCAACTCCGTCAACGTATGCCAAAGAAATTGAAATTTGGTGGCAAGTCATTAAAAGTCCAGGGACTATGTCTATTGAAAACCCTGCCACCCACACTTAGAAATCAAGAGCACTTTTCCCAATTCAGGAAAGACTTGAAAACCTTCGTGTTCATAGAGGAATTGTTTAATCCCACCAGATGAAACCCACCTTTTAAAACTATTGTCATACTCTGCTCTCGATCTGCTTAATTAATTAATGCTACTCTTTACTTTCTCTAGTGTTCGTGCCTCCCAGAAGCAACCCACTTATCTCTGACCAGCCTTTTTGTTCCTTACTTTTTCATACTCTCAAAGTTCTTTAAAGTAGCTGTTTGGTTTCTTAAAACGTCTTAAAAGTATATTTAAAAAAAAGCCTTCCGTTGCTATCATAATCTGAAGCAGTAGAGAATGAGCTTAACTTTGTAATAATGTGATATCTATCACTCAAGGTCCAGGAACAAAGGTACTGTGAGTGGCAAGCTCATAAGATGTTCAAAAAAACGTTTCTCATAGAATGGTAAAGATGTGTCATTAAAATAGCCCCTTATTTCTGTTCCATAGAGGGTAGAGCCTGGTATTGTGCATTGTAGACATCAACAGCAGGAGAGTTCCAGGTACTTCAGAGGTCTGGCAGAGTGCACAGCAGGTCACAGCTGCAGGCAGTACTCTGAGAGTCCTTCTGGAGGTCCAGTTTTGAACTGAAGAGTGGGTCTGAAGGACGTATTTTTATACCCTGGTGCAGTCTTCTGGAAGGTGGGAGAAGCTTTGGGAAAGGTTCTTTGAAGTGCATGGGATTTCCTGACTCCCCCATAGAGGGTGGGGCCTGGTACTCTACATTGTAGACATCAACAGCAGGAGATGTTAGATGCCTGTCCTACGGCATCGCTTAGTATCCAGTTGGGCCCACATGCTGTGCAAAAAGATTCCTCATATGTGGTATATGTCCGATGTTACCTTTATACCTAGATTTACGAACCTGGGTACCTGCTTGAGGCTACAATTGTCCAAATGCAAAGTGATAAACTTGTTTTTCATGGTGTCGATATCCAAGCCCTTTTGTCTTCAAAACTCATTCAATTAATGTAAATCTTTTTGTAGACCACACATTACCTCATTTCAAGTTGGTGAAAATGTGGTGTGTATGCGGTAAACATGAGGAAGATGTGCAGTTGGCCTTCTAGCTTTTTCTCATATTTAAGCTATGACCATGCTGAGGGATACAAAGTAGTACAATCTGAGCCACAAATTTGCATTTTTGCAGTGGTAGGGGAGGAAAAAATGTGGTAAAAGACTGTCTTTGTATTCTTCTTTCTTATTTAACTTTTTCCTCTTTCCTCCTATTTGTTCTTGGCTGAGGCACTCATCAGAAAGAGGAGGAAGCTATTAAATTCAGCCTTGGTCAAGGTAGTGATTTTGAGATAGTTGGTTGAAAAAAGGACAGCCTTCCATATTTTCCACTAGAAGACTGGCCGCAATGGGCACTAGAGAGTTCCTTAAGCAACTTTTGTCCCCAAAAATGCATTGTGAGTAATTAGGCTGTTGGTTGACTAGGCAGTTATGAATTTTTAAAGTTTCAAAGGGACAACTACAGACAGCTAGTCACGCGAGGCCAGGTGAAGTTGTCTGGGGCTGGGAGTTTCGTCATCAGATGGCCTTCCAGCTGTTGTTAAGATGTCATCGTTTGGACGTAGTCACCAAAATGGAATTTGACAAACTTCAGAGGGTTGAAGTAGAGGGCTGTAGCCAAAGACAATTCCACGAGGTCAGATATCCCTTTGGCGAAAGTCCAGCAGGTAATGCACCTAGGGTGAGCTGGTTGGTTCAGGTCTCCTCCTGGTTCATAGATCACCTTTTTGCCAAATTTCTTCTCTGTCCTCAGTTTTGTAAATAAGCCATCTGGGCTCCTTTAGCACCACAGCCAAGTGTCCAGGACTGCTGCAACACCACTTGAGGTTTCTGGACTCACCCAGGCTACGTCCAGGTGCGGGTTCAAGATGGTGGGAGCTTTTTATGTCCTTGTAGCACTCAACAGGAAGTCAGCAAACTAGCCCTTGTCACTTCTGATAGTCCTGTGTGCAGATGGAGAGGCAGGGCTCAACAGAAGGGCATCTGAGAGTTCCAGGTACTTCAGCGTTCTGGCAGAGTGCACAGCAGGTCACAGATGCAGGCAGTCCTCTGAGAGTCCTTCTGGAGGTCCAGTATTGAACTGAAGAGTGGGTCTGAAGGACGTATTTTTATACCCTGGTGCGGTCTTCTGGAAGGTGGGAGAAGCTTTGGGAATAGTTCTTTGAAGTGCATGGGATTTCCTGACTCCCCTGCCCTGGCTCAAAGCGGACAATGCAGGGTCATTAGGCCCTTTGTGTGAAGGCAGAGCATAGGCTATTCAGTTGTGATTGGGGCTGTACTCATCCCATTCTCCATCCTGCCAGCAAATGGCCCATTGAGGCACAACTAATCCATAAAAAAATCTAAAAACTTGGCTCTTTTAAAAATAGAATGCTGCATTATGACACCTGTTTCCCGGGCGCCGAAAGATCCCCTGGGGGAGGATTTGTGCGCCATATAAATAATAAATTAAATAAACAAATAAAAATCCCTCTATTGTGTTGCTGTCTGGGAGGAATTCACAAAGTATAACCGTCAGCTACACCCAGTCATGTAACCCAAGACAGGCTGCAGGGACAAAAGGGCTAAGGGCAGGAAAATGTCAACTTTCTAAATGTAGCATTTTCAAAATTGTACTGAATGAGGGTTTATCATAGGTACCGAACATGGCAAACCTACCTGCTCCCTATTAGAAATGATAGCTTATTAACTGTAATAAGGATTCTCTTAGGTTATCCAATTAGGTAGGCCTCGCAGTAATAAAATAAAAAAATAGGAGTTTTTCACTACAAGGACATATAAACCTTAAACGTACATGTCCAGACTTCAAATTAAACAACACCCTGCCCTATGGACTACCAGGGCCTACCATAGGGATCACTTATATGTAATAAAATGAAAGTTCACTGCTTGGCAAAGGGAGTTAAAATGTCAAGTTAACATGGCACTGCATCCATTTGGAGTACGCAACGTAATTCATTGTATTTATTTATTTATTTATTTACATACCTCCATTCGGCCGTATGCTGGAGTTTACTACCACCCACCCTGCCTTCCCCCGCCCTAATGCACCGCCCGCAGCACTCCCTCGAGGAGCCACTACTGGATTACTGGAACCAGCTACCATGCTTATAACACACAACAGTTGTAAAGTGGAGTACATAGACCCTAACAACAGATATCTAGATGACTGGACCTCATCAGACATGGATAGGAATACCTTCTACCACAATTCATGTAATCTACACCACCATATGATAATGTTGACTTGGATGCAGTGACAAAAGAGAGAAACCACATAGAAGAAGTTACAAAAAAGTGGGCCTCAGGTGTTCTGCACCGCCAAAGACAACATTAGGCCCACCACAGAGATATGCCCATATCTCTGCTCAAATCTGGAAAGAGATGTCAAGAAAATCTCACCCGATCATGACAATACTGCTTAAACTTTGATGATCTTTTCAGTATGGAGTGCTATCCCTTTATGCTCCACCAAGTATCTCCCCTTCCTCTATTATACTGACTGAGAACTATGTATTTTCTCTTACAGCCTCTAGCGGAACAACAGTAGGGCTAGGGCTTTTACAGTTTATGACAATGACTTAAGATACCTTTTAGCAATGCCTGACATGTTAAACCTTGACATCTGTCTTGGACTGTTAAAACAAAAGTATACTTTTCCGAGCTTAGATTGTGCAATATCTCATAGTCCCAACAGTTTGGCACACTCCCTTATAGCCCATATCCATAGTCTTTCCCCCACCCTCATGCAAGAATATATTTCCAGTAGCACACATAACCAAATTTAGATTTGAGGTTATATTCCACTTTTACCATTTGGCCTTTTTCAATAGTGAAAGTCTAGTAAGTACAGTAGTTACGTATGCTGCTTTCATGGTCTGATCCCTGTGGAAGCAGTCATATAAAACGGTATGTGTGCCTAAGATTGTGCTTTCTACCCTCCTTTCTAAAGGGAACTCCTCTTCAAAATAGTAATTAACCCATTTTCTACAGGCTTTGATCATTAGAACACGTCCTATAGCAAAGATTTAGTGGCTGTGTCCCTCAGCCCAAATGAGCTCACACCCTATATTAAAAGAAAGTGAACCCTCTCATATGTTAAGTCGCTTTCTCCAGATATAGCTCTGTTGCAGGATCATCACCTTACACCTTTGGAGACTGAAACCTAGGAAGAGGATGGGTGGGTAAGGTAATACTTATCGTTGAAACCTGTCTCATGTAATAAACTGACAGAGCAACAGGAGTAAGCAGGAAGTGTGAGGTAGCTATTCTGATCCATAGAGGGTTCTGATATGGGTGGCACAATCATGGGTGTAACCCTCCGATTACTACATCTTCGTAATACTACAGGCACATTAACAAACTCTGACAGTAGGATAATTTAGAGGTCGGCAACACTGGCCTATTTCTATGTAGCGTAACTATGCAAAATGACAGCAAAATTATTTGAAAGTACACAAAATTACCCAAAAAGCGTAACGTAACCCTGTATTGAGCACTATTTACTTATTGCTATATGCACCCTAGCGTCCAAAACAGAGATCTGAGGATGCTTTTTGAACAAAGGTAATAGAGCTAAATGCAACACATTGCAAATAGTATCAGCCAGCAGCCGCTTGCACTCTGTTCCTGTGCTTTTGTGGTTTACATTTTCCCCCCAAATTGCCCTAAATTATGTGAGTGATCAAAATTGCATAATTTTCTGTAGTTTAGCGTTACAAGAGTAATGCCAAATTGCCAAAATTACTCTGATTACTCATGAAATAAAGATTTCACCCAGGCCTATATATCCCCTAATAAGAGACAAAAGCACCTTTTTCAAAAAAATGACCAGATGTGCAGCAAGATGTTAGTGGACGGTGATTGGAATCTAGTATCCCGACCCTTATTTAGGAAAATCACAACACATGATATGGAACCCCAAAAACTGCCACCTGTTCTGAGACATACAAGAGTTCTCACTCATAAACCCATGGTGTCTGCATGAAAAGACTGCACATTCACTTCCTGCCTCCATGGCACTCAAACTGAGATTTACAATTACTTAGCATCTCATACCCTCCTACCCAAAAATTGCACAAACTGGCACTGGGCTTTGAAGTATATCTGGCCATGACACAATGAGAATACACATCGATTCTGGACTACAAACACCAGTTAGAGGGACCTATAACTCAATATGTCTTATCTTAAGCCAAGAGATGATAAGCAACGTCTCTAAATTTACTTAACCTTGTACTTGGCTAACAATGAAGGCAAAGTCTCATCAACACAAATTTTGTGGGAGGTTGGGAAAATCATAATTAGGGGAGAATCAATGAAGTCTATGGCCAGCTAAGGTAAAATACCACTCAACAACAAACCTTCCTAGAGGAGAAATTGAAACACCTTGCTTATGCATACAAGCAAAAACCTGGCACCGGTCAGTCCCTTTCCAAAGCAAAACATGACCTCATCTCTATACTGTCATCGAATGTAGATAAACCATTATTTTACAACAGCCAGCATCATGGGGAGAGAGGCAATTTGGCCATTAGTCTCCAAATCAGAAAAAGAGAAGTACCACATGCCATACCTGCATTTCACAAAAAGCAAAAAAACCTATTGACACATCCCAGATCAGATCACGAAAGATTATCAGAAAAAAAGGAAAAAGAAAATAAGTAACGTTGAATGATTAAGAAAATAAATAAAGCAAGAAGTAAACAAATCTTTGAGTAGACAATGTAATTGAAAGAAGATATATCTGAAAGAGAGAACTAACAGGTAGGCTAGGAACGCTGAGAAATAAGGTAATAATAAAATAAGAGTGAAAATGTGAAAGGCAGTGACTCTTTTAAGACCCTCAATGCTGCCTGGTGCAGGGTTTCACCTCTAATTCACTTTGGGTTCGCAATCAAAATAAGGAGGCAAGCGCTGGCAACTGGAAGGCAAGAAGAAGGTTTATTTCTCATGAGGAGATAACGTCAACTGCAGTCACCTGGATATCTGAGGGAGGTGTTCTGCTGATAACTCCTTTGGCTCTTCCTTTTATACAGGTTTTACACAATGCATTTTTTCATCAACATGGTTACACAACCTTGGAGTCCCCGCCCCGGGCAGGTTGCCACACAAGCCCAACAGTAATTCTCTTCCCACCCAGGTCAAACAGAATATCTTAGGCACCATTGTTGGTAAAAACAAGTCTTGCTGTTTGCAATGCGATAAATCATGTTTGCAAGGGTCTTTTTGGTATTTGGAACCTGTTTGTGTAACTAGGTGCAGTGAAAGGTAGAGTTTCCAAGGGTTTTCCTGTAAACAGAGATGAGAGGAAAAACGAGTTTGTGGCAGCAAATGGTACTGAGGTTTGTCATGGCAATAGAGTTTATAGCCCCCAGCACACAAACCAGGTCGGTCAGAGGGTCAGAGGGATGCTAGTAAGGGCAGGGAGAAACAAAGGTGACCAACAGAGTACAAAATGGCTACGAAAGATTAAAATGACTGCAGCTTATGTGCACATAGAAATTTCCACCAGACAAGATGGCACAGGTAATGTTCACGATTGTCATTTTGCTTTTAACAGTGGCCCCTTTGAGCATAACTAGCCACACAAAGGTGGCATACAGTGTATACCCAAACAACAACCACATATTGTCAATACTGGGAACAAGAGAATCATTGATATTTTCCAACCCCACTTCTTCAAGATGTCCCAAAGCCAACCTCCAATGGTCCAAGTCTCTGATCCTTGATCCTTGATGAATTTCTGAAGACTTTGATTGCTTGATAGACAGAAGATGAATTATCAGAAATGTATACAAGCAGCTGGCACCGAGGATGCAGCATGCTCCTCCACGGTCTGCTAGTACCACGTCCAGGACCATGCGATTTTGCAGGGCAACCAGACAGACCTCTTGGAGCTCAGCAGTGTTGTTGGTGACAATGCCAGCAGTGACGTTCAGGTGGATAATTGTTAGCTCGTTTGTCAATTTATGCAAATAATCCAACATTAATATTTTATGGACATTGTTAATGGAGGTGGGTCTTTGTGCCGCCCAAATGCTCATGGCCTGCCGAAGACCACCTCATACGGGGTCAGTCTGTGTTTGGTTGGGGGGAGCGCATCGATAGCAACGTCAATGGGAGGGCGCCGGGCCATTTCAACCCGGTCGTGGCAGGTATTTTGGCTAGTTTTAGTTTCAATGTTGCATTGTGTCTCTCTACCAGGCCCGCTGATTGGGGGTGGAAGATGGCATGGAACTTTTGTTTTACCCCAACCCTCTCAGTATGTTCTGTATCACTTCGGCTACAAAGTGAAGGCTATTGTCGCTCCATAAAATTCTGCAAAGGCCGTATCGGGGGAAGAATATTTTCAGCAATACTTTTGCATTGGCTAAGGAGGTATTGGCACAGGTAGGGTATACCTCCACCCATTTGCTAAAAGCACACACAACCACCAGGACATATTTTAGACCATGGCATCTCTCTAGTTGGATGTATTCCATGTGAAGGATTTCAAAGGGGTGGTCAGGGACTCCAAACCCTCCCCGTGGTACTCTTCCCTGGGTTGTGTTGTAGGCAGACTATACATTGTTGTAATAGGCGTTTTGCAGATTCTGTTATCTTGACATTATGCCATACTATGGTGATTAGTTCAATCATGGTGGTGGAGCCTATGTGTGCTGGTAAATGTGCCATGGTCAATATGTGGATGAGGTAGGCATTGGGTAACAGCCATTTATTTCCATCTTTAGTTCTCCAGCAATCTTCCTCGTCTTTTAGTCCCACCTTTTCCAACTTGGTCAATTTGTCTTGTGTGCCTGTAGTCTGTATGTCTCTTACATTGGTCCTAGCATCAGTCCATTGTTCAGCTTGTGATCTGGTCACATACATTGGTGTTGTAGTTCTGTCTCCTGCCGTGGCTCAGGCAGTAACGTCCGCAAGTGCATTTACCTGTCCAATGAGATCAGTCACTTTCCTATGTGCTTGGCATTTTATCACTGCTAACTTCTTGGGGATGAGGACTGCTTGCATCAAGGCGGAGACTAAGTTTCCATGCAGGATGGGTGTACCCTGTGAAGTCAGGAACCCTCTTTCTTTCCATAAGATCCCAAAATGTTGAACCACACCGAAGGCATATTGGCTGTTGGTGTATATGTTAACTGTCGTGATACTCGCTAAGATATATGCTCGTGAGAGGGCAATGAGTTCTGCAGCCTGGGCTGAAAGTTGGAGAATATGGGCTGTTTCCAGAATGGTTCGGGCTGTGGTGACAGCGTATGCAGCTGAGGTGGTGCTGTTGTGGAGTTTGATGCACGAACCATCCACCCATGGTTCTACATCTGGTTCTAGAAAGGTGGTGTCTCTGAGATCTATTCTACTCTTTGTTTGTTCATCGGTCAGTGTCACACAGTGTCACACAGTCGTGTAGTGGAGTCACGTTAGGATCATTTTCGGGTAGGGGTGATAGAGTGGCTGGATTGAGGGTGATGCATTGCTTTAGGGTAATGTGCGTTGCTAGCAGGGTCAGCTCATATCCTGTCAGTCAGGCGCTAGTCAAGTATTGGGTTTTGGTCTGGTTTAGTAGTGTGTCGACTGCATGGGGTACTAAAACAGTGACTGGATTGGAGAGCACTATTCCTTCACTCTGGTGTATTGATACTGCTGCAGCAGCCACAGCGCGCAGGCATGCTGCCAGTGCTCTGGCTACTGGATCGAGGTTGGCAGAGAAATATGCACAAGGGCGTTGTTTCTGACCAATTGTTTGTTTTAGGACAGACAATGCACATCCCTCCCTCCCCCGCATGTAGAAGAATGGTTTGGAGAAATCTAAGGTTCCTAGGACAGGCGCTGAACAAAGGGCATTGCATAGTTCTTTAAAGGCTGACTGGCATTCGGGGGTTCAGGGGAGAGGTGAGGGGATGTCTTTAGCTAGGAGGGAGTGAAAGGGGTTTGACAATGAGGCTAAAGTTCGGTAACCACTGTCGGCAAAACGAGGTGAGACCTATCAAAGAGCGGACTTGCTTCTGGTCTTACGGGACAGGGGTGTCTAGAATTGTCTGGATCCTGTCAGGCGTGAGTTTTCTCCCTCATTTTGATAAAAGGTGACCCAAATAGGTTACTTGTGATTTACAGAACTGCAATTTCTTTCGGGAGACCTTGTGACCATTCTCAGCAAAGAAAATGGAGTAGTTTGATGGTGGCTGTGGCGGCTATTGGTATGGTGTCTGCTGCTAGAAAGATGTTGTCTACATATTGTATTAGTGCCACTCCATCTGGCAATTGTATGGCCTCCAACTGTCTTTTAAGCGCCTGGCTATATATGCTTGAGCTCTCAGTGTACCCCTGAGGTGCTCTGCAAAATCTGTACGAACAAGAGTTTAGGGTGAATCCATATAGATAGCGGCTGTCTTTGTGTATAGGTATGGAAAAGAACGCGTTTTTGAGGTCAATCACAGTGAAGGTGGTGGCAGTGGAGGGGATTAAAGTCAAAATTTTTGTGATGTCGGAAACTACTGGGAATTGTGGCACTACAATTTTTTTCATCTCCCGCAGGTCACTGATGAAGCGTTATGCTTTTCCGTCTCCCTCTCCCTGTCTCTTTACAATCAGTAGTATGGGACTGTTACAAACGTTACTCACTACTTCCTCTACCACCCCTGACTCTACCAAAGAGTGTATGATCTCTGTCAGTGCCTTCTCACCCTCTGGTGATATTTTGTACTGCAGTACTTTCGGTAGGGTTGCGTCCTGTCGCATTGTTACGTGTACTGGGTCAATCATCATTCGTCCTATGTCTGAATCAACCCTAGCCCATAAGTGTGATGGCAAAGTGTCCAGTAGGGATGCGTCAGTCTCAGAGATGGGAAACATGTGCTGAGAAGGGTTCTCTCTATGGCGCTGGGGGTTTCCATACAGGTTGACACACACTCCATCCCGTGAGTGTCTGATAGTCGCATGGAAGTGTTTCAAAAGGTCGGGACCCATAATGGCGTCGGGGGTGTTAGAGGAGAGGAGGAATGTCATTTCGACGATAATGTTGTCAAGGTTAAGAGGGATTGGTCGGGACAAAGGTTGGTGGAGGGAGTACCGTCAAATCCTATTGAGGTCACATATGTGCCTGACAAGGGTGCCCTTGGAATCAGTCGTTTGGATAGTGCACTACGTGTTGCTCCTGTGTCTTCCAAAAATGGCAACTTTGTGCCCAGGACCTCAGCGGTAACATAAGGGCCTTGCTGATCAACATAGAGCTTGACTGGATCCCTCCCTTGCCATTGGCTGTCCTATGCAAAGTCGTACGTATTGTCATAATCTGTCTGTTGGTACTGATTCTGTTTGGGATGGTCAAATGCATTCACTCTTCCTGGCCTTTCCACGCTTGCTTCACTCACGTACCCTCTCCCACGTCTTCTTCCTCTCTGTCCACTTGCTATTTCCCTCGCCCCTCTGCCCCTACCAGCCCCTAACAAAGCCGGGCATTGGGATTTCCAGTGTGCATATTCTTTGCAAAATGCACATTGATCCTGTCCTAGGTCTTGGCGTCCTACATATGATGTCGATGAATCGTTTCTAGGTGGCTATACTCTAGGGGTATTCTGCTGGTATCTTCCCTTATATTGCTCGCTTCCTGTATTCGCCCCCTAGAGTTGTGCTATCATTACCCTTTCGTTCAAGTCCTTCTTTTTCCTTTCTGTAGTTCTGTCATTTTCATTTTTCTGATGCTCATAGTACTGGGACATTTGGAGGATGGCCGCCGGTTTAGATGCTGCCCAACTACTTTTGCTGGCTTGTAATTTCTGGGATACCTCTGGCAGAAGTCCTTTGACGTAGTTCTGCACAAATAAGTGGTGTCCAGTTGGGGTGGACATGTCTTGTCCACTGTAATCGGAGAACACTGTTTCAAATCTGGAGAAATACTCTGAGACATCCTCTTGTGGTTTCTGGCAGCACGCAGTTACTATGGACCAGTCTATCTTTTTCTCTGGGATCAGCGTTTTCACTTTCTGCACTATTTTGTCAGGAGGTCCAATACTGCTTTAACCGGTTTTTGACCAGGCTTCCGCTGTTTATTTAGTGTGTTGAGTTGTTCCCAGGTATGACCAAGCAGTTCGGTATGGTCTGCTTTCCTAATCTGTTTCCACACATCTGCTGGCAAACATAACCCGAAGAACAAGTCTATGTCGGCAAATGTCATTATTGTTGATCCCAAAGTGGTACCTAGCTTGGTGTAAAAGGCGGTGGGGTTCTTTCGTAAATCCGGTAAAGATTTACGGAATGTCAAGAAGTCCTGTCTGTCCTATGGCTGATACACCCAATTGTAGACCACCCTTCCTCTAGCGTCTTGATGGTTCATATCGTCATGAGTCCCTTGTCCTCTAGGAGGTACCCAATAAGGGGCAGCTTCTTTTATCGGCATCATGCTATCTGTTTTTTCCGCAGGGGTCCCTGCTATTTTAGATGTCCTGTCCTTATCTATCCATCCTTGTTCCACGAGGTGACAGAATACTTCCAGTGTGGATTGAAAGAGTTCTGGCACATCGTTGTCGCCTTCATCTCCAGTGTCTACCTTTCTATAGAGAGCCACTAGACGCTCGGGCCGTACATCATGGTACTTCTCTTAATATGCAGTAAGAGTGTGGCAACAGAGACGTACAATAAAGTAACGTTTGTGGTTTTCGACATAGGAGGTGCATATGTCGGTTACATTATCTTCTGTCTCCTTCCTATCCATGAGGGATTTAACTATTTTATCAATGCCTACTCACTCATTTTTACTTAATCGCGGGACCCTGGGCACTCTTTTTTCCTTTGATCCTACTTCTACTACTGTATCCTTTGATGAGGCATTTGGTGTGAGTGACTCGGTGGGAGGAGGGCGGTGGAGACCGAGGCGATCGTGCCATCTCCGGCTATATTCTGGGGTCCTGGCATTGTACTACGGGATGAGTAGGGGTATAAGGGGGTGGCATGTATATGATTAGGGACAAAATAATAAATCATCATCTACCCTTTGTTTCGCCGGTAACTCGGGGTAAAGAGTCGAGGGCATTCTAACAGGGTATTGACCTGATATTTTTGGTTCCTGTTCCGTTTTATCGGTCTCCTTTTCTTTTAGGCCTTCTTCTAACCTTTTACAGGCTTGGTAAGCCGACTTTCGTGTTTCTTTCTCTTGTCTAGCATCGTCTCTTTTCTTTCTTTGAGCTGGCTCTTTTTGCCATAAACCAAAACTGTCAAGCATGGCTGGTCTAGTTTTCTTTTTGTAGAGAGCTAATTCTAACGTTTCTATTTTAACGGGATCGAAAGATCCACTCAGTGGCCACTGATTTACACGGTCATTCCTAGTGTATTTATGCCATAGTTTGCCGTAAGCTACGGTGGCTAATCCATACTTTACGTACATATCCTTGTTAGGGGTGCCTTCCGGCGGCTCCAGCTGACTGACCTCTGACAAACAGTCCGGTCTAAAACAATTACAATCAAACAATCTAGAGAAAACAGGCATGACGTATTTATCGGTCAAAATGAATTTCTCAATCAATCAATGTAGACAAAAAGTCTGCACTACCTTTCCTTCGCTGTCTGCAAAGAGAGAATATTCCTATTCTTTGTTGTTTGCAAGTAGGGAATGTCTCAAATAACTCAGTATCAAAATGGAATACTAGTACTTCGATCAAACTATTCAATCAATCAATTTGAGTAGTTTTTTCAGGACCTTACCCTTACCGTATTGACAGTTGTTCAGCTTCCCCTTCCAGCACCTGGTTGTCCTCTCACTCCAACAATCAATATCAATTCGGCGTTCCTCTGAAGTCCCAGTCAGGACCGCAGGTCACTCGAGAGAGGTCCGTTCACAACCGGTGAAGTTCAGTCATTCGGCAGCTAGACAAGGGTCTTCTCAGACAGGTATACCCCAATCACTTAGTCGTTAACTCCCTTGTTAGGACCTCTCTACCGGACACACATGTCGCTGATGGGCCCTCACGTTTGGGTGCTAATTTGTGAAAGGCAGCGAGTCTTTTAAGACCCTCAATGCTGCCCGGTGCAGGGTTTCACCTCTTATTCACTCTGGGTGCACTATCAAAATAATGAGGCAAGCGCTTGGAACTGGAAGACAAGAAGAAGGTTTATTTCTCATGAGGAGATCACGTCAACTGCAGACACCGGGATATTTGAGGGAGGTGTTCTGCTAATAACTCCTTTGGCTCTTCCTTTTATACAGGTTTTACATAATGCATTTGTTTCATCAACATGGTTACACAAGCTTGGAGTCCCCCCCAGGCAGGTTGCCACACAAGCCTAACAGTATTTCTCTTCCCACCCAGGTCAAACAGACAATCTTATCTTGCAGCTGGACCTTGCTTCAGGGTCTAAAACATGTCCGTTCTGTTGATAAAAACAGGTCCCATTGTTGGTAAAAACAAGTCTTGCTGTTTGCAGTGCGATAAATCATGTTTGCAAGGTTCTTTTTGGTATTTGGAACCTGTTTGTGTCACTAGGTGCCGTGAGAGGTATACTGTCCAAGTGTTTGCCTGTAAACAGAGATGCGAGGAAAAATGAGTTTGTGGCAGCAAGTGGCACTGAGGTTTGTCGTGGCAATAGAGTTTATAGACCCTAGCACCCATACCTGGTCGGTCAGAGGGTCAGAGGGTCAGAGGGATGCTATTAAGGGCAGGGTGAAACAAAGGTGATCAACAGAGTACAAACTTTCTGTGATAGATTAAAATGACTGCAGCTTATGTGCACATAGAAATATCCACCAATCAAGATGGCGCAGGTAATATTCACGATTGTCATTTTGCTTTTAACAAAAATACTGTAAATGTACTGTAATACACTCCAATTATACTATACATTTATGACAGATTGGTAAATCATCCAGGTTACCACCAGACCAGAAGGATTTACTGGCCATAGCACCTCTGATCGAGTGAGCTTTGAACACATTTAAGTTGATACCTGCTAAATTGATAGCTATTTTGACCCATCTGGCAATATAAGTAGAGGTTACAGCTTTGTGCTGTTTAACGAAGGAGATAAGAAGTAGATTACCACAGGGGGACGAAGAGCATTCATTCTGCAGTCTTACTCTTTCATACAGTCAACCACGCGGAGTTTTTTGCATAAGTCAAAACGTGGGTAGAAAATAGAGTCCGACATAGTCTTGGTTCTTTTAGACAGATCAAATTTGACTCAAACATATTATAGGATCTATTGGAAATTTCAAGAGCTTTAACATCCGAAACTCTACGACAAGATATAAGACAAAGGAGTTCAGCAAGTTTGATGGAGAGGTTTTTTCTATTCAAGTGGAAATTATCAGGCCAGCTAGAAAAAAGGTCAAGAATAAGATTAACCTCCCAGAGGGACTGATATCTGGGTTTAGGAGGTTTCCTGAGTCTAATGCTTTTGAGGACTCTACAGATAATGGCGTTCTTACCTACCATTTTACCATTAACTAGAACGTGTCCTGCGGGGATAGATGACCTATAACAATTAATGGATCTATAGCTGAGACCTGGTTCGAATTGTTCAACAAGAAAATTAACTATGTCAACGATAGGTGCTTCCACGGGATTCAAGTTCCTTTTCACGCACCAACGTGACCATGATTTCCATATGTTGTTGTACCGGTAGTGTATGCCAGGGGCCCAAGATTCTCCGAGGAGACTCGCAGCTGTTGACGAAAGTCCTTAGATATCGTTGGATCTCCTGACACTCTCCAGGCAAGTAGGTTCAAATTCCCTGTTTGAACTAGTGGATGCATTTGACAGTCTACGTCTGTAAGAAGGTCCTGTAGGTAAGGAACTAGGAAGGGAATGTCGCAAGCCAGTTCCAAGGTTGTGGAAAACCAGGCCTGGGATGGCCAGAAAGGAGTCACTAGAGCATTGGAACATCGTTGATGTCTCAACTTCTGGAGGGCTCTCTGTATCATGGAGAAGGGGGAAATGCGTAGGCATTGATCCCTTTCCAGCGTTGAAGAAAGGCGTTCACTGCTAGAGCACCGGAGTAAGCATGGGCGAATTTTGCGGATCTCGCGTTCGCGAATTTTGCGGATTTGCGAACTCGCAATCCGCAAAATCCGCGAATTTGCGGATTTTTTTTTTTTGTGTTCGCCCGTGTTTCTGCCAGTTCGCGAGGGTTTTTACAATTTCGCAATTTGCGAACTTACCTGTCGGGTCGCAAGTTTTGCGAACTTGTTGTTTCTACGTGTCCAGCCTGTTTGGGACACTCTTCTTCATCACTGCCACTCTCTGTCACCACTGCCACTCTCTGACTACTCATGCCACCCTCTGGCCCACCCATGCCACCCTCTGTTTCATCACCACACCCTCTGGTTGTCCAGTGTACATTATTTTCGGCAAAGCAAAGCACACCTTCCCTGCCTCAAGTGACCTGAATTAATTTGGGGCTGATTAATGTGTCACAGAATATTTTTTTAGCTGGCACCTGCTTCCTTAGTGCGCCCTGATTAGTGATCTTTTGCACTTGCTAAGTGCTTTCATTGTTGCAAAATTAGTTACAACACCTGCCCTGCCCCAACTGACAATAATGAATTAGGGGCTGATTAATGGATTTTAACTTCCAGCCTGGCTCCTGCTTGTCTCCCTTAGCTGTAATTCAGGACCTTTGTGGCATATGTGTAACTATTCTGAGGTTCAGAGCAGGGTCATATAATAGTTGCAACTGGCAACTGAACTCTGGAGGGGCCCCTCAGGAAGCACTACAGGAAATGGCTACTAATGATGAGCCTGAACTTTTGAACCTGGCAAGTAGTTTCAGTTTTGCTAAGATCGTATTTCTGCAATTTAGCACTTATTCGCGGGGCGCGAAGTTGTACAGGGAAGCGGCGAACTCACGCGAACAGTGCGAGCAGTGCGAGCAAAATCCGCTGCTCGCGGATTTGCGGATTTTGCGGGAGATTCGCGAATCTCGCGGATTGCGAATTTCCCGAAAATCCGCAAAATCCGCGAGCGAAACGGATTTTCCGCCCATACCTACACCGGAGGCAGGCATCCAGCTGTAATAATTCACTAGTTGTAAAGTTAGTCTGCTGGCAAAGAGGTCCATTTCCAAAGGACCCCATATTTTGTCGAGCGAACTGAAAACGATGCGCTTCCAATTGCTTTGGTCCAAGAGGAACCTCGAGTTCCAGTCCGCAGATATATTGGATTTGCCTGGCAGGTATTCAGCTTTCAGAGCGATTTTGTATTCCAGGCAGAACATCCAAAGTTTCTTAGTTAATCCGAGAGGTCTGGAGATTTTGTATCTCCCAGACCATTTATATAAACAACCACAGACATGTTGTCCATCTTCAGAATGACAGATCTGCCCTGTAGCGAATCTTTGACACTCATCAGTGCATCGAGACCGGCAGTGAGTTCTAGGTAATTTATGTGGTGTAAGGATTCTTCTTGAGCCCAAACACCACCAGTGTTTGGGTCTAGGGGACAGGCTCCCCAGCCATGAAGGCTCACGTCTGATTCTAGAATAAAGTCTGGTGCAGAGCCAAAGATTGCTTTGCCAGTCCAGGCATCCAAGTTCTCCAGCCACCATATCAGTTCTAATCTGGCTTCCTGATCTAGTGAAATGAGATCTCCGTACCAGAGGCCCGATCTCAGAGCTCTCCCTTTTACTCTTTGGAGAGCTCAGTAGTTTAGGGGGCCCGGAAAGATAGCTTGAATAGAAGAGGAAAGAAGACCCAGAAGTCTTGAGAGTTCCCTTAAGGATAAAGTCTCTTGATTCAAGACGTGTGGTATCTCTTTCCTGATTTTGGATATTTTCTTCGGTGGGAATAGGAGAAGGCACTTGGTGGTATATATGGTAAAGCCTAGGAATTCTAGTGATCTGGAGGGAGATAAAATTGACTTTTCTCTGTTTATGATGAAGCCTAGGGTCTCCAGAAGATCTATTACGGTCTTCAGGCCCTGAATGATTCAGGAATGTTCCTGGGAAAGAATGGGGATGTTGTCTAGATATATGATTAGACGGATGCTCTTTTGTCTTCAGTAGGAGGCTATTGATCTCATCACCTTGGTGAAACACCATGGGGTGGAGGAGATGCCAAAGGGGAGTGCTTGGAACTAGAAGAGGTGATTCTTCCACATGAATTGGAGGAAGGGTTGGTGCACTTTGGCCATAGGGATGGTGAAGTAGGCGTCTTTTAGATCTAGTTTGACTAGCCAGTCCCCTTCCAGTAATAGTCTCTCAAAAGTTGGATGCCTTCCATCTTGAAGTGTCTGTAGACGAGGTATTTGTTAAGATCCCTTTGTCTTTTTTCTTGACGAGGAAGAGTGTACTTAAAAATGTAAGCATTTCCTTAGGGACCTCTAATATTGTTCCCTTCTGAAGCATAGAGTGTGTCTCATCCTCTATTATCTTCTCCTGATCTAGGGTAAGAGGAATATCCCTGGGGAAAGAGAATTGAATTGAAGTTTGTGTGACATCTATCATAAACCCTTTTACAGTATTCAGGACCCAAGGATCTTGAGTAATCAATTTCCAGTTCCGATAGAAAAATTGGAGTCTGCCTCCTACCTTGTGGAAAAAAGAGGGAGGGGAGAGAGGAAACTTGTACTCACTCTGGGAGTTGTTGTCGTTGTAAGATCCTCTAGATCTGTAGACCCTGGAGCGGAAACCTCTTCCTCTTCGAGGGTAGAATTGGTGGGCATTTGATGGTTGGTAACCTCTTCTGAATCCTCTAGATCTTGTGAAGGGCCTGCGGTTGAAGCGGCCAGAAGAAAGGCCCCTTCTCCCCGCCCTGCCGAATAGGTTATTTTTTAAGACCCTTTTCATGTTTTGCTGGGCTTTGTCGTAGGTCGTAAAGGTCGAAACGTAGTTTCCAAGGGTCTTCCCCGAAGATTATACCCTTGGGGAGGGTTCTTTATCATTTGGAAAACAAGTAGGAGAGTAAGGAGTTGTGTCCGTGAACGTCGGACGGGAAATACTCCTGATTCCCTGGTCAAGGATCAAAAGAACAAAATGGAGGAGTACTACCCGATGAGGGTGTATGAAGGCTTTTGTCTGAACTCAGGAAGAATTGTTCCTTTGTTAGGAAACCCCTCACTCACCACCTAGTGGTGACTTGCTTCATCATCGGGGCCCACCCAAGTGGCCTAGCGTCACTTGGGTGTGCTTCAACACCTGCAATTGCAGTGGAGCTGGTAGTGAAATGTGGGGTGCAAACAAAAAAGAATGTGAGTGTTAAAATTGTCCTGGTATTCTTTTGTATAGAGTTTTAATAAAAAAGATACTGGACAAAATTAAAAAATAAGGTTGAGATAGTAGTGGGGAAGTTACGGCCCACTTATCTCTATTTTATGTGTTGGTCGACATGTTTCTACCATAAGGGGAAAATCCCCGGTATTCCTCAGGACCAAAACAAGGAAGTGGGTGGTATGTGCCCCCTAAAAGACACACCCAGTCCTAAATCCTTGGACAGCCAGAAGAAAAATCAGCTTCTGGGACGCACACCTAAAATAGAGGGTGCTGTAAAACAATGTTGTAGCTCAACTCGAGCTGCATCAAGCAGGAGTGGGGCGCTATGCCGGTAACAACATAGTAGTTGTCAGGGCGGGATCAGGCAGTTCACCTACTTCCCCGTGCTCGCTGCTCGCTGCTCGGTAGTACCTACTACCGAGCAGCGAGCACGGGGAAGTAGGTGAACTGCCTGATCCCGCCCTGACAACTACTATGTTGTTACCGGCATAGCGCCCCACTCCTGCTTGATGCAGCTCGAGTTGAGCTACAACATTGTTTTACAGCACCCTCTATTTTAGGTGTGCGTCCCAGAAGCTGATTTTTCTTCTGGCTGTCCAAGGATTTAGGACTGGGTGTGTCTTTTAGGGGGCACATACCACCCACTTCCTTGTTTTGGTCCTGAGGAATACCGGGGATTTTCCCCTTATGGTAGAAACATGTCGACCAACACATAAAATAGAGATAAGTGGGCCGTAACTTCCCCACTACTATCTCAACCTTATTTTTTAATTTTGTCCAGTATCTTTTTTATTAAAACTCTATACAAAAGAATACCAGGACAATTTTAACACTCACATTCTTTTTTGTTTGCACCCCACATTTCACTACCAGCTCCACTGCAATTGCAGGTGTTGAAGCACACCCAAGTGACGCTAGGCCACTTGGGTGGGCCCCGATGATGAAGCAAGTCACCACTAGGTGGTGAGTGAGGGGTTTCCTAACAAAGGAACAATTCTTCCTGAGTTCAGACAAAAGCCTTCATACACCCTCATCGGGTAGTACTCCTCCATTTTGTTCTTTTGAGGGTTCTTTATCAGCCAGGTCACCCAACTTAGGACTGATTTTGGTGAGAACCACTCTTCTCCTCTAGGAGTTGAGGCTGGCGATTGCATTTCCTAACAGAATTAGTACTCTCTGGGACCAACCTCTAATTGCTTCCATGTCCAGAGGTGTGCCGGTGATGTGGCTTAGCTCGGCTGTGTCGATTGTCGTTTGTGCAGGGTCTGGAGCATTCCGCTCTTAGTAAGATGCGAGTATCTCTATCCAGTGGGTTTCTAAGCCGCTTTTTGATGAATTTGCTGACATGTTCCTGTAAGTACCATTCAGAGCTATGAGGGTGCTTTATATTAAGGGGAAAAAACATCTCTTCTCCTGAAGTGTCTAGAATAGCATATTTGGAAGTAGAAGGGAGTTCGTCTTCCAAGGATAGGCTGTAAAACTCTTGGTCATCATCGTCTACATCCAAGACGTATTCGTCAAAAAGATAAGAGCCATCATCATCCTGTGAGTCATCATCTCGTAAAAAATTGCGTTGACCACTTGGATAGTTTGTGCCGCTAGGGACACCCATAAATTTTGTGCCGCTGGGGACACCATTATAAGTTGTGCCGCTAAGGAAAAACAATGTATTTGAGGTGCGGTGACCTCCCATGATAGTGTAGTGTAGTTCTTATATTCCAATAGGCTCTGCTCATTGGAATAATATATCCTACAGATGTGACGTAGGACTTATGTCTACTAGGTCTCTAACTAATATATTAGAATTAATTGTGAGTGCCAGCTAGCTCAGAGGTCACTAGAAACTTCTCGAGTAAACAAGAAGGGATTAGTTTCTGACAACCGCATCAACATGACAACTTTCTTTCCCTAAGATAAAACTGATCTTCAAAGTCATGGACACAATAGATAGATATTTTACTCAGTCAATCATGCATGCTTCGTTTCATCAGAGGTGCAGAGAAATAGAGAGACGGGCATTTTCAATAAAAAGTATTTATTGAACAGGCTTCTTTCTCAATCATAAGACTGGCTGTAAAGTATAATGCGTACAGCAAGAATAGTATTATTAGATAATACTGTAAAAGCATGGTATGGTTTCTAAGCCATAAAATACATACATAAATAAATAAAGACTAAAAGTACTAAACTGGTGCTTCTTAAATATGTCTACCCCAATTTCCGAACCTAAGTCTAGTACGAGGGAAGAAGTAAGTGTGATATAGCATAAGTTTAGTATTCTTTTCCCAAGAATCTATCCAAGATTTACCTTAGGGTCTAATCAGTTCCGTACCTTGTTTAGAATGAAGGAGGTCTGGTATCTCTCTGTCTCGGGACTCGATTACCCAACACTCCGCTAGAGCAGATTGGAAACACTGGAGATGGATTTCTCGGCAAGAGAAAAGACAGCGTCTCTCTCAGTGCTTCTTTTGGAGGGTCAGCTTCCTTAAGCACTTGCTGTAGTGAGATACGTCGGGCAAGTAGATAGTCTAACTGCTCCAAACCACTGTGTGTTTGCTTGGGCAAGTGTGGGCATATTTATACCTTGAAGGTGCCGAGTTTGACGTAAAGGTGGACATAATAACGTCATCAAAGAGTCTCAGTTCTTTGAAAACTCTATGAGTTCTTGGACAAATCAATATTCAAGCAAGGGGAAGCCCCTACCTGCTGAAGCCGAGTTTTCCAAGAAATCGTTGTGGATTTTCGGAACTAGTGGAAGTAGCCATGAAGTATTTGGACTGCATGGGCTATGTCTAAATATGGTTAAGATTTCTATGCCTATATAAGAACAAGGTTCTTTATACCTATATAAGGGCATGAATCGGGAAAATTACACTAGGGTCCTAAAATGCTATACAACACCCACTCCACTTTATTATGTTCGACATTGCTAAAATTAAGCACTAAAACATATCTAAAGCATGTGTTTACAATCCCACCCAAAAATACATGAAATGATTTTGAAAATGGTTGTACACATAAAATGAGCATTTGTACTGTACGCATTTAAAAGTAATGATTTCAATTCAAGCATAAAGTATGATATTGGCAATGCTAACTTAATGAATCATAACGTTTACAGTTATGAAATGGCTCTAAATACAGAAAAAAGGTCGAGACCATCCCATAGCAGAATATATAATCAATCAATCAATCAATCAATCAATCAAAGCATTTGTAAAGTGCGCTACTCACCCGTAGGGTCTCAAGGTGCTCAGGGAAGGGGGTCCGCTACCGCTCGGACAGCCAGGTCTTGAGTTGCTTCCTGAAGGAGAGGTGGTCTTGGGTCAGGCGGAGGTGGATGGGGAGGGAGTTCCACGTCTTGGCAGCCAGGTAGGAGAAGGATCTTCCTCCCGTTGTGACTTTTCGGATGCGGGGAAGGCGGCAAGGGCGTGGCTGGTCGATCGTAGATGGCGGGTGGGTGTGTAGACGGTCAGACTGTCATTTAGGTATCTTGGGCCTTGGTTGTGGAGACCTTTGTGTGCGTGGGTGAGGAGTCGGAATGTGATTCTCTTGCTGATGGGGAGCCAGTGCAGGTTTCTCAGGTGTTCAGCGATGTGGCTGTGTCGGGGGATGTCCAGGATGAGGTGTGCCGAGGCGTTCCGGATGCGTTGGAGTCTCTTCTGAAGTTTGGCTGTGGTTCCGGCATAGAGGGAGTTGCCGTAGTCCAGACGGCTGGTGACGAGGGCCTGGGTGACCGTCTTCCTCGTTTCGGTGGGGATCCACCGGAAGATCTTACGTAGCATGCCGGGGATGTTGAAGCATGACGAGGAGACGGCGTTGACTTGTCTGGTCATGGAGAGGGAGGAGTCCAGGATGAAGCCCAGGTTGCGTGGGTGGTCTGTCGGTTTGGGTGCGCTGCCCAGGGCAGGGGGCCACCAGGAGTCGTCCCAGGTGGAGGGCGAAGAACCCAGGATGAGGACTTCCGTCTTATCTGAGTTCCGTTTCAGGCGGCTGTTCATCATCCACTCGGCTACGTCTTTCATACCTTCGTGTAGGTTGGTTCTGGCGGTGGCGGGGTCGTTGGTGAGGGAGAGGATCAGCTGGGTGTCGTCGGCGTAGGAGATGATGTTGAGGTTGTGTTGGTGTGCGATGGCCACAAGGGGGCTCATGTAGATGTTGAACAGCGTGAGGATGAGTGATGATCCTTGGGGTACGCCGCAGATGACTTCAGTGGCCTCGGATCTGAACGGGGAGAGGCGGACTCTCTGGGTTCTTCCGGCGAGGAAGGAGATGATCCACTTCATTGCCTTCCCTTGGATCCCGATGTTGCTGAGGCGTTGTACTAGGGTGTGGTGGCAGACCGTGTCGAACGCCGCGGAGAGGTCCAGGAGGATGAGGACCGCTGTTTCTCCGTTGTCGATTTAGAAAAGTGGGTGGTGATGAACAGAGTGTCTGAATTAAGCAGACCACTCTTACCCAGTCCAAAGATCAGGGCTTGATCCATCACCGTTATTTATCTCACTGCACCATCCCAGCTCAGAACCTGGCTATATGCAAATCAGTCTGCCCCTGGCCCAGTGCATCATGGGAACAGGGCAGACTAAACTACCAAGCCAATTCTTCACCAGAAAGGAGACAAGCTAGCGGAGCCCGGTTTCTGGCATTTCAGCCGTCTTCGGCCCGGCTTGCTTGAATCCTGATGGTGCAGTGAGAAAGGGACTCATGTCTGAGTATACCCTGCCACACCTATAGTGGACAAAAACGATTCAGAAAAGGGGGTGGTGATGAACAGAGTGTCTGAATTAAGCAGACCACTCTTACCCAGTCCAAAGATCAGGGCTTGATCCATCACCGTTATTTATCTCACTGCACCATCCCAGCTCAGAACCTGGCTATATGCAAATCAGTCTGTCCCTGCCCCAGTGCATCATGGGAACAGGGCAGACTAAACTACCAAGCCAATTCTTCACCAGAAAGGAGACAAGCTACCGGGGACCGGTTTCTGGCATTTCAGCCATCTTCGGCCCGGCTTGCTTGAATCCTGATGGTGCAGTGAGAAAGGGACTCATGTCTGAGTATACCCTGCCACACCTATAGTGGCCAAAAACGATTCAGAAAAGGGGGTGGTGATGAACAGAGTGTCTGAATTAAGCAGACCACTCTTACCCAGTCCAAAGATCAGGGCTTGATCCATCACCGTTATTTATCTCACTGCACCATCCCAGCTCAGAACCTGGCTATATGCAAATCAGTCTGTCCCTGGCCCAGTACATCATGGGAACAGGGCAGACTAAACTACCAAGCCAATTCTTCACTAGAAAGGAGACAAGCTACCGGGGACCGGTTTCTGGCATTTCAGCCATCTTCAGCCCGGCTTGCTTGAATCCTGATGGTGCAGTGAGAAAGGGACTCATGTCTGAGTATACCCTGCCACACCTATAGTGGCCAAAAACGATTCAGAAAAGGTGGTGGTGATGAACAGAGTGTCTGAATTAAGCAGACCACTCTTACCCAGTCCAAAGATCAGGGCTTGATCCATCACCGTTATTTATCTCACTGCACCATCCCAGCTCAGAACCTGGCTATATGCAAATCAGTCTGTCCCTGGCCCAGTACATCATGGGAACAGGGCAGACTAAACTACCAAGCCAATTCTTCACTAGAAAGGAGACAAGCTACCGGGGACCGGTTTCTGGCATTTCAGCCATCTTCAGCCCGGCTTGCTTGAATCCTGATGGTGCAGTGAGAAAGGGACTCATGTCTGAGTATACCCTGCCACACCTATAGTGGCCAAAAACGATTCAGAAAAGGTGGTGGTGATGAACAGAGTGTCTGAATTAAGCAGACCACTCTTACCCAGTCCAAAGATCAGGGCTTGATCCATCACCGTTATTTATCTCACTGCACCATCCCAGCTCAGAACCTGGCTATATGCAAATCAGTCTGTCCCTGGCCCAGTGCATCATGGGAACAGGGCAGACTAAACTACCAAGCCAATTCTTCACCAGAAAGGAGACAAGCTACCGGGGACCGGTTTCTGGCATTTCAGCCATCTTCGGCCCGGCTTGCTTGAATCCTGATGGTGCAGTGAGAAAGGGACTCATGTCTGAGTAAATCCTGCCACACCTATAGTGGCCAAAAACGATTCAGAAAAGGGGGTGGTGATGAACAGAGTGTCTGAATTAAGCAGACCACTCTTACCCAGTCCAAAGATCAGGGCTTGATCCATCACCGTTATTTATTTCACTGCACCATCCCAGCTCAGAACCTTGCTATATGCAAATCCATTGTCGAGCAGGGATCTGATGTGCGATGAGGGCGGTCTCGGTGCTGTGGTTGGCCCGGAAGCCTGACTGTGAGTGGTCGAGGGATCCATTGATCTCGAGGAAGGCGACCAACTGTCTGTTGACGGTCTTCTCAATGACTTTGGCGAGATGGGTCGGTAATTTTTGATTTCGGTGGGGGTCCGCTGATGGTTTCTTCAGTAGGGCGCTGAGTTCGGCGTGCTTCCAGCTCTCTGGGAAGGTGGCGGTGTCGAAGGAGGCATTGATGATGTCCCCCAGGTGTGGTACGATGACGGAGTCGGCCTTCTTGAAGACGTGGTGAGGGCATGGGTCGGTTGGAGATCCGGAGTGGATGGAGTTCATCGTGCTGATGGTGTCTTCGGTGTTGACCGAGGTCCAGGCACAGATGGTGGTGGTGGGGGGCGTTGGTGCGGTCGTAGGGTGCGTCTGTTTTGGTTTGTTGATAAGTTCAATATTGTTTCTAGGAGTATTCAAAGAACTCTTGTTCTCTAAGAATAGTTCTACTTTAAGCAGAATACCGTGTGCCAAAGTTCAATTTTGGAAAAAAGTCTAATCAAATCGTAGAAAAATAGAGTTCCAAACTTAGAAGTTTTTGTTTTGAAAAACGAAGGTTGAATTCAAAGTTGATAGAACGCTATGTGCATATTTCAAAAGTTATTCTCGGTGTCAAGAGAAAACATTAAGTCTTCTAAGCTGGCAAAAAAACCATCGACCACAGTAGGTGAGAGTAGGTGAGAGTTTAACCACTTCATTAAGTAGATTATTCGTACACAGATGAGAAGCATTGCGGTCAGTGTCAGCCGCATTAGCAATGTTCGCAGTAGATGGTACCTGTGTGCCTGTTGGTCCGCGTATCTCACCCTCAGCTGGAATTGCCAGTGAGACCTCAAGGAATGCCATCATCAGGATTGGGAGCCATTGGGGACAACACAATGCATGAGCTGTTACCGAACCAAGCAAAGCATCAACATCCGTTGGCAGTGCTGATGGAAGTGTCAGACAAATATCCAACACGCATTTCTCTCCACAAAGCAGGCATCATAGAACAGGTAAGATGCAATCTTGCCAGATTGGTCTGAACGACAGGAACCACGTGGTATTCAGATATCTCAAACGAGCCAAGCCAAGAATCTGTGTTATGCGCTCACGATATGGCATTGCCAGAAGAGTATTCTCCATGGTAATCTGGGTATCGCTGGGAACTGGACTTGCCATATCGGAGCAGAAGGAAAAAAATAGTATCCCTGCTACGAGTCCCAAGATGAGAATCAGGTCGCCGAACCCAGAGTGCACGAAGTTTGGAAAAATGCCTAGGACTGCTTCAAAAGGTGCTAACAGTCCCGAAGAAATCGTCTTAAATACATGTACAATACCACTGGTATCAGACATGTTTAAGATACGACCTAGCATTTCCGCGAAATGTATGGGGCTGTTTGTTGATAATAAGGCATGTATCTCTGCAGAGGACCATGCAACTTGCAGATCATACGAGGTCACTGGCACAGTTTTTTGTAAAAGAATTGCTTTCATTCTGCTTAAAGTATCAATTTGTATATAAGAAATGTTCAGTGAAGGCCAAAGCGGCAACTCCCCGTCTGCCTTAGTTTTTGGAAACAAGACTTGCATACAGCAAGTGGCCTGGCTGACACACTAACGAGATAAGCTATTTCTGGCATCATTCCATAACAGCTGTGAACATTCAACATTATGTAGCTCCCATTGGAAAGCTGTCTAAAAATTTGATCTATCACAGCTGCTAGGGAAGCCTGCAGGTGGCATGATAAGTTGGTTGAAGAACCATCACAGGCTCGATGTAAATTAATACCCTGACATAGAAGTGTACCGCTCAATGTGGTTTTGCAATTTTTACCACTAAGAAATTCCTCCTTTTCCCCACTCCAACATTTGTGTGTGTATGGTAAATCCCAGGTCAACTTTATGTATTCTTTACCCAACCTTTCATACAGGCCTGCTGGTATGTGTTTTAAGCAATACTGAAACTGGAAAATCGTCACTGTTATCGTGATGGTGCCATGTATTATCCATTCTACGCCTGGTTTCCCAGAAACCGTTAATGGTAATCCTTCCAGTTTTTCTATGCTCAGCACCGTATAGTCTGCTCCCCTCTGTGCCAAAGAGATGTGTAAGGTTAAATCCAGTAAACAATGAAGTGGTGTTGATTAGACACCAAGGCAAATAGCCTGAACAAAGGTTTTGTAACGTCCAGCCTAGCAGCATTATAGAACGCAATTGAGACTGTCCATGTTGTAACATGAGCAAGTCCTGTTCCATTATGTCTATGGCAGAGGATACAATGCTGTCCAAAGAATAAATTCTGGATGACAGAGTTGTTAACCCATTGTCAACTACAGAGAGTGCTTTCTCTAAATTAATACGATCAATTTCTCATATTCGTTCTGCAATTTCCATTTGCATGGCTTTCCATGCTTCATTATAAGCAGCGTAAACACCGGCGTATATGAAAAGTTTATGACGTTGTTTGCGAGGTCCTAGTAAGAATTCTCTCAAATCAATGCCATCTTTAAGTAAAGTTAAGTGTTGTTTTATATCTGGGAGCGTGGATTTTTGTAGTTACTCAAGGCACAGTTTTCCTACACTGTAAGTTGTTATTATCCCTGGATGTTGTCTCTGGACATATCTTGGATCAGGCCTAGCTACTGTAAACCCTTGTGTCTTGTTCAGGAATCTATCTTGACAGTTATTCATGTCTGTGGGCCAGATTAACCATTTTTTCCAATCAGGATTAGTTCTGTTTTGTTGTAAAATATATTTCATGTCTACCTCCTCATCTGTAGTTCCATTACTATCAGGTGTGGGCTTAGGTATGGACGGTTTGTTTAACCCCTTCATTGCGGGGCAGATTCTCCTGCTGTGCTGGGGGGCGGGGCACGCACAGCGCCCCGGTGCTCATGACGAGCTCAGCCACGGTTCTCGTGTGCTCATGACGAGTTGACCTCGTCGTGACCACGCCTATTCCTTAGAACGCCCAGCACAGCAGGGTAATTAGCCCTGCGTGTGAGGGTTCTAATGGTCATGACGAGCTCAGCTCAGCTCGTCATAAGCACACGGGAACCGTGGCTCATGACGAGCTGAGATCGTCATGAGCATGGGAGGGGTTAAATCTTTTATCTTAGCCAGGCCAAGACAAGATGTCTGTTCAACAGTTTCATTTAAAAACATTATTTGTTCAGGGATGATGCAGGCTTCTAAACCTTGCACCTGCCATTCTTTTGTGCCCCAGACAGTTTTTGTCTCAATGTTGTCTTTCAAAAAGTCAAAACCTAATGTGGACAATGGAGCATAAAAGGCCGCAGAATAAATTTGCTCAGTATTAGTCAACATACTTTTCATTCCTATCTTATCAACATTTTTAAAGTAAACTGTTTCCAGATTTGTGACCTTAAAACCTGTGAAGTATGGAAATTTGTCATAGAATGTTTTAGAGCTAACCTTTGGTGGCGTTGGACAATGTTCCCATTCCTTATAAGTTAAAACACTTCTAGGGTTTGCAGATTTGTGCAAATAGTGGTGACCATAATGATTAAAACAATACATTTGTTTATAATCTGATGAACCTTCTAAGTATTCATGCTTTGTACATTTTTCTGACATTTCTAAGTCTGCCATCATGTTATTAACAGTCTCAAAGTCGCAATCATCAGAAAATGTACTGGGTGAAACAAAATCACTCAAGGAAACCATAAATTGGTGGTCTACCAGACCATAAATGGTCTACCAGACCATAAATGTCATAATCATTTCTGGCCCATGCTATACCACCTGGTAGGAGAACGGCTGTGATGTTTACTGATGACAAGTCTCTTTGCTCACGATGAGATGATTTGTGTGGCTTCAGGAGCAAGCTGATGTTCTTACTTGCTATGCCCATTTTATTATATTTTGCATCTATCAGCTTTCCCAAACTTAAAACAAGAATGAGCCAAAGTAGGAAGAAAAGTACACCTAACACAATCCAAAATTCAACCCATGGTGAAACCAGATATGTATTTGCAAGCTGGTGAAAAAGTTCTGTTACTTGTTCCTTGAAAGTTTTATTTGCTGGCGTTGTTTCAGGTTCACTGGGATCCTTAGAAAACATATCAAAGTTGATGAAATAGCCAGAGGCAGTTCTGTCAATTGTTGGTATTGCATCCGGATTATTTGAAATCGCTGGAGCTGCTTGGTCCCTTGACATATTAGTATAGTCAGATGCTACCTCATTGTAGACAGGAGTTTCTTGACGAACTGCTATTTGGGTGTCAAGAGGTACAAGTTCCATGGTTTTGTTGCATAGTCCTTCTTTTCTTACTGCAGATTCTTCAAAGGTGATGAGTCTCTCAGTTTGAACCTCTTGGATAGTAGCAAGATTTGGCCGTCTGCTACACCTTTGGAATCCACTGGTCCTACTACTTATTATCAGCCACATGGTGTGGTTTTACCAGGTCAATTGATAAGAAACGGTTCTCCTTTCTTCCAGCAAGGGGCAGCGGTAACACTGTTCTTGATCCGTGGATTGCGAAGAAAGGTACTGGTTTTCTGTAAGAAAGCCCAAATTCCTTCTTATCCGCTATTTTCTCTCTGACCAGATCCCCAATCTTTGGAATCCAGACAGGTCTTGCTGGGACAGGTGGTTTTTCTTCAGTGGTCTTTGGCTTCTGTATGGTGTTGCTTAGACTTCTTCTTGTTTCATTTAAGTCTTGCAAAACAGCCACACGGTCTTTGATATCAAAGCGTTTTTGTTCTACCACTGAAGTATGACGATCAAGGTCTTCGACCATCATTCTAGTACCAAAAAGGATTTCATATGGAGTGATTCCACCCAGATAATTTCTTGGCCGATTGTTAAGACTACGTTGGACACTTATTAGATGTTTGACCCACCGTCACCCAAGCCTAATACCCTAGCTGTTATAGATTGCTTTATGTCACGTTTTTTTCTTTCCACAACCGAATTTCCCTCAGGATGGAATGGACTAGAGTACTGCAATACAACGCCCAAGTTGGCCATGGCCTCCCTGTAAGCTCTAGAGCTAAACACAGCACCCTGGTCAGAATGTAGCGTGCCGATTGAGTATGTGCTGACAAAGACTTGCAAATCTTTTATAACAGTTCGGGCGTCAGCCGAGCGCTGAGGCCACATCCAAATGAATCTTGTCCTAATAGTTGTGGGACCGCTTTTGTCCATAGGTACGACTGAGCATGGATAGTCTAATGCCGTCTAACAATGGTGTCTGTACTGGGCTGGCTACACTGTAGTCACGAATCTGGCGGAGCTCTAAGCTGTGATCTCTGTAACAGACATCGCAATTAATTCCAAATTCTTAAATGTGGGCTTTCATCCCTAGTCACCAGTACATCTCTTTTAACTCTAGTAGAGATTTCGAGATCCCCTGATGTATCAGACCCTCTCCCATATGTGCTTCTTGAATCAAAGCACCTCTCCGATTCCTGTTTGGAATTACCCTATCCCCACTCCAGGGATTCAAGCAAAGGGAACGGAGTTGGCATCAATTATGTGTAACGCTGCACCGCTGCCTTTGCTCATGACATTGACAGCTAGCATTGTTTCGCCATCTATTTCTGTTTTTGAATGAGTGCTTGCAGCTACGGAAGCCGTTTGCACAGCTGCCTTTGCGGCTTCATCAGCCAATGAATTCCCTGCAACGTGAACGCATTCGCGCTGATGACTCAGTGTATGGATCACGTGAGTCTTTTGTAGTTCTTTCTGTAATAGAACTACTTGTTCCCAAAGCAATTTATGCTTGATTGTGCCACCTTTTGCTTCTTTGAAACCGTTTTGAACCCTATTCTGCAAGTATTCATTGTAAGATTCAACACAGTAATATACGAACCGCACACTATGAGTGTAGGGAATTTGCGATCTGTATTTTCAAGCGCCATCTTGAAAACCTGTAGTTCAGCTCGCTGAGCTGTACAGTCTCCAAGAGATTTCTTCTTTGTGACCGTATGTCTGAATTTACCATCACACCAGCAACCTTTAACAATCGAGCATGCAGCACTATAAGCTTTTTTCCCCCAATTGCGGGCTGTGCTGATCCGTCTGTATAAATTATACATACGTAATGTTCTAGAGGCAGAATCTCAGTGGGCAGAGGACATTCTTGTGGATGTATGATGTTATAACGCATACCATTACAACTACCTACCATTACAACGCGACCATTACAACGCATACCATTACAACGCATAGCGCTTAGAGGTGCTGGATAGTGGTAAGTATAATTTACTATTCCAACTCCAGTCCCCGTGGACACTAGGGAAGGTGTTGGATAGTAAATTAAACTTATTCCCTATCCTAGAGCGCCCCCCAGCGCAATGCATTGTAATGGTATGCGTTGTAAAAGTTGCGTTGTAATGGTAGGTAGTTGTAAAAGTTGCGTTGTAACAGGTGTATACCCATTCTTGTTCGTATTGAAGAAATGATTGAGTTTTCAAGTTGGGGTCAAAAACATATTCAACGTCTGTTGCAGCAGGAGAATTAACCTATTGTATCCATCTTGGATTTAAACCTTTTGCATTTGGAATGCTCGCTTCTGTCACTGCCTCTAAGGCAGGTACAGGAGTAACGACCTTTATGCGTTTTCCCTGCGCGAGGGCTCTCTCTTTTGCTACTGCACTTTGAACCGCTGTCAGAATTATTCTGTTGAAGTGAATTTCATTTTTAGCTTGTGTGTACAAGTGTGATTTGTAAGCTATTGGACCTTTTCACCTTCATTAAAGGTTAGGTAGGTGAATCCGCATCTCCCTGGGATTATTCGGATTACAAGGTTGCGTTCATTTCTGTAAATGGGTTGTTGCTAACATGTCTGTTTGCATTGAACGCTAAATTTCTGTGTGTTATTCAGTCCAATTAGTAGTTTTGAAATCAGGTTTGATTAATTTGTAGAGAGGTTTAACCCTTTCTACGTAGCATAGAATGTAAGTTCTTCCAAAATTCAGGAATCCTAGAACTAACTGTAGGTTTTTCAGTGTTTTTGGAGTTTGCAGCAGCACACATTTTTCTAAAAAGTTTGCTGCCAGGCTTTTGCCTTCACTTGAAAGTTCGTATCCTAGGAATAGGACGTTGACGTGGGCAATTCTTGATTTCTTAAAATTAAATTTGTACCCTTCAGAGGCGAAGCCAAGTATTATGGTGTTCACCCTGTTCAAGTGCTTGTCCAAATCATCATCTGTAAGATAGATGTCATCGACATAAGATAATGCCTCATCATCATATGTTTGTAGTAACTCCGTTACTCTGGCTGAAAATAACCCTGGACTATTCTTGAATCCCTGGGGGAGACGACAGAACTGACGTTGTGTCCCCATAATTGAGAAAGCGGTCAAATACCTGCTTTCAGGTGCGATATTTTGACAGAAGAAAACGTTTGAAATATCTAATGCCGTTTTATATTTTTTGCGCTTGATGTTATTCATCAGTGCTGCACTGTGTGCATTTTGTACTGCAAAGGTTTTGCAACAAGAATTTAAATGTCTGTAGTACAAAACTAGACGATATGTATTGTCTGGTTTGGAGACAGGAAACAAAGGATTGTTCATGGACGAGGTGCATGTTTCAATCACCCCTTGGTATTCAAGTTGATCTAAGATTTCCCTGACCAGTTTCTTAGCTTCTTGCTTAACTGGATACTGCCTCTGAGGAGTAGGTTGATTTTTTAGCTGGATCTTATGGTGAGGAGAGTCCTTATCCCATCCCACATGATTTTTATATAATGCTGGAACCTGGGCCACAGCCCATTTTCTGGCACATGTGTTTTTTTTATGAATAGGAATATGATTGGAGAAGGCTGGCATAATGATCCATGTGGGCACTCCCTGACACATTCCGGGGGTTAGTCTTTTTCAGCCAGAGGGATGTCATAACCCTTAAATAGTTTTTTTCTAAAAGAGTGCTTTTATTTTCCTAGTTATGTCTCCCTCTATTCGGAGTGTTACTTCATATAACTTATGGGGTACACTAACCCTGGTACTGCAGTTTCAACTTGAATGTACTCATTCAAGTCCACTGTCTCCAGATGATCCTTCAGGATCTTGTGAGCTAAGGGAACTTCTGCTGCGCTGTCCAGCTTTGTCTGGGCCCACTCCCCGTTCTTGAGTTGTGTCCTCAAGATCCTCGACTAATCTGATTTTTAGACTTGCTACCATCTTCTTGTTAAATTGAAGTTGTCTTACTTTTTGGAACATGTTGATCGTTTTTGGACTTCACACGTTCTTCCTTTTGTTCTGATCGTCCTATTCTTTCCGATTTCTGAGAGGAAGTCTGAAAGTTACAAGAGGAAGGTGTATCAGTATCTTGATATCTATCAGGTTTTCTCAAATTATCCCTATTTCTGAGGTTATACCTTCTTTCAGAGGGCTCCTTTTGAGGAGAACTACATCTGGATTGAGAACGCTTCTCCTTAGAAAGTATCTGTCTAGGTATTTTCCCACTTCTTTTTAGGAGTAGTGAGAGTTTTTTTAATAAAAACTTTTTGAGGATTTCCTGTTAGTTCGGGTTTTACTGGTTTCCCACCCAAACTATCTATTCCTAGTTCTTCATAGGAATTTTCTATTATTGCTGGCCAGTTCATATGGTTGCTCAGTTACATCAAGTTCTTTTAGTTTTTGGCGGATTGATACAGATGCTGCTTCACCTTTAATATTAGCTAATATTATTGCTGAGTCCTGTTTGAAATCCTTCAGTAACTTCATACCGAGATTTAAAGCAGGCACCTCCCCGTATTCATTTTGAATCTGTTTCAGAACGTTTGATATTACCGCCATGGGTGGAACACCATGTGTTTTTGTGTAGATTGCAGCAAACACTGTACCCCAAGTGTCACAGTTCTCCAGGTGTGGTGCGATTCCCATTGGTAAACAGATTGTTAGAATCCAGAGTTTCTCATGAGGTGCACTATCAAGAAATACTGCCTCGATTTGAGTAATCTTCTGAGCTAACCAGAATGGAATTTGTTCCATTTTTGTTGGTAATTTACCAAGGACTGATTGTATAGTCTGTGGTGTAATTTTGTTTGTGTTCTCTTGATGAAGGGTTTGCTGTGGAATTTTTATAGCAGGTTAGTGTCCGCATGACATCTTGTACCAATTGTCAATGAATTTTAATTAATTTTTTTAGCTGAGCTAACAGTTCTACATCTGTCATTCTTTCAATGGCAGGATGTGGTATATAGCTGGCTAGTACGGCCATGTTTCTCCTGGTCTACCTAGTGGACCAAGCCTGGTAATGTGATTTTGATGTTGTAGGGCGCCTTTAAACCAGAGCTAATGCTCTTGGTAAGTTAGTGGAATTTCAATGCCCTCAAAAGGAACGTATTCAGCTGGAGGTTCCTCTATCTTGTGGAAGTGGAACACATGTGTTATTGGATTTGCTTCAGGGAAGATAAT
Source organism: Lissotriton vulgaris (assembly GCF_964263255.1). Taxonomy (NCBI): domain Eukaryota; kingdom Metazoa; phylum Chordata; class Amphibia; order Caudata; family Salamandridae; genus Lissotriton; species Lissotriton vulgaris. The sequence continues at coordinate 1,916,652,356 of NC_141685.1, forward strand.
CCATGAATAGAATACCTCGGTCTGCCGATATTCGTGTGCCTCTATGACAAATATAACTCTACCACCTCTTGGTGATAGGCCATTTTCTATAAGCTTTATAGCTATTGTTTTCCGTACATTTTCCGGGATGATTATAGCATCCCTATCGGTTTCTTGGAAACCTGTAACTTCTAACCCCGGTTGGTCTGCAGCTGCAGCTACACCGGTTCTTGTAGTTCTACCGGTCTCGGAGTCGCTATCCAACATATTGGTGACTGAAAGTTTGCAGAGCAAGTTTCAAGGAAACATAGATAAGATGCACAATATTTTCGGAACACTGTATCCTTCAACGTTGAATAAAAACCAAAAACTAATACATAGGACTTTTGTCCTAATCACTTATGGTGGATATTTCATCCATTTACCCACTCCAGACGTCTTTTGGAGTATCTTACGGGAAAAGGGGGTCTCTGAGAAAAGCACGACTGCGTTACTCTAGTATCTAACATTAAATTAGTGCCTTAGCAAACGTTGAGCGACATGTAGTGTAGTTCCTATATTCCCAATAGGCTCTGCTCATTGGAATAATATATCCTATAGACGTGACGTAGGACTTATGTCTCCTAGGCCTCTATCAAATATATTAGACTTAATTGTGAGTGCCAGCTAGCTCAGAGGTCACTAGAAACTTTCTCCAGTAAACAAGAAGGGATTAGTTTCTGACAACCGCATCAACAAGACAACTTTGTTTCCCCAAGATAAAACTGATCTTCAAAGTCGTGGACACAATAGATAGATATTTTATTAATTCAATTGTGCATGCTTCGTTTCACCAGAGGTGCAGAGAAATAGAGAGACGGGCATTTTCAATAAAAAGTATTTATTGAACAGTCTTCTTTCTCATGGAGAAGAAATGAATTGCTGCAATCGTAAGACTGGCTGTAAAGTATAATGCGTACAGCAATAATAGTATTATTAGATAATACTGTAAAAGCATGGTATGGTTTCTAAGCCATAAAATACATACATAAATAAATAAAGACTAAAAGTACTAAACTGGTGCTTCTTAAATATGCCTACCCCGATGTCTCTAACGTAGGTCTAGTACGAGGGAAGAAGTAAGTGTGGTGTAGCATAAGTTTAGTATTTTTTTGCCAAGAATCTATCCAAGATATCTCTTAGGGTCTAATCAGCTCTGTACCTTGGTTTAGAATGATGGAGGTCTGGTATCTCTCTGTCTCTCAATTCGATTTCCCAACACTCCACAAGGGGAGCTTGGCAACACTGGAGCTGGATTTCCTGGCAAGAGAAAAGACAGCGTCTCTCTCAGTGCGTCTACTGGAGGGTTGGCTTCCTTCGGCACTTGCTGTAGCGAGATGCGTCGGGCAAGTAGATAGTCGAACTTCTCCAAACCACTGTGTACTTGCTTGGGCAAGTGTGGGCATATTTGTACCTTGAAGGTGCCGAGTTTGACGTAAAGGTGGACATAATAACGTCATCAAAGAGTCTCAGTTCTTTGAAAACTCCATGAGTTCTTGGACAAATCAATATTCAAGCAAGGGTAAGTCCCTAACTGCTGAAGCCCAGTTTTTCAAGAAATCTTTGTGGATGTGTGGAACTAGTGGAAGTAGCCATGCAGTATTTGGACTGCATGGGCTAAGTTTAAATATGGTTATGATTTCTATGCCTATATAAGGACAATGTTCTTTATACCTATAAAAGGGCATGAATAGGGAAAATTACTCTAGGGTCCTAAAATGCTATACAACAATAGAAGAGGTGCTGGGACCTCCTGTAGTGCTCTTGGGGGTTGTATGTTCAATATTTTTATTTTTTCTAACACCATCCCCCTTATTAAGTGGGATTGTCAAATAGGATATTTTGCATGTCTCTGGTCTCATCCTCCACGGTAGAGATTGACCTTTTGGGTGCTAGCATGCAAGATCTCATCTCATCGTGGATGATGCTCTTAAAAGCCTGGTTATCCATATTAGGGATAGGCGTGGTGGCTTCATCGGATTCTGCATCAAACGTTATATATATATATATATTTTTTTTAGTTAGATATAAAAGAGGACGGCACCTATAACTTTTTTTTTATAAAGTGGATGGTACCCCTTTTTCTTCTGAGTGGTATTCAACATCTGGAGGGAGAGCTATTAATAAATACACAAGGGTGCTTTCTTCTGGCCCTCAGAAAAGCAGTTTTTGGGGCAAAAAGGTTGTTTTCATGAAGAACGTCGTAGAAATCATCAGCTGATCGTGATACGTGAGTAACTGAAAGACGGCTTGAGCGTCCAATCAGCTTCGGCTGGTTGTCAGGGTAATCTCTGACTTTGACGAAAAATCCCTGGTGACGCAGGCGTTGCCAGGGTATATTTCTCTAGGGCCGGCCGAGAAATCTACGAAGATGGAGAGAAGGGCATTGAGGCAGTAAGCGTACCTCTTCTGTTTAAGTTGTTGAAGGTTATTAAAGCTGGTAGCATGGGGGAGATGAGCCTAAGGGTGGCGGTCCTCTCCCCTGGTTGTGAAATAAAACGGCGACAAAAGGATAACAAAGCGTGGGTGGGTCTTGCGCCGGTCAACGTAAATTGGAGAGGGGGTGATCAGTGCAAAAGAGGGTGGGAAAGGTGATAGCGATTCACTTGATAAACACTGTAGATTAAGGCAAGGGCGTTAAGGCAAAGGCAAATAGCACAAAGTATGCTAAAACAGTGACAAATAACACATTGGCAAAATAAAGCAATACATTGGCAAGATGAAGCCTATTAAAGACAAAATATTTAGAAAAGGAATATATCAACTAAGCAGAGGTATCACATTCAAGTCAACAGAAGTAAGACATTTAGTGAACTTATCTGCTTGGAGCCGCATTTGAAAGAGGCAGAATTTTATGGGCTCATGCCTTTTATTTGTTATGAGTGTTCTTTTCTGGACCCCTTTTACTTTATGATGTATGTGGCTGCTTGGACTGCATTAAAAGTTATATGCATAATGGTAGCCTCCGATCTTGTAATGAAATCTTAGCAGATGAAATAACACAAGCCATAGATGCTGACTATCAGCAGAGCACCAGGTTCAGGTGGCTACCCCTCTGATTACTACAAATTTAACAGAGAAAAAGTAGCCCAATATTACAAAAACTCTTCACAGAGATTTCCTCTGGGTCAAAACCCCTTAGAGAACTCAGCACGGCATACCATATCCAGACAAGTACCCACTTAACTGTCAGAGCAATAGGCCATTATCAATAATTAACGTTGACATGAAAATGATCGCCAGTGTTTGGCCATCTGGCTGCTGTGGCTAATGCTGCCATTGATACATGCCATGCAAGTGGGCTTTGTATCACATTGCTCCTCCATATCCCACTTATGCTCACTCCTGCATGTCATCTGTCAAACACAACAGAGAAAGGCAGCTGTGGCATTAGATGTGGAGAAAGCATTTGATAGAGTAGAGTGAGATTACATGTTTTGAGTGCTAGAGAGGGTGGCAATTAAAGAGTACTTCCTTGCCAGAATCAAATGGTTATATATTGAACCAACTGCCATAGTAACTTGCAATAGTTTTCCATCACAGGCAATCAACATTGGCATGGGAATCAGATAAGGCTGGCTCCTGTCTCTCCTCTTCATACTGGCATTAGATACACTAGTGGAAGTAATAAGAAATTATCCCCAGATCAAAGGTGTACAAACTCCAGGAAGAGAGCACAATGCTCTGTATTATGCCAACAACATATTAGTCACACTCTCAAAGCCACGTAGATCCATCTCAGCACTATTAGCTTTTCCACATTCTCAGGCTATTATATAATCTGGGAGGAATGTGCTGCACTGTCTCTTACCCACGTCATAACTAGGGATTGAGGGGCTTATTTACAATCCCTGTGTGCGTCTGGTATTTCACTTGCGTGTTTTTTTGGCCTTGTAGATATTCAAGTTGCTGTGTTGCCTCATACTACGATGGGGAGGGAGGCATCCATGTGCATTACGGTGGTTGTTCCCACACAACACCTGCATGATTTGACACATTCCCAATTTTACAACAAGCTGTAAACCTGGGCATGCCTCAAAAGCCAACATCTCCCCAGGGGAGGCATAGGCCAGGCGCAATGAGGAGAAAAACCAATATTTATCCTTGTTTGATAGATTTTGCCTGCAGAGAGCTTGTGCTGTACTTGTGAAATCTATTGTATTTAATATAAAACTTAAAAGGAGCTTACATCCCACCATTACTTTTCATTGGTTTGTGTGCTTGCCACTTACTTTTCCTCTGTTGCTATTGGCTTTAGCATACTTTTTCCTATTGTTCCTTGTGTGTTTCTCGTATCAGTGTCCCATGACGAAAGTACTGTTTTCATCTGCTTTTGTGGAACTTTTTTATATGTTTTTCCTGCAGAATGCAAGCAGTGCTTGTGCTGGGCTTGGCCACTTTATCTCTCCATGGCTGCACCTTTTCAAGCATACTAGTATTTATTTCAGGCCCACACTCCATACAAGTGCATGTGCTCCTTCTTTCAACTGCTGAGTCAGAAGCTTGTCTTTACTTTACTTTATAGTGTAGCACTCCATAGTAGTACATAATTTTACAAGCTATATTTACATACCCTACCCTCATTGCAATCACTGCTTGCCTTCCTCCTATCTCCATCATGTCTTGAACTGTAGATCACCCGCCCCTCTCCTTTTACTTGTTTGGCCCCCCATTGGTTTCCTTACTGCCTTCAACATCTTTTTTTTATAAAATTGAACACTGCTGACAGCATGCTTGGTGTGTCACATGAGTGATTTCATTATGCAATTTTAAATAGCTCAACTCGATCCAAAGGTATTGTAGTGCCTTACATGAGAATCAGTTACAACACATGGGGACACATTCATTTATTTCTCCTTGTTTTTGCATTTTCCATGTGTGCTGCCTTTTGCAGCACACATGGAAAATGCAAAATGCCACGGTTTGTTTATGTACAGGAAGTTATTCCTTCCTGTACATAAACAAACCTTTTTTTTTTAATGCCGTTTTGGAACTTACATGTGTGCTGCATGAAGCAGCACACATGTAAGTTACACACTGGCATTTTAGGTTTATGTGCAGGAACCTTCCTGTACATAAACAAATCTCCCTGCTTGAAGATACCCTTGAACTCTGGTGCAAGGGTGCCTGTGTTGGCGCTAAGTTGTGAAACTTAGGGGTATATTTACGAGAAGGTGTGATAACTACCGCAAGAGTAGCGTAACACAACTTTGAACAATGCAGCCTATTGCGGGAAAATAACCTAGTGTCAACTTGGAATTCACAACACAGCGGTAGCATGCAATAGACATAGATAACGTGGCATATGTCTGCGTGAAAATCAACGCCACGCCACCAAAATGCGATAAACAAATGCAAAAAAAATGCGATGAGGCCAAACGTGGTACAAAAAGTAGCAAAGACCAGCCACAGGCCTGCAAATCTGGCAGGACAATGCACCATAAAAACATAGAAAAAATATACCAGAAACAAGCCAAAGCACGTAGCAACATGGATGCACCCTGACCCAGTACAGAGGTCAACTCGAAACCCTCAACCACTCAGCTCCACAGACCACCAGCAAGGAACAATGGGGTCGGGGAAGGCCAAGGAGAAGCGAGAGAGGAAGACAATGTGCAGACCGCAGGAAAACAAGACCAGCGTCACAGAGGTGACAGAACACTACCAGCAACTGACCCACTAGCAGACCACCTGGATTGCAGTCAGAGTGCTGAGGAAGCCAATCCAGGAGGCCAATAGGCGACAGCATGATGTGACTACCTAAACCAAGCACAAACCTGCTGCAACTGTGACAGGAGGTGGCAGTCCAGCGCCACCGGAGGAGCTGTAAGAAACCCAGGCCATAGTCATCAGTGTGGAGAAGGTGTAAGGAGCAGGGAGTACGGATACAGCTCAAGAGGACCTGACACAACATCACCAGGGAGTGCAACAAACAGGGACTGTGGGCACGGGAGAGATGGGCACAATGGCATACATGCACAACAAGCCATAGCACACTGCCCCCCGCAAAGACCCAGGATCATGTCCCAGATCCCCTAGACACACTGCAGCACATACACATACCACGAACAGCACACCCACATTGACGACAATGTAGAACAATGCGAGTAGCTGACACTGCAGAACAGAGGACACAACTGGCTCCGCACATGCACAGAAACATGCCCATTACATCTGACAGAGCCGGAAACAGTGAAATGGAAATGTACGCGTACAACCTCACATCTGTCATATAGCCCAAATGTACACTGTATCTCAAAATAATCCAACACCCCCAAACAGTCACAATGTAGATTGCCATACAGCCTGCATGCAAACCAGCACAATGCGCCAACATATATGTCAACACAAAGTCAACACGTACCTCCCCTTCACATCACAGAGGGGCACACAACACCTTCAGCAGAGCACTGAACACAACACATCAGTGATGCCGGACAGGACCACCACACAGTCGACACCAATGCCCTACAATAGCCCATGGATATCTCACACAACCCGCGACCAGGACCCCGCCAACCAAGCTACTCCGGGGGAACACTGAGCCTGCAACAGACCACACAACAGGAAGCACCCGCAAGCACAGCTGGCTCACGACACTTCACCCACCCACACATGGCACCCCAATGCCATGTGTCAGCATGCAAAAGGAGGTGGCCCAACAGGTGTGGGTGGGGGCCGAACCCATGAAATGCGAACCAGGTCACATACATAGGGGTCTATCACCCTTCAGGGTCACCCCCACCTCACTAAGTAGACCCACACAGCCATAGAGACACATGCAGATGCACATTCACAGCACAGAACAACTCCCAGAGGTACTCAAGTAGCAGTCACACCCTAGTTGTCTGTGCGTACGATGGCCCTGGCCACTCCTCTCATGAATTGAGTGGGTGACAACAAAGCTACATGTCCAAGCTCCAACCCGCTGCCTGCGGTGCCATGTCTGCATCTGATGTACACAGCACAATGTTGTAGGGCCCAGGGCCCACATGCATAGTACAAGACCACAGGGACAAACACAGATATCATGTTGAACTGGCTACGGGCACATGCGCCCGGCTCCATTATTGGCAGGGCCACATGTACAGTGACATCTGTGCTGGATGTGTGTGGGGTGAGTGTAAGCCATTCCGCACGGAATCTCTGGTGCTGGCAACCACTTGAACATTGGACACCAGTACAACAGCAACAGAAAATACATGCAATACAGAGTCAACTGTTTAGCACCATGGAGTGAGCCAGAGAAAGTCCAGAGCACAGCCAACATGCAAACAGAAGTGTCCGTGAGTTGCAGTGCATTGGGCTCTGGAAACTAGAGATGAGCGCGCTCATGTGAAGAAAAAATCTCGGATGGTGTCCCTTCGATATATATTCCTGATGCAGATGCAGTGGGGTGTGTCAAACCTGCATCACCTTCCCCATCAATGTCTCAGGGCCCCCACACTATATGACGTGACGTACCTGCGCAACTGCTCCACAGCACAAAACACAATCAGCAATGGACAATGGCCTGCGGCACACTGAGTCACTGGCACCTGGAGTGCTGAGCAGGGCATCAGGCCAATGATGACATCCACGACAGGCCTGAGCAACTCCGTAAGCCTGTCAGGACCACTGTTTCAACTCTGGCAGATGGCGGTTGGAGGTGGTCCTTGCAGTGGTGGTGTGCCTCCTGCGGTGAAGCGGCGTCCGGGCCTTTGGTGTGTAAGCCCTGGTGGGACGCATTCGGGCCCGGAGTCTGCGTATAGCACAAGCCCACAGAGTAATGGCGTTGATGACCCCAAGGCCTATGCTTCAGGGCCCATCCAATGTCTCCGGAGAAGGGGTCCCGGACTTGACTAGCACAGATTTATTGGCCCGGATGCACTGCTGCCAGCACAGGCAACCAGACACGGGACAATGACTTGCGGTGCAGTCAGATGGGCCATGCGACCTGAGCGAGTCACCATTAATGTCAGAGGTGTATGTTGTAGAGGGGTTTGGGAGACAGTGGAAGGTGTCCTCCAGGGCAAGATGCCGAAAGGTTTGATTTTATCCAGAAGCAGCAAATGAATGAATGGAATGCGACAGCCTCGTTGCCACCACCAATTCTGTATCAGCTACATGAGAATGAAAAATGCCCTTAGTCCATAGACTCAGAGGCCACCAAAAATTGTCCAGTGAGTGTCCATGAATGTCGGGAAACAGACCTAGTTGCACCGAGGCTGAGTGGGGATGCAGTCTGCGATGATGCCGGTACACTGATATGAACTCCGCCATTGCTGAATCATGACTATGTGACCTACTGGACCGCAGTGTAGGCGGGAGGCAGCGGTCAGCAGTGGCCCACAGCCACGTGTCTTTGGCTCGCGATGCTCGGCGGGAGTGACACCAGGGCAGTTGTCGGTAGTGTACAAACACCTCCATAACAATGATCCTTTCCTCTCCATCAAGTTGCAAGGCATCAACCTTGTACGCCTCTCTTTGCGTGCAATGATATGTAATTTGCCTTTGCACACTCGATGTTCAGTTTCAATTCTGTGGCCTACTCGAGCGCAGCCTAGGCTGAAAGCAGTGTAGGCCGGAGGCAGCGGTCAGCACCGGCCATTCACCGATTGGTATGGTGCATAATTCAGGTTCTGTGGCACCACATGTTCCGTCCCCTCTGTGATTGTGATCCCGCTTTTGTCCGGACTGAGGCGCATCTTCTTCTTACTCCTCTCTGTGTGGCCACTGGTGTGGACTCTGTCATTTGTGAATCGTCACAAGGTGCTGGATGTGAGACCTACTGGTCCGCAGGGTAGTCCTGGTCCCTCCTGGCGTTGAACAGGGTTTGTGGCAGCACGTGTCGCCGACTGGCGTTGAACAGGGTTTGTGGCAGCACGTGTCGCTGGCTGGTGATGAACAGGGTTAGGGCCGCAACGTGTCGCAAGATGCCCATATGGAACTATGCCACACGGATCGAAGGGAGTCTGGTCCTGTGGCCGCTGCCCCGGATTTGGGGTCACTGCCATTCAGGTGCCAGGACACAGTTTCACATATGGGACCCACTGGGCCGCAGAGGACGCCGGTAGAATATGTTAGCAAGGAAGGAGTAATGTGGGCCAGCGTCCGGGGACAGCGGTGGTCTAAAAGGCTGTTCGGGTCACGGGCCTCTGGCTTGGAGCTTACACTGGAGCATGGTGGGCCCTCCTTGACACACGCTGGTGTCGGCTGCTGATCAGTGTGGCCTGGCTGTGTAGGGTCGGGCCTGTCAGGTTCGTGGTACAGTGGGCCGGGGTACGGTAGGCACACAGGATCTCAGGCAACACTGCTGACGAGGAGGGCATTGGGCTTGTGGCGGGGTGGGAGGCGCCACCCTGGTAGAGACATTGGGCTTTCTGGAAAAGGACCATGCCCAGGCCTTCGTGCTTTTTATGGACACCCCTACACTGGCCTGGCAAAAGCCGGGCCATCCCACTCTGCTCACGCTTATGGGGGCGTAACAGGCAACATTTCTGCGAGGACCCCCACTAGCTGGGGTGACATGGTAGCATCCACTGTCCACTATACTTTGTATACCAGAGGAGTATGACGCCGTGGTTATGGCTGTGTTCTGCATACTGCTATGGCATATGGTCCTTGCTTAGTCTCCAGCGGTTCCTGTGCATTGAGTTGGATGTATGGGGCATGGGGTGCCAGGGTGATGGTGATGTCCAGGACAGGTGTGGGAGACTTGGATATGGCTGGCTGTGAGACCCCGCTGACTTTGGCGGGTGTTGGTTGAAGTGTGCCAGGGGCCAACAGGTACAGCACAGCCAGCAACTTGGTGTGGGGTGAAATGTTGGTTGTCCGCTGTGTTGGTGCTGTTGGCCTGTTGGGCAATGATGGCCCGGATGCGTAGGATGGTTGTCCCTTTCAGCCTGTAGTGGACAGTGACATTGTTAGATGTTGTGCCTGTGAGGCAGGTGTGTTTCCTGGGGGCCGCTGTCTTTGTCTGCCCTGCCTTTGTGGTGGGATGTGGGGGAGGGGTGTGCCGAGTGGGTGTTGTGGCCCTCTTGGGTGTCCGGGCTGCATGTTCGGTTGCTCCACAGCATCTGTTGGCCTTCCGATGATGCCCTGGGCTGGGCTCCCTATTGAGGTGCAGGCTGCCGTCTGACTTTACACCAGGTGTGAATGGGAAGGTAAATTTATCACGACTTTGGCTGCGCTGAAGTGCAGTTAATTCGGCGATGGCTGCTTCTGAATATGCTCCTGAGTGCCATTGGAGGGGAAAAAGCAAGGCTGCACCATGTTCTTGTGAATATGGTGCAGCTTGCTTTTCCTAAGTGGCGGAGAAAGGCGTTAAGCCAAGAAGGCTAATGCCTCTCTCCTCTACTTCGGTGAATATCCCCCTTTGTTTTGTAATTAGGCAGAGTGAGCATGGGTCTGTACAGGTACTGTACGCAGCCTGAAGAAGACACGGGAACCGCAGCTTGCCAAAAATACGCCCATGGCAACTTTTGTTAGCATGTTTTCAGTAGAGGGGCCATCGGGTGTAGTCAGTAATGAACTGCGTGTTTGTGGACCTTAGTTAAACAAAAAGGATGGGGGCATTTAAGTATTCAGTATGGCCTGAAATATGAGTTATATTAAAGACATAACTGCCCTACGGGTAACTTGTAGCCAAAAGGCAAGTAGGTCAGGGGAAGTCACAGTCGCTTCTTGAGCTTATGACTGACTCTGATCAAGCCAAGGGCCTAAAGATTCCAGCGGCTGTGAAACACCCACTGGACTGGGCCTTATTCACCCTCTTCACCAGGCTGCCTTTATTCATGCCCTTGCAACACCATTTGACTAGTGTAAGCGCCACCACAGCTATGAAATAGAGGGTGGATAAGAGATGCTTGTAGGCTGATGAATAATCTATAAGCCTGCAGCTTCCTGCAGCTGCCTGGTGAATGTCTACAGTCGCAAGCAGTCTTTACTCTAAACAATTTACAGGCGCCTTCTTTGCTTTTCGGGATTGCTTTATGTATACAGTTTTTGTTCTATTTTTTTCCAATAATGTAATTGTTGATACTCAGTTTGTTGCTGTTGCAATTGGTCATTGTGAACTCTTAAAACCATTTCAGATTTACTTATTTAAGGAGCCAGTTTTTGAGACAATATTTAGTTTGAAGAGTATATGCTGAAATACTTTATGGACTTCACAACCACACATGTTGTTTAAATAGTTATAGCAACTGATGTTTGACACGAGGCTTATACTTGAGAGATAGCATGTGTGAGTAAAACAATAGCCTTGTATTACGTACTTTGGTCAATATGTTACAGATGGTGTGCTTTGGAAGGGTCTTTAAATGCGTATTTATGTCATTTGTCATCTAAGTCGCATTTTCCGTAATGCCTGGGATCCAAATATGTTTCATATGTTTGTTTGAACGTTTGCTTAAATGTTTGGAATTGTGGCTATGTTTGGCAAGCCATGTAATATTTCAAGAGAATTCAAATCAAACTAGGAATTTTTGTTTGATGCTTCCGAAATGAAGGATAGATGTAAAATACTAGGGAACATGCTAAGTAAAAAACTGATCCATTTAATTTCCTCATACATGATTAGTAAGATATTGCATTTGATTAATGTTTATAACTGTATAGAAGGTTCTGGCTTACTGGATGAGAGGCAGTTTTGCTTTTTAGGTCACTTTTAGACAGCTCATGCTTTGTCTCTTTCAAAACATATTGCGGCTTACCAAGAGCATAGAGAGGCTTGGAGCCTGCATATTGATCACTATTGACTGACACCAAGGAATCAGGAGCATTACGACTATGGGCTGCCCTCTATGAACAACGGGATAATGCATGCCCGATGCGGATCCATGATACACTCTCTTCAAACAAAATGAAGAGGTTCATTACTATTTACTTGTGAGTAACCCACTATACACGACGAAACATGTGTAGGCTGTCTGGGCCTACGTTCTATCTACCTGTCAACAAATCCACCATCTATATTTAAACACTGTATATTCATGGACTTTGGTGTGTTATTCAACATTGGTTATTTTGGAGTGCTGTTCTAATTAAATTTAAACCGACCACGGTGTCGGATGAAAACTATATTTTTGCTGTGCTCTGAATTGTATTTAAATTTTTGTTGTATATGTAAAATCGAGTTTCCATATACTGAGTAACACTAATATAACGGCATAGTGTTTTATTCATCTGAACACGCTATAACGGATTCCATTGTGTACTTGCAAACTTAACGGAGGTGCTAACTGTTCGTTATTACCACTGCCATCTTGTTTCCTATTTTGAATTGATCACTATTGGTTGGTTTCCTTTGTCACTCTCATTTGCCTACTTCTTATTCATACTCCAACTTGTCAATCTGGTGTTTGTCACTCCTAGTGAGCATTGCCTCTTTCAGATCCCATTGTTTGGCAGGCATCATTGCTTCACTGCTCGCTTTTTTCTCTTTTTAATCCATCAATCAATCATAGGTTTGTTAAAGCACGACGACTCACCCGTAAGGGTCTCAAGGCGCTTGGGAGGAGGGAAGGTGCAGGTTCCAGTCCATCAAAGAGGGGGTCTGTCAAAGAGCTAGGTGTTGAGGTTTCTTGTGTAGATGAGAAGTGATGTTGTCTGCCTGAGGTGGATCGGAAGGGCGTTCCATGCTCTGGCCATAAGGAAGAAGGAGCGGCCTCCTGATCGAGTCTTTCTGGCGTGGGGGACCACGGCATAAGAGAACTTGGCTGATCGTAGGGTTCTTTGGGGTACATGGAAGTTGATTTGGCTGTTGAGGTATGCTGGTCCGGTGTTGTGGAGGGCTTTGTGTGCGTGGGTGAGGATCTTGAAGGTGATTCTAGCCTTGATGGTAGATTGAGGACCAGTGTTGCGGCGGCGTTCTGGAAGTTTTGTAACTTACGGGTGAGGTTTATGTTTATTCCGGCATAGAGTGCCATGCCATAGTCGAGTCTGCTGGTGACAAGGGCGTGGGTGACGGTTTTTCTGGGCTCGAGGGGGATCCATTTGAAGGTCTTCGTAGGAGGTGGAGGATGTGGAAGCAGGAGGATGTGACGGAGTTGATCTGGCGGTCCATTTCGAGCTCGGAGTCTAGGATGATTCCAAGGTTGCGTGTGTGGTCCTTGGGGGTGGGGGTGCTACCGAGGGGGGCCCAACAGGTGTTGTTGCAGGTGTCGGGGTGTGGGCCCATGATGAGTACTTCTGTTTTATTGGTGTTGAGTTGTAGGTAGCTGCTTTTTATCCATTTGGCAACAACTTCCATGCCTTCTTGGAAGTTGTGTTTGTCTGCGTTTGCTTCGTTGGATAGAGAGAGGATGAGTTGGGTGTTGTATGCGTATAAAACAATATTGCGTCTATGGGTTCTGATGATGGGGGTGGGAGGAGCCTTGTAGATGTTGAAGAGCTTTGTGCTGAGAGAGGACCCCTGTATGAAGTGTTCCTTGAGAATGTGTGTTCTTGAGCCATTTCCCACATGTATGTTTTTCCATCTTCATTCCATGTTGTTCTCTGTTCCACAACTGCTCCTTCCCGCTCCCTCCTTATTGCTCTCACCTATGTACAATGCCCCACCCAAGCCCCCCCATGTTGTTTTATTCCAACTCCTCTGTTGTTTTTGCTCCTGCCCGCTTCCAGTTTCTTTCATGCGCCCTCCAGCCCTCCTCTCAAGATTGCTTTGCACCTCCTCCCTAGTTGCTTTATGCTTCCCCCTACTCTCTCTGTGTTGCTTCCTTGCTCACCCCCACACTCCCACATTCTGTGTTGCTTCCCAGCCTGACTGATTTTTACAAAAACGAAATAAATAAAGCTTCTGGACGTTTTACATTCTTTTTAGAGTAACCAATCTGACTAACATCGGTAACTAAAAGACAAAATCACCTGCCTCATTTTAGAGGGTGCGCATGTGTAATGTGTGCACAATGACACAGTTGGCCATGTCAAAGGCTGTTTTTCTTTAATTTAGCCATGCTGCACAGCAAAGGCACGATGTGTTGGCTTTGCCAAGGCTTGTTCCTCTTTCTATGTGTGTTGCATTCAGCATTACACATAGAAATAGGAAATCGCCTATGTTGTTTTTGTGTAGAAAGGTGTCCCTTCCTGCACAAAACAATCATCCCAACAATGTGAACACTCTTGCACTATGGTACAAGTGTGCTTGTATTGTGGCATCACACACATTTGAGCACCAGCGCAGGAACAGAGTACTGGAATGTGCCATATCTCATAGATATGGTGCTTTCCTGCCGTTTTCTTTTGATGTGCAGCAGTAGCCCTGTGAACCTCACTAATCAACTCCAATCTGGCACCTCCAGCTCAGTGTAGCCCGCAGTACTGAAGGCAGCTTACCAGGCACTGTATGTCCTACATCTGTCTCCACGGTGCCTGCAAGTAAAGGCAAGCCTGGCAGCACAAGTAAAGCTGCTGTAGCCTCCTGAAATCACCTGCAGCACCACCTAGTGATCACATGCTGCAACGCACCTCAGACCTGACCCGAGGAGATAGCACCAATACGTATGAAGAGCCTGCAAAGCACAGTAAAACATACTGTCTGCCTTCCCACAGTGTCCGAAGTTGGTGTAGTGTGATCTGGGCGCGGGACTACAGGCTCATGCCGCTGCCAAGAATGTCTGACAGCAGAAGAAGGCACAATGGGGTTTTGGGGGGGGGGTGCGGCCGACCATCGGGAGGCCTGCCACCCCCGGGGGCTATGGGGTCTGGAGGGAAGGGGGGGGGATTAGGAGACCATGGGGATTCTGGGACTGTTGGGCTGGTTGGGCTGTCTTCGGGGGTTTGGGCTCTTAATGGGCTATCTTTGGGCTGGGGGTGTTTATGTACAGCCATCTTGGTTCACTACCACCATTTTAGTGGCAGTGACCCAGCAGCCGGAGGGGAACCCCGGTCTCGAGTTGTTTCGAGTTGTTTGAACCCTGGTCTCGATTTGTGTAGGGTGTTAGAGGAGTCTGTGGTTGTGCGTCGCGTGGTTTAAGCAGGCTTCGAAGCTTATCAGTGTCTTTGTGTGCGGTATGGGGCGATTGCAGGACCCCCGCGTGTTGGAAGCGGTGAGGATGCTCGGCGATGAGGGCGGCTGGACCTCCTGTGCCCGGAAGTTCAGGTAAGGCCGCTGCGGCGCGCTGCCAACGGCGCCACGGCAGCTGTGCTGGCGCGTGAGCTCCCGCGGTCTCCGCCGCGGAGGGCTCGCGGGGCCGGTGGGAGGGGCGGGAGCGTTGTGGAGGGCGGGAGACGGGGTCGGGAGCCGCAAGGATGGGGCAGGAACAGGAGGGGGCGGGGGAAAGTCAGCGGCGAAGGCGCAGTCGGCAAGGAAAGGGAAGACAGCGCTGGACTATGTGGAGAGGGCTGGGGGGCAGGAGGGGGGGATCGGGTGAGGAGGCTACGGCGGAAATGCCCCAAGGGGGAGAGGCGGCGGGTGAAGTGGTAAAGCAAGGGCAGGGAGAGGGGATAAGCCTTGAAGGACGAGGAGCAGGGGGGAGGGCAGGGGAGGAGAGTGGGGTGCTGGTGTGGAGGGGGGCGGGAGCTCACCCTTACTGATTGAGGAATCTGAGGAGGAGGGAGAGGGGGGCAAGGGGGATGACATGGCTTTGGACTGGGGGACTTCGTCCGACGAGGACCGGGACATGGTGGGCCCAAGCAGGCCGCCATCCCTGGTGGGGGGGGCGAGGGAAGAAGAGGAGGGGGTGGAGGAGTAGGCGAGCTCGGGGACATGGTGGGCCCAAGTAGGCCGCTGTACCTGGTGGGGGGGTGAGGGGTGGAGGCCAGGAGTGACGGGGAGGGCGTGGGGGGTAGCCTGGGGGAGGGGTGGGGAGGAGGGGGGCTTGGAGTGGCCGGAGCGAGACGGGGTGTGTGTGGGGGGCCTGGGGTGGTGGGCCGAGTTGGGGGGGTCCGGGATGGGGGCCAGTGGGGGATCCGCAGCAGGCACCATGGGGGGAGTAGGGTGGGTGGGGCATGGCGGGGCCCGGGGGGGTGTGGCAGGACCGGCCGGCAATGCAAGGAGGACATTCTTCAAGTTCGGCGAGGGGGCTGCAGAGGGGATGGGGCGAAGGGGGAGATGTTGGGGGGCAGGGGGGCATTGTTTCCCCGGAATGCTGGACTCCACTGTCGCAGAGATTCTGTGCTCTTACAGAACTGTGCATTGAGGCTTGGAACCTCAGTGAATTAGGGTGTGCCAAAACTCACCTTAGTACCCAAAATCCCCTACCAGACTAGCAATCAGTGTCTCATTGGTCATCATAAACTCCCAATGCTTAGACAAACCAGAACATGAACTTAGAACACCTCAGGTAATGTGGAACACGTGAACACTCTTTCGTTATACAATCATTTCAATCCAGAACAAGGAGTAAAAGAGGACATGTGCATATTTGAAATGTTTGTTCACTAATGCAGTGCTCTCAAGCGCAGTATCTTAGCTAATGCAAGCAAACATATTATAAGAAACAAAGTAATCAGCATAGTCACTTGTCCATAGAACACAAACGGTCCAAGCATAGTATTATGCTAAAATGAATAGGGTTTAACAAAACCTAATTCTCACCCTCCCTAGCTAGTATATTATATTATATCTAAGAAGGTCTCTTTTGGGTTTTAGCAGGGCGGCCCCATTCCTCAAGATCCTAGTGGTAAGGGATCACATCATCAGCAACCAGCTCTCTGCATGCGAAGCACCATCAAGTGTGTTGGCATGCTCTTGTGCAAAGCAATATAAAACGCGCCTAAACCAGAACTTGGCTGCAGCTGAATGTATGTTATGTCTAGGAACGTGCGAAGATCAGTGCTCATAACAACTACTGTGTTGAGATATCCTTGAAGGTTTCAGCACTCACTGTACAGACACAGCTCGCCAAGCAAGGCTGATATCAGTGCAACAACATATTATTCTTGTATGAATCGAAAACATTTTACCAGGCTCAAAACTAAAGCAGTAGATATGTACCGTGTGCAAAAGCAGCAGAAAGGTAAAATGGCGTTTAAACTCCTAAAAAGCTCATGCTAACTTAACACAGTATTCAGGCTACATATATCTATATATCACCCTCCCTTGATCTGAGCAAGTATCAGATAAGATAAGATAAGATAAGAAAAGGGACTCAATTGTTGAAAGCAGAGTTCAAAAAAACGTTCAGTTCGAAATCGAGTAGCTGAGGGACAAAAATGTTGTCCGCCCAAAAATCCAAAATCTCACCAGTATGACATTGTAATGTCCACTGTTGGTAAAGCCAATAGGTCTGATTAAAAAATGTCCATCATAAATTTGAGATAAGAAAAAAATCATGACATCAAAAGCCTCAATAGGAGTCAGCCTGAAACTGAGTATGCGAAATAAGCAGCAAACGCTTCCAAATAAAAGTCAGTTATCATCCGAAAACAACTCAGCCATCCAATTTAATAGAGAGAAAGAACATACATACTCTTTAATTACCGGAGCCTCTAGTACCATCAGAGGACAACTCAGTGGGTTCTCAATGAAGCTGTGTACCAAGAAATCTTGCGCCGCTGTGAAAATATTCCAACGACCCAGAACTCCATGCATCGCTGCAAAGGCCATAATCTCTCCGTCAGAACAAAGCAATTCATGAGCAACTAAGGCACTCATGAGATGATCATAATCCACTTCAGGAGACACCAAATTCCAGAGACACAAATCCAGGGCCCAAATGAAATCACAGCTCAGGCAATGAAATACAGGCTGGACACAGGTGAAATAGGAAAATCGAAACGATAATCCATATGATGCACTCAAGGTGGCAAGTGCTTGAATACCATAGTATTCAAGCATCCTGTTGCGAAACAGTGCTAACTGCTCCCGCTCGTTTGCGAACACAGGACGGGCATCCATTTTGAATTAAACAAAATAGCAACAAAAAACCAGCAGCCAGCGCCAGCAAAACAGGAAGTCCACCAAATAGGCTGGTTAATATCGAATTGAAGAAAGCAGAAATGACTCCAAATATTTTTGGGAAAGAAGTCACTAGACCACTGCTCAGTACTTTAAAAAAATAAGCCAGCCCCGAAGTGGAGGACGCGTTAAAGACTGTATGAATCAGCTCACCAAAATGTAAAGGAAGGTCAGTATTTAATAAAGCATGCACTTCTGTGCGGGTGTTAGATACGTGAAGGACAAATGTTTCGCGAGCAGATGTCAGGGCAACTTCTTTTTGTGACAATTAGGCTCTTATTCTGCTCATCTTATTGAACTCTGAATTCTCGGCCAGAGGGAAACATCCAGGTTCCCATGCGTGGGTGGATACAGCACATTCTTACAGCAAACCACACGCTCACTGACTGTTACAACATACGCTATGCCTTTCAATAACCCACAACAATCCTCATTGTTTAAAAGTAAATAACTCTCGATAGCTAATAAGGTAAAAGTCAGGACTATAGCAGGCACCGGTGTACCTTTCAAAACACATGCTAAATTAGGGCGGTCTTGGTTACAGGAACCATGCAATTGGATGTGTCTACACATCAATGAGTGATCGGGTGTTTCTGTACACTCATCTCCAATCAGATATACCTCTTTCCCGTCCCTTAGGCATCTATAAGTGAAAGGGAGTGACCAGGCTTCATGTAAGTAGGAGGTACCAAGCCGCTCGTATCTGCCAATGGCAAAATACTTCATTCAATTTATAAACTGGAAAAGCGCAAAAGGTAAAGTTATCAACCCGTGGATTAGCCACGTTGCAGCCGTGGCCTCTGCCACTGAAAAGGGCAAAGACTCCAAGCGTTCAATATCTAACATTGAAAAAGAAGCATCTCTCATGGAAAGCAAACATTGTTTTTCAGTCAAATTAAAAGGTGCAAACAGAGAAGTGACATTAATATAGGTCCAAGGCACTTTTCCATATATTAGCGTCTGCAGGGTCCACACAAATTGCATAATAGAACGCAATTGATTTTGACACTTCATCCTGTACAATTTCAACAACAGATGAGACAATATTATCCAATGTGTAAATTCGTGAGGAAAGGGTATTAATGCTGTTGTCCACAACTGCAAGCACTTTTTCTAAATTAGCTTGGTCGATAGGCCTAAGGCGGCTAGCCGCTTCAATCTGTGAGGTTTACCAGAGTTCATTATAAATGGCATAGATCCATCTTTTAGATCTACCTTTAGTCGGGCCCTATATGAAATCATTCAAGTCAACCTCACCAGTTAGTTTGGACAAATGCATTTTGACTGACGCTAAGGTAGAGTGTTTGAGCCAATTCTGACACAATTTGCCTCCTGAATAAGTGGTCACAGAATGGTCACTCTCAAAACGGGGATCTACTCTGACCTGTGTGAAACCCTCAGCCAGGCCCAAAAATCGATGCTGGCACGAATCTGCACTTCTGTGCCACATCAACCAACCCTTGGGATCCAAATTGGATATGTTAAAGGATGCATTTAGCAGAAGGATCTGCAACTCTCTAATTGAAACGTTAGTAGAATTTTCCCAACCCGAATATTCTTCCAAATCTGGGAAGGAAGGAGAATTTAATTTTTTAGAAGTAGCCAATCCAAAGCATGTTGTCTGTGAAAATAACATATGATTTGGGATGAGACATGCACGGTGCTAAGCCTCAGTGCCTTGTACCTGCCAACTTTTAGAACCCCAAACTGATTTAAGGTCAATAGTTTCCTTCCACAACTCGTAGCTAGTTGGTCTAGAAAGGACTTCGAATACAGTAACTTAGTATCGGTAAGTCTAACTTTGGACATGGATTTATCTGTCAGCTTAAAATAAAATGAATTCGGATTGGACTGATAAAAGTCAGTAAAATAAGTGTACTTTTTCAGAAATGTATTCGAGCGGCCTCTTAAAGGAGCCGAGCAATGTTCCCACTCGGTATAATTCACATTATTCCTCCTAAAATTAGTTTTGTGTAAGTAGTGATTGCCAAAATGCTGGAAACAAAACAAATCACCATAATTAGCAGATTCTAAATACAAATCCTCAGCATCAAAGGCAGCATAATATTTCAAATCAGCAAATAAAGCCTCTACGGCCTGAACATCCCAATCATCAGAACGTATGTTTTGTTGAACCACATCCCCTGTGTTAACTCTAAGCACATTAGGAACATTAATAACTTCAGTCGGGCCATGGATCTGAAATTTAACTGCATCCCAAAACTATTCCATCCAGAACAGGCCACGCGGTGATGTTAACAAATGTCAAGTCTCTTTTCAATCTGTAGGCTGAATGTGATGAGGAGAGGGGAGCCAAAGTTCCACTCAGATGTCTAATGCATGTTCTCTCCTCGACATAATGTCCATTTATAAATCGAAAAAAATAAAACACAAAACCAATTGACATAAAAATATAGAGAGCAAAAAGCCCCAGCCAAATGTAAGTCTAAGGGGGAATTAAAAAATGTTTTTTAAATAATGTCGCGTAAGCTCTCAGCCTTGTGGGCTTTTCCGGCGTATGTGAAACAGAGTCAAAAGAAAATCTGTATTCAGTGGCTAAACGAGTTTGCAAATCAGGCATCGATAAGTCAGTTGGGTAGGTGTAGTCTGTATCATCAAGGAGAGTACCAGGCAAAGCACTCAATAAAGGACTGGAAACCGCAGGCATCTCGAGGACCAACTCCGGTACACAAACCGAAGCAGTGGCCAAAACAGAATTTCTTGCTATCAAAGGACATGAGACTGCTGGTGTCATGCTAAGAAAAATCAGCCACTCTGTGTATTTTGACATTGTCAATGGAGATATACCTGTTCTCTTTACGACCTGGGAGTGGTGGTAAAATGACTGTTCTTGTGCCCTTCACTCCAAGCACGGGAACCGGAGCACGGTATGAGGGACCAAATTCCTTTTTGTTATCGATCTTCTCCCGAACCAGTTCTCCAACTTGGGGTAGCCAGCCAACTACCGGGATCTGCAACGCATCATCCGAGGTGGAGGGCAAATGTTCCTTTGCAAGACTGTCTCTGGTTTCTTGTAGAGTCTGTAAAACATTGCAATGTTCATCTACGTCAAAGTAGGCAGCCGAACCGAATGCGTCTAGACGGTCAAGGTCCGGACATACATCTTGATACCAAAGAGCATTTCGTATGGGGTCCGCCCACCCAGAGACCTTCTAGGGAGATTATTAAGAGCACGCTGCATGCCATTGAGATGGGCCAGACAGTTTCTGCCAGTGCCTATAACTCGAGCTGTCAGTGATTGCTTTAAGTCACGGTTCATTCATTCCACAACACTATTACCCTCAGGTCGGTATGGAAACGAAAACTTGACTTGGACCCCCATCGAACTCATGGCATCCCTATACGCCTTAGAGGCGAAAGCAGGACCCTGATCGGAATGGAAGGTACCACAGGCAAAAATCCCTACAAAGACACGCAAATCCCTGATGACAGTCCGTGATTCAGTGCTGCGATGATGCCAGACCCAATCAAAGCGTGTGCATGAATCAACTGCTACTAAGATGTACGTATACTCAGTATTAGAAGAAAAAGGACCGCAGTGATCTAAATAAACACAACTAAACGGTTTATTAGAAATGAACAACTGTGTTTGGGGTGGATGCATAGCAGTTGAAGGCTAATCTGCTGGCAAATGTCACATTGAAGGACATAGTCACGCGTCTGTTTGTACAGTCCCCGCCACCAAAAGCGTTGTTGCAACTGAGACACGGTAGCTGAAATGCCCGCATGCACAGACGCAACCCCTTCATGGGCCGCTGTGATCAGTGAATGTCTGCGATCCGAGTTGGGAATCAACCTCTCCCCAACTTCCGGAATTTCCACATAAGGAACCTTTTGGGGACTTAAGTGGTATGTATACTTCGAAGGGAACCCCGTAGGATGTTTATCTCCCTTCTCAGTGGCAGCAACAGCCGCCAAGATTCCATCATCAATCTTACTTTTGGACCGTGTGACTGCTGCAACTAAATATGTCGATACCGCTGATTTTGCTGCTTCATCAGTGAGCGAGTTGCCGACAGAGTGGACTCCAATGCGCTGGTGACCGAGAGTATGAATTACAAACACGAGTGGCAACTGCTCCTAAAGCTCAGCCACTCGGACCCAGATCATTTTATGGTTTATTTTGCTACCCTTGCAATCACGAAAATCATTCTGAATCCAAAAGAACAAGTTTTCATTGTAAGACTGGACACAGTAGTAAGAATCACTTACGATGAGTGTTGTCACACTAGGATCAGCGTACTCCAATGCAAGCATCAGAGCACGAAGCTCTGCCAATTGTGCGGTGCAGTCCCCTAGAGCCTGTGTATGCACGACCCTGGACTTGAACTCATCGTTCACCATGGCACCTACCACAATGGCGTAAGCGGAAACGTAGGCGTGTTTAGAACCATGCTCAACCTGCGCCGAACCATCGGTGTATATGATGCAATGGAAATCCTCCATAGGCCGCATAGCCAAAGGAGCAGGATGAACAAACTCATATTGCAAAAACTCCTGCGACCATAAGGAGGCATCAAAAATGAACGTGAGTGATGCAGCCCATTGTATCCACCGAGGGTGCAGAGCCTTAGAATTAGGTACACTGGCCTTTGTAACTGCCTACAAAGCAGGACATGGGGTAACAACCAACATGCATTTTTTACCTGTGACAGAGCGCGTTCCTTTAGAATCGCCATCTGCACAGCTGTCAAAACTTTCTCCACAGTGGAAAATCGCATTTCAGCCGAAGTGTACAAGTGTGACTTGTAAGCAATAGGTACTGCATCTCCTTCGTTAAAAGTAAGGTACGTGAAACCCACCGTCCCAGGGATGATTCTTATCACAAGGTTGGTGTGATTATCATGAGTCAATAAGTATTTAGATGAGAGCAGATCAGCCTGCAAACATTGCAGTATAGCCTAGTGCTCAGGCATCCAGATTGATTTTGTAAAATTTGGTTGTATCAAAGCATACAAAGGCTTGATACGCTGGGATGTATGTCAGGAATGAAAGTCCTCCCGAAATTCAAAAATCCCAGCAAACACTGTAATTTTTTCAGAGTTGTCGGAGCGCGCAACTGTGCGCATTTCTCCAAAAAGTGAGGAGCCAATCCTCTACCTTCATTGTTGAGCTCGTAGCCCAGGAACAACACTGTGTACAATTTTGCAAAGTTGAATTTGTAACCAAAGTCCGCAAAGCTACAAATTAAGCGGTGAGCGCGACACAGATGCTCCCACAGTTCGTCATCCGTGAGATAAATGTCATCCACATATGAACAAGCAAATGGGTCAACCCTCTCTAAGAGAGAGACTATTCGGGCAGCAAACACTCCAGGACTATTCTTGTAGCCCATCGGTAAACTTTTGAAATGCTTTTTGACACCGCCACAAGTAAAGGAGGTCCATTGGGAACTAAGACCATCCAAATGGTGGGACATAAAAACTGTTGGAAATGTCAAGCGTGGTTTTAAACCGCTTACGCACGATACTATCCACTAAAGCAGAGCCGTGAGTATTCTGTACTGCACAAGTATGGCAATGCGAGTTTAAATGCCGGTAATCCAATACCAAACAATATGAACCATCAGGCTTGGTTACAGTAAAAAGAGGGTTATTCATTGGTGACACACAAGCTTCAATAACACCCTGATATTCTAATTGTTCAAGGATTTCCGCAATGGAAGCCTTTACTTCACGCTTTATGGGATATTGAGGTTGAGGCTGTGGCATAGACCGTAAAGGAATTTTGTGGTGTGGGGAAAATTTATCCCACCCACAGTGTGTACAATACAGAGCCGGAGCAAGAGCCTTAGCCCACTCTTCTGCAAAATTCAGCGCATGCTCCTTCGAGGCTGTGTGCACGAAACTAGGGAGGATTACCTCCTCCCCTCTCGGAGCTGCGAGCACAAAAGGTGGGGGCCAGTCAGCCTCCGCTAACAAAATGTCATAGGTAGTCGTAAGATTCTCCCAAAATACCCCTTCTATAGTGCGTTGAATGTCACCCTCAATGAATAAGACAATTTCATAGATCCTGTCAGGGGGAGCTACTCTAGTGTCAGCTGTCTCCACAACAACATAACGGTCAGTGGCTGTCACCTTCAGTAGTGGACGCAGGGCCTCTCGCACTATGGTAATCTCCGCTGTGCTGTCCAGCAAGGTCAGAGCCCATGTCTGATTCCGAAGCTGGGTTCTCATTATCTGTGGCATATCTGTGTGCTGTCAAAGCAGCGACTTCTTTTTCTGAAACTGGGGTCTCTTCGGTGTAGAATCGTCTTGCTTGCCTTTGCCATCTTTCGGGCGTGGCTGGTCACATCCTTGTTGGCCACCCCGACCCCTGCCGCCTCCTCCACCACCGGTCGAAAAAAGGCCGATGAATCCTGAAAAGAAAGAGGAGAGCGTTGGTCAGAAACCTGAAAACGATCAGGTGATTTTATAATTGCGCGATCGCGCAAGTCATAAACACGTTCTGTGGGCGCAGGCAATGGAGACACAGGACGAGACTCCTGTTTCTGCTGTTGCTGTTTTTTTCCCTGTTTTTGTTTTTTAGGCCAATTTTGTTTTTTGGACTTGGGCTGTTCGTCGGTCTCCGACCTCTGAGCTTGTGGTTGTTTTTCTCTTTAGTAGAAAAATGCTTGAGACCCCTACTATTGCGGCCAACCATTTTATTAGCTGCCACAATCATTTTTGCCAACTGTCGGGGTTTATCGGCATCGGGAACTGCTCGCAAAGCATTGGCTACCTGAAAGTTCACCGCATCTCCCTTGACATTAGCAAGTATGAGATCGGAAACGACATCAAAGGTGCCACAGAGACGCATATCCAATACAACCGCAGCCTCTGGTCCGTGTTCATCCTGAACACATTTAAGGACCGTCGGCAGGACAGTCATAGATGGAGTGCCGTAACACCTTGCGTAGACCGCCGCAAATGTTTTACCCCAGGTCTCACAGTCACCGATTTCAGGGGTCAAATCCTTTGGTAAGCTAATTGTCAGAATCCTGTGTTTTTCAGCATGATACGTGTTAGGAAATACAGCTTCCAGCTGGTCAAACTTCCTGGCAAGCCAGACAGGAAAATCATCCTGTTCCTGGGGACGCTTGCCCATCACAGCGTTGACCATAACGGGACTGAGCTTCATTCCGCCCTGTCCGGCAGGAAGCGCCGCACCAGCCGGGGCCCTACCCAGGAGATTATGGGTAATGTATTGCACTAACGACCTAATCACACTAATTGCGACTACATGTAGTCGTCTGATTTCAGCCACGGCACATGCTCCGTGCTGAGGATGAGGCGTAAATCCAGCCAAGACAGGCCAAGTTGTGCCTGGAATGGACAAAGGACCTAACCTCGGAGCTGACAATGAATGGGGTAGGGCGCCATTAAACCAAACGCGGTGCTGCCAAGTATTAATAGGTATTTCCTGTGCCCTATACGGAGTATACTCATTTGGCACAGCAGTGGGATGGTACGTATGGAATACACCTGAAGTTCCGTCCACAACCGGGAAGGTCACCCACGAATAAAAAATTTCGTATGGGTAAGCCACCTCTGCACTCACCACCATTATTACTGCCATGCCATCCACGCGAACATTATAATTTTGCAAATGATTGCGCACCGCAATGCGACTATGCTGCGGAATGTCCACCGCGGCCATAGTGACACAGAAAGAAAAAGGTACAAAGTCAACCCTGTAGCACAACTGGGTAGTAATTCAAGGAAACCGTTTAGAAAGATTCAAGCTTGAAAAGACCTATACTAATATAGGTATGTTTGTCCGACACCACCGTTAACCGGAAACAATAGTGAAGGTGTTAAGGACTGAATGATGTACTACTCAAGTATCATGCTATAAGACCACCAACGATTGGGCGCCATGACCATGGCAGGAGCAGTGGGAGAGGCGCTCATAAGAGCAGCTTGCGGCTCCGGTCCACCGAGAGGATTGGCCGGCTCTGCCTGTTACGGGCGGTCGCGCTCCAACGTGGGACCCTGCAGGAGAACGCGGCAGGAAGCAGGGTAAGAGGAACCCGCCCGCCCACCCCCAAAGGGTCGCATCGGCCGCCGGGGGGCAGGATGCACATGGCGAGATGGTGAACGCTGAGCGCGGGTCATGTTTGGCTGACAGAAGGAGAGTGAGCGGAGATCTGGGTACATTGATGAGCGTATGCTGGAAGAAGGCGGGGTGGAGTCGAGCGGAGATTCCAGTGAGTGAGCACGAATTGTGTGGTGATGGAGGGGGAAAGTCAGAGGAGAAGGGGGAGATTAGGGACGGGGTAGTAATGATGTTGACAGTGTGTTGCAGGTTTGACCGCAACTGGACGCACCCAGGGTGACGGCCCCCTCAGCTCCACTGGTTAGGCGGCGGGATCCGGTGAGGACGCCGACCTTGATGCCAGGTTATATGGGAGAAGGAGCGGGGAGTGGTTTGGGCAGGAAGCGCAGCACGCAGGTCTCGGTGGGGACGGAGGACCCTGTACGGTTAGTACAAGGGCGCTCTGTGACGGATGCGGGGGTAGGCACGGACGGGGCGCCACCGTTAGGGGAGGCGAAGTCGGCGGACGCCGGAGAGAGTGGAAAGGGAAGCGCAATGGCGGGGAGCGCGGCGGCGGGCACGGTCATCGGGGGAATGCGTGGTGCTGGTGCGTAAGCTCCCATACATGGGGTGGCAAAGCCGTTGGGGGCACATCTCTCCATAGCGATGAAGGAGAAGATATGGAAAGGGGAGTGCATGGAGATGTTGAAGCTCCTGCACAGGGAGCTCACGGCCAAGGAGGGGTATAAGGAGGAGGAACAGGAGTTGGCCAGGCACCCTAAGGTGCCGCTGACGATTGACAGTTGGTCGGCGGCGTTCTTTATATATGCTAGCGTATACTGCAAAAAGTATTCGGACATGTCCGTGGCATTGTTCAAGTATATGGACGTGGTCCGGATGGCGCAGGTGACATATGGTGGTTACGCTTGGTCACACTATGACGAGGAATTCGGAGCACGAATAGCGGCGGACCCGGAGGCCAAGTGGGGTGAGCTAGACTACGACTTGTATCAGCAGACGATGGAGGGGGCAAAATTCGGTTGCATGGTATATACGGCGAGCGGGCTGCCTCTTGTGCCGACTCCCTTTTCGGCTCGCCCCACCCGGGGAGGGGTGGGGCAGGGGGAGAGCTCCGGGCAGAGCTCAATCAAAGCTTGTTGGGATTTCAACAAGGGGGCATGTGGTCAGCAAGTGTGCCATTTTTGGCACGAGTGCTCTAAGTGCGGACGCCAGCACCCAGTGTTGCGCTGCTGGGGAGTTGGAGGCACGCCGGGACAGCAGTATGCAGCGGCGGGACAGCAACACGCAGCAGCGGGCAACCAAACGGGGGGACGGGTGGGAGACAGGGGGGGAAGGAGCTTTTGAAAAAGGCTCATACGCCGGTTACACTGGACAGGCTGGAGACGTTGCTGGCGGCATTCCCGCGGGTGGACAATACAGCGGTGCTGCGCCATGGCTTTAGGGAGGGTTTCTGGTTGGGGTACAAGAGACCATGCATTGCGCGTTGTGCGGAGAATTTGAAGTCGGTGCACGCCCGGAAAGGTGTGGTGCGGGAGAAGCTGTTCAAGGAGGTGAGCAAAGGCCGGATGGCTGGCCCCTTCGCAGAGCCGCCGATGCCGAACCTGATCATCTCCCCAATTGGAGTGATCCCCAAGAAGGAGCCGGGGCAGTTCCGGCTGAAACAGCACTTGTCGTGGCTGGAGGGGGCGCCGGTGAACAACTCATATCGGCGGAGCTTGCGTCAGTCATGTAATCGTCGGTGAATGTTGCGCGGAAGATTGTGGCGGCGATTGGCCCGGGGGCGTTGATGGCGAAGTGTGACATCAAATCGGCTCTCAGGTTGCTCCCGGTGCACCCCGAGGACTACCAGTTGTTGGGAATCCAATTTGACGGCGGTATATTTGTAGACAGGGCTATGCCAATGGGGTGCTCGATTTCATGTGCGTTATTTGAACGGTTCAGCTCTTTCCTGCAGTGGGCTCTTTCCTGGCGCACAGGATCTGAGACGGTGACGCACTATTTGGATCGACTGCTGCACAATTTTCAGGACTTCATGGGTTACCTGGGAGTTCCCCTGGCGCTAGACAAGACGCACGGTCCGAGTATGGTGCTGTCATTTCTAGGCATAGAGCTCGACTCAGCAGCCATGGAAGCACGCCTACCAGATGTCAAGCGGACGGCAATGCTGGCGTTGGTGAGCGGCATGTTGGACAGGCGGAAGGTGATGGTACGGGAGGTGCAGGTGCTGTTGGCTCATCTGAATTTTGCGTGTCGGGTGGTGCGCGTGGGGCTGACATTTTGTCGGCGGTTGGGCTTGGCGTTGTCCGGCCTAGCGTTGCCGCATCATCACGTCAGGCTGTCAGCGAGGACGAAGGAGGACTTGCGGATGTGGCTGGCCTTTCTGGGGCAGTTCAATGGGGTGCCCATGGCGCCTCCGGAGGACTGGGAGTGGGACGTCACAATGTATTCAGATGCGGCGGGGTCGGTGGTTTCGGTTTGTACTGGGCGGGCCGCTGGTGTGCTGAACAGTGGCCGCCCCAGTGGCAGGCGGGAGGCTGGAGCATCGCCTTTCTCGAATTGTTCCCGTTGGTGGTGGCGGTTTTGGTGTGGGCCCGGGAACTGGCCCATAAGCGGGTCCTGTTCCGAGTGGACAACATGTCGGTGGTGCAGGTGGTCAACAGTCAGTCGGCGCGGGACGCACAGGTGCTGAAGCTCTTGAGGGTGTTTGTTCTGCGCTGTGTTGAGCATGACATACTGTTTCAGACCCGACATGTGGCAGGGTTGGACAATGACATTGCGGATGCTTTGTCTCGTTCACAGTGGCAGAGGTTCCATGGGCTAGCCACGGAGGCGGAGGAGACCAAGACGTCGGTGCCGGGGGAGCTGTGGTCAGTGGGAGATGCAGGGTTGTTTAACTGGTGAGGGCGTCGGTGGCGGCATTCACTTGGAAGGCGTATGTTCAGGTCTGGGAGGAATTTCAGCAGGCAGGAGCTGTAAGGCAGGGGGACCGATGGCGGCGGGAGGAGCAGGTGGTGCGTTTCATTTTGGCCTTGATGGATAAGGGCTTGTCGAGGGTGACAATTGCGGGGAAGTTGTCGGTGGTGGCGTTCATGGGAAAGATGTTGTGGGGATATCCCCCGTCGGCGGGAGAGTTGGGGGCAGGATTGTTGGAGGGGTGAGCACGAGAGAGAGGTGCGCGGGTGAGTCGGAGACGGCTCATTACGGAGGAGATGCTGTGGGGACTACTGCGGGCGTTGCCGTCGGTGTGTCGCGATGGGGGAGACGGTGTTGTTTGCTACGCTCATATCCTGGCTGTTCTTTGGGGCTTTTCGAATTTCGGAATTGGTGGGCCTGAAGGGAGGAAAGGGGCTGCTCTGGGGGGATGTGGAAGTGCGGGCGAGGGAGGTTGCGGTGCGTTTGTGGTGCTCCAAGACGGATCAGCGAGTTGTGGGGACTTGGGTGGTGATGGGCCGGGTAGGCTGGACGGTGTTTGCCAGGCGGAGTGGGGTGAGCGTTTGGCGGCTGGACGGAGGATGTCGGGGGGGAGGTTTTTTGACACGGGTCGGACGGAAGGGTGATGGCGGCCCAGGCATTGTGGGTTCTGCGGCACGCCCAAGGCTTTCGGAACGCATTCCTTTAGAATAGGGGCGGCGACGGATGCGGCGCGTAAGGGGTGGGGGCGGAGGACATCAAATATCTGGGCAGATGGAAGTCGGATTGTTACAAGACGTATGTCCGGTTACGGGGGGTAGGCAGGACGCTGTAACAGGGACTTTTTTTCCGCCCTCTTACATGTGTGTCGTAGCAGGTGCTGTGGCGGGACTGGCGGTGGAGAAGATGAAGATATCCATTGTGGGGCATTCATTTGTTAAGAGAGCGTAAAGGGCTGAATAGGACAGGCATCAGAACCTGAATTTGGAGCTGGATGACAGACTGTTTATATGTCATTGGCGGGGCAAAGGGAGATGCGTTGGCACAAATTGATGCCGGTTTTGAAGGATGTGGTGCGAGGGGGGGTGTGCCCGGATTTGGTGATGGTACACGTGGGGGAAAATGACTTGGTGGTGAGCAAAGGTCTGGCCTTAGTGAAACAAATGAAAAGGGACCTCCTGGAGATTAAGAAGAAGTGGGCGGGTGTCATGTGATATGGTCGGAGTTCATCCCAAGGAAGGTCTGGAGGGGCCGGAGCGCCCAGGGGCTATAGATAGGGCACGGAGAAAAATCAACAGGGACATGAAAGACTTTTGTACGAAAGAAGGGATTGGGCATATGGAGCACCCGGAGCTGAAGTACGGGGCGGTGTATTTTTTCAGAGAGGACGGGGTTCACTTATCTCATTACGGGATGGAGCTGTATATCGTTCAGATGAAGGAGGCCCTGGATTTGGTTTTGGGGGTGTGTAGGTACCCAAAGGGGGGTTTCCTATGGGGGGGTCGAAAGTCACTAAGTGGCTTTTGAGTGGCGCTTTTCCTAGAGTTAAAAGGGGGTTAAGGGTAGGAGGCCTGGGCTTGTTTTGATAAGGGGTGGGGATCACTGAGGTCAAGGAATGTCCAATTTGGTAACGAGGCATGTCTCAGGTGGTATGCGGTGGATATGTTGTGGGTGTTGTGGTATGTTGAAATGGGGAAAATCATTTAGAGGAGGGGTGGGGGTTGGTCAGGTAGTTCTTATTTAGTGAGGTGTAGTTTTGTTCGGCACAGGCCAGGTTTGTTTATTTAGGATGCACCTGCTTCCAATAAAGCGGCCTTTGTCACACTGTATAGCTTGTCTGTGGTCGTTGCCTCCCCCCCTGCCCACCTGGGTAGACCCCAAAGCATCTATCTGAAGTGCAATCATGTTCCGCTAAATGAACAAAGAAGCCACATCCTGTCTACTATACTTCAGAGGAGACAGAAGCTACAAGGAAAAGCGAGGAAGTACAGCATGCCCCCAGTGGCAACAAACCACTGCTGCTCTGCCACCACTTGAAGAGAGGAGAAGAGGCATACAGGCAGCTAGCCGAGTGCACCCCTGAAAGACTGAAACCCTGCAGAGGGCCCCAAGAAGCCCAAAGCTGCCCCAATCAAGAGAGCTGCCAGGAGTCCAGAGGGAACCAAGGCCGTGAAGCATCAAGTGAGCCAAGAAAGGTCCAGTAAAGGTAATGGAGCCAAAGGCAACCAAGCCGAAAAGCAGCAAGCCCACAAAAGGCATGAGGAGCACTGTGTGGTACAATCGCCTCCCCCAGTGGCCATCTGCTTTCACCAGAATCAGGAAGACAGCACTGCACCCCCCAGTGGTAAACAGCTACTACTGCAAGCAAGAAGGGCAGACATGTTAAGTGCCAGCTGAGGACATCCAGGAAGAGAATGCCTGATAGCCCCATCATTGCCTGAAAGAGTACTAGTACAAGCTCAAGAGGCACAGAGACAATGCATGACTGGAAGGAGGGGGCCACGCCAGCCAGCCGGCAGCCCCAGCACTGAATGGCCACAGCAGGCTCCCCATTTAGAGCGTCGCACAGAGTGACTAATCCTGGCAAGCATGCTGGAACCTACACAGTACCCAGTGCAACAACTGCGCAGTCTTCAGTGCAAGCCCTAATCCCTCTAGTTCAAGAAGAGAAGACAGAAGTTAGGTGACCCTCTGTCCAGGGAGCGCAGCACCAAGAAGATCTCTGAGGAAGGGAAAAGACCTGAATGAGGTCCACTAGGAAAGAAGACACAAGTGTACAGGGACTAAGATGAGGGCACCCACACAGCCAATGTCAGTCACAGAAAGGGCCTGGTTGCCTGCCAGGTGCCCCCAAGAGAAGCTGATGCCATGAGGAGGAAGACTGTCACTGCTCTCCACAATGAGACAAGTTAGGAGCTGTATGCCATCTACCCTACTCACATACCCAGTGCTCCCCAGGGACAAGACAAGAGGAAAGGCTTACCGTGGCCTGAATGCATGACGGACAGCATCTACACCCTAACTGCATTAGTACTGCCCCGCAGTGGGCAAAGAGACTATTGAGGGAGACTTCTCCCCCACACTGCTGTAAGACTGAGTCACACACCCACCCATTACATGCACAAGGAGAGTCGCATGTTCCCCAGTGACAGGCTGCCACCACCGCAAATGAAAGGAGACCTGCGAGTGGTCCAAGACGCTGTCCAAAAAATGTGACAGAGCAAGCAAGAGGTCGCAGTGGGGAGAACAGATAATGCATGGCAGGATGCCACACTGCAAGCAAGAACCGATGAAGAAAGAGAAGTGTGTGACCTGACCTGCCACATCGAAAGACCTGATGAACACAGATAAGTAAGAGCACAAGATCACAGGGTAAAGAGACTGAGAACTTGTGCCACCACTGAGAGTGTCCCTACAGACTCAAGCCATCCCCGGGGTGCAGTGATGTTACTGGAGACAGCCAATTGTGAGTACCGATTGGAAGACGCATGATGGCATGAACTGCATATCTGTCTCCATTTCACAGTGAGTCCATCCAGCCACCTGACAACAGCTGCTAGAGACAGATGGCATCCTTGCTCACAACTGCACAGGCCAAAGGAGCAGACCAGCACAAGCAAAGACACAAAGCAACATGGCTACAAAGTCCCTTCAGTCACCCTTACTCCATGCAAATCATCACCATCTGCCATCCAGATCATAAAATGGCAACCACACCATCATTGCCATGTGCATGACCCAATCCAACAAAGGAGCAACTCATCACAAGGGTGGAACCTTCCAGTAGCAAAGCACCAAGAGACCAAGGCACCCCTGGCAATGTGAGAGACAAAGTGTCTAGAGACTATCTGACAGCCCACCCACACCTGTGTCCTGTTGGCAAGCACACTGGCCATTGTGTCACTTACCATGGCGGTTGCACAAATGACTCAGCTGTGTTCCTGGTAGCGATCCTGCAGCATGCCCCAGGCAGCCCACATGAGCCCTGCACAGTCAACGTGGTCATGTGGTAACCTAGTGAAAAGGGCCTCAAGGACATTGCTGCACGAAGGTGTACTGGTAAGAGAGATGGTCTGAAACCTGCTCCTCTGACAAGGTACTGGGAGGCACTGGGGGTTCAGAGGAAAATGTCTCAAGCATTGTCGATGCCATCCCAGTCTGGCAAGACTTGTCATCACAGTGCCAAGATGTCCCAAGAGTATGCTCCGCAGCTTGTTTCCACGAATGCTCCTGATGCACTGAAGTTTGAACTTTTGACACCAACTGCATTACAGCAGGAGCATGTACAACTGAACAACAGTGCATGGGTGGACACTGATTCAACTGATAAGCTTTGTCAAAGGATCCAGAATAACTCCACATAGTGTTCGCGCCCAGTAGTACCTGGTTAAATTATGGACACCTACTTGGATGCCCAGGTGCTTCCAACTGCACCTGTCCACTGATGTCCTGCAGACTGCCTCTCAACGCTGTGAGACTAAGTACTAGTTTTGTTGATTTTATTCATTCTGACAGGTTGCACTTTGTTTTGTTTTTCATTAAAGTTTGAGAGGAATGTAGAGTTTGGCTGGTCACGTTCTAGTGTCTCATTAGGCACTAGTTTACCAGCCACTTCCTCGAGGGCTGGCCATACAACCACCCTACACCATCCAACAGAGGCATCACCGGTCAGATGACCCTGCCAATAAAAGAGCCTGAGTGCACATGCTGGAGGCCAGCTTAATACCCTCACAAACTTTTATCTGTGTCTTCCTTTATGAAGTATGTGGTCCTAGAGTCCACAACTTTACACCCTCTTCCCCCTGAAATACTTCTTTCCAATGCTCCCACATCGAATCCCGAACAGACTACATTAAACATTATCACAAATATGAAGATGATACATGTGGTACGGCAGAAAACCTTGGTTTATATTGGCTAAATTATACCTGGCCACAGAAGCTCAGGGTCTCCAACTGCCAAATGTGGAATCCTACTGGTTAGCCTCACAACAGGCACAGCTATGGTTTAACATTCATACATCTCTCGAAACTACATTCATGTATGGTCAGTGCTTGAAATGGAAAAAATAGAAGTGCAGGTACTCTGTCCTAGAGCACCTGCTTTTTTTTTAGAAGTGCCGGTACTCTCCAATTAAAAGTATTCCATTTCTCTTGAGAATTGCCCATACTCACCCTTTCAAAATAAAAAAAGATCTGGTACTCCATAACGGACAGTGCCGGCCGATTTAAAGCACTACGTATGGTGTATACCAAGACCCAGAGACAGACTGAGAGAATGTACGCCATATTGCATGCTGCAGCGTATACTGGGCATAGAGTCGACAAGTTACGCCACCTAGACAGCTACTTACACACACAAGTTAATCTCTGGGACAACAGAAAGATCTGCATGGAGGTTGAGGAACACCACTGGGCAGAATGCTCTACACCAGGGCTGACCTCCACAGTTCAACTCATTAAAGACGATAGACTGAAAACATTTTCAAAGGCACAATTCGAATCCGGCTTTCCACCAAAACACTTCTGGGACTAGCAAAGATTTGGGCGCTGTGTTCAAACGCTCCTGGGCTCGGACCCGTTAGAGTTTCCAGATTCTTTAATTTTGCAATATTTAACCACCTGAGGCACCTATAAGGGGGTTTTAGTGGGACTTTATAAGATCGTAACTGACCATACAATCTCACCCCCTATTGATTGATTTGCCAAACTGGTGGACGGGGAGACGGAATCAGGGGTATACATAGAAAGACAGAGATGAAATTCTAACAACCCACGACAAATCTGCTTGAAGCTTGCCTCAAAGGCTACACAAATCAAGTCTGTCTGGTGATACTCTGTGCTGGGGATGTCGAGCCCCAAACGCGACATCAGGCACATGCTGCAGGGCTGCTCTATTTACGTGTGTATTAGTATGCAAATTGGTCCAGACTAAAGCGTGACAAATAAATCACTTTCCCCGCTGAGTAAGAGAGAGGTACTATTGCAGGACATACTTAAATATCCACGGATCACAGAGCATAGAGACAGACTGTTTGCAGGACCCTTGGCAGTGGCAAAACTATGTGCACTCTGCTTCTGGAAAACGGGCAAGTCCCCATCTGCAGAGACACGAATGAGAGAAATTAAGCAGATAGTGAAATCTGAACGAGTCATACAGAGACTTAATGGTCAGTTAGATAAAGTCGCTGAAACATGAAGAGACATCTTAGATGACTAGAGACAATCTACTGCAAGCAGATAGAATACTAAGACAACAGTAAGACCAAGAGCTGGGCACTGAATGTATAGGAAGATGATTGCCAATTAACAGGGCAGCCAACTGTGCTCTGTTCAGCTCAGATATCACCTCAGATACATAAAGTGGCGTTATTATATGACATGTGATATCACCGCAGTAAGGAGAGTAAAGCATGTTTGCCACTTTATACTAAATGTGACAGGCCCTAGGTTACTTTCTTCTTCCCAATTTTCTCATTGTGCCCCCCCCTTTTTTTAAGTTTGAAAGCTTTATTGAAAGAAAGGATATATAACAACAATGTGGCATCAGTAGAGAAGCAAACAAGCAGAGTCAAAACATATGTAAAAACCAAAGAATACTGATGACAACACTAAGAAACCAAGCATTTTCTAAGGTTTTTAGGGGGGAGGTAGGGGGAGGGAGAAAGGGGAAATAGAGACCTGTTATGACAAATTATGCTTATATAAAGGTATCAGCAGATAAACAATTGCACAATAAAAGAAAAAGGTACACAATATCTAAAAATCTTCTATTATAAATAAAACTGTGAACTGTAAGAAATAACACTTGTAGGCAAGAGTAATGATCCTTCAAGGAGGTTTAAAATTTTCGGAGGAAAAAGAAGTGTAATTCCGTTTGGCAGATTGATCTAAGTATATAGTAAAGGGTAACCAATAAAGTTCAACATTGCGAAGGGGTTTACAGGAGGAGGCAAAACCAACATCAAGTCTATGGAAATTGCATAGTAAATTCCACCAACCACCTATGGAAACTTTGGTAAGGGACTTCCAATTAGAGGCAATATGTTGAAACGCAAGGGCCAGCATAAGGTCAAAAAGACCAAGTGAGTGTGATGGGAGATTTAAAGATTCTGAGAGACTCCTCAAAAACACAAGGGCATTGGAGTAAGGAACAGAGAGTGTAAAAATGCGTGAAATGTAAGACCAGACCTGCTTCCAAAATGCTGCTACAGAAGGGCAGAAAAAGAAAAGGTGAAGAAGATCAGCATAAGGTGCACTACATGTCCAGCAATTAGAATTAGAGGAAGAAATAAAGCGAGAGAGAGAAAGGGGAGAAAGATAAAGTCTATGATAAAGGAAAAAGAGGGATTGAGTAAGGGAAGCAGAACGAGAGGTCTTCAGAGTTTTAGACCATAACTTATCCCAGGGAGGAACAGGTCATGAGCAACCGAAATCTGATTCCCAAGAGAGCTCCAATTTAGTTTTGGCACGTTCAGGGTTGGGGGCAGAGAAGAAACAGTAAATAAGAGAAGCTTTAGGAAGAGTGGCAAGTATGACGAGAAGAGGGGAAGGAGAGAGAGGTGGACCAGGAGAAGGGAGAGAATAATAATGGCCAAGAATAATTTCCATAAGAATATAATATTTTTGGGAAAACGACTGAGGGCAACGAAACCGTGTTCGAAATTGGGGGAAGGAGCAAGGAGAGGAACCGTCGAAGAGTTGATTAACCCAAATAATACCTTTTGATCTCCAAGAAGACCAAGCAATAGGTCTATTATTTATCAGAATAAGTGAATTATACCAGATGGGTGAGAGCAAGAAAGAGTCATGAGATATAGTCAATGGGGAAAGCAAGGGTTTCAAGAGAGAAGAAGTATGTTTAAACAGAGGGGAAATTGTATAAGGAGATTTGGTAGTAAAACAAAGTACATCTTGAAATTAAAAAGGCAGCAATAAAGAATGCTCAATATGGAGCCAGAGGGGGAACCGCATATAAGGTTCTGGGATTTAGGGCTGATAACCGCCAAAAGACTCATAACCCGGCACTGGAAAGCAGCAGCACCACCGCTGACGAAACATTGTAGTGCCTCCCTCACCTACTGGGCGACCGCAGAGGGCACGGTACTAAGCAGGGAGGAAACAGCGGGGCGGAGGGCCATACCGATAGCCCAGATGTGGGAGGGTTTCCTTCGAGCTTTCACCAGGGCCTGCCATGACAAAGGGGTGATGTAGAAGGGGGGTAGAGAGGAAGGGGAGCAACGAATGACGCGCGCAGATAAACGAGAAACGCCGCCCCCGTGATCCACCGCCCTCCCCCCTCCCGCCCCCCCACGCCCGCCCTCTCCCGCCCCCCCCCCGGTTTCCCCCCCCCTCCCCCCCGCTTCCCCTTCCCCGCCCGCTCCGCCCCTTGCGCCCCCCCCATCATCATCCCCCTCACCTGCCGGTGGGGGACACACACACACAGACGACCCCGCTAATGCACTCCCACCCCGGGATTCAAAGTTATCACGCACCACTTGTAGCACCCTCATGCGAGCACCACGGAGCAGCACCCTATGCGGCTACTCCGCTCGTAACCAACGAGACAAAACCCACACTGCAGCACCCCCCCCCTATGCTTAGGTTAGTTGCACCCGCACACTCTTTCCTGTTCTTCCCTAGATCGGAATAGCGACACACACGGCAGAGGTCGCCCCCCAGTTGACCACACCAGACCTGCCTTTCCCACTCGCACCCTCGCTACTAGCATACAAAGGTTACACGTAGGAGTGCAGCACATAGGCGAACCACTACCGGGACCTTCCACCCCATGGTGCCTATACCCTGACCAGTCTAGTGGTCCACAACACTCGTACATGCCGCCCGGAGTCAGACCTGGATGGCTGTCCAAACTGTAGGGAATCACCACACTTCACCACTGACCATAAGGCTACGTACACCGGGGGGAAGGCTGGACACCAAGCTGCCCATCTGGGCGGGCAGGATTGGCTGCCCAGGTGGGAACGACGCTGCGAGGCACTCCGAGACAGGACACTGGAATGAATGGTCTGACGCATACAGCGCCCACCCATGAGGCGATAAGTGGTGATTTTATATGTATATGTACAATTATCGGACCTCTAACCATCGACTGTATTTGCTTTGATACTGTACGGACCACTCCGATTGTTGTTTCCCCTTTGAGTTATGCACATAACGAACTGTACTTGTATACCAAGAGTTTCAATAAAACAGATTTAAAAAAAAAAAAATGGAGCCAGAGGGGGAAAAAGGAGACAGCTCAGACGATAACCACCTAGAAGCCTGACGTAAAGAAAAGGATTTGTGATAAAGACGAAAATCAGGAAAATTGACACCTCCATTTGATTTGACTTTGCGAAGAGCTGACAGAGATACCCTTTCTTTTGACTGTTTCCAAAGAAATTTGGACAAAATGGAATCAATGCGATTGAAATAAAAAGCCGGGATATGAACAGGAAGCATAGAGAGCATATAAATAAGAATAGTAATATTCATCATTTTAATAGAATCAAGACAACCCCACCAAGAAAGAAATAAGGGATTTCAGGAAGAAAAGAATTGTTCTATTCTTGAGATAACTGCAGACATATTTAATTTATTAGAGGATGAAATAGAATTAGCGAATAAAACACCAAGATACTTTATTTTAGTACTATTCCAGGCAAAGCCAGTAGAAGAGAAGAAATGTGGAAGACAAAATTTAGTTAATGGAAGAATTTCTGTTTTATCTGAGTTAATTTTATAGCCAGAAACAAGAGAAAACTTTTCAAATTCAGGTAATAAATAAGGGACAGAGAATTTTGGATCTGAAATGAATAAGAGAATGTCGTCGGCATAAGCCGAGAGTTTTAGTTGGTGATCCCCATACGGAAAACCAGAAATGGAAGAATTATTACGAATAGAGGAAAGAAAAGGTTCAAGAGCTAACACAAAAAGAAGAGGAGAGAGTGGACAACCCTGACGAACCCCACGCTTAAGTGTGAAAGAAGAGGTAAGTTGACCATTAACAAGGACTGAGGCTTTGGGCATGGAGTATATCAAAGAAATAAAAGAAATTAATCTGGGGCCAAACCGTGCCATTTTAGGGAGGCAAGTAAAAAAGACCAATCAACCCTATCAAAAGCTTTTTCAGCATCTACAGAAATAGCTGCTAAAGGAATAGAGAGAGAAGAGGCTTTATTTAAGACATTGAGAAAATGTCTGTAATTATCAGAAGTAAGACGACCCTTAACGAAACCGCATTGTTCTTTTCCAATGAGGTGTGGCATGAAGGGATTGAGACGGAGAGCAAGCATTTTAGCAAAAAGTTTGTAGTCTACATTGACTAATGACATTGACCAGTAATTTTTACAAAACTAGGAATCACTGCCCTCTTTGGGAATAAGGCAAATGGTAGCATCTTGAAAGGAACCCTGGGCAAGACCAGAAGAACAAAATGATTGGAAAAGAGCAAGAAGTTTGGGCAATAAAAGGTCAGAAATATGTAAATAAACTCAATTGGAAAACCATCAGGACCTGGGGTTTTGCCTTTGGTAAGAGAGGACAAAACAGTGGAAAGTTCATGCAAGGAAAAATCTACTTCAATATCAGAGAACAGAAGTGGAGAAGTAGCAGGCTTAGGTAATTCATCAAAATAAGACTGAGGAAGAGCCGGCGTAGGAGGAGCTTCCGGAGTATACAAAGATTTGTAAAAGGACTGAAATTGGTCTAGAATATCCTTATCCGTATGGAGGAGATTGTTTGTAGGGGAATAAATAGATTTGATAAAAGTACGCTCTTTACGGGATTTAAGATAGTTAGCAAGGAGTTTGCCTGATTTATTACGGCCACCATAATAGCGTGCACTACTGCGGAGAAGAAAGGAAGAAGCCGAGTCCGTAGTGATTTTATTGAATGCAATCTTGGCTTGGAGGAGCTCAAAGGACATGCGATTGGAAGAAGAGGTATAAAACTGATGTTTCAAGTTTTTGATATGGGCCAAAGCTACTTTCCACTTTTGAATAAACTATTTCTTTTTCTTAGATACAAAATCAATAATGAAACCGCACGCTGTGGCTTTGAAAGAATCCCAAAGGATGTGAGGATAGATGTGTGGATCAGAGTTGAGTTGGAAAAATTAATTAGTGAAAGAACGGAAAGAAGAGGAAAAATTAGGATCAGTAAGTAGGGAGGAATTAAAACGCCAACGAGAGGATTTAGGAAGAAGAGGAAGCAAGTCAAAGTCTGTAACGATAGGAGCGTGGTCCGAATTTATGATAGGTTCAATAGAGGAAGACAGAAAGTTTTGAGATAAGGAAGAGGAGAGGAAGATATAATCTAGACGAGAAAAAGAGGCATGGGGGAGAGAAGAAGGAAAAGTCTAAGGTATCTGGATGAGTGAGTCTCCAAGAGTCAGTTAGACTCTTGCCTGTGAAATAGTGTCCAAAAATTGTTTATGGGGTTTATGAGGGGTAAAACGGACAGAGGATTTACGATCCAAAAAGGGATCAACTATCTGATTGCAATCGCCTCCTAAAAGGAAAAAATCATCTTTATGTTGAATACATTTACTAGTGGTTACTAGCCAAAAGGAAGGATCAAAGTTAGTAGGACCATAAACAGTAAACACAGTGATAGGTATTGCATTGATAAGCAGCTTAGCTAAAATCCAACAACATTCAATATCTTTTTCTTCTAATAGGATCGTACATTTAAGCTTTTTATGAACTAAAACAGCAACACCATTTTTTTTGTTAATCGACGGAGAAAATAGAACAGTACCAACCCAATTTCTTTTCAATTTTAAAGATTCAAGGTCAGAGAGGTGGGTTTCTTGGAGAAGGATAATATCGGGATTATAAGAGGAGAGGTGAGAAAGTACTCTCTGCCGTTTAATAGGATTATTAAAACCCTTCACATTCCAGGAAACAACTCTAAATGTTTAAACAGAATAAACATAGCAAATTCTAATAGTGAAAAAGAAGAAGCAAATATTAACCAACTATAACATGAAAAAGAGAAAAAGGAAAGAAAGGAAAGAA
Source organism: Lissotriton vulgaris (assembly GCF_964263255.1). NCBI lineage: Eukaryota > Metazoa > Chordata > Amphibia > Caudata > Salamandridae > Lissotriton > Lissotriton vulgaris. The sequence goes on from NC_141685.1 coordinate 1,916,693,245, forward strand.
GAGTACAAGGAGGGGGAAGGGAGAAATGAGATAAGAAGGAGAAAAGAGAGATAGAGAAGCAAAGGGGAAGGAGTAGACAGAAGAGACAGCACAAATCCAGAAGGATGACTGCAAAAAACATACCTGAAGGGGAAATACGAAAGAAAGATGGGGGGGATGGCGACACTTAACAAGATGAACCAGCCAAGGAGCAGGGACATAACCGCACCAGGACATCATAGAACCACAATGGGAAGGTTACATTAAGGTTGGGATAATAAACACAAATCTGTAGAAGGGGAGAAAAAATAATTAGAAGCAATACCAGGACAACCAAATACATTCTGAAGTTTACAACAATCAGTACCACAAAAATTGATAACAGGAACAAATAAAACAAAGAACAATCAAATTAGATATAACAATCTCAAAGAAGGTTGAAAAGAGAGGCATCAAGGCAGCGAAGAAAGAGATCGTGAAGGCAAGTACAAAGTATCATAAAGCCGTGAAAACTATTCAGCCATTTGACGAAGAAGAAGTCTCCATGCCGCCGCCGTTTTGTAGAAGAATGAAATTCCTAAGTTCTCCGGGATCCTGAAAAGTCCAAGTTTTATTCTGATGAGTGACCTTAAAAATGCAGGGGGAGGAGCTACGCTAGCAAGCAAGATGGCCGCATAAGCTCCCGGCTCCGCCGACCTCCGCCAGCAGCTCGTATATCCTGCAAGTTATCCTGATTTCACACCGGACTCCCGTATGTATGAGGAGTACCTGACTCTGAAGGCACAAATCCGAACTTTTTATCACACCGGGTGATAGAGATATGCCGTGTTTCATTCTCGGCCTATCCCGGAGCTGAAGCCGGGGCCTCGATTTCCAACCCATCCGGGCTGGAATTGAACAACATCGGCTGTGAACCTCGGGCTTTGTCCGGTCACCCGAAAGGAGAGATAACCTTCCTGTTTTTAACGGCGATTTCGTATCCTGCCTGCAACACACACGCTACGGCGTGTCGCATCGTTTGCTGCGGCCCGCATCCGATGCCCGGAGACACAGTAAGCTTGTCGGGGGGTGTGGACGGGAGCCCTGATCAGCGGCGAAGGAGAAACATCGTGAGGTGAGAGCGCCCGTGGTTGGTGTCCGCTCCAGATTTGCCTGCTACCCCGGAGAAGCCGGCCTCCGGGGTTTGCATCCTGATCTGTTGCTTGCGAGAGGAGATGGAGGGGACAAAAGACACGCCACCGCTGCACGCCGTAATGGCGGCCATTAGAGCGCTCCACTCACAGATCATCGTCAACTATCAGGCACTGTCGGTAACAATGGACGATCTTTGCCGGAGACTGGACAGTGGCTTTTTGCCATCATCGCACCCAGCGGTGCCACCAACGGAACATCGTATATCTAACTTCGAGGTCCCTGTGCAGAAGCCGGATCCCTTTGGCGCTGCGGATTCCTATAATACAGATCACGCGCCCGTGAACATTGTCAGCGTCCCCTGCTTGAGCCCTATCTTGCCGAATATCACTATGGACAACCTTGACTGCCTTAACAAGATCACCTGTGACTATTGGAGAGTTTTATCATCCTGCCACGCTTTTCCTCGCTTGCTTTGTGTAGATCGTGAACCTTTATCCTTTACTTGGCTTGTTCGTACTGACTTGAATTTTCATGAAAGCTTTACCGCTCTCACTGTTGCTGTGGCCTGGGTTATAAGTGCTCCAGTGAACATTCGTACTGGCCAGGGTTAACTTGTGGGGCTTTTCAGGATACGGGACAATAATTTAATCTGCTGCTGAGATTGTGAAATGTGAATTGCGGGAGTCGGGTGGTATGTTTGGCACTTCCCCGGATTGATTGTTTATTTTGCTGCATTTTATTTTTAACTTGTTTCCGGGGGGTTGCATCTGGTGGGGGGTAGGGGAGTCCGGAGTGTGGTTTTTTTTGTTTCTCCTCCTCCGCTGCTTTTTTCTTTTAGGGACGCTTCTAGGCGACAGGCACGCTGCTAGTGGGTTAGGCCATTGCAGGGGTGCAGGGTGGTGGGGGGGTTGTTATTTTGCCTTTTTTTTGTTCTATGGCCCCTTTTTCTTCTCTCTCTCTCTTTTTCGGGTATTCCTCTGGGCGACAGGCACGCTGCTAGTGGGGTAGGCCGTAGCCATTGCAAGGGTGCAGGGTGGGGGGTGCGAGGGGGGTTTGTTATTTTGACTTTGTTGTGTTCTATGGCCCCTTTTCTTTTCTCTTTTTTTCTCGCAGGGTCCGGTAGCGATAACTTTCGGTTTCATCCTGAAGTATATGAGTGGGAGGGGTCTGGGGTGGGTGGCTGTGATGATAGATAGGTAGCTTTGTTCTTTACCCTTAGTGAACTTACTGGCACTTGCATTTTCATTGTTGGTCTATTTTGATCCACGACTACTTTTAACACCTACCAGCATTTTTATACCTCCGAATGTGTAGCTCCGGATATCCTGTATCTTGTTCTTTATCTTGTTCTTGGGGGTGGGGGGGTTAAATATAAAATGAAACCTTATTCATATCCTTGATTCGAAATGTTTTCAATACATCGTCTATCCTTTACCGCTGCCGGACCCATGGGTTGTCGGCTGAAGAGCTGTGTTATTGGTATTACTGATCCGTGTTGCATACCTGTGGTACCGGCCCCTGTCGTTGCAGGGCTACTTTTGTATCTTGTGTTGGACGATATAATAAAGGTTTTAAAAAAAAAAAATGCAGGTGTGGACAAGCCATAACGTGCCAAGATGGAGCGCAGAGAAGGGCGAAGAAAGAGGAATTCCTTCCGTCTTGCTGCAGTAGCATTGGAGACATCTTGAGCAAGGAATACCCGTTGACCCAACCAGGAGGCTTGACGCTTGGCTCTGGCTGCTGAGAGGATTGAGAGTAGATCAGTGAATTTCAGGAAAGGGATAATTACACCATGTGGTTTCGTAGAGGCAGCTCAGCGAGGGCCGAGTCTATGAGCTCTTTGAATACTGAGAACAGTGGATGGTGGCATGTCTAAGAGCTTATGAAGGAAGGAGGTAAAGAAAGTCACCGGATCATCTCCCTCCAGGGATTCTGGCAAGCCATAAATACGAAGGTTGTTCCTCCTGTTGCTGTTTTCCAAATCCTCTGTATGCTGCTGGAGGGAAAGGACATACTTCTCTAGAGAGGAGATACGCTGTGAATTAGATTGAATTTCAGGTACTTGCTGTTCAACTAAAGTGATTCTGGCATCCATGACTGACCATTTTTCTTTCAAGAGTTGCATGTCTTTACTTGTTTTTTCAATAAACGGACGCAAAGCACGTATCTCCTCTAGAATCAAATCCGTGGAAGAGGATGTCGATGATTTGTCAGGGGAGGGAGGATCCGGCTTCAAGCATTTAGAAGAGGAAGCAGGAGGCGAAGATTTGTTTGAAGTAGCCTGTGTGACAGAAGAACAGTGAGGGGCCGAGCTAGCCATTTTTGGTGATGAGGGAAAGGTACACAAATTCGCTGAGGACGGCGTTGGGAGAGTCGTGGAGGGAGCAAAAATAAATTTTGGTTTGCGCAATCTGACCATATGCATAGATTACGCATAAAATTCTTGAAGGGCGCGTAGAGTAGACACTTAGAGGCCCTTACACATGAAAAAGCTTAGCAGTCATGAAGTATGATTGAAAGAAGAGTCCAGTCAGGAAATATTCCTTTACAGAGTAGCAGGGTCCCAAGTATTAATCACCAGAGGGAAAGCTACCACAACAACAACGGCCACAGGAAATGCTATATAAAAGGAAGGAGTAGTAATGGTGGAGTGAAGAGCCCTTCGTTATCGGTGACTGAAGAGGTAAGCATCAATTGGGGGTGGAATAAAGAAAGAGGTAGCTGCAAAGGGTAAAACAGTTGAGGGCGTAGCTGAAGAAAAGATGGAAAATGCAGCTGTCCATAGAGTTAATAAAGACAGCAGAATGCTAACATGGCGCAGGTGTCACAAGAAAAACCATGCAAGTTTAACATTACTGCATTGCTTGTACATATCTGGCCGAACAGTAGAAAAAACATTTCAATATTGCCAAAGGAGCCAGGCATGGAACAAACATCTGCGGTAATTTGCAAAACATATAGAGAAACCGCTGCAGCACAACGTGCAAATAATGCGCTATTTCATGGCACAGTAACAGACGCAATTTGCATGAAGAAGGCCATCAGTGCGCGCAGTAATGTAGGAATAACCTCCCAAGGCAGCAAGCAGCTTAGAGAAATTAATGGGAATTGCGCATGCAATTTGCAAGTACCCAATAGGTACTCGCAAATTGCATGAGCAATTTCAAGGGTGCAAGGGTGCCAAAGGGACATCCTGTTGCACCCCTGAAATATGCATGTGTGCACATATGGCGCACATACATGCCCTACGGTCATTAATGTGTGCCACATGGCACTTTTAAAAAAGCAAAAAAGTGCTTTTTTAAAGGAAATCACAAATTACCACCAACTTGAAGTTGGTGATAATTTGCGATTCCTTAGGGAAATATCACAATTTGTGATGCCTACTAGCATAGCATTTAGGGAATCGTAAATTGTGATTCTCTAAATGCTTGCGCAAAATAAAGAATCACAATTTTAATGATTCCTTATTTTGCGAGTAGGTATTTGCCTTTCTACATTACACAGCTGAATTGCGATCACAAACCCGACATTCGCAGAATTCCAGCATTTGTGATCACAATTTGGCTTGCTACATCTGGCCCTAAGCACTTAAATATGACTGTGTGCAGTTTTGTACTTTGGTGTGGTTCTAATGTTGTAATGATGCAGAACCCATGATACTTGTGAATAAATTGATTCTTAAGGAGAAGTTGGTTCCATTTCTATGTCAGGACCGGAGGGGAGGATTATGCTTCAACTCTCTTTGCTTTATTCAACAGCAGCATATTTTTAAAACAATATTTCTTCAAGCTCACATTAAAGCGAAGAAGAAACAAACTGTCCCAGAAGTCTCTGAGAATGGCATTGTAACACAACCAATAAGAGTCCCATAGTAGTTCCTTTTCATGGCCAATCAGGATCCCCATGGCGATGTAACAGTCCTCGCTGCTCGCTGCCCCAGTTAAGTGCTTTTTCGTTTCCTCTGCCCTTAATAGGTTTTTGTGAATGTTTTATCATGCAGCTTGATTGTTATGTTAATTGATTAGTATTCAGTGTAATTGCCTGATCCCGGGAACGCTACTCGCTCCTTCGCGATCGTAATTATTGGTGCCATGGTGCAGTCCTCTGCACGCTAGGGGACATGTGGCTCTGGCGGACTTTCGGCTCCTGACGCGCAATTTCTGTCAATTTCAACTGACAGGTCCGAGTGCGTAAGGAGCCGATACCGCTGAGAGCCTTGTCCTGGGAGACTTACGCCCCTTCAAAGGGGTCTGACGGGGCCGATTGTTGCCATTTTGATTAAAAGACCGCGAAGGTCACGGAAGGAACACGGTCCCCAGGTGAATAATTTGAATTCAGCACCGGGGTAGCAGTGTTCCTGGGGAATTCCGTGATTGTGCACTTTGCCCACTCTAATAAGAACTGAAAATCCAGTGGTCAAATCTCCTGCCAGTGGCTGTGCTCAAATCCTTCCTGTGTGGGAAAGAAAGTTAAAAGGGAAGTTAAAGTTGAATACATTAGTGCGAAGATCTTACATCAAGCATTACCCTTACCTGTTCACAATCTCTGATTGGAAGGTACCTTTGGAAACCACATGAGAAGGTTATGGGGATCCTTTGGATGGTATCCCATGGGATGACGACTTCTATGGCGCGGTAGATGCTTCCAATTACCATGCAGTAGATGAAGATTAGCCCCGATGGAAGAGCGTCTGGCCCAATTAATAGTGCGGGAATGCGCAAAAAGATGCCAACCAGCTCCTAATACATTTAATCCATCACCTGCCCCACCAGAACCAGGTCCCTCTGACACTAAGTCAGCTAAGCACCCTAGAGAGGAGGGGGTGGACGTGGACACTTTTGAGCTCCTAAGACAGGCCTTTATGGCCAAGACCCTGCCTACTGTTCCACCCCCAGAGCCCGAGCCACAAGCAATGGACCCCCCTCCACCATCCCAAGATTTTCAGGACAATGACCCCTCTGATGACAAGACAGGCTCGTCCAGGCCTTGGTCGCCATCCCCTACCCCTACTGAAGTACCAGCAGAACACACTCAGTCCGATATGTTGGACCAGGACCAGATTTTACATCCCCGTTCAGCAGAGTGGGTCCCTTGCGACAAGGTGGCGCAATATGTGTCCAATAGACTCTTTAAGCCTCTTGAAAAGGAAGCACACAGGTGTCTTAAGGCAGAATGCCCCAGACCTTCATTGGAAGGTAAAGTAGCAATGACACCAGACATTGACCCAAAGATGGCCCCTTTCCTGGCAAAGTTTGTCAAGGACCCAAAGAAGGGAATTGATCGGTCCTAGTGAGCTTGCCAGGATAAGCTACTGGATGCAGTGGGTTCCCTAATAAAAATCCTCGACATTGCCGAGGATGCCAAGTCTTCGGGCGCTTAACACCTATGTGCTGATAGCTGGCCGAAAACTTACAGTTGAAAGAGCCAGGTCTTTAATTTCCACTTAATTGTGAGGAGGTCTTGCACCTGTCTGAGACAAAGAGGTAGAGTGTTCCATAAACGAGAGGCTGCCACTTGAAAGAATCTACCCCCGATCTGAGAAAGTCGTACCTTAGGCGTGGAGGTCAGAAGCTGAGCAGATGACCTCAGAGTGCGTTAGGGAATGTAGTGTTGAAATCCTTCACTGAGGTAGGGAGCCTCGATCTTATGAAAGGCTTTAAAGACCAGAACCAGTGCTTTAAAATGAATACATTTCTGAAACGGTGGGTGGGCGCAGAGGGCAATTATCTTTTTAGGTAATGCCAACTGTGCACTATCCACGGAACGCAGACGGTCACTGCTTATCAAGGTGGACTCAAAACTTGGAGACTTAGCCGCTTCAGAGGCAGGGGCGGTGGTCCAGGGAGGACTATACTACACAGTGTCAGTGGGCTGTCCATCCCACTAAATGAATTTATGTGTACGAAAATCAAGCACAATGATCGCTTGAGATACTGTGTGCTTTACCACGGTCTGAGAACCTTGGTGAAGCACCAGGGAGCAGAGGACAAGCCCGAAGGGAAGACTCAAAAATTCGAACGCCTGTTCGTGCCACAGGAATGGCCGATGTGGCTGGAAAATTAGTATTACAAAGAGATATTTTGACAAGTTCAAACAATTTTAAAAGTGAAGATTTACAATCGTAATTTTTGTGTACTCAAATCAACTTCACTAACAATGATAGTATGACAAAATGTTTTCTTTGTTGTGTGATGTTTAACATGTACAATTAAATTACACAGATTTGACTATAATGGCATTACATTATACATGATACATGGATTGATACGTGATCCATATTCATCAGTTGAAATGAAGTATTCTGAAGTCACAATTCAATTGTGTGCTGCCCTATGCATTTAGGTTCCCATTGTGTCTTCTTCAGGGGCCGCTGAAATGTAAACAAAATGAAAAGTTCTCAAATTACCACCATTGAATTAAAACAAAAATTTCTTAGCTACCAAGTGCTAGAACGCCCCTCACCGGGTCAATAAGAAAATTACTGCTGTGATGTTAACATCATATGCCAATGATTCTCATTGAAAAACACAATAGGAAACACATAGTGTCACAAGTTACTACCACCAGTGGTGTCAAAAACAACAGTCAGTAAATGTAAGTAGAGGGGGAGGGGTGTGGCATCCCTTAGAAATGGGTTTCTGACATTATAGCATTCCTTATCTCAATTTGTGTATTCTGGCACAAGGAAAAAGACGGTAGGGCCACAGACTAGAAAGGTGATGGACCCACAGTGTGAATAGACACTTGTCTGAAGTTGAGGGTTCTATTCTGTTATCAGCATTACTAACCATGAAAGTGGGAAAAGGATGTGGGGCAATAGCCAGAGTTGCTGACTTCCGGAGCTGAGGAACCAGTTTGGAGTCTCAGCTTCGGTTCAACATTCTGAGATTCTAGGCAAATCACTTAATCTCCCCATAAATTGAAAAAGGCTAGAGTTGATGATTAAGTGCTTTTTGCTGAACACCGGAAACCAACCGCTCAAATCAAGCACTGGTCAACATTGACAATAAAGGCAAACACTAAAGAACACTGTAACACATGCTCAATCAATGAACATCCCCAATGTAATCCAGTAATATAGCATCATGGCTGTAGAACTTTCAAAGGTCATCACCCCATCCATAAGGAAACACGGTCCATATTAGATATCTGATTATCCCCCACCCAGCTGTCTATATTGTTGGTCTTATACTCATACCCTTGCATGTTTCATAGGGCAACCTCAGGCTTCATGTGCAGGGGTTTCTTATAAGCACCCTGTGTCCATCTTAGCTCTCAATGTTACAAAGGTCTGGGCTGTTGCCTTTTGCCACCAATGAACTATATCTATTTTACCTATTACACCAAGTCTGAATAATGTTGATTCAGCATGAATGAATTCATCATCAGCTATTATATTTAGGAGGACCATCTTGGGGATAAGGGCAACCTGGAGATCAAGGACAGAACTATGCATTGCCAGAATAAAGTCCCAGAAATGGTGAATGACCATTCAGCTCCACAATGTGCAGGAAGTCATAACCACTTATCGAAGGCAGGTACGGTCTGGAGCTCTGTTCCTTCTTCTTATTCACTGTGGAGTCAATAACATGCAATATAACTGGATTACGTGGGATTGTGTAGTTATTGCTGATTCTCGAGGTCCCATCTGAGCATCTTCCAGTGCTATTAGATCACCATCCCATTTCTCTCATAATTTTGGAAAGGAGTCTGGTGTATTGATCACCAGGACTTTGTATAGAACAGATGCCAGCCCCCTGTTGGGAAGGGGAGCGAAAATCAATTTTGCTTTGAGGGGGCTACACTCTGGTATTTCAGCATGTGTAGTAAACATTCCATTTGAGGAAGTGGACTTTTGTGGAATAACCTGACTGGAATCACAATCAGTGTAATTGTAATTGCAATTGTAAAAATATTTATTAAGCGCGGTTGCTGCCCGCAGGCGTCCAAGCGCTGGGTTGAAGGGAAAGTGATAGGAAGAGGAGCTAAGGTACATAGGATTGAGCAAACAGCAGTGTCTTTAGCAGTGCTGTTACTATGTCGGTCACCACTAATACTAAGTAGAACCTGATTCATTTGGGGAATTTGAATGAAATACACTGCATGCCCTAAAAGTTAAACCAAATCGATAGTGAAGTTTGGCTGATTCCCGTTAGTGTTGGAAACTGATGCAGCGGAAGGGGCTTTTGCCAATTATACCATCTCTACACAATTTAATACCTACCTGTCCCTTTCACGCTGCATGAATTTAAACAAAGATACCAATTTCTATTGTCCATTTTGGTCTTCTCTCCTCTCTGACAAATTTTTAATAGTTGTTAAGGATTGGCAAAGAATTGACAGAATTCTAACAATGCAGACCTAAAGAAGGAAATAATCATTCAATGTAACTTTTTGACATTAATAAAGACAGACTCTGATTACTTATCAATATGCCTTTATCAAAATTACTGTGAATGCTCATCAGGTACAATACAGCTTGAATCATAGATCCCCATACAACTGAAGTAACAACGTAGTAATTCATGAACACGTCCCAAATATCCATGTCATGAGAAAGTGGCTAGGTGAAGAGACAAAAGAACAAAGTCATGAGCAAATAAGATTAATGCAAATTTAGAAATCATACAAACCTATTAGCATAAAATACTTGAAGTCTGAAAAGCTACTCTCCGGCTGAGAGAATAACTGGGGCACCCTCAAAGATAATGAGAAGCAAAGTCAAAGAGTCAGGATCAGCAGAACAACAGCCAGCCAATTAACTTAGGAAACAGCAACACGCCTCTCTCCTCCGGCAAAGACAATTTCGCAGAACTCCTCGTAAGCATCTCCTAATGAAAGATTCTAGTATAAATAGTTATACCCTGAATCACAAAAAATCCAAACTCCCCATGTCTCATTACACGGAAAACCCTTAAGTCCCATTGGTCAAAACTATGGGGTATCTGGTCACTCCACTTTCGGTGTGCCTAACTTTTTAACAGTTCCTTTGTCGTTAGAAAACTTTCGTCATCAACCTTCGGCAAAGGAAACTCAGATAATCTCTTCCACGGCTTGCACATTTCTCCATCTCACTAATGTATCAAACTTGTTGTACAAGTGTCCACATACTCAGCTCAGCAAGGAAATTCCATTCATAATGTTGATTACCTCCTCCACACAGCCTTGGCCATCATCAGGACTCATAAAGGACAAAACACATATTTTGCGGCCTACGTTTTTAGAAAGCAAATTAAACCTAAAAAGACTCTCAAGACCTTCTCTGCAGAACAGTAAAATTTGCTCTAGGAGAAACAAATATAAATGTGATTATTGTTGTTATTTTATAAAACTCCCTATTTATGCCTCTTAGCATTATGCTATATACATTTTGAAACAGTTAGTGAAAAGGAAATTATAATGTCTCTTTTAAACTTATGGCTTCTATTATTATAATTTGTTTGGGCTGTTGTTTCTGCATTATTCATTTACATTTGCAGCCTACTTCGAAAGCACTTGAAACACTAGTTTCTTTCAAGCAGGAACTTGCACAGTTTTCATCCCCCCTTTTTAGTTGTGCACTGTAAATTTTCACACCATTCTGTTAATTATGCATACAATAAGGAGTTTAATCCAAGGAGGTTTTATTTTGCAAAACCCTGCTCCATCAAAACTATGTGCACCTATTATGGGAATGCCGAACAGCACGTCTAGTGGAAGATTGTGATATTACACCTGTGCACGTTTTCTAAGTTACAGCTGAGCTGTACATTAGTAGTAGGTGTCTTGGGGAAGTCCGAAGAAACTACAGATAATTGGGGTATTTTGCAAAGCATTACTATCAGCTAAGAGATCTTTTGTCAATTATCAAACTAAAACAACACAATTTTCAAGCAGATAAAAAGAAAAAAGTAGATATGTATTTCCAGTAAAGTAAAAAGAGTCTGTATTTCACTGTACGTACCTCATCGCATGAATTAATCTGGTAACTCCAAGTCTAGGTTATATTCTTTTAAAACAGGATAATCAGCCTTTCGTGATTCTTCTAATCATCTATTTTTGTTTACATTTTCTAAGTGTCAATACTCTGCAGGTTCATTTGGGCTGCATTCTAGCACATTTGCTCCTGTATCATCCCAATTAGTCCAGATATTCATGGCTCTGACTGTGGAAACCTCGAGTTCCAAAACCACTAAGCACCAATGCCTTCAATGGATTCCCAAATTCTCCCATGGGACACAAATCCTAGTCCTTGTGTTCTTTTCTTTTAATGTTCGTGTGGCTCCAATTCTGTTTCTGCTTTCTTAGCACCATTAAAAGGCCGTATAAATGTATCCCGTTTAATGAGGTTCACATTTCCGAATCGTGGGAATTTCCAAGTGAAGGTTTAAAAGAATGTGATAGAATGGTTGTGCTTAAAAAATTATGTTCTAAAAAAGAATTGAAAATGCTGCTGGTCAATAACAACCAAATAGTCTAGGCTTGATATCGTTAGTGCAGTTTCTTTTTTCTGAACTTGTTTTAACAAAGTATATATAGTACATGGCTCACTTTGGCCTGCTTTGCGAGGAGCTGCAAACGTGTTGCTCCCCAGAATAAAATCTTATCTATGAGCACCACCAAACACTACGGCTGAAGTGGCGATATATCTAGGGGTGCTGGAGGTAGGCAGTTGCGTAGGAAGGGGGTGCGGTGGGTTCGGGCTGCCCCGGGTGTCATCCCTGTGGGGGGTGACAAAATGGCAAAAATATGTGTTTTAGACACATATTATTTGTGCCATTTTGTCAAGCCAGGGGTGACAAGAAATTTTCTGCACCAGGTACCACCTGACCTTGCTACGCCACTGGAGGTAGGGCATCACCCCCTGAAAGCATGGACAACCTGCAGGAAAGTGGGACAGAGCACAGTATTTACAAAAGTGCTTTGCAAGTCCTTCTTTCAAAAACATTCTGAGCAGTCACTTGGCAGACAAATCAAAATATAAAGCTGAAAAGAATATTTAACAAGAAACAGCTAGAATTTTTGATATGACGCAGATCCATGCTTCTGGCTGTCTCACAACAAACTGTAAGCATTGCAACCACGAATCTAATGACACTGGTTTGGGCAAAGGAAACTGCCAAAGGAGTAAAAGGAGAAGGCTGTCTGAAAGACAGCAATTGTAAACAACAAGGACCCCCTGAGAGACGGATCAATTTCCTGGGTCAGGGCAAAAGGTAGAATGACAAATAACACACTCAGGCAAAAAACCAAAGTTCAACAATACAATGAGGACCAGCAAACGAAGAATAACACTGAACTAAAAATGTTTTAATAATTTTCATATGCACATTGATAAAAAATATATAAAAAACATATACATATATATTGATAACACATTACAATCTAATTATAATACATAAAGTACAGTATAAAAAGATGGCAAAGAAGAGGTAGTGACGGTTTCTTCAACGCGTTTCGACACGAAGTGTATTTGTCAGGAAAATACCATCATATTTTTAGTCTGAAATAAGTAGGAATACAGCACAGCAGCTATCGATTTTTGTAATATCTTGAATGTCTTTATATAAGCAAGCGTATAGATCGCAGCAGGAACGCTAACTATGTGCATGAGCTGGCCGATGAAACGCCTTCGGTCCAGGCTGCAGATGGCGGGCGCTCTAACTAGATACTTCGTGTTAAAATCAAATCCCAGCGAATTCTAAATTGTGCTTCAACTCTTGGCCTGTTATCTAGATAAACAATCGTATTAAGGTTTCTGTAGTTAATGGTAAAGATCAAGGTTTCAATTACGTAGCGCTCAGGCTTTGAATTCGGGGAGCGCGGTTCTGTGGAAGGGAGGCGAAAAACGGCATGTCAATTCCTAAAACTAGGAGGACATAAGATGTAAATACTGAGGCGCCTTCACTTATGTCGAAACATACCTAAAAAGACTGCAAAGATCTTGGGCTCTGGTGTATATGGTCACAATAGTAAATCGACTGTTGATAAGTAGATTGTGTTTAAGCCACGGATATGGCAGGATCAGTGCAGATCTAGAAGGGGCAGCGAAAACCTCCTTACGACTTCCAACTTCGGATAGATGCTGGTCCGTAACCTAAAGGAGAAGGCTGTCTAAAAGACAGCTACTTCTTAATATCTTTCTGAAATTTACAATTAGTTTGAAAAGTGTGAGCCTCATTAGAAGGGCAATGAAAAAGCCTCATCTGATTGTAAGGGGCTGCAGTGGTCCGGATAAATACATGCTATATATATATGCAAAAAGAGAACTCTGGATAGCTCCCAGGTTTGGGTGGATAACAGGTCCAGTTTAGAGAACTCTACAACATAAATGGCAAAAGACTTTGGGCCAGGTGCGTCAAGCATTTTTTGCCAAAATGCTTTTCTGATGCAGCAAACCATATTTTGCGATTCGAAAACCTGTTACCGAATCGCAAAATGGGTTTGCAATTCGCTATTAGAAAGGGGAGTGTTTAGGGCGTCCCTTTCTAATACCAAATCGCATCAGTATTCATGAATGTTTTGCAACTGAAATGCGGTCGCAAAACATTCACATTTTACCACCTACTTCAAGTAAGTGGTAACCAATTCGCAAATGGGAAGGGGTCCCCAAGGGACCCCATACCCCATTGTGAATGTCTGTAAATGCATTTTCTAAGAGCAGGCAGTGGTCCCTTGGACCACTGCCTGCTCTTAGAAAATTGAAGGAAATGTTTTTATTCTCTCTTCTGTAAAGCATCCTGTTTTCCTTTAAGGAAAACGGGCTGCTTTACAAAAATAAATCTTTGCTTTTGCTTTGCAAATTGTGACCTACCTCTTTAATATTCATGAGGAAGGTCATTTGCGATCCCCTAGGAATTGCAGGAAGTGTTAAACACACTTTCATGCATTCCATTTTGCAATTTTCTAATTACCAATTGCAAAAATTCCAAATTAGGATATCGCAAAATGGATTGTTTATGCATTTGGCCTTATGTCCCTTTCTAGCTCCGCGTGATTGGCAGTGTGCCAATCATATGATTAAAAGCTTCAGTAGAAAAACAGACATTTGAGGTTAGCAGATTCAGAGTGTCATTGGTGTTGTAGAGTGCTATGTACTGGAGCTGCTCTACACCTAAACCTGGGAACTACCAAGAGCTCTCTGCTTATGTTTTTGCACAATATATGCAGCCCTAGAAGCCTGAAAGGGTATTGTTCTGACTTATACTGGGTGCGCCCTTGTGTCTGGATGAAGCTAACCCTCTCTGAATAACTATAATGATAGCGAAATGTGTGTCAGGTTTTGCTTTTATTAATTACAGGTTGGTTTGGATGGCTGTTTATCAATTCAACGCTATAAAACTGTACTTGGAGTGGTAAAAGGCTTTCGTTATTTTACAGCTCGGCTTGGATGGCATTGTGCTAATCCTATGCTTAAAGACTTTGCTGTAAAAATGGCAAAACACTTTGTCCCTTTTTAGCTCAGTGTGGATGGCACTGTGCTAATCCTCTACTTACAAAACTATGCTAGAAAAACATATATTTGAGGCCAATAGGTTCAGAATGTCGCTGGCAATGTAGGGTGCTCTAAACTGGAGTTGCCCTTCACCTAATCTTGGTAATAGAGCGTTATGATGTTCTGAAAATTTGTAGGGGTGCATCATAATCATGGATAGTCCGCATCCGCATATTCTTGTGTTATACTAAACAATGATCCTTAGAAATGTGGGGTAATAACGAATTGTGTAAGAGTAGTGATAGAAAATTAGTTTGTGTCATTAAAGAAAGTAAAATGATATTTAAATGCAATTACGTAATCCTCGATGTTTATTAACGGCACCCCTAAGAGCGTCCCTTAACGCTGCAGCGAGACTCATCACTGGCTCAAAAAAACACTTGCATATCTCCCCTGACTTTAAATCCCTGAACTGGCTACCTTTTGAAGCCAGAATACATCTGAAAATCGCCTGCATGACACACAAGGCTGTACACATGAACTCACCCGCCTACCTCACTCAAAAGCTGACAATTTCTGGTGGCTCTAGAACTACTAGAAGCACAAACAATCTTCTGCTGAAGCCTCGAAGGTTTCAGAAGGAAAAAACCTATAAACGCTCCTTCTCAGGAATGGCGCCCAGGATCTGGAACTCACTCCCTCCAAAAACCAGGCTCATCTCCTCCAACAAACTTTTTAAGAGAGAAGTAAAAGCGATCCTCATGGCTAAATACACATGATCTATTATTCTGTATTTCTCAAGAATCCGCTCTGTACTACCAGCCTGACCCCTTGGACTATTTGTATTACTTGTATTATCGACTTATTTGATTGTATACATTCCCTCATTGTATATTTTTATATTGTTGACGCACCTGTTTGACTTTGCATAATGTACCCTACACCACCTCAACTATTCCTACTCTTGTACTACTGATGCATCTGTGTGACTATGCACCCTGTACTCTCCTACCTCAACTATGCCTACCTTTATGCTATCTCCAAAAGCATTTTAAGCACGCTCAAACAAGTATATGCTCCTTCTTCTTGTACCTTTATACTATTGGCGCATCTGTTTGGCTATGCACCTTGTACCTACACTACCTCAACTTTGACCTACCTCTTGTATTTTGACCTACCTATGTAACTATGCACCTTGTACCTAACTACCTCAACTATTACATACAATTATTCTATCACACCCTTGTCCTTGTAAAGCGCTCTGATATCTGAAAAGATCTTGTTCGCGCTATATAAAACTTTCAAATAAATAAGTAAATAAATATTGCAAATGCTGAATGAAGTAGCTTATGTGTAATGTAATGCATTAGATTTAAACGTGTACAATATTAAAGTCTGCACATGCATAGATGATTAGTTATGCTTTGAATGTAATGAAGTGAAGTGCTTATAGGTGCAACATTTATTAATGCATGTAATTTCTCAATGTAAAGGCCTAAATGAATGTTCACGTTTTGCTATGAAAGGCCTTTTTGTAATTTCCTATATTAGCTGAATTGTGTAGGCCGAAATGTGCTTTCTCTGGTAAAGCTCTAATTTGAAGGCAGTCAGCGAAATTCATGTGTGTGCAAGGTTATTCTGTTCTCATGCTTCTGTTGCAGATGCAAGGACACCATTATTGTTAGTTAGACTGACGCCTTTTGTTTTAGGCGTTAGATATGGAGGAGCCCTGCAACAAAATAGCCTGGAATGCCAAAAATTGGAAGAAGCCTGAGATCCAAGGGCACACCAACCGTTGCAGGACTGAGTACACGTTTCGGTGGAATATTACCTACGAGGGGTGCTTGGACAGAGGAGGTGTTTCAGGGGCGTGTTCTGTTAAGTGTTCAATTTGTATTAGGGACAGTGCCACGAGGGATGAAGGAGCAGAGAGCAGTTAGGATGGTAGAGGAAGGGATCACTTCTCGAAAGGAGGACTTAGTTTTGACTACTGACCCTTACTGCGTGTACTTCTTAGGGAGTCTTCACAAGCTGACACCTTTTTTGGTTCTTGCCTGGGAGATGCTAAGTAGGGATGCCACATTAGTGATAGTGTAGGGACAGATTAACGGATTTTTTTTGCAACCACTAATGAAGATTGATTTAGATGTTGGAGCTGTTGTTGCCTGTTTAGTATTCTTAGAGTTGCTCATTCTTTTTATGCTACACCGGATAAGACTGGTGCATAGAATGAACTTTGTATTAGTGCCCATGTATTTCTTCAACCTTATCATGAGGTGCTTGTATGTTCAATTATTTTTGGCTTTGTAATAAAACCCTTAAATTCGAATTCTGAGTTAGTGGTTCTTTCTGAGTTTAAGTTAATTAGTCCATGCTGTTTAGTTGTGAATACATTGGTTTTCTCCCCTTTGCACACACCAGCAGATAACAAAGATCCAGTCGACCGAGGATTCTTAGAGAGATTTAGAGATAAGGATCTGGCGCAATCAGTTGGTAGCAGAGTAGGATGGTTATCTCTGGAGTAAGGGGAGACCTAGAGAAGAGTAGTCATTGAGCCATAGAGCCCAAGTGATGGTTGTCAGGCGGATCGTGAGTGGAGGACGACGACGTTTGATGGAAAGCGACGGAGAGTGACGGTGCGGCGGAAGCAGCAGTTCGTGGGAGAATGAGTATGAACAGGATTGGGTGTCTATTAGGTTGCAGTGTTGTTTTGGTTGTGTGAAGTCTTGCTGAGTTGGAATAAGAGTTGAGTGATTTTGTTTTCAGGAGGAACGCATGCGGTCCATGAGATTTGATTTTTTGATATCCCGGGAAAAGAGATTGTGGTGTAGAAGACACCCAGAGTTGAAGTTGTCTGACCAGTGATTGTTGGAGTCATGAGACATTGTTGACGGACCCTCTGGTGATAGGGAAATGCGTGCGTGAGTAACCGACGCAGGTTGTGGGTTGCTGTATTTGGAAAATTCGAGTGATTGGATCCTATCGATTAAGCACATGACTGTCCGGCCATTCATGGGCAGATAGTCTAAGGCAGTTGTCCGGTTGGTTCGTGGACAGACGGTTGCCAGAGTTGAGGTCGAAAATTACATGAGACTGTCCGGTTGTTTGGTGGACAGTCAGAGGAGTGACTGTTTGGTCATTTGGTGGACAAACAGTTATTTCATTGTATGAAAGAGACGCGTGAGTGTGCAAGTGATGAGTTGTAAAGGAGGGGAACTGCTGCATGCGGAGGAAGAGTGACGTCAGAGAGTGCCAAGCTGTGATCCGTCAGGTGTTGTGAAGCCGCGTGGGTATTGGTTGATTGACATCAGGAAGTAAGACAAAACGCTGTGTGAAAAAGGGAGTTGATTTCATTATGAACATTTTTTACGTTTTACGAGATATATGCAGAGGAGATAGAAGAGTGGTTACTTGAGGAGGAGAGGAAGCTCCACCCGAGGATACCTCAGCCCATTACATGGCGATGAATGTGGGAATGCATGCTATAATTTGGATCGAAAATTGGCTTAAAATGACTGAAGAATTGACTTTTCCGCATTATGGTACTGTCAGGTTGGAAGTGTTGTATCAATTAAAAACAGTGATGTCTTCCTTACGACCTCTACCCAGACCAACACAGTTTGAGGCGCTACATGCATGGATTAGAGCAACACATGACAGGTAGAGAGATCGAAGTCAGGAAAAGGTGAAAAAGTCAATCAGGACATTTCAAGATGTGGGATGGGATGCATTGGAAAAGAGATGTAGGGTGGAAACTATTGAAGGGGATAGGCTTTTTCCGTTGATGGTAAAAGTAGGAGATACGCAGAAGAAGTGTGGTGAGGAGGACGATAGTGACACCGATGACAGCCTGATAGATAGACTGCTATCAGAAAGATCACCTCCATACCACCCAGATTCAGCAGAGGGAAAGGCAGGACCAACAGTGGAAAATGGAGGGTTGCAGACTCAAACTAGTACGAGAGCGGTTGGGAGAGTTTCAACAGGAACAGAAGGGATGGGAATACAGACTCCAGCAGGTACGGAAGCTAATGGAGTTACAGGTGTTACAAGGTTACCGGGTGCTCTCACAGTACCGGTTACCATTGGCCCCATAGTATCGGTATACGACCCAGATCAAGCAAGAAATGGAAGTTTGCCACAGTCAACAGTAGGTGAGGGGACTGGTTCTGGAGGGAATGGTACAGTGAGTGGCTAGTTCATCTTCCGAGACCCATAAAATTGAGTATGCCATTGCCAGCCACTGCAGACTCCTTTAGAGGACAGGTGGATGTAAGGACGGCGAGACCAAGGTCTTTGGCCAATTCAAGATCTGACCTAAGAATGTGGGAACCACCAATGAGAGGTCAGAATGACAGGATGCAAGGCAAGGTCAGCACATGAAAAACTGACAGAATTGGCAAAAAGGTATGAGGTGGATCTGTCTAAAACAAAGATGTTACAGGGAAGTCACAAATTGCAGTAAAGTGATCAGGAATTGGAAGAGAAGAGAGTCATAGGGCTGAAAGCTCACATTCGAGAATTGATTAAAGGGATACGCGCATGGAGCATGCTTGATATGTGGGAAGAAAGGTGGCCCAAAAAGAAGAGTACCTAAAAGAGCATAGGAGAGACACCGCTTCCGGGAGTGGGAAGGTTAGGAGTGGAGAATTACCCTTTGCGAGAAGTACAGAAGGGAGGGTTTGTGCATGTGCTTGGTCTAGTTGCTGCTGGACTTTAGAGCTAGGCACAGTGCCCGCACCAGCATCTGCCGTTAAGAGTTTGGGCATAACACTGGACACTGACCTCTCATTAAAGCAGCAAGTTTCAGCAGTAGTTGGGACTGTGTTGGGTTAATGCGGCAACTTTGGAAGATGGTACATATTTTTTCTGTTTCAACTAGACAGACTGTGGTGACTGCACTTATTCTTTCCCGCTTAGATTATGGGAATGCAGTCTATCTTGGACTTCCTGACGTACTTATCAAAAAACAGCAGGTTGTTATGAATGATGCTGCAAGGCTAATCTATATGCTGCCTAGAAGTGCCCATGCTACCCCAGTATTAAAGCAGCTGCATTGGCTCCCAATGAAACAGCGTATTGAATTTAAGGTTTTATGTATTACACATAAATCACAGTATGGCAGGGCCCCAGAATATATCAGAGACCGCCTGAAGGCTTATGCACCCAGCCGTTTGCTCCGTTCATCAGACTCTAGTCTTTTAGTCTGTCCTCGCTTTACGGGAGCTAGACTGGGTGGCCGAACCTTCTCCGTAGTGGCTCCTAAACTCTGGAATAAATTACCAGTGACTCTTCGCAAAGAAACTAGGCTCCTACCTTTTAGGAAGTGCCTGAAAACTGTGCTATTTAGAGAGGCCTATGGCTAGCCTCTGTCTATGGTCTCCGTTCGCCTCTCTTGGTTCTTGAGTTTATCTTTCTTTGCTAGACACTGCAGTGCACATGTATTTTGAACTATGTCAACATCTTAGCGCTTAGATACCTTGGGTGATAGGCGCTATATAAGTATAAATACAAATACAAATACAAATGTGCCTTGGAGTAGAGGTGATTTGGCAGCATTTACGAATGAATTTCCTCGGTTGAGGGAGAAGACTGTTGAATGGTACAAGCAAGTTGACTGTTTTGTTAAAATCTCAAAAGTGTTGTGGTTTGACCTGAATTCATTGTTTGACATCTTAGTACCAAGTGATTTGTGGGCAGCTTGTAAAGTTGCAGTTGATTGGCCAACCTCTGAACCGGACAGGGATCCCGTTACCAATGGTCTGTCACCTATTGTCATGAAAAAGTTTAAACAGGTAATTACATGGCTGAAATCTAAAATCTCGCCACAAGATATTGATTGGGTAAAGATAGATCGAACAGTTCAGTAACCAAAGGAATCTGTACATGAATACTACAAGAGGCTCCTACAAGCCTTTAAGCAGTACAGTTGGCTAGACACCTCCGACCCTAAAGACATGGGACAGTTTGTTTCCAAGTTCGTCTTGGGTCTGAGACCAGAAATTAGTTTTATGAATCAGCTGCACCTGATCTGCTGGCAGAACAAGTCAGTGGACGAAATACTGCTGTATGCCGGGTACTGCAGCGATGAGGTGGACTCGAAAGACAGGAATCTTAAGGATGAGCTGATGTTAGGCCAAATGCAAATGGCTGACAGGGAACTCCACATACAGCCAAGTAAAGGGACGCTAGACTTAAGAGACTCTGTTTCATTGGATGTGTGGGATTTTAGAGGAGAAGAGATCCGATTGATTGACCAAGGGGTTAAACCAGTTAAAATCCACACTAAGCAGATTGTTGAGTTCCCAAGAACACCCCAGTATAATCTGTCACCTGAGACAATCGCAGGGATCAAACCTGTAATCAATTCCGTGATTAAGCATGGAATCCTGAAGGAAATAAGGGGAAGTCCATGCAACTCACCCATTATGGGATTACAGAAGCCAAGTGGGAAACTCTGAATCATGTAAGAACTGCAAAAGGTCAAAACGATTGTGGTCCCCTGTTGTCCAGTGGTACCGAATCCATCAGTGATACTATTTCAGATTCCATGCAAAGCGAAGTGGTTTACTATGATTGATCTGTGTCAAGCATTCTTTTCGATACCTCTTCATCAGGAGAGCCAATTTTTGTTTGCCTTCCGGCTGGAAGACTGTGTGTTAACGTGGTGTTGTATCCATCAAAGTCAAAGTCAAAGACAGAGAGTCTTGTATAGCGCACAAATCACCATTAGGTCTCAAGGTGCTTGCAGACAATTCCACTTCCTTGGTTCTATCTCATTTAATTGAGAGAACAGCCATGTTGTTAGCTCTCTACGAAAGTGTAGGTGGTCTGGGGTAGACGTGAGATGGGGCGGGAGCTTATTCCAAAGGTGGGGGGCAAGATAAGAAAAGGAGCGGCCCCCATTTTGGACAGTGTGAACCAGAAAAGGAGTTAAGAGAGGTTTTGGAGCTAGATCCCAGGGTTCTGCCGGGCTGGTATTTTTTCAGTTTATTTTCAAGATAACCAGGGCCGCTGCCATTGAGGTTTTTTGTGTTAGGCACAGGATTTTATATTGCCCTCTCTCCCTGATTGGAAGCCAATGAAGGAGTGTCAGGTTAGGACAAGATGGCGATCTAGGAGGTAAGTCCAAGACTAATCTGGCTGTGGTGTTCTGCAGAATCTGCAGTTTGGAGTAAATATCTTCATTTATAGAGGCTAGTAAGGCATTTCCATAGTCCATGCGACTTACAATTAGGCCCTGCACCAGTGGCTTCCGAGTTTCAATTGGTAGCCACTTGAAGATTTTTCGTAGTTTCCGTAAGATGCCGTTGCAGGTGCCCAATACTCAGTTGGCATGGGCTTTCATGAAGAGCTTATTGTCGATGGTAATTCCCAGATTGCAGATGGTTTGTTTGGAGATAGACAGGGGCCAAGAGTCTGTGGCCACCAACTGCTTGACCAGTGATCTTCTGCCCTGCCAAACAGAATAATCTTGATTTTGCTGTTATTTAATTGTAATTTATTTTGGCCCATCCAGCTGTCAATGTGGGTCATGCAGTTTTTAAAGTGGATCATTGTGTCAGTGGGATCTGGGCTAAATTTGATCAGCAGCTGGGTATCGTCTGCATATGAGACAGCCTCAAACCCGTAAGACCTGATTATGTTGGCCTGTGGAGTGACATACAGGTTAAAGAGCATAGGGCTCAAGATAGATCCCTGGGGGACTCCAATACATACTGACCTGCTACACGCAGCCAGTGAGCCTAGATGCACAGTGGTGGAACAGTCCTTTAGATAATTGGTAAACCAGTCCAGGGCCTTCCCTCAAACACCCATCTCCCAGAAACGCTGTAGCAAGATGTCATGGGAGATGGTTTCAAAAGCTGCTGACAGGTTTAAAAGAACCAGCATAGCTGATTCTTTTTTATCCCAGGCCGGTCTGATGTTGTCTACCATTTCAACTACCGCCGTTTCGGTACTTTGCACCTCTCGAAACCCAGATTGAGACGTGTCAAGGAGCCTATGGCTTTCTAGATGATTTGTTAGTTGTTTATTTACCAGGGCTTCGAGAGCTTTCCCGAAATAAGGCAGCAGCGAAATGGGGCGATAGTTGCCTGGTTTCCTAGTTCGCTGGCATCTAGAGTGGGTATACAGAGAGTCCATCGATCTTTAACCAGATCTTGAAAAAGAATCTTGAGAGTCTCGTTTTGCCGCAGAACTCTGTTCTCGTGCAATACATCAAAGATCTTATTGCATAAGAGAGGGAGGATGCTTGCAGGATCGACATGATTGCCTGACAGAATCATTTGGCAGAGAATGGACACAAGGTGTCACCAAACAAGTTGCAGTATTGTTTGAGTGAGGTACAGTATTTAGGTCATCGTATAGAGAAAGGCAAGAGAAAGGTTTCACCAGATCGAATTGAGGCGATCATGAAAATGTCTGTACCTACCACTCAGAGGGAAGTCAGAATGTTCCTGGGGATGGTTGACTACTGTCGCCAATGGATTCCCAATGTATCCCTGAAGACGAAGCCTTTGCAGAGGCTGACGCACAAGAATGTGAGTGATCTGGTACCATGGGACAACAACTGTCTGGTTTTATTCTTGGAGTTGAGAGAGGGCATGTGCCGTGCTCCGGCTCTGGGAATGACTGACTACAAGTCCTTTTCATTGTTCTGTTGTGAGCAAGAAGGTTGTGCATTGTCAGTTCTGACTCAGAGTCATGGAGGTATCCGTAGACCAGTTGCCTATTTCTCAGATTCAGCATTGCCCGGACATCTCAAATCCATTGCTGCAACCGGTTTCAGCATTGAGAGGTGTGAGAGCATTGTTATGGGTCACCCTTTAGTAGTCTATGTTCCGCATATGGTATTGATCACCAGGATTGATCACCAGGAATTTGTATATAAGATGCCTGGCCCCTGTTGGGTAGGGGAGCTATAATGAAATTTGCTTCAAAGGGGCTGCACTTCAATTCAGCAAGTGTGGTAAACAGTCCATTTAAGGAAGTGTACTTCTGTGGAATAATCTGCCCGGAAACAAAATCAGTGCTGTTACTATGTCGGTCACCACTAATACTAAATGGAATCTGATTCATTTGAGGAATTTTAATGAAATACACTGTATGCCCTAAAAGTTACATCTAATCAATAATGAAGTTCGGCTGGTTCCAGTTAGTGTTGGAAACTGATGGAGCTGAAGTGGCTTTTGCCAATTTTACCATCTCGATCCACTTTAATACCTACCTGTCCCTTTCACGCTGCATGAGTTTAAACAAATATACCAATTCTATTGTCTATTTTGGTCTTCTCTCCTCTCTGATGAATCTTTAATAGTTGTTAGGGATTGGCAAAAAAATTGACATAATTCTAACAGTGAATACCTAAATAAGGAAATAATCATTCAATGTATCTTTTTGACATTAACAAAGACAGACTCTAATTACTTATGAATATGACTTTATCTAAATTACTGTGAATGCTCATCAGGTACAATACAGTTCGAATCATAGATCACCATATAAGTGAAATAACAAAGTAGTAATTCATAAACACATTCCAAATTTCGGTGCCATGAGAGAGTAGATAGGTGAAGAGACAAAAGAACAAAGTCATTAGCAAATAAGATTCATGCAAATATAGAATATCATACAAACCTATTAGCACAAAATATTAGGAGTCTGAAAAGCTACTCCAGCTGAGAGAAAAGCTGGGGCACCCTTAAAGATAATGAGGAGCAAAGTCAAAGAGTCCAGATCAGCAGAACAACAGCCAGCCAAATAAGATAGGGAACAGCATCACGCCTATCTCCTCTCGCATAGACAATCTCGCAGCACTCCTCGCAAGCACCAATAGTTATACCCTAAATCACAAAAAATCCAACCCCCACATGTATCATCACACGGAAAACCCTCAAGTCCCATTGGTCAAAACTAGGGGGTGTCTGGTCACTACATTTTCGGTGTCCCTAACTATTCAACAGTTCCTTTGTCTTTAGAAAACTTTCATCATCAACCTTCAGCAATGGAAACTCAGATACAGCTAGATTCATCAACGTAAAATCGGCTCCCAAAGGGCCAGATTCGGCGAATCTGGCCCTTGCGAGCACAAATTTTGTCCCAAATGCAAAAATCGCTATGATAGAATTCGCAAATCTTCGAGGAATTGCATTTAAGGAATCTCTATTTGAGATTCCTTAAATGCAATTCACGAAACATTTAAAAATTGCGAATTCGCAATATTGGGCCGCTATTTACCGCGAAGTCAAACCTCGTGGTAAATAGCGGAAACTTAGAAAAATGCACTTAAGTGCATTTTTCTAAGTTGTATGTTACACACACACATGTCCTTGGGACATTGTTGTGCATAACACCAGCATCCAATATCATTTCAGGGGTGCAACAGGGTGTCCTTTGGACACCCCTGCACCCTTGAAATCGCAAACTCAAAATGCGAATCGCTAATAGCGATTCGCACATTGATATGTCTTCCCATTCATTCCTATGGGCCTTTAAGCCTATAGGAATGAATGGGGAGTTATTCCTTATTTGCGATTAGCAATTAACTAATCGCAAATAAGGAAGCTGTAGGAATCGCAAAAAATATTGCGATTCCTACATGAATTCCGTTTTGCGAGTCTGTATTAGCGATTCCTTATTAATCGCTATTACAGACTCGCAAAACATGCCGATGAAGAATTTAGGGGATAATCTCTTCCACGGCTTGCACATTTCTCCATCTCGCTAATGTATCAAACTCGTAGTACAAGTGACGACATACTTTGCTCGGCACGGAAATTTCATTCAGAATGTTCATTACCTTCTCCACACAGCGTTGGCCATCATCAGGACTCATGAAGGACAAAATACATATTTTGCAGCCTACGTTATTGGAAAACAAATTAAACCTAAAAAGACTCTCAAGACCTTC
The DNA here is from genome assembly GCF_964263255.1 of Lissotriton vulgaris. Classification (NCBI taxonomy): domain Eukaryota; kingdom Metazoa; phylum Chordata; class Amphibia; order Caudata; family Salamandridae; genus Lissotriton; species Lissotriton vulgaris. Next base: position 1,916,718,687 of record NC_141685.1, read on the forward strand.
TGTGCAGAACAGTAAAATGTGCTCTAGGAAAAAAAAAATACATGTGATTATTGTTGTTACTTTATAAAACTCCACTATTAATGCATCTTAGCATTATGTAATATACATTTTCAAACAGTTAGTGAAAAGGAAATTAGAATGTCCCTTTTAAACTTATGGCTTCTATTATTATTTTCTTTGGCTGTTGTTTCTGCATTATTCATGTACATTTGCGGCCTACTACAAAAGCACTTGAAACACTAGTTTCTTTCCAGCAGGCACTTGCGCAGTTTTCATCCCCCCTCTTTTTAGTTTTGCTCTGTTAATTTTCGCACCATCTTGTTAATATTGCACACAATGAGGAGTTTAATCCAAGCAGGTTTTATTTCGCAAAACCCTGCTCCATCAAATCTATGTGCATCTATTATGGGAATGCCGAACAGCACGTCTAGTGGAAGATTGTGATATTACACCTGTGCAAGTTTTCAAAGTTACAGCTGAGCTGTACATTAGTAGTAGGTGTCTTGGGGAAGTCCAAAGAAACTGCAGATAATTGGAGTATTTTGCAAAGCATTACTATCAGCTAAGAGATCTTTTGTCAATTATCAAACTAAAACAACACAATTTTCAAGCAGATAAAATAAGAAAAAAGTAGATATGGATTTCCAGTAAAGTAAAAACAGTCTGTATTTCACCGTACGTACCTCATCGAATGACTTTATGTAGTAACTCCAAGTCTAGGCTATATTCTTTTAAAACAAGAAAATCAGCTCTTCGTGATTCTTTTAATAATCTGTTTTCGTTTACAGTGTCAGTTCTCTACAGGTTTATTTGGGCTGCATTCTAGCGCATTTGCTCTTGTATCATCCCAATTAGTCCAGATGTTCATGGCTCTGACTGTGGAAACCTCGAGTTCCAAAACCACTAAGCACCAATGCCTTCAATGGATTCCCAAATTCTCCCATGGGACACACATCCTAGTCCTTGTGTTCTTTTCTTTTAATGTTCATGTGGCTCCAATTCTGTTTCTGCTTTCTTAGCACCATTAAAAGGCCGTATAAATGTATCCCGTTTAATGAGGTTCACATTTCCAAATCGTGGGAATTTCCAAGTGGAGGTTTAAAAGAATGTGATGGAATGGTTGGGCTTAAAAAATGATGTTCTAAAAAATAATCGAAAACGTTGCTGGTCAATAACAACCAAATAGTCTAAGCTTGATATTGTTAGTGCAATATCTTTATCCTGAACTTGTTTTAACAAAGTATATATAGTACATGGCTCACTTTGGCCTGCTTTTCAAGGAGCTGCAAGACGTGTTGCTCCCCAGGATAAAATCTTATCTATGAGCACCACCAAACACTATGGGTGAAGTGGTGATAAATCTAGGGGTGCTGGAGGTAGGCAGTTGCGTAGGAAGGGGGTGCGGTGGGTTCGGGCTGCCCCGGTGTCATCCTCGTGGGGGTGACAAAATGGCAAAAATATGTGTTTTAGACACATATTTTTGCTATTTTGTCAAGCCGGGGGTGACAAGAAATGTTCCGCACCAGGTACCACCTGACCTTACTACGCCACTGGACGCAGGGCAGCACCCCCTGAAAGCATGGACAACCTGCAGGAAAGTGCGACAGAGCACAGTATTAACAAAAATGTTTTGCAAGTCCTTCTTTCAAAAACACTAAAAGCAGTCCATTGGCAGACAAATCAAAATATAAAGCTGAAAAGAATATTTACCGAGAAACAGCTGGAATTTTTGATATGATGCAGATCCATGCTTCTGGCTGTCTCACAACAAAATGTAAGCATTGCGACCATGAATCTAATGACACTGGTTTGGGCAAAGGAAACTACGAAAGGAGTATGAGGGGAAGGCTATGTGAAAAACAGCTGCTTCTTACTTTCTTCCTGAAATTTACAAATAGTTGGAAAGTGTGATCCTTGTTAGACGGGCAATGAAAAAGCCCCATCTGATTGTAAGGGGCTGCAGTGGTCCAGATAAATACATGCTAGAGGCTTGAATGATATTAATAGTGGTGTCAGTGGTGGGCCTGCTATGGTGGAACCCTTCATCTACTTGCAGATGTTACATTTACGGACTTAGGGCCAGATATATCAAGGCTTTTGCGACTCGCAAACGGCCTTTTTGCATTTTTTCCTATGTATCAAAAAATCGCAATTTAAGGAATCGCAATGATTTGCGATTCCTTATTTTGCCATAGCATTTAAGGAATCGCAAATTTTGCGATTCCTTAAATGATATGTATGATACATTTTTGAAATGCGAAATTGTGTTAAGAAATCGCAATTTACCACCAACTTGTAGTTGGTGGTAATTTGAGATTTCTCTTAAAAATGCCCTATTTGGCATTTGTGAGGGTGGCATGTGACACACATACATGCCCATAGGGCATGTATGTGTGCCACATGCACACACATGTAGATTTCAGGGGTGCAGCAGGGTGTCTTTGAGACTCCCCTGCACCCTTGAAATAATTCTCAAATTACGATTAGCAAATTGCGAATTCGCAATTTGAGAATTATTGCACTATCATTCCTATGGGCCTCCTGGCCCATAGGAATGCATTGAAAATTATTCTTTATTATTCTTTATTTGCGAATTCGCAAATTGCGAATTCGCAAATAAAGAATAATAAGGAATCGCTAAAAAATAGCGATTTTGTACATACATACCGTTTTGCGAATTCTAAATACCGATTCGCTATTTAGGATTCGCAAAACGGTATCTTGATACATCTGACCCAAAGTTCCTAGTCTGTTTGTAAAGACATGTCCACCAATAGCATTGCTGCAATTGTGAAATTGTAAACTGCCACTCCTGCATGTGCAGATGCTAAGCTCCCATGTGCTGCAGGGATTAAGCCTAGCCTGTGACCTGAGTTTGGCCTTACTCTATAGCCCACTCCGAGAATATGAACAAATTGTATGTTTTGTGCACGTAACTGATAGCAGTCCACCATCTCCATGATTTTTGCGATTCCTAGAGGATTGCAAATTGCGACCTACCTCATTAATATTCATGAGGAAGGTCATTTGCGATCCCCTAAGAAACGCAGGAAGCGTTAAACACACTTACATTCCATTTTGCAATTTTCTAATTGGGAATCACAAGAATTCCAAATTAGGAAATCGCAAAATGGATTGTTTATGCATCTGGCCTTATGTCCCTTCATATGCTTAAAAGTTTTGATAGAAAAACAGACATATGAGGTAAGCAGGTTCAGATTGTCATTGGTGTTGTAGAGTGCTCTGTACTGGAGCCACCTCTACACCTAAACCTGGGAACTACCCAGAGCTCTCTGCTTGTGTTTTTGCACAATATATGCAGCCCTAGAAGCCTGAAAGGGTACTGTTCTGACTTATACTGGGTGCTCCCTTGTGTCTGGACGAAGTTAAACCTCTCTGAATAACTATAATGATAGCGAAATGTGTGTCATGTTTTGCTTTTATTAATTACAGCTTGGTTCGGATGGTAGTTTATCAATTCAACGCTATAAAACTGTACCTGGAGTGGTAAAAGGGTTTCGTTATTTTACAGATCGGCTTGGATGGCACTGTGTTAATCCTATGCTGAAAGACTTTGCTGTAAAAATGGCAAAACACTTTGTCCCTTTCTAGCTCAGTGTGGATGGCACAGGGCTAATCCTCTACTTAGAAACTATGCTAGAAAAACATGTATTTGAGGTGAATAGATTCAGAGTGTCGCTGGCAAAGTAGGGTGCTCTAAACTGGAGTTGCTCTTCATCTAATCTTGGTTATAGAGCGTCATGATGTTCAGAAAATTTGTAGGGGTGCATCAAAATCATGGATAGTCCGTATCCGCATATATATTCTTGTGTTATACTAAACGATGATCATTAGAAATGTGGGGTAATAACGAATTGTGTAAGAGTAGTGATAGAAAATTAGTTTGTGTCATTCGAGAAAGTAAAATGACATTTAAATGCAATTATGTAATCCTCGATGTTGGCATTCGATGATATGATCGACAACTGAACACAGAGGATGAGTCAACGATACCTGAGTCGGATGCTGCGGTACTTGCCCTTGCAGCTCGCGTGAGCTTTGCGCCTGAATGACTATCATATCCTTTCGCTTGTAATGCTTTATATGTATGCTGATAAACTCCTATGTTTAGTCTGGGGGTGGGTGGGGCTATAGCCTTATGTCCTATTGATATAAAAGTTGCACTCAGATACGTCTGGGATATGCGCTATCTGAGGAGGGGCTCCGCAGTACTACTCGTTATGATTGATTATGCTAATAAGACTTTCCCCACCACATCTGCATACCCCCCCAGGGGGTAGGGTACCATGGAGCGCTGGCTCGCAGACCCTCCTATGACCATGATCAAGTATAAAGTTAGCTACCTCCCTGCTAGCGTATGCACCATTATTTGTTCCGTACTATTTGTACACCACTGTTGGGCCTACTGGCACCATAGAGATGGGAGCTACACATTATACATCGGAACATGATAGGGAATACTAACACAATAGGGTTGTATAACTTAATTACATGGAATGTACAGGGATCAGGAGCAATCCAGAAAAGGCTCTGTATTCATGCATTTCTCCTCAGACCTAAGACACAGGTGGGGTTCCTCCAGTAGTCCCATCTAACCGAATCTGAAAGACAAAAGATGCGGAAAAAATGGAGGGGACATTTTTACTCCACCATTTTTACTTCACCAATTATTCTGCCTTTGCTAGGGGAGCGACTATCTGGATACGCCATGGTGTCCCCTTTCTTGAACTGGAGCACCGGGTAGATGACCAGGGCCGATACATCCTGGTGAAAGGCACCCTTGATGGCTCCCTGGTGGTCCTCGGCAGCGTTTATGCCCCTAACTTTGACCAGGACTGATTCTTTAGTAAGCTGGGTGCAGTCTTAGCAGACTGGGACGGGATCCCCTGGGTATTGGGTGGGGATTGGAATGCAGTACTGGACACTGAGCTAGACAGGTCACACCCACCCCTACATGGCACAAACACTAGCAAGCTAGGGGATCAATTCACGACATGGGCAAGCGGGTGGACACTTTCTGACGCGTGACGATGCCTTTATCCAACCCACAAGGAATATCCTTTTATTCTCCGGTACACAGCCTTCATACCAGAATTGACAGGTTCCTCTGCTCGAGATCCATTATCACGAAGGCCCACCACTCCACATAGCAAAGACCTTCTCCGATCATAACCCCCTAGAGCTCCCAATCCGCTGGGGCATGGTGCTTACCCCAGTCCCTACCTGGAAATTGCACCCACACCTACTTGAAGACGCCCCATTCTGCATGACCCTGTTTAACACTATTACCAATTACTTGGCTGAAAACTGGAACTCAGCCTCCTCTAATTCGATTGAGTGGGATGCTCTGAAAGTGGTGGTAAGGGGGGGCGACGATTGGACAGTTAGTGGGGGCTAGACAAGAGACCCACCAAAGGTTACAGGACATTGAACACAGGTTACATGCACTGGAGAGGGAGGCAGTATCAGACCCTGACAAACGATAGGCATTGCAATCTGCCCACATAGATCATGCGGAAAAGCTAGACACACTGCGGACAATAGACTACAGGGCATTTCTCCAACAAAAACACACCAAAGCGGATAGATCCGGTGCACTCCTTGCCCGTATTGTGAGAGTCAGACCAGACCCGCCAATCATAACTAGAATCCGCACCCTGGCAGGACACATAGTCCACACACAAGAAGAAATAAATGCGGCTTTTCATGATCACCTTGAAGCACTCTATGCACCCCCTACTCCAGTTGAAAGCTCCTCAATCACCAAGTTCTTACAAGATCTCCCATTCCCAGTACTATCTGATGATGTACAGAAAGATTTAGTTGGCCCTATAAATCAACAACAAATCCGCGCTGCAATTAAGGGTCTAAACCGTAATAAGACGCCTGGGATGGATGGACTCCCCGTAGAATTTTACCATACCTACTCTGAGTCTTTAGTACCCGCACTAGAGGCCGTATACAAGACTGCTTTTGAGATTCGCCGACTGCCAGATTCCACCATGCAAGCATTGATTACATCCCAAACCAGGGCGAGACGGTTTAGAGATGTCTAACTAAAGACCCGGCTCTATGTTATCCACTGAATATAAAATTCTAAGCAAGGCCCTTGTTAATCGCATACAACCACACCTTAATACGCTTATTCACGGTGACCAATGCAGTTTCCTACCAAACCGAAGCACCTCTCTGAACACCAGATGGCTCCATTATGTAATGAAGGCCACCTATCAAGCTTACCAATATGCAAGATGTATGGCACTGAATCATAAACAGGCATTCCCTCTCTTGGGACTTCATGTTTGTCACTTTGAGACGGTTTGGATTCCCGGACACATACCATAAATGGGTCCGCTTATTATATACGTCCCCTACGGCCAGGGCTTGCACGGGTCGCTACATTTCAGACCAATATAATATCCAGAGAGGCACGAGACAGGGGTACCCTCTATCTCCCCTGTTGTTTGTACTTGCATTAGAGCCCTCGGCTCTGGCCCTACGGGTCCCCACGGACCGGCTTGGCATTCCTATCGATGGAGTACACCATCTAATATCCATCTATGCAGATGCATACTCCTATACTTACGGGACCTGACTACGGACAATGCCCCTCTCCCTAGTATATTTGCCACCTTTGAACGCCTGTCGGTCATGGCCATAAACCCTGAGAAATCGACAAGCTATTTCCTCCAAGTGGCACCACACCTAACCCACCTGCAGTTCAGCAGTTACACCTTACCGGTAACTCCCACCACTTTTAAGTACCTAGGCATCCGGGTCTACAGAACACAGGAGGATCAAATTGAGGGCAATATACTGCTGGCAATAACGGGGCTCCGGGCTAGTGTAGGGTTCTGGTCCTCTCTACCTTTATTGGTGATGGGACGGATCGCTATCTCAAAAATGGTGATGCTGCCTTGCCTATTATACTACTTTATGAATCTGCCCGTCGTCCTCCCACAGTCCATATTTAACACATTGAACACTATACTGGTGAATCTCAACTGGTGTCCCGGCCGCAGACGAATAAGTCTTCGGAAGCTTCAACTGGAGACACAAAATGGTGGCCTGGGAGTCCCTGACTTTACAGGCTACTACTATGCAAGTCAGCTCAAGTATGTATGTATGTATGTTTTGCCTACTTGTATAGCGCAGACTGTCACCCAAAGGATACCCAAAGGGTATCCTGTGGCTTTGACTTATTCGGACCAACACACACGCCTCACTACACTGCCCTGGGGAACAGATGTGTCTTTAAACCTTTTTTAAAAGAACAAAGTTCCCCCATGCTCCTCAGGGTCAGGGGCAGGGAGTTCCAGAGTTTGGCCGCGGTGTATCCAAAGGTGCGGCCTCCCATCTGACTTCTCCGGATCTTAGGAACTGTGGCCAAATAGGCAGATGAGGAACGAAGAGTCCTAAAGGTCGAGTACCAGGAGAAAAGTTCTTGTAGCGGGACAGGGCCCTGATCATGGAGGGCCTTGAAAACTATACATAGCGATTTAAAATAGATGCGCTGAAAAACAGGTAACCAATGGAGGTCCTTAAGCGCCAGAGATGAAGAAGATGATCGCAGATGAGAAAGGGCCAGTTTAGCAGCCATATTCTGCATACGCTGTAGTTGTTAATCAAAGTCCCAGGAGCACCCAGAAGCAGTGCATTTCAGTAATCCAACTCACTGAGGATAATACTGCGCAGAACTTCCGGTCTAGCCTGGGCCAGGAGCATAGGGAGAATTTTGCGCAAATTGCCAAGCAACATCATACAAGTGGCAATAGTTTGATTTACAAAAGCATTCATTTGCAGATTTGAGCCAATCATGACACCCAGGTTGCGGGCTGAATCTGCCGCCGCCACTGTACCTTGGAAAGTGTAGGGCCAGAAATCCACCGGCAAAGGCTGCGAAATGCGATCCAGGGAACAGTGTAACACCTCCGTTTTCGAACCGTTAAACTGGAGGGAGTTGGTACGCAGCCAGTTCACAGTAGATGTCATACAACAATGAAACACCTCCTGAGACACAGCCTCTTTGCCTTCCAGTGAAAAGATAAGCTGAGTATCATCGGCGTAATTAACAACCGAGATACCAAAAGATTTAAACAGCTTAACTAGGGGGCGAAGATAAAGATTGAATAAAATGGGACTGATGGCCGACCCCTGAGGTACCCCCTGCCCCACTCTTTTCATGCCAGATATAAAAGGCGGAAGAGTCACTACTTGATGTCGGTCCCTAAGGTAGGAAACCAGCCAATCTCTGGCCAGGCCCGCCACCCCGGCCTCTTCCAATCTGCTGATGAGAATATCGTGGCTAACCGTGTCGAACGCGGCCGACATATCAAGCAGCACTAAAAATGCTGCATGACCTAAGTCGACCCGCGACCGAAGATCGTCCAGGACGACCACTACGCAGATTCAGTGCCGTGGGCAGGCCTGAAGCCAAACTGGGCCGTGTCCATCCAGGAATGGGTTTCCAGGAAACTGGACAGATGTTTGTAACCCACCTTCCCAAGATCTTGATAGGAACGGAAGCAGCGAGATTGGTCGATAGTTGCCTAAACAAGAGGGGTCCAGTGTTGCCTTCTTCAGGAGGGGGGAGACCACAGCCAGTTTACAACTATCTGGGACCTTTTCCATGTTGAGGGATTGGCAACAGATGGAGAACAGAGGTGGAAACAGTTCCTCTTGAAACATCTTCCACAATCTATGGGGTAAAGGATCCATAGGAGATCCAGAGGATACACCATTTGCTAATTGGCAAAACTCCTCACAGAGAGGGAGAGGAAAACTGTTAATTCAAGCTTGTTCCTCCGTAATCTCCGAGATCCCAGAGATAGGTGAAAGGCCCGAATCCATCTGAAACTGAGGATCAGGGAAAGCTGGAACAGAGAGCCCACTCAGAATGGTGGCGATCTTGTCTTCAAAGGCCACTGCCAAGGAGTCGCACAGAGACTGAGAGGCAGGGATACAATTGGCCACACTAACCGGATGAGACAAATCCTTGACAATTTTAAACAAGGTTTGGGATTTATTTGTGGCCTGCATCAGTGTCTCCTCGAGGAATTTAGCTTTGGCACATTTAATCTGTGCTTCATAGCACTGAAGGGCCTGTTTGTAGCAGGCTTTATCAGGCTCTAAATAGTGCTTTCACCAAGCCCTTTCAGCCTGCTTGCACCATAGCTTCTGATGAAGAAGATCCTCAGAGTACTATGGCATGGCAAGTTTGGACCTGACTTTTGCTTTTCGTAGAGGTACCACCTTATCCAAGGTGTCTGTGATTAGCTCGGTGAGGCGTAGATAGCTCATATTCACGTTGTCTCCCAAGATAAACCCACCAGGTATTAAAGTGGGAAGATTGGGCTGCTTCAACAACTGATACAGTCCCACTTAATAGAGGAAGGATCATCAATCTTCTACATCACATAAGGCCTTTGCAATCATTGACCAGTAATGAAATAGATGTAGTAACTTTTCCGAAAAAAGATAATATCAAAATAGTAATGGTAACATTCTGGTCATCTGTTCTTCCAGGGATCATACTCAATGAAAAGGAGACACTTCATAAACATGGATATGACGTAATTGAAAGATTGGAACCAAAGGAAAACAAAATCCCTAAATGGTACAACGATCAAATTCGATTAATTTCTAACTCACAAAACAAAAATTTTCTCAGAAACTCTGATGTAATAGAAGAACTAGGAGTTATGTACTCAGGAGTTAAATATCCAGGGAAAGATACCCTAAAAATTCAGGTGGACAATGGTGAAAGGGCAGTATGGTACCATGATTCAAAAGAAAAGGAATCCAACAATTGCACAAAGTCCTGGTCTTGGGTCTTGGAGACTTTGAACAGCAATAAAGTCTCTACATGCCTACGACAACCTGTTTAACAGTGGATTAAAAATCACATCGTGGAACATGGCAGGAAAAACTAAGAATAAAATGTCTGCCACAAGTAACCAGCCTGTTATCCTGATCCTGCAAGAAACCTGGGCGACTGAATCCTTCTCTCAGAAAGGCTACTATGTTTATGATATTCCCGCAAAAGCCACCAACCGGGGTCACGCAAAAGGTGGTTTGGCCATTCTACTGAGGGAAGAATACTTGTGGGCCCAGGAAATTGTTGAGACCAAATTAGACAACTTACAGTGCATTAAGGTTTCCTTAAAAATACATAATAAAGCACCACAAAAGGCAATCCTGCTCTTCAATGTATATGCCCCCCCTGGTAAAATACAAGATACCATATTTTCCGATATCATGGAAACCATTACGCAGATAGTAGAAGATCAAATCCATTTGTCATACATAATTGCGGGCGATCTCAATGGTAAAATCTCTAACTCGGAAATCAGTAAGTGGGTAAAATTATACAATGATGAATCATTAGAAATTACAACACCACATTTCCCTAAAGGTATACAAACTGATAAAAGAGGTAAACTACTACTATCTGTATTGCCTAATCTTAATGGGGTAATCTTGAATGGCAACGTGGAAGGAGACATTCCGGCATCTTACACTAGACGGGGTAATGGAACCTTTTCTATCATAGACTACATCATTTGCGGTATGGATTTGCTGGAAACAGTTACGTATTTGCACTCTAAGTTCACTCTAGAGAGTGACCATGCACTGATGTATCTAACCACCGATTGGATGCCTAACCCCACACCTGACAGTCATATCATCTTCCATAGAAGTTCTATTATGATAAAAAGTGAACAGAGACGAATTTTCTGGAGCTCAACAACCCTGGACAAAATCTCTGCATTGATTGAGCACACTCAATTTCTAGCGAAAACATTTTCGGATGATCCAATAGTAAATTTTGAACACATAATTAAGGAACTTAAAAACTTTATACTAAATAAGCTACATCAGGACACAGCAGGAAATAACAAGAGGAAAAATAAAAATAAAAACAATACCCAAAACTCTATAACTAAGAAAAAGCTCAATAAACTTATACATGCCCAATACGTGAACTTTTCTCCGTCTATTAAGAAAGAAATTAATAAACTAAAAAATCAACTGAGAAGAGAGAAACAAAGCAATAAAAAAGTAATGCAAGATCGTAATTGGGTCGACATCCAAATAGCTGCAAAAAAATATAACCAACGTAAATATTGGTCCCTAATAGCTAAAATAACAGGATCAAAAAAGAAACTCCAAACAATACCGGTCCCACCGAATGATTGGGAAATTTATTTGACTGATCACTACAAAGCAAATCCGACTAAACCGGATGGAAAAAGCCCGGACAATATCAAAGAAAAAGATAATCCTTCAAAATTCAAAATCACAGCAATATCAGTAGAAATGAACACCCGAAAAGCAAGAAACACAGGTGCCTCTGGCCCTGATCAAATACCTATCAAGGTCTTGCAGGCAGACCCAAAGGAGTGGAGCCAGCTGCTATCAACCCTCTTTAACCATATTTTCAACACCGGACAAGTACCAAAATCTTGGCAGGGGAGTATCATCATCCCCATACATAAAAAGGGGAGCAAGTTCATAGCAGGGAACTACCGTCAAATAGTACTTATGGATGCTGTAGGAAAAATCTTTGCCGCTGAGGTATTGGAACGATTGAAAGACTGGGCCTTCTCGTTGGGTCTAATACCTATGTTCCAAGCAGGTTTTAGACCGAAACATTCCGTAACAGACAACATTGCGATCATCCAGACCATTCTAGACAAATATGTAACACGAAAATCTCAGGTTGTATACGCAGCATTTATTGACTACTCTACCGCGTTCGACCGCGTTGATCGACCAACACTATGGAATAAACTCAGGAGACTCGGAATTCCAGAACAATTGCTGCAAACCATAGTAAATCCCCATACCAATACTTGGTGTCAAGTACAAATGGGGGGGGGGAAAGGCTTAACGAAAACGATTAAAACAGCTAACGGGCTAAAACAAGGGTGCCTCCTAGCCCCGATACTATTTTCCTTATATCTAAGTGACTTGCCTTATCAGCTACAACAGGGCTCAAGTTTACCTCCTAAAATCGCCAAACAAAGCATACATGCAGTGCTTTATGCTGATGATATAGTGATGCTAGACCTCACTCCCTTTGGTTTACAAAAATTACTGGATATCTTATACAAATTCTCAAAAGAAAACTTCTTGATCCCCAATATAAAGAAAACAAAAGTTGTAGCCTTCTCTGGGAGGAAACAAAGTGCTAAATACAGCTGGAGGCTCGGAGGAGAAAAGATCGAAGAAGTTGACGAATATCCCTACCTTGGCAGAATTCTCTCAAAGAACTTAACAAATACAAAACAGATAGAAAACTTAAAAAGGAAATCCGAATTACATGCCGAGGCTCTCTCAAGACTCTATAGTGCTACTGGGAACAGGCATTTTTCCTCACTGTTAAAAATATATAGAGTAAAGATCCCCCCTGTTCTATCCTACGCAACGGAGTATATTCCAATAAAGCAGTGGGTCTATATGGATCGCAAAGAAGGAAAAATCTTAAAAAGAATCATGAAGGTCTCAGATTCTGTACCTGTTCAAGCACTGAGATTAGAATTGTCTATCACAAGTTCTTACGCTACAGCCGTGGCTAACGTAATTAGGTGGACCTACAACCTCCTTCATGCAAAAGAGGGCACACTAAGATTCCTACTGAAAAATTAGACTTTTGATCCAGAAGCCAAAAAGCAAATTTTTCTTAAGAATATGACGGTTGTATTTCAAATGGCAAAAATTAGTCCGGACATTTTGCTCACCTGGTCAACAACGCAAATGAAACTCTTCTTAAAATGTTTCACCCCAAAATTGAGCTATGAGCTAGACTACGAACATTGTAATAAATTATCTACCTATAAACCCTTCGTAGAATTACTGGAATATCAATTCATCCAGCCATATTTCGGGTTTTCTTTGACGCACCGTGCAAGGAGGGCGATTACAATGTTACGACTAGGCATCCTACCTGTGTTAACCTACTCAGCAAGATGGCTACCAGGAGGATCGTCAATATGTACATTTTGTGAAGGGGGTGACCAAAACATTGAGCACTTATTATTTGTATGTCCTAGCTCTAATGTAACCATACCATGTGCAAGATACCTTGATCCTATCTATCGCACCTGCAGAATTACAAGAGTGAGAGAACTATTAGAATTGTGCAAACAGCCACCGAATGAATATGTATGCTACAATTTTTACAAATTTTTAAGATCTTTTTTACCTTTATACTGATTAATGATGTAATCTTCTTTTATTGATTGTGTAAAATGTAATATTTGTGGTCCTCTGTCGAGTACCAATACAAATAAAAACTTTTTGACTTGACCAAGCGTTGCTGGACTGAGTGCAGTTTTGGTAGAATGTTACCTACGAGGGGTGCTTGGACAGAGGAGGTGTTTCAGGGGGCCGAGAAAAAAGGGGGGTCCCAAAATGTGTTTTCTCCATGTTATTTTCCATAGGAAACTTTAGACACGGCTACAGCCCGAACTGCTGATCGGAATTACACCAAATTTGGAAAAAAGGTAACCCTTGTTTCAGAAAGAACTCTTTTTGTTAAATGGTGTAAATCCGTTCAATAGTTCCTGAGAAATTGAAAAAAAAGTGGTTAAAAAATGAATTTCCCATAGGAAAATTTAGGCACTGCTACAGCTGGAACTGCTGAACGGAATTACACCAAATTTGGCAAAAAAAGTAGTGCTTGCTTCAGAAAGCATCCTATTTCTAAATTGTGTAAATCCATTCAGTAGTTGCTGAAAAAAATCCGAAAATAAATGTTTCGACATATAGAGCCGCAGTGGATCTGTGCACCCACTAATCCTGCCCAGGGGGTCCCACAAGGACCCCCAGGGCCCAAAAATGCATTTTTTTTAAACAAATTGGCCGAATGAGCGCTGGGTGCGTGAATCCAGGCAAAATATATATTTGTTTAAACAAAGCGCGGGCTCCCACGCTTCGTGGTATTGAAGCCCTCGGGTGGGCCAGGTCCTGGGGGCAGTGAACAAAATGTGTAGGGGGCCCCAATCCCCCAACACTGCCCCGGGGACCGCCACCTCCCCGGTGCTTGATTAAATAGTTGTGGGGCCTCAAAGGCCCCCCATGCCCTGGGGACCACCACCCCCGGGGCTTTTAATAATTATTTGCAGGGGGCACACAGCCCCTGCAGGCCCGGAGACCGCCATCCCCTGGGGCTTTTAAAATAAATAATGAAACCTGTGTGGTGGGCTCAAGCCCCCCCCCCACATGTCCCGGGGACCGCCCCCTCCCCAGGTCACTAAAATGCACATTTGGGGACCTGTTACAGACCCCGAGCTCCGGGGACCACCGCCTCCCTGGGGCTGTGCTTTGGATGGGAGGGGGGGCTGTACGACCCCCCTCCTGAAGCCAGCCCCAATATATATTTTTTAAATAAATCACGCAAAGGCCGGCCCTGGAGGATGGGGTCCCCCGCAGCCATAAATTTCCTCATAATAATAAAAAAATATTTGGCCATGACCTGGGGGATGGGGTCTTCCGGGGCCAGAAATGGCCACAGGAGGAGGGTCCACATGGCCCACTTCCCGTTAATGTATATATAGAATTTTTTTTAAATGGGGGTCAGGCCCTGGAGGATGGGGTCCCCAGGGCCCAAAAGCAGTAAAAAGAAGGGGGGCCACAAAGCCCCTCCTTAAAAAAAACACACAATCGTGCCGGAGGCCCCGCCCCCTTCCAGGAACACTGCAAACGCGTCCTCTGCCGCGTTTTAAGTTGGGGAATTATATCCCCTTTAATACTGGGAACTCCTGGGGGCCAACTAGCCCACCAGGAACCTCCAGTAAGCGGCACAGGGCTGCGTTGCAGATTGGTGGTCCCGGCCACGTCCCTTTTTACACCTCTCTGCATTCAAGGGGATTTAATTCCCCCACTTAAAATGCCCTACAGGGTGTGTTTGCAGAGTGGTGAAGGGAGGGGGTGGGATCTGAGGTGACATGTGTGCAAACACGCCCTGTGGCGCGTTTTAAGTTGGGGAATTAATTCCCCTTCAATCCTGAGAGCCCCTGGGTGCCAACTAGCCCATCAGGTACCTCTAGTAAGTGCCACAGGGATGCGATGCAGAGAGGTGGTCCAGGCCACGCCCCTTTTTACACCTCTCTGCAACGCAGCTCTGTGGCACTTACTGGAGGTACCGGGTGGCCTAGGTGGACCCCAGGGACCCTCAGGATTCAAGGGGACTTTATCCCTCAACTTGAAAAGCGCCAGGGGTGTGTTTGCACAGTGGCTAAGGGAAGGGCCTGATGTGACATTTGTGCAAACACTCCCTGTGGTGCTTTTTAAGCTGGAGAATTAACTCCCTTTCAATTCTAAGGGCTCCTAGGGGCCAACTAGCCCACCAGGTGCTTCCAGTAAGCGCCACTGCACTGCATTGCAGAGAGGTGGTCCAGGTCAGACCCCTTTTTACACCTCTCTGCAATGGAGCTCTCTGGTGCTTACTGGAGGTACCTGGTGGGCTAGTTGGACCCCAGGGACCCTCAGGATTCACAGGAACTTAATCCCCCAACTTACAACACGCCAGGGGGCGCGTTTGCAGAGTCATGGAGAACCTTTCACCAATCCCACTGCGTGGGGCTTACTGGGAGTAAAAGGTAGGCTAGTTGGGCCCTAAAGGACCCCCAGTAGTGAAGGGGACTTTAATCCCCATCCAGGAGCGTGCCAGGGAGTTTGTTTATAGATTGGTGGGCAAAGTGGGCGTGGCCTGGTACGAGTACTTACCAGTGCTGCTGTGTGGGACTGACTGGAGGTAATAGTTTGGGAAGTCGGCCCCCAATGATGTCCTTGGGGGCCAACTACCTCTCTTGTTACCTCCAGTAAGTCCCACACAGTGGTATTGGTAAGAGGTCTTGGGAGGCCATGGCCCCCTTTCTCTACCACTCTACAAGCGTGCCTTGTGGCAGACTACGGGATGGGGATGAAGTTCAATTTAATCCTTAGGGAGTTTGGGGGCCAAGAATCCCTTCTGGTACCTTCTGTAAGTCCTACTCAGCAAAATTCCTGAGCGTTGGTAGGATGCCCAGCAACATTTCTCCACCACTCTGCAAACGTGACTACTAGTTAAAGTAGCATTTTTCTGCACCTCTGACTTAGAGGCAGTTTGAATCCCCCTGCCCTATTATGTACTAGGGCCTTGTAGAAGAGGTAATGCTAATCACAGGGGTACCCCAATGCATAGTGTTCCCTAGTGTATGTAGGTGTTTTTGCTGTATTCTAAGTGTCTTTTAGCATAGCATTGGCTCTAGTCCTGTTTAGTCAGAGACAGTTACCACCAGTACCCATCTGAAAAAGTTGTGGGCACAGGATGATTTTTCAACAAGGACTCTTTTTGCTCCTCTGTTAGTTCTTTCTGCACATGTCTTGCTTCTTCCTGCACTTTTCATCATCTTTGTGGACTTCTGTTTCTTCTTTCTGCATTTCTTTTGCTTCTTTCTGTGCATTTTTCCTTCTTTCTTCACATGTCCTACCTCCGTAGGCATAGTTAGAAACTAGTGTCATGATGTAATATGTGATGTCATCAGCAGTGCATTACACGCGCAAGTTATAGTGAGTCCAACTAACTATAACATGGGAATTTCAATGGTTTTATGTAAGTAGAATTTCCAGCTAACTATAACTGGTGTGAAACCTATGGTTTTGTCGGCCATGACACCCTGCTGTACCGTATGTCCCAGGTCGGGATCAAGGGCAAAGCTTGGTCCTGGTTTCAGTCGTTTTTAGAAGACAGATCCTTCCGTGTGTTCGAAGGCGAGTCTGTGTCCACCAGCAGACCTCTGAAATGCGGTGTCCCCCAAGGCTCCTCTCTAAGCCCTGCACTTTTTAACCTGTACATGAGGCCACTGGCCGATGTCGTCCGCCCATTCGGGATTAAGATCATCCCCTATGCGGACGACACGCAGCTGGTGGTCTCCATGACGCAGGAAGCCAATCTACCTGTGCAGGGCGGGCTTAGAGAATGTCTGGAGGAGGTGAAGACTTGGATGTCCCTATCGTCCTTAACCTCTTCGCCGCTAATGACAAGGGTAACTCGTCATGGACTTTCCATTGATTTCAATGGAAAATCAATGAAAAGAAAAATATTGCCTTAGCAGCCAAGTGGTTAAAACTAAATGGGGACAAAACCGAGCTCATGGTCCTAGGCCTCCCGGTCCCCAGCTTCCCCGTCGCCCTGTGGCCGCCCAGTATGGGCCCTCCACCAACCCCCAAAAACAGCATCAAAAGCCTTGGAATTTGGATGGACAGATCCCTGTCCTTCAACGTACAAGCCATGAAACTCTCAGCCACCTGCTTCGGCATCATGAGGATGCTTAAGAAAATTTTCCCTCTCCTCCCCATGGACGCCACACAAACAGCTGTACAAGGCCTTATTCAATCCCGCCTTGATTTTAATAATGTACTTTACCTCGGTGCTCCGGAATCTACCTTGAGAAGGCTCCAAATAGTTCAGAATTGCGCTGCACGCATGTTACTCGACCTTCCCCGCAGACAGTCAGTAAGGTCCGGACTAGCAACCCTTCACTGGCTACCGGTGCGCCAGAGAGTTATGTTCAAAGCCATGTGCATAGCTCACCAGTCATTCTGGAACACCGGCCCCAGGATCACACAGGATCTAATCACCCACTACATGCCCAACAGGAATCTACGATCTAATCAGACCTTTCTTGCAGTGACCCCCAGAATCAAAAGATCTAGATCTGGAGGTAGGACGTTTTCCTACAATGCTGCTAGGGCCTGGAACGCCCTTCCACTGTATCTAAGAGCTAACCCCAACCTTACGGTCTTCCGTAAACAGCTGAAAACCTTCCTATTTTACCCAGTCTAACTAACTCCCACTCTCTCCCCTCTGGGTTCCTCAGGGTCGGACTCACGGTATTCCTAGCGCTTGGACGCCTCCAGGCAGCAATTCGCACTCTACAAATTCACATCCTATCCTATCCTATCCTATCAATTTAATAGGTTTTTTAAATGCTAATCCCTAACTATAACTGGTGTGAAACCTATGTTTTTTTCAGTGAATTTCATAGGTTTTTTAAATGCTAATCCCTAACTATAACTGGTGTGAAACCTATGGTTTTTTCAGTTAATTTCATAGGTTTTTTAAATGCTAATCCCTAACTATAACTGGTGTGAAACCTATGGTTTTTTCAGTGAATTTCATTGGTTTTTTAAATGCTAATTCCTAACTATAACTGGTGTGAAACCTATGTTTTTTTCAGTGAATATATATATATATATATATATATATATATATATATTAATATAATACCTTTTTTTTAAAGTATATTCATTTTTTTTAATGTTTCACCCTGGAGCGCTCCCGGTGCGCGCCCCGGTGCGCGTACCGAGGCGTGTCCCGGGAGCATACCAAAGAAAAAAAAAATAATGAAGGAGTGAGCATGAGCAAAGGGGACAGAGACAGTGGTGTAAAGAGAAAGAGAGCTAGAGGGAAGAACACAGAGGGACTGTGTAATAGATAGTAAAACAGAAAAAAGGTATAAGTGGAAGTAACTAAGAAAAGGAAAATGAATAAGGGACCAAAAGAAGAGAAGAAAGAGGAAGAAGACTAAAGCAGAGGTTCTGGGAGAATGTGAATGGGTGATGAAAGTAAAAGGAAGGAAAGTAAAGGATGGGGAATGACGGGTAGTGACGGAACCAGAGAAAAGGAACAGCGGTGACGGAGGGAAAGAAAAGAGCAGTGAGTGTAAGTAAAGAGAGGTGAAAGAGGGTGGATAAAAGTGAATAAGGGTAAGACATAGGGAGTGACAGAGAAAAAGAACAGAGAGAGTAAAGGAAGGAGTGATAAAAAGGGACTGAGTGAACCAGAAAAGAAAGGAAAGTGAGGGAGTGTGGGTGAGCAGGAAGACTGAAAGAAGTTGAATGTGGTAGGAAAGTAAGGAAAAGGGAAATGAACATGGAGGATAAGAATAAGTGAGGGAAGCAGAGTAAGGAAACAGGGGTGAGGTAGGGTGAGAGAAAAGTAGTGAGGGTAAAGCAAAGGGTGATGACAAACTACATTTTTTAGTCACACTTACCATATAATTAATGAAAACTTAATTGCATGTTAAAACTAAGGGTGGGCGTAAAATCCGTTTCGCGGGCGAATTTGCGGATTTTCCGCGATTTCGCAATCCGCGAATCTCGCGAAATCGCGGTAAATTCCGCGAATCAGCGGGGACGAATTTTCAGCCAAGCAAGGGTTACAGCAGCAGGTGCAAAAGTTGAACCTAATTTCTTTGTAACCTTTTACAAAAGGGTTACAAACAAATTAACTTCAACTTGGACACCTGCTGCTAATTGCTTCCTGGCGCCTCGTTGCCTACTTGCAACTATTCTCTGACCCTGCTCTGACCCTTGAAGCAGGGTCAGAGAATAGTTACAAGTAGGCAACGAGGCACCTGTCCAAGGAATTAAACCTCATCAGGAAGCACTTACAGATATAAAAAACAGGAAGAAGGTAGAGGATGGCAAATACACCCATTTTGAGTTGTCAGGAGGGGTTAAACTAAAAGAGACCTTTACAGCACAATTTTCATATGCATTTTGCTAAAAATAAAAAGCGGTATGTTTTGTAGGGGCAGCTCAGGAATCTGGCCCTTCAGAGATCCGGCCTCTCTTTCTTCTCTTGTTCTCTCTCTCCCTCTCTCTTTCCCTCTCTTTCTCTCTCTTTCTCTCTATCTATCTATCTATCTATCTATCTATCTATCTATCTATCTATATCTCTCTCCCTCTCCCATAAACGACTGCATGGGTAACTTCGCTATGCAAGCGGCTCGCGAAGACGCAAAAAACCCCGCGAACACGCAAAAAACCCCGCAAACACGCAAAAAAACCCGCGAACACGCAAAAAAACAAAAATCTGCATATTCGCACAAATTCGCGAATTTTGCGGATCGCGAATTCGCAAATCCGCGAATTCGCGGATCGCGAATTCGCATAATTCGCCCATGCTTAGTTAAAACTACACTTTGTATCTGTGAAAGACAAAAGAAAAAAAAGTTATAATTAGTAAAATATATATTTTATAATAGAAGAAACAGGTCAAGAGGTAAAAAATCAAAAAAAGTGTACTAAGAAATAAAGCAAGAGTGAAGGATACAGAAACGGAAATAAAGTAATGTAGAAAGACAAAAAAGAGGGAAAAAGAAATAGAAGGAGAACAAATTACTGAAGGTAAGTAAGATACTAAAAGAATGTGAGATACCAAAACTAAATCAGGAAAGAGAAGTAAGTAAAAGGAAAATGAGTGAAAGGGAAAGAAGTCTAAATGAGGATCCATTTACAAGAAAGAGGAATGGAAGATGACTGAGAGTGAGTGAAGGGGAGTCACAGAGTGAAGGGATGAAAGGAATGAGGTTAATATTGAACGATAGAGGAAAAAGGAGTGAGGAAGTAAGTACACAGAAAGACAAAGGGAAGGACTGAGTGAAGTGCAGTACAATGAGTGAAGAAAGGAAAAAGAGTAAAGGAGCAAAAGAAGGAAAGAGAGGGGAAGAGAACTAAAGCAGTGGTACTGAGAGAATGTGAGAAAGCTGAAAAGTGGTGCAAAGGAGAGAGGAAATGCAGACAGTTGAAATTGGATTGAGGAGTTGTGAAAGAAGTGGAGTAAAGGAATAGCGATGAAACAAAGTGAAAGAAAGACAGTGTAAGTGAGTAAAGAGAGCTGAAAAAGGGTGGAAAAAGGAAAATGAGTGTGAGACAATGGGAATACAATATAAATTACACAATGCAAACTATAGAATAACTTATACAACATGTTACATAGTTTATTTTTGCTGTTCTCAGAATATATTGAATTTCACTTAAAACAGTGAGTTCAAACTCTTCATCATATAACAGCAGGAAAAAAAAACACAATCTAAAAGATTGTGTTTAAAAAAAACCATATAAACTTACAAATCATATATGTACACTAATCTTTGATTCACTTACTTTTCCTTGAGGCCAAATAGTAGATAGTGAAGGTCCTTTTCATAGGAAAATACTCTGCTGTTCTCTAAAACTTCCATTTCATCGACTTTCTATGAAAAAAGATCTAAGAACATCTGAAATAATTCTCAACGTTTTCATTTTCCTCCTTGTGTTACGTTATGACTTGTTACTCATACCTTGAACTTTCCTTACGGCCAAATAGTGTCAGATATATGAGTATATTTTGAATTTTCTCTAATTAAACTCTGAAATTACTGTTTACCCGAAGTTTTCAAAGAAAAGCTCATATGACATTTTCACAATGTTTAAAAATTCATATTCTCTTTTTTGATCACTCATGTTCAACATTTCCTATAAAACTGATATCACTTACTATGAGATCCACTTACAGTACCTATATGAGATAAATAATTTTAAACATTAGACTAACTAACTAACTAACTTTTATTAACTGCTCCCGTCTTCAAAGGCCAATTACCTTTACTAAAACTTTGGTTCTAAAAACACTAGGTAAGAATTTTTTAAGTCAAAAGGCAAACGTTGTTTATAAGTCAAATGAGAATCATTGCAGTAACTCCAACCTTTTTGACATTTTAAGTAGCATGTATAATGTCCTGATGTTGTTGAAGGACCGTCATGATAAATAATAGCTACAGTTGTAAAGGTTCTTCCTGAAATTGATAGCTGAGAAGCCACAACATTTTTGATACAAGTTGTCAATTTAGTTCCATCAGGCCTACATCGTTGGAAAACTAAAATGACATACTGACCATAAGTTTGTATAAATAATGTGGACAGCATTGGACACTTACATTGGGTACACACCATATTATGATCAGCTGCTTTAACTAGATTATTAAATGACACTGATTTGCAGTCTGGTAAAGTCAAATATATAAATCTTTCAGTGTCTATTCTAGTAGTACTTGATAAAATACAATTGTCACAGTCATGCTGCCATTGATAAGAAAGGCTAAAAAGATTTTCTACATCTACACCTTCATCTTCCAAAACACCAAACATATACATTAAAAATTCCTGACAATCCTGCTGAATGTTCTGTGAAAATTTATCTTGACCAGAACACATGTCTAAAATATTTCGAATTTCTGTTACACTTTCTATTTTTGCTCTATCACTGCTACATTTCTCAAACACAGAATTCAATAAACCACACAATCTTTGATCCCGATTTTCAACAATCTGTTCTTGTAAAGTTTGAAGAAAAAAGAACAACATTAACCACTACATTAGCATAGCAGTTGACACCAGAACTGTTTTCAAACTGCAATCCAACAACATTTTCATCAGAATCCTTTTTCTTTCTGTTTTCAATTACATTTTCATCTACTTTTTGTCTTTTTGCTACTACCTCACTGCAATTATTCTCATTTCTTCTTTTTCGGCCTACCACACGTTTTTCAAACAGAGGATATTGAGGCAAATGTGGAGCATACTCTCTTCTTAACTGTCACGTTTCAGGCCCTACTTAGAGAACTACATCTCCCAGAGTGCCTGTGGCATAGTCTGTTGTTTGTGTTGTGTGTGTTTCACTCCGTTTTCTATATCTGTTCTTTTCCTCCTCCCTCCGGTGCTTGTCACTTTTGCTGCCTGCCTATCTGATATTCCGAGGATTGCTGAAGCCTTACGAGGCCCCTTGCCTTTGCCTTGTGGATTATTGTTGCTCGGAGGAGCGGAGACCGAGCGAAGCCGTGCTGCAGCCTGTTCCGCTGCACGGCGTGTTACTGCCCATTGACCTGGAGCCGCGCTGCAGGCTGTGGAGGAGCTGCGCTGGAAAATCAAAGCCGTGGTGGAAAAGCCGAGTCGGCGTTTGAGGAACTGTGGGTACGTGAGCTCTGCAAGGCGTTCTAACAAATGAAAGAGTTATCGAACGTTTCTAATTAGAGCCTTTCACCGGTACCTTTGTAGAAGCGGCTGCTTCTACGTTTCATTACATTTTGGAGTCTGAGGACTTTGTTTCTTGAGCACCATTTATTTTTCTTGACAGGGTGGGACTGTTGTCGAGTCAGGACATTCGTTCCTGTGATTTGGCATATTAGTACTTTCTGCAATAGCACTTGACCCGGAGATCATTGACAGGCTATCAGATTTACGAGACTTCAGTAGAGAAAGCGCATTAGCTTTGGAGATGTGTATTTAAGACTAAGGATTCTGCTTTCTCTCTGGAGCTGAAAACCCTATGGATTCTATTTTTTCTTTTTCTTTTTATCATTGTTTTTCTTGGATGATTGTGGCAGTTTAGACTAGTGAGTATACTTTGTGTATCTCCAACCCTATTTCTATTGTTTTCATATAAGGGAGGGGGTGTGTATTTACACGTGTCTTTTTGTGTATCCCTGCAGACTACCTACTTAGCAAACAAAGAAAGAACTTCAACCCATCTTCGCCAGCTGTAGATGGTTTCTGGCTGCCAGCCTGTTTTCTTTATTTTCTCCATTTTTTCCCCTTCCCTGGGAGGGGTTTCCCTAGAGGAGTTTTATACTTATGGCTCGTCGGGGGAACTGTTCCTAGGGAGGAAGGAAGTAGGCAACGTCATCGCTCCTGCTGCATCTGGCTATCAAGGTTAGTCATCCTGCCTTGTTTGTGACAGAGTGACAAGCCCACGTTCTCTTGCGGCCCGAGCGATGGATACCAACACCGTATTGCAAACCGTATTGGATTCTCTAACTGCTTTACGGGTAGAGGTGGACGCAGTGAGAGGGGAGAACCATGATATGCGGAATGAGATGGGGGCTCTCAGACGTGATGTTGAGGGATTGGCTCAAGGTAGGACTGCAGGAAAGCAGTACATTAGAGAGGCTACCTTACCCCCCCGTCCAAACATCTTCCCATTTAGCTCCAGGAGGGCAGGGTCCATCCACCATTCAGGTCATATAACCCGTTCAGCTACCATTGGCACCGCCTGAAAGATTCTTAGGGGATCCTAAGAAATTTAGCACCTTCCTGGGGCAGTGTAAGTTGCATTTTATGTGCAAACCTACAGTATTTCTGGATGACCATTCTAAGACCGCTTTTATGTTGTCCTATTTAGGAGGCAATGCTGCAAGCTGGTCATTCCCTCTTATAGACAAAAATGATCCTGTGCTAGCTAGCTTTGACGATTTCTGTGATGAAATGCATAAGTTGTTTGATCGCAAGGCTCACATGTTGTCCTTGGATCGAGAACTTATAACGCTCAAGCAAGGGTCGCTAGATTTGTTAACCTACATTACCCATTTCAATCGTCTTGTTGTCGAGACTGATTGGCCATCTGCCAAACGAGTTTCCTTGTTTTATCAAGGATTGAGAGGGGAACTGAAGGATGTGCTGTCTCAGGTGGTGAACATGCCCACTTGTTGTGAAGAATTGATAGATCTGACTATACAGCTGGATCATCGGCTACAAGAACGGAAGGGCGATAAGCATCGCTATGAATTGCGGTTTCCAGTATCCAAACCTAGAGTGGCGTCGGAGGGAGCTTCTACCGCTGATACCACGGAGCCCATGCAAATAGGGGGAGTTAGAGGCCCATTGAGTACCGAAGAAAGAACGCGTCGACGTAATCAAAAGCTTTGCATGTATTGCGGAAAGCCTGGTCATTTCATCAGAGACTGTAAGGTCAAAACGAAGAGTATCAGAAATATCCCTGCGGCTGAATACCCCTCTTCGAATTCGGGAAACGAGAAAGCTCAAACAAACCAGAGGCCCTTGGTTTGAGCTATGATGGAGTGAAAGAGGTCTCTCATGCAATCGCTAATACCATGCAACCGGCTGTGCCCCATATGAATTTGTGTGTTACCCTTACATGACATGGAAACATACCTGTCATGGTACATGCCATGCTTGATTCCGGAGCAACGGGTAACTTCATTGATGTTCAATATGCTAGGAGGCTGGGAGTTCCTTGCATCAAAAAAGAAGTACCTGAAGCGGTGAAAGCTGTTGATGGATCGGATTTGACATCTGGACCAGTGTGTTATCATACCTGTCCATTGTTGATGCAAGTAGGACATGAACATTATGAACGCATAGCCTTTGATTTAATTGATGCTCCTCAGTTTCGGTTGATCTTGGGTATGCCTTGGTTAACTCAACATGACCCGCTAGTTAAGTGGGCTGCTCGTTCCATCACATTGAGTTCAGCATATTGTGCCGAACATTGTATTTCAATGCATCCTCAGGAGGAAATAAACTGGAAACCCCTGCTAGCACGTTGGCTTCCGGAGGAAGAGAGTTGGGAGTCAACGCCATCACCACCCTTCCAGAGGTATATCAAAGATACCAAGATGTCTTCAGTGAAAGAGAAGCCAGTAAACTACCCCCACATCGGGATTATGACTGTGTCATCGAGCTGGAACCCGGCGCTAATATACCGAGTATATGCTCTCACTGAAGCTGAAAACATTTATCTACAACAATACCTGAAGAAATTGTTGGAATCCGGATTCATCCGTCCATCTACGTCTCCTGCTTCGTCGCCTCTCTTCTTTATTCCCAAGAAGGAAGGAGGCTTAAGAACTTGCATAGACTATAGAGCTATTAACAGAGTGACCAGGAAGAACAGGTACCCATTGCCTTTGATTCCTGTCTTGTTAGACCAGCTAAAAGATGCTAGAATATTCACCAAGCTGGATTTGCGGGGGGCATACCACTTGGTGCGTGTTCGCAGAGGAGATGAGTGGAAGACTGCCTTCCGGACCAGATACGGGCTTTACGAATACCAAGTGATGCCGTTTGGCCTTTGCAATGCCCCTGTGGCATTCCAATTCTTCATGGACGATGTTTTGCGAGGCTTATTGGATGTGTCATGTATAGTCTATATAGATGACATATTGATATATTCATCTACGGAAGAAGAACATGTCCAGCATGTGATGGAAGTGTTGGAACGTCTACAACAACATGAATTGTATGCCAAGCTGGAAAAGTGTTTCTTTCATACAGGAGAAGTGGAGTTCCTGGGTTATGTCATCGGCCCGAATGGTATACAGATGGATAAAAAGAAAACGCAAGCTATTATCCAGTGGGAATCTCCTTCGAATGTAAAAGCTTTGCAGAGCTTTCTAGGATTTGCAAACTTTTACAGAAGATTTATCAAAGACTTCTCCAGGATCATACAACCATTGACCCATTTGCTGAAAAAAGGAGCTATCTTTAAGTGGTCTGATCCAGCGGAAGAAGCCTTCCGGACTCTAAAGAATTGTTTCGTTACTGCTCCTATTCTCCGACATCCAGATGCTAGCCAACCCTATATCATGGAGACGGATGATTCATACTATGCCATCGGAGGTATTTTGTCACAGAGAAATCCGGATACTGGTCAACTACATCTGGTGGCTTATTATTCCCGTAAACTATCCTCCTGTGAAATCAATTACAGCATCACAGATAAGGAGTTGCTAGCCATCAAGAGGGCTTGTGAGGAATGGAGACACCATCTCATGGGGGCTAGACATGCAGTGGAAATTTTCACCGATCATCGGAATCTCCTTTTCTTGAAAAGTGCACGAGCATTAGCACCACGCCAATTAAGATGGTCGTTGTTTTTCTCGGATTTCGATTTTGTGATCAAATATCGTCCAGGTCCACAAAATGGTAAGGCCGATGCACTGTCAAGACCAGAATCAGCAGTGAGAGATCAACCCCCACCTCTCGAAGAACCACCTGCCATTCTCCAGGAAGTATCCTTTCCTCCGTCGGTTTCAGCTATTACAAGTTCTCTTGATTTCCTGAAACGAGTGGAAGAGGAAGTCAAACTAATGGATGCGCAAACATGGATTGCTGTAGAACCACAGCAGAGAACAATTCGAAAATGACTTCTTTTCAAGGATAAGCTGTTGTATGTGTTTACACCAGAATTACAAAATCAAGTTCTGAAATGGACTCATGATTCTACCCTAGGAGGACACATGGGTGTTCAGAAAACCCTGCAAACTGTCATCAGGTATTTCGGGTGGGAATACAAGATTGCAGCCTAAATATGTCGGCCCATATCCCATTCTTGCTGTAATCAATCCAGTGGCCATGAAATTACGTCTCCCCTCGACTTGGCACATACACCCGGTGTTGCATGTGTCCCTTTTGAAGCCGTACGTGCCAGGTACTAGAGCTATGAAGAGACCACAACCTGTGGAGATTGATGGGGATGTTGAGTATGAGGTGAGAGCTGTACTTGATTCTAGGAAAGTGAGAGGTGTGCTACAATACCTGATTGATTGGAAAGGGTATGGGCATGGGGAACGTTCGTGGGAACCTCGTTCTAATCTACACTGTCCTGGCCTTTTGAGACGGTTTCATGCTAAATTCCCATTAAAGCCTGGTGGACCGCCGAGATGTCGGCCTTAGTGAGGGGGTTCTGTCACGTTTCAGGCCCTACTTAGAGAACTACATCTACCAGAGTGCCTGTGGCATAATCTGTTGTTTGTGTTGTGTGTGTTTCACTCCGTTTTCTATATCTGTTCTTTTCCTCCTCCCTCCGGTGCTTGTCACTTTTGCTGCCTGCCTATCTGATATTCCGAGGATTGCTGAAGCCTTACGAGGCCCCTTGCCTTTGCCTTGTGGATTATTGTTGCTCGGAGGAACGGAGACCGAGCGAAGCTGTGCTGCAGCCTGTTCCGCTGCATGGCGTGTTACTGCCCTTTGACCTGGAGCCGCGCTGCAGGCTGTGGAGGAGCCGCGCTGGAAAATCGAAGCCGTGATGGAAAAGCCGAGTCGACGTTTGAGGAACTGTGGGTACGTGAGCTCTGCAAGGCGTTCTAACAAATGAAAGAGTTATCGAACGTTTCTAATTAGAGCCTTTGACCGGTACCTTTGTAGAAGCGGCTGCTTCTACGTTTCATTACATTTTGGAGTCTGAGGACTGTGTTTCTTGAGCACCATTTATTTTTCTTGACAGCGTGGGACTGTTGTCGAGTCAGGACATTCGTTCCTGTGATTTGGCATATTAGTACTTTCTGCAATAGCACTTGACCCGGAGATCATTGACAGGCTATCAGATTTACGAGACTTCATTAGAGAAAGTGCATTAGCTTTGGAGATGTGTATTTAAGACTAAGGATTCTGCTTTCTCTCTGGAGCTGAAAACCCTATGGATTCTATTTTTTCTTTTTCTTTTTATCATTGTTTTTCTTGGATGATTGTGGCAGTTTAGACTAGTGAGTATACTTTGTGTATCTCCAACCCTATTTCTATTGTTTTCATATAAGGGAGGGGGTGTGTATTTACACGTGTCTTTTTGTGTATCTCTGCAGACTACCTACTTAGCAAACAAAGAAAGAACTTCAACGCATCTTCGCCAGCTGTAGATGGTTTCTGGCTGCCAGCCTGTTTTCTTTATTTCCTCAATTTTTTCCCTTTCCCTGGGAGGGGTTTCCCTAGAGGAGTTTTATACTTATGGCTCGTCGGGGGAACTATTCCTAGGGAGGAAGGAAGTAGGCAACGTCATCGCTCCTGCTGCATCTAGCTATCAAGGTTAGTCATCCTGCCTCGTTTGTGACATTAACCTATTGTATTCTTTAACACAATCTAGATCTGCACAAATCTTTGTCTCATCACACTCAATCAAGTACAATCCTGATAAAGTTCTGACTCGTGATAATGCCACATATGCCATACCCTCTTTAAACACAGAAGTACTCCAAAGTACTATCTACACTTAAACCTTGAGATTTATGAATTGTCACCGCATATGCCAAACAAACAGGAAACTGTTTTCGGCGAACATATAAGTCTTTTACAAGCAAAAATCTAGCAGAACAACGACTGATTTGTTGTACTTGCTCAATGTCATCAAATTTTATTTTTAAAAATTCAATTCCATCTCTATTTCTATAATTCACAAAATCAACAACATGACCCATTGCTCCATTTACCAGACCTCTTTCAACATTTAAATTCCTTCTCAAAATGATACGACAATTTAAACACACATTCAGAGTCTTTTCAAAACCAGCTGTTTTAGATATACTTTTCTCTAATGAATCCAATGTTGTTTTCAAATTTTCTGACAAAACAATTGTTGCACCCATATGCTCTATTTTATCTATTGCTTCCAGTTTCACAATCTCTTCATTTTCTAACTTTAACATTTTGTTGTTGAAGATAGAACATTCTTGCAGAGTTGGCATCAAACATATCCCAGATTTCTTCTCAGTAATTTTTTTTTAAATATTCTCTGGAAGAATGTTTTCATTTGGATACAAATTTGAAATTAATCGAGCATGTAAAGCTTCTTTCCCAAGCTAACTTACTTTTCCGATTCTTACATCTTGTAGAATATTTTTATAATCTTCATCCTTTGCCTGTTGCATATTTTGAAGCAGTTCTGCATATTTAAAATGTAACCATATATTAACGTTTCCAATGCTTCCAAGGGACTTCCTGGTATCTTCATGCGTGAGCATTTTAAACACTGGTTGTCCTTTTAGTGGAGTCAACTGCAGTAGATCTCCAAAAACAATCATGTGTTTTCCTCTAAATAACACATCATACTCTGTTCTAAGAATTTCTTGCACAATGAACAAAAGCAAGCATTAGATTTGAGACCATACTTACTTCATCAATGATAAGAAGTTTCATTTTCTTCAGGACTCTGGAAACTTCAGGACACGCATCTCCAGATAGCTTGTTGTAATGCAATTTATTATCATGCTCAACTGGCAGCATCAGTAAACGATGTAGAGTAATCCCTTTAATGTTATGTGCTGCCAGTCCAGTTGGAGCGGTTACAACACAAGACAGCGGTGATTCAGTCCTTTTCTGCAAATAAGTTGCAATGGCTTTAATCAGAAAACTTTTTCCTGTTCCCGCTTCTCCACTTACGTACAGTTGGACAGGCTTAAATGATGTACATGAGCACACTTTTTTCTCATGTCTGAATCCATGTTCAATCTGTTCTGTGACTTTGTCATATATCTTTTTCTGCTCAACGTTTAGTTGCTTTACCAAATCTTTTAAGTTAACTACATCCTCTTGAGCTTGTTCCATAGCTCTTTCCACCTCACCCATGGCAGTTGCAGCTTCATTTTGAATAATTGGTCCTCCTAGTGGATCCTGACTCAATGAAGTAGAACTCTGACTGTCTTGAGAACTGTCTCTAGCAATCTCTTCAGCAATTGTGGTTTCTTGCTCTATTTCTTCGTTCAACATTTGCAGATAATTTGGAAAAACAGGACATTCTATGGTATCCTTGGTTGCATTAAAAGAGTCTTCATAACAGAGAAAATCTCCTAGTAGTTCCTCTTCTGTACGCCATGGCTTAAAGAGTTGCAAAAAAGCTAAAGAGTAAAATTCTCTTTTGTCTGGAGCTTCGCAACTCAATTTTCGATGATTAATCAAATGGCCTTTTCTCTGCTTCACTAGACATCCTTCATACCCAATGACAGCATATTTTCCATTATTGATATCTTCTGTGATGTTCCTCTTATAACTGTAGTTTTGCAGAACTTCATACAAACAAGTGTTCTCAAGGTGAGTACTTCTATTTGGATAGTATGTATCCAACATGTTTGTCTTCAAAATATCTGTCCTGTTTGGTTCTTTCTCCGCCAAATATTTAATTTCTTGTACAGATTTCAATACTCAGTTTCGTGTTGCAGCAAGACCTAGACTCACCCAAATGATTGTTCTTGATTTGGCATAGAAACTTGCTGATGATAACCGATCAGAACATTCATATGCTCCAATTTCTCGATGCGACAACATCTTCAGACTGAAACTGTATAATTTTTTACTTATACTCTTTTCATGTGAAATGTCTTCCCACATTTCCTTCAGTTCAGTCTTTTCTTTTTTTGTGATGTAAGACGTCACATATAGAGCCACAGCAATAGAGTTGTCAGCAACGAACTGAATATCCATGTTAGCATTCCACATGGATAAAATCACTGGGTTGTAGTCGTTGATATACTTGGACTCAGATATACTTGGACTTTTTATTTCTTTTTAAATTGTATGTATTTTTTGGTGATTTCCTTGTCACAGTATGTCGCAGAGAAGACATCAAATTATTTACTCTTCCTTTAGAAATCACTGGTCGTGGAAACGCGAAACAATATTTCGTGTAGAATTTCTCCTTGTTATTTTGTTGGTAATAAAAGACATCATAGCATGAAATCTATGATTAAAATATCTGCAAACATTCACTGGATCCAAAGAACACAGTTCTTCAGGTGTTTTCAATTCTATATTTTGTATGTTTCCATTTGCCCCTCATAGAAATTGAAGTAAGTCGTCCCATGCATACTCAGCACAGCTAAGAGTGAGGAACCATGTAGGAGTTCCTAAATTTCTTAGCATACATTTCAATTCCCCATGACGATGGAACCAATACTCGTTTGTTCCACGCTGACATGCCATGAGATTGATTAGCTGAGATTCCAAAATACTGTCTTGCAGATTGACTTTCTACATAAAGTCCCTCGACGAAACATTTTGCAGATGAGCTCCACTTTTCAGTATATGATTAACTGCATAAGAAAGCCCAGACAAATCACTTTCATACAGTAGATGAAACAAATACGGAATGCATTGACGAAACCTTGGATCTTCAGCATATAATCTTGAATTCCGGTATTCAGCTGCAGGATTTTGAACTGGTCGATCTTCATATCGTCCACCTCGACCTGTTGGAAATAACTGTGGAAAACAATGAGCTTCCAAACTTTCTTCCCATACACTAATAGGACTTCCTTGTGCTGCTTTCATTTGAAACAAGTCAATTGCATTCCCCATTACTTCTTTGGAATGCAAAGGATGAACAGTATAAAGTCCATATATTTCTTCACTTCTAGACACATCAACTTTTTCAATTTGGCCAACTGAACAATCACTGTCTTCTTCTGTAGCTGTTTCCTCTGCTCCAACACTTACATCTTTATAGTACTCATTGTTTTTGACCAAATACAACGTTGCCTTTTCGACTTTCCTAACATCCACTAAATCTTGCCAGATTTTCTTACTCTTTGTCGGAACCCCATAATAACCAGAGGATCCTCTTCTACTCTTTCTACACCAATGGTATCAATATTTTTCTTGACATCTAGAGGCAAATAAACAACTCTTCCCTTTAATCCTCTTTGTAAATCTGTAGGAGGTAATTTCCCTATCTTAGGCTCCATGCAAACAATAGCTTGAAAAGGATGGACACATTGAATCAACATTGATTCATAAGTATTTAAACCCATCAATTCAGAAGGAATATCTATCAACTGAAGATTATTATGAACAGCTCTAACAGGCATTCTATTTTCATTTCATTTTTTCAAACAATAATTACAAATACGCTGATCAAAACTAAAATCAAAAGAATTCTCCACCAATAAATAACTTACAAAATCCTTCCATTCACTATTATTTTCCAATTCACATTTTGCATATAAATCAACTAACCTAGTCTGAATCTTATAATGAGTCCGTCGACAACACACACAAGTTAAATTAGGCCTTTCACTTGATTTCACCTTAAACTTGGTAATTTCCTCGTCAAACTTTTCTATACTTGAAGTCTGTACATTGTCTTCCACTTTACCATCCATTACTATATCCATTTCTACACTGTCCTCTTTGTTCCCAAAATAACAAAACTCAATTTCTTCACAAATAGTCTTCACATCTACTTCAAAAGAGCACTGTTTAACTGTTTAAGATTAAGTGCTGGACTTTTTGCATAATACAACCTTCTCACTAATTTCCTCACCTTATTATGATGCACTGCTAACATCCTAAAATGATGAAAAACACTTTGACATAGTTTTCTAGAAAGACAAGCCAGTGAATGCCCATGCAAACCTGTGTTTTCTCTCACTCTGCAAGGATCTAACTCTTGCAAGATCTTCACTTTCTGTTTTACACTTTTCTTACTATATGTACGTAAGAAATTTCGAAGCAAATCGATTGAATCCTGTCGCACACTACAAATACTACTGCACTTTCATGTGTACACTGGACCCTTAGTACGTCCCCCTGATACTTCATCAGCTAACACCTCTTCTGCATCTCTAGACACAAGTTTCTCTTTTTCCATCAGACAAGCATCTTTCACCTCATATGCTCGACCACTGGTGTCAACTGCATGCACCAAACCATTTTCCTTAAAGTAACTCTCCTCATTAAAAAATGGCTCAGAACTTGAACTATGCATCCATTCTCCAGAAAATACTTCACAAAAATGTGTCCGATTAATTATTCTTTTCCATCTGTTCGATTTGAAAACATCAATTGCCTTGTTAAGTATCCTAATTCTATTGATTACTAAAATAAATATTTTTTCCTTAACTTCAAAAGCCTGATCAACAATCTTCTCTACACTTTTCTTTTTCTTGTAAAAAGCATCTCTCTGTTTATCTTTCTTTTCATTTTTTAGCAAATTTAAAACTACCCTATTGCGAAACATTCGTCTATGAATGTCCCTAAATTGATTTTGCCTTCTATTGCTATCCATACTCTTCTCTCCTGCTCCAGTAGAGACATTTTTTGAGGGCCTCTCCTTCTTTTTCAAATGTGCTCTCTCCTTCTGGATATTCCCATTACCGTTAACATTTGTTTTTGTTCTACATATGTTACGAAAAAAAGACTTAGTTGTTTTACCAGGAGCTTTTTTGGTGTTTTTGAAGTAATTGTTGTAGAGTATTCCTTTAATTCCGTTGCTGATTTTGCTCTTTTACGTATGGTATTTTTTCTTCTCCTTTGCCTTGACGGCATTTTTGCTTACTTTTGAAATGTTGATTTCAATCTGTGGTAAAGAAAAAAATAACACATTATAGACCACTATTAGCAAACAGCAAAGCAATGACAATAAGCAAACGATATAAACGCTAATTTGCAACATATCTAAGTTTATACCACAGCAACTATATAACTAGGAGTAAGACAAAGAAAAACAGCTAGAGGGAGTAACACAAAAACACAGAGAGACTCAGACAAAAAAACAGGTAGAGGGAGTAAAACATACAAAAGGACTAAGACAAAGAGAGTGTATAATATGTTGAAAGACAGAAAAAGGATGTAATAGGGAGAGGGAGTAAGTCAATAAAAGGGAGTAAGTCAGAAAAAGGATGTTACAGGGTGTAAAACAGAGAGAGGGTGTAACAGGAAGTAACACAGAGAGAGGGTGTTAGAAGAGAAAATGTTGTAAAAGAGACTAAAACAGAGAGAGCCTGTAAAGGAAGAGACTAAGAGAAAGTTTGAGAGAGGGTGTAAGAGGAAGTAAATCAGAGACAGGATGTTACAAGAAGTAGGTCAGACAGAGGGTGTAACAGAAGAGAGAAAAACAGTCAGAAAGAGAAAGAGAGACAGTATAAAACAGACAAAAGGTATAATATGGAGTAACTCAATGCTAGAATATTACAAAGAAAAAGGTTGATTAGATAGTATCTAAATATATTAGCACATTTCATAATCATGTCATCTATGTTTCCTCAGATTAGTCATATTTTTGGATAATGCTTGGTTAAAACATTTTGCTGCATAGAGAAATTGTCTTTTGTAAAAAAGTGAAGTTTCAGTAGTGAAAATGAATGCTTGTGCATAGGACCTGTGCTGTGTTTCTAAAATGTAATTTTAAAATTGACTTTGGGGTAATTGAATGGCTTTTATATTTTTGATAAGGAATTAATAGTGTCTTCCTCATTAAATAAATATATTTGAACCTTTTACAATGAAGTCATCTGCATTACCTCAGATTAGAAAACAGATTGAGCTTCTTTTTTGTTGGTTTGTGTCATGTTTTTTGATAATGCTTGGTAAAAAGATTTAGCTGCATAGAGGAATTGTATTATGTAAAATTGAGAAGTTTCACTAGTGACCTGGAATGCTTGTACATAGGACCTGTGCTGTGTTTGAAAAATCCTCTATCTTGCAAATCTTGATAGCAAGCATTATCAAAAAGCAAGACACAAACCAACAGCAAAGAAACTCAGGGCGTTATTTATGAAGGCGTTGCGCCACCGGTGCGTCACTTTTTTCCCATGTTAAAAGTGACGCACCGGCGGCACAAGATAATCATAAATAAGGCCCAAATGTAAATACCATTGATTTGCCCCCAAAATTGTTTTTTGAATAACATTTTAGAAACACACCGCAGGTCCTATGTACAAGCATTCAATTTCACTACTGAAACCTCACTGTTTCACAAAATACAAATCCTCTGTCTTGCAAATGTTGATAGCATGCATTATCAAAAAGCAAGACACAAACCAACAGCAAAGAAACTCAGTGCCTTATTTATGAAGGCCTTGCGCCACCGGTGTGTCACTTTTTTCCCATGTTAAAAGTGACGCACCGGCGGCACAAGGCAATCATAAATAAGGCCCAAATGTAAATACCATTGATTTGCCCCCAAAATCGTTTTTTGAATAACATTTTAGAAACACAGCGCAGGTCCTATGTACAAGCGTTCAATTTCACTACTGAAACCTCACTGTTTCACAAAATACAAATCCTCTATCTTGCAAACGGTGATAGCAAGCATTATCAAAAAGCAAGACACAAACCAACAACAAAGACACTCAGGGCCTTATTTATGAAGGCCTTGCGCCACCGGTGTGTTACTTTTTTCCCATGTTAAAAGTGAAACACCGGCGGCACAAGGCAATCATAAATAAGGCCCAAATGTAAATACCATTGATTTGCCCCCGAAATCGTTTTTTGAATAACATTTTAGAAACACAGCGCAGGTCCTATGTACAAGCATTCAATTTCACTACTGAAACCTCACTGTTTCACAAAATACAAATCCCCTATCTTGCAAATATTGATAGCAAGCATTATCAAAAAGCAAGACACAAACCAACAGCAAAGAAACTCAGGGCCTTATTTATGAATGACTTGCGCCACCGGTGCGTCACTTTTTCCCATGTTAAAAGTGACGCACCGGCGGCACAAGGCAATCATAAATAAGGCCCAAATGTAAATACCATTGATTTGCCCCTAAAATCGTTTTTTGAATAACATTTTATAAGCACAGCGCAGGTCCTATGTACAAGCATTCAATTTCACTACTGAAACCTCACTGTTTCACAAAATACAAATCCTCTATCTTGCAAATGTTGATAGCAAGCATTATTAAAAAGCAAGACAGAAACCAACAGCAAAGAAACTCAGGGCCTTATTTATGAAGGCCTTGCGCCACCGGTGCGTCACTTTTTCCCATGTTAAAAGTGACGCACCGGTGGCACAAGGCAATCATAAATAAGGCCCAAATGTAAATACCATTGATTTGCCCCTAAAATCGTTTTTTAAATAACATTTTAGAAACACAGCACAGGTCCTATGTACAAGCATTCCATGTCACTAGAGAAACTTCTCAATTTAACATAATGCAATTCCCCTATGCTGCAAAACCTATTTACCAAGCATTATCCAAAAACATGACACAAACCAACCAGTAAGAAACTCAATCTGCATCCTAATCTGAGGTAGTGCAGGTGACATCATTGTAAAAGGTTCAAATATATTTATTTAATGAGGCAAACACTAATAATTCCTTCTCAAAAATATAAAAAGCATTCATTTACCCCAAAATCGTTTTTTAAATAAAATTTTAGAAACACAGCACAGGTCCTATATACAAGCATTCAATTTCACTACTGAAAATTCACTATTTCACAAAATACAATTCCTCTATGCATTAAAATGTTTTAGCCAAGCATTATCAAAAACATAACACAAAACAACATTAAAAAAAACAATCTGCTTCCAAATCTTCCTAATAGAGCATACAAGTCTCTATCTATATTAAATTAATAATTTCTTACCTTTACAAATGCTTTGGGAGATAGAGAACAATGTCAGACACACACATCAATTTTTCTTTAGCAGAGCAAAAGGTATGCATTCCACACACTGCAACCATAACTGGCACAGAAAACCTCTAATTCTACACAGATATGCCTCATTTCAACCAATCAAAACTCTTCCCTCACTATTTTTAAACCAACACCCTTCCCCCCTCAGCCCTTTCTATCTGTTACCATAGCAACTCCCTCCTTACTGAACTCTCAGGTTCAAATGTTTATTCTACAATGTTGCAAATGAACTACGCAAGGATGTTTGACCTCTCAATACACCAGCTTATCCGATGAAATGTTTCTTTATTTGACTTTTTCTTAACCATTCAAATTGCTTCTTTCACAAAACACAACCATGCACCCTAACTTTTAGATTTCAACTATCTGAATCCACCAATCATTGCTTGTGATTCAAGAGCAGTGAAACTCCACAATTATTTTCTTGTAAACTCCTACTATTCCAACTGCCATTTCATTCCCACACTTCATCTGACTGCACCAGAACCTTCTCTCATCATGTATTCTGTGTGGATTATTGGACATAGCTACATCCACTGGGCTCAAAGGTATGCAGCTAGCAGAAATTTTCACAACCTTGATTTAACAAATGTGGAAATCAAGTGGATTGGCCAGAGAGGATTGAGATGTCACCAATTGATACCATTGGTGAAAACCTTTTTGCATCTACCAAACCCTGACTGTGGAGGAAATGACTTAGGCACTTTGACTGGGGTAGGTCTGGAAATGCTTTTAAAGGACACCTTTGATCAATTGATGACACTTTTTCCACAAACTGCCTTGGTATATTCCAATATATGTCAAAGACAGAAATGGAACTGGTCCAACCAATTTTGTCCACAATTTGAGAAAGCACGAAAACATGTGAATAAATCTGTTTCTGCTTACATGAGAGACTATGGAATGGGTTCAATATACAACAATAACTTGCGTTTCAACATGCAAGATATCTACAGAGGAGATGGTGTGCACTTCTCAAGTGAGGGGAATAGAATATTCCTCCTGAATTTAAGACTGTGCATTGGAACCTACTTTTAGGTATCTAAATCAGTCACAGAACCCAAAAGCTCTTTTCAGAGCTACCCTACCTCTGATCACTCAAAATGATTATCTTTCTCTAACTTTTTTCACTATTTTTCACCAGAGTACGCTCCCAGATACGCGTACTGGGTGCTCCCCCGCGAAATTTAAAAAAAAAAAATATTTTTGGGCATATATGCCCCTCCGAAACTCCCCTCAGCAAACCTAGAGGGTCAAGGGGTGTCTACTGTGCTCCTTTTTACCCATTCCCAACGTTGTTTGTCCTCCATCTTGTGTCTCAATTCGACCGAAACACAAAATGGCGGAGTCCCGTAGCGCTCCCGGTACGCGTACCGGGGCGCGCACCGGTGAGTGCTCCTCAAAAAAATGTGGGAAATGAAATTACATAAAAACTACTGGATAGACTTTCACCAAATATAGCATAGACCCTACTATGTACCACTCCCTACCATTATCCCACATTTGATAGTATTCCATTCAGCCAATTGGGCTGCCGCCCTGTCTAAATATCCTGAGGTAAATTACATGACAAAAACACATATGAAAGTGTTGGAATTTACAATCAATTAAAATGTTACTTTCATGTCTGACTTTTTTTTCCGGACATTTGATTGGTTATGTACATGAATATAAATGAAAAATGAGAGGGAAACACCGCCATTTTGACTACAACTACCTGAGATACATCTTTAAAAGATTTACTCATAATTCTTCATCACCTTTCTATAAGGTAAGTTATAAATTTGTGAAGGGGCACTTTAAGTTCATTTGTAAAAACTTTTTCTGACAGTTATTTACTGTCCCTCTGTTATAATAACAGATTGAGATAGGCTTCTCTGTTATAGTTATAGATTGAATTAGGCTTCTCTGGTATAATTATGAATTATATTAGGCTTCTACACATACACTTTTTTATATTTCTACTTCCTACCTCATACCATACACTGCCCAAAAATAACTTCACTGTTAAAAACTCACAAGTACCTGTCTGAACTTAAACCCAAGAGTGCCCTTTCTCTACTGATATATTTATTTTTTATGCAATTTACAGCAAGAAAATGGAAGGAGAACAAAATAAAATTAATATTTCATTTGAAATTGATATCGAGAACAATCCTAAGGAAGACATTGATGAATTAGACTTTTTGGACCCGTCTCTGGACCAAGACTTACTTAATTGTGTAGAAGAAATTGAATCATGGAATCCAAATGAGGACATACCTGACGAAATAATGTTGGAAATACTTTTAGATTTTGAAAAATCACAGCAATAAATTTTTATTTAAAAATTAAAAATTGTTTGAGACATTATTCTTTTTTTTATATGTAAATTATGAAATAGTACAAAAATAGATATAATATAAAGTGAGACTTAAAATATACTGTGCAACTTTTTTATGTTACATAGTAATTTTGCTCATAGTTACTTCAATGTGTATTTAACATCTCTTTATCATCTCCTGCCTCCATGTTGTTTCTGCTTTCCTGACAGACTATGGTATGAATTCCATATACCACAATAACTTCTGTAACAACATGCAAGATATCTACAAAGGAGACGGTGTATATTAAATTTTAGACTCTGCATTGGTACCTACATGTTGGTACTTAATTAAAAAAAACAACAAAAAGAACAATTAATAAACATACAATTGTTGAAAGTCTGTCATTATTTTTTCCCCATGGTACGCTCCCTGGTGCGCTCCCCGGTGCGCGTACCGGGCGCTCCCCCCGCAAAAATCAATTTTTTTTTTTTGCACCGCGGGGCCCTTTTATGGCCCCCACATCAAACCTAGTGAGTCAGGGGGGGTCTACCCTGCCCCCTTATGGTCAATTCCCCCTTTGTTTTCGCCACCTCTTGTGTCTCGATCCTACCGAGACACAAGATGGCGGCCGCTCCGGACTGTTTAGAATGTTTACAGACACCCGATAGCCAATCAGCTTTCTGTGCGCAATTCGTGTGGCGCGCCCAGTGCACTCCCCGGTGCGCGTTCCGGGGCGCGGCCATAGATATATATATTTTTTTAACCTAAATTACTCAAAATCCACTGGAGCACATATCTAAGACATAGCAATGGCACATCGGGCTACCAGTCCATACAATTTTGCCAAGTTTGGTGCAAATCCATTCAGCCGTTCGGGCTAAAAGTGAGTTCGACCGCCCTATGGAAATTAACATGGGGAAAACACGTTTTGTGACCCCCCTTTTATCTCGGCCCCCGCTTCACGAATCCCCCCCAAACTTTCAGGGAAGGACCGGAGCTCCACGAGGCAAATTTGAGGAAATTTTCAGGCAGATTCGTCAACCGCGCCAAAGTTATTCGCCATAGAATTTTGAGATTTTGCATTGAAAAAAATCCTAACTATAACTACCTACTGGCGACCACCAGTAGGTAATATATATATATATATATATATATATATATATATATATATATATATATATGGAAAAACCTCCGTTCTCCTGCCACAATCACCTCTGACCTGATCGCGCTGGAAACAGACACGGACCACACTTGGATGCTGGTTATTTTCGTTTATTCAGCTGTCGCCATAACGTTTCGGCTGAAAAGCCTTGATCACATGACATATATATATATGACTGGAACTTCGCCATTCGCCCCAAAGAAACTGGAAGCCAAAAACGAAACGGACCCATTCAGGTTGAATTAAACGCTTATTTTATTCTGTGCACCCTCTTGTCCACCATGACGCGTTTCGGGCCCTGGAGCCCGTGATCACATGACATGGTCGAATTACACCCCGTGATTTGTAGTGCAGAAAAGGTCACATGTCTCCAAGCCTTTAGAAATAAACAAAATACTTCAGCCTAATCCGGACTGTTTAGCAAAAACTTATCTCTGCAATATATTCGTTTTTACTTGATCATTTCCTCATTATATTGTATTCCACAGAGATGTGCAAAATTCGCAATAAATATAATAAATATTTAAAATAAATACATAAACATGTGCAAATTTGCAATGACAGTTACAAACTTTCTATCTACCAACAATTATATACATTATTAGTCAAGTATTTACACATTCCCTTTGAACTATTATACAAGAAATTTTTGTCAAACAAAGGGAAACTCCTGTGCAAAGTTGGCAAAATAAAGTGCATATTGCTTAATCTGGTCTTAATTTACTGTACAGTGACAGTTTCAATATTTATATACACCAACAATTATTTACATTATTTGTCAAGTATATACACATTCCCTTTGAATTATTATACAAATAATTTTGTCAAACAAAGGGAAACTTATGTGCAAAGTTGGCAAAAATAAAGTGCATATTGCTTAACTGACCTTATTTTACTGTGGATTTTAATAATCTATGAGGATTAAGTAATACTGCCCAAGTGGGCATTGTCATTAAAGTTCCGGACCACTGCTACTATACTGCTTGGACTTTTTGTGTTGTCCCTGCACTACGAAAAGAAATAGTGTGGTTTACCCTTGGTTTCGTGTTTGAATTACTACTATTTAAAACCAGGCAGTGCTAGATGGTATAGTATGTTTTGACGACTTTATGCCCCTGATCCACTTATAGGGTTACTGCATCTAATGACTGATTCTTATCAACCGCTTATGGTGTTATTCCAGATGTAAGCAGGTATATAAATCTTCAGTCGCATTGAGGCCATACGGTGTCTTGGTGTCGAGCTCCAGAATGTAGTGGGTTTCTAATACTCTTAATCGTGCTTCTCTGTTACCTCCTCTTCGTAAAGGCTGTACCATGTCAATTGCATAATATTTTAGGCAGTTTACATCTCC
Organism: Lissotriton vulgaris; assembly: GCF_964263255.1. Lineage (NCBI taxonomy): Eukaryota > Metazoa > Chordata > Amphibia > Caudata > Salamandridae > Lissotriton > Lissotriton vulgaris. The sequence continues at coordinate 1,916,760,273 of NC_141685.1, forward strand.
CTTGTGGCATAGATTAACATGCCTCGCCACAGGGTAGGCCTCATCTTTATTGGTTACTGCTCTCATATGCTGCAATATGCGCTTGTTGACTTGTAGCTTGGTGCTTCCAACGTAGCGCAGTCCACAAACACATTCCAATACATAGATAACGTAATCTGATTTACAGGTTATCTTATCTATATATATATCAGAAACAACAACGGGGTCCTTCCGGGATCCTTCCTCCCCAGTCAGGTGGCGTCTCACATTCGGCGGACCACACCGGCCGAAAAAGTCAATAAACAGCAGGTTGCTTAACAAGCAAAAGACTTACTCAGGAATACTGCAGCATAAAGGATTTATTTGTCCAGATTACACACTACGCGTTTCGACAATAACTATTGTCTTGATCACACGTCAAGTTATTGTCAAAACGCGTAGCGTGTAATCTGGACAAATAAATCCCTGAGTGCGTCTTTTGCTTGTTGATTCCCTGTTCCCATCAATGAATGGAAGGTTGTGCCAAACTTACAACATCGTGAATAACATACTACGATAGAACGTGCACCAAAGGGATATACACTCAAAGGTGGCAGCCAATGAAATCACGAAGGAGTGTGGTGTGAGCGCAGTTCTTCTGTGCAGGAGGAGCCTAATGAGGTTTTCAAATACACCAGAATGCCAGTACCCACCTTGCTCACCGGAAAGCATTTGATAAAGTCGAGAGACGAAACATGTCATGCTGGGTGAAATAAAGGCTTGTCAAACCTGATATTGCTCCGTGTGTTCCTGGAAGTAGGGACCCTTCTTGTTGATTCAGTTCAATATATTTATTAAAGATTTGGAAGTCCTAGGAGGTCCACATAAAATGCATACATATTATTACAAATAAAAGAGAAACACATAACAAGAACAATCCACAAACCAGCATAAGATTATCAAGAGCCTGCCTTAGATTAGCTAAATTTCTTGTAAGTAGAAACAAAACGTATTGTCAGAGAGCCCAGATCATACAGTACTTAATATTTTCCACATTAAAACTCCTAGGATGTACATAGTACATTAAAAAGATGACAATTCAATTTAAAAAGTCCAAAGGTTCAATTTCAGCTAGAAAATCAATTTAGAATTATAGGCAAGATAAAACATGGACCTATCCAGACCAGTGCCAAAGGCAATACCACTACATTTAGGTTTTTTAAATATCAGCAGAACATAGTGGGAAGCAGACACAACCTACCCCTAATTTAAGAAAAAGTAGCGATGAGTAGCTGCCGTTTAATGTGCAAAATACAAATGAATAAAAACTAGAATAATGATGGTTTGCAGATGGAGAGGCTAACTAAGAGGATAGCCGCCCATTTGAAAAGTGTGCTAAAAAAGGAAAAATTAAAATATGTACATGAACTCAAAAAGAAATTAAAAGGTTTTAGTCACACTGCTTCTTTTTTTGTTCAAAAGTGATTGTCTCGGGTTGATACCACATTTTCTACACAATCTTGTAAGAACACTGGTACAAGTTAGATATATATACATGAATTCCTTAAAATAATTAAATAGTTTTACGCACACTGCTTCGTTTTTAGGACAAAAGAGAAAATCTCGGGCTTATGCTACATTTTTAACAGAGTTTTGAAAAAAACATCGGGCAAAGCCAGCAATAACGGCTCAATTGTAATGCTGGACATACAAACAAAACAAGGGGCATATTATCAAGGGGGTGTATCTCTGCTTTTTTGGCTTTAAAAGCCAAGAAAGCGGAAATAAAATTATCTCCCTATTACCTAGCTGTCGTTAACACCAGTTAGCGACAGCTAGTAGGAGATAGCGACCATCTTGGGCCCCACTTTGCATGTCAGTGATATTTATCACTAATGACATGCAAAGTGGGCGTGCCAAGATGTTAGTGACTGGAAACAGTCGCTAACATCGCTATCTCCTATTATCAACTTTTGGAGATATTCGCGCTAAGGGCGAATATCTCCAAAAGCTAACACCTGCCTTGAGCAGTTCTTAGCCATGTTATCCAATGGGAGGTGGATAACATGGCTAAGAGCATTAGCTCGGTAATGCATGAATATCGCTGACTTTTCAGCGATATTTATGCATTGCTGCCGATTTTTATCGCATTTGCGATAAACCTTGGTAATACCAAGGTTTATCTGCGATAAAAATCGCCGCAGCTCAGCGGTAAATTTTTGTCTCTAACCAAGCAATAGCGATAATTATCGCTATTGCTTGGTAATATGCCCCCATGTTCCGGAGTCTGGGTACTCAGCATACACAAATAACAAGTTTTCCCATTATTCGGATTCTGAAACCAGTTTGCTGTAGGGTCATTTAAAGGCAGAAGATTCAAACGAACTAACATAAGCAAGCGCTGAATACCGTGCTCTAAATTCCAAAACAAATATTGTTGTGCAATTCTTGGTGAGTTTGTCCTAATTATTAGTTTTAATCTTTCTTTAAAGTTGCAGGATTGAATGTCTCTATAGAAACTAATTTTTCCATTCAGAGTTTTTAAGAGTAACTTAAATCCTAATGATGGAAGGGTGAGCACTAGTTCTTCTTTTATACAAAAGAATTTTAGTGCCAATGAGAAGTCACGGTAAAAGGCATAGAACACCTTTTAGTGAATCTGGCTCGCAATGTTTTAGTTGATAACCGCAACGTTAAACCCTGAATAAGCCTTGAGTATAGGAGCTTATCAAACCAAATTTCAATCTGATTGTTGCCGTTGGAACTAACGTGTTAAAATTACATATTTTATGTAGTATCTGACCTTCAACCTTATCCAAAAAACTCCAGTCCTTAACAGGGATTGATTCAATCACATAAAGCAGGGTTGGGGGATTTTTGCCTTAAAACTTGTCAATAAGTGTCAAAAATTTCTTCTATCCATAGCGCTGTAAAAAATGTGCAAACCATTGGTGTGCATTGGTGTGCATTGTAGCTTTACAGTGTGAAATGTGAGGTTTATTTTTCAAGCTGCTTGTTAAAAGTTCCCCTAACTAAAGGTATGATTCTACCACCTCCAGCCTCTAAGGACCGATTTGCCAATTAAAATTATATGATTTTCTACTTTTAGTACTTTTCAAAATTAAAATCTTACTCTTGGATACGTTTATTTTCGAAAAGTGGCCCACAGTATATTTTTGTAGGGAAGCCAACTTTCTATTTAACCCAATAGCGGTCAAGTCCATTACTACTATGTCATCTGCATAAAAAAGACATGCAAAAAGGGCAGGCACTTATCTTTGAGCAGCTCCATCAGCTTAAGCAAAGCAGTCGGGTAACTCTGCTATATATAGGGAGAATAACAGCGGAGCTAACAAGCAACACTTTTTGAGTCCATTTTCAGTAGGGATTACTTTTGATACTCCTTGATTTCCACCAATTAATATCTTGCACCAAGTTTGCAAGTGGAGTGCTATGATCAAGGATAACAGGGGGGAAGGCAAACCCATTTATTGTAGTTTTCTCCATAATAAAGGTCGATCTACCTTCTCGAAGGCTGTAGAGAAGTCAATAAAAGCCATAAATACTGTCGCGTTCTAATCTAGGACCCTGATCGATACTATGACCTTATGCCCCTATACAGCCATAATCCATTTATTCCCATATAATGGCATAAACGTTCAAGTGTAAAATCTCAGAATCTCATCTCTGACCTCACACGTTCTGAGCCACATTCCTATGCAGCTTCCTCTGCAGCTCATTAGTAAATGACACAGCAGAAGCCACTATCTAAGATTCCTAGATTAACACTCTGAGTTCTTCAACAAGATAAAAACTCAGCAACCTGGGAAAGCCCCACTTGCTATGTTTTGATTTGTAATATAACTCTAATGAGCACTGAAAGACGATCACTTCCTAGTGACATCTTTATTGACGTCTTATGTCCATAAACTTACGTCAAACAAGGCACCTTTCAGGTATAAATATTACCTACGTTGCCTTAAGCAAATGCCAGCTGCCTCATAGACATCGCTATCGTTATCGCTGCTGATGCTATCGCTGCGAACGAGCGAACGATGGTGTGGTGAACAGAGAAGCTGAACAGCCGTCCCCAGCAGATGCAACCAGCCCACGGACGCTGCCCCTCCTCCTCCTCTTTGACGCGCTGAGAAAGACGCTGTCTTTTCTCCTGCCGAGAAAATCCAGCTCCGGCGTTTCCAGCCTACTCTTGCGAGTGACTGGGATATCGAGTCCTGAAGGAGATACAAGCCCTCCAACATTCTATTCTAGAGGTATGGTGTTGACTAAACCCTTAGAGAGAATTCTTGAAGCAAACCTTGGCAAAACCAACTTAACTTAAGCTACTTACTCCCTTCCACGTGTTAGGCTTAGGTCAGGTACACTGGGGTAGGCGTAGTTAGAAGCACCAGTTGAGTACGTTACTCAAATGTATATATGTTTTATTCATTTTAAACCATTGTATGGCTAAGAAACCATATCAATGCTTTTACAGTATTATTTCGCAATACTCATTTTACTGTACGCACTTTTTATAATAACAAGTCTTGCAATTGTGGCAATTAATTTCTCTTGTATGAGAAGAAAGACTGTTCAATAAATAATACCTTTTATTGAAAACGCCCGTCTCTCTATTCTCTACATATTGTGAAAGTAATCTGCACAACAACTGACTGAGTAAAATAACTGTCTATTGTTTCACACGACTCTAGAGATTGACTCTTATCTGAGGAGCAAAGTTGTCATGTTGCACGGTTGTTGGAAAACTGAATCCCTTCTTGGCTGTGCCAGGGAAGCTGATCACTTCCTATTCAGTCAAGAAAGTTTCCAGTGACCTCTGAGCTAGTTGGTAACAAACCCAATTAAGTTTAGCATAGTCAGTAGAGGCCTGGAAGATCCGCACTTCTACGTCGATACTACTGTTTATGTTATTCCAATGCGCAGGGCTTATTGGGAAAATAGGAACTACACTACAATACATTTGAATTACAATAGATTGTGTATTTTTCCTCTATTAGTTTCAACATAAAAATATGTTCCTCTATAAGTATCAACATAAAAATGTGTAGAGCGTAGCGTAGTGTGGAGTGATTTTTCCTAAAGCCTGCTTGTTCAATGGGGAGGACTTTCTTCTCTACCACCCTTTCCGTAAGGTGATCGAGTATTCTACGTGTGAATATTTTCCACGTCGCATCCAGTAAGGCTATTTGCCGATAATTATCTGGATGCGACCTAAGGCCCTTTTTGTATAGAGGAATTAAAATACTTCCTGACCAAGATGGTGGGATTTTCCCATTAGAGTAGCAAAAATTAAATAATGGAGCTAAATAGGTACCCACAAAAGAGGCTCCTTTTTGATTAGCGTCATGGGAATTTCATCAGGGCCCATTGCGCCTGAGGATCTCATTTTTTTTAATAGCCCCCACCACTTCATCGATAGAATGGACATAGTTGGGTACTGAAATTGAAGGCTAATCCAATGCCACAATATCAGATATGCAAGAATCGAGAATCACAGAGTACAATTACAGCAAATAAAGTTTCCAGTTCTCTTCTTTTATGGGTATTGGGAGAGATCTTTCACCCTAGTGCCGCAGCAGTCGGCGATTATTTCCCAGTACCTTTTTGAATTATTTTTGAAGCTGCCTCTTTAGCTGTGTCCATGCACCATCTTCCTTTATTTGCCTTTAGGGACCGTTTTTTCCTCTGTCTTTTCCTCTTTAGCAGGTTTATTAAATTGCTTCTCTCATGCGAAAAGTACAGGAACTGGGCCCTCAATAATTTATTTATTTCCCTATTTAGAGTGAGCAATGGGTTAAAATATGGTCTCTGTTGAAAAGGCACAAGAGTTGATTTGCCAGATTTAGCCAACAGGCCAATGTTATGGGAAAAGACATCAAGCAAATCAGGTTGAATACAGTCACACTCAACTGATTCTAAGAGCAGCTGATCTCTTATTAATGTTGATAAGTGCGCTTTTAGTTTAGTGGTCATTTGAGTGTTCCAGTGGCTTCTACCATTTGTTACATTAAACCCTACAGTAGCACCTTTAACATTCAAGGAGCCTACCTTATCACAAATGAAGTCAATTTTAAAGCAAATCAGCATGTGATGATTAATAACCTTTCCCATGACTTCCATATCTGTAAGTTTGTGAAAAAAATCTGCAGAGACAATTAAATAATCCAAAATTGATCTCCCAGGGGAAGACTTATGGGTATATTTTGCTGGAATATCTTTCCCCAACCTCCCGTTAGCAATTATAAGACCAAGGGCCAGATGTAGGTAAAATAGATTTACCGATTCTTAATTACCGAAAATTACCGAATTTTACCGATTCGGTAATTAAGAATCGGTAAATCTGAGGGGTGGATATTTAGGTATTCCAGATGTGCTGGAATAACGAATTGGAAAAAATTTGGTATTTACCGATTCGGTAAATACCGAATCGGTAATGCCCATTCATTCCTATGGGCTTTGAAGCCCATACGAATGAATGGGCATTACTGATTTGGTATTTACCGAATCGGTAAATACCGATTTTCACAAGGGTGCAGGGGGTGTCACTTTGACACCCTCTGGCACCCCCAAAACAGGCTTGGGTGCCATGTGGCAGGCATACATGCCCTAAGGGCAGGTCTGCCTGTCACATGGCATATGGCACACCGGAATCGGTATTTTACCACCAAATTGGATTTGATGGTGAAATACTGAATCGGTAAGGCCTCTGGGACTCAGAAGAGTCCCACCTACATCTGGTTGCCTCAGATTCGGTACATTTACCAAATTTTTATTTTACCGATTCGGTAAAATTACCGAATCGGTAAATAAAAAATGCCCCCTACATCCCTGTCGCCCATTTACCGATCGGTAACGGCCAAAATCGGCCGTTACCGGTCGGTAAATGGCCTGAAACGGCCACCTACATCTGGCCTCTAAGCTTCTCAGACCTTCTAGAAGTAAAACTCCTCTTTTATCTATCCTGCTATTGTTCGGGAATTGTGCAGAGGGAATATTTAGGGCTTTATATTTTTTCAGTGTTAGAAAATACCCTTAAACTATACGATGAGACTTTAGAGTTCGGATCTCCCACTAATATTGTGTACCTACAGTCGTCAGGTTCCAGGATGGAGGAGATAAAGGAGAAAAGATTTTTTAATAGGTGTGGAGAGGATGGGTCGGAAGGTAAATATATGTTTATTATCAACAACGAGTCCAACAGAACCTGGCCAACCTTATGATCCAAATTAACCACTTAAATTAGGTTAGAGGTATGAGAAAATTCTTTCGAGGGCCAACTGAGGCTTGTACTTAAAAAGATTGCAATACCTCCTTTAGCATGGCCTCTATTTAAATGGAGTGCCGGCCAGCTTAGCACAATATAATCTTCGGTGGACCACTTCTCAGTTATCCGAGTCACTTGGAGACAAATTATACCGGGATTCTGCTCTTTCAAGAATATACATTTGTTTTCATTTGTACTAAGGCCGGCTGCATTCTAAGATATTACATCAATATCCTTGCTAGGAAGAGTTCCCGCATCTTAGACCTAAATGTCTATTTGAATTAAGAGCACCTGCAACCCAGCTAAAGTTCTTTATGGCCGGGATGCCTATCACCCCCTCCCAACACAATCCCAAGGATGGGAAGACGGAGGCAGTTCTGAACTTTTGGAAGGCGGGAGGGAGTTACCCTCCCGGCCGTATTTATTAAAATATGAAACAAAATTAAAACATTAAAATAACAGTTTCATATCATGTACAATTTTTCATTTATACATTTCGCTGCAGTCACGTTTATTGGCTAACCTTAACAAATCTCTAATACAAAGGTTCTCCTAGCCGAGTCGAAAAATCCTGCAAATGCATACTTTCTAAATAAAAATTGTACATCCTACCATTACGGGCCAACGGCAAGGTCGTAACCGGTGTCAGATCCCTACTACCAGAACTCCCCCCTCACGGTGTGAAGGGCGGGCGCACAGAGGACTGTACCTCTGTGCCAACTTCCAATTTCCCTTGTCTTAGCGGGGGCCCCTTATTTAACTCGACGCCATCTTAATGGTCGTCCGAGGACTCGTGTGAGGTGTCTAGAAGGTAGCGTGGACCCCCCTCCCACCCCACACTGTTCATCACATCCGCCGTCGCGGATATCCTGGCCCCGGGAAATTCCTAGGAGGGGCATCGAGCCGCCTCCTCCCCTGGGAGGGGCCTATGACCGACTTCCCTTCGGCGACCCCATACTTAGTGGGTACCGCCTCCCCGTGTGAGGGGCCAATGGCCGCCTCCCCCCGGGCGCTCCCATCCATAATGGGTGGCGCCCCTCCTCTAGGGATCTTGAAATTACTGCTCACCGATCATGACCTTACCGCCCGACCAAAATAAATACGACGTTTTTGAACCTAATGAAGAGAGCGATAAAGCGGTTAAACTGAACATTGTAATATACATCCACTTATCTACACATGCCACACATTTTAATTAGACTGTGATACTCCGCTCAGCTGAATGAGAAAAAATGTTATGAAGCAAATCATTTTATTGCAGTTCAAACATTGACATCTTTATTACACACCAAAACCCTGGAAAAAAGATACTATCAAAGCCAATCAACTTCATTGCACTACTAACGTTGCCATAAGGGGCTGGTGGTTGGGTCAAAATTGCTCCTTGTTCCGTCGAGGGCTCACGTGCAACGAGAGGGTGCAGCTTCCAAGCACAGGAACAAGAGGATGCTTCTTTGGATTGTTGCTCCTTTTATTCCTCTTCGGGAGGGCGTGTACCCTCCTCTGGTACGCCTACGGGGCGTGGCCAACGGTGTAGGTGTCTAGGACAACCCTTCTTGGGCGGGAAAAGGCGCGCCCCGGCTACGCCGCTTCGGGCATACCAGCCGAGACATGCCCCCCGCCCAAAATGGTTTCCCGGGGGGATCCGGGCACCCTACCATATGTTCGGGGAGACCGAGTGGTCGCCCCTTTCCATATGGCCGGGATGCCTATCACCCCCTCCCAACACAATCCCCAAGGATGGGAAGACGGACGCAGTTCTGAACTTTTGGAAGGCGGGAGGGAGTTACCCTCCCGGCCGTATTTATTAAAATATGAAACAAAATTAAAACATTACAATAACAGTTTCATATCATGTACAATTTTTCATTTATACATTTTGCTGCAGTCACGTTTATTGGCTAACCTTAACAAATCTCTAATACAAAGGTTCTCCTAGCCGAGTTTAAACATCCTGCAAATGCATACTTTCTAAATAAAAATTGTACATCCTACCATTACGGGCCAACGGCAAGGTCGTAACCGGTGTCAGATCCCTACTACCAGAACTCCCCCCTCACGGTGTGAGGGGCGGGCGCACAGAGGACTGTACCTCTGTGCCAACTTCCAATTTCCCTTGTCTTAGCGGGGGCCCCTTATTTAACTCGACGCCATCTTAATGGTCGTCCGAGGACTCGTGTGAGGTGTCTAGAAGGTAGCGTGGACCCCCCTCCCACCCCACACTGTTCATCACATCCGCCGTCGCGGATATCCTGGCTCCGGGATATTCCTAGGAGGGGCATCAAGCCGCCTCCTCCCCTGGGAGGGGCCTATGACCGCCTTCCCTTCGGCTACCCCATACTTAGTGGGTGCCGCCTCCCAGTGTGAGGGGCCAATGGCCGCCTCCCCCCGGGCGCTCCCATCCATAATGGGTGGCGCCCCTCCTCTAGGGATCTTGAAATTACTGCTCACCGATCATGACCTTACCGCCACAGGCCGGATAGTTGACCGGCTATCCGAACCCCCCACACTCCTACTAAAGGTCATGACTATACAAACCCATAACCATGCTATGAAGTCTCCTATGAGTAAGACATTCCCCTCCCGGGACAAATGAACCTCATCTTCGAGATACATGTTATCCCCCCGAATACATCCATGCGGAATACAGTGCAACTGTCCTGAACGAAACAATCTACCCAGCTTGTTATTGACTTTCTTTACTGAATGATTCAAAGCTGACACAGAGAGGGCCCCCCGCCACACCTTCCTTGGAATCATGTGTGACCATGCTATCGTGCACCCCGGAATCCTCTTTGCCAACCAGCTAACAGTGGATAGAACCCGATCGAGGAGTACTCGCCGACCGAGCGCCACCAAATCATTGCCTCCCAGATGCACTATGATTATAGACGGCGGTGACCTTGTCCGCCCTAACAGTTCCTCGACAAAACACTGAAACCGGTCAATACAGAGCCCGCCCCTTCCGTGGAAGGTCACCCTGTACCCGTATTCCCCAGCTGCGTGAATCATGTCACCTGCTTTGAATATGTCCGCGGCACGCCTCACGTATGAGTGGCCCACGACCCACACCACTCTTTCCTCAGCCGGTGATCTTTGACCGCTAGTCCCCAGGTGTCGGGTCGACTGCACAGTCCGCCCCGCCTCGCAAGCTCGCGAAACTGTAAACCAAACAAAAGACAAGAAGCGTGAGTGCATGACATTAGCTTCACAACATGTGCAACCGCACATACCTTTTATAACAGTTTGAGGACCATCGTCTCAATTGTTTCACCATTTCCACACTCTGACCCCTGGCTGTAGCTTCTGTAGCAGCCCCTATCCTAAAGGAATGGGTCCCAAAATCGCTCGGGTCCAAGCCCGCTGCCGTGATTGCCAAAGTTAATACCCGCTGAAACTGAAACCTTGTCAGTGGGGTGGCGTCGGTGTGTCTCAGCAAGCTTCCCCCCCATGCTACCGCCCTTTGCGCCAGGTATTCCTCAACGCACTGCACCGGGCACATGGGGGACCCTCGCATGCGCTGGACAACAATACTGTCTCCCGTCGCACCCTGGTCGGTTTTAGACCTGGCTATTGTGATTACCATTGAATCACCCTTGATCTGAACGTGTTCCCGACACAGGCCTCCCCCCACATCCTTCTTATTTCTTGCCACCAGCTCGCTCACCTGCATAGCCCCATGGAATGCTAATGCGAAAGCGGCCTGGAACAGCACTGCTTCGGACTGGGAGGAACATGTTGCGGGGAGCACTGACATCAACAGGGACAATCTTTCTGACCCAATCGGGTGCCTCTCGTCTACTCTATGACCCTCGAGGCGTTGCCACCCTCGTAGTGCCTTCTTTACCAAAAAGGACGATGTAGGGTCCTTGATGCCATAAGCCTGCGCCATGAATGCAATGGCGGCCCGGTGCCTATTGGCCGTCGCTGCCGATCAGCCTGCCTTGTGGAGTGCTACTAAAAACTTCAGTACATACTCCTCCTGTCCCCACTTATCCCCTCCTGCTGGACCCAAAAATGCACAATAGGAACGAAACGCTCCTTCGTACGCCTTCCATGTCCTGGGGGCTAAGCTGGCTCCCACGAGGTCCTGTAATCCGGGGCACCGAGTGACCAGAGAGCTTCGGGAAATGGTGCCGCCACTAGATCCGCAGAAGGTAGATAACCCCTGAAGGCCTGCATGTGGGAACGAGAGAGTGCATCAGCCGCCTGGTTCAGTACACCCGGCACATGCCTCGCCCTAAACTGAACGTTCAGTCTCATGCACAGTAGTACAATTTCCTTTAATAATCTCAAAATCAACTTGCAGCGTGCTGCCTGGTTATTTATGCATTCAACCACAGTCATGTTATCAGACCAAAATACCACTGACCGATTACGGAAATTGTCCGGCCATGCCTTCAGGGTCACCAAAATGGGGAACAACTCAAGAAACCCGATGTTACCTGTTAGCCCACTGGTGTGCCACCACGTCGGCCATGTTTGCGCCGACCATCGATTACCAAAGATGGCGCCAAATCCCACGCTCCATGTCGAGTCGGTCCACAAACCCAGCTCGTCCGAGGACGCTGGTGGTTTGCTCCATACCACTCGACCGTTGAAATCCGCCAGAAATGCCAACCATATGCGCATATCCTGGCGAACCTCTGCAGACAGTCTCGTGCGGTGGTGTCCTTCTTTGAGACCGACCATGGCTTGTGCAATAGAGCGGGAAAAGGGGCGGGCCATTGGTATCACTCTGAGGGCAAAGTTAAGCTGGCCCACCGCTTGCTGCAACTGATGGAGAGTTACCTTCGCTTTGCTAATGCACAATTCTAGCGAGGCCCTAAATTTCATTACTTTGTCCCTGGGCAAACGGAAGCATCCCTCCACTGAATCGAGCTCAATTCCAAGAAACTCGAGTGAAGTAGATGGCCCCACCATTTTCCCCGGTGCCAATGGCACGCCGAACCGTTTCATGAGATTGCAAAATTCCAGTAAAGCCTGTGCACATTCCGTGTCACCGGCTGGCCCCAAGAACAAAAAATCATCTAGGTAGTGCATAACCTGTGTATAGCCCGTAGCTCTGGTGAACGCCCATTGCAGAAAACAGCTGAATTTCTCAAAATAAGCACAAGAGATGGAGCAACCCATTGGCATACATCTATCCATGTAATAGCGTCCTTGAAACACAAAACCTAACAGACGCTGATCCTGAGGATGTACCGGGAGCAACCGGAATGCTGACTCAATATCCGATTTAGCCATCAGCGCTCCGGGCCCCAGGCGATTCAACATGGCGACGGCCTCATCAAAGGATGCGTACCGCACCGAACAGACTCCTGGATCAATCGCATTGTTTACTGCAAGACCCCTAGGAGCCGACAAGTTATGAATTAACCTAAACTCACCTGGGTCCTTCTTGGGGACTACTCCCAACGGTGAACAAATGAAATTAGGAACTGGCGGGTGCCTATATGGGCCGGCGACCCGGCCCCGGGCAACTTCCTTCGCAATCTTGCTTTCTACCACCATCGGGTGCTGTTGAACGGACAGTTGATTTCTGCACAGTGAGTCCCCCCGAAAATCCCCCGCCGGGATGTGGAAACCATACGAGAAGCCGTCCCGTAACACCCCAGCGGAGACATGATCAGGGTATTCGTTTAGCCAGAGGATCATTGCCATGATATCTACGGGGGTAGGTAGTGGTACCCCTTGGCCGATATTAGACCTGTTTGGTACCTCCTCTACCCCCGGTATCCCCATTCTTGGCTCTGCACGAACTCTCCGGGTGTGAAGAATGTCCGCAACCTGCACACTCATGCCTGAACTTACAAGTCCCATGTGGCCTCGTGCACTTGCCTCTGTTAAAATTCCAGCAAACCCCTTTCCTACCCCCATTCCCACCACTCCTGGGTTGGTGATCACCTGCGGGGTTTGTTCGAAAGGGCGCCGCCGATTGATTGCGGGAAGGCGCCGACCCATACTCGCCAAGCGAGGACGACTTCGTCGTGCCCGGCAGGAGCTGCTTCTGCCAAGAGACGGAGTCGAGACAGTCCCACGTCAGAGACGAATCGTGCTCCTTAGCCTTACGAAACTTACTATCATAACCCCTCCATTGACCGCCCTCATATGTTTCATAGAAATCCATTATGCGTGTCTGATAACAGGCTAATTCAGTCATAATCTCTGGCTTACGTTCACCCATAATAGCAGTAAACATCCCAAAGGCCTTGGCCATCCACCCTGAAGCCCGCCATTTTTGCGCGCCACACACTCGGATGCAACAACTCCTTCTGAGCCTTAACATACTCAATCTCGTGATGGTCAGTCAGGAGCGAAAACTTATTTACATATTTATCAGCCCAAATCATCTCTTTCGTGGCCAGAGGAATATGCTGAACTACTTTCTCCCTTCTTGAGGGCAAATACCCCCCATTTGCCATTGGCAATGGCTGCTTACCAGACTCCATAGCTGGTCCCGCTGATTTTCCACCGCCAGCCGCTGGTTCTTCCGAGGGAATCTGTGAGGGGACAAGAGGGAGATTCGCCTTCGCAGCATCTTGCGATTGCCGCAACTGCTTCATTAGCAACCTAGCCTCTTTGGCCGTGTCTCCGGGTGCCGCTGCACCCTCGGTATTCTTTCCAAGCCATGCGGCCAACTGGGCGGCCAACTCCGGAGGCATTTCCTCCTCGCTGGTGGGCGTAACTACAACCGGAATCGGTTGGCCTGCATCCGGGATCGGTACCGGGGCCTCGACTGGACTAACTGGGCTTACCGGGGGTGACTCGGGAACTGGGGACTCCCCCCCTGCCGCCCTGTTCCTGGCCCTTTTACCTCTCCCTGCGGGGACTACTCCCGGCAATGCTGGTCCGATGACCTTCTTCGGTCTGCCCGTATTATTCATTGCCGCCATCTGCTTTTTCATGCTCGCCATATCTTTCATCAGCATGCGGAGCATCTGCTCCGTCCCTGCCTTCTTTCCGGCCTTCTTGCCAGGCATCGTTGTCAGATACTCGACCCTTGCTGCTTAGCTGCTCAACGAGGTCCTGGATCCGGAGGTCCGAAGTCGCTGGGAGAGAAGGCTCCTGGAAGAGAAACACAAAAATTACAAGTTCTCAAAATTGCTTCTTGTTCCGTCGAGGGCTCACGTGCAACGAGAGGGTGCAGCTTCCAAGCACAGGAACAAGAGGATGCTTCTTTGGATTGTTGCTCCTATTATTCCTCTTCGGGAGGGCGTGTACCCTCCTCTGGTACGCCTACAGGGCGTGTCAACGGTGTAGGTGTCTAGGACAACCCTTCTTGGGCGGGAAAAGGCGCGCCCCGGCTACGCCGCTTCGGGCATACCAGCCGAGACACGCCCCCCGCCCAAAATGGTTTCCCGGGGGGATCCGGGCACCCTACCATACGTTCGGGGGGACCGAGTGGTCGCCCCTTTCCAATCTTTCTCCTCTGCGTGAAACACACATTGAATATTCTTTTCGGAATGGAGCGAAACCCTCCTACCATTTTTATCAAGAAAGACCTGAAAAGTACTTTCTTTCACCGGAAATGGTATACCTTATCCGGAGGATTCTACATAAATATTCGCAGCTTGATTTGGGACTCTTTTTTTAAAGGTAGCTCCACCTCGGGAATTAAAACAACAATGCCACAACAGCGTAGTTTATCGCTGTGTGCCAAAATTAGGTGGGAGATTGCTTTGCATGCAGATGTAACTCTTGCACCCCTGAGATTATAATATGTTTCTACCTCCACCAGAGCTAAGTCATTACTTTCAATCATCCGCAGGCCCACAATTTCAGCAAAGCAACCCAACAAAAAAGACCTGTTCATATTTAATTCCTAATAAAAAATTAACAAGAAATCCAAGCTGTCCTGGGTAGGCTGGAAGTTATTATCGGAGCTAAATACCTCAGGGATGGTATTATTGGCGCTATAAATGACGTTGGTACCTAGAGAGGAAGCAAACAAAGAAGCATTAGGGTTCAGTGTACTCTGAACCATAGGAGAAACATTTGTATCTAGTTATACTACATCTTTGGTCGATTTAATAGGAGCACATAAGTTCAAAGAGGGAGAACAAGAACCCAATGGATTGTACTCTTCTTGTCCATCTTCCATCTCCGTAACACTTAAATCCAGCTTTGGAGATATAATATGAGTAGGTTTGGGGTCGAAGTGTAACTGTTTTGACCTTTTTTTGTTTATCCTTCAATATTTTTCCCTTTTTTCCTTCTTTTTTGTATTACATATGTTGCTACTTTTGTTCTTAAGAACTTTTTCCTCACTCTGAGAGCATCCCACTTTAAAATCTTCCTCTATAGGCTGCTTGAAGAATTATTACCAGATTTTAGAACGATAGGGAAGACTTTTGGAATTATATTTTTATTTGTATTTTCTGTCATAGTTTGCAGGAAGAATAAAGATAAAGCAACTGTAGCTACAGATTCAGAGTTGAAAAGCTGCAGTAAAGAAGAAGCAAGTGACTTATCAAAAATATCACCATTTTCTTTTGTTTTGGTATTGATATTTGTACTAGAAAAAGGCTTGCCAGCCTGAGTGCCAAAGTATCACCCTTTTATATGTGGAAAAGAATATGTTTGGGTAGAGTGAGACTTGTCAGAGTCTACCTTCAAACGAAGGGTGACTGAAGATCCTTTCTCTGGGTTAGGTATACTAGGGGGAAATACACAAGCTTTTCCTGATGATAGATTATGATCAAAGGAAATATGCTTTGTCAGGGTTAAGACAGTGTCCAAAATAAAACCGGAGTTATCTACTGGTTTCTCTATTAGGGTTAAGATGGAAACCAACACTGTGCAGTGATTCAGACATCGGCCTTTGTGATTCTAGATTATGAATTGAAGGAAGAAAATCCCAGGAGAGATCAGGAGTAATTGAACCCCGTGAGTCTAATAAGCTTGTTCCACTAGGTGTAATACTGGACAGTTGCAGTTTCACAGGATGATCCTTAGAGGACGCAAGAGTGGCGGGAGTAAAAACCCTGCATGATTCTTGGTTGTGAGCGTGGAACATTTTTAGTGGCTGATCTAAATTTATATCAGTTGAAGGGAAATCTTCCATTACATATTCTCCCGCTTTTGATACTGATTGCTAAACTCCTTCCGGTTCAGAGGCCCCATTCACAAAAGGGTGGATAGTTTGATTTGCCAGCAAAGAGTCAGCCACCCCAGATTCTGAATATTGAAGATCGGAAGGCAGTTATCCCTTGATTATAGACGGTGAAATGGAGAGTAGTACTGATGAAGGTGCAACTGGGAATGGATTTCCAGGTCTTGCATTGATCTCTACTGGATCAACATATTCTTTTTGGAGAAACTCCGACATCCCTACAGATTTAGAAATTATTATTTTTTTTTAGGAAAAAAGGAAGGGATGGTATTGAAACACTACTAGAGCATAATTTTTTGGCAGTCATACCTTTGTTAAAGAATAACTCCCAAGGTTCAATGCACCTGACCGCCAATGCAACGGTGCGCCACTTATGCTACACCGTGCACCAGGCACTGCTTAGCGCTAATTAACTAGCATCCCCCAACTTAGTGGCCAGAATGAACGGAATGAGAGCCTTTAGAAAATACTCGAACTGTTTGCGTCTCAACCTCACAAGGAACAACAGACCAGATGCCTTCGCACACGGTGGACACCTGTATCCACTACTGCTCTAGAGACATGCTGCACTTCACACCAAACATGAGAACCCAGCATACAGGAGAGGGACACAGAGCAGAAAATGACTCTAGGCTTTCTCCCACAAATCCAGGAATGCAGAAAGCACCACTCCGCTTCACTCTGCTCTGCTATGCAGCGCTCAAATTACACAACCGCTGCCTGCGCGGGGCTTCTAATCCTCCTGACGGTGAGACTCAATTAATAAAGCAGGCAGGGGAGTCCAATGTACCTCTGTGGGGAACTACAAAGCTGCAAGTCCCAGAATGCACCGGGACAATAATCAAAAGAGTGCTAGAACAGCCCCAGGGTCAGCTCAGGGTCTTCAGTGGCCGCTACAACCTGTGCTTCAATGCTACGGAGGGGGGGCCGGGGTGTTGGGAAGGCTGTACCCCTGGCGAGACTCACCTCCATATGCTGTTCCCTTCCGTGTGCTGCTCCCATCTGCTGTCAATCCGGCGGTGCGCGTAGGCACAGCGAACACTGCTGCTCCACGGCAATACCACAAACCGCCACCGATGCTGACTGGGCCCAATGCGACAGCCGCCTCATGCCGGTCCAGTATGCTGGAATAGGAGGGCAGTCACTGCTGTGGTGAGGCTTCCCTTCCCTTCTGGCACTCAGGGGCTGGAGGGCCCGAGTCTTCACCGCTGCACAGAGGGGAGTCTCCAATATGGCCTCAGCCGTGGCAGGCCTTGCCCACCCACTCGTGGCCAGAGGCTCTTGGGCCAATATCGCAGAGAGGGCGTGCACTTCCCCTCAGCCTTCGCACTGCATGGCACAGCTGCACGTTGTCTCACTCTCATTATCATCAGCACTGAAACATTTAATAATTAATCTGTGAGGCATACTGTGAAGGAAACAGTGAGGTGAAAGATAAGAACCTCGTCCTGAAAACGGTCCAAGGATGAACAGGCAGGGAATATATTCACGGGTCATGCTGAGGCACACTTGGAAAGTCAGGTAAGTGACGCCACCCACTAATGACCACACGCTTACCCCCTCTGCCTTCTGCCATTGCAGCTGCCACAGAGTCCAACAGGGTCTGGAGTGTCTGTAGTCCTGGGGTACCGGGATCCCGCTGTCACGTAGGGGCTCCTCGCTACCGCTCGGTTCAGCTCAGCTCAGGCGGGTTTCGAGGTGTGTCACATTACAAAAACACAGCCATGTATCCACAAGATAGCTCTCACTGGTTAGGTAGGGCTGACAGGAGCACTGTGGATAGGGTCCAAGACTCGAACACACTCAGTCGGCTGCCCCCGGCTGGATGGCAGTTTGTTAAGCCCCCGTAGACAAAAGAGGCAGGAAAGCTGATCAGTGGGGTGCTGTGAACTGCAGCACTTTGGCGTCCTCCCACTGGCTCATGCTTGCTCACTGCAGTCGGCGGTCGACGTGGAACCAGCAGTGATACATCAGAATTAATTTTTGTTGATTCATTTCGAGCGTGCATGCCACTTGCATAAAGGAAGCACCCGTCAAGTAAAGAGTTCGGCAACTTGTGTGGCAATTTGTTGGGACTTTAAAATTGTCTTGCCCCAACCACCGCAGTCAAGTGAACCAAGTACCTGCCAGCACAAAGCTGGTACATGACTACATGGAGGAGCGGCGATTACTATAATCGGCGTTCTCAGGCACAAGGTCAATGAGATAGAAGAAAAGCAGCTGACAAAGGGTTGATAATATGGGCATTGAGGCTCCCAAATTAAATGCACAGTGTTACAGTACCATCAGCAAGGTATGAACCCCTTTTCCCGTCATTGAATGGAAGGTTACGGCAAACTAAGAACATCGTGAATTACATACTACGATAGAACGTGCACCAAAGGGATATACACTCAAAGATGGCGGCCAATGAAACAGGAAGTACTGTGGTGTGAGTGCAGTCCTTCTTCACTGAACGCTGTGCAGGAGGAGCCTAATGAGGCTTTCAAATACACCAGAATGCCAGTACCCACCTTGCTCACTGGAAAGCATTTGATAAAGTCGAGAGACGAAACACGTCATGCTGGGTGAAGTAAAGGCTTGTCAAACCAAGGAGTGCTCCGTGTGTGTTCCTGGAAATAGGGACCCTTTTGTTGATTCATTTCAAGTGTGCATGCCACTTGCACGAAGGAAGCACCCGTCAAGTAAAGAGTTCGGCAAGTTGTGTGGCAATTTGTTGGGACTTTAAAATGGTCTTCCCCGAACTGCCGCAGTCAAGTGAACCAAGTACCTGCCAGCACAATGCTAGTACATGACTACATGGAGGAGCAGAGATTACTATAATCGGCATTCTCAGGCACAAGGTCAATGAGATGGCAGAAAAGCGGCTGACGAAGTGTTGATAATATGTACATTGAGGCTACCAAATTAAATGCACAGCGTTACAGTACCATCAGCGAGGTATGATTCGCTTTTCCCATCAATGAATGGAAGGTTACGCCCAACTGAGAACATCGTGAATTACATACTATGATAGAATGTGCACCAAAGGGATATACACTCAAAGATGGCAGCCAATTAAATCAGGAAGGACTGAGGTGTGAGTGCAGTCTCTCTTCAGTGAACGCTGTGCAGAGAAGCCTAATGAGGGTTTAAAATACACCAGAATGCCAGTACCCACCTTGCTCACCAGAAAGCATTTGATAAAGTCGAGAGACAAAAGGCGTCATGTTGGGTGACTAAAAGCTTGTCAAACCGGAGAGTGCTCCGTGTGTGTTCCTGGAAGTAGGGACCTTTTTGTTGATTAATTTTGAGCGTGCATGCTACTTGCACAAACAAAGCACCCATCAAGTAAAGAGTTTGGCAAGTTGTGTGGCAATTTGTTGGGACTTTAAAATTGTCTTGCCCGAACCGCCACAGTCAAGTGAGCCAAGTACCTGCCAGCACAAAGCTGGTACATGACTACATGGAGGAGCGGAGATTACTATAATCGGCGTTCTCAGGCTCAAAGTCAAGTGAGATGGCAGAAAAGCAGCTGACAAAGGGTTGCCAATATGGACATTGAGGCTCCCAAATTAAATGCACAGTGTTACAGTACCATCAGCAAGGTATGATTCCCTTTTCCCATCATTCAATGGAAGGTTACGCCAAACTAAGAACATCGTGAATCGCATACTACGATAGAACGTGCACCAAAGGGATATACACTCAAAGTTGGCAGCCAATGAAATCAGGAAGGACTGTGGTGTGAGTGCAGTCCCTCTGCGCTGAACGCTGTGCAGGAGGAGCCTAATGAGGCTTTCAAATACACCAGAATGCCAGTAACCACCTTGCTCCACAGAAAGCATTTGATAAAGTCGAGAGACGAAATGCGTCATGCTGGGTGAAATAAAGGCTTGTCAAACTCGAGAGGTCTCCATGTGTGTTCCTGTAAGTAGGGACCCATTTTGTTGACTAATTTTGTTCATGCATGCCACTTGCACAAAGGATTTTTTAGAAAACAAGTGCCACCCCCACCAATTCTCAGTGCTCTTTACTGCCCTAAGGAGAGGGCGGGCGTAATCACCCGCGAGAGTATAAAGGGCATTCAAGTCACTTTGTTTTGCTATTCTTTTCCATTGATAGGAGGAAGGACACACTGTCCTTCATTGGGGGATGTCTGAGAAAGACACTCTTTCATTTTCTGAGAGCCATATCAAATCCCTATGTTCTTTGGAAATCTTTTTCGAAAGTTTTGTGATGTATATTCTTTTTTGTTGCATTATTGTCTAGTAGTTGTCACAGGTTGAGTGTCTTTCTCAGACAACTCGTCTGAGTTTATACGTTGAAATTTCTAAAACAAAAGGTAAAAATAAATATACCAAACAAATCTGTAATTCATTTTTGATTTGTTTGCTCGCAGTAAAGAGCACTGAGAATTGGTGGGGGTGGCACTTGTTTTCTAAAAAATTGTATACGGTCCAGCCTACCCTATGTCCCGGGACCTACCTCCTTAACTTTAAACAGTTTAGGGCGGGCGTAATCACCCGCGAGAGTATAAAGGGCATTCAAGTCACTTTGTTTTGCTATTCTTTTCCATTGATAGGAGGAAGGACACACTGTCCTTCATTGGGGGATGTCTGAGAAAGACACTCTTTCATTTTCTGAGAGCCATATCAAATCCCTATGTTCTTTGGAAATCTTTTTCGAAAGTTTTGTGATGTATATTCTTTTTTGTTGCATTATTGTCTAGTAGTTGTCACATGTTGAGTGTCTTTCTCAGACAACTCGTCTGAGTTTATACGTTGAAATTTCTAAAATAAAAGGTAAAAATAAATATACCAAACAAATCTGTAATTCATTTTTGATTTGTTTGCTCGCAGTAAAGAGCACTGAGAATTGGTGGGGGTGGCACTTGTTTTCTAAAAAATTGTATACGGTCCTGCCTACCCTACGTCCCGGGACCTACCTCCTTAACTTTAAACACTTGCACAAAGGAAGCACCCGTCAAGTAAAGAGTTCCGCAAGTTGTATATATGTATATAAGAAATTCACTGAAAAAACAATAGGTTTCAGATACGTTATAGTTAGGAATTAGCATTTAACAACCTTAGAAATTCACTGAAAAAAACATAGCTTTCAGACATGTTATAGTTAGTTGGACATTTCACTCATACAAAAGCTTAGAAATTCCCCTGTTATAGTTAGTTCAGCTAACTATAACTCGCGCACCCGCAATGCACTGCTGATAACATCACATTACATCATTCATGACATGGTCAGTGACATCACTGATGACATCTCAAATGACATCACTGATGACATCACTGATGACATCATCCAGTGACTGTGTGCTTCTGTAAAGTTTAAATTTGTTTTATATATATGCCAAGCTGTATTGAAGAATGAGTGGGTGTATAAGTATCTGTATAAAGAATTTAGTAGGTACGTGACTGACTGTATAAATGAGTGATTACATGTGTCTTACTGAATGCATGGGTTAGTGACTAAACTGTGTGAATGTCTGCATCAGTCTGTCTGTTGTTGTGTAACCTGCTGCATGGGTTGGTCAGTAGCTGCATGAGTGTCTATATGGATTATTGATTGATTGCCTGAGAATTTGTATGGGAGACTGAGTGTGTGTTTGGGTCGGTGGGAGGTGTGTGACTCTGTGCATAGATGTGTGAGTGGTTGATTCGGTGGGTTCAAGAGTGCGTGTGGAAACAGCTGTATGGTGGGTGAGTGTGTGTATGGGCATGTTGGTGAGTGAATGGATGTCTCAGTGGTACATGAGCAAGTAACTACATATGTAAAATACAGAGTATGTGAGAGTTGAAGTATATAAATAACTACACATCAGAGTCAATGATTGTGAGAGTGGCTGTATGGATGAGTGTGTACTTGTATCAGTGATTACATAAGAGACTAAGTATGCGTTAGCATCTGCATAAATACGTAAGGTGGTGTATGTATAACTGTATAGATGAGTAAATGGGAGTGTCATTGATTCTTTGCATGACTGATTAGGTGTGTGAAATAGTTCATGAGGGAGGGACAGTGTGTGAGTGTCTGTATAGATGTATGAGTGCATATGATAGTGTTGTATTCATGAGTGACTGCATGTATGAGGGACTGTATGGGTGAATGAGTGAGTGTGTTTCTAAACCTAGGAGGGCATATGTAGTAAGTGGTATTGGTGTGTCAATGGCTTTGAAAATGATGACTAATATTTTAGAGTGGATGTATCAAAGGTTATTTTAGAATGTGAGGAGGTGCATCAGATTTTCACATGGAGGATGTCACCAGTGATGTCATCAGTGATGTCATTTGAGATATCATCAGTGATATCACTGACCATGTCATGAATGATGTTATATGTGACGTCATCAGCAGTTCATTGCGGGTGCGCGAGTTATAGTTAGCTGAACTAACTATAACAGGGGAATTTTGGTTTTGTACGAGTGAAATGTCTGCAGGTGGGGCAGTGCACACATACAAGGACGAGGACGTGGATGGGTTTGAGATCAGAAGAAAGCACTACCATTCATTTCCACCACCTGAACTGTTTATCCTTGGTGCCACACATGGCCCCACGACCTTCCATTGACCCAACCTACACTCTGATGCACTCCCCTTGGTTCGTGACAGGGCCTGCCATATCCTCTTCAAAGACCAATGACACGGCGATCTCACTGTGGGCTGTACCCATCCATTTCCGCGGTACCTGTCATACCCGGATGGACTCTGGTTAGCCTTTCACAAGCCCATATTGTCAAGTGAGCTTGTCCTTTCCCTCTACCGCACCAGCTGCTAAACTCCACTGGATGTGCAATAAACTTCCAATGACACACTGCTGTGTTATGTCTTACTTAATTTATGTATTAATATGTGGAAGAATGTAAAGACAGTGATTCACCTTATGTAAATAATGCTCATCTAATGGGATGCCAGTCACAGTATGCTTCAGAAAAGGGGGTGGTGATGAACAGAGTGTCTGAATTAAGCAGACCACTCTTACCCAGTCCAAAGATCAGGGCTTGATCCATCACCGTTATTTATCTCACTGCACCATCCCAGTTCAGAACCTGGCTATATGCAAATCAGTCTGTCCCTGGCCCAGTGCATCATGGGAACAGGGCAGACTAAACTACCAAGCCAATTCTTCACCAGAAAGGAGACAAGCTACCGGGGACCGGTTTCTGGCATTTCAGCCGTCGTCGGCCCGGCTTGCTTGAATCCTGATGGTGCAGTGAGAAAGGGACTCATGTCTGAGAATACCCTGCCACACCTATAGTGGCCAAAAACGATTCAGAAAAGGGGGTGGTGATGAACAGAGTGTCTGAATTAAGCAGACCACTCTTACCCAGTCCAAAGATCAGGGCTTGATCCATCACCGTTATTTATCTCACTGCACCATCCCAGTTCAGAACCTGGCTATATGCAAATCAGTCTGTCCCTGGCCCAGTGCATCATGGGAACAGGGCAGACTAAACTACCAAGCCAATTCTTCACCAGAAAGGAGACAAGCTACCGGGGACCGGTTTCTGGCATTTCAGCCGTCGTCGGCCCGGCTTGCTTGAATCCTGATGGTGCAGTGAGAAAGGGACTCATGTCTGAGTATACCCTGCCACACCTATAGTGGCCAAAAACGATTCCCTCACCACCCCTCACCACCCCTTGTTGTAAATATTTTAGTCACAGTATGCTACATAATCTCTTGTGTTTCTGTTGCTGTAAACACTACGAAAGGACAAACGCATTAGTCACTTCCTTGTCCGGACATGTACTGAACCACCCCCAGAGCCCCAGAGTCATTGTGGCTATCCCTGCCCTGTTCTGTTGTAAGCCACGCCACTCTGATTACATTCCGACGTTGGCCCCACAGAGCTACCTGTCGCAGGCGTACTCACTGTTGGTGTGCAGGGCAGTGGTCTAGTTGTCAACATGTCATGGCCACTCCCTGAGAACAGGTTTGCACACACACTGCACTCATCCGGCACATGCGTCACAGGGGATGTATGACGGGACTACGCGTACCGTCACAACGCGTGCTTTTACAACGCGTCTTTAACATTGCAAGTCGTTACAACGACTTGCAGAGGCGCTGATAGTGAATAGTATAATTTACTATTCTAACACCAGTCCCCGTGGATACAAGGGAAGGTGTTGGAATAGTAAATATACTATTCTTTATCCTTTAGCGCCCTCCAGCGCAAGTCGTGGTTATGACTTGTGTTGTAACGGACGCGTTGTAAAAGTACTGCGGGGTAACATACGTGTCGAAAAGGATGTTCCCCGTCACAGGCCATGGGACCACACAAATATAATGGATCGACAATGTCACATCCTTAATTGCCCATGGTGACTGGATGGGGGACGCCCCATGGGTATGAATCATAAAGAGACCATGAAAAGTTGCGCAGACGTTTAGTCGCACCCTGAGCTGTCTGGCCATCCCAAGCCTACCACCACATGGCGCTGACTTGAATTGCACAGGGTTAGTGTCACCCGAAGATGATGTGGCCATCAGGGGCCTACTACCACGTGGCGCGGGCTTGAGTTGCACTGGGTTAGTGCCACCCAAAGCTGATGTGGCTGTCAGGGTCCTACCACACGTGGTACGGACTTGAGTTGCGCAGGGTTAGTCGCACCCTAAGTTGTATGGCTGTCAGCGGCATACCACCACATGGCGCTGACTTGCGTTGCACAGGGTTAGCAGCACCAGAAGCTGATGTGGTCTCCGTCATTGATAACTCAGGACTCAGCGACAAGTGTGGGATCTGCTGGGCTGCGGAGTGGGTCCACATAATGTACACCAAGCCGTGGTGGCGGGACCGGGCCCTGTAGCTTTCACGGACACGTGGAGTGCCCACTGGTAGACACTCCGGTGGCAGTAGGTTATTATTTGGATATGGATGCTCAGGGGTGGTGGTGTCTCTCTCTCTCTCTCTCTCTCTCTCTCTCTCTCTCTCTCTCTCTCCCTCTCTCTCTCTCTCTAACACTTCCCAAACTTCACTCTCTCTCTCCCTCTCTTCCTTCCTTTCCTTCTATGTATCTCTCTCACCCTCTCTCCCTTCTCCCTTTCTCACTCTCTTCCTTTCCTTCCCTCTCTTTTTCTCTCTGGCTTTTTTTTCCTTCTCTCTTTCTCTGTGTCTCACTCCTTTAATATGCGCATTACACACGTCCTTATTTTGTGCTTTATTTTCCAGGCTATGCCGTCGGCATTGATGGACCCAACAGGAGTCTTCCTCCTTGTTGTTTTGTGTTAAGTTTGTTAAATTCCAATAAAGTTTTTGGTTGTTACTTAAGTGCTGTGTGACTCTTTCTCTTCTCATTACTGTTATTTGGGGGTGTCCATCATGGTGTTAAATTTTGGGGCAGTTATCGGGGGAATACTGGTAATGTCTGCAGTTTGCACCAGCTTCAGAATAGTGTGTTAGATTTATGTCAACTTTAGTTGCGTTAAAGTGCTGAAAATGAGATGCAGAGTAAGCAGTCCCATGCAAAAACGCACAAGGTGCACCTTTGCAATGTATTCTAAATACTAAAATCCTGAATTGCACTGTGGTAGTGGGTGCATTTACAGTGTACCCACAAAATCAATGAAGAAATCTCATTGTATTTATATTGATTGGGAATACTCAGGTGCTGAATCTTGACGGGGTACACTCCCCAGTTTGTTTATTTTTCTGTACACGAAAAAAACACATCACAACTTTCACAACGAAAGGCAAAAACTGCTATACGAAACAAATTCCGGCGATAAGCTGCGTTAGCATCAGGGATTTTACACCTGCTTTCTGCTGGTGTTAAGCAGGGTGACTACCGGCAGCATGAAAGGTAACACAGCCGAGAGCCACACCGGAACACCCACAAGTGCCATATAGTCAATGAGCATGATACACGGATACCCAGGAGGGCCACAACACTCATCGCAACAACAATTCGAGGACCGCCAATGCCCCCCGAACCTGCATCTGACAAGTGTGTCTGTGTGGTCATTGTGTTACCTTGATGGGCACGGGCCCTGCAACATCACAGTGTGCTGCCTTCAGCCGAAGTTAACATGTCACCTTAATGCTGGCAGTGAGCCTGGACATGTAGCTAACCATGCATCCTCCTGCATGCACAAGCGGCGTGTGCTGGTCCAGCATACACAGGTCAGCGCAGGGGTGTGCCTATCTGACAAGGGGAACGGGGTGTCTCGGATATGTCCATGTGCAGGAAGTGCAGTAACTGTGTCTCTGTGTTCTGGTGTGGCCGCCACAAGGGCCGCAGCAGTCGATGTTGTAAAATGGCATGCACCACCTCCAAAGGGCAGTGTCACTGTGTGGTTAGAATGCCCCAGGACATGCGTGAATAGGCATTACAATGGTTGCCTAGGAGTGCACGGGATACAGCAGCGCAGGGCACAAATGTGTTGGGGCTCATGTGAGGGAGGAGCAGATGTTTTGCAACGTGACACACAGTGAACCCGTCCATGTGCCATGTGCTGGGAATCTCATCTATGATGACTAGGG
Source organism: Lissotriton vulgaris (assembly GCF_964263255.1). Taxonomy (NCBI): domain Eukaryota; kingdom Metazoa; phylum Chordata; class Amphibia; order Caudata; family Salamandridae; genus Lissotriton; species Lissotriton vulgaris. Next base: position 1,916,787,106 of record NC_141685.1, read on the forward strand.
TCACAAACATCCCACAACACCGACGACAGGCCACTGTACACATCCTGTATGAATGCAGCTGGAGATGTTACTGCAGGGCTAAAAGGTTCTTTGGCTGACCTATCTTATGCTAGCACATTTACTGCTCCGAGAAGGAACTTGCAAGTGGACAGCCCCCCTGACAGATACAATAATATTTGCATCCGTCTCTCACACTACGCACTGCCTTATTTGAGAACGAGTACACATCCCACACTCAAAAGTCCTTTGTCGTAGTTAGCGTGCGTGAAATGGCCTTCACATGTACTCCCACCACACTCCTGCCCTACATCCATTGCATACAGACCCGGCTCATTGCACCAAGCTGTGCATTTTATCCACAAAACTGGCACACGGCAAGCCAGTGCAGCTACAAGCAAAGCCACTGACGCAATGGCAGGGCATCCAGAACACATGGTCGACTCCATTCACGTCCACCTATACCTTGCACGTCTGCTGCATGTCCTGGGTGCACTGCCTTTGGCAGTGCTGTGGGTCACTTACCGGCTGAGCTTCCGCATTGCGGACATCACCTGCATTCAACCTGTGTTGCAATGTCGCATGTGCCTATCTGAGTGGTGCATGGACATGTGCCTCTCCAAATTGTGGGTAGCTGACATAGATTAGGACGGGTGTGTGCACCCCCTGTTGGCCCATGACCAGGAGTGTCATGGTCATGCCCATTTATTGCATGCATCGATGTTTGGCATGCATGTTGGGAACTGGGCCTGGGAGATTGCATGTGTCGTAGTATGTAGTGAGCACATTGACCCACTCCCCGATTCTGCTTTGGTACACATTAGGTACAGTGGTTGGAGTCAGCACATCTGGCCAACAATCATTCATTAGAGATAGTGGCTTACGCAACTGCACTCGCGTTCATGGGCGAGTGACAAGGTACGTGCAACCGCGACTCAATGTGCCACATTGCACGTGTCCCGCCACATCATTGCACGTTGTGCATCCGGCCACATGTTCCAAGACCACAGTGCACATTGCGGCATTGACGTCGACTCATGTAAGCATGGGCGGAATATCCGTTCCGCTCGCGGATTTTGCGGATTTTCAGTAAATTTGCGATCCGCGAACGCTCGCGAATTTACCGAAAATCCACAAATTCGCACGCAGCGGATTTTTTTTTCTTGGTGATACAATTTTGCGGCATGCGGCGTAAGTTCGCAATTGCGAACATGTAGGTGCGGCGGGCAGCAACAATCTCGCACTCGCGAAATTACAAAATTTGCAATTCTGCACAAGAAATCCACTAGCAAGCAGCATAGACCTTCTGAAAATGATGATTTTTATCAGAATAACTCCTCACGTTGACATTTGCCTGCACTGTTTTTTGGTTTGAGGCCTTTTGACTTTCTTTGGATCACTTTTGGATTAGAAATCAACTTTCACAAGTAAGTTTGTTTGGGGCATTACAGTTGCTGTAATGCTGTTCTGCAGAAAAACGAGTTTTGCAAAAGTGAAAGCATTCAGCAGGTGCAAAAGTTCAAACTCATCATTAGTAACCATTCCCTGTAGTGCTTCCAGACTGGGGCCCCTCCAGAGTTCAGTTGCTAGTTGCAACAATTGTATGACCCTGCTCTGACCCTCACAGCAGGCTCATAGAATAGCTACAAGTAGGCCACAAAGGTCCTGGAAAAAAAATTGCACTGCAACAGAAAGCAAATTACAGATAAGGAAGCAGGTGCCAGACTGGAATTTTAAAACAGTGACACATTAATAAATCAACCCCAAATTAATTCATGTCAGTTTAGGCAGGGCAGGTGTGCTTGCTTTTTCCCCCCATTAACTACAGTGATGATGAACCAGAGGGTGGCATTGATGTACCAGAGTGTGGCATGGGTGAAACAGAGGGTGGCAGTGGTGAAACAGAGGGTGCTGGGAACCTGTGATGATGAACCAGACGTAGAAACAACATAATCGCGACCGTTGCGAGCCGACATGTAAGTTCGCAATTGCGAACTGGTACAAAACCCTCGCGAACTGGCAGAAATCCTTGCGAACACAAAATAAAAAAAAATTCGCAAATTCGCGAGAATTCACCGATTTTGCGGATTGCGAGTTCGCAAACCCGCAAATTCGCGAACGCCAGATTCGCAAAATTCGCCCATGCTTAGACTCATGTCCAAGGCGCGGACAACCAACACTGCTGGACACTGATATGTGTTGGTGATGGACTACCTCGAGGTGAACATGGACGTTTTCCTATGTTCCTTATTCATCCATGTTGTTGCATAGTGGCACTACTCTTGGCGGTACTGGTATGCACTTTTTTTTATAAAGTTTCCACATTTGAACTTGTCTCCAAATGTGTTGTGTCTTCATTTGTATGCCAATGTGTCTGTCACGGACTCTCTGGCTGCCTGACATACGTGAATTGCTACCCAATCCGGACTGTGGGTGTGTACTTATGCGTTCTCATGTGCCTATTTCGTACTGGACATTTATCCGCCACAGGCAAGTGCATTTGTGTCCTGTGTTCGATTGTTCGAATGTTTGTGCTTGGACAACATTGTGTTGGATGCTGGTGTGCTCTGCTTCCTATGTGTGTGTGATGCATTGTGTGTGAGATATCCCTTCATGTGAGATTTTGTTCAGCCTTCTCCCCTTCAGGCAGTGTGGTTTTCACTTCTGTGCTTGGTTTGTCTGTAGTTGTGCTCTACTAAACTGTGCATGTGTGCCATTGTGCCCATCTATACCCGCCCCACCACTCCCTGCGTGTTCCTCTTCCTGGTACTGTTGTGTCTGTAATTGTGTTGCTCCACACATAAATACATGTAAGGAACAAATTAGAATAGTTCCTTGATTCTTTTAGATTGCAAAACTTCTCTCTATTGGTTATTTTCGAATTTTCCATATAAACAGTTTCTTTAATATTCAAGGACACATAAAAGTCAGAAGTGCAATGTATTTTATCAACACACTTTCTAGAACATTCTACAACACATACAGGTTAAAAGTTCATCAGTTTTTTTAAACCTAGCGATTTTTTTTGCAACATTTTCTCGAACATTTAACAGCACGCGCTGGTTAAAAGTTCACAATTGTTTTAAGTTCGAACAGTGCCTTCCAAATGCAAGTAGCAGGTGTGGTTGAGTTGAGCAAATGTTATCCTATGATATGTACTCCACGTTTAAACTGCTTTTTCTTAACCAATCACAAAGATGCTTTTCCACAAAACGAATGTGGACCCTACTTTTGAAAAACAATGCTTTTCATCTCCCAGTTATCATTTTGTATAGGAAAAAAAGTAGTTCCCCATCTTTAAACATATCTCTTATTCTACGAACGAACTGCAGGAGCTACATACATCTATCCATACCTCCCAGCCATACCTTCAAAATGCTAGTGTGGATCGTAGGACACAGCTATGTTTTCTGCTGCAAGAGGTATGCAGAACAGAGACGTATTGGCTTAGACCATGGTTTACAAAATGTGGACATTAAATGGTTTGCACAGAGAGGATTGAAGTGGCACCAATTGTTGCCTTTGGTTAAAACCTGTTTGCATCTCCAACACTCTGACCTCATGATTGTGCACTGTGGAGGAAACAACCTAGGCACATTGACTGGCGTAGGTTTGGAAATGCTTATGAAGGACATCTTTAGACGACTAATGTTGCTTTTCCCTCAAACTGTCTTTGTATTTTCCAATAGGTGCCAAAGATAGAAGTGGAAATGGTCATACCAATGTTGCCCTCAGATTGAAAAATCTAGGAAGAATGTCAACGAAGCTGTGTTTGCATATCTCAGAGACCATATAATGTTTTGATATGGCTGATATCTACTGAAGTGATGGAGTACACTTCACAGATCAGGGAAATCGAGTTTTTGAAGCTGTGCATCCGCACTTATATGTAGGTCCAACTAATCAACACAGGGGCTCTTTTTAGAGCTGCATTATATTCCTAATATCGGTTTGCAGAGTGACAGCTGTGATCTGGCTAGCACTGGGAGACCTGCGGGCCGTTGGGCAGGCTCGCAGAGGGAGAGCTGCCGCCTGTCGGCTCGGCTCGCACAGAGAGACTACGGGCCGTTGGCTCGCAAATGCACAGCAGTGTGCTAGCTCGCAGATGGAGAGCTCGAGTTTAACTTGCAAAGGGACACCAACGGGCCAACAGCCCTGCTACCAGAGACATACCTATGACCTAACGGACTGGATCGCACATGTACAGCTAGGGACAAGACGCCTCGCAGGCGCAGACCTGCGAGCCCACAGACTGGTACTGTTTCATGCTTTAGGGTAGTACACTGGTGTTTGTGTACTGTACAGGCTTGTACTGCATGTACTGTTTTAGGATTTAGAGTAGTGCAGTGTGTTTGTTTAGTGTTTGGAGGTTTGTGCTGAAAAAACTGTTTTACAGTTTAGAGTAGTGCAGTGGTGTTTATGTATTGTAGGAGGTCATGCTTGAAGTAGTGTTTTTAGATTTACGGTAGCACAGTGGTGTTTCTATAGTGTAGTGGGTCGCGCTGGGAGTAGTGATTTAGGGTTTAGGGTAGTACAGTTGTGTTTGGGTACTGTAAAGGGTCGTGCTGGCAGTAGTCTTTTAAGATTTAAGATACTACAATGGTGTTTATGGGGTCCTGGGGGGGTTAGTGTGTTAGGGTTCACGGTACCGCAAATGGTGTTTGTGTAGTGTAGGAGGTCATGCTGGGGGTAGTCTTTTAGGATTTAGGGTAGTGCAGTGGTATTTCGGTAATGTAGGAGATCGTGCTGGGGTAGTGTTTTAGAGTTTACGACAGTGCAGTGGTATTTCGGTAGTCTTTGGGTACTGTAGGGGGTCGTCCTAACAGACCAACTCACAGAGCTCCAAGCTGATGGACGAACTTCTAAAGGCATAGCCGCGACCTGGTGATATGAGGAGAGGCAGCGTGAAAGGGGTATCTGACACAGACACAGATGCCAGTGTGGCCTCGCAGAGGTAAAACTACTGACCCAATGGCTTGTTGAGGAAGAGATGCAAACAGCTGGACCAAATCACAAAATGACTGACAACACTTACTGCTTTCAACAGTTCACAGCCAATGAGCCGCAATCTCCTGCTCGTAACCCCTCAGCCAATCAAATTGTCAAAATTCTCAAATATCAATATCATAAATTAGATTTTTCACAAAAACTACTGAACACACATACACCATTTAAACAAAAGCATGCTTTCTGGACCATCACCTTTATCCCTGCCAAATTCGGCGTAATTCTGTTCAGCGGTTTCACCTGTACACTTCTGTAAACTTTTGTATCCAAATTGCATGGAGAAAACACGTTTTGGCACCCTCTTTTATCTCAGCCCCTCCTACACCATTCACCCCAAAACTTTCAATATAGGAGCTAATTAAAAAAAGAGAAACTGTTTGAATAATTTCAGATAGATTCACCAAACGACAACAAGAAAGCTCAAGGAGGGGGGTCGCTCAACCCCTCTCAACATGAGGGAAGCCCCGGGGCTGCGCGAACCCCAGAGGGCACCCGTAACCCCTGCAAGCCCACACTATTATTTTTCAAGAAATGCCCCCGTAACCTAGCCCACCAAGGGACCTAATTAAAATAAAACATGGGAACCTGCAACCCCAGCGTGAATTGCACCAATGTGTTGTTTTTAATACTTTTTTGGGCCCTGGCGATCCTTCTAGGACCCCCTGAGCAGACCTATGGGTTCAGGGTGTTTCTACCCTGCAGGCCCCTTCCCTTGTTTTATACCTTTGTTTCTCTGTTTTTGAGTGACTCGCTTCTACCGAGCCACAAGATGGCTGCCAACACTTCCTGAGTTGGACTACTAGCACCCAATCACTATGAAGCTCGCGCACGCGACTTAGGCTCTGCCCAGATATCAAAACTTTAATTTTTCTAATTCCTCAGGTACTACTGAATGGATTTACACCATTTTAAAAAAAAGTCGCTTTCTGACCCACGCACTACCTTTGTGCCAAATTTGGGGTCATTCGTTCAGTGGTTTCGGCTGTAGACTTGCACAAAGTTTCCTATGGGAAAATTATTTTTTGACTCTTATTTTTTTAATTTCTCAAAAACTACTGAACGGATTTACACCATTTTAAAAAAAAGGTCGCTTTCTGAACCAAGCTCTACCTTTCTGCCAAATTTGGGGTAATTCCGTTCAGCAGTTCGGGCTGTAGCTTGTTGCAAAATTTCCTATGGAAATTAACATTGGAAAATGCGTTTTGGGACCCCTCTTTTTTCTCAGCCCCGACTTGACGAATCACCCCCAAAACAAACAGTTTCCTATGGGAAAATGATTTTTGACTCTTATTTTTTTAATTTCTCAAAAACTACTGAACGGATTTACACCATTTAAAAAAGGTCGCTTTCTGAAAAAAACCTCTACCTTCCTGCCAAATTTGGAGTAATTGCGTTCAGCAGTTCGGGCTGTAGCTCGTCGCAAAGCTTCTGATGGAAATTAACACTATCATATTGTGTGCCCCAGGACAGGTTTTCACTTTTAATAGAACACAAAATACATTCCTAGTGTAAATGCGTGGGTGTGTCTAATCATGATGAAAGAGGATTTGAGTTCCATTAACTATTCTATAGGACTTATTGTTACCCTATATGCACCTTACTCATGTTATGTTCATTGGATTGTAGAAGGTTTCAATCCACTGGGTTCCCTGTCTCATGTTGTTACATTGGATAATTCCTTAGTGCCAGCGGGTGTAGAGAACCCTCTCATGGGCCATATTCTAGAGAGAAGTCCAGAACACGTATCACAATGTTATCAACATATGGAACATCAGCAATATGAATATGTTGGGCTATTATGTGACAGGTTGGCTGAATTGGAGTTCTATACTGCAGTGAGATCTTCCCCACTGCCACACAGGCTGGGATACTGCAGCTGCTTACATTTTCTTTCCAAAGCCATGCTCTGTTTTGTTTCCAGAGTGCTGGAAGTCCCAAGTGGAACTTCCTGCAGTGGGGACATAAGTTGAAGTGAGCAAGTGGCAGCTATTTTACTTGCTGCCACAGAGGTGACAACTAAGATAAACATTTCTTACAGCACATGGTTTCATCCATGATGGGTTTGACATTTTGCTTAAGGAATGCTTTGGTGCTGATGTGCGCTTTCTTCGGGCAAATTCAGTGAAGCTTGTGTTTCTTTGCAAAATATGAAATTTCATCCATGATGGGTGTGACACTTTGCTTAAGGAATGCTATGGTGCTGATGTGTGCTGGTTTCGGGCAAATTCAGTGAAGCTTGTGTTTCTTTGCAAAATATAAAACTTCCCAATCTTTACTGTGGATGAAATTACATTTCTCTCATAAATATTTATGAATAAAGTGAAACCTTGCACTGGTTGCAAGCTCCCAGTAAAGCCATGCAAACTCAGTAAACACTACACTCACAGGGGGTTGTAGCAAATTTACATTTTCTGCATGGCTGCAACAGATATTTTCACCTTTTCCTGTATCCTATTTTTGTTGGTTTTACTGCCCTTCAGTGCACAGTGTCAGGGCTCTGGCCCTAAAATTGTTTGGTAAAAATGATTTTACCCAATTACTGTATTTAACTTTTCTGAAAGTACATAGTAGAGTGCTAAAAAAATAACCAATGTCATAGGTGTTAAATGTTGTATGTTCCCTGCAATAAGAATTTGCACTACCCTCATATATTACAAAATACATGTCTACCAGGACTATCACTGTACTCTCGCTGGGTTGAGGTTGAAAGTCAGGGTTATATCGCATGGCAAGGAAAGTACTTTTGCCATGTAGGATAACTTACTTTTACCGAAGGATAGGGTTATGTTAACTCCTGACGTAGCAGGGATTAGCTATCTGGGCGTGTCAAGAACAGGTGTCGGAACAAATTACAGACTTAGAACTTTCTCTTTTCACTTGCAGATGACAGATACAGCTTCTCATCCTCATTTGCAGGATCCTCTTACACAGCAGGGTCCTTTCACAGTGGGTGGGAATACAAGGTTGGACCTTTTCAGGTGGCAGAAGAGCTGATTTAAATAGGACTAAGGAGTTGAAGACATGTATTCCTGCAAAAGGGTTCTTCCATATTGAAACAATGTCTTCTGGATAATTTATAGCATGGCAAATATAAAGTACTGCTAAAAAGGGTGGGTGACTATGAGTAAATAGTTAATATTGGGTGGTAGAATTCTCCAATCACTGGCTAGTGCACAGGATAAATCTGACACCTCAGCCCCATCTCAGAACATTGCTGAACCTGGGGAACCCTTCTTGAAGAAGAAGTCCTTGCAGGAAGAAGACTCCGAACTCCTACTTGAAGAAGATGCAAGGTCTCCTGAGTCATGCTGCCACCCAGGCAGTGGAACTGCCCTCCATGGGCCAAGTGGTTGGCCTTCTGTTTGTCTGCTTCAACGACACAAAAAGCAAAAGGCCACCTGACTCCAAGAGCGCTCAACTGACCACATATTGGGCCCTTCAAGAGAACAAGCTGGAGAGAGAGCTGGTGCCTAAAAGCCTGCCCCTGGGAGATGTGGGACTACATGTGTGATCGGAAGGAGCTTTTAGCAGTTGAATTTATATATAGGTGGAGTAAATCACTCCGTCATCTTGATGGAGGTGCCGCCCGCCTAATGTATGAATGATCACTAAGTTGGTGGTAATTTCTAAAGCATTGGAAGGAACTGCCATGACAGCGGTTCCTGTCAATGCTGTTTACAGTTGGGTGCAGGGCTCCGTCAACATAATTCAAAAACCCAAAGCAGGGTTTTATTTTGGGATATTCAAAAATAAAATTCTCCCCTTTACATGGCAGTCCACTCCAATGGTGAGGGGAGCATTTAGCTGTTTTCACTGACCTTACAGCCATGGTTGTCCTGGGGTTAACAGACAGTGAAAACTGTCTTTAAGGGGGTGGTGAGTGTGCTTACAACAGTTCTTCGTTTCTAAGGTATATAAAAGAGAAAGTTACGTGACCTCCCATTTCATAGATCGAAACACACTGATGCTGGCGTCCCTACATGTAAACCCGAACACAGGGACTCCCTGCCCCCCACAGTAATGTTCCCCTTTATTTGGTGTAACACTGCTCACTTCCCCTGAAATCATAATAACATCCAAGTAGCTGTCGACTACCTCTATTGTCACTTCCGTAACGATCAAATGGTACTACTATAACATTGAATTATTTTAAATAACACCACTCTGCAATGGCGGAGGTTAAAAACAGGACTTCACGCTTCAGCTGAAGTCCCTTGTCTATCTCTATTAAGTCCGTAACATTGCCTAAGCCTTTCGGGTCCATCGGCAGGAATATTCACGATTAACAAATGAAAAGAAATGAAAATTTACTTCAGTGTGTAGGAGTAATTATTGAGCCTGCTTAAATATGAATGTATATTTTGCACGGTCTGTCAAAATTATTAGAAGTAAAGAAAATTACTCTCTTTCGTCAAACCGCACTGGCTCTTACTTCCGGGTCATCCCTTGCCCTTCCGGTTTAAAAGAAGCAGCCCGCAGCCATGCAAACACGCACACGCGAAAGCGGAAGGAACGACCTGCAGGCTCCTGATTTCGGAACTTAGGGATTTCCCCTTACAAGTAAGTGCGCCAACCGGCTAAATGGACAGGCTTGTTCCCCGTAATATATTCCCAGTGCCCGAGTGAACTTCATGCTCACTACATACGGGACCCTCTCCCTATCTTGACTCTTGCCGAAACGCCGTCTGTAAATAACCTCGCTGGCGGCATAACTTCCTTTTGACCAAACGCTTGACTATACATCCCAGGTCACTAATACTATTCCCCGCTAATAATCTGTCCTGCATTGATGTTGTTTTAAAAAACAGTGACCGCTCTTTACTGAAGTGCTACATTTCCAAGCGCAAAAATAAATATGATATAGGCTATGTCCTGCAAAAAAACTTAAGTTTACAACATCAATCTAATAAAATACCTAAATGTGTTAATAATGATTAAATTACAAGTATCCCTGTGCACTACTCTTCAATCTGACCTGATCTCAAAAAAACGTTACAGTGTCGACATTATTCGTTTTTTGTAACTAGTCTTGCAGAGATAAAGTAATAGCCAGCTTAGCAACGGAGACCAACCCACCCAACATTCTGCAGGACCTTCACCCCCCTTGAGCATTCTTAATGACTGGAGCCCAATCTCCACCGAGGACACCATCCGCCTGATGAATTCCATTCATTCAGGATCCCCCACAGACCCATGCCCTCACCACATCTTCAACAAAGCAGACTCCACCATAGCACCACACCTCCGAGACGTCATCAACTGCTCCCTCAACTCCGGCACCTTCCCAGAAAGCTGGAAAAACGCCGAACTCAGCGCCCTTCTGAAAAAACCCACAGCTGACCCCACCGAACTCAAAAACTACCGCCCCATCTCGCTCCTTCCATTCCCGGCCAAAGTCATCGCGAAAGCTGTCAACAATCAACTCGCCGCCTTCCTCGAAACCAACAAATCCCTTGACCGCTCACAGTCCGGCTTCCGAGCCAAACACAGCACTGAGACCGCGCTCATCGCAGCAACAGACGACATTCGAACTCTACAGGACAATGGAGACACAGTCGCCCTCATCCTCCTCGACCTCTCCGCAGCCTTCGACACTGTCTGCCATAGCACCCTTCTACAGCGCCTCAAAAACATCAGAATCCAAGGAAAAGCACTGGAATGGATCACCTCGTTCCTCACCGGAAGAACCCAGAGAGTCCGCCTCCCACCATTCAAGTCAGAGGCCTTTGAAGTCATCTGCGGCGTACCTCAAGGATCCTCACTCAGCCCCACCCTCTTCAACGTATACATGAGCCCCCTCGCGGCAATCACACGCCAACACAACCTTAACATCATCTCCTACGCTGATGACACTCAACTAATCCTCTCACTCACCAAAGACCCTAACACCGCCAAAACCAACCTACATGAAGGAATGAAAGAAGTTGCCGAGTGGATGAAGCGCAGCCGTCTGAAACTGAACTCAGACAAAACAGAAGTCCTTATCTTAGGCACCTCTCCCTCCGCCTGGGATGACTCCTGGTGGCCAGAGGCCCTTGGAAAAGCACCCATCCCAACGGACCACGCACGGAACCTGGGCGTCATTCTGGACTCCCCTCTCTCTATGAACAGACAGGTCAGCGCCGTCTCCTCATCCTGCTTCAACATTCTTCGCATACTCAAAAAAACATTTCGCTGGATCCCCACCGAAACCAGAAAAACGGTCACCCATGCACTCGTTACAAGCCGCCTGGACTACGGAAACACCCTATACGCCGGTACCACCGCAAAACTCCAGAAAAAACTCCAACGCATCCAGAACGCATCAGCAAGACTCATACTAGACATCCCGCGTAAAGACCACATCTCCAGTCACCTGAAAAACCTCCACTGGCTCCCCGTCAATAAGAGGATCCCTTTCCGCCTCCTAACCCACACACACAAGGCTCTCTACGAACTTGGACCCGAATGCCTCAACACACGACTTTCCTTCTACACCCCCCCTCGCCAGCTACGATCCTCCAACCAAGCCCTCGCTACCGTACCTCGCATCAACAAAACCACCATGGGAGGCAGATCCTTCTCCTACCTGGCAGCTAAGACCTGGAACTCACTTCCCACTCACCTTCGTCTCACTCAGAACCACCTAGCGTTCAGAAAACAGCTTAAAACTTGGATATTCGACAGGTAATTCCCACCCTTCCTCAAGCGCCTTGAGACCCTATGGGTAGGTAGCGCGCTATATAAATACTCTGACTTGACTTGACTTGACTGTATAAGGTGCATATTTTTCTCTGTTAATGAAAAAAAGTGTTTGCAAAAAATCCATGAAGATATTAGACTAAGATCTTACCTAAATGAAAACGTTGTATTAACAGATTTATACTATTGAAAAATCGGATGTTTTTTGGAAACCAGCATAATAATGAGGAAGAAACTGCAATGAGCAGATGTATATGTAAATAGGTATGCAGTACTAACTATGAGTATTCTGGACTATTCTATCCTCTCCTGTTGTGTCAACCTGATCACTTGGAATCTTATGGCTTGTTCTGTTTGATTTGACTTGATTTCCTGAATTCTAACTTCTCAATAGTCAAACTCACAGTGCCTGCTTTCTTTATAGACAATCCTCACACAATTAAATATTAAAACTACATAGGTGCACCCTCTTTTCCGCCTGGTATCAACCTCCTTTCTTGCCTCTTACCTTTTTCATAACGGCTCTTCCATATAGTGGTTAAAAAATTAGGAACTGCGAAATGAAAGTGCCACCACAAATCTTTAAAGAGCACCTCTTTTAAAAAAAAAACCTGAACCCCCCCTCTAATAATCACACCATGCATGAAAGCATCGAATTCAAGAAACTGGAGTCTCTCTCTCTTCACCCTAATCACTTTCCTTTTTCCTTTCCAACACTTTATTCACTTGTTTTGGGGTCAAAGGTCAGTCTTTGGCAATTTTTACTAAATATATACATGCAACTCTGATCTCTTACAGCCTTGAAAAAGCCCTGGCGCGAATCGCCAAAGGGGGCGAAACACGTGTCGGCTGTTCATGTTTTTACTTGATTCAATAAAGATTTCATTTCTATATAAAAAAATGGACTTTGGACTCAATCTATATGAGTAAGGATTCAGCCTGATGAAACGAAGAACTGTTTTAAGCACACTCACCACCCCCTTAAAGACTTTATCTGTTCAAAACTCAAGAGGTCCAGAGTTTTTGAGTGTGTCTCTCTTACACAAACAAAGTGAAGACTGATATAGCCTTGGAGTCTCTTTTAGACCCCCCTCCTTCCTAGAGACAGTGAAAACTGACCTTGAATTCTACCCATTTAAATTTGGGGGGCAGAATTAGAGGTCGTAGGGATGGAGTAGTCCCCACCGTGATTAAACCTGAGGTCCACTGGCTTTTAAATGTGGGGGATGGACCATTATCTTTGTGGTATGTATACTACGTCACAATTGCCATGGAGTATACATACCACTAAGATATAAATCAGTCCTTATTTTCTACCGCCAGAGGACCAGGACAAACTGCTGACACTTGCCCAGGACATTTGCACCCTAGAATCGCAAGAATACCAGATTTGTCCCAATCACAGCTTTTTGGGGCGCTGAAAGCAGGTTCATCAGGGACCTCATGGTAAAATTGCCTGGCCCAGTGGAACCCTGCCTAGCTTCAGCTTTCAGCCTTTTTGCCTTCAGGAGGATATTTACCTTAAAAATCCAAGGCATCAAGTCCGTCTGTGGACACAAAACCGAGTTTTCCTCTGCTTGGAGCTCTAGGAACCAAAACCAATGACATATCCAACTTTGAGGAGCCAGCTTCAGCCTTGAACATGGCCTTCTGAATGATTTTGGCTTCCATTTCAGAGACTTTCTCCGAAAGTAAAAACTTTGAACATGTTGATCCTCTTGGAATTTCCAACATCGCCCTGAAGTTGTGCCTAGGTCCCAATCAACCGCAGAGTCTGGTTTTTCAATGGTGCATTACTTTTCTAGGTATATTTTTAATCTAAACCTTAAAAAGCATATTACTGTTTAACTGTAACTAATTGTAATGCTTGTGGTGTGGTTTTGCTCTTCAATTTTTCTTTATGTTTTCTAAATTGGTGTGGTAAATTTATTGTGTACTAGTCTTTAAAATTGCGGTCACTGCTTGAACGTAATACACACATCTCTAGGGATTGCCTGCTGCTTCTAGCATAGCTACCATGGGTTTAGGAGAGATTTTCTCAGATCTATGTTTTGACCTAACCAGATTGTGTTTATTAAGTTGGTAGGAGTAACTCCCTCCCACTACCAGAAGATCTAATGTGGAATTTTAGCAGTGATGAAGTGACAGCTATTGCATTTAACTGCAGCCAAAGAGGTGACTGTGGAGGAATGTAATTACAGCTCAAAATATGCATGGGTGAGTGAATCTGATCTGCACTGACCTTGTGAAAATTCAGAGAATTTTGTGTTTCTTTGACTATTGCAAAATCTTCTGAATTAACAGTGGATTACATTAAAATGCTCTATTATCTATTTGTAATTAAAGTGAGGTATTTGTCTGCTTGTAACATGTTCCTAATCAGGTCTTGCAAACATGGTTCTTCATTATTTTGCTATTTCTGTACAGTTGCGGAACAAAAGCCCCTTTTCGATAGAATATGTGTCTATGTGTCTGTCTCTGCCACTCCCAGAGAACTAGGACCAGGTGTTGCATGCTTTGTGATGTGTACCATATAGTGTGTATAAATGTGCTTAATATCCCTTAACAATGTTACTTAAAGATTGAATTATTCCTGAATCCAAATCTCATTCATTGTTCTTCATCTAGAATACTAGTAAGCAAGCTGACAGCCAAGCACTATCATGTTTAGTCATCTTACATTTTTCAGTTATTTCCTCATTTTCATCTTCCTACCTGAAGTTTTGTTCTTGCTTGTATGTGTGTAAGATTATTTGTTGTTACTTTTCCAGAACGTCATTAAAATCTGCCTGGATGACATTACCAATATGACATTTTATGAGCTTCCAGATAAATAACATGTTTCATCAGTCACATGTCCTGTTTGTATGTAATAACCCACATCAAAGTGTACATTTGCTAACATTGTGCTACAACTAAAAGGTCAACACAAAGCATCCCCTTCACATTCCAAACTAAAGCTAAATCTCATAAAACATTCAATATTGACAAACTCATGATTGCTAGGTCAGAGATGGGGGCGTTTAAATATACCTAAGGATCTGATTGGATGAAAGATTTCATTGGCACACTGGAGGATCAAATGCCCTCAGTCAATGTATTTCTAAAAGGTGGTGGTGCTGTGATTCTTGAGGTATGCTGATGACAGATATTTGCATCTTTAGCATTAATTGAAGCATTTCATATACACAGTATAGAAGCCATAGCTGCTGCAGTCAGGGTCGGACTGGGAACCAAAACCGGCCCTGGCAAAGTGCTTGGTCCCCGTCCCCCGCAGAGGGGTTTGGGGGTGCTGCCGATCTCTTTGCCAGGACCGGTTTTCTGTCGATTTTGTTACAGGGACGATTTTGCAGCGATGCTGGAAAAACGGCCCTGTAACAAAAACGGTCCCCAGGGGCCCAAAACCGTCCCCCACCCGTGCGGCACACCGGGGGGTTACCCGGTGCCCCCTACGGCCCGTCCGGGCCTGGATGCAGTGCGGCACAGAAATAAAGAGATCCCAAAATTAAAGTGAGAGTGGGAGTACAGAGAACATCCTACAGATGGATGTTGGGAAAATGCTGAAAAAAGTTATATGGGAAGGAAGGGAATAGCAAGAAAATAAGTATCCAAATACAATACGAGCACATGTAAAGAAGGACAGAATGTCAATTTGCAAATGTTGGTGAAGGAAGGGCATATATAAGAAGAAAAAATACTAGTCCAAACTGCACAGAAGAATCACCTTGGAAGTCGGTTAACTTGTAGAGTTACTTGGTCTGTCAACATGCCTCAGTGGCTTACAACATCACTATAATTTACTGGTATTGTTGTTAATGTTTGTAGTAGTAGTATCATGCAGAACAAGCCTCAAAAACAGTCGATCATTTTGTAACCTAACTATATCCAACAGATTGATGAGTATTACAATTGAGTGAAAAGAAAAGTCCAGCAACAATGTTAAATGGAATTTGTAGAAGTAAGTGTTTTAGGATTTACAGATGGAGTAAATAAGTGAAGTCAATATTACATCTAAATAAATAATAGTTGATAGAATTGGTGGCAAGTAGGTCGTGTGTACTAGATTTTGTAAGTGTTCTAGGTTACATTGATTAAATATACCCTAGGACGGCATACTTTATGCAGTTCAAATTTGGTTAAACAGAAGAAAAAGAGGAGAGAGAAGACAGTAGTGAAAACTTTGATTAGATGGACCAGAAGGCTCAGATGAATTTACATCATTTAACATAAGGACCCTTCTTTGTGCAGAAATGCAAATTGTCAGCAATTTTACTCTCAAAGGAGTGATAAATGACAAATAAACTTTCATTATTTCCAATGCTCAAACACCAGAAGGATAGGAACCTGAAGATGATTTTTAAAAGGCTTTTGTGTGGGCATGCCGATTCTGTTCACAAAATGTACAAACACATAGTACATAGTTCCACAGATGATGTACCAAGATCAACACAAACCATGTTATTTTGTTTTTGGGTGGAGAGTCATATCCCGATCTTTCAGCTGTTTCTCAAAAATCTGGAAATGCAGCTGCATCCATGAATTGTGATTGTTAACACAGGACATTGACCTGAACTCTGACCACTTCCATGCTTAAGTGGAAGAACGAGAACATCCCAAGAAGTTAAAATCAACCCACCTGTTAACAATTCTATAATATCCTAACCCCCTTTTTACCAGATAAAAACAGTGCCCTTTTTATGAACCTGTTCTGTCGCAGTAAGTGTCTCAAGTTACTCGGCTGTGTAGTTATTAATAGTACATCTATACTTACCTATATATACTTATTATGGTAGTTGATATTCTAGAGCTTATATTTTTATAGGATGATATTTAAAGCGCAACATAATAATAGTAGTACATCTCTTGCTATAATTGATGGAGCTAAAATGCATCCAGGCATAGCTGATTAAATCTGAACCTTCTTTGATTTTAGAGGTGATAAGAACCTGGGTACATTTTATGTACACATAAGATAAGAACACACCTGTTGTATTCAGAAATACACGTAGAAACTCTTCATAATTTAATCATGAGAAATGGAGGGTTCATGTGCCCCATAGCTCTCTTACGATATGAGCCTGGGAACAATTTAAAGGATGATACTGAAAAATTGGCTAATAACATCTTTGATCTCAAAAGAATTCGGACAAATCTGTATCAAATAAACAACAGGCGTTGAGGCAGAAATTCATTAAATTAGAGAAGTTCTTTAAGTCTGAGAAGGAAGTCACATGGCACAGTGTACAAATGATTGAACTTGGTGCTTTTGAGAAAATGGTTTCATATTTGGGGTGGATTGAGGTCAACCACAATTAAGGCACTATCCTGTTAGGCCTAGTGCAGGTTTCAGTAAATTAAACACAAGCTCTATCCTTTTAGCTTTGGCAGAAAGCAGACAGGCTAATCTTAGGGAACATGTGTAACATTTTAGTAATACAAAAACCGTTAAAAAGGTAAAAACGAATCACAATAAAAATCACACCCCAATTTATGGGCAAGTTTGGCCTGAAGATTCTTTTCTGACCGTCATGGAACTTCATCTAGAGGGCTGTCAGCTGTGATGGGCTCAGGCCGTCGGCCGCTTCTCTCTTCCACCTTGAAGGCGTAAATGAGAAGCTTCTTTGAGACAGAACATTATATGCCTCCTCCCCTCCTAGGATTTCTTCATTGCCTTCTGAGGTGATAGGTAGATGGTAAACTTCCTCACATAGACTGATAACCTTCTTATAGTCCACCTTCCTGTCATTCAGGATATTAGTTGGCATCTTTGCTTCATGGCCTACAGCTCCACCACAGTAAAATTAATCAGGGAGGCCAAATCCACCTCTGTGTTCCCAGAAAGATTTAAAGTGTGAAAATTGAAAGCACAAATACATTAGAAAACTCAAGAAATGACCCAATCAAAGAGCTGATGCCAATAAAAAATAAAAAATCTATTTTTAATGTCAATTACATTTAGGAATGTTTAATTTACAACTTAATAGCTAAGTGGTACTGCTAAACACAAGTTCTGGATCCCACCACTGAACACCAATGTAATAAAAGTAGATTCGTACTTTGGGTGGATTGAGGTGCACCACAAGTAATAAAGGCACTATGCTGTTAGGTCCAGTTAAAAATTGTCTGTAATGTAATCCTGAGCTCGACCCTTGGTAGCTATAGCACAGAGCATACAGGCTAAATTTAAAGAATATGTGTGAAGCTTTTAATAATACCAGACCAGATAAAAAGTCAAAAACACACAACAAAAATAAAGAATAATTTAATGAGCCAAATGATACCAAAACAACAAAAACCAATAAGATATTGAAATATGTCAGTTTAAATTACTCCAAAAAGTGCTAACAGGGAATGATAGTCATTGGTCATATCAGTACGAGACCTAGGCAAGATTTCAAGCTGTGTGGTTCACACACATTAACAAGGATCCACCTGGTCACAGATTGTACCTCAGGACTTTTTTCTGGAAGTCAAAATACTTCAGCAGGCTGTACGTGAGGACGGCTCCATGATGCTGGATAAACATTGGACAAGTTCCACACGAAGCCATAGGTTTTGGCAGAAAAATCTCTGAGCAGAAGAAATCCAAATTTTGTGCCCAGTGAAGTCATCTTGGCCACCAGATGCTTTTGGCACCTTCGTCAAGTCAAGATTTCTGCCTTTGGACTTCTCTTTTCTTGAATTCAAATTCCTCAAGTAGGGCAAGGTGTAGGATATGTCCATTGAGGGCTGCAGAGGGCTGATTACGTTCTCGGTAAGAATTAGCTGAAACAGATTGGCTGTTGCAGAGAAGCACGAAGAGTAGCAAATCTGTTGTATCAGTCCAGTGGGCTGTGCCCTTGAAGTTTTAAGTTTTCAGGGGTGGTAGGAATAGACACAGCCAAAGGGCCCAGAACCTGAAGAAAGGCACTTGTGGATCAAGGTTCACTCCAGAAGAGGCTACCAGCAGGATCCAGGTCAGGCCCGGTTTGCCTCCTAAAGTTTTTTTTTATCTCAGTAGTCATAGAAGAGACCAGCATCTGACCCTTGGAGTCCACTTTTTGTGC
Organism: Lissotriton vulgaris; assembly: GCF_964263255.1. Taxonomy (NCBI): domain Eukaryota; kingdom Metazoa; phylum Chordata; class Amphibia; order Caudata; family Salamandridae; genus Lissotriton; species Lissotriton vulgaris. The sequence continues at coordinate 1,916,805,837 of NC_141685.1, forward strand.
TGAGTACAAGAGGGAACAGGTCACAGACAGAAGGTCCAGTAATCTTGTGGTCTTCCACAAGTCCAACTGTGTTCTAAAGAAGTGATCTTGGAATGCTGAATTAGCTTGTGGGTGGTGATAACTCGTGGCCCCTTCTTAACCAATTGGGAAAAAGTTCCCAGGTGTGAACCTACCCACTATGGGCGCTAGTGCAGACAATTCCACAGATTCCAGCTCATATTAAATTCAAGATGAAGAAACCCTTATTCCCTTGTCCAGTGCCTCTACGCTACCCAGAGATGTAGCCAAGGTGATAAGCAGCCCCTCCCCTATGGTCACTCCAAACCAGTTCTACAGGCAGCTTTCCCTCCACTGGGTTTGGTGCCTTCGTGACTTGGAAGATAAAAGAAGGGCATTTACAAGTGTCATCTGACATCTGCTTGTGACAGGGGAAGTCTATTTGAAGTAAATTAAGTTCCTGGACACAGCCCAAATGTCTGATGTGAGGGGAACTAAAATGTCTTCCGACACTTAGGCCATACTTTTGCTCTGCGATCAGTTTTCAAACACCTCATCAGGGCTGTTAATCAGCTTGGAGACAGTTGGAGGCTAATGCAGTTTAGCCACTATGTAATGAACGAGAAGTGTATGCTGTAAAGAAAATTATCATCAGTCAAGAATAAAATAAATCATTTATCTATATGAAACTACAAACTGGTGTGAATTGTTTTGTGTATTTGGATTGGTTATCTTGTAAAAAAAGATACAATCTATGGAGCTTCCTTTGGTTGTGGTATTCTATACCTGTGGCGACAGGTGTAAACTATGGTTTGTACTCCAGATTTGACATAAGTTTTTTTTGTGTTCATTTCCTACATATACATTTGTTGTGTGCACTGGCAGGAGGTGTTCACACCTCCTCCAAACAGGATGGCATGTAATCAACATACCAAGGCCAGAGACTTCAAAGCCATGCCATCTTTGATATATGACACCTGGCATTCTCCAGATCTGGGAGATGCCATCGACAGCCCAGGAGGCCCATTTGGCACCAGGGCAGGTGGGAATTACTATGCACAGTGGGCATGGAGCACACCCTGGACATGCACACCCATAAAGTGAGATGCCTGATGTGCCCCCCTCTAGGAACATTTTGGAAACTGGGACAGGGTTGGGCCCACTTTTCACAGGAAGTGGTCATATAGGGGCGTAGTGACCCCAAGGGTAGGAAGCCCATTGGCTACTACTCTCCACTCCCCTAAAGCCCCTAGTTTAGTATTTAGGGGGCTCCCTGAATCTAGAACTTAAATTCAACTGACTGGAAATAGGAAGAGGACACAGAAGAGCTGACCCTGCAAGAACTCAAGTCTGCTGTGAACTTTTGACACCAAACACCACTGTTGCACAGAGAATTGACAATTGCAAAGACCCAGCTCGTCCTGCAGCAGTGCATCCTCCACAAGCCCTGTAAGGCTGCAGGCACTTTGCCTAGGAGCCTGCATCTCCTTTAAGAACTTGAGTGTGAGTTTGGGTGTGCTAGAGGGGGGGAGAAATGAGGGGGATGAAAAAAAGGGGGGGTCAGCACAAATTGGCAATAATATTAATAATTAGGGTAGTGAACATAAAGATGAGAGAAATAATAATAATGAGAGCATGATGGCATTGAGAGTGATAATAATGCTGGGGAGAAAGCTGATAACCCAGAGGCTGTGCTAACAGAGAAGGGGAAAGAACAGAATAGATGGGTGGGGACTAAGGGAAAAGAAGTAAAGAGAAGAAAAGAGAGGGGGAAAGTAGAAAAGAAAAAGCAAGAGTAAATTATAGCAAAGGGCAGAGGTAAAGGAAGTGATGAAGGCCACTAGGGGGGCCACAGCGCACTGTGTATTCAGTCTACAGAGCCTGCTACAGGCTCTTCTGCATCTACGTCCGGTGCCTCTATGTGCAGAAAGGGTCTCCAGACCTCTAGGAAGATCTCTGATTGATGCTGTAGGTTATATATGATCTTCTCATGAGAAGCCAGTTGAATCATAGCTGTCAGCCATGACTCGTGCATCGCAGGAGTCACAGCCCTCCACTGGCACAGTATGCAGAGTTTGGCCATGGTGTTGGGGCCTTGATAGGTCCGGGAGCCGCTGCAAGTCGTGGAGGAGGACTTTGGAGGGTGTAAGTGGTGTGCCAAATGTCATTTTGGCGCTCAGGTTCCTTCCCACATAGTCCCAAAAAGTCTGCACTGAGGGGCATTCATAGATGATATGTGCTATGTCGTTTCGGGTGTTGGGACATCACAAGCAGTTTGCAAGGGGGAGAAGACACCGTCTGTGCAATTTTGTTGGTGTCCAGTACCACTCCTGCAAAACTTTAAAAAGGCAGAACTTCATCCGCGCCTCTCTACAGGGCTTCTAGGATATCTGCACAGTCGTCGTCTTTGCATGTGACCACCAACCATTCCTGTCATTGGATACATAGCATCTGCGCCAGTGGGGCCGAAAAGCGATGCAACAAGAGCACCCCATAGAGTTCGGATATCAGCTGGAAATCCACGATTTTCGAACCTGCTGCTGGACTAAAGATCAGGTCCCTGTCTGTGTACTTATCAAGTTAGACCTCTCAGCAGTATTTGAACTATTCACCATAACATGCTGATTGAGGATCTTGCCTACCTTTCTGAAGGGGGTCCCAGAGTTTTATATAGCGCAAGCTGGACCCGAAGTTATCAGGTATCAGAGGGATTTACAGGAGCCCCGGTTTTGTTACAGATGGACCCATTCATTTTTGTTAGGCATGGGCCCAGAAACACAGGATGTTGAGCGTTGCCGAGACTCAACCCCCCAGCTTCAAGGTCCACGCTATAGCCATAAAGGTACATCCTACCTTATGAACATGAAAGGGAGGAAACAAACCCTTTAAATAGTCCTTCCCAAGATGGGAGGATGCCTAAGTTTCCAAATCCATAATGCAGCAAAGTCTTTTCCTGTGATGTCAGTTTAAAACATATTTATTGGAGGCTTTATAACCATACGATGCATCATAAGTAGGCTTTCCTGTTTTCAGTTTCTATTTTTGGTAGATTCTGGTGGGGTTTTTTCAGTGTTTTCAAGTGTTTTCAATACGTCAAAAAACAGTGGTTATCAGTGGTTACACATTTTCACACCAGTAAAGACTAGGGAAACAGTGGTTTTCCGGTGTTTAAGGAACATTTTGCTTTTATTATTGCCTGTTTTCTGCACGGTATATAGACAGGTATATAGACAGTGCATGGTATATAGACAGTGTAAGTCTAGTGTAAATGAGGTCCAGATAGATTTTTGCAAATTAAACTTATTTTAGTACACCACACATTACTTCTTCAGTGAGTCTTTGGTCATGTGCGCTAGCTCTTTCCTTCCCAAGAAAAGGCCATCTCAACATTGGCACTTGAGATAGGCAAAGCCAAAACAGCCAGTACACAATTTGTTAAGTCTGGCCATTGACATAGCTTTCCATGCCAAAACTGATTCACTTCGACATTGCGAATCTCAGGGTCGGTTCTGCAACATTTGCGCTGATCTGGCTGCTTATGCCCTCAAAGGTATTAATGTGGTCAAAAATAAAGCAGCACTTTTGAATCTACATAGGAAATTCCCCTTTACGGAAGAGATCTAGAACAGAGTGCCACAGTGAGGTTTCAGTGACTTCAAATGCCATTGGTGGTGAAGGGACATTTCTGTGCATCATTGCAAGCCATTCCTTATACATTCTAAAGTAAAAGTTCCTGAATTGCTCTTCACCATTGCTTTGCTTTCCAAGTGGCAAGCACTCTAACATGTAACATGTTGCAGTGCCAAAGTCAATAAAGGTGTCGCCCAGCCTACTCTCAAGGAGATGTTTCACATCTACACCAATCATACGGCACACTTGGCAGACTCATACTCTTGATTTTTTTATTATGTCCACTACAGCAGTTATGTTTCCTGTAAAAATCTAAGAAGGCAGTAGAGTGTACTTTTTTCATATCACTATCAATATTTGACCAAAGATCCTCACATTTCTTGCCTTTGGCATCATCACTCAGCCAAAGTTCTCTAAACGTATGCCACATGGATAATATAGCATTCATAACCCCTTGGACTGCGAATCATCAGCTAAGGTACACAGTTGGGATGACTCTTTCTTTGATGCACAAAGCACAAAATGATCAATATTTGCATTTTAGTTCCTGTGCATAAGAAAACAGTGCACCAGAATGGACTAAAAAGTCAATAGTATTCCTCATTAACGCTGAAGATTGTAAAGATGCTTTCAGCACACCAACTAACAAGTGTCAAGGATCTCTTACAGGGAAGCACTTCAGCTCAGGTATCAATTTTGACAAGTCATCACACAACTTTTTCATATACGTAGCTGAATAACAGCAAATACAAACAATATCACTCCAATCTTTGTTGAACTTGAAAAGAACATTTTTTGCAGAGCATTCCAAGTGACATTGCGTTCCATGTTTTCCAAAAGTCTGGTGTCATGTTTTAACCACTATCCCAGATGCTTGGTGAAAGCACTCTTTTCATATATACTTGTCGTTATACCTTGCATTGAATGTTTAAAGCCTGAGGTGCTGGCAATTCGTTTACTATCAATACTGACTCAATAGAAACTGGGAAATGATGTATTAAGGGTTTTTACCCATTCTCTGTGGGCAAATGTGATGACATATATTAGGAAAGATTCTTATGAAACCAGCCATTTAACCGATCAGTGAAAGAATCAAATGCAGCTAAAATATAAAATTTGATTTTGATATTTCCTGATTCTCTACAGTTTATAAAAAAATTAAACAAGACCTAAAACATGCTTCTAACCCCTGCATCTTTATACCAAAGACCACAAAACTGAAAAATACAAAAGGAAGAAGAAACAATGTTTTAGTAGCATTCCTAAACAACAAAACTCAAGCAGAATAATGTTAGCCCAGACTGCTAACTTGTATAAAAAAGTTACATTGTACTGGCCCCTTATGGAAGAAAGGAAATTACTCTTTCACTCTCTTTTTCCTTTCTTTTGTTGCGTGTTTATCTAGGTTCCTGATCGATACTGTGACCTTATGCCCCTATTCGGCTATAAATCCATTTATTCCCTATATTGGCATAACCGTTCAAGTGCGATTTTCTGAAAAGTCATCTCTGGCCTCACACGAACAGAGCCACATTCCAGCATGACTCTCTGCTACTTCCTTTGCGACCAATTAGTGAAATGACAGTGCAGCAGTCCCTATCTGATATTCCTAGATAACACTCCGAGTTCTTCAACAAGATAAAAACTTAGCAAACCTGGAAATCCCCGCTTGCTATGTTTTGATTAGTAATGGAACTCTAATGAGCAACTGATAACTATCACTTCCTAGTGACATCTTTAATTGACGTCTTATGTCCAGCAAACTTGCGTCAAACCCGGCACCTGTCAGGTATAAATATTACCAACGTTGCCTTAAGCAATGTTCGTTGCCTGTTGCTGATGCCAGCTGCCTGCATGACCCTGTGTTGGTAAATCTAGCACTCTGTCGCTGCAGCCTGCTATCCTGTGGTGGTGAAGCTGCTGATTACCATTATCGCCGCTACAGCGCGAACTATGGTGCAGTACGCTTAAGGAGCTGAACAGCCGTCCTCTGCGAAGACATCCAGCAGATTCCAGCTGCCCGCGGACGCTGTCCCCCCTCCCTCGACGCGCTGAAGAGAAGCCGCTGCCTTTCTCGTGCAGAGAAATCCAGTCCCGGCGCTTCCGGTTTACCCTCGCGGGTGACTGGGATATCGAGAGAGACCCCTGAAGGAGATACCAATCCTCCATCATTCTATTCAGAGGTATGGTGTTGACTAAACCCTTAGATGAGAATTCTTGAAACAAACCTTGGCAAAACCAACTTAACTTAAAGCTACTTACTTACTCCCCTTTCACGTGTTAGGCTTAGGTCAGGCACACTGGGGTAGGCTTAGTTAGAAGCACCAGTTGAGTATGTTAGCCTAATGTATATATGACTGTATATATGTTTTATTACTTTTAAACCATTGTATGGCTAAGAAACCATATCAATGCTTTTACAGTTCTATTTCGCAATACTTATCTTACTGTACGTACTTTTTATAATAACAATTATTGCAATTGTGGCAATACATTTCTCTTGTACGAGAAGAAAGACTGTTCAATAAATGTTAACCTTTATTGATACACGCCCGTCTCTCTATTCTCTACATCTCGTGAAAGTAAACTGCACTAGACTGACTGAGTGAAATACATGTCTATTGTTTCACACGACCCTAGAGATCGACTCTTGATCTGAGGAGCAAAGTTGTCATGTTGCACGGTTGTTGGAAAACTGAATCCCTTCTTGTCTGTGCCAAGGAAGCTGATCACTTCCTATGCAGAGAAGAAAGTTTCCAGTGACCTCTGAGCTAGTTGGTAACACAACCCAATTAAGTTTAGCATAGTCAGTGGAGGCCTGGAATATCCGCAGTTCCACGTCGATACTACTGTTTATGTTATTCCAATGCGCAGGGCCTAGTGGGAAACTAGGAACTACACTACATGGCGCCCAAACGTTTGGTAAGGCGATAAACTAACGCAAGACTTGTAGAGTAACTCAGTCGTGCATATTTCACACCCCTTTCTCCCGTAAATACTCCAATAGACGTCTGGAGTGGGTGAAAGGTTAAAATCCATGTCTTGGTAAAACACCCGCAAAACGGGAACAAATTCCTTTCTGGTTAGCCCAGAAAATCACTCAAATAGAGGCAGTATTTCCTGATACTACCCCTATTGAGAAACACAGAATCTTGACCATCTGCCTTCCTATGGGAATCGCACCACACGTGGAGGACTGTGACACTTGGGGTACAGTCTTTGCTTCCATTTACACAAAAACACACGGTGTTCCGTCTATGGCGGTAATACCAGAAGTGCTAAAACAGATTCAAAATGAATTCGGTCCAGAGCCCGCTTTAAATCTAGGTATGAAATTACTGAAAGACTTCAAGCAGGTCACGGCTATATTATTAGCCAACGTAAAGGGAGAAGCAGCATCTGTGGCGATCCGCCAGAAGTTGAGGGAAACAGATATAAAAGATCCTGTTGAGCTTGCAAAAATCATAGAAAAATGCTATGAAGAATTAGGTAGAGACAGCTTGGGTGGAAAACCAGTTAAACCCCAACTGCTCGAAAATCCTGAAAAATTATTTATTAAAAATAATTTAAATACTCCTAAAAAGAGCTGGGATGGAAATAAACAATCCACTCCCAAGGAAAAAGTTTTCCAGTCCAGAGGAAGGTCTCCTCGACGGAGGGAAAGAACTCCGACTCGAGAACGCCAGTCTCCCCAACGGGAGCCCTCTGAGAAAAGATATAACCTTAGAAATAGGGATAATCTGAAAAAACCTGATAGATATCAAAGTATTGATACACGTCCCTCTCGATCTCTTCCACAGAATTCGGAAAGAAGAGGACGGTCAGACCCAGGAGAGCACACCAAGTCCAAAGACAAGGAACCTGCTCAAAATAAGAAATCTCAATTTCAGAAAAAGAAGGTAGCCAGTATTAGAGTAATCAACCATGCCGAGAATACTGAGGACACAGTTGAAAAACGGGGAGTGGGCATTGACAATGTTGGACAGTGCAGCAGAAATCAGTATAGCACGCAAGATCTTGATGAATCATCTGGAGACAGTGGACACGAATGAATACATTCAAGTTGAAACTGCCGACGCCAGACTTAGCGAGCCCCATAAAATATACGAAATAACATTGCGTATAGAGGGTGATAAGACTAGGAAAATTAAGGGTCTATTTTGGGATAAGCTCTCAAAAGGCTATGATATTCTGTTAGCTGAAAAAGATTGGCCCCCGGAGTTTGTCAGGGAGTGCCCTCGTGGCGAAGAAGTGATTATGCCTGCCTTCTCGAATCACATTCCGATTCACAAAAAATACACATATGCAAGGAAATGGGCAGTAGCCCAGGCACCTGCATTATATAAAAATCATGTAGGATGGGATGAGGATTCATCTCCTCACAAAATCCAATTAAAAAGTGAACCAACTGCCCAACGGCAGTATCCCATAAAGCAAGAAGCTAAAAAACAAGTCAGGGAGATCTTAGATCAACTTGAGTACCAGGGGGTGATTGAAACATGCACCTCTCAAATGAACAATCCTTTGTTTCCTGTATCCAAGCCAGACAATTCATATCGTCTAGTTTTGGACTACAGACACCTTAATACATGTTGCAAAACTTTTGCAGTACAAAACTCGCATAGTGCAGCCCTAATGAATAACATAGTTAGGAAAAAATACAAAACGACATTAGACATATCTAATGGTTTCTTTTGTCAAAACATTGCACCAGAAAGCAGATATTTGACCGCTTTCTCCGCATTTGGGTCACAGAAAAAATTCTGTCGACTCCCACAGGGGTTCAAGAACAGCCCAGGACTATTCTCAGCTAGGGTAACAGAGTTACTACAAATCTATGATGATGAAGCATTATCTTACGTAGATGATATTTATCTCACAGATGACGACTTGGATACTCACTTGAAAAGAGTGAACACCATTATACTTGGGTTCGCAGCAGAGGGTTACAAATTCAACTTTAAAAAGTCCCGAATTGCCCATCTGACAGTACTATTCTTAGGGTACGAATTATCAAGTGAAGGGAAAAGCCTAGCGGACAACTTCTTAGAGAAGTGCGCTGTACTCCAAGCTCCAAAAACGCTGAAGAATTTACAATCAATACTAGGTTTTCTGAATTTCGGAAGAACTTACATACTAAATTACGCAGAGAGGGTTAAACCTCTCTACGAACTAATAAAACCTGATTTTAAACAAATCAATTGGACTCAAAAACACACAGAAATTTTGAGATCACTGCAAACAGACATGTTAGCAAAAACAAAATTAGATACACGTGACAACACGATCGATCTTGTAATCCGAGTCATCCCAGGAAGATGCGGATTCACGTACCTAACCTCTAATGAGGGAGAAAAGGTACCAATTTCAATTAAATCTCACTTGTACACACAAGCAGAAAAAGCATTCAGTCGCACAGAAAGAACTGTGAACGCAGTGCAAATCGCATTAGCAAATGAACGAGAACTAACACACGGCAAACGGATTAATATCCTTACAGCGGAATCCGCCTTCGAGGCGCTATTCAGCCCAGTAAACCTGCCTACGGTGTCACTGGATCCAAAATGGATACAGTGTATAGATTCTCTAGGTGCGGAAGACGTGAAATACTATTTCACCCCGCAATTTGAAGAACTGAATGATTTAGAATATGAAGAAGAATATCCTCTGCCAATCGAAATTCTGCCTCTCCCACAATACGCCTGTATAATCTATACAGATAGCTTTGTACAGCATTTCAACGTAGAGAGAAAATCCTACAATGCAGCGTGTGCGATCATTAAAGGTCGTTGGCTGTGCGGTAAATTCAGACCGAAAGTAACAAAAACTGAATCTGTAAGAAACTGTTCGGTTCAAAGAACTGAAATCAGATCTTTAAAGATGGCGCTCGAAAATGCAGAACGCGAATTCCCGACACTTATAGTGTGCGATTCTCATTTTTGCGTCAACTCTTACAACAATAAACTGCAGAGTTGGATCGAAAACGACTACAAAGATGACACAGGTGCCACAATAAAGCATAAATTGCTCTGGAACGAGGTAGCTCTTTTATCTAAAGAACTACAAAAGACTCACGTGATTCACGCACAGAGTCTTCAACGTGATGGCGTTCACGTTGCAGGGAATTCATTGGCTAATACAGCCACAGCGGAAGCAACTAAACCGGCTTCCGTAGCCACAAAAAAGCGTACAGATAAATACATAGACGGGGAAACCATGCTGGCAGTAAAAACGACCGTAAAAGGCGACTGTGCAGCACTACCCGTAAACTATCCACTCAATTATGCATACATAATCGATGCAAACTCCGTTCCTTTTGCTCGAATCCCTGGAGTGGGGGACAGAGTAATTCCAAACAGGAGCAGGAGGGGCTTCCTCTTACTGGAAGCACACATGGGGTTGGGTCTGAGACACCAAACAATCAAAGCCTCTCTGAAAGAATTACAATCAGAGTACTGGTGGCCAGGAATGAGTATAGATATTTAATGTTTTGCTCAAAATTGTGAAAACTGCAACCGAGATCGCAGAAATGAACAGGCCAGTGTAGTTTCAGGATCCCTTCTAGACAGCATAAGGCGGTCTATCTGCGCAATCAAAGAAGAGAAGCGCGTCCCAGTGTACACCATTAAGACGAAAAGCACTTAAAAAATGAGGCCTCCAGCGCTCGGCTGACGCTAGAACGGTTATAAAAGATTTGCGAGTCAATATCGGCATATACGCAATTACCACGTTCCATTCTGACCAGGGTCCTGCTTTCAGCTCTCGAGCCTATAAGGAGGCCATGGCCAGCATGGGAATTGGGTTGCGGTATTCTTGTCCGTCATACCCCGGAAGGGAACAGTGTGGTAGAAAGAAAAAACCGTGACATAAAGCAATCTATAACAGCGAAGGTATTAGGTTCAGGCGCTGGGTGGGTCAAACATTTAATAAGTGTCCAGACTAGTCTTAACAACATGCCAAGAAATTCTCTAAAAGGTTTCAGCCCATACGAACTATTGTTCGGAATTAGAATGCGAGTTCAGGACCTCGATAGTCAGATGTCAGTGGTACAAGAAAAAACAACAGACTTTGACATCAAAGATCGTTTGGCTGTTTTACAGGAACTGAATGAAACAAGAAAATCATTAAGCAACACAAAGTTAAAGCAACAGCCAGGTACCACTGACGAGGCACCACCCGCAACAGCCCCAGCAAGGCCTGTCTGGATTCCAAAGATTGGGGATCTAGTCAGAGAAAAGATCGCGGTTAAGAAGGAATTTGGGCCTTCTTACAGAAAAGCAGTACCTGTCTTAGCAGTCACCGGAACAAGATCAGTTGTGCTACCGCCCCTTGCTGGTAAAAAGGAGAACAGAGTCGTGTCCATCGATCTGGTAAAACCACAAGCATGTGGCCTATAATCAACAGTAGGCCCAGTGGACTCCCAAGAAACAACAGAATACCCAAACTTGCAACAATCCAAGAGGTTCAAACTGAAAGACTAATCACATTCGATCAGCCTGCAGTGCACAATGAAGGACTATGCAATAATGCCACGGAACTCGTGCCTCTTGAAACACAGATTGAAACAGTTCGTCAAGAAACAACACCAGTCTACAATGATGTGGCATCAGAAAGTGCTACCGAGAGACAGATTGAAAGAACAATCCCATCAATTGACAGAACTGCCTCTGGTTATTTCATCAACTTCGACAACTTCTCTGGAGATTTAAATGACCCCGAAGTTATGCCAGAAACAAAAAAGTATTCTAAAGAAAATACAACAGGACTCCTTCAACAAATCAAAGAACTATATCTGGATTCACCGTTGATTGAGCATTGGATTATCTCAGGGGTTTTCATACTCCTACTATGCCTAATTTTAGTTTTAATTTTAGGGAAGTTCATTACAATTGAATGGACACAGCAAGTCAGAACATCAACCTAGTCCTGAAACCACACAGATCATCCCACGTGAAGAAAAGAGAACTGTCAACAGTAAATGTCACAGCAATTCCAATACCTGGTGGGGTAGTATGGGAGAAAACAGACTATGAGATCTATGGTCCGGTCGAAATCCTGAAGTATCCTCATCAACTAAAGGTTTCCTTAAGTGACTTTGTGACACCTAGTACATTCTCTGATGATTGGGACTTTAACAGTATTAATGACATGATGTCTGATTTAGTAATGTCAGCTAGATTCACAGATCATGATTATTTACAAGGTTCATCTAGTTATGAGCAGTTATTCTGTTACACCCACTATGGGAATCATTACTTGCATAAATCTGCACAGCCTAGAAATGTTTTTATGTATAATCAATGGGAACATTGTTCTACACCACCTAAAAGCAGTTCTAAAGCATTTTTTGAGAAATTCAAATACTTCTCAGGGTTTAACACCAGTGATGCAGAAACGTTTTATTACAAACTGTTAAATAAAACAGGAATGAAAACAATGCTGACAAATTCTAAATTGATATATTCAGAAGCATTTTATGACAAAATGATGACATTTGGTTTTGATTATTGGAAAAATAATATTGAAACGAAAACAATTTGGGGTACAAAAGATTGGCAGGTGCAAGGTATAGAAGCACTATTTAGAACCTGCATGATACCAGAACAAATGTTATTTTTAAATGACACAATATACCAAACATCTTGTCTTGGCCTAGCTAAGATCAAAGACCTTAAAACACCGTCTATACCGAAGCCAATACCTGAGAATACAACCACAGATATTGAGTTAGACGTGTCACAAATTTTACATTTCAACAGAACACATCCTGATTGGAAAAAGTGGTTAATCTGGCCTACAGACACAAATAGCTGTCAAGATAGATTCCTGAATAAAACACAGGGGTTAAAAATGACCAGATTAGACTCGAGATATTCCCAGAGACAACATCCAGGGATTATAACCACATACAGTGTAGGGAAACTCTGCCTACAGTGGTTATCTACATCCACACTGGCTGAAATTAAGCAACACTTGTCTTTATTAAAAGATGGTGCTGATTTGCGCGATTTCATTCTTGGACCACGCAAACAGCGTCAAAAGCGTTTCATAGCGACCAGTATCTATGCTGCTTACAACGAGGCTTGGAAAGTAAAGCAAATTGAAACTGCTGAAAAAATACGAGAAATTGATCGTATTAATTTGGAGAAATCACTTTCTGTGGTAGACAATGGGTTAACGACTCTGTCTTCCAGAATATATTCGTTGGACAATATTGTATCCTCTGCCTTTGATGTGATAGACAGAGATTTGCTAATGTTACAACATGGCCAGTCTCAATTACGCTCTATTATAGAATTAGGCTGGACGCTGCAAAATCTTCGTTCAGGCTATGTGCCTTGGCGTTTAATCAACACGACGTCATTATTTTCCAGTTTTAACCTTACTGATAAACAGATCAGTTTGGCACAGAAAGGAGCAGACTATACAATCCTGAGCATCGAAAAACTCGAGAGATTACCATTGACAATGTCAGAGAGTCCTGTCATTGAATGGATAATACACGGAATTATCACAATTCCGATTACAACTTTCCGATTTAAAAAGTGCCTTGAGTACATACCTGCTGGCCAATATGAACAATTGGGTAAGGGATATGTAAAATCCGAATGGAAATTACCATACACTCATTCTTGCTATAGTGACAGCGACAAAAATGTATTTCTTAGTGGTAACAACTGTAAACACTCACTAAGCGGTATACTTTTGTGTCAGGGTATTAATTTACACGGAGCATGTGATGGAAATTCAAACAACCTTTCATGCCACCAGCTAGTCACACCTGCAACTCAGATAGAGCCCTTCTTTATGCAACTTTCGAACGGGAGTTACATTCTTAGAACGGATCACAGATGTTGTGGCCTGACGCCAGGGAAAAGTTATCTAGTACAAGTAGCGTCCATGGTCAAATGTTGTATGCAAGCATTGTTTCCGAGTGGGCCTCCAGACATAGTGACTCCCATCTGGCCTCGTCTGAATCTCTATTCTATACGAATTGATACATTAAGCAAAATGAAATCTGTACTTTTACAGACAACAGTGCCTATAACGTCATCTAAAGAGACGTATGATCTTCTAGTTGCAAGGACAGCTACTGAGGTTCATGACCTTTTATCAACAAATTGCCCCGTGCATTTCGTAGAAATGTTCAGCCAACTCCTTAACATGTCTAGTGCTACAAGCATCCCAGGCATATTTAAGACAGTCTTTACGGGACTGCTAACACCCTTCCAGGCAATTTTGGGAATCTTTCCTAATTTTGTGCACTCCATTTTTGGCGGCATACCATTATTTTTGGGACTCGTCGCAGGGATTCTATTTTTGACCCTCCTGCTTCGTTATGGCAAGCCTGGGCTCAGACATAGCTCCCATGGGAATGGAAGAGACAATCCTAGCAATGCGCTACAGGGACAGGATAACTAACGTCCTTGGATTGGCCAGGCTGAGAGATCTAAACATGACCTGGTTCCTTTCATTCAGACCGATATGGCAAAATTGCATTTTACCTGTGCTACGGTGTATGCTTTGCGGCGATGAATGCGTGTTGGACATCTGTCTTTCACTTCCATCAGCAGTACCAATGGACGTCGATACTTTGCTCAGTCCAATAACGGCTCACGCATTGTGTTGTCCCCAGCGGCTACCAATCCTGATGACGGCATTCGTGGAGACTCCTGTACTACAACCAAGTGGTAACAGTGGAGCGAGTGACAAAAGCAACATCATCCAGGTACAACGTTCTGTGAGCATTGCTGGTCCTGCCTTCGATGACAGCAATCATTCTCACACCTGCCAGGTTACAGCGCTATCTACTTTGGTTGAACTATCACCTGATTTTGTAGACTAATTCTTTGAGAGCCTGTCTGATACGATGTTCTCACCCACAGAGAAACAATAACTTTTGAAAAGCTTTCCGACACACAGCGTTCCCATGAACTCTGAATTCGGCCTTCAGTTTTGATCAACAAAAACTGCCAAGAGCTTTGGAAATCTATTTTCTTTGAATTGGACAATTTTTCTAATATTGACCTTTTTTGGCACGAACAAATTCTTTGCTTAACGTAAAAACTATTCTTAGAGAACAGAAGCTTCACACTTCTATTTCTAAACACATCTAGAGACATAACAACATTACACCAGCCTCTAGCACACATGTTATTACAATGCATTTTTATGTGATGATTTATCTCGCTTTTCTTCTGTCAGAGCTACTTCATGTGTAATTCCTTTTGCATAATCGTTCATTGATTTCATATGCAATAATTTTTTGAATGATTACTATGCTTTAAAAAACGTACAGTACCTAAATTCCATGTATTACAAGTACGCCTATTTCGAATGCATTTATGTATTTTGGGGTGGGCAATGTTACACATGCATCTAATTGCTTTAGTTTTAGTAATTTTGATGGACATTAACCCGTGGAGTGGGTGTTGCGTGTTTATCTAGGTTCCTGATCGATACTGTGACCTTATGCCCCTATTCGGCTATAAATCCATTTATTCCCTATATTGGCATAACCGTTCAAGTGCGATTTTCTGAAAAGTCATCTCTGGCCTCACACGAACAGAGCCACATTCCAGCATGACTCTCTGCTACTTCCTTTGCGACCAATTAGTGCAATGACAGTGCAGCAGTCCCTATCTGATATTCCTAGATAACACTCCGAGTTCTTCAACAAGATAAAAACTTAGCAAACCTGGAAATCCCCGCTTGCTATGTTTTGATTAGTAATGGAACTCTAATGAGCAACTGATAACTATCACTTCCTAGTGACATCTTTAATTGACGTCTTATGTCCAGCAAACTTGCGTCAAACCCGGCACCTGTCAGGTATAAATATTACCAACGTTGCCTTAAGCAATGTTCGTTGCCTGTTGCTGATGCCAGCTGCCTGCATGACCCTGTGTTGGTAAATCTAGCACTCTGTCGCTGCAGCCTGCTATCCTGTGGTGGTGAAGCTGCTGATTACCATTATCGCCGCTACAGCGCGAACTATGGTGCAGTACGCTTAAGGAGCTGAACAGCCGTCCTCTGCGAAGACATCCAGCAGATTCCAGCTGCCCGCGGACGCTGTCCCCCCTCCTTCCTCGACGCGCTGAAGAGAAGCCGCTGCCTTTCTCGTGCAGAGAAATCCAGTCCCGGCGCTTCCGGTTTACCCTCGCGGGTGACTGGGATATCGAGAGAGACCCCTGAAGGAGATACCAATCCTCCATCATTCTATTCAGAGGTATGGTGTTGACTAAACCCTTAGATGAGAATTCTTGAAACAAACCTTGGCAAAACCAACTTAACTTAAAGCTACTTACTTACTCCCCTTTCACGTGTTAGGCTTAGGTCAGGCACACTGGGGTAGGCTTAGTTAGAAGCACCAGTTGAGTATGTTAGCCTAATGTATATATGACTGTATATATGTTTTATTACTTTTAAACCATTGTATGGCTAAGAAACCATATCAATGCTTTTACAGTTCTATTTCGCAATACTTATCTTACTGTACGTACTTTTTATAATAACAATTATTGCAATTGTGGCAATACATTTCTCTTGTACGAGAAGAAAGACTGTTCAATAAATGTTAACCTTTATTGATACACGCCCGTCTCTCTATTCTCTACATCTCGTGAAAGTAAACTGCACTAGACTGACTGAGTGAAATACATGTCTATTGTTTCACACGACCCTAGAGATCGACTCTTGATCTGAGGAGCAAAGTTGTCATGTTGCACGGTTGTTGGAAAACTGAATCCCTTCTTGTCTGTGCCAAGGAAGCTGATCACTTCCTATGCAGAGAAGAAAGTTTCCAGTGACCTCTGAGCTAGTTGGTAACACAACCCAATTAAGTTTAGCATAGTCAGTGGAGGCCTGGAATATCCGCAGTTCCACGTCGATACTACTGTTTATGTTATTCCAATGCGCAGGGCCTAGTGGGAAACTAGGAACTACACTACACTTTGAATGGCATTTAGTTTGTGGTTGTGCATGTGTTTTTTCAGTGTTTATATCTTTTCACTGGTGAGGGCTATTTCTCTTTCAATGGGGTTTTATCAGTTATTATAGGTTTAAATCTAAAACCGGACAACCTAATCATAAGGCATTTTGTTCCCCGATTTTGTTTCACTATCTTCACCTCCTGCTACCATATATGCATGTAATTTGTGTTTCTAGAATACTGGATTGTTTTCCTTTTGGATTCAATTCTTTCCCTTTCCTGATGTCAGAAATAATGGTGATTCACTGATTTCTCGAAGTCTATCTGCAATGAAGAATTACAAGTTTGTTAAAGGAGGAATTTTGAACACACAAAAGGTGCAGGGATGGGAGGGATGCTTATAATTTGTCTAACCACTTGTAATCGCTCAGGGTTGCATTCTAACCAAGTGATCTTTTGCCCACCGTGCCACCATGCGAGTGCAGGTAAGAGCGGCGTGGTTGGGGGGAGGAAGCTGACTGATGAAGGAATAGGGAAAAAAACACCTACATTGTACTTGCCACATAGCCAAGTTGGCAATGCAGCGAGCGCAGGGTAAGTGGTTTTCTTTTTTAACATTATTTTATTTTTCCTATTCCGTCTTACCTGCACAGGCCGCACCTGCATGCCACGTCAGTTTGAACTCGAACATGTGCAAATCTATCTTGATCCGCCTTGAAAAGGAACAGTCCAACCCAAACTGCCAGGCTAGGTCACACCTGAGCTGGAACACAAGCACGCCAAGACCTATTCAGGGAGGGCTTGGTATTATTGAAATGCTACCCTAGCAATCGCCAGGGGTAATACTTGTTGCAAGCATTCCTCTCATTACATTTTCTGTGTTTGAAAGGAGGTTGTTTGCCCATTCTGGGTATATCCTCCTAACCGCGACCCTCTAGAGGATACATATAATTGTGTACCTATATTATGCTTTGCATGGTGGCATCTTGTCTACAAGGAGGATTCATCCTTTACTCAGGCTAACTAGAAGAATAGATAGCCTGAGTAAAGGCTATCTATAAAGAGTCAACACACTTCTTAGCATCCAAATCATGACATTGTTCTGGCCTAGGTCCTATACTTTATCAACAACTGCGGCCAGCTAATAAACTTTATATTTTCTTTCAAAAAGCTTGCCTGTTTATTGCATAGTTCCCTGAGGATCAACCCTCTCCCTGATCACCTTAACGTCTGTCCCTCTGATAAGTCTCATAGATAGGTATGAAATGGACCATGTGTTTCCTAAATGGCACACATATTTTTTCTAGTTGAATGAGGGATATGGGACTCACTATTAAGAAGACATCTGCCTGACCAAAATCCAGCATTGTACACAGCACAAATGATATAGAGAGACATATGGGATACTGCTCCAGTGTCTGGGGGACACTCTACTTCTGTTGACCGTTCCTAGTTTCACATAGCACTACCTGTACCAGCCAAGAAAGTGTGCAACTGGGATGACGAATTTGACAGTGACCTCTGCTTCTGTTACCCGTCAATGCCATCTAAATATTACATCTTCACTTTATTTTGGGGATGTTTCCCCTATTACACGTACTCAAAGAATTATCTTGATTCTGCAGGTGTGAATATCCCTATCTTCTTACTTATCCCGCTACATTAATCAGTGATTTGCTTGCATGCAATGTTTTCTCTGCTACTTCTCAGGAAACCATTGTCAGACCCTCCTTGACCCCTTCCAATCGCCGCCATGTTCCTCTTCTCCATTTCTTATTAAAAAACATTGAGAGACATATTGCTGTTTTTCAATTATTTTCTCAAACTGGCCACTAAAAATGATCTATTAAATGTCTCTAAGATTTTTCTTAATAGAACTCTCTGCGGCTTTTAAGACTGTAGTCTTACCCACATATCTATATTCTCCTTCTGTATTGGGTATCTCTCGATCTTGACTTTATTTGTTTCACTATTTTCTCAGTATCTTGGAAGGATGCTATATTTGCAGGTGGTCTTCTTCATTTTCGGGTTGCTGGTGCAATCTGTTTTATTTCCTTGACATTTCTCCCCTATAATGCTGTATTACATTGTACTAAATATTATATATCCTATTGCATACACTTTTGGCATAGAGTAACACTTAGATTAGGATTAGTATTAGGATTAGTTCCTGGCTTTCTTCGCCATTCCGTACTTTCCTGCAAGTTCCTGCCTGTCTCTCACCCCTCGAAATCTAGATGACTTATTTTTGCCTTCCTTTGAAACATCTGCTTCAAACTCTTGTTCTTTCTTGTCTTAATTACTTTCTAGATGGCGCCTGCAAATATATCACTGTTTCACTTCAGATTATTCAGAATTGTGTGTTCTTTTAATCTCTCTTCGATATCATGCACACATCTCTGCTTGTCGTGCTCAAATATGCTGACTCCGTGTGCGTCTTCAATGTAGGTTCGGCTTCTGCTGCCTCATGTACAGATGTTTTCCTTCACTGGCTCCACCTTATTTATGTTCATTAGTTTGCAGTGATGCTCTCTGGTCTGCTACTCAATTTTGTTTTTGTTCCAAGACCTCCATGTGCCTCATCTCGAGCTCACGCATTTGTCCTCTTATTGTCAAAATCAAGAAATAAACTTTTAATATCTACTTGTGTCGTCCAACCAACCATGTTTCAAGTGACTAGAAGTTGGCTTTTCCTTAATCTATTCTACTGTTTTTCTTTTTTTTATGTATAGCTCGCTAAATAAAAGTGCTATGACATATTTAAAATATACAAATACCTCTGATATCTGTAACATTACTTTTATTACAACTGTCTTACTAAATAGCTTGATTTTGCAGTTGGGATGTCCAGGCCTAATTACATTCTTACAAAGCCATGTATATTAGCCCTACATAAAGGAGCTAATCAGTCTTCCCTTACTAACCATGCTGCCATGGTTGACATAATGACTCACTCCATAACCCGTTGCTGGGTTTCCATAATGGAAGCAGCACAGTGTGTGGCTTTATGCAGCACAAAAAAAGTATGTCATGCCACTCCCTTAAATACCCTTGTGTAGTCTATGTTATGATTATCCCTTCAATACCCATGTGTAGTCTATGTTATGCCACTCCCTTCAATACCCCTGTGTAGTCTAGGTTATGCCACTCTCTTTAATACCCTAGTGTTGTCTGTGTTATGCCACTCCCTTCAATACCCCTGTATAGTCTATGTTATGCCACTCCCTTCAATACCCTTGTGTAGTCTATGTTATGCCACTCCCTTCAATACCCCTGTGTTGTCTATGTTATGCCACTCCCTTCAATACCCCTGTGTAGTCTATCTTATGCCACTCCCTTCAATACCACTGTGTAGTCTATGTTATGCCACTCCCTTCAATACCCCTGTGTAATCTATGTTATGCCACTCCCTTCAATACCCATGTGAAGTCTATGTTATGCCACTCCCTTCAATACCCCTGTGTAGGCTATGTTATGCCACTCCCTTCAATACCCCTGTGTAGTCTATGTTATGCCACTCCCTTAAATACCCTTGTGTAGTCTATGTTATGCCACTCCCTTCAATACCCATGTGTAGTCTATGTTATGCCAGTCCCTTCAATACCCCTGTGTAGTCTATGTTATGCCACTCCCTTCAATACCCATGTGAAGTCTATGTTATGCCACTCCCTTCAATACCCCTGTGTAGGCTATGTTATGCCACTCCCTTCAATACCCCTGTGTAGTCTATGTTATGCCACTCCCTTCAATACCCCTGTGTAGTCTGTTATGCCACTCCCTTAAATACCCTTGTGTAGTCTATGTTATGCCACTCCCTTCAATACCATTGTGTAGTCTATGTTATGCCAGTCCCTTCAATACCCCTGTGTAGTCTATGTTATGCCACCCCCTTCAATACCCTTGACTAGTCTTTCAGGGTTATCAGACACCCAGATATATGAAGTTGATCACTCAAAACAAGCTGGCTCTTTGTAGTCAGTGCTCTTTATGTACATGGCTCCTCACTGAGGAATGTTCTCTATGTGCATGAAAACCGGAGTTGTTACATGCAACAAGAGACCGCCTCTTCAGAACGGCCTCGAGAAAGGTGGTGCACGACTATTCTTATTCATCTACATCATACAGGGACACAACAATCTGCTGACCATTGTACATTACTGTGCGATCAGATGCCTAAAACTGGCTAGCAACTTTTTCACAAAACCAATAGCCTGTGAACTAAAATGCAATTCTCTTTCCACTGCGGCTTTATCATATTGATATCCGGCCCTGATCAGTTTATAATTAAACTTAGTTCCCCGAGGGAGCAAATGGCGTGTCTGTCTGCTTTTTGCTCCTCAGGGGCACTCTGGCATTACAGAGGGGGGACAGATGCTTGTGTGACCCTTGTGTGATACAGATAGTATAGGTCTTGGTGCAGTTTTGAGGGTCAATCTCTTATTTGCATTCCGACCTTGCGCTATGCACTTTACCTCTGCACCAGCGTTGCATTATGGACTCAGTGTCAGAGGTGAAAAAAAACCTGCCAAGAACAGTATTGACTGTATGCTACAAAGTCAAAATCCTGAGAGCGACACCTGCAAGGGATGAAAAGAGGGTCTCATGGACCGTTCCACCGAGTGGCTTCGCCACCTGTAGGGGGGTTTCTGTTGCCCTTAAAAGTGCAGGCAGGGTGTCACCTGCATTGAAAAAGACAAAATGGCTGCTTTAGACAGCCGCTCCATTTCTCACTAAAGCTTGCCCACTGGGCAGCTGTGAATTTATAGCTGCACTGGGGCAGTGCATTGATTGTAAGTGGGCACGCTGCCCTGGTCTGTGTCGGGCGCACCTTGTTAATGGTCCAGCCTGACACAGACCAAGGGCAGTGTGCCCATTCCATAATGCAGCCTCTGGTGAACTGCACACTTCATACTTCAATTAACTGATCCAAAGTTAAATAGTTTAAATATCCTTTCTTGAGCATCTCACTGTTCCAATGTTGTGAACATTTATCAAATGTGATACTAAATAGCAATAAAAAAAGTTCTGATGGGAATATTTACTTTGCCTTGTAAGCTACTGAAGATATACACGATGCATTCCTTCACTCAATTCAAGCCGATCTAACCCTACTCCAACAAGCCAAGAGATCTTGCGTTGGCTGCCAGGCTTCTGAAAATTCTTCTTGTTTTGTTTAGCAAAACTTTAAAGTTTGGAAATATGACGGGCTTGCTTCCATCTGTAGAAAAATAATTTGCAAAGAGCAATAACGCTTTTGGACCAAAAAACAAAACACACACACAAACTGTACTACTCCATGGCATTGAAAGGAACTTATTTGTGTGTGGTTGTGTTCCTTGTGAAAGGGCTGCATGGTGTAACTTGTGGTGACGTCAGCCAATAGCTGAGCTGGCTGATTCATTGACCCTTATTGCATGTTGGAGTGAGTGGAACAAAAATGGGAATGGCATCAACCACATGCCAGTCTGGCTGAAAACCTCTATAGATAACTATGCTACGCACATCATTTTAGTAAAATCAAAAGGTCTTGGGTAACACAGCCTTAAAAAAGTTAATAATTCTGGCATTGCTTGCAGAAATGAAGAAAATTAAAGCAGTCAAGAAAGAAGACAGGCAAGAAAAAAGGAAAGAGAAAGAGGGAAGAAAGGAAATAAAGAAAGCAAACGACAGAAGGTAGTCAAGAAAGAAGGCTAGACAGAAGTCAAGTTAAAAGGCAAGAAGTAAGGAAAGGGAAAGAAAGCATAAAGAAAAGTGAAAGAAACAAACAAGATAAAGAGGGAAAGAGAGAAGGAAAGAAAGGCAGAAAGAAATAGAAAGAAAGAAGGAACGAGAGAGAAGTAAAGAAAAAAGGAAGAAAGACAAGAAGGAAAAGAGGAAAGAGTGAATTAAGAGAGAAAGAAACATGAATTAAAAAAGGCAAGAATGAAAGGCAAGAATAAAAGAAGGGAAGAATGAAAGAAGGGGAAAGAAAGGCAGAAAAACAAGCATTGGTAAATGCATTACTTTTAGCCTATGGGATTATGAATAAGAGGTGTGGGGGCAGTGTATAAGTGCAGGGAGAATGGTGTGAGTGCTCTCTGTGCAGGCTTGAGTGGTGCATGAATGAAGGTTGATAGTGCCTGATGGCAGGCTGAAAGTGCTTGAATGCATGGTGATTGATGTGTGTTCAGTGCAGAATGAGAATTGTGTGAGTGTACAGGGTGAGAGATGTTAGCCTGTAGAAGGTAAGAGGAGTGCAAGTATAGAGTAAGCGGTATGTCAATAGTATAACTGCAGGATAAGCAGTTTGAGTTCAGGTTGAGTGGTGTGGGTGGAGTGTAAGAGGAATGTGAGTGTTTGCACCACCATCAGGCCATCATGTTGAAGCAGGCCAATCGGGAGAACAATGAAAGGCCTTTCTTCCCCATCAAGAGAACTCAGAGGTAAGAGAAGCCTTGTGAGCACACATACTCTCACTCACTGTGCTTAAGGTACACCCCACAGCTGACTGTGAACGCACAAGCAGCACCCGTACACAGAAAGCGGCGCCTCTGCAGCCACTTAAAATGAAGTGTACACTGGAAGCACTGCAACAAAGCAAATGCGGCACTTTGATCAGACTGCTCAGAGCTTTCGGGATTAGTTGGTGGTACTTGTCCTGTTGTCAGGAAAATTCTCAGAAACTCACCTCTTCTGGACCAACAGTCTCCAGGTACTACTCGCTTTCTTGCTGCACTAGGACCTTCATTAGGATTTTGTACCTCTCGCAGTCAACTTTGTTTGATTAGACCCTTAGGTACCTACAGTTGACTCTCTCTCTGACCCCCATCAGGCCAAACGATTTCTGTCCACAACAGCCTGACTACCCTGATCACTCTGTCTACTGTAACCACTGGCACATAAGCAACGGGTGCTGTTGTATCATCAAGAGGACATGGGACTCTGCGGTTATGACTTGCATGTTCCCAATTTGGAAGCCCTCCACACTTCACAGTGGTGTTGGTGATTAAGATCATCAGAAAAGGCTCTCTCCAGCACAGCCAAAACATTTTTTGCACACGTTTCTTCACCATTACCCAGTCACTAGTACTGAGATCATGGCAGTGCTCCTGATGAACCGCAAAACCTGCTTCACTTACCTGGTGTGACAGAGATCATATCACATCAGCAATACACTTGCAGTAGTCTGAAATAAGGTCATCTGTTATGTTTACAAGAGTACTTGTAGGAACAATAGCAGTCTCAGCAATTGGCCCATAATAGCTTTGTGTGCTGACAGTCCTCTCCTCCTCTCTGGTATACTTCTCAAACTCATCAACACAGGAGGCACTGCATAAGACTACTTCAAAGATGTTGAAGAGCACCCCTTCACCACTCTGGATTTCAATGTGCCATTTGCACGCTCTACCAATCCAGAAGACTCTGGACAGTAACTGCAATGGATCTTCTACTGAACCTTCTACTCAACCTATAGTACTGCACATAACATTTTCAGGATCTCATTATTTAAATGAGTTCCTTGATATGACTGAAGAGAAGTCCGAAATCGAAACATGGAATCGTCTCCCTTCAAAATAATTTTGTAACAATCAAACAGTCATTTCTGCGTGTCAGATAAGCTTCAACCCATTTTTGAGAAATGACATACAATGACCAAAACATACCTCGAAACACTGCAAGGGGGCATTTCAATAAAGTCCATTTGCATTCAGTTGAAAGGACCTTTATATTTACAAATGTGACTCATGACAAACTATGTTTTTGTTCTAGGGTTTTGTTATTCACACATTACGCATTTATGACACAATGTTTCTGCTGTCACTCTGAATCTAAGATTGAACCATACCTGTTGGAAAAGTAACATCATTGCATCTCTACTCACGTGCAGGATAATGATAATGTCTTGCCATAGGTGACAATAAATTATCAGGTAATACAGGTCTGCCATCAGTATAAATCCAAACATCATGCTCTCTTTTGTTACATCCTGCTAGCACCCCACCTTGCTGTTCAGCGTTTGTCACTTCTTCCTGCAGCTTCCTCACCTCTCCCAGGTATCTACTGCTGACAACAATAAATTGCAATCTATGATGCCTGATATTTCTTTCAAGATTTCCTCTTTAAAATTATGAGCGCTTAATGCACAATACTTCACCATTTAATCTGCATATTGATTTCCAAGGTGACATAGTCAGTGCCCTGCCTAAGAGCAACACACTTCACAACTGCAATCTGAGCCTATATAGAGAAGAGGTGAATCCGCCTATTGAAGCCATATATACATGGTTGAGCAACAAGAATTTGCCTAGGCTATCTGAGGAGGGGAGGAACACTCTGGATGCCCCTATCACAATAGAAGAAATTTCAGTACAGATTAAGAAATTAAAGAACAAAAAAGCTGCGGGCACAGACGCATTACCCTGTGAGCTATATAAACATCTAACCGAGGAGTTATGTCCGATTTTAGAAATCATATTTAATTCAATTTATTCTCCAAAGGGTAGGCTCCCAAACTCCTGGAGGGAAGCTTTAATAGTTTTAATTCTGAAGCCCGGAAAGGATCCTCAGAGAGCAGACTCATACAGACCAATCTCCCTGCTAAATGTAGATTGTAAAATCTTTGTGGGCATTTTGGCAGGGAGATTGGCCAAATTGATACCCATGTTGATCCATGAGGACCAGAAGGGCTTTGTGGCGGGTAGGCACATTGAGGATCAAACGCACCTCCTACTGGGAAACATCGATCTAGCAGCACGAAAGTCAGAACCCTTGGCAGTGATAGCCCTCGACGCTGCCAAGGCATTCGATAAAGTCTGCTGGAAATACCTCTGGGTAGTCCTTGAAACAATGGGGTTTGGGCCACTTTTTATCTGGACACTACAGAATTGTTACAGGGGAGCCTCAGCTAGGATCATTTTAAATGGAACACTAACATCAGTCTTTAATATCAAGCAGGGAACCAGGCAGGGCTGCCCTATCTCGCCGTTATTGTTCAATTTATGCATTGAACCTTTGGCGCAGGCAATAAGGCTTGACCCTATTATAGCACCCTTTCAATCTGGACAGTATATTTCCAAACTGGCTCTCTACGCGGACGACTTGATCCTATATACAAGAGACCCAGCTATAGCCATACCCCGGATAGAGGAATTGACAGCAGAGTTTGGAGCACTGTCCGGCTATAAGGTGAATAGATCTAAGACGGAGGTTATGTGTTGGAATCTAGATCATTGGGCAGGAGTGGAGAGCTCGGAGTTCAGATATTTGGGGATTTATATAGTGAAGGAATTAGATAGGATCCCTAAAATAAACTTAGACAGAACTACTAAGGAAATAGACCGTTTGTTCAGTAGGTGGAAAAATCTCCCATTGACAATATACGGGAAAGTGAACTTGGTAAAAATGGTGGTTCTCCCAAAGCTTACATATCTTTTCTCTACTATACCGCTACTATTCCCCAAAAAAGATGTAAAAAGGATACAGGGCAAGATTGGGAGTTTTGTGTGGGGGAATAAAGGGACACGCTTATCCTGGAAAAAACTCAGAAGAAGATTATTAAAAGGTGGTTTAGCCCTCCCCGATATCAGCCTTTATGTTGTTGCTTTTCAGTTTAAGAGTCTCCGCACGTTACTTACTAGGCCAGATGATTCACCCTGGGGCAAGTTATTGCAGGAAATGGTTAGAATCGAAGGGAGGAATGACGAATTTATGTATAAGTTTGGTTCCCCAAGATACTTCAAGAGGGTTCGTTTAAAGATTCTAAAAACAGCCCTGGAGACATGGTACAGGATAAGGGTAGGATGTGGAATTGGGTATTATTCAGCCTCATCTCCAATCTGGGACTCACCTGGTACCCCGGACTGCTTAAAAGATGCCCTGGCTGTACCCATCCAAAGAGCTGGGATAATGAAGTGGGAGGAGTTAATGGATGAGGATGGGATACACTCATGGGAGTATTTGAGGGCCAAGGTTGGGGTAGATATGTCAAGGTTTAAATATCTTCAACTAGTGTCCTGGCATACAGCAGAAGTGGAAGAGATGGGGAACAATGAGGTAGTAGAAAGGCTTATTCGATCATCTACACCAATCTCTAAAGAAATCTCAGTTTGGTATCAGCAATTAATAAAAGGAGATGATACAGGGATACCAGCGGCAGAAGGGGTTTGGAACAACTCCGAACTGGCTATGCAGGCAGAGGATATGTTAGAACCATCTTTGAAGATCTTGTACAAACATATAAAGCCTGCATGTTTAAAAAAAAAAACATTTCTTTGTAGTGAATAGACTTTACTACACCCCTTATAAAATCGGGAAATTTGCCCCTATACCCCCACCGAAATGTCCAAGATGTCAGGAATTGTTGGCCAACGATATACATATGTTTTTTGATTGCAAAGAGCTAGATCAATTCTGGACTGAGATAGGACAGGCTCTTTCAGGACTTTTTAGCTCTGTGATTAAAGTCAATCCCTCCCTAGTGTTTTTTGGGGATGATGGCCTGTCTTTTCAGTCAGCTACAAGTTTGGAAAAAGGGCTCCTCCTATATTTGATACTGCTGGCTAGGAGAGAGATCTGTAGGAGGTGGAAGGACCACATACCCCCGAGTAGTGAGGAGTGGTTAAGATCAGCATTTAGTATGGCCCGGTTGGAATACGAAAGGGTGGAGGAGAAGCTGCTTAACATCTGGCATCCTTTTATAAGATGGGGAAGGGACTTAAGACTGATTCGGACACTCCTATGATTACACCATGTCCCCGGTACTAAAGGGGAGGAGGTCTGGTGACCCAAGTAAAGGTGGTCAGCCCGGTGGCCCCTAGAGATGGATTATGGCTGTAAAGGTTCCACAGAAACTTGACACGGTGAGATGAGGAGTAAAAAAAACCAACTGCAATCTGAGCACGCAATTGTAGGGACCACAAAAGGTTCTTCACGCACTCTCCATTTCGTATTGGTGAACCAGAGGATGTCATGAGCCCACGCTGTGACCACAATTGCCCAAATTCATGTACGACTCCAAAGTTATACTGACTATCTCTCTGTTCTTTATGAATCAAGAATTTAGCAGTCCCTCTTCCTTATTACTGTCCTTATGTATGAGGGTGACCCAAGTGCAGTGACAGGCACTTTGTAACACTAGTGTAACACAAAATGATTGGGGCCCCTGCAAAAGTGTGGTGAGGGGCCTTTGAAACTCTCACAAAGCAGATGTGATTTTTATTTCTCCCGTACTCTGTTCCTTCCAGCTGGAGTCCATCCCTCCTCTCCTCAACTCACTCAAATGCTGTAGCATTGTTCTCCAACATGTCTCTTAGATAAGGAAGTCCTGGACGAGGCAG
This sequence comes from Lissotriton vulgaris, assembly GCF_964263255.1. Classification (NCBI taxonomy): domain Eukaryota; kingdom Metazoa; phylum Chordata; class Amphibia; order Caudata; family Salamandridae; genus Lissotriton; species Lissotriton vulgaris. Next base: position 1,916,833,710 of record NC_141685.1, read on the forward strand.
GCGCCACTCCACTTTAAATATATGTTTAGGCCTTAGGGGGATGGGGTCCATGGGAAACTATTGGTTTGTGTGCCCCTACCATTAAGCTAAACAAAAAGTCACAGGGTAGGGGGTCCCTGGAGCCCATAGAGGCTCAAGGAGAAGGATTTAATTACCCTTTCCCCTTAATTAAAATTAATGGCCCCAGAGATGCGTTACCCGGGGTCCTATAGGTTTGGAAAGGGGTCTGTGTGCTCCCCTATCCAATCTTTTTTTTCAAATTTACCAGCTCCTATCATGCCCTACGGCTGACTGGCGGAGAGTTGGCTGCCTGGGGAGGGGTTTGGGGGGGATTTTCCACACCAGTTGACAACACTGTGAACGGTGGTAAACAAGTTATAGTAATTTTAGGGCAGGTGTAAATTATCATTTTAAGTTATAACTATAACTTTGGAATTTTTAAGGTTTATGTAGTTTAAGTTGGATTTATTTAGAAATCCAAATTTATTAACTATAAATACATTTAAACCTTTAATTTTTCATTTACTTTGTATATTTATTGTACAAAAAGTTGTTTTTAACCATATAATACTCTTTATTATGGTATTGTTTTGTTTGTTTTGTTTTTTGGTACCGCTGTACTTTTGCAGTAGGTTAAGGTTCATCATGAATGTTAGCGTCATTTGCACGATCCTTTTGCTTTCACTTGCGCTTCTTCAAAAGTACTGCAGTAGCACCATATATTTTTTTATGATATTTACAACACATATTAGGGTTTGATGGCTAATTATGTTTTTATTGTATATGTGCCAATATTGAAACTATAGGTTGTGTTTGTGAACTATACGAGTATCGCATATATATCTCGATACTACTGCGTTATATTTGATTTTGTCAAATATCATTTCATTGGCTTAGAGCTCCGTAAATTATAGGAAACAGGAAGTGTACACCATTTATCCCCATTTCAATTTAGATGTACAAAGGTGAAGGTTGTGCTTTTTCCAAGACTAACAATATTCTGTTCAAATGCCACCGCTTCTTCCAAGAGTAAAAATATTCTGTTCAGAAGCCACCTTCAAGGGTTTACAAAATTGCAATGCTCAGAAAGAAGATCCTGTCCTACTGCAAGAGGAGGAAGAAGGGATGGAGTGGAGGAAGGAAGAGGATGAACAAAAGATGGAGTTGGGGAAGAAACTAAAGGAATTCATAGTCTGTGAATATTTTACATTGCCACCTAGACAGAAAAAACAATTATGCCAAACTTGTTACATGCAACTTTACGCAACATAGTTATTTCCAGTGGGAACATTAAATAATACTCTTTTGGTACCAGGGGAATGAAAATAAAATCTGACGGTAATTCATTCCAGCAGATTGGTGCATGCAGAACTGAGGCATCAGAAGAAGGTAGAAAAGGCTGAACAAGAAAATCGACAGTGACTACTCCTTCGGCTACTGCAACACCTTCAACTTATTCTGTGTCATCAGGACCTCCACCACAACCTGTCGCATCTGTCTCTCCATTGGCATCTTCAACTTCTTCTGCTCCATCTGACCTTCCACCAACACTTGATACATCTATCCCTCCACCAGTACCTTCTCCTGGTACTGTGGTGCCAATCCATCTTTTAAGGCAGAACCGTCGAATTGTAAAGCAATATGTCAGTACACCCACATCCCTTCTCTTCTGCCACACTGTGATTTTTGCAGGAGAGAGGGATATGACCATGCATCAGAAGCTTGCCATGGCTCATCAGATTCCTTCTCCATGGACTGTGGTGCTGATTACGAGTTTGGCTGTCCCAAAACTGCCATGGTGTCATAGTCGGATCGACCACCGTGCCGTTGGTGGTCTGACCACCCTATTACTAGACATGTGGTTACATAAATGAAAGACCACCAGGGTCCCACCGCAACCACCGGGCAAAATCGTCTGTGGTGGGCTTGGAATATCAGAGTCTGTTGGAGGCTCGGACTGCCAGTATACCCGCTGGCCCAATTATAAGTTGCTTTACAGAGGACGTTACTGTGGCAATCTAAATACCCCAAAGAGCCAGGGTATAGGTTTACTGTGTTTGGCGACCACGTTTTTTTTCTTTTTTCTTTTTCTTTTTCTTTGTTTCGGTTTTATCCCCCGCATTTATTAGGAAAGGGTGTTGTTATGCCGGTTACGAAGGCTCTTTAGGAGCACGCTGTCACCAACGGAAGAGGTAGGGGATACCTGCTTTTTTGGAACGCTATATATATAAACCGCCTAGGTTTAATATTATTTAGCAGAGAAGAGCTCAATGTATCTATTTGTCTTCTTATGTTTATAGGTGACGTCACCACGGGTTGAGGGTCAACCTGAATAGGGGTGTCTGGATTTGGGGATTATACCCCTTTAGAAGAAGGTGCTTTAAGTGCAACCTTCGCTTCATATTCCAGTGTCATATGTATGCTCTTTTGTTGTACAGGCAGCATGACCATCAGGGGTGCACATGTGGGGGTAGACTGCCCATGATCACGTCAGCAGACTATTTGAGAGCCTCTGTCTCACGAGTTTTGTTCACCTTTTGCTTCTTCTGCACGGAATCAGTGTTACTACTATTTTTATTAATTCACTTCTTTCCGTTTCTGCACTTGGTGGTGAACCCAAAGTGGTTTTCCTTGTTGGTAGTGGCATAGAGACCCAGCGTGTTGTGTGTAATACATGGGATAGATGTGGATAACCTACATATATATATTTTTAATGGATATATTAGATTGGTTTTATTGCCCTTGTCCTGGGGAGGCCAGAGGAAATTGATGGGTGAAACGGGTGCACGTCGACAACTTTTTGTAGAGAAGTCTCTATTAAAAACTAAAAATGTTACTGTTATAACGGCAGCACATAGAGTGGAAAGGATAGAGAGGTGTTATACCTCAGGTGCTGTAAAGACTACCTCTGAGTGTATCACCCAGATTCAATGTGTGAACACTAGTCATCAAATAACCTGTTGGGTATAGGTAATATAGAGTTTTGAATATATATATGTAGATATGTATATATATATTTTTTTTTTTCCTTTTTGTTATATGTATATATATTTTTGTATGTTTTTTTAATTAAGTATTTTGGAATGATTTATGGTCAAAGATCGGTCCCATGGCATGTATGTGTTTTGAGTGAATTTTGATAAAAGGTCTGTGTAGAATAATATATTTATGTTAGGGTAATTAACTGTGCTCTACGTTGAAAATAAATAAGATATCAATTCCTCCGTACTCATCCTTTTTGTTTATGTATAATGTATAACCACCTGAGCAGGCAGAAAGGGAGGGATATAAGAGTGAAATCCACCTCTACAAAAAAGAGGATGGGGAGGTAGAGCAAAATTGAGAAGGATTCTTGCTCCACAAACTACTTTTTTAAACAAAGAGAATCCAACTCAGAGGACTATGTGGTATGGCTCAACAACCAAAATGCTTTTTTAAAATTCACAAGCTCAGTCTCTAACCACACTTTGGTTTTCTTGGATCTAAACATACACGCAGAGGGAGGAAGGTTGACAACAACCACCCATTTTAAACCGACATCAAGGAACTGCTTGTTACGGTTTGACAGTTTTCACCCTTGCCATCTTAGAGAAAATTTACCCTATGGCCAATTTCTGTGCCTCAGGCGCAATTGTACTGATGTGTCGGATTTCAGAACACAGGCTGGTGATCTAAGAGAGAAGTTGAAACTACGACAATACCCCATCAAAATCATTGACAAGGCAATGAAAAGAGCAAAGAAGAATAATAGAGAGGCTCTTTTAGAAGATCGACAAAAAGAATCCACTGAAGTCAAACGACCAATCTGCGTAACGACTTACAACACCATGTCAAATGAAGTCTCCAAGATCGTCAACAAGCACTGGGGCATGTGGCAAACTTGACTTTGAAAAGCCCATGTTCGCTCACCGAAGAGAACGGAACTTCAGGGACATGTTAGTACATACTAGACCCAAACCACCACCTTTGGTGACCCAACCATCCATAGGAGTACAAGGACATTTTCCCTGCGGTAACTGCAGCAGCTGCCACCTCACACAAAAAAGCACCAGACTCACTTTCCGTAACGGAACAACCTAGGAACAAAGGAGGATGACAAATTGTAACTCCAAAAATGTGATATACCTCAACACTTGCCCCTGTGGCCTGGAGTATGTGGGCATGACCACCAGGGCTGTAAAAACATGAATGAACGAGCACAAAAGCAATGTGCGCTGCAAAAAAAGCACAACTAAAATGGCCACGCATTACCTCACCGCACAACACTGTGTGAATGACCTAAAGTGGACAGTCATTGAACAGTTACCTTCAGAGGTGGGCCTCTTTCAGAAGGAACAATGATGGGTGTTCCGTCTTGGCACACACAACACAGGCCTGAATGATGATGTTCCGTGGGGACAACTCTCCCACTAGAAAACTGACTTATTATTTCAGGAACAGCAAGATATCCCAACATTATAATCTAGTGATGTCCCCAAATGATAACCAATACTTCGGAATTCATACCAATCAATGTTATCACAGTCGCAAGTCACACAGCCCGATTTGTATAAATCCACTAAAACAGATTGCACATATGATAGATCAGCGCCGGCTCCCGGCACGCATGCGCGAAGGACCACCAGCAGTCTTCGCGCATGCGCGTGGATGAAGACACGTGTGTGTTAGCTGTTCAGCTACCGACGTCCTGTTTGGACACACGGAGACGTAGGATAATGATCGGATATGCGATACAAGGGCATGTAATTAACCTGACCACAACGGAATACCCTAATTTGGTAAATTTGTCACTTCCGTAAGGGCATGCAATTAACCTGTCAATATCGGAATACCCATACTTGGTCATTTTCACACTTCCGCTCGCTCAGACCAACAATTAGGAGCCGGGTATAAAAAGTGATTGCCGCTATTTCTCCTCACATCAGCGGAGCAGCGTGTGGGGTAAGATGGTGAATAGTATGTCCCGTACCTGTGAGTATGAAACAGAAAACTATCATTTCTCCAAACCAACTAAGTAAGTGAGATTGTACTCTAATTCCTATACTATCTCTCACTTCAGATTGCATTAAAAGCAACACCCCAGACGTTCCTATTGCTCATGAAGCAAGCAAGCAAGCTTCATAAGTAAGACCCAGACTTCCAGTTAATTCTAGTAATTTGTGTATCTTTGTTGTATGTTTTGTCAGTGTCTTTTTATAGGGCTTATTCAAGCGCTTGGTACGGTTCCAGGTGACTGCACCTGCTTGAACTACCCGGTACATGGGTGACCATCTCCTTGTCTCTTTTTCCTACAAGTCATTGTACTTGTAGCATACCGCTGTAGGCACATTATAGTCTCTTAGTATTTTCACTTTTGATATTTATCAACTTTATTACATTTTGATACATAATTAATGAAACGTGAGTAAGGTGGGGAAGTTGTGCCCCTGTCCTGAAAAAGGAGCTTTGCCTCAGAAACATGTCGACGCACACCTGAGGTTCTGTCCATTAACACGACAGGTTTAACCTCACATTGCACTTTTTTTAATAGTACCAGCCGGAGTTAGGAATAAAAAAACTTCGAGTAAACTCACGTGCCAGGTACTTTTTAAATCTTCACCACTTCCCACCACTCACTTGTAAATACACCCAATACACATGCACCACATATAGTAATTAACTATAAGTGCTTCCACGTAGTCGTAGGTCGCAGCACGACGCATCCCGTTAGAGGGGTGCGAAGACCCCGATGACGAAGCATGACACCAAGGGGCCTTTTGGTGTGTGAGGGGTATTTTACAAAACACTAAGTGCTCCAACACCATCTGTTGAACACTTCTCCCTTCCTCTGAGTTGAAATCCACCTCTACCCACCTCTAAACACCCTGCTTGATCACGTCTAAAATTCACACTGCCATGGGTTAAACTGACAAAAGTCATGCTACTACCTGTTTCCATAGACTCCTCAACAAAAGCAATGCCCAACCAAGGACCAGGCAAGCGTGTTGGGCTCCCCTGGTCAGAATTATTTTCTGGGATCCTGTTTGGGATTTTTTTCCATGTTTATCCCAAATACATCTGTATGATGCCCTTCTTGGCCAAATTATTGATACTGCACAGGCACACCGTACAGAAATGGACATGTGATAACAGCTCATAATTAGTGATAGTGATGTGTGCATTAAATTGTGTCCCAGAACAGGACCTCCTCATCAGTATCACACCTATTAATCTCTATGACACACTCACATTGCATGCATCCCAGGTCCTATTTTTAATGTCAAAGATTGATCTGTATGGATGGGTCATTAATAAGTATGGGCGGAAAATTTGTTCTGCTCGCAAATTTGCGGATTTTCCGCGATTTCGCGATCCGCGAATCGCGCGAAATCGTGGCAAAATCCGTGAGCGGGACAAACTATTCTCTGACCCTGCTCTGACCCTCGAAGCAGGGTCAGAGAATAGTTACAATTAGGCAACGAGGCTCCTGTCACAAAAATTAAACCTCATCAGGAAGCACTTACAGATATAAACCAGGTGCCCGAGTTCAAGCTCAAATTCAGTAACGCATTATAATCAGCCCAAGAATCTAGTGAGCACGTTCGATGCTAGGCAGGTGTACTTTCTCACCAAATAGCTGTAATCCGTGATGGAGGTCTAGGCATCCACAAGTTTCTTGAGCGCAATCCCCCTGTACTTCCATTGACAAGGAGGCTGCTTTCTCCTCCTCTGCTGCGCTGATCGGCCTCTGACCTTTATAAACAAGAGGCATGTGAACTCGCACAGAAGCCCGGCCCCATACACACTAGGCTATGCAAACTCTTCCCGCCCTTCCCCCACTGTGATGGACAGCTCACTCGAGGGACCTCGGCGGCGGCGGCGTCTATGGGCGCGGTGGCAAAGTTACAGACACACGGGCTCACTGGAGACAACTCTTCTGGGCCTTTACACAGCTGTAGTGCAGGAAAAGCACAATACATTTACCCAGCGAGGTAGCACTTACTGGTTTCTCCTCATCTGCTGCGCTGATCGGCCTCTGACCTTTATAGACAAGAGGCATGTGAACTCGCACAGAAGCCCGGCCCCACACACACTATGCTATGCTACCTCTTCCCGCCCTTTCCCCCACTGTGTTGGACAGCTCACTCGAGGGACCTTGGCGCCTATGAGCGCGGTGGCAAAGTTACAGACACACGGGCTCACTGGAGACAACTCTCCTGGGCCTTTACACAGCTGTAGTGCAGGAAAAGCATGATACATTTACCCAACGAGGTAGCACTTACTGCTTTCTCCTCATCTGCTGCGCTTATCGGCCTCTGACCTTTATAAACAAGAGGCATGTGAAGTCGCACAGAAGCCCGGCCCCACACACACTATGCTATGCAACCTCTTCCCGCCCTTTCCCCCACTGTGATGGACAGCTCACTCGAAGGACCTCGGCGCCTATGGGCGCGGTGGCAAAGTTACAGACACACGGGGTCACTAGAGACAACTCTTCTGGGCCTTTACACAGCTGTAGTGCAGGAAAATCACGATACATTTACCCAACGAGGTAGCACTTACTGATTAGCCAGTAGAAAGTACTCCAGTTGAGTAATGTGAAATTGCAACAAAATCTGCGATTTCGCAAGGAAATCTGCAAATTCGCTGTTTTTTTTGCAAATTTGCGCGAATTTGCGAACCGCGAATTCGCAAAATTTGCCCATAATTAATCAATAAAGGGAAACACACCTTCTCTGCTACAACTCTGTATTGGACTCTCACCAGTCACCCACATGAAAAGGTAATGTCAGTAAATGGGATTATAAGGAAGCAGTATGAGAAGCATTATAAGGGTCCAATGGAAACACTCTCTGCAGAACAGGCTGGAGCCCTGGGGCATAGCACATTTGATACATGTCTGAAAAGCTCAAATGTGCACAGGACCTGTGAATTGAAGTATATCAGGGACAACCAACAGCATAACCAAGTGCTGTGAGTGTATAGGTAATGTGTAAGTGCAAGTCATGAAAGGGACACATGTTCATACAAAACTCCAAAAAGGTATGACAATTTAGCATCCTCCATGTGTGGATAAACAACTATCTAACTTCAACACATCAAACACATATCCAACCTACATCATAGGGAGAAGTGCAGCCAAAATGATGTTGACAGTGGCCAGGCCAAGCTGAAATACTTACCATACAACATGTCACCCAATGCAATGTCTGCTCCATTTGATTTCATCCCACATAGATATCCATCCAACATTTCCCTATGTCCTGTGTAACATCATTAACTATACAATAACATCAAATAGTTTGAAAAGTAACAGCAGCACCAATATCATCTAAACTATGAACATATTTTGATTACAGTATGTAATAACAGGATGTAAAACACAGGGCAATGGCCAGTCCATTGTTGATCCATGTGCTACAGCACAATGTTGTGCCACCACACTTGCCCCTACTGACGCTGCCAGGGAACCGCCTCACAAGGGCATCCATTGGGGATAGCAGGCACTTTGAAAATGGTACTCTGGGGAGGCAGCAGTTTAAGGAGGGGTGGGTTTCATTTTGGGCGGGGGGTTTCGTGGCTATTTTGAGTTTTGGTCTGGGTTCAGTTCGGAGTGCATCCGGTTTCTCAGGGGTGTAGTGGGATGTGGAATGGACTGGTTGGTCTTTGGGAGGTTTTTTTTTCTTTTCATCTTTGGGCTGTGTGTAGTTGAGTAAGGACCTGGCTTCTCAGGGGTAGACTTGCATTTGGTATGGAAGGTTTGGGCTTTGGGAGGGTTTTCATTTGTTGGTTATGGTTTTTGGGCTGGGGGTAGTTAGGTGAGGATCCATTTTCTCAGGGGAGGATTGTGATGTGGAAGGGATGAGTTGGGATCTGGGAGAGGTTTTTGGAAATTTGGGATGAGTGGGTTCGGGTTTCACAGGTTAAGGGAAAGGTCAAGCAAAGCATCTTCACAGGGAAAATGGTTAGGATATTCGAGATGGAGTTGGGTTTGTGAGGTAGAGTGTGTAGAAATGTGAGCTGTGTGTACTATATGAACTGTGTTTAATATCAGTGTCTGTTGTGTAGGGGACTATGAGTGTTTGTGTTTTTTCCCTGTGTGTGCTGTGGATGTGCTGGGTGTTTTGAAGAGGTCTGTGCCTGTTGGTGTGATGGCTGGGGGTATATTTGAAGATACGGAGTGGTCTGTGCCTGTTGATGTGGTGTCATGGGGCATAGCTGTGGGTATAGAGGTGGCTGTGCCTGTTGGTGTGGTGTCGGGGAGTATGCATGTGGGTGTGGAAATGTCTCTGCCTCTTAGTGTAGTGTCTGGGGGTCACCATGTGGATGCGGAGGGATCTGCGCCTGTTGGTGTGATGTTTTGGGCATGCATGTAGGTGTGGAGGGGGTTGTGCCTATTGCTGTGGTATCTGGAAGTATGCTGAGGTGGTGGGGTTGGTGATGGGGATGAATGTCTGCAGATTGCTGGCATGTTTGTGTTTTTGTATGTTTTATATTTATGTGTGGTGCTTGTGTCTGATGAAGTGTGTGCTTGCTTAGATGTGTTTGCACTTGGGACAGGAGTGGGAATAGGAACTCTGGATGAGTAATGGGCAGAAGGTGGGGTGAAAGCCTGCTGTGAGGGGGGAGTTAAGAACTTGAAAAGACCTCTGCAGGCCAGACATTGCAATGTGAATGTCTTCCAGGTAGGCCACCATCTGTGTCAGCTGATTGCCTCACCCCTGGATGGCATTCAGGACTGCATTCTGACCCACAGATATGGTCCTCAGGAGGTCAGTAGCCTCCTTACTCAGGGCAGCAGAGGCAACAGGGGCAGGGGTTGACATTGCCTCGAGTTAAGGAGCCTGCTCCCCTCTTGGAGGACTGGAGCGGGACAACTGTTTTTGGAACAACAGGGAGGGTGGCAATGGAAATGAGGGTGGTGGACAAAGATGAAGGTGGTACTAATCCTGTGGGGTCTGCCACCACTTGGGAGTGTCCACAGGAGGATGACTCTGACGAAGATGAACTTGAGCTGCTGTCCTCAGTGGCACTCCCCACACCCTCCTAGTCATTTGGTCTCTCTGTGTCTGAGGTCTCACGCCTGCAATCACTGTGACCAGCTGTGTCCCCATCAATGTTGGCCCCTTCTCCTTTGCTTGCCCTGGATGTTTATGAAATGGCATGTAACATGGGTTTATTGCAACTGCGTTTCCACACCAGGCCATCACAAATCAACAGAAAACATTGATGAAGTACACATATCACACCAGATTCATGGTTCGATCTTTAGGCTCCAATTTAGCATGCGTGCTACATAACCTGCAATCAGTTGGTTCCAGTACTGTCATAACCCCAGACAGGCCCTAATGCATTTTTGGAGTTGTCTGCCCTCCATGCTTAGGTCCATACCAGGATAGTTGATCACCTTGCAAACTTTGGCACATTGTGTAAATCCTAAAATTGTATCTATCTTATTTGGTCACAATTTAACATCACTATTTTCAATAGTTGTTTGTGAATTGCATGGCTCTTCTGTAATTGTTGGAAGATTGTCAAATAGGGCTTCGGCACATTGCTTGAAAACATTATACCTTAATAATGTAATTTGGGCGTATATATTAGCCGTGTTACTGCTGCAAACAGTCCGTAGATACAACGAGGGAATAATCCCGTAACTCGCCAGGTCACACCTAGTTATTATCACCACTGTAGAACGCCTTACCGGGTTAGACCTCGGGACTCTTTCCGGTCAGCCGACCTCCCAGACTCCACAGCTTCACGCCGTCGGGCAGCTCCACGGAAAACGGTGACTCTTTTGCAAAAATGGCGGTGGGCACAGCAAGGCGGAAAACTCTACAGAGTTGAAGTAGCAGTGCGCCAAAGCGTAGATGGCTGTGCTGACGATGTGCCTCAGGAAAGGCAGGGTCCGTAAAAACCGGAAACAGCCAGCTCCGGTAAACGAATGAAACAACTTCCTGACCGTCCAATGCATGGCAGAACTACTCAGGTATGGACCTCTTCAGACTTCTACCAATGAAATACAGACTACCACACAGTTATGGAATGTGCAAGCAGTGTAGTCTTTATTCCGGCATACAGGTAAACAGACAAGTGTCCTCCATGACGCTTTTCACTCCACGAAGGAGCTTGGTCACATGATGCATCCCATAAAGTATAATGTATTTAAAGTGTGCTCAAAGCCCAACCAGCTTTAAATAATAAACCGATTGGTCACAAAGTGCAAAGAATAAACATAAACAACAGACTGTGGCATATGCTGCAAGGATATCATAATGCAGTACATTCTCTAAAGTCAGGAGTATATGGGCCACATCAATTAAAATAAATATAAATACATAGTGCATATAGAGTCACAAAGCAACCTAATAATCTGTGCAGATTAAACCAAATTAAAGGCACAATGCTAAATAATCAATACACAATGATAATTGTCACTAAGTGGCTCATAATGAAAAAGTGTGGATCATCTAAATCAATCAGTTCTGGCTAGTGCCTACCAGTTTCTTCTCCTATTTTCATATAATGCCTTTGTAAACTTTCGACAATAATTAATGGACAGGGCGAAGTATATAACTATAATCAATGCAGAAATTCCTACCATAGCATAGCAGCATATGTCTATCTCTGAAAGTAGTCACAGGAGATAGCTCAAATATAATATATATATATATATATATTCACTGAAAAAACCATAGGTTATAGACCATATATAGTTAGGAATTCGCATTTACAAAACCTTATTTTACTCACACAAAACCATTGAAATTCCATATATAGTTAGTTGCACTAACTATATATCGCGCACCCGCAATCCACTGCTGATGATGTCACATATTACATCATTCATGACATGGTCAGTGACATCACTGATGACATCACTGATGACATCTCAAATGACATCACTGATGACATCACTGATGACAACATCCAGTGACTGTATGTTTCTGTAAAGTTAAAATATGTCTTACATATTGAAGAATGAGTGGATGTATAAGTGTCTGGATGAAGGATTTAGTAGGTGCATGACTGACTGTATGAGTGAGTGATTAAATGTGTCTCACTGAGTGCATGGGTTAGAGACTAAACTGTTAATTTGTGCATCATTATGTCTGTTGTTCTGTAAACTGTTGCATGTGTTGATAAGTAGCTATATGAGTAACTATATGGGTTATTGATTGGTTGCCCAAGTATTTGTATGGGAGACTGAGTGTGTGTGTGGGTGGCTGGGAGGTGTATGACTCTGTGCATAGATGTGTGAGCAGTTGATTCACTAGATGTATGGTTTCAAAAGTGCATGTGGAAACAGCTGTATGGGCGGTTGACTGTGTGCATGAGTGTATTGGTGAGTGAATGGATATCTCAGTGCTACATGTCAAAGTAAGTACATATGTAAAACACAGTACATGTGAGAGTTGACATATATAAATAACTGTGCATAAGAGCCAGTGAATGTGTGAGTGGCTGTATGGATCATTGTGAACTTGTATCAGGGATTGTATAAGAGAGCAAATATGTGTTAGTATATGTTTGAATAAGTAAAGTTTGTATAACTGTATAGTTGAGGAAATGGAGGTGTGATTGATTCTTTGCATGACTGACTAGGTGTGTGAGTAACTCCATGGATGAGTGACAGTCTGTGAGTGTCTGTTTACAATGATTGTATCTAAGGTTATATTAGAGTCTGAAGAGGTTCATCGTATTATCACATGAATGATATCATCAGTGATGTGATCAGTAATGTCAAATGAGATGTCATCAGTGATGTCATCAGTGATGTCATTTGAGATGTCATCAGTGATGTCATCAGTGATGTCACTGACCATGTCATGAATGATGTAATATGTGACATCATCAGCAGTGGATTGCGGGTGCGCGATATATAGTTAGTGCAACTAACTATATATGGAATTTCAATGGTTTTGTGTGAGTAAAATAAGGTTTTGTAAATGCGAATTCCTAACTATATATGGTCTATAACCTATGGTTTTTTCAGTGAATATATATATATATATATATATATATATATATATATATATATATATATATATATATATATATATATATATATATATATATATATATATATATATATATATATATATATATATATATTACCTACTGGCGGTCGATATATATACATATATATATATATATATATATATATATATATATATATATATATATATATATATATTACCTACTGGCGGTCGCCAGTAGGTATATATAGTTAGGATTTTTTTTATAGGGATTTCTGAAAATTCTATGTTGAATAACTTTGGCGTTTATGGACGGAATTGGCTGACATTTTCAGGAAAATGGCACATTATGTTTCTGAGCGTCCCCTGAAAGTTTGGGGGGTTTCGTCAAGCGGGGGCCGAGAAAAAAGGGGGGTCCCAAAACGTGTTTTTAACATTGAGTTTTCCATGGGGCGGTTGGACTCACTTTTAGCTCGAACGGCTGAATGGATTTCCACAAAACTTGGCAAAATTGTAGAGACTGGTAGCCCGATGTACCTTTGCTATGTCTCAAGATATATGCTCCAGTGGTTTTTACGAAAATTAACTTTGAAAAATATATATTGGGCTACATTGGGCTATATATATGTTAGAGCCCAAATGTAGCCCAATGTAGCCCAATGTAGCCCAATGTAGCCCAAAGATGGCCACCAGAGACAAAAAAAACAAATGTAGCCCAAATATCAGCCAGATGTAGTCCAACTATAGCCCAGTGGCAGAATGTCCCAGAGTGTTCTAAAGAACAACTAGAGTGCTAACAGTCTTACTTATGACAAAAGTATGGCACACCTGAAGTCATCTTGATTGGAATAAAGTGGTAACACTTAATACATTTAATTTGAAAAGGAACAAAATGAGGAGTTTCATTTTGCCATAGAAATGTTTTATATATATATTATTATCATGTTTTGTCCTGTCAGGCATATTCCTCTTTAGCTGTGACTGTTTTTATAATTTTTTATACCTTCCCTATCACCATTTCCTTTTTTCCACTTTCTCTTGCTTTCTCCCATTTTTTGGTTTTATTTTGGTTTAGTTTTTATTTTCCTAAGTATGTTGCTTTGGTCCCATGTTCACTTATACAATTTGTGAGTTATGCACCGCACAGGACGTGATTCTTAGCTGCTTATTTCAAGTTCAGCAGGGTTATGTTATTTTTGGCACTATGTCATCATTTTTCTTGTTTATATTCATATGAACAGCATAGCCTTAAAAAAAGGGTTTTTCAGGCACTTGCCGTCATTGTCCTTTGTAAATACACTGCCCCCCTTTGTAAATCATCCCTGTGTAAATAGTATTAATACTTGATACATTTAGTGCGTTTAACTTCATGTAATCATTTGTGACCATGAGCGTTTCAGTATTCAATTTGCTACATTCTTTGTTACTTTGTTTACACATAATGTTTGGTTTCAGTCCATCCTTTGTGTTTATTACCTGGAGAAGGCGTGTAACATCAGTGGTGTTCATTGTAGCCCTTTGTTTCTGTTTACTATTTAAACACTTTTTTGTTTCTGGCGCGCTGTGTGAACAAGCTCTCTTGTAGAGTGAAACGCGTCATCCTTAATAAACAACGTCTTCCCTGTTTTCCACTGTGGACTTACTTTGTTGAGGCTCGAGTCAACTGCTGGTTACGAGGTATTTTGAGGTCCCGACGGCTGGTTCCGATATCTATCCGGAATCTGGACTGTTTTCTTTATATATATATATATATTCAATGAAAAAACCATAGGTTATAGGCCATATATAGTTAGGAATTAGCATTTACAAAACCTTATTTTACTCGCATAAAACCATTGAAATTCCATATATAGTTAGCTAACTATAAGCGCTAACTATATATCGCGCACCCGCAATCCACTGCTGATGATGTCACATATTACATCATTCATGACATGGTCAGTGACATCACTGATGACATCACTGATGACATCTCAAATGACATCACTGATGACATCACTGATCACAACATCCAGTGATTGTATGTGTCTGTAAAGTTTAAATATGTTTCACATATTGAAGAATGAGTGGATGTATAAGTGTCTGGATGAAGAATTTAGTAGGTGCATGACTGACTGTATGAGTGAGTGATTAAATGTGTCTCACTGAGTACATGGGTTAGTGACTAAACTGTCTTAATTCGTGCATCAGTATGTTTGTTGTTGTGTAAGCTGCTGCATGTGTTGATCAGTAGCTATAAGAGTGGCCATATGGGTTATTGATTGGTTGCCCAAGTATTTGAATGGGAGGCTGAGTGTGTGTGTGGGTGGCTGGGAGGTGCGTGACTCTGTGCATAGATGTGTAAGCAGTTGATTCACTAGGAGTATGAGTTCAAGAGTGCATGTGGAAACAGCTATATGGGCGGTTGACTGTGCATGGGTGTGTTGGTGAGTGAATGGATTTCTCATTGCTACATGTGCAAGTAAGTACGTATGTAAAACACAATACATGTGAGAGTTGAGATATATAAATAACTGAACATAAGAGCCAGTGAATGTGTGAGTGGCTGTATCGATCACTGTGAGCTTGTATCAGGGATTATATAAGAGAGTAAATATGTGTTATTATATGTTTGAATAAGTAAGATGTGTATAACTGTATAGTTGAGGAAATGGAGGTGTGATTGATTCTTTGCATGACTGACTAGGTGTGTGAGTAACTCCATGGATGAGTGACAGTCTGTGAGTGTCTGTTTATACTGAGTGTATGTAAGGTTATATTAGAGTCTGAAGAGGTTCATTGTATTATCACATGAGTGATGTGATCAGTGATGACAAATGAGATGTCATCAGTGATGTCATTTGAGTTGTCATCAGTGATGTCATCAGTGATGTCATTTGAGATGTCATCATTGATATCATTTGAGTTGTCATCAGTGATGTCATTTGAGATGTCATCAGTGATGTCATCAGTGATGTCACTGACCATGTCATGAATGATGTAATATGTGACATCATCAGCAGTGGATTGCGGGTGCGCGATATATAGTTAGCGCTTATAGTTAGCTAACTATATATGGAATTTCAATGGTTTTATGCGAGTAAAATAAGGTTTTGTAAATGCTAATTCCTAACTATATATGGCCTATAACCTATGGTTTTTTCATTGAATTTTCAAGGTTTTGTAAATGCAAATTCCTAACTATATATCCACTATAACCTATGGTTTTTTCTGTGAATTTCATTGGTTTTTTAATAGCAAATATGAAAAGCTTTAAAATGTCAAGTACGTGATAGATAAAAACATTTTCGTATTTATGCACGCTGATGTGCTTTGAACGCTGCCCCCCCCCCCCCTCCCCTCTTTTGCCTTAGTAGTACTCTCTCTTTGCAGATACTGAAGGGTAGTTAACGCAGGCCTTTACCCCCGTTGTAATCCGTCGTGCCTCCTTGTCTCTCCATTTGATTGATTGTTGTCCAAGCATTTACTGTTTTAGAATTGGTTCTCTTTGGATCATTCTCTATTTACAAACAAGCACAAAGTCGCAATACTCTGTTTAGTCTTTGCAGATAGTGAAAAATCGTGTAAAAAAATAAAAGTAATCGAGCAAAATCAGTAGGCCACTAATTGGATCTCTTTTTGACCTCGCTAAAATAGAAATATTAGGAACAACCCTTCTTGAGAAATACGAAAATAGTGAGATGAACTGAGCTCCACACCATGAGGGCTGCAAGACAGCTCGGCTCCATCACCCATCCCGCACAAAATAACGACAAACCCTATGCAAATATTAAAAATATAGACAACACACCAGCAAAGAAACAGGGTAAAACATTTTATTAAAAAACTATTTACATAACGTTGGTTTATAAGATGATGTCAGTAGTGGACCGATGTGTGAATAGATCGAAAACAGCACAAGGCTCCAAGATCCGGATAGCAAGCTCCTGGATGTTGGGTGCCATAGTTTAGAGTTCTGAATTTCAGCCTTTTTCAATGCCTGTGCTTTGTTGAATCAAAATGGCGGCTTGACACAAAGCTGACTCAAGCGTTGTTACTGATGCTATGCAGACCAAAACTGGTTTTCAGTTTGTACATTTTTCTAGATTTTTCAATCCAAGTTTGGTTGACTTTGTAGAACGATGGCTTCAGATTTTCAACATACGGTGTGGTGGCGCTGACTGGGAGGGGGCGCTTCGCTCCTGCCCCCTCCCCAAGTAAGATTTTCATACGTGAAAGTACGTTAATGGTTTTGGTCCCTGAGATGCTTCGATGTCACTACCATTCTCAAATAGCATAAGTTCTGGATGTTGGGTGCCATAGTTAAGAGTTCTGAGCAGTGCTTGTAACACTGTCTGAAGCTTATTTCCACCTACTGCAGCTTCACTATTCTCAAAGTAAGTGAGTGTCGTTTGTGGACCTGACTGCATTAGAAAACAATGTGATATGTTACCTTCCTAAACAGCTTGACGGAGGCCCCTGAGGGGCGGTGTGATGGCCATGGACTCGGAGAAGACGCTTGGCTCCGACACCCTCCCCAAGTCTTATAGCACTGGTGTAGCCTGAGATCGCCCCCGACATAGGCGGCCGGCTCCCGGGGTCCGGCGGAACTTTTTGCCTTTTGATGACTCTTCAATTCTGGACCTTGTCCCACAATCCGTTTGACCTGAAGACAAGCTGTAGTGGGGCGCCCCTTTATCGTTTTAGTTGCCATTCCGCCCGCTTTTGCTACACTGTGCCTCTTCCGCCATTCAGCTGTTTACCGCCCGCTCTTGCGACTACAGCGTCTCGCTCACCATGTAGTTGAGATGCGCCCGCTCTTGCGGTGCAGCGATAGGCGGCTGCCACAGGACTCTCAAAATGGCGGCCGGCTCTTCGGTTTTGGGCCTGGTCCACTAAAATGGCCCTGGGACACCTTGGAACTCGGACGCTTGTCTGCTAGGGCTTGGGTCCCATTCTCGAAAAGCGTCCCCTCAGCCATGAAGATTCTACAAAAGTCTTGGGGGCCTCCGACTCCCGCAGGCTTCTGGTGGGGAGCGGCTGCCATGATTGCTCGTGGAATGGCCACGACGGAGCTACGAGATGGTAGTGGTCTCATGCTGACGCCAGCTTTAGTCTGAAACATCCAGAAACACTGTAGACTACCAATTCGATCAGTTCCGGTAGCGCCCCAACATGACCCGGAAGAGAAGAACTTGCCCTCCCCTCTTTGACTGATGGTTCTTGTTGCCTGTCCCCTCTGTTGTCATTTAACAGAACTTTTTGGACTGCTGAAAGGGGTTGTGTTCTGAACGCTGGTTGGTGGAGACATTTAGACTATATTCTTGACCTACGTTGTCGCGTAATGCGTTTTATGACACGCCGCGTTAGCGCACCCGGAAGTGATCCGAGGCGCGGCGCGCAGCGCGTAACGTAAGCATAACAGGTCATGTGACTTGTTAATAAAACTTTTCATTGGTTCATTTTACTTTTGTTAATTTAATGATGAAAAGCTTGGTCATATGACCTAAAAATTACGCTTTTTATTATTTTCGAACAATATTTTTTTTTCAAACATATGTTATAATATTCCAGGCTAATGTACTTTCCCGGAAAATTTACAACTGTCTTGCAAGTAAAATATATTCCTTTTTCGAGAAAAAGGGCGTTTCTTCCTTCCATGACGGAGCCGTTGAGTAAAAGAGATTCGGCCTGCTGTCTTAGTCGCCGATACGCCTGATTATCAGATTCTTATCGATCACTTTATGTTGCAGACATGAAAAACACAACTGCCCTTGACCATTTATCTTTACTGCGTTCCTACATATTATACCTTTTATCCGTCATGTAATTGGACTGCTTTATTTCACTTGCCTTTTACTGATTCGAAAACAGTCACTAAAAGTAAAAACTTTACAAATGAAAATACTACTACCGTGTTTTGTTTTAAAAACCTTTATTGTGAAAATGTCAGTATACAAATACGGGCCTATAACCACGTGGGCCGGCCACGGAGCAAACTGAAATCGTATATGATGAGGAGACATTTACACTGTAGAAGAACGTAACGAGCGGGCCATTAGGTGACAAGAACAAAGGTGTCTAACAGTTGCGGAATCGGTGGACGTACATTTTGTAATTAAAATACGACAGGGCCACTTACAATAACATTTTCTAGATATACATTTGCGGGCAAAGAGTTACGAGTCCCATTTATACCGGCGCCATTTAGGGCGAGGCCGGGCAGGTCCAAGATATAGTCAAAATGTCTCCACCAACCATCGGCCAGACCAGAACCCCTTTCGGCCCTTTATGCTACAAGATGGTGTCTTCCATTCAGAAAATATTGGTGGCAGCATTTTGAAAGGAAACAGAAACAGCCGTTCTCCTAGTGAGTTTCACATTGTTACATTTAGGAAGAATGTTGAAGAGTAGTATGTGGAAAATCTGAAGCCATTTTTCTACAAACTCTCAATCAGACTTGGATGGAAAAAAAAAACCTGAAGAATGTACAAACTGAAAACCAATTTTTGTCTGTATAGCACCAACAGTAACGCTTGAGTCAGCTTTGTGTCAAGCCGCCATTTTCATTCAATCAATAGCGTCCCCCTGCACACATTCAGGGACCTGGTCGTGTCTTCAGATGAAACGTATGTAGGAAAAGAAGCAGAAAGGAAAAGGAAAAAAGTTCCGCCGGACCTAGTGAAGCTGCAGCAGGTGCAAATAAGCTTCAGACAGTCTTACAAGCACTGCTCAGAACTCTCAACTGAGGCACTCAACATCCAGGACTTGCCATTCGGATCTTGGCGCCTTGTATTTTTGTTTTGTTTTTGATGGAGGGGAAACAACAAAAAACAGGCATTGAAAAAGGCTCAACAGTGCAGGGCGCCTTGTGCTGGTTCCGACCTATTCACACATCGGTCCACTACTGACATCACCTCATAAACCAACGGGGCACCCCACGCCGACTTTCGGCGCAGCATTGTAGGATGGCCACACCAGTGCGGCAATTTGCTGGACACCACCTCGGTGCCATCCAGATCTCGGCGCGTTCATTCAATCAATAGCGTCCCCCTGCACACATTCAGGGACCTGGTCGTGTCTTCAGATGAAACGCATTGTAGGAAAAGAAGCAGAAAGGAAAAGGCAAAAAGTTCCGCCGGACCTAGTGAAGCTGCAGCAGGTGCAAATAAGCTTCAGACAGTCCTACAAGCACTGCTCAGAAATCTCAACTGAGGCACTCAACATCCAGGACTTGCCATTCGGATCTTGGCGCCTTGTGCTGGTTCCGACCTATTCACACATCAGTCCACTACTGACATCACCTCATAAGCCAACGGGGCACCCCACGCCGACTTTCGGCGCAGCATTGTAGGATGGCCACACCAGTGCAGCCACTTGCTGGACACCACCTCGGTGCCATCCGGATCTCAGCGCGTTCGAGTCACTGTGCCGGAAGAGTGACCGGAACTCAGCTGAACACGCCGTCTTTCGGCGCAGCATTGTAGGATGGCCACACCAGTACGGCAATTTGCTGGACACCACCTCGGCGCCATCCGGATCTCGGCGCGTTCGAGTCACTGTACCGCAACAGTGACCGCAATTCAGCTGGACACGCCGTCTTTCGGCGCAGCATTGTAGGATGGCCACACCAGTGCGGCAATTTGCTGGACACCACCTCGGTGCCATCCGGATCTCGGCGCGTTCGAGTCACTGTACCGCAACAGTGACCGCAATTCAGCTGGACACGCCGTCTTTCGGCGCAGCATTGTAGGATGGCCACACCAGTGCGGCAATTTGCTGGACACCACCTCGGTGCCATCCGGATCTCGGCGCGTTGTGCTGCCTTCGGCCTATTCGCACATCGGTCCGCTACTGACGCCGCCTCACGTGCCAACGGATTTTCTACGCTTTTTGTAGCCCTATGTCGCATAACAGGTCATGTGACTTGTTTATAAAACTTTTCATTGGTTCATTTTACTTTTGGTTTCCTAAAGATGGAAGGCTTGGTCATATGACCTAAAAATAACACTTTTCATTGGTTTAGAACATTTTTTTTTCCCAAACGATGAAAGCCCCACCTTGTTTCTGGATCATTCAGACTGAAGCTGGCGTCAGCATGAGAGCACCACCATCTCGTGGCTCCGTCGTGGTCATTCCGCGAGCAATCATGGCAGCCGCTCCCCACCGGAAGCCTGCGGGAGTCGGGGGCCCCCAAGACTTTTATACAATCTTCACGGCTGAGCGGACGCTTTTCGAGAATGGAGCCCAAGCCCTAGCAGGCAAGCGTCCGAGTTCCAAAGTGTCCCAGGGCCATTTCAGTGGACCAGGCCTAAAACCGAGGAGCTGTCCGCCATTTTAAGAGCCATGTGGCAGCCGCCTATCGCTGCACTGCAAGAGTGGGAGCAACTCAACAACATGGTGAGCGAGACGCTGTGGCCGCAAGAGCGAGCGCAACTCAGCTAGATGGCCGCCACCTGGGGAGGCCCGTTCACGCCGGCTCCCCCACGCCCCCCCCCCGAGCCGCCGCACGCCAATTTTCGGAGCAGCATTGTAGGATACCAAAACCAGTGCGGCAGTTTACTGGACATCACCTGGGTGCCTGTCGTACATGTTGTGTCAGCCATGTGACACTGGACACAGACCGCTACTGACGAGGCCTCCCCCCGCACCACCCGGGACGCCCCACGCTGTTTTTCTGTGCTGCATTGTAGGATCCCTAAACCAGTGCGGCACCCAGGCGACATCACCTGGGTGCCGTCCAGAACTCTGCACGTTGTGCTGCCTTGGGACTATTCGCACAACAGACCGCTACTGACGAGGCCTCCCCCCGCCCCACCCGGGACGCCCCACGCCAATTTTCGGAGCAGCATTGTAGGATCCCTAAACCAGTGCGGCACCCAGGCGACATCACCTGGGTGCCGTCCAGAACTCTGCACGTTGTGCTGCCTTGGGACTATTCGCACAAAAGACAGCTTCTAACCATTGTTGCTTTTTGTGTTGAGAAATGTTTAAATGTTTTTAGTTTTTGTTCCGTTTGTTAAAGTTAGTAGTTAATAAAGTTTTATAACCTTACTTTGTTGGAGTGTTATCTATTTTTTTAAAAACGGGTGAATGGGGCCTTGAATCGGGTTATTGTCATGTGTGGGCTTTGGAAGTGTGCTGCTGCAGGATCGGACATTTCAAACTCAAATGCACGTTCTTTTTCTTACCTTTCCGAAGCATGGAGCGCAATAGCAGGCAGAGAAAGGGTGATGCACGTGTTGAACACTACCTGACCTGGCAAGTTGCTGGCAGTGCCCCCCCGCCCGCTCCTGAAAGAGGGCACACACACACCGCCGCCCCGAGTACTTCACAAATCTTTAAAAGACCATGCGCTTGTTCATGAGGCTTAAATGGTTTATCACCTCTTCTAGAACCCCTGCATCGACCCTCTGACGTTTCATGGAAAAATTACCATGTAACACAATACCAAGCCCTGTCAGCTGAAACCCCCAAGGAATCGTGGGGCATATTATCAAGGGGGTTTATCTCCGCTTTTTTGGCTTTAAAAACCATGAAAGCGGAGATAAAATTATTTCCCTATTATCAAGCTGTCGCTAACACCAGTTAGTGACAGCTAAAAGGAGATAGCGACCATCTTGGGCCCCGCTTTGCATGTCAGTGATACTTATCACTAATGACATGCAAAGTGGCGTGCCAAGATGTTAGCGACTGGAAACAGTCCCTAACATCGCTACCTTCTATTACCAACTTTTGGAGATATTCGCGCTAAGCGCGAATATCTCCAAAATCTAACACCTGCCCTGAGCAGTTCTTAGCCATGTTATCCAATGGGAGGTGGATAACATGGCTAAGAGCATTAGGTCGATAATACATGAATATCGCTGACTTTTCTGCGATAATAGCAAGGTTTATCTGCGATAAAAATCGCCGATGTGCGGCGATAATTTTTGTCTCTAAACAAGTTAGAGACAAAAATTATCGCTAGTTGTTCGTAATATGCCCCCGGGTTTTTGCTTGCAGAAATCGGGAGGCGGGAGACTAGCACTGAAATCAGTACTCACACGCCTGAATCAGGAGGATTGGCATGTCTGAATTCTCTACAGCTGGGGCCATAAACTACATCCGCAGGGTTAGGTGATAGCCTGGAACCAGCCTGGCATCTAAAATGGCTGCCGTGCACGACAAAATTGTGGCATTCGAAAAAAGGCAAGATGGCGCAGCCGCTGGAAGAGATGTATCAACATATATCAGCCTCCTCAGCCACCCTCAGGAAACATAGGGGATTAGGATATGTCTCCCGCACCCCCTTATACCTAGTACTTTAATTAACGAAGCACAAAATGGCGAATTCCCGTTTCGCTACCAGTTTGCGGCCCAGTTCGCGGCCCGTGAAGCGCTTCTACCGTGAAAAATCATTTTTTTTTATTTTCCCCACGGGACCCTTTAATAACCCCAACAACATTCCTAGGGGGTCAAGAGGGGGATACCTTGCCCCCTTTCATTAAATTCCCCCTTAGTTTTTCACCTTTTCTTCTCTCTCGATCCTACCGAGAGACAAGATGGCGGCCGCTCCGGACTGTCACGCAGCAAAAAAAAAAAAAAAGCTCACGCACAGCCGCTGGAAGAGATGTATCAACATATATCAGCCTCCTCACCCACCCTCAGGAAACATAGGGGATTAGGATACGTCTCCCGCACCCACTTATAACTAGTAATTTAATTTACGAAGCACAAAATGGCGAATTCCCGTTTCGCTACCAGTTCGCGGCCGCGCTTCTACCGTGAAAAATCATTTTTTTTTTATTTTCCCCACGGGACCCTTTAATAACCCCAACAACATTCCTAGGGGGTCAAGAGGGGGATACCTTGCCCCCTTTCATTAAATTCCCCCTTCGTTTTCCACCTCTTCTTCTCTCTCGATCCTACCGAGAGACAAGATGGCGTCCGCTCCGGACTGTTTAGAATGTTGACAGACACCGGAGAGCCAATCAGCTTTCTGCGCGCAAAGTTCCGATAAGCGAAAAGTAAGCGGACCGGATCGCTGCCCAGAGCGCTGTTACAGATATATATCTTGGTTTGAACGTTAATTTCTCAAAAACTACTGGAGCACATATATTGAGACCTAGCAAAGGCACATCGGGCTAACAGTCCCTACAATTTTGCCAAGTTTCGTGCAAATCCATTCAGCCGTTCGAGCTAAAAGTGAGTCCAACCGCCCTATGGAAAAATGAATGGGAAAAACGCGTTTTGGGACCCCCCTTTTTTCTCAGCCCCCCCTTGACGAAACCCCACCAAATTTTCAGGGGCTGCTCAGAAACAAAATGTGCCATTTTCCTGAAAATTTCAGCCGATTCCGTCCACAAACGCCAAAGTTATTAGACATAGAATTTTCAAAAGTCCCATAGGGAAAAAATCCTAACTATATATACCTACTGGCGATAGCCAGTAGGTAATATATATATATATATATATATATATATGTATATATATATATATATATATATATATATATATATATATATATATATATATATATATATATATATATATATATATATTTTTTTTTTTTTTTGTTTCTTCAGCTATTGTACTGCTTTGTTGTAACCTTTGTAACATTTTCCTTTCTTTTGAATTTGATGTCTGCCGGACCATCCCTTATTGTGAAGCGCTCTGATATCCTTCGGCATCATGTTCGCGCTATATAAAACTTTGTAAATAAATAAAATAGAGATAGATTGTATATCTACATGCCAATAGACCTTTCAAGGTGTGTGGGTGTGCCTGAATATCTATGAAATGAATATGTGGGATCACTTCAGTCCCAACAGGATGGCACATCACAGCGCTAATTGAAACTCATATTGCCTTGTAATGATGAGTATAGGCACTCAAATATGATCTCTACAGTTCGACATCTTACTCCGTAATGCATGTCACCAGTGAGTGCATGAGTGTTTTGACACACTATTGCAGATGAACCATCAACTGGCAAATGTATATTGGCCAACATGTAGGCACTAATGTTGAGTGCACCAGTGATGTTTGCACACTCATTTCAATGTATTACCAGTACTTACTAAGTGGAAGTGTTGTAAAGTCACTGTTCTACCTGCCATTTATAAATAGGATTAGCGCAGGGCCACAGCATTCCACACACTCCTATTTTTTTATATATTTTTTGTTTTCTTTTTTTGAGTTTCTTCACCCTTGCTGTTTGATTTAACGTTTGTATGTAGCAGTTGTCTGAATTTTAAATCACAAATTATTTTCCTTGTATTTCTTTCGCACTCCTCTCACACCTTAAATACTTTCTTCTAAATTTTAGCATTAGAAGCTTTTCTCCCTTTCCCATGTATTAATTAAGGGTGGGCATAAAATCCGTTTCGTGGGCGAATTTGTGGATTTTCCGCGAATTCGTGATCCGCGAATCTCGCGAAATCGCGGTAAAATCGGTGAATCAGCGGGGACGAATTTTCAGCCAAGCATGGGTTATAGCAGCAGGTGCAAAAGTTGAACCTCATTTCTTTGTAACCTTTTACAAAAGGGTTACAAACAAGTTAACTTCAACTTGGACACCTGCTGCTAATTGCTTCCTGGCGCCTCGTTGCCTAGTTGCAACTATTCTCTGACCCTGCTCTGACCCGTGAAGCAGGGTCAGAGAATAGTTACAAGTAGGCAACGAGGCACCTGTCCAAGGAATTAAACCTTATCAGGAAGCACTTACAGATATAAAAAACAGGAAGAAGGGAGAGAATGGCAAATACACCCATTTTGAGTTGTCAGGAGGTGTTAAACTAAAAGAGACCTTTACAGCACAATTTTCATATGCATTTTGCTAAAAATAAAGAGCTGTATGTTCTGTAGGGGCAACTCAGGAATCTGGCCCTTCAGAAATCCGGCCTCTCTTTCTTTCTCTCATTCTCTCTCTCCCTCTCTTTCCCTCTCTTTCTCTCTCTTTCTATCTATCTATCTATCTATCTATCTATCTATCTCTCTCTCCCTCTCCCATAAACGACTGCATGGGTAACTTCGCTATGCAAGCGGCTCGCGAAGACGCAAAAATCCCCGCGAACATGCAAAAAACCCCGCGAGCACGCAAAAAAACAAAAATCCGCAAATTCGCACAAATTCGCGAATTTTGCGGATCGCGAATTCGCAAATCCGCAAATTTGCGGATCGCGAATTCGCAAAATTCGCCCATGCTTAGTATTAATGTAAGATATTTTGAACTGAGTAACAAAGCCAAATATCTCGAATCCTTTTTGCTACAAATAAGAAAAGAAGTAAAAAGAAAAAAAACACCAATGGTGTAATCAAAAATAAAAAGATTTCATGAGATTTATTCTTTGACTGAAAGAGTGGTCTGTAGAAATGAGTGATTAAACACTCATATGTCTATCAAGTTTGGGTAGATTTAGCAGAACTAGTGCAGCCGCATTTTTTATTGTTTTCTCGCAAGGAAATACAGCAATACATAAATAAAAAATAAAAAAAAAGATCCTACATACATACAACATACAACATACAAGAAAATTCAAACAGTATAGTTAGATCCAGTCAGCAATAGGAGCCCAAATTTTCTCCCCCAAAGCTCTTCTTTTGATCCCTTTTAACTTATAAATAGCGGACTCGATATTATACATAAACAATAGTTTTTCACGCCAGGTACAAAATGAAGGAGGGTCTGAGTTAATCCACTCCCTAGTAATACACGCTCTGGCTACCGCCATACAAATAAATAAGAAGTAAGTTACTGGTTTTGATCTGGAGGGAGTAAGCTCAA
Organism: Lissotriton vulgaris; assembly: GCF_964263255.1. Lineage (NCBI taxonomy): Eukaryota > Metazoa > Chordata > Amphibia > Caudata > Salamandridae > Lissotriton > Lissotriton vulgaris. Next base: position 1,916,860,416 of record NC_141685.1, read on the forward strand.
TACCCAATAACACCATCTCGATAGTTACCGTAATATCACATTTAAGAACAACAGCAAGAAAGCTTTCAATTTGTTGAAAAAAAGCCCTAAGTTTGGGGCAGAAAAAAAACATATGCAGGTCATCGGCTGCATATAACCCACAGTGATTACAATGCGTTCCCGTAGTCGTTCTCCACTTAGCAACCTTACTTGGGGTGTAATAAAGGTTATGCATGCACATAAAATGCTGAGATTTCGTCATCCCTGTAATCAAGCATTCTGAAGCACACTTGACGGAAAACAAAACATCAATGCAAGGGATACCTAATTTATTAGCCCATTTCGGCTGGCACTGTTCCATATCGTCCCCACATTCTTGAATCAGACTTACGTAAAGAGGCCCTATAGGGGGTTTTTTCTGCAAAAGTTGTAATAAAGGGATTTTTGTCATTCTAGCTGAAGTAGTGAATGAGTAACTCTGTAAAAAACTACGGATCTGAAGACATTTAAAAAAATCATTTCTTGCCAAAGAAAAGTTGTTCTCTAGTTCCTGGAATGAAGCAATTTGACCGTTAAAAAATGAATCACCCAAAAATCGTAGTCCTTTCTGCTCCCACCTATAAATCGTTAAGTCACAAAAAATAGCTAGCAGAAGACCAGGCGAAGCTAAGGGGGTATAGGGATTTAATTTGGATAAGCCCAAATGCTTTCGTACTTTTTGCCAAACTCCAAAAGCTGCCTTCAACGTCTTATACTTTGTTTTTTTATGGTAACTAGGCTCAATAACCTTAAGAAAACTACCTTTCACTTTCTCACCCATAATCATTTCAAATATCGTTGGAGTTTGACAAACAGGTATGTTTACTCTATCTCCCATTATAAAAAGACTAATAAATTGAAGTGTAGCCGCAAAGTAGTAAAATAAGAAATAAGGAACATTACATCCCCAACACTCATTACTAAGTATAATTTTCTTGAGGGCTTCGCAATGACGTTTATAGCCCCACAAAAACCTTGAAGTAGTCCTTTCTAAGTTTTTAAAACAGAGAGAGTGAAATTCCAGCGGTATAGTACGGTACATGTACAGTACTTTTGGTAGGATCAGCATTTTTAAAATGTTGAGTCTACCATACAGTGATAGATGTAAGTGATCTAGGCGCTGTAACATAGTGTTGATTTGTGCTATCACGGGGTTTATGTTAAGTTCCGGTATTTTCTCTATGGGCAATGATATCTTAATACCCAAATATGTGACCTCTGAAATGGTAGAAATATTCGGAGGTGGGTTATCCCCAGAACATAAGATCTGCATTTTCTCCAGGTTAGGTTTATAACCGGAGAATGATCCAAATTGTTTAGTAAGGTCATTAATTGCCGGAAGAGCTGTCTGGACATCGGCGGTGGTTATCACAATATCATCAGCATAAGCCAATGCTCGATAGTTGGTGTTGGCTAAATAAATAGGTCTGATCTTTTGTTCCAAAATAAAACGGTTAATTAAGGGGCCAATATAAAGTGCAAAAAGTAAAGGCGAACAGGGACATCCTTGACGGGTGCCCCTAGTGATTAAAAAAAAAGGGGGAAACTTGGCCATTCATTCGAATACAGGCTTTTGGAGCGGTATACATGGTTTTAAGTGCCGTTAGGAAACCTGGACCTAATCCCTTCCTGGCTAACACATCCCACAGATAACCCCAGGCAACTCGGTCAAAGGCTTTTTCAGCTTCTAAAAATACAAGTCCGACATTAGACCGGGTTGCCTGGGACCAATCAAGTAACGTGATCACCCGTCGGATATGATCCGCAGTGTCACAGGCAGGAATGAAACCATGTTGATATTTGGAAACTAGCCGAGAAATAATATTGGATAATCGTGAGGCAAGAATTTTCGAGAAAATTTTACTGTCAGCATTTATAAGTGAAATGGGACGAAAAGATGACGGTAACAGAGGGGGTTTGCCCTTTTCAAGAAATACAGTTATTATAGAGTCGTGCCAAGACTGAGGGGCAATACCTTGTTGGGCTCTTAAAAATAAATCCACCAGTTCTAATCTTAGAATACCACAAAAATGTTTAAAAAACTCCAGGGGAATAGCGTCAGGACCTGCAGCTTTTCCAGAAACTAAGGACAACAGTGACAGCTCAATTTCCTCCCAAGTAATTGGCAGATCCAGCTTCTTCCTCTCCTGTGTAGGTAAAATACCATTCAGAGCAGATTCGGTAAATTGAGTAATCCGGTCTGAACAATCTCCTACCACATCCTCTGCATAAAATTTAGCATAGAAATCACAGAAGACTTTAAGTATATCGGCAGTTTTGTTAACAGTCGCCCCTACATTGTTATTATTTTGTCAATACTAGCAAACGCAGCTTTCTACCTTGCCCCCTTGGCCAGATGTTTTCCTGAATTTTCTCCTACTTCATAAACCTCAGTTCGAAAACCAGCAAGTTGTTGAGCAAACTTTAAAGCAAATCCTTGATGAATCTTGACCTTAAGAGCCAATAGCTCCTTAGTAATAGTGTCTGTGGCTAGTCCCTTGTTACAAGCCTGCATGAGCTGAATCTCTAACAGTCTCAGATTATTCATTTCTGCTTCTTCTTTCTTTCGAATCTCCCTCTGTTTTCTTATTGAGTAGCTCAAGGTTTCTCCTCGAACCCCACACTTAAAAGTATCCCAAACTATCTCTGCAGAAGCGGATCCCCTGTTATTAGAAAAAAACTCAGGAATCCAGGTATTCATATGCTCAACGTAGGATAAGTCGAGCAGAAGCTTATGATCAAAAGACCACGGCCGGGGGCTGGATTGAATGTTTAAGTCAAAACTGATAGTAATGGGGTTGTGATCCGATATTATGAATGTACCTTGTGTATCTTTTATGGTGATAATTTTACCGAAATAAAGATTTATGAAATGAAATGATCCAATATAATTTTTGGTAACACCCTATATTCCGTTTGAGCAAGTTCATTATATAAAGCCCTAGCAACAAAAAAGTAATCCAACCTAAGGTGTCTTTGATGGGGGGCAGAAAAAGAAAGTACAGCCAAAAGTTCCCCCCCTTCTTTCATACCCCACATCTATCAATCTATATTCTTGAACAATCCCCTTAACTGCTTTGAATACATTCTTTTTTCTCCCTGCATATGAAATATTTCTGCAGATGTCAAAGGTTTCATCCAAATGCAAGTTAAAGTCCCCGCATAATATTAGCCGAGGTGACCAAAGAGCTAACTCCACACTTAATTGATGAAATACTGTGGGGTCATCGACAGTAGAGGCATAAACCAAACAGATAGTAATAGTCGAGCCCCCAAGTTTGAATTCAACAATAACCCATTGTCCTAGTGGATCTTCTTTAATTCTTTTAACTTCACCCAGTCCAAACCTCTTTAAAATGGCCACTCCCCTTATTGTAGAGCTTTGACGAGAGCACCCCACAACCTTCAATCCAAGATCCTTGAGCCATCCTCTATTTGCCCAAGAGACATGGGTTTCCTGTATACAAATTAAATCTGTCCGCATAGTTTTTTACATCTAAGGCATTATACCCCTTTTTCTTTTATCGTTTAAGCCACAGACATTGATAAAGCAGATCGACAATTTAACCATTTTCTTGTATTAGTACAATTCTGCAATTAAGCTTACAATAACAAAAAATTCCAAAATTTGGCGCAAACCACACAAAAATTCTAAACACCAAAACTAAGCATCCTGCAGCTGTACTTCCTTGCACCCACACCCACCCACACCCCCCCAGCCCACCCCCCAACCCACTCCCTCCCAAAACCCCACCATCGGAAGCTGAAGGGCATATGCCCTCATTGATGGAAAGTGAATATAAAGTATGTGATTCTACCCGAGCCGACCACGCCCATATTGTACCTCACCAACCAGCGGAAAAAAGAAAAAAAGGGCAAACCACTAAGAGCATAAAGAAAAAAGTGTATGATCCTTATCCCATCTCTGCTACATTGCATCTACGAATTGCTGTGCTTTAACCTCAGACACAAAGAAATTAGTTTTCCCCTTATGCACAATTTTGAGTTTTGCAGGGTTTAGTTGAAAAACGTGCCCCCCTTAGACTGAATTTGTGCCATTAGTTGTTTAAGCCTCCAATGTTGCTGCACTGTTACCGGGCAAAAATCGGGTCGTACAAAGAACTCATGCCCCAAGCCCTTTCTAGTTTTTAAAGGTCTAGCCAAGTCATACAAAATCTCACGAAGCAAATAGTTTTGCAGGCATATGAGGATAGCTCTTGGGTTCTTGTTTCCCCCCCCCCTGATCGCGTTTTTGGTTAAAGGGAAATCGATGAGCTCTTATAACTTCTTTATCCCAGTCCCATCCTTTGAGATCTTGAAAAGCATCCGAGAACATCTCCACAACAAAGCGACGAGTATCTCTTCCCTCTGATTGTTCAGCTACCCCCAATATGCGCAAGTTATTACGCCGTGCGCGATTTTCCAGGTCGGTAAGCTTCCAGTCAATATCTTGTCTGGTATTCTCCAAGTCCTTAAGTGACGTTTTCTGTGTGGAAAGTTCATCTTCCACAACAGAGATCTGAGCTTCAGTCTCCTGTACTCTCAAATTAGTTTCATTGCTGGATTTAGCTAAGCAATGAACAACATTCTGCAATTTACGAACAGCTCCTTGGTTGCGGAGCCTTTCTGCCTTAGTTTCCTCTCTATGAGCCATGATTAATCTATACATAGAGGTTTGCAGCTTATAGATAGATTTTAATGTAATTTCCTCGTCTCCCTCCAAAAGTTCTGGGAATTCAGCCTGGGTTTCTGATGCCGCTCCAACCCCTTCCCACTGCGGTTAATCTACCTTACCTGAGTTTTCACCTATGGGGGGAAACTGCACCTCCATAACCCTACGAACTGTGTTAGGAGCTCCTTCATTCACCAGGAAATCGGAACCGAGAAGTTCTTCCTCGGAAGTTTGATTACAATCATCAGCCCAGTCTTTTGAAAGCAAGTGACCCTCATTAATCAACTGCTCATCAAACTCCCCATCAGATACTACCGAAAACGAGTAGAATTGCCCACCCGATTCGATGGATTCTGCATCATTTGTAGGTTGATCATTAACTCGTGGCGAGACTCTGACCTCCTCCACCGCTTGGCAGAGCTCAACTAAATCATCATTGCTGCCTTTTTCGAGGGAGGAAGGTCCACCAACTCCTTCTCTAGCTGTAGACAAAATCAAATTTGTGGGGGTCTGAAAAAGATTTGCGCCCTGGTTTTTAGGTATAGCACCAGGCAGGTCAGTGGCAGGTCTTTGCGCACTTCCTTGAATATGACCTCCAGGCGTCTGAGAACTGTTCTTGGATGAAGCAGCTATGTTCTTTTTCCTAAATAAATCAGGTATTACTGGCTCCTTAATGACCCCATTCTGCTGGCGAGCTCGGGTCTCAGGGATATCTCTATTAAGCGAGTTAAGCTCTGTCATAGGCGCTGTTGCAATATTTTCCACAGTATATTCCACAACATTGGACATCGTACTAGCAGCGTTGGCTGAATTAATAACAGCTTTTTTTGTCCCTCTGCCTTTAGGCGCCATAATTGTCGCTTAGATAGTAAACAGGTTGCAGGGCTAAATGACTTAGTAGCTGACAAGCAAGTGGTTATATCAAGTGTCCTTATACTGAAACCAGCAACCAAAGTATATTAGCTGTTTTAAATTTTAAATTGTGGCAGCCCCGGCAATAGCTGTATCCATAAACTCTGAGGCTCTGAGATTTGTTACTGCCCACGATGCTGCACTCACATATAGCAGCACATAGCAACACCAAGTAACATTCAGAGAAGGAAACAAACAGTAGCGACAAACCACTCGATGTTTGTTGCAAACTACTCACCGCTACTAGGAATGTCCTGGACAGGTGTGCCCTCAATGCAGGAAATGGAAGCAAACCTGCTCGAGTAGCAAGAACGCCTAGGTGTTTATAATAATGTAGCGAGAACGCCTAGATGTTTGTAATAATGTATTCCAGCTTTCTTTCTTCTCGCATCTCCGTCCTGCACTTCTTTCGACTACTCCAGCTTCTGCCGGCGAAAAGGCGAAAGGCTTACCACACACCCGTAACAGCCCCACAGCTCTCCACAGCTCTCCAAGACAAACGCCAGCAGGCCGGGGTATTTCAGCCCTTTGCTCGCCTCCGTTTCTCCACGCCCACCGCCTCCGCCACGGAGTGAGATTCTCCGCAGCTCTCGCCGCTACGGTCTGGGGCTCTCTGCGGCTGTTGCAGCTTTCGCCGCCTCTCCGCCTCTCAGCAATTCTCCTGCGGCTCCAGACTCAAGACCAAACAATCCAGCAATGACACAACAGTGAAACAAAAGGGCTCCGCTTTTTCCAGTAATTTTGTGGGTAGAGGAGGCAGGAGAAATGACAATAGTTTTTGGTCTCCAGGTGGTCAAGCGTGTTTTTTTGTAATATAGGCCTGGTACATGTCTTTTTCCCACTTCAAGGAAAACGCTCAGAGCTAATGATTTGATTTAGTAGAGGGGTGAGGTATGCACTAATCTCCTTTGGAGCCAAATGCAAAATGTACTGAGGACAGGGATCTAGAGAGGACCCAGATTTGGTCTGCAGCAGTAAATCTGCCACTTGTTCTTCCATTAACACAGAGAACTGAGATATATTACATTGAGGTGCCATGTCTTCCCATCCCTCTTGGTGGTGCGTCCCATGTGCTTCCACTGTATTCTGGAATTCGTTGTAGACATTCTGGACTTTTTCTTTGAAGAAAACAGCTATTTTGTCAACAAAGTCTTGATCTGGTAAGAACTGCGTGTCACCAGGGCTTTTTGATAGCTCAGTGATAGTTTAAATTAGTTCCTCTGAGGAGTTAGTTGCTTCCTGAATTTTCGTGGTAAAATACGCCATTTAGCTTGTATTATGGCTATTTTACAGTCCTCTAAGGCTAAGCTGTACTCATTTCTATGGACCAGGCTGTAATCGGATCTCCAAATGCGTTCCTTACGTCTGCATTTTATTTTGAGTTGCTTAAGTTTCTTTAGATGTTGGTTTTGAGGGAAGATTCAGGGCCATCAGGCCACAGGAGTTATAACGCCTAGGACTATGGCTCAGTTTATCCAATATAACTATTGGGTGAGGGCACTCAATGATATTCGGATTCATAGGGTCGCATCGTGTGTACATGTGCCTATTGAAAAGAGCTGGGGTCCTGGGGCTGGTTGCGCTCCGAGCGCCGACGGGCCTAGACGGGCTTGTCTTTGGCGCGCCTTCGGAACGCCAGTGGTGCGGTCACTGCATCTGCTTTTTTTCTTTATAGGAAATGACGAGAGGTCGGGCGGCAACCTAGAGTGCTAACCTCAATAGGGTCCATTCTAATAGGCGGGCAAAGCAGTTCACAGCATTAGTGGCAATACTAATAAAACTGTTGATTTTTAAAAGCACAATATCACAGGTTTAAAATACAATGGCTAAAAACGTCCCGGATAACAATTCTCTCCCACGTTCTAACAGCGCTATTCAGGAAATGCTAATCACCGTAAAGTAACTTGTATGACTTTGGCCAGGATTCACCCCTTAGTCACTGCTGTTGGGCCCTCTACATCAAGCTCCAGGTATTCAACTGCCAGTATGCAGGCCATTAGGGGGGCCAGGGTCAGGATCGTGACCCTTCCACATTGGGAGAACTTCCCTTGGTCCAGCGCCTCAAGTCCTTACACCTCTTACTGCAGTGGATGCTACGCCAGTCGAAGACCCCCAGTGTCTGCCCCTTCCGGGCCATGGCTCTCCAAATGGCTTTTTTCCAATGGGTCTTGACCCTTATAGATGCAAATGATGTAGAAACAGATTGTAACTGGATGTTTCATGATATTGGTATGGTCGATACACATTGTTTTGACACCTAGCACAAACATTCATCAAGAGTCAACATAATACAAGTGTAAATGCCCCATGCTAAGCATTACTAAAGATTGAATACACACTTGGTCATCTGCTAACTCACCTTAACCCTGTTCATGAACTAAACTGACTAACCAGCCCACTAACATCATGTAGCCAGGGCCATCCTACATGGAAGGTGATGTGAGGTACCATGACACAAAACGCACCATTTTAACCTTCTGAAGGGTAAACTACATGTACATGATTGTACAGACACCTTTAATGACAGGCCCATTGACTTGATGCAAATGGTCTGTAGAGCCAAGTATCATAATATACACAACATCCTAAGAGTAGGGTCACAGTGAAAGGGCTGGCATGCGTTTCACTAGGAGTTTCCTCTCTGGGGGGATGTGTGGGCATGTGGACTTCTTATTGGGATATCATACTACCTCAGAATAAGTTTGTGTGGTATGTACTGCGATCACAGGACACACCTTTTGCCATATGTGGCACCGTAACAGACAACATTCAAATTATCATTGTATGTGTTGTGCGATTGGATTTAATGTCACAAAGCTGATAAATCACATTTCAAAAACTATTCAGAATTAACCAAGCACCTACACTGTTCATGTGTCAGATGTGCAATAGCCCTATACGGTTGAAGCATGACTTATGGAAAAATGACACTAGACCTTTGTGAGTATGGGGGGTGTTATCTCTTTGGGCTGTCATAAGTGAGAGACACACATTGACAATGTTGGGTCAATAGAAAGAAGTATCAGGTCAGGGGGTTACCTCAGTCACCATTCCAAATATAGTCAATGTAACAGCAATCAAGGATACTAGTGGTAAAGAAAACTCATACTGGGAACATCCAAGTATCTGCAGGTCTTCAGGGAGTTTGCTCCCTGCATCAGTTGTCTTTCCACAGTAACACTGCCCACAGCTCATTATCAGACCTTGTTCTCTGCAGGCTGAGCATATGGATCCCACATGAACCTCACATTTCCAGCTATTCAATACATAAAAGTTGATCTTCTGCGCATCTAATATGTGATCATAAAGTTGGGTGGCACTCGGCAGGGGTCTGTGAGGTGTAGCTACCTTCCAGATAAAAGCTTTACTATGCTTGATATGGGCTGAGTGATCTGTGGGACTGTATACATGGCTAACATCATCCTCAAATGCTCCTAACAGTATAAATACACAGCTCATAGAGTAACACCTATACATATCTTTGCATGTATACCATTATGTGATGTGGGAAATCATGATAGGTACTATGCAATGTAGAGCTGCATATCTCAATGCATGTAACACAAGTACAATATAGAAAGTATCACATATTACAATGCTGATGTTAACTCCACAAAGTACAATCCCTCATCATCCATTACATGATTGTCCTATGTAGGGATCATTCCATTTCACCAATATGGTTACACTCTGAAACTCTGTGGCACATTGTAGCCTTTGTGAAATTGAAAGGGAAGAATGTGAACAATATAAAAAACTGTATTTGAGAAAGTTACCTGTTCCTCTGGTGATCCATGGAGCTGCCATAGAGGGGAAGGACCTCTTCAACCAGGGTCTCCAGCTTCTCTGAAGAGAAGGGACAGGCCCTCTCACCTGTTTGGTCTGGCATGATTGCTTCCAGAGGGGCAACCAGCAGCTAAAGTGGAGGAGGTGTTGATAGCAGCAATGTTGGGGGGCAAGTGAGCTTATTTCAAACCATGTTGTGCATGTACACCACATACATGGTCATCAGCATAGATGCACACAACGATTGGACCGTGACCATCAATGTCACCAACCTTAGACTATGGCTGTGTCTTCCGTGATGGCAACCACCCACCATGCCGTCCACTTCCGCCAGCAGCCGTCGTCCCAAATGTCTTATATGTGAGGTCAGGCAGATGCCATTTTAGCAGTAGGAAACACAATAATTGTGACTGTTAAATGCATCATCACCACCTAAACGAGGCATAACATTGCTTACATTTGAAAAGCTCCCTTCACATGTCCTTTCCAGTACAAAAACCTCATATGTGTAGTGTATTACTGTGCATATAGGCAAAATGTGCGTGGTGCACTGTACACTGCAAATCGGGGTATTTCACATTAAATGTCAAGAAAACCGTAATATAGTGCAAATTTCACTTTTCTGAATTGATGATGTGCACAGTTCATTTACAGACATTTGAAGGCCACATTGAGGATTATTGGTGGATGTCAAACAGTAGACAATGATGATCTAAAATATGTGTATGGCTTCATGAAGCTGGTATGTTTTTTAACATTGCTTTTTCCTTACTCTTTATCTATGTTACTCTGGACACTGTGACCAATGTACAATTTTATTTTTACTCATAACATAGGTACCCTGGGAGAAGGCGGAGACGCCAGCCTCCCGTGTTTCCTGATCTTCACACCATGGAAGAAAGACGTGATTCAGAAATGTTGTTAAAATGATCAAACAATACTGGATTTATGTAATCAGTTGCACCCTGATCTCCTACCTCACATTACTTATCCTACATCTATCACACCAATTGTGAAAATCATGTTAGTATTGCATTTTCTGGCCACAGGTTCCTTTCAATTCACTGTCGCTATTTCTGGTGTTATATCACAACCAATGTTCAGTTATGTACTCCAAGAGGTGTTTACAGCAATGTAAAAAGACGTGGACATGTACAGCCAGTTCCCCAGACGCGAGGATTTAGCTACTGTAAAGGGTGATTTCTATACAATTGGTTGCATCCCACATGTGATTGTGTCCATTAATGGCACCTATACTAAATTAGTACCACCGGAAGACAGGGGTCAAGTGTACTACAACAGGAAGCACTTCCATTATATCAATGTGCAAGCTGTCTAATTACCGGATTTGAATTTTTCAAATGTCTGTACCCGGTTTCCAGGATCTGCACATGATTCCTTCATTCTGCAGAACAGCACCCTATCCCAAATGATGTCACAACAACTACCAGAGAAGGCCTGGTTTGTAGGTAAGTGTGATCTGTCCTAATTTTGTGTGGGTAATGTCAGGTAGCATAATCTGAAAGTGTGTAATTCATTATGGCACTTCTGTCCCTCTTCCATCTAGGATACTCAGCTTATCGCAAATGCCCATGGTCGTTGGCACCGTTGAAAAATCCTACTATGCCAGTGGAAATCCACTTCAATGAGGCCCATAGAAGAACTCAGCAGCAAGTGGAGTGGGCTTTTGGGATCCTGAAAGTCAGATTCAGATGTCTGGAAAAGGATGGGGGAGCTCCACTACTCACCCAGGAAGGTGTGTAAGATCACTGTGGCCTATTGCATGCTCCACCCATTGCCCTGTGTTGAAACATCCTTTACATAACAGAGGCCGCCGTCCCATGAAGAGCCACTGAATAAGGAACCTGAAATGTCAAATGATGATAACAGTGGTGAAGAGGAAGGAATGGACGTGCATCAATATGGCATTCAAAACTTCTTCTCCTAAGTCTAAGTATGGTGTGAGATGCTATGACTTTGACTATCACTGTAACTCTTGTTGTGATGATGTGAGGAGGATGTTAATGCTACATACTAGGAAGATAAGGCTTTGGCAATTTATGGTGAAAGGTGTTTGCTTTGTTAGTGTGGCTTTGTTTAACTTTAAATGCTGTCTTGGACTGTGTTCTCTAGAATTTGACTATGTGATTTGTGTCATATGTTTGGTTTCTTAGTTAATCTCTCTATGTTTGTTTTACATTCCTTAATAATGCCATCTTCATTTGGCATTTCAGAGTTGTGACATTAGCAGGTATACACTGCTTTTCAAACATATGAAGTGGATATGGATTGATCCTGGGAATGTCTGTCATAGAGTTTGAGAGAATAAAGCCAGCAGAAAGACAGCTTGCACAGTGATAGAATGGAAGTTACATGGCTTTCATTGAATGTGTTCCTTGTGGTGTGTAGGTACTAATGCAATATATGTGCCATCATGTGATCCAACACAATGTTGAGTTGGGCCCAAATCATGAAAATCTGCCTTTACATTGGCTAAATTCTCATTGTGTATGAACTGTATGTAGCTGTTGATGTGTTTCCTCATTGTAGGCCAAAGTGCTTATATCACATTACTCACAATTTGTGTGACATTCCACCAAATGCAAGCAACACTGGATTGGAATGACCCTGTGGCCAGAAACTGTTGCACTGACATGTGTCTTTTTGTTTAGTTGATGTGGGATTTCTTTGATGAGGTAGGCAACACGGCTCCAACTGAGGATATAGACCTCATTTAATGTTGCCTATTGTAGAGTATATAGTCAGATGTATTTCCTCCTTCCATGTTGTGAATGTTTACAAATGAATATGTGATCACCGACACAGAAGAATTGAGTCATGTCCTATTTGCTATGTTTCAGATATCATGTCAGCCTATGATTTGAACAGTGGAATAAAGGTGTTATCAGACCAGATACTTGTATATATGTGTTTTTGTGGCATGGTATGATCCAGAGTTGAACATTGTTTACATACATTTCCATGCTTTCAGAAGTACCTAGTTTTGGCATTGTAAAGTTCACATGGTGGTTGTTAGACCTGGCATCATTGGCGTGAGTCTCCCTTCCATTTTGATGCATTGCCTCCTCTGTTTTGATATGTTTTTGCAGGTTACATACTTTGCGCACTGTGTCACTGCTATTCAGTGCCACAGTGCAAGTCTTCCCTATGTTAAATTGATGTACTAATTGGTGATTCCATGATTATGTTATTTGATTTAACTGTCAGCCCCTAGTACATTCCACCATGTGTGCCCAGGGCTTGGAAATCAAATGCTGCTGGTGGGCTTGCAGCTCTCGTTGTGCCACCCACAGACGTAGCTTGTAAAATGTGTCTCAGGCCTGCCATTGCAAGGCCTACGTGCAGTCTAGCACTGCCATGTCGACTTGGCAAGTGCACCTACTTGCCAGTCCCTAAACCTTCCCTTTGCTTCATATTAGACACCCCTATGGTAGGCCCAAGGGCAGTGTGCATTGTAAGTATAAGGTAGGACATGCTCTGATGTGTGTTGCATATCCTAATAGTGAACTACAGCCATTTTAGTTTTTCACTATTGCAGGGCTCCTATTCTCCATAGGCTAGAATAAGCTGTTAGATTATTACATGCTTATAATCCTAACTGACTCAGGGAACATGGTAGAAATTCAAATTTAGTATGCCTGAACTCAGAATAATAAAATACATCTTTTAGTAAATTTGGTTTTAATATTCTGCGTTTGAAAATACCACTTATGAAAAGTAGATATTTTCTTGCATAACTGTCTAGGCCTTCCTCTGCTATGTTGTGTATTCCTTGTCTGGGTTTGTGAGTGACAGGGCTGGGGGATTCCAGGAGACAGGCTGGGGCAGCCCAGTGGTGAATAGAGAGATTTGCATCTAGATGGGAGGGAGGAATTGCACCTGGGACCTGAATAGGGCTGGGTCTCCCCTCTGCAATACTGGCACCAACTCCCGTGGCTTGTCTGATTTCTCTTCCCTGCCCTGTGAAAGGAGAGAAGGAATCTCGTCAGCAAAGTGCTCCAGAGCCGTATCTTCCCTCCCCTGTGCTGGCTCCACCTCCTGTGGGGCGGCTGATGTCTCTGCCCTGCACTGTGAAAGGAAGGAGAGAGTCATGTAAACAAAGTGCTCAGGAACTGATTTGGACTAGGCAGAGGCCTCTCTGCCTTCAGAGAACAAATGATTTTGGGGTATAAATATTGGGACCCTGATCCCAAGAAGTTAGATCACTTCTGGAGCAAGAAACCTTTTTAACAAGGAGAAGAACCAAGGAAGCTACAGGAGTTTGACTGCCCCTCTGCCAGTGTGCTGTTTGCTGGGTTGGCATGCAGTGGTTTATTCATTGCCAAGGAAAGGAGAATATGAATATTCATCATATACAGAATATTCTCCAAGGGCTTGAACTGTGCTTCCCTCCTGCTGAATTCCCAGGGACAAAAGACTTCATCTCCAGCTCCCCTCTGAATTTCCTTGCTGGGAATTCTATCTACAGACATTTGTGTGTCGCTGTGAGCTGGAAGCATGACGCATCTAGAGGAAGCGTGTCGCCGACGCAGCTGAAATCGTCGCATCACAGGAGAAGCGAGCCTTTGTTGCATCTCCCTGGAAGCGTGTGTTTGTCAAAGTTGCCTGCTGTCGCATCACCGGAGAAGCGTGACGACATCGAGAGAGTCGCCATCGCATCACCGGAGAAGCGTGTCGCAGGGCTGAGGTTCTTTAATTTCGACTCCATCTTACATTCGCAGCCATTTTGTGTTGCCTTTACACAGGCTGCTCGATGAACAAAGTATCTCTGCCCTTTTGGACTGCAACATGTCGAAAACCCCCTCCGTCCTTGTTTTGAAACCAATCTCAGACACCAGCCGGCCTAACTAATCCTTGTCTGGACTACCTAATCCTCGTATCAACTATCTGTTAACCTTTAGTATTCTTCTCTTGCCGTATCTTATCTTTTTGGTCTTCGCTATTCTCTCCCTGTGTTTTCCTATTTCACAACCTTTCTTTTGAAGCATACAGACATATCCTGCCATTGCAACACTGAACCATGGGTACCAGTATTGATTAACTCTGGGGGCTGGATAACACACAACATGTAAGCAGAGAGCATTCTGGTTGCACAACACCTTGTTTTTAAACTATTCTGATTGGCTAAAACTTTGTGCATTGGGTGTATGTTTGTACAGATGTATTTTGGCTACAAAAGTTTGTGAGCCACAGAGTAAAGTGGCAGTCTCCTGAGAACCTACTTGGTGTACTTCTTGGACAACTGTGCTTAGCTGCAGCTAATAAACTTGGTTTTCTACGCCAACAGAGTATTCTGTGTCTCTGTGCAACAAGACAGGTAACCTCGAAGATTTCAGGCGTGCCCAGCGCCGCCAGGCCCAAAGGCCCCGTTCTTCAATTGGCAGCCACACGTGGGGCGGCTTCAGAGGTAGCAGTTGAGCCCAAGGATCGTGAGGAGCACCAGGAAAATTCCAGAGGAGGCGCCCCCACACCTGCGCCCCCTGTATGTCGAAAAGTGGACCGATGGTCTTTTGAAGTGTGGCTTCTCCTTTCCAACGGCTGCTGGTGACTGCTGCCCTGACTGCCGTCCTGCCTTGGTCCCTTTTTGGTGATGACTGGTATTCTGAGACGTTAGACGGACCTCTGGTGGCGTAGGAAAACATTTTGTTAAGTACTGGTGGGTAGCGCCCAGTTCTTTGTTTTTGGTTTCTTTGATTCAATTATTGCAATAATCGAAGCCAAGGAGTGAGTACGTTTGTGCTGTTTTATTTGATTAGCCCCTTGTTGTTTGTACAGAAGCCAGTGAAATAACGATGCCTGGTTTCAGTAAGTTTAGGTAATTGTGATGTTTTGGTTGCGATAGGGACTCCCGACTGGAGGACTCTTGTCCAATTCCTCCGTTTGGAACTCCTACTTATGAGCTCTATTCTAGACATGGTGTGGGCCCCATCACCTTTAATGAAGTGTGGGTCCGCTATACAAAGCAAGATGGTGTTTTGCAGTGGCCACATAATGGTAGTTTTGAGCCTGACATTTTAGATAATTTAGAAGCTACTTTGTTTAAAAGAAAAGCCCGGCCGGCTATGTTTGAAATTAAACAAGCAAAAAGAGATAGGAAATAAAGAGGCATGACTGTTATACAGGCAGCCCAGCAGTTTAAAGATAATGAGATAAATTGTGCGATTGAAGTTTCAGATGGGCAACATCGCATGGCGATAGATAAATGTTACCCGGTGCTGCCAACTTCTCCCCCGAATCCCGATGTTGATCCTGAGAAGGATCCTTTAATGTCCCACTTGTTAAGATCGCCCCCGCCCTATGTACGCGATACTAATGCACCCCCGTTTTTGCCACTTGTCCAGCAACCTGTTGTTCCTCCAACCAGTTCCTGCACCTCTACCACAGCCCCATCTGGCACTGCCACTCCTTCCAGCTCCTTTGCCTCCAACTCCTTTGCCTCCAGTTTCTCTGCCCCCAGCTCCTTTGCCTTCGGCTCCCTTGCCTTCGACTCCTTTGCCTCAGCCTTCTTTGCCCTCGGCTTCCCTTTTATCTGTTGTCTCCTCTCCTGCTCTGTCTCAAGCTTTATCCCCTGCCCTTCTGTCAACTTCCCCATCAGTTCGTAAACGGATGGTTGATACCGTTTCTGGCCTTTTATCTCCTTTCTTTGGGTCAGTAAGCATGACTCCTGTCCTTCCCCGTAGGCACACCTGTAGTTTACTCCCAGATTCTCGAGAACGAGATACGTTAGATCTCCTCGCTTGCAAATGGATCATAAATGGTCCCAAGTATACCGTACAAGATATCATGGGAACTTTTTAACAAGCAGTGCGATGCCCCTACACAGAGATTCGTTTTTGATGCCATGTGTGGCATTCTAGGTCAGGAATGGGAGGCCACGGGATTGGGGTTAGCTCCCCAGGGTTTGCTGGATGTTCGGGCTGACTTTGATAAGGGAGTTATTGTGGGTCTTGAGGTCAAGGACGCTATACAGACACTTGTCACCTTCAGATCGATGTTCATTTCCCGGTCCTTGTCTGAACCTGATCCTTCTGTTAGGCGCAAACTAAAACACTACCCTATGCGAGAGGTTCCCATAGTGTGGAGAGAAGAGGTTGCAGCCCAGGATGGTAATCAACCTATACCAGCTCACTTCCAATGTATATGGGTACATGTAGATTGGAAGAGATCTGAGGTTCTGGCCCTTAAACAGTCCTTACCTGACCCCTGTAAAATCCCGTACTGGTTATTACAAGGAATTGTCTCAGACTCTTGATGCTTGTATCATGAATTTGGCTGATATGCTGATGGGAAATGTTGTCCTGCAACCGTTGTGGGCTAAGATTCGGAAAGAGGACCACGTCCAAGAATTGTCTGGAGTGACAATGGAAGTGAATTCGTGGGTCAAATCATGCTGAAAGTATGTGCCGGTCTTGTTATTAAGCAGAAGTTCCATGCGGCAAACCATCCTCAGTCAGCGGGTTTGGTAGAGTGCTATAATGGCACTCTCGAGCTTAAACTTGCGAAGATACAAGCCAGCACAGGTCTTGCCTGGCCCGATGCTTTACCTTTAGCTCTCTTGTCCACCCGAACAGCTGTTCATTTTCGTGTGGGACTTAGCCCATATGAGACAGTGTTTGGACGCCCGGCGAATGTCTGGGGAGTCCCTAGACCCAAGAAGTACTCTGATATAGAATACCCAATGTTGGTTCACTATTTGCATGACCTCACCACTAAATTGCGTGTTCCCCATCAGCAGGTGCAAGACGCTTTGCCTCAGGCTTCTTCAGATCATGGGCACACCATCCAACCCGGGGACTGGGTGTGCCTGAAAAACTTCCAAAGGACAAGGAACTTGGAGCCTCGCTGGCGAGAGCCGAGACAGGTCCTACTGACGACACGTACAGCTGTGAAAGTGGTTGGAAAGAAGAACTGGATCCATGGTGTGCACTGCAAAAAGGTACCCTTGCCTTTGCTCTTTGACCAGTGGGTCTGCAAAGGTGTAGGTGATTTTGAAGGAGAAAGGGTCCATCGGTTTGTACCTTTTAGTGATGCACACCTGGAATGGACTTGGACTGAGAAGGAAGACGATGATGTTTTGCAAGGAGCTGTACCATCGCATCTCAGAATAAATACAACTCATCCAGAGACACTTTTCCAGGACCAGACTGTGCCAAACAAGACCAGATACAATTTGAGACCTAGAGCGGCCAAAGACAGTTAAGACTTTTTTTCTTCTTTCTTTTCTTTGTTCCTAAATTGTACCACTTTTTTTTCATACGATACTTGAATCATCCAATTAAGTTGCAGGGTCGTGTAGGAGACTTGGTTTGTGACCTGAGTAGTGGCAATAGGCCTGCAGGACCTGCAGTGTCATAGGACGGCTAATAACCACAGCTAAGTGAGATAGGAAGATTGCCAAGAGCAACACTTTAGAGAATGAATTCTAGTGAATTAGAAAATGACAAAAGAACAAAAATGAAGAAAAAATACTGTAAATTATTATATAGTAGATGTGGTGTAGCATTATGTGTTTTAACCTTTCTATGTATTTTCTTGGCTTGTGTGGGTTGGGTTACTCACACTTTGCAGCCGACACCTGTACCTACATCTACCTCCCAGCCCATACCTTTTCGCACTACTGCTTCCCCACACCAATTTGATACGCTACCAGAGCATGAGCAAATTAGGAGAATGGAGTATTTTAACAATTCCTTCATTCAATTGTTACACCAGCATCAATTGGTGATCAATACCACCGACTGCTGGGTATGTGGACTTTTACCCGATCATACAGATAGAGGAATGCCATATTTAGTTCTACCCTTCTCCCTAAAAGGATCTGCTTGGGCTTACACCTCTATGTTTGTCAATGCCTATGAGAACCAACATCGACATCCTGTTGGTCCGTATAGGGATGGAATTGACCTTGGTCATGACGCTCTAATAAAAGGAATAGTGGTTATGTCAAAACATTATAAGAAATGTATTGAATTCCCCACTGACGAACGACAAGCATACATCGATTGGAATGTGGCACATTATGTCACTAGTCTTACAGACAGAGCCAAAAGGAAAAGATCCCCACCTATATATACTGTACCCCACCAAGGTCACTTATGTCTCCAAGGAAATGGTCAAAGTCCTATGGCCCAATTGGGAAAGAGCACTTGTAACATCAGATATACCTATGCATCCCAAACGTCTCCACCACTGGTAGCGTCTCAAGGGACATATTTTGTTTGCCATGACAGAGCCTATATATGGCTACCAGCCGATTTCTCAGTAACTTATTATATAGCTTTTTTCTTCCCTCCAACATATACAGCTCCTTCGGGACATCACAAGACAAGGTACGGTAGAGGGGTTATTAGTGGAAGGAGTGTGGTGTTACCCACAAGTTCACCACTCCTTATCACCCACAAGGTAATGGGCTGGTTGAAAGATTCAACCGGACCCTCAAAGGCATGATCATGATTGAGGAATCAATGAGGCATAAGTGGGATGTCCTCTTGCCATGCCTTCTGTTTGCCTACTGTGAAGTACCTCAAAATTCCCTAGGGTTCAGCCCCTTTGAGCTTTTGTTTGGACACCCGGTAAGAGGACCTTTGAGTTTGGTCAAGGAAGGCTGGGAGCAATCTCCCAGGAAACCCCCCCAGGATGTATATCGTTACATGCTGGCCTTCAGGAACAGACTCAGCGATTCATAGATCTTGTTCAGGCGAATATGGAAGCAAGCCAGGACGAAATGAAGTGGTGGTACGCTAAAAATGCCACTCTGATTGAGCTTCAACCTGGACAGAAAGTTTGGGTCATGGCCCCTGTGGAGCTCTAGGCCTACCCATAGAGGTTAGGTACCATTTTTCTCTGAAGACTTTGGGGAATGCGGGGTGGGTGCATTTTTGTGGATCCACGCAGAATCCAGAACTTTCCATCACAGAAATGTGTGCAAAATATATTTTTTAATAAGGTTTGAGGTTTGCAAGGAATTCTGGGTAACAGAACCTGGAGTGAGCCAGACAAGTCATGCCATCCTAGATTCCCCTGGGTGTCTAGTTTTAAAAAATGTATAGGTTTGCTAGGTTTCCCTAGGTGCCAGCAGAGCTGGGTTCAAAATCTATAGCTAGGCACAATGAAAAGGAGGTTCAGTTTTCACTGTAAAAATGTTGTGTGTCCACATTGCGTTTTGGGCCGTTTCCAGTAGCGGACACTAGATCTACCCACACAAGTGAGGTACCATTGTTCTTGGAAGCCTTTGGGGAATACAGGATGGGTGGAATTTTGTGGATCCACACAGATTCCAGAACTTTCCATCACAGAAATGTGAGAAACCTTTTTTTATTTATTTATTTATTTTTACAAATTTTAAGGTTTGCAAAGGATTCTGGGTAACAGACCTGGTGAAAGCCAGACAAGTCACCCCTTCAAAGATTTCTCTCGGTATCTAGTATTCAAAAATGTATAGTTTTGCTAGGTTTCCCCAGGTGCCGTCAGGACTAGGGTTCAAAATCTACAGCTAGGCACTTTGCAAAAAAGGGGTCAGTTTTCCCTGTAAAAATGTGGTGTGTCCACTTCACGTTTTGGGCCATGTCCAGTAGCGGGCACTAGGCCTACCCACACAAGTGAGGTACCATTTTTCTTGGAAGACTTTGGGGAATGCAGAATGGGTGGACTTTTGTAGATCTACACAGATTCTAGAACTTTCCATCACAGAAATATGAGTAAAGTGTGTTTTTGACAAAGTTTGAGGTTTGCAAGGGATTCTGGGTAAGAGAAGCTGGTGAGAGCCAGACAAGTCACCCCATTATGGATTTCCCTGGGAGTCTAGTTTTTAAAAATGTATAGGTTTGCTAGGTTTCACTAGGTTCGGCAGAGCTAGGATTCACAATCTACAGCTAAGCACTTTGCAAAAAAGTGGTCAGTTTTCACTGTAAAATGTGGTGTGTCTACATTGTGTTTTGGGCCGTTTTCTGTCATGCGCACAAGGCCTAACCACACAAGTGAGGTACCATTTTTTTAAGAAGACATTTGGGAATGGGAGATGGTGGAATTTTGTGAATCCATGCAGATTCCAGAACTTTTCATCATAGAAATGTGAGGAAAATGTGTTATTTTTTACAAATGTTGAGGTTTGCAAGTGATTCTGGGTAACAGAACCTGGTGAGAGCCACTCAAACCACCTCATCTAGATTCTTCTGCATGTCTAGTTTTCAAAAATGTATAGGTTTGCTAGGTTTCCCTAGGTGCAGGCAGAGCTATGGTTTGAAATCCACAGCTAGGCATTTTGCAAAAAAAAGGTCTGTTTCACTGTAATATTGTGGAGTGTCCATGTTGCAATTAGGGCCGTTTCCTGTCGCAGGCACTAGGCCTACCGACACATGTGAGGTACCATTTTTATCGGGAGACTTAAGGAAACACAAAATTGTAGAGTAACTGTTATTACCTATTGACTTTCGATGCATTTCTGCCTTCAAAATGTAAGACCATGTGTAAAAAAGAAGCCACTTTGAAAAATGTCATAGAATTCACATGCTAGTATGGGTACCCACAATTTCAGAGATGTGCAAATAGCTACTGTTTCTAAAATCTATATTTGGTTCCAATTTCAAAAATACATAGGTGTCTTTCCTACCGATTTTTCACTGTATTTATTTCTCCAAATGAATGGCTATTTAACCGGTACACAATGAAAAACCATTGCAAAACACTGCTCAGTTATTGGCTCTGAGTTCCTCGTGTTCTTGGTGAACCTACAAGTCCTATATATTTTCACAACCAGAAAAGTCCATCAGATGTAGCAGTATACTGCTTTCAAATATCTGTCATACTTGGAAGAAGTTACAGGTGAAAACGTCACAAATGGCTGTTTTTTTCAACTCATTTTCAATTTTTCCTATTTTCAGCTGTTAGTGTCTATGAAAAACCCTTGAAGGAACTACACAAATGACCCCTTGCTTAATTCAGAATTTTGTCTTCTTTTCTGAAATGTATAGCGTTCCAGGATCCTTTATTGCTATCATACCCATTTCTAACATTAACTTGAAGCAGGTTGAAAGCATAATAATAGAAAAATGTCCCAGTAAAATATCATAACTGTGTAAAAAAAAAATTGTTTTTCTGACAAGAGTCTGTCAGTCCCTGAAAACTGGGAAGATGGTGGTTTCAGCACCACAAACCCTTTGTTAATACCATTTTCAAAGGGAAAAAAAGACGCTTTCTTCTGAAGCACTTTTTTCCCATTTTTCAAAAAACAAATCTGGGTTTCCTCCAGGGGAATCAACAAACATTGTGTACCTTTACAATCCCCATGATGCTGGAAGAAAAGGACGAAAATTTGGCATGGATACATTATGTGGTCAAAATGTTACAGGGGCCTAACCACGAACTACCCCAAATAGCCAAAAAAAGGCTTAGCAGGGGGGAAAGGCCTAGCAGCGAAAGAGTTAATAATTTTTCTTTGCCATGTAGAATTCCACAATATTCATCATTTAGTTCGACTCTTTTCAATCTTTTTGTATCCCCCTTCCCAAATTGATAAGACCCTTTGGTCTAGCTGTCTTGTCATATGCTGATGACATGCAAATAATTGTCGCCATCTCTGAGAACGAGCATGAACCTGCTACTAACTTCCACAGTTGCATACACAAACTTTGGATGAAACAGAATTATCTTAATCTCAATGCAGTAACAAACTGAAGTGCTTCTCTTTTGCAAAGGGCCTTCCATCTAGATCTCTGGATTGTGGCTAAGCAAGATTGATGTCCTTCCAATTTCAGTTAAAGTTGAAGGACATTTAGGGATGGTGTTTGATGATACAATGAGCTTTTCTTCCCAGATCAATCAAGTCACTTCATTCTGTTTTAGCATCATTAGAATGCTTAAGGTTTTTATCCTTTCATTCTAATTTCTCAACCTAAATCTGTGGTTCTCGCATTGATTTCATCATGCATTGAATATTGCAATGCTCTTCATTTTGATATCAATCAACAGTCTCTCAATAAACTTTGGGTAGTACAAAATGGAGCGGTACATCTTATTCTCAATATTCCTAAATTTCAATTGGTATTTCAACATTTATACAAACTTTACTGGTTACCAGTAAGGAAATACATTCTATTCACCACTTAATATTTACCCCACAAAACTTTCCATAAGACTGGTTCATGTATTTCCAAGCAGAGCCTATGTTCCACAGACAATAAGAATGTGGTGGGGCCTAGAATGGCATGAGGCTGGTGCGGTGGCAGATCTTTTCCCTTTGACACTGCCAAATGTTGGAACTCTATGACCTTCCCTATCAACTTTTTACTCAATTATAATATTTTTAGAAAACTCCCATTACTCTATCCTAAGCTATTGTTGGTTTTCTCTCTGTTAACTTGTGGGTAGTTTTCAATGCCAAGATGCCCTTTAAAATTATTTTCATCTAATTTCATTTCTTACACTTTTGAGTAACTCTGCTACTTTTGTTTATTCAAGGAAATCAAAGTGTAAAGTTATTCAAAAAGTGACTCTTACTTGTCTCTGCCCCCTGAAAAAGGGGGTGGACACTAACTTATAAGTGTAAGTCACTACTACAAACAAATAACAATATTATGTCTAGTCCCACTTATGGTCAAACTCTGGTACTGCAACACCCTTCCTTGGAATATAATGGAAGTAGGAACTTACAATAAAACCTCATAGGAAATAATTTTTAGTTACAGTGGGTTATTTGAAGTAGTTAAAAATAGAAATAATTCCAGTTTATTGCTAAAATGGTTTATAGCAAGATTTTCTTCCCCACCACTCCCTCCTCAGGAGCAACGGGAAGCACTGTTAAATGTAATTAACTTGACCCAGTAGGGTGACAAAAGGCCTGAGCTCTGATGCTGAGCTGAGTCAGAGAAATATAAAAATTCTAGACGACCCATAAAGTGAACGTGTCACCCCACCTCACAGGACTTTGTAGCCTTGTGGGAAGCAAAACTGCACTCTATGGCAGTTGTCCCCCTTATTTATAATACTATTTCACTGCAGACAAAACAGTAAACCATACTGACTTTACCAATGAGTGTCTGCTAGTAATATAAGTCCTACCTCAGGTTACCACTTAACCTTGCACAGTACCCCCGCGCCAAGCTACCTGTCCGTTGATATAGGGCTGCACATGAATGTAGTTTCACACATGCAGCCCTCACACATATGAATATGTTCAAGTGTTACCAGTGAAATGTCTCATTCCCTAGCTGCGTCTCAGCAGCTCATCTTAAAAGGCAGACACTGGGGGTAAACACAAGCAATCCCTTTACCATGTGATTACGGTGGGTGGTACACGAGTAGTGAGACTCGACCACAGAAAAAAAATCAAAAAACAGGAGATCAAAAAAGCAAAATAAATCTGGCCATACTAAATGGGCAAAACGCCATTTAGCATAACCTCCTCAGAAGGGGATAGACTTTATATATCTTCTTAATATCACCCACGCAGTAGAAAGCATGTTTCTCCTTCTGCTGATTTCAGGCTGTGTGACATTCCTTTTGTTAACTATGGTCCTTGTAAGCAGCATGGTAAACCAGGTACTTCCTCACTAAATGGATAGGTTAGGTCAGGTATCTCCCTAGATTATCTCTCTAAGGGACCTTCCCCACCAGAAGTTGTTCAAGGGCACTCCACTCGTGGAATGGCAACTGATTAGGCAGAAAAAGAACGTGTCTCTATTCTGGACATTTTCTGTTCAGCGAGTTGGTGATTCCATCCACCTTTGTTATACACAGGGCTTTAAGTGGGGGGGGGGGGGGGTCTGAGCCCCCCCAGTTTTTTGTGGGGGCCTTGAAAGAGGGTTCTATTTTTGGGCCTCAAAGGTATATAGGGTGACCAGGCGTCCCGGTTTTTGTTTGGTGTTACTAGTGTGGGTAACATGTCTTGATAGTGAAATACTGCCAATTTCGTTTTTCACTATTGAAAGGCTATCTTGCCCATAGGATAACATGGGGAATGCTGTGTAACATGTTTACCTGCATATCTTCACATAACTGCAAGATAGACATTTGGAATCTGGTATGCCTGAACTCAGAATCTAATAACACATCCTTTAGTGAAGATGAAATGAATGAAATGAAAACAAATGTATATAGCGCTACTAAGCCCAATGGGCATCAAGGCGCCTAACCAAAAAGAAACTAGCTATAGCAAATATGCTCTCATTGTGGGTAGGCCTTGATAAAGCACCAAGTTTTGAGCATTTTTTTAAAAAGGGACAGGGGCGGTTGGGCCTTAATCTCCAGAGGGAGAGAATTCCACAGCCTAGGGGCAACAATGGAAAATGCTCTACTGCCCCAACAGACCTTCCTAGCATGGGGAACCACAAGCAGGTTCATCTCCGATGATCTGAGGGTTCTATTAGGCACATAGCGAGTTACCAGGGCACCTAGAGGGTCCGAAGGACCATCTGCAAGAGCTCTATAGGCCAAGCATAGGATCTTAAAAGAGATCCTCAGTTGTATAGGGAGCCAATGCAGGCTCTTTCTGGCCATTGTGGCAGAGGAAGCATTAGGAAGAGCCAAAACAAATCGCGCAGCCGCATTCTGTACGACCTGAAGGCGCTGAATGAGTCCCTTGTTGGAGTCTGCATAAAGTGCATTACAGTAGTCCAACCTGGAACCCACTAATGCAACCACCGTCTGCTTACGTGCTAGGGGAGAAAGATAATGCAGGATTCTTTTAAGGATCTTAATGACCCCCCAACAAGTGGCCACTGTTCGATTGACCTGTAGAGTCATGGACAATGATGTGTCAAATATTACGCTGAGATTTCTGGCTGATTGGGAAGGAGATGGACAAGTTCCCAGAGATGAAGGCCACCACTCACTGGACCAGATATCCTGGCCCTTGCCAAAGACCAGAATCTCTATTTTATCACCGTTCAACTTTAGGGAGTTCTGGATCATCCACTCCGAGACTGTCTACATACAAGTCCTAAAGTTGACGGCGGAGGTGGTAACAGAGTGAGCCAGGGACACCATGATTTGGGTGTCATCGGCGTATGACACAACCTCCATCCCCTGCGATTTTACAAACCTGGCAAGGGGGGCCACATAGATGTTAAATAGGGTCGGATTCAAGGCCGCCCCTGTGGCACCCCATACTGCAAGGATTTAGCAGGGGAGAGGAACTTTCCGAGCATGACTCTCTGCTCTCTAAGATGTAAAAAAGAGTGCAGAAGGCTCAAGGCCGGACCCGCATCCCTGCCTCCCTCAAACGCGATGTTAGCGTAGAGGGAGACAGGGTGTCAAACGCTGCTGTGAGGTCAAGTAGGACCAACACCGTGGTTTGGCCCAAATCCACCTTCAGGTGAATATTATTCACCACCATAGTAAGTGCTGACTCTGTACTGTGGGCCTTTCTGAATCCATGCTGGGAACTATCTAAGAACCCAGAGGAATCCAGAAAGGTAGAGAGATGTAAGTTCAGGTGTGATTCGAGCATTTTTGCAGGAGCCGGTAACAGGGAAATGGGTCTAAAATTCTTAAGCTGTTCTGGGTCCAGGGTGGGCTTCTTCAGAAGAGGCTTCACTATCGCCCTTTTCCAAGCTGAAGGGAAGGTGCCTTTGGTCATGGCGCCATTCATCACTTCAAGAAGGGGTGGAAGAAGCGTGAGCCTACAATCCTTCAGAGTCTTCAAAGGACATGGGTCCAGAGGCGAGGACGATGTAGTCCGATCCAACAGGAGCTCAAGCCCGTCAAGGGAGAGTGGCGGGAAATGAGTAAGGCTCTTGGTGGGATCTCTCGACCAAGACTCTAGATTAGATAGAGTTTGGAAAGAAAGGTCCCCCAGGGTGTTCCTCTGAGTTTCCAGAGCAAGATATATATCCTCAATTTTTTTATGGAAGAACTCAGAGATGTTGTTACACAGGTCCTGTGAGCCCACAACTGGATCAGGCACTTGAAGGGAACAAAGGGAATCCACGATCTTGAAACGTTGCCTAGAAGAGGTAAGGGAGGTAGTGAGATTTGAGAAAAACTCCTGTTTTTCCCTGATTACACTAGCCTTGTATTCTCTCAACAAGCACTTGTGTGCATCTCTTTCTGTAGGATACCAAGCCTTCCTCCATCTTCTCTCCTGTCTTCTGCAGCTTTGTCTTAAAAGTCTTAACGATTCTGTGAACCAGGGGAAGAAGGTTTCAGACGTGCCGAGTATCGATATGATGCAGGGGCTAATTCATCAACAGCTTTGGTGATGGAATTAGCAAGCTCATCTGCTGCCTCGTCAACGTCTCTCCAAGGGGAGTGCTTGCTGGTCTTTATATAGGGAGCAAGGGCTTCATTGGTGATGTTCCTGTAGCTCCTTTTAGGACCTCTAGTGCTGGAAGTCAGAACAGGCAACTCTGCCGGGCCAGATACTAGTTCAAGGGGTACTGCCAGATGATCTGACCAAACTAGAGGCACTGGAGTGCCAACTAAAAGTCTGGGGCATTAGGGAATACGCCATCTAGGATGTGACCCGCCCGATGGGTCGGGCTATTCACCAATTGAGTACACTCACAGGCTGCGAGTGAGTCCACCAACATAGCGGTGTCAGTGTCCCTCAGATTTTCCAAATGGAAATTCAGGTCCCCTAGTATGGTAAGGTGGGGTTTGCCAAAATAAGGTTCAAGAATCCTCAGGAGATCCCCGCTAAAGGCAGCTCTCGGGCCCGGTGGTCTATAAATAAGAATACCAGTAAAAGAGACCGAGGGAGCACATAGAATGAAGAAAAACAATGCCTCAAAAGGATCCGAGGCCATTGACAGGGATTTTATCGTACAGGGCAAAGAGGATTTACAGAGAACATCCAGCCCCCCTCCCCCCCCCCTGTGTTTAAATCTATCCTGTCTAAGCAGTTTGAAGCCTTCAGGAATTGCCAACAATAGATCATGGCCCGACGACTCAGAAGCCCATGTTTCCGTCACAAACATCCAGTCAGGTTGTCTGTCCGATACAAACTCATGAAAGGCGATATTGTTTTTAATGAGAGACCTAGCATTAACCAGGTAATCCTTTCTGGACATGATGGCCCCAGATGGCTTCGAGGCATTCAGGAAACTGCTCTCAGGAGAAGCGGGAGGCAGAAGAGCCGATTCACAGGTGTGACAGAAGGGAGAGTGTATGACACCCTCCGGAGAGAATCTATGATTACAGGGCAAAAAAGAGGTTTAAGAGCCAATATCTCCCGGAATGTGTAACAATAGGTTACCTGCGGCAATTGACGAGAGAGTCCAGCGTCCAGCCCGTCCTCAGCACGGACGGGAGCAGACGGGCTGAACTCAGGCGTAACTCTGGCGGAAATCCGGCGTCCCCGCTGCGCGAGACCGCTGCACGTCAGCATGACCTCCTTTTAAAGCCGTCTAGCGTCCTTATGACGACTAGAACGTGAGAGGTCCCAAATGGCGCTGGCAGGCGTCCAAAGTTCACCCAATATGGCCGCCACGGAAACGATTCGAAACCGGGAAGAGGGCCCGTCCAACAGCGGTGAGTTTCAATCAACTATGGTGCAAGTGGGGGGCTGAAAGACTAAAAACAAGGGATAATACCCAAAATAAAAGTTAAAGCAAATACAAAACTGGGAGCATTAAAATGTTGCTAATGGCCGCTTTCCAATCAGGAACCACACGCAGCGCGCAGATAACGCTCTGTGTAGGCTAGTGGATGGTAAAAAATGGTTTTTAAATTCAAAGTTTGGAAATAGTACTTTTAGAAAGTGGCTATTTTCCTGTTCAACCTTTCTGTGTGCCTCTGCCTGGTTGTGTATTGACTGTCTGGTTTGTGAGTGACAGGGGCTGGGGCGGCTCCAGGAGGCTGGTTGAGTCAGCACAAGGCTGAATAGACCTATCTGGATTGGGAGTGGTGGGAGGAGTAGCACCTGGGTCTCAATAGGGCTGTGCCTGCCTTCCACAATGCTGGCTCCACCTCCTGTGGTGCATTTGATGACCCTGGCCCACACTCAAAAAGGAACAAGAGATGCACTAGCAGAGTGCACCCAGAACTCGTTTAGATTGGGTCCAGGACCCCTCACACAAGAAGAACAAAGACTTTTGGGTTATAAAAGTAGGACTGGAGCTCAGTAAAAATAGATTAGGGAACTTCATGATCAAGAAGGAATCCGTGCTGAGTTTGTAGGAGCTGACTTACAGTTGCTGTGATTGCTGAGGAAGAGGACCAAGGGAGTAATGTAAATAATTTTTACATGTTTTAAAGTGTTTGGTATTTTATGGCTTATACTTAATAAATAGACCTTTTGCCTATTTTATTATCCTTTGTTGGATGGGACTTCATGATTTCCTTTAGCACACAATGCTAGTTATCTTGATTTAGACCACACCCCTACTCGGCTAGGCAACACCCCTTAAGAAATTTGTCATGCCCCTTTTAGAGTACCACCAGTTTTTTTCCCACTTAAAGCCCCGGTTATACACTATGGTATGAATTTGCAGCCTGATTCATGAAAACCGGAATCTGCGATTCTCAAATAGCGATTAACTGCGAATGGCTATTGAGAAATCGCAGAACGGTATTCATGATGTTTAGCGAGAAAAAATAGCGAGTCGCACGCGGCCGCAAAAACCGTTTGCGATTATCGAAAATCGCAGAAAAATCGCAATTTTCGGCAACATCCGTGTCGGATTTGCGATATCGCAAATAGCGATATCGCTAATTGCGGGATCGCAAAAAGCGAGATCGCAAAATCGCGAGATAGGGAAAACGGGAAGTCGCATTTCGAGCACAGTGATGACATCACAACCAGGAAGCAGCCAGTTCCCACCCCCATTCACCACAGTGAGGCAGACCTCGAGGCAGCAACAGAGACAGCTCCTGCAAGGACACCTTGGACTAACACTTTCAACTGCACTGCAGCAATGGCTGAGGAGGCAGTACCTGGGCCCAGCAACACCACCGGGCGCAAGAGAAAACTAAAGTTCTCCGAGCAGGAGTTGGAGCACTTAATTGAAGGGGTGGTGGATAACCACTCCAAACTGTTCGGGAGAGAGTCGAGGAGGGTGCCTGAGCAGGAGAAGCGCAGGATCTGGGTCGCAATAGTGGCCGCAGTGAACTCTGTGGGTGTGGCCGACAGGTCAATAGATGAATTGAAGAAAAGGTGGTACGACCTCCGAGGTCGTGCCAAAGAGAAGGTGGCGGAGAGGCTGGGAGAGTCCCTGTCCACTGGAGGGGGAGGACCTACAGTCCCTCCAAACACACCCATGGAGGATCGTGTAGAAGACACGCTGGAGGCTGAGGCCTGCATTGGAGTCACCCAATCGGACTCATCCCGCCCCACCCAAGAGAGCCACGGTAAGTGGCATGCGACTGCGACCCTGTCCCCTATGAATGGCCATGACCCTGTAGCCTCCCATAATGTTCCAAAGTCATGCCATCGGTGCACATTAGGTAATGCCCTAAAGCATTGTGGGACATGTAGTGTGGCCACAATGTACAAGTACCCCAATGCAGCCAGACAGGTTCAAAAGTACACAATGCCATAGCCAGTCAGGGAATGTCACCCAGCATGCATGTAGCAACTGCACGTGTGACAGATACATGCAACTAATGAACGTCCACTTCCCCTCTCAGGTGGCGCAGACAGCAGCGACAGGGAGATGCTGATCATAGATAAGCAAGCACAGGATGACGAGGAGGCGCTGTTACCAACACAGCCTCCAGCGTCTGCCGCAGCACCAACCCCTGCAGCCCGGCACACTACCACTGTGCCTCCAGCCACTGCCGCAGCACCAACCCCTGCAGCCCGGCCCACTACCACTGTGCCTCCAGCCATTGCCGCAGCACCAACCCCTGCAGCCCGGCACACTACCACTGTGCCTCCAGCCTCTGCCGCACCAGCAATGCCTAGCTTGACTCCACCAGCAGCTGGCGCAACCACATCAGGCGCCGCGACAGCGGCGACACAGCGGCCACCCACTGTGGCAAGCCAGCAGAGCAGGCTTGGCAGGGCTCGCCTGCAGACCAATGCTCCCAGCACCAGGAGGGGGAATGGACAGCGGCTGCCGAGCATGAGTGTTGAACGTCGAATGCTCTGGATTCACCAGCTGCAGGCACGCCGGCAAGGGGCCATACAGTTGCAGCTGTATAACATTGGCCGCAATGTGGCAGGTGTGGGGGACTGGATGGACCGCATGATGTCAGCCATGGCAGGTGTGGGGGAGGGGATGGCCCGCATGACTGCAGCCATGGAGGCAAACACTGCTGCTGTGATTTCACAGCGCAACACGGCCCGCCGCCGCCACCGTCAGCTACTGACCCGGCTGACGGCTTACACCCGGTCAAACTATGTTATTGGCAATGCCACCTCGCAACTATCGCGCCGGTCCCTGGCGCAGCAGCAGCAGCTCATACAATGCTGCAAGGATGTGGCCAGGGTACTTGAGCACCTCACCACTGCCGTGATGGCACTTCACCCTGCTCTACCTGCCACTGTCGGGGGTGACGATGCCAGTGAGGGCACATCAAGTGTGAGCAGCCACTCTGCCTCACACGTAGGGGCGTTGAGACGCAGCACCAGGCCCACTGCAGGGACACGTGCGGTGGCTGAGGATGAGCCGGAGAGGCGCACGGGTGCTTCGCGCCGGAGGCGCACCTGACTGAATTGTACTTGTACAGGCACAGGCTGAACATAAGCCTGCCCTGTGTATTGGACGCAGCAGTATGCTGAAATACTGTTTGCAATGGAAGGATGGCAACTGGAACCATTATTGTGATTCAAACAATAATATTTAATTTACCATCACACATTGGCGTTGTGTCATTATTAAATTTTGCATGCAATTGTGATTTGTTGGGTGAGGGGAGAGGGTGCACTAGAAACTGTTCATTGTGATGTGGTTGCGGCGTCTGTGGCCTTCAGCTGGGTTCTCCCTGCGTGGATGGCGCGCATGTGCAGGTGGCCGGTCGTCCCCTTCCGATTCACTGCCAGAGATGTCGACAGGTATCCGGCGCTTGGTAGCAATGTTGTGTAGGATAGCACACACAGCCACATTGCGGCAGCACACTTCAGGACTGTAGTACATGGCCCCACCTGTCTTGTGAAGTATGCGGAATCTGCTCTTCAGTAGCCCAAAAGTTCTCTCAATGCAATTCCTTGTGGGTATGTGTGATACGTTGTAACGCCGTTGCTGTGGTGTAGCAGGGTTGAGGTATGGGGTGAGGAGGTATTCACGCAGGGTGTAGCCACTGTCACCTGAATGAGAGGAGCAGAGGGTGAGTGCCTGTGCAGCGCAGCTACTTCATCGCACTGTGACATTGTGGGCAAAGTGTACTTACCAAGTAGGTGTCCTTCCCCAAAGTCTCCCCTGGCCAGTCGTGTGTGGAGGCCGCTGTGCCGGAATATGAATGAGTCATGTGTACTCCCCGGGTACTGTGCCACTATGTCCGTGATGTATGTCTTTGCATTGCAGACCATCTGGATTTTGAGGGAGTGGTAGGACTTGCGATTGCGGTACATGTACTCCGTTGCAGCTGGTGGGCAGATGTGGATGTGGGTACAGTCAATGCATCCTATCACGTGTGGGAAATGCGCAACATTGTAGAATTGTAGCTTGGTCTCATCCAATTCCTGTTGGCTTGTTG
Organism: Lissotriton vulgaris; assembly: GCF_964263255.1. Classification (NCBI taxonomy): domain Eukaryota; kingdom Metazoa; phylum Chordata; class Amphibia; order Caudata; family Salamandridae; genus Lissotriton; species Lissotriton vulgaris. Next base: position 1,916,892,397 of record NC_141685.1, read on the forward strand.
GAAATTTGATGTGGTGGTGTAGCTAGGTCAGCATTGCGTCAAGGAAACTCCCTAGGCAGCAGGACATGGTGGGCTGGGATATCCCCCCAGCAGCCGCAACTATCCCCTGGAAGCTCCCGGAGGCCAGGAGGTGCAGGCTACACAATACCTGGACATGTGTTGGCACGGCATTGGTCCGCCTTGTTGGGTGCTGCATCAGGGGGTCAAGGTCCTGAATTAGCTTGATGATCATTGCCCCATTCAGGCGGTACTTTGTGTAAATTTGCTCTCTGGTTTGGCGCAGCAGGGTGACCCGCTGGCGGAAGATCCTGGCCTGGATTCTGCGTCTCCTCCGTGCTGCTCGCTGTAGCCTTCGCCGCCTGACCACCATGTACATTCCTGGCATTGTGACGCTCCTTATGCTGATGCTGCTTCTCCTTAAGTGTGTTTGGGCAGGCCAGCACCAGTTGCTGATAGGCCAACGGTTTTTCAAAAAATGTTTTACTATGGGTTTGATGGTTACCACCTGCTTTGGGTTGTCCTTAAATTGCGCCTCGCAAAATGCGATTTTGGGTTTTTTCGCTAATTGCGATTTGTCATGAATCCCGATTGCGAGGAATTGCGATTTCGCTATTATTTTCGCAGAATCCGTGATTTCTCGCTATTTCCGAATCGCAAATGGTCTACTGCCGGGATTCTGCGAATCTTTTAGCGATTTCGCAATTCTGTGTTTGCGAATTCGCAATTTTCATGGTGAATTCCGATTATGGGAATTGCGCCCGCAATAGCATTTTCGCAGCTATTGCGAGCGCAATTTAGCTTCATGAATCAGGCCGTTGATGTATAAAAACATTTTGAACTTTATAACTAGATTTCTAATGGCTACGTTGGAAATTAGATGATTTCCCCCGTAAGGGCTAAATTTTTTCTGTAAATAGAGATGCTTTCGCATTACTTCGAAGTTGGAGCTTTATATATTATCAGGCCACAATGCACTCAGCTTTCGTAGATCCTCATTTCGGTGTGGGACGACGTATGATTGAGAAGGTACATGCATTCCATCCCCCCTCCCTTGATGGTGATCTGGATTCCTATTGCTAGAGCACTCATCCTGTCGCGCCTGGATTACGCTAATGCACTTTACGTGGGCGCTCCTGATTTCCTGCTCCGCAGATTGCAGGTAGTCCAGAACGCGACAGTGAGGCTCCTATTCAACATCCCCAAATGCCATAGTGTACGAAGACAACTGGTGGATCTTCATTGGCTTCCAGTTGCTCTCAGAGTGCGCTTCAAGGTCCTAACACTGGCCTTTAAGGCCTTACATGGTCCTTGCCCACCATACCTCAGTGCCAGGTTTGCCTTCTATCTTCCCCCGCGACAATTGAGATCGGCCTCTCTCAGACACTTGGTCACTCCGAGATTTAAGAGAGCTCGTCTGGGAGGAAAATCCATGACGGTCATAGCCGCACAGCTATGGAATAGCCTCCCTGACCATTTGAGACACACGACTAACCTCACTTATTTTAAAAAACACCTTAAGACTCACTTATTCAAGCAATTTATGTAAATGCACATCTTCTCTCCTGTTATGTTATCCCTTTGTTACTTTCTGACACTGAATCCCTTTTCGCGCCAGGACAGTCTTGACTAGCAGTGCGCGCTACAAGAAATATATAACAAATATATAACATATTGCCTTTGGGATGACAGGACTCTGTATCCTGAGTAGTAGGAGGAGTCAGAGGAAAGAGGGGAGGGTACAGGGAGATGCAGATTTTTGGCATGATAATGTCGTGCCTGGACGAAGGAGTGGCCACTTAATTTCGGAAATTCTGGGGCGAGGAAGGATAATCCGAGTAGTGAAGATTACTAGTGAGTAATCTGTGCTTTAGCTGCAGAGAGAACAAAAATAAAACCAAACTCTCAAAAAAAACCTGTGTTTCTAGTACAAACTTTCTCTTTCTCAGCACAGCCGATTTTATTCTTACATCTGCAAGTTTGTTGAGCAATGATTTAGCGCGGGCACTAGAAATATATATAGTTAACAGGAAGGAACATTTCACGTAAACAGTACAAAGCGCTTCGACGCCTCGTCAGGGGTAGTAAGCGCTATATAAATGCACTTACAATACAATACCATACTTCCACTTTAAAGTTAGTTGAATAGCATAAGCATACATATTAGCCACAGTTACGCAATTTGCCGATTCTTGCCATTAATCTAGATTACAAAGGGCTGATTTATTTTGTTGTGTAATACGAAACTCAGATCTGCCATATATAATTTGCAATAATTGAAACAACAACGGAATAGTTAATTTCTTAGGATATTCATTGACCTGCGGTTGTTCGTGCTCTGCGGCCCTCACAGTCACTTCCTCTTAAATTAGGCAATGATGGGAGCATGTCCATGTTAACATATGTTCGACTTCGCATTGGGATTCTGTTAAAACTGACAGCGGGTCCGCCTGGCTCCCCTGGCTTTGACAGAGAGGAAACTTAAGAAATGCTGCTTTTCGTGAGAGACTAAGAAGGAATCAAAACCACAAGCGCCACCTGACTTCCATATCCAGTACTGCAACCGGCGTCGTGGATGTTTTTCGAAAGAAAAAAAAAGATACTTAACTTCGTTACATTTAAGGAACAGTTTTTCCCATTTGCAGTTTGGAATGAATTAGTGGAACCCCTTGAAATACACAATTGCCTGAAATTGTAACTAGACTGGTTTCTAAAGTGCAGATCTATAAAATTAGTCGAATGGCTGTAGTGTATTAACTGCACGCTGATGATGTGCCTGAAGTCGTTCATGTACAACCTCTTCATGTTGCCAGAGGCGTAGAGTGTACCCCTTAAGCCGCGGACGGAGGGCCCCCTTTGTATCTGTGCGATATGGGAGTCTAAGGGGCCCCTGCGCCCCATCATGTTCAGTTATGTCAGTGCGCGTGGCTTCTTTTAATCAGACCTTTCAAATATTCTACCATTGAAAGAGCGGGCAAAAAAACTGCATTTTAAATGTAAGACCTGCATTTTATGAAAAAGGAGCATCAACCATACGGTGCGTGACCTTTTTTTGTGTATTTCATTCAACTGTACAGGGCTTTACGTAGGCAGGTTCCATAAAGCAGGTGCTGAGAAGAGTCCCCATCGACTCGGCGATGCAGCGAGCGCAAGTTAAGTCATTTTATTTATTCATTTATGTATTCATTTACTCACTTTACTCCTTGCCGTCGTATGTCGGACCCCACTGAATACAACTCAGTTTTCAAAATAGCCAAATATGAGCTTGACAAAATAGTGCGATTTTATATCGGGCTGTCTCTCATCCAAGATGTGATGTGATGCGTTAGGCTGAGTTTTTTTGTTCTTGTTAACTCCAAGTACTCCTGTGATGGCATGCCGGGTCAAGCAATAAAGGAGAAAGGAAAGTTAACAGGGTGTAGGGAAGTTAACAGGATGCAGCTGTGCTCCCTGGCGACCTTTAACACCTACGCATCATCTGGATACTTTCATTATCCAAAACGAACTCTGACCTGCCCTCAGGCCATTCTGCAACTCTCCCTTCTTACCAAAAGAGATGGACACCACCTTGCCTGACAGGAACAATTTCCTGCCAAAGCAAACTTAAACTAAGCAAGGTCCCTGGACTTAGAAGATGAGCTCAGGAGTCCTGCTCCTCAACATACAATCCTGTTTATTGTGTCTTCTCCAAACTTTCTGTCAACTGCAATAAGGACTTCCAGGTAAACAGAGTTAGATTTATTAGAGTAGAGTTAGGCAACATGTGGCAGTTACCCTCGCTGATTCAATGGAGATTGGTAGTTAAATTGACACACTATTGAACAACAGACCTGACCCATTGAAGTTTTGTCTTATGTGAGTGTAAGAGTGTGAAGAAGTATAGGGAAATTATTAAAGAGCCTGTATGAAGTAAAATGGGCTGGCTGACCGGTGAGTGTTATGGAATTAGGAATTATGTGGGCAAGGAGTTGTAGGAAAGTGGGTTTCTGTTGCAGTAACCCCCCCCCCCCACACTTTTTGCCAGACTACTGATGCACTTTTACTTGATGTGCCCTGGGTCCCTGCCAATCAGGTTCCCAGAGCCTGTGGTATTTTCCCCAAAACTAACCCAATTGGCATCTCTGGCCACAGGTCAGCCCCTGGTAAATGGTAGCACAGGTACCCAGAGCACTGTGACCAGGGAAGACATCTAAGGGCTGAAGCACTTATTGTGCCACCCTTAGAGGTTCTGTACCTTTACACACACACACTGATTTTGCAGGCTGCGTGTCTTGGTGCAGAACAAAGTGGAGAGTCGACAAGGCACACATTCCTGTGTGCCATGCCTACAACCCACTGCCCTGGCATAAATCAGGCACCCCTCTAGCTGGGTGCCCTATGCCAGGGGTGAGGGTATAAGTGCATGAGTCCTATACCCCCAAAATGTCTAAGTCAATTCTTAGACACTGTAAGTGTAGTGCTGCCATTAAAAGTATATGGTGCTGGGGGCTTGTCACTACGAACTCCACAGCACCATAATGGCTACACTGAAAACTGGTAAGTTTGGTATCAGCACATTAAACCCACACTGATGCTAGCGTGAGATTTAATGAAAAATGCACACAGTGGGCATCTTAGAGATGCCCCCTGAAAAACAACCAGCCTCTGGTGGGTTCCCTGATTGGCACACACCAGCCTGCCACCAGGTGACATGTTTCTGGACCACTAGGGTGGGAGCATTCGCTCCCTGAGCCCAGAAACAAAGCCTTTCCAGGGCGGAGGTGTTCACATCTCCCCCAGACGAGGAAGAGCCATCTGTGGCAGGGGAGCTTCAAAGGCCTAGCAATCTTTGTAATGCAACGCCCAGCCTCTCCTGTTAACAGGAGCAGGCCCCCTTCCTGTCTTCCCTTCTTTTCAGCGGGAAGACAGACGGGAAAAACTAGCCAGCCCAGAAGGCGTGCCCACCTCTGCCAACTCCACTCCTCAGGTGGGGGGGGAAGTGAAGCCCCCTCTTCAGTTACCGCCATCTTGCAGATGGAAGGCACTCCACAATCAGGATTAGGGATTGTGCTCATTCCCACACGTGGGGTGAGCACACCAAGTGTGTATTCACCCTAAGGGCAGTAGCCAATTGGCTACTGACCCCGAGACTCCTAAAACGCCCCCTAAATACAGTATTTAGGGGCAGCCCTGAACCAAGAAAGCAGATTCTCGCAACCTAAGAAGAAAAAGGCCGAAAGAAGATGCCCAGCAGAGGAGTCTGCAGAGAACAACTGACTTGGCCCCAGCGCTACCGGCCGATCTGCAGTTTCAGGAGATCCTGCGCCAAAAATCATCTTGTCCTGCAGCCAACAACCTCCAGAACCCCTGGGAAGGCTGACTGCCTTAAAAGAAGACCAGATCTCCTGTGAACAGCAGCCCTGTTCAAAAGAAACCCCAAAAATAATAATAATAATAATAATAATCCACATTTGTAAAGCGCGAACAATCACCCGTAAAGGGTCTCTAGGCGCTGGGGCCCGTCAGGAAGATTAAGCAAGCTATTGCCCAGAGTCACATGGTGCTGGACTAATCTGCCGCCGGCCCTGGGGATCAAACCGTGATCCCCAGATTCCAGCGTCAGTCGCCCAAGCCGCAGCGCCACACCAAAGACTCTGAGCCTGCTGAAGACAAAGAAACTTGACGCCGGAACTACCACTGCACCCGTCGCCTATGGCCTGTGTTCGAGTGGCCCACCGGTCCCAGCTAGGTCCCCCAGCACACCAGAGTCCAGGTCCACCATGGGTTGACCCCTCCAGGAATCCCCGAAGTCACCTGCAGCCTCCGCATTTGCTGACTGAGTGTGTACAACAAATGCTTAACACTATCCTCTAATACTGCCTTACTGCTCGACCACACTACCACAAATAGAGAGTAAGGTTCTATCTAACTTTACCTCTGCCTACCTTTGGGGTTCCACTGGACTCTGTGGACACTATACCTCCTCACTTTGGTATAGTATGTACAGAGCCAGCTTCCTACAGGAACATCATATATTGCATTTATAGAACACTCACTACTCTTGATGAAGCATTAAAGTGCTTTATGCCAGACAGCATGCTGCTCCAGACCCCAAGGATAGTGTTTTTTTCCAGTGGTTATTGTTGTTTATTGAGATTAGTTTTCTGCTCAGTCAGATAAGGAATGGTATTACAGTCTCTCCCAGCAGAGCTCCTAACTTCTCCATCAAACTTAGCCCAGCAGGACCATAAACTTCAAGCAAAATATCTCAGAATGGACAACTTAGTGAACTAACTAGCTAATTGGATTACAATAATAAAAACACCATAAAGGGGCATGCAGAGCTGCTCATAGTTGCCAGGGTTCCTTAAAACCATAATCAGCTCACCTCTCTCTCACACTTCCTCATCCATCATACTGCCAAGTGCTGCGTCCCATAACATGACAACTGCACCTCTGTGATCATCATACACAACATGGAAACTCTTCCCACAATGGATCAAAATAGACAACACCCTTCCAACCACACATCCGACATGGCATAGTATGCTACCCTTATGTGCAAGCACTGAAGCGCCCCCACATAAGAGGTAGTAAGTGCTATATAAATACTGCAATACAATACAATAGTAGGCTTGCAAATGGTTTGACTTTAACTCTTTGGCTTGATAAGAACGGAGTGCTGCCCTAATAGGTAACCAGGGTCGGATTGGGATTGAAAATCGGCCCGGGCACACACAAAAAATCGGCCCCATTTGCATAATGCCTTTCCTCAAATCACTGCTTCGGTGTAATTGCATTAAATAGAAGGGGGTAAAAAAAATGCACGCATTAATTTACACTGGAGAAACACACCTGAAAACAAGTGAGGCCACTTCTACTCAGGCCCCCTGCCCCCACTCAATATGTGCATACATTAATGGGCCGGCCCAGCGAGACAAAGGGAGTGTGGCACCTCTTCCTGTTGCTAAACGGCGGTAATGAGCGCCCATCTGCCTCTAGAAAGGCCACTCAGACACCCACTGGGCCGCTGGCGATATTCCAACAATAGAGACACCGCCTAAATTGCCCCCAGACTGCTAAAAATTACAGCCCACAGCAGGAACTTGGACACCGGCCCCTCGGGCATTGCCCAGGTGCCGGCGTTACCAATCCGACGCTGTAGGTAACCCTATTATAAACTCCAAGACTGCCTATAGGGCCCTCTTGTGCCTTGGAGGCAGTTCTGGAATATCAGTTTGTTAATATGCAGCAAGCTATTACTGGTTAGTCGAGCACAGATAATGGTAATATGGCCAACCTTGTATTTCCGCACAATGTACTTTCAGAGTGTAAAATGTATGAGGGATTGTTTTTGAAAGCATGTTTCTCTCAGTCTTCAGCAGAACAGAAAATTAATTGGACACAATCTCTGCCATCTGCACATTCCTAAAAATATGAGAATCATATTGCAAGTCAGATCATGCCTTGTGATCCAAAAATTCTCTTTTGGCAAAGGAGAAAGGCTACAAAAGTAAATTTTGCTAAAAGGATCAAATGGACCAAAGCACCGGCTTAGTTCATTCTTGTAGTTTTGCATTAAGAGGAGTACTAAACCAGTCGCTAATAGATATTGCAGCTTCTGTTGATGAGGTTTGTGGTGTTCCTCAGATTGATATCAGCAGAGGTCCAATCTTAGGATTCCACATACAAGGAGCCTCTTTAACATCACAGTACAGGGAATGTCCATCTATCCCTTTCAGGGTCCAAGCCCACCCCTTCAGGTGAAAGGGATGGTCCATTCACTATCAAATAATCACCGATACGAGCAAGCATGTTTTCTCCTAATTGAATATCTTTATCACACAATTCTGTCTCCTTAAATGACAGTTCCGAAAGAAAGCAGTGCTCGATGGGATAGTGGAATGTCTTGACATAGACAATGTGGGTAGCCTTAGCCATATGAAGGCGAGGTCAACATGCAAATTATAAACTACCCTTCCTAAGACGCCGGCTACCGTAATACATACATTACATTATGTTGTGGTCATGAAAACATAATAACTGAAATACCAACACACTTCTACAGTACCCTGCTCTACATAAGGAGCACAGATTTAGGGTCTATGCCTTGTCAGGATAGGAACAGCTAGGCACATCTTGTATTCATGAGTCCATTAATAACACTGAAGTGATATCACCTCTCACTTGCACTGCACCCCATTAGCATCACCAGTGAAGCACTGTGGTCTAAGATTATATCCACAAAATCCATCTCCGCATCATTATCAGGTGCATTTATCGGGATTTGGATTTATGATACATCTCCCACGTGACGATACTCCACCAGATGGGTGGGCTGATGGGAATTTTTTCTAGCCCTGTGCTATCACTTCAGTGTTATTAATGGACTCCTGGTTCAAGACTCAATACGGCACACTAACAGTAATTTGGACCAGGCTACTTTCTTTTGTTTCGCTAGTTGTAATAGGGGCTTAAGTTATCCTGGTCGTTAAAGATGCCCTTTTGACCCCCCCCACAATATTTTTTCAACATCTTGTATTCATTCATTTGTGTTATATGCCCTGTTATCCTGCGATTCTCATCTTGATGATCTTGTTTGATCTTAAACTTAAACAGGGATTTTAGGAAGACCAGGGATGAGTGAGAGGCTCCTCAATGCAGGAATTAGGCTCCATTGCACTGTGGCTCTTTCCTACAGCTACCAGCTATTGCTATAGTCTCTTCTGGAACCTGAATCGTCCTTCATGGAAAGGTGCACACCGTCGTAAAGGTATTGTTGTGTTTTACTTTGTTGCAGGTTGATTGGGGTAGCTTCAGTGTCCAAATTAATTCAGAGTTGCATCAGCTCCTTGTGGTAAACATTGTATTTTTAAAATTCAAAGAGACGTCTTTGTTTTACTGTACAGATTTAGGACTGAGAAAAGAAGGAGTGGGGAATTTCCCATGTGCTTGTTGGTTGTCTTCCTAGCCCTAACTTCCTTCAATTAATCATTTATACAGTGCGGCAACGCAGCTGTTAAGGTCTCAAGGCACTTGTGGCTACTAACGGTCGTAACTCATTCAAACATCCAGGTCTTCAGCCCCCTTGTGAATTTCTGGAGTGATGGGGTGGTCCTTAGGTGCAGAGGAAGGGAGTTCCATGGCCTGGCTGCCAGGTGTGAGCAGAAGCATCCTCCTCTGTTGGCTCAGTGGATCCAGGGGGTGTCTGTGAGGAATCCTATTGGCTCTCCTTCCTGTTCTAAGGCTGCATTAACCTGAAAAGGGCTTTAGAAGTACCAGGAAGTACTAGGCGGATTTGGTACGTAATGGCCTCATAATGCCAGACCCTTGACAGCGTTGACCTAAAAACCTTGATCTTTTTAAGTGTGCTCTAGCACTGAACGCTTCCTGAAGGTGAGGTAGTCAACTTATTTGATAACAACAATGACAAGAAAGAGTAAGGATGGTAGTATTAGTATTCATAAATATTCTGGAGTTGCAAATAATATGGTGAGTTTTTTGACAATGAAGGGATGAGATTTACCAGAGAACAGGAACCTCCACCCTCCTGCACAAGCCTACATAAGTAACTTCCCACACTTGACAATGTTCCTCACCTCCACAATAGATGAAGAATTTCTAAATTGGAGCAAATACACCTTGAGGAACATGAAATCAATTTACAATGTTTTTTTCCATGTATAAGTTAGACTTAATCATGGACGGTACAATTACATTTTTACAAAGGCATAAAGGCCGGTTGTATCTACTACAACTGTGTGCATACTGTATCCTAAGTGTAGCAGAGCCATAGCAGTGAGCTACCAAGCTAAAACTGGCTAACATCTCTCTTGTCTACTTTGGTTCATTCTAAGGACTTGTGGCATTTCGCTGAATGGTGAATTGTGCATGCATGGAAAGCCATGCTGGAATGAGCAAGGGTCCCACAGGCGTAGCCATCTCCATGCTCCTGGTAGATGAGTATTCCCGAAATTCCCATGCACACAGTAGAATGGGGGAATCTCTGAGGTGCAATGGTGAGAGCAGGGGTAGTTTTTGCTCGGCATGGGAACGGCAATCCCTTGGTATACTAATTACATTTTCCCGCACTTAGCTACTCACATAACATATACACAAAAGCACTTATGTTATGTGTCTAGAAGTTTAGCACTGCATAGCAAAGGAATTATAGCAATAGCAGCACAATGGTATGTGCACTATATGTTTTCATTAACTTGCATGCACACATCCCTATCTTTGTGAATCATCCACAATATAAGGTCGTTGTTCCTCTTATGTTTCCAGCGAGGGTGCTGCTGTTTTCATGTTTCACAGGACATAGTTGCATGCGGACACATCGTATACAAATGCATATGTCTTTTTTCCTTCATCCTTGCTCCCTGTGTCCTGCTTTCTGTCTTTTTTTCTCCATTTTCACTGTCTTTCCACATACTTATGCATGGCATTAACTAAGAATGCAGGGTGACCTTTTCCAGAAAATATCTGAATACATTTAGAGCCATGTTAAAAGAGAAGCCCGACTAGTTGGCTTGTTCATTGTCTCTTTTGAAAGTTGGTAACGATCATAAAAATACCCGAAGAGAAATGTAATCTATATTGTAGTAATGTCATGGGAAATCACGTTAGTGCATGAAACATCACAATGATACCAATATAACTGTTGATCTTCATCAGGCAAGCTTAATACCTTATTTTCGCTTCAGACATATCGTAAGACGTGTAAATGAGCCAGAAAAAAAGTTCTCATCTTTAACCAACTCCCTCGTGCCTTCAGTTAAGAGTTAAGAGCGGTCAGTGTTTTCTTTGTGCCAGAATCGACCTCCCATTCAAGTGACCTTCACGTCAGCACAATCTGCAGTCCTTCCCGGGGGAGACGCACTCAAGAGTGGTGTGACTGCAGCAGCCACGTGGCTGTCTCCCCCCTCGCTGGATGTGGCGCGGCTCGCTGGCAGTCTCCGAGCCCCAGCTGTATCCGAATTCCTTCCGTCTCTTCACAATGCCTGGCCGCGACGTGGAACTTATAAGAAACACCTGTGGAATCCAAGAGCCTGTGAACGCAGGATTTTTTTCCTAATATCAGACGCTGGGCAGATGCGATCCACCTACTTCGCAGCGCGGGCTGGTTTTCCAGCCGAGAGTTTGAGCTAAAAACCAAGCCGGCGCCTGCTCCAGGTAATAACTGGAGCCTTCACAGGAAGGAAGGGTCCGAGAGGAGCGTAAGGCAGAGGTGGTACGGACTGTGAAAGCGAACACGTTAACGAAAATCTCCGAACTAAGCGTTCGTAGAGTTTTTTAATGTGTAACATGTCCTTTTGCAATGCCCATTGCGCCTTGCATAGCTTAATCCGTCGGTGCTGCAGTGTAAGAAAGTGCAACACACCCATTATTATCTGAATATTCCCGGTCGCCATTTCCACAGCCCTGTGGGAAGAGTATCAACCGAGACTTTTCTTTAGAAAGGATAATGTGCTGCTTCCTTCCTCCTACAGAAGAGTTACTACAGTGACGTGGCAAGGCACCTAAATTGCATTACACACATTTTCCCCCGTAAAATGTTCCAAATAAATGTATAATTCACAACACGTGGGACAGTCAAGGGTCGTTCTGCAAAAGTTCTGTGTGCCCAGGGGTGATACCGAAGCACCGACGTTTGATTACGTGGCACCGAGTGAATGAAACATTGCTGTAGCGTCGCGGGTCGAAATAACAAGGAAGGAAGTGGGAAATAACACGTTTGCAGTAAAAGCACAGCTATCGTTCTAATTTGCGTTAAAAAAATGTGTTCTTCATTCAATTATAAAGCCTCGAGGAACTCAAACGCTCATTTGATGTTTTTAGAGGATGTTGCCAATCGAAAAGAGTGGTTTTCTGCAGCAAAAGAAATAATAATCTAGCTAAATTGAAAGCCTGGCGCTTCACATTTAATACACTCTACCAGTCTGAACACGTCAGATAGTGTCTATGATAGCTTTAGTCGCATTCCACTCAATGTAAGGGGTTTCTTCTTTGTCAGATCCGCTCTGACAAATTTCCAATCACCGCGATGCTGATAATGACAGTCTTGTTTTACCTATCCAGAGTTTTTAAGCGCTACACTCTCTTTTTCTGCAATAAACCTCGCGAGCCTGTCGTTTCAATTGCTAGAAATATCGCTAATAGGCTCGACTTCAGACGTCGTTGGTTACCACTTGTGAGAGGTGAATAACCGATCCAGTACCGTTGTTTTGCATGCTTCTGTTTTTAGTGCTACGTTCCTTATTAACCGTTAAGTACAGAGGGGCAGATTTACAAAAAACTGCCGCATCCCCAGGGATGCGCCAGTTATTGTGCGCCACAGCTCCACCACCTGCGGCGCACCATGGGGCAAAAATGGCACAGATGCGTGACGCATGTGTGCCGTAAAAGCGGCGCATTGCTGGAGTTGCATCGCAAGCGCGACGCAGCTCCAGCAATGCTCTGGGGGGCCCTATCTGTCCAATGCTGCATCAAGCCTTACGCCTGCTTCAAGCAGGCGCAGGGTTTTGACGCAGCATTGGCCTAAAAGTGCCTGCGTGAAATCTTGTAGATTTCACGCAGGCACTTTTGCGAGGCGCACCTGCCCCGGAACGCCCACCCTGCGCCGGAACGCTCACATGTGGCACAGGGCTTTACAATGGGACGCATCTGCCTAGATGCGTCACGTTGTAAATGGGTCGCAGGGATGCACCACGTTCACGCGCCCGTTGCGTGACGCAACGGCGGCTTAAACGTGGCGCAAGTCCGACATAAATCTGCCCCAGAGTCTCCCCACCTGGTCCCCCTGGCGTTCCCCCACCAAATGCTCAGTTCTTTTCAGGTTGGCCTAGCTCGCCAGACTATTGTATACCAAAAAGCATACATGATATCAGTGGCGGCTCCTCGAGGGAGTGCTGCAGGGCGGTGAGGCAGGGGAGGGGGCAGGGTAGGGGGGTTGTAAACTCCGGAATGCAGTTGTGTATACAAATAAATAAAAACGAGTTACATTGCGCGAGCTGCAATGCCAAATTGGCGGGCGCAGCACTCCCTTGAGGAGCCGACACTGCATGATATACATAACAAGAACAAAGTACCAACTGCACACAAGAGACAGTAACATGAGATAAACGATGCACTGGTAGACACAAATAAATTTCAAGTATAGTTGTCAGAGAAACCACAATGTTTAAAGGGAGATGTCTTCATTTAATGTCTTTAGCAGCCAGCCGACACGTGTTTCGTCGCAGTGATAAGCAACTCATCAGGGCTGTATGCTTCAAGGAGAAGAAACAGAAGGTCGCTTAGCCGGTGATACTTCCGACCCGGCCAGGCTCGAAACCGGTTGAATTATGAAAGTCCTCGATAAGGACTTACGATTCAAATTGTGTGGGAAATACAGCCAGTTTCAGGCACTCAGGTTCAAGTCCTGGTGATTCGATTCAAAGTAAATACGTCAGAAAATTATCCTGTTCTGAACAAAACTTATAAGAGCCAACACGGTCCATCTCTTCCTCTGAATCATCCCATGATAATTTTCGGACGTATTTACTTTAAATCACTGCAACGAAACACGTGTCGGCTGGCTGCTAAAGACATTAAATGAAGACATCTCCCTTTAAACATTGTGGTTTCTCTGACAACTACACTTGAAATTTAGTTGTGTCTACCAGGGCATCATTTATCTCATGTTACTGTCTCTTGTTGTGTGCAGTTGGTACTTTGTTCTTGTTTTGCATAAGGTACTGTTTTTCAACAGCATGCTCTGAGGGGTTATAGGGCTTATCCCCTCTCCAACTAGCACCAACCATCTATTGTTACATCCTATGAACCTATGCGTAAATACTAGCTGAGCGCCCTTCTTTTCCCTATGTGTTTAAAAACCCTGTTCTTTTAGCCATTTCTGCATGATATACATGCCTATTATTCCAACATGTTTTTTTTACATTTTTAAGACAAGAACACATTAGAAATCCTGTAACAGGTTTGCATCTTTTCATCCAATCGCTTTTGCCCATATAATTATTTTCATTCCCTACCTGCCTTAACAGCCAAGAAGGAAAGGAAAAAAGAAAGGAGTATGAAAGCAAGGTGTGAAAGAAGAGATAGAGGACAGGCACACAAGATTTACTTTGCTTATATATTACGTCTGACATTGGATGGGACCATTAAGGCCCAATTATATTCTTGCTAGGGTGGGACTTCGCATGGGGTGCCAGAAAGTGTCTCCCCGGCCTACCCCGTTTTCATGGGGGCTCCAAAGAGTCTAGGATTGTGACCAGGGACCTCCACATCCTTCTGGAGGCCGGTTTCCAGGGTGAGTTCTGTAGTGACATGTTGTCTTCTCTAAGATGCTTGATCCAGTTGAACCATCCTTTGTACGATGTCTTAGTAGTGTCTATCCAGTTTGTGAGGACCATTTTCACTGCTGCTGTCAGTAGTAAGTCCAGGAGGTCCCTGTCATCTGCTGACTTTAGTTCAGTGATCATAAATTCTGTGGTGATAGTGACAAACTCTTTTGTTAGAGTGCAGTCAAACATTTTATTTAAAAACCTAAAGATTTCACCCGAGAATGTTTTAAGAGCTGGGCAGTACAGGATAAGGTGTGCTAGATCCCCTTTTTCTTTGTTACAGTACCAGCATACTGCCTCCTCTCTGAGACCTAATGAGTGTAATCATGCAGGGGTCCAGAAAGCCTTGTGAAGCAACCAAAACTTAGTTTGTGAGAGCACTGGGGAGATCTTATTATGTGAAGCTGATGCCAATATTGTCGTACACTCATGGACATTGAAAATGGCTTTACTTTGGTTATTCCGGTAGGCAACTGCCTTGTCGTTAACCTTGGTGGATTTAAGGCGGAGGAGTTTGTTGAGGTGTGAGACCTGGTGTCCGAATTTATTTATTTTAGATACGAGCTGGAAAATTAATGGTTGCAAGACAAAACATTTGGTTTTGGACAAAGTCGATCTGATTTTTAGGAAGTTATAAAATTCGATATAATTTATTTTGTGTTTTTCCTTGAGGGCGGTGAAGGTGATGGGGTAGGTTTTTGTTTTCTAATTGGAGGGGGTAGCAGGTCCCTTTCTCAATCCATGATTCAAAGGTTAAGTTTTGAAGTCTGCTAGGTTTACTATTCCTACCTCTTTCTCCAGTTTTAGTTTTTATTGCTTATCCATGCTTTCTTTCCACGCCAGAGAAAATTTGAGATCATATCTATTTTGCGGTGGAAATCGTCTGTGAGGAGGAGTGGGAGCATGCTGACCAGATAGTTAATCATTGGTGTGATCATCATTTTGATCGTTTCTATTCTACCCCACCACGTTATGAACTTTGGTGACCATGATTCTAGGAGTTCTTGATCTTCTCTAGCATTATTTTCTTGTTATGATGTAGTGTGTCGATTAGGTCATTGCCAAATTTAATGCCCAGGTATTTGATGTAACCCACTTGCCAGGATAAGCCCGACCCCCTAGACTGTCACTTGTGCAGTGAATATTTAATGATTTGTCTTTATTTAATTTATACCATTAGAGCCCGGAGTATTCGGCTATCGTGTGCATCAGGCCAACAATTGAGGTTTTCGGCTGTTCTGTTACCATTAAAATATCATCAGCATAGGCGGCTACTTTTATATCAATGCCGTTGATATTTACGCCCTTTATGTTCTTGTTTAGATTGATTTCTTGGATGAGAGGTTATATTGCTAATAGGAAAAGTGAGGGAGACAGTGGAAATCCTTGTCTGGAGCCCTGTTGTAAGGTGAAGGGGTCAGAGAGTGACCCATTAATCACTATTCGGGCTGATGGTTCCCGGTGCAGGGCCATCACCATCTGTATGTATCCTTTACCTAGGTTTAAGGGCTGCAGACAGTGCTCCAGGAATTCCCAGGAGACTCTGTCTAAGGCCTTCTCTGCGTCCAATGTAATGGCCATAGCTGGTTCCAATTTGGTATATACCTGCTCTATGATATGGCAGAGAAGTTGTGTGTTGTCATTGGACATGCATGTGCCTAAGAAGCCACCAGTGAGTTGCTTATTAGCTTGGGGAGAGCGGAATTTACTCTGACTGCCAGTATTTTCGTGTATATCTTGCAGTCCATGTTAATAGGGTATATGGGTCTGTAGTTTTTTGGTGATAAGTGGTCTTTGCCTTCCTTGGGGATGACTATAATGTTAGCCTCTGACATGGATTGGGACACCCCCGATTAGCTGCAGCGTAGTTAAAGACATGTTTTAAAGTTGGTTTCAATTGGCTCAGGAAGGCCTTGTAGAATGCGGCAGTAAACCCATATGGTCCTGGGGCTTTATTGTCTTTCAGCGATTTGACTGCCAACTCAATTTCAGTGATATTAATTTCTTGGCCTAGCCTGAGCATCTCCTCGGTGTTTAGCTGCAGTAGGCCAAGTCTAGGGAGGTATCTAGAGCATTCCTCTGTATTGAGGTTCTGATCTTTCTTGTATAGTTCCTGGTAGAACTCTTGAAAGGTCTTAAGGATGTCTTTGTGTTTGAAGTGGATTCTGTTATTTGAGACAGTGATGGAAAAGATGGCAAATTGGCTACATTTGTGTTTCAGGTAGGAAGCCAGTAATTTTCCCGCTTTAGTGGCCTTGCACAGATTAAGGGCTTTGTATTTATTGATCCACAGTCCCGCCCTCTCACTCAGTATTTTGTTGTATTCATACTTCATCTGTGTAAGTTTAGTTAATAGTCTATTATCCTTAACGGCCTTAGCATGGGATAATTCAAGACTTTTAATCTCCCGCTCCAGCTGCTCTATTCTGGAGTTTGTGTTTTGGTTTATTTTCGGTTTAATCTCAATTATTGTGCCTCTGACCGTTGCCTCCAGAGCATCCTGTAGAGTATTGGGGCTAGTCTCCTGGGAGTCATTAAATTTGAGATGTTCAGCTATAGCCACCTCAACCCTTTTTTTGTCCGTGGGGTCTAAAAGCACGTCGCTGTTAAACCGGCATCTCCGGGGGACGGCTTCGTTATGACAGACGCTCAGCTTTAGACTGATACATGAGTGGTCTGATACTAGTCTTGGGGCTGTGTCAGAATGTTCGACTAGGTGTATATGGGACCCAGATATTAATATGTAATCTATCCTTGTGTAAGAATTGTGAGGGTTAGAATAGAGAGTGCAGTCCCTTGTGTCCGGGTGTTGAAGGGGCCATGCATCTTTTAGATTATATTTGCAGCAGATATTTCGAAGGGTTGCTTGTGATTTCGTGGGGTGAAAACAACAGGTGGATTGTCTATCTGTTATGTGGTCTAATGGAGTATTAAAGTCCCCTGCCATCACCATGAGGTCAGTTTGGGGGAAGCTCTCTAAAGATAGAGACACCTCCACCAGAATGCTGGATCTTCCGTGTTTGGCCTGTATACATTAGCCACGTGGGTTAGCTCCTCCCCCCTTCTCAGATGCGTCACCAGGAGCCCCCCCTCATTATCGTTGGATTGTGATTCTATTGTTAAGTTGGATCTCTTGGATACCAGTGTCATCGCCCCTCCCCTTTTTTTTTTTTACTGCAGGTCAGCATGCAGTCCGTGAGATCCAATTACCTCTCACTAGTTTGATCTTCCCAGGATAGCTTGGTCTCTTGTAGTAAGATTATATCCCCTTTAGTTTTGGCCAGGTACTCTATGATTTTTCTTCGCTTATTGGGGTGGTTAAGGCCATTCACATTGAGGGACACAATGTCAAGGTCTGTTGCAAGATTAAGTGTGTTGCTGCCGGCCATCACCTAGTGTGTAGCATGGTGGATGTATTTGTGCTTACAGACACCTTAGTCTTGTTGTAGCTAGTCGTCCCTCTTTGTACCAATTCCTTAAACCCACGGTCCCCTACAACCGCGACCCCCAGTGCTCTGCGAACAATGTACCTAGCATATCTGGATGTGCGTTGTGTCAGAACTTTTACGTATACACTCTGGCAGATCGCGCCAGGATATAGAGAGTAAAGTGGTTAAAAAGGACAGAAAAGCAGAGAAGATAGGTAGAAAAGAACTAAGAAACTATAGTACTGATTCCTCCCCCCATTGCCCCCTCCCTCCCTACCCCCCTACTACTCGATCTCGTATGTCGGACGTGCGACGACAGGATCTTCATCCCGTCTCTTGGAGAATAACTATCACGTGGCTTACATAACTGTAGTTCCAAGAGAGATTATTAGAATTTGCTACACTCTGTTCCTTGAAGACCCCCCTCTATATGCATTACAAAAATAAACCTAATTACTAAGCCCATCAGCAGATATCTGAAAATAGTCTGAAACATAAAGGATATAAAGGATCCTCTTGAGGTTGTATATTGAAAAATCTGTGTCGTTGTCTTGCTGTTGCAAGTTGCAAGATGGGATTGCGGGCGGGTGCAGGATTCTCTTGTGAGGTAGGTAATTGTTTATAGTTGAGGCACTCTCCAATGTGGTAGATGAGTTTGTCAATTGAGGTAGGTAGAGGTTGCGTAAACTGTCTTGACTAAGGTGGTCTTCCGAGGTAACTGATGTGCTTAGAGTAATGTTGACCCCCTTGCAGGCAGTATAAGGGTGGGCACTGAGATTGGTCTAGTAAGCAGCGCTCACCCAATGGCCCGTTCTGGTGATGATCTCCTTTTGCTGGACCCCGCTTCTACAGTCTCCATTTGTTGAAGAGTAGGGCCGTCTAGGTAGACAGCTAGATCCTTAGGGTTGCTGAATAAGCGCTGCCTCCCGGAGTCGACTATCCTGAATTTGGCCGGGGCTACAAATGACAACTGTACGTTTTTGGCCCTTAGCCTATCATGCAGGGCAAGTAAGCCTTTCCTGTTGTCGACCCTGGGCTTTGAGTAATCCTGTGTAAAAATGATCTTGTTGCCTTTCCATGTTATCTGGTGGTTTTTGAGTGCAAAGTCGAAGATGGCCTCCGTGTGTTGAGCCCTTAGTGGTCTGCAGATGATAGGACGGGCCACTTGTCTTGTTGAGGACTTAAAGGTGGGGACTCTGTGCGCTCTGTCCAACTCAAATTTGCGGTCAACATTTTGATTTGTGATTTTGGAAATCAGATCCTCAAGAAAGACCACACAAGAGCCTGCTGGGTCTTCTTACACCTCCGGGAAGCCCAGCATGCGGATGTCCCCTTGCCGATTTTGGTCTTCCAGTTCTGCTCTCTGTTTCTGGAGTGATGAGGTAGTTTTTGTTAGTGCCTTCATCTCCTACGTCGAGCTGTGGGATGCTTCTTCTATATAGCTGATTCTCTGTTCGGCTCTGGCAAGCCTGTAATTGACAGAGTGTAGGTCCACTCTGACTGCTGCAATCTCAAGTTGTATAGCGTCCGTGGTGTTCTTTGTGGATTTGGCCAGGTCATGGACCTCGGCTAGCTTCTTTAAAATCATC
The DNA here is from genome assembly GCF_964263255.1 of Lissotriton vulgaris. Taxonomy (NCBI): domain Eukaryota; kingdom Metazoa; phylum Chordata; class Amphibia; order Caudata; family Salamandridae; genus Lissotriton; species Lissotriton vulgaris. The sequence continues at coordinate 1,916,911,735 of NC_141685.1, forward strand.
TCCAGGGTGCTATTGATATCAGGCTTCTGTTTACTGGGGGAGACTGAAATTACCGGATCCTCCTTGTTTTTCTTTAATTGCAGCTGTAGCCTTGACTCTCTTTCCGACATGGTTGTGCCGTGGGGTTTTCTGGCTTTACAATAAATTTGTGTTGGTTCGCTGAGGGTTTTGTTGTTTTGTTGTTTTGATGTGTGTGTTGTGTTATGCCTTCCTGCTGTCGCTCCCACCTAGGTTTCCTGTTCGACGTTTTAGACGACTGTCTAGTGGCTCCCCTTTGCGGTACTTGCAACGCCCGCACTTGCTTTGCAGCTTCTGGAGGTTATTTTGTAGCAGGCCAGTCTCTCTCTGTAAGCTCCTCAAGACTGCATTCGGTATCTGCGGGTTTGCCGGGCTCTGTTTTTCCTCCCTTACAAGTGTACACTTAGCGTCAGTGAGAGACCCGCAATTGATGGACGGAATGCAAAACAAATCAAAAAATTGGTGCCCCTCTTTTCTCTTTGGTGATCCCTGGACTGATGGGCTGCTGGCTGGGGCTGAGGGTCGCTGGGGGCCTGCACCGTTGAAGTGTATCACCGTGCACTCACTGTGTTGTAGGAGCAAAGTGGTGAGGGCACTCGATATTGACTTACCAATGCGAGCGCACTTGTTGAACTGCTCTCTTTACTTCCCCCCCTGCATTGCACCTCTTGTGTGTGGCCGGTCTGTTAGCTAATTATGCGGTCTATCCTGCTTGTGGACCCAGTGGATCCAGTTTCCGCTTGTCACCCCTGGAATGCAAGTGGGTATTCCGCTTCCTGCTGACCCCAAAGTCTCTCTTACGGTTCCCTTTCGTCCTATTTATTAGCCCCTCCTCTGTGGGTTAGCATTGTCAGTGACCTCAGACTGGCCCCTTCCTAATTTTAGGCAGTATATGTCGGCTTTCCACCCCCATTGAGAGTGCCTGTTGGATCCGGCATGTGATTAGATGTCTGTGGATGTCACATTCGTTATCGACCCTTCCTGCAGATGAAAAGCAAAATGTATTGAAAAAAAAAATTATGCCGCACTGCATCCACTCTCCACCCAATTTTCTTTTTAACTGGCACGTACCATCTGCTTTGGCGTTGCACTCGGGCTCACTCAGACAACTGAACCAGATGGGGAGCCTGCCTGTGCACTGCCACCTTTTGCTGCCCCTGCTGCAGCCTCCCGCTACTGCCCCTTTTCATGCGCCGTACTTCTTGCCGCTCCCGGGTGCGATTGCAGGCACCTGGGATATGGTTGGCTACCGGGGGAGGTTTCAGAGTAAGGGGGTTTTCGCTGTGCTCCATCACCGCTTGTGTAACGGTGGACTCACCACCTTTTGGGGCTTGCAGGTTTCGCTTTTGCTTCCTTTGTCTTCCTAACTAATTGCAGGTCGCTGGGCCCAGCACCATTTTGTGCTTGTGTGGTTTCGCTTTCACACTCCTCTCTCTTTAGGACTCGCCTAGACGAAAGCAAAAGCGAAGCTTTTGCTGTCTAGGGCGAGACAACTTATGTTGTTACTTTTGGGGGAATGTGGACAGCAGACTGCCACGCACTTTTTCTGGCAGAGATTTGACCTCGTGGGCGCGCACGCCCAGCCCGGCGCCGTGCACGTCCCCTGCCACAGATTCCCTAAACACACATATGCACACGCAGGCAGGAAGGCACACACACACACACACGCGCGCAACCCCCTACTTCCCCCCACTCACCGGCACCCCCCCGCCGCACACACACAGGAGCGCACCTACACATACAGAGACACCCCCCCATGCCGCCACCGCCGCCGCATACATACAAGCGCCCACCCCCGGCCGCCGCCACCGCCGCATACATACAAGTGCCCCCCCCAGCCCCACTTACCACCATTCTAAACTCTTGTGCTCTATTCCTCTCATTTTACAGTGCACTGCTCTCAGTCGCAAAGTTGTCCATCATTTATTTTGACCGCCCTTTCTCCGCCGCTCGCCACGAACACCTCCCACTTTCGGTTCAGGTCGCACTCAGTTGGTTTTGTTTCACTGCAATGGTCGCTACCTCTGCTCCTCACCTCGCCTTCCCCTTCAGTCCCAAGCTTTTGTCAACTCGTGTCTTTGACACCCGCCCTGTTTCTGTCTTTGTCGCTTTTCCTCCCCCTAGCCCAGCCCTCCAACTGCCATGTCTCTCGCCCGCCCCTTCAACTCTTTCCTTCCACTTCCGGTCCTGTCCTCCCTCCCCCGCCTTTCCTTGCACTGTACGCTGATCTTCTTCCACATAAAGTTGACTTATTGTGCGGGGCGCGTGGGGCTGGGAAGCCGTGCAACACCCGGGCAACGGCAGCGAAGCCCAGGGGGCAAGCATCGCAGTTCACGGAGAGGTGAGGAGCTACCGGCCTAAGGGTAGATAGAGAGAGGCCTGGCGGCACGGGGAGAAGGTGGCCCGGGAAAGGCGGAGATAAACCCGGCCTGGTGCAAGGGAGACTACCACTACTGGAGGATGCGGGGTAGAGGATTTTTATATGATAATAGTTCAAAATAAACACTCACTTCGTGTTGCAATAATTGTTTCAAATGCATCAATAAAGTGATGATAGGCAGAACGTGGGGGAAATAACAGTCACACAGAGCTTCGTTGTGATTGGTGGAAGTTCAAAAGGGCGCCGTTGGTTGGTGAATTAAATTGATAGCGGAAGTTGTCGTTTTTGGATAGTGGTCACTTCCTGTTTACGTTTTGGCCCGTTCTTGTCGTTAGGTACCGATCTAGTGCTTCTATTGTGGGCATCTATCGGGCTAAGGAGCAGAAGTAGTTCTCCAACACCAGTCATTGTCTGCGACAAATGTGAGTGTGAGGACGGGTTAGGACGAAAGTCTTGACGCCATGGCGAAGTATTTCTTCAGCTATGGGGGTGGGAGTATTGTTACGGAGCTGGGATTGTCGCAACATGATAATTATTATTTCTTATGGTGTGATTTGGAGAAAAAAAACACCCACACAATAATATTTTCTACGGCGTAGTTTGCTGTACAGCAATACGACAAAAGCTAGAACAGAACAGACGCTAATTTATTTTTTCCACCCGGCATATGTAAAACAAACTCCAAGCATAGCTAGTTTATCAGCACTTCCAGTCTAATTGATTTGATGGCTCTTCAGGACTTGTGCTTAAAATCTCAGTGAACCACATCCAAACTGCTAGTATTTGCTCATCATTGTTTCCTAACAATTGTGCTTCATTAATACATTCTGCCCTCTTAGTGTCTATGTCAGGAATCAGGATACCCTGACAGTTTTGGGTAACATTTGCTCCAACAAATGCAAACATATTTTTAGTTTGTATTTCTACACAGGTTGTTGTTCATGTTTTATCCTGCTTACCCAGCGAATTCAATGCGTAAGGTTATCATGCAATTTGGAGGAAGTCCAAGATACGGTATTAGTTCAGTGGCAAAAGCAAAGATCTGGATTGGCTCTTAGAGCAGAGTATGTGCCGAGCCATATGCAAATCCGGCAGTAAATGTTTTGAAAACAAGTGATAAAGACTTTACAATGGAAACCTTTATTTTTCAACATATTTCAGTGTTTGATTAAGTATGTACGAATGTATCCCCGAATTGAGTATAGTTTATTGAAAAATATATATTTTAATCCACCAACACATCCACCACCACCACATCCACCACTACCTCATCCACCACCACCACATCCACCACCACATCCACTACATCCACCACATCCACCACCACCACATCCACATCCACCACCACCACATCCACCACCACATCATCCACCACCGCCACCACATCCACCACCACATCCACCACCACCACATCCACCAACACATCCACATCCACCATCACCACACCACCACATCCACATCCACCACTACCAGATCCACCACCACCGCACCCAGCACCTCCACTTCCACACCCCCACATCCACCACCACAACATCCACCACCACATCCACCACCACCACATCCACCGCCACCACATCAACCACATCCACCACCACCACCACCACATCCACCACCACCACATCCACCACTACCTCATCCACCACCTCATCCACCACCACATGCACCACATCCACCACAACCACATTCACCACCACCACATCCACCACAACCACATCCACATCCACCACCACATCCACTACCATGTCATCCACCACCACCACATCCACCACCACCACATCCACCTCCACATCCACCACCACATCATCCACTGCCACCACCACATCCACCATATCCACATCCACCACATCCACATCCACCACATCCACATCCACCACATCCACATCCACCACCCCCACATCCACCACCACTTCAACCACCACCACATCCACCACCACATCTACCACCACCACATCCACCACCACCACCACATTAACCACATCCACTACTACATCCACCACCACATCCACCACCACCACATCCACCACCACCTCACCACCACCACACCCACCACCACCACATCCACCACCACATCCACCACCACATCCACCACCACCACATCCACCACCACCACATCCACCACATCCACCACCACCACCACATCCACCACCACCACATTCACCACATCCACCACAACCACATCCACCACCACCACATCTACCACCACCACATCCACCACCACATTCACCACAATCACATCCACCACCACATCCACCACCACCACATCCACCACCACATCCACCACCACATCCACCGCCACATCCACCACCACCACATCCACCACCACATCCACATCCACATCCACCACATCATCCACCGCCACATCCACCACCACCACATCCACCACCACCACATCCACCTCCACATCCACCACCACCACATCCACCACCACATCCACCACCACCATGTGTGTGTGTGGCTCTGTGTGTGTGGCTCTGTGTGTGTGGCTCTGTGTGTGTGTGGCTCTGTGGTTGTTGCTCTGTGTGTGTGTAGCTCTGTGTGTGTGGCTCTGTGTGTGTGGCTCTGTGTGTGTGTGTGTGGCTCTGTGTGTGTGATTCTGTGTGTGTGGCTCTGTGTGTGTGCAAATGCAATAGGTCTCGCATTTGCGAGAGATTAAGCTATTGGCATTGTAAACAACAATGGCATTTATTTATCTGTTTTCAAAACCAACACATAAATACAAAATTTGTCATTTACAATGCCAATAGCTCTAACTTTTGCAAAGGCGAGACGGTTGCATTGTAAATGCTTGTTTAATTAACCCATTGCCGGGGGAATAATGAACCTCCCAGACACTGTGTTCGTTGGATATTTTGCCCTGGGTCTCTTGGTCACAGTCTCGTTTGCTCGAGTGTCTGTTTAGGACTTTTACACAGCCCAATACAGGGATGCTGACTCTTATGCCGCGCTGCAGTCACTCTCCACCCCACGCAGATTGCTCATTTACACCGAGAACGTTCTCTGACTCATCTGCTCTCTTAGCTTACTTGTTTGGTTATCTGCTGCAGGCTCTTTCCCGACACTTGCAAGCGAGCAGTCCAGCTTTCTTATCGATGCAGAGCTTCATCATTGTACCCTCACCCTGTAGTGTAGTTCCTATTTTCCCAATAGGCCCTGCGCATTGGAATAACATAAACAGTAGTATCGACGTAGAAGTGCGGATCTTCCAGGCCTCTACTGACTATGCTAAACTTAATTGGGTTTGTTACCAACTAGCTCAGAGGTCACTGGAAACTTTCTTGACTGAATAGGAAGTGATCAGCTTCCCTGGTACAGACAAGAAGGGATTCAGTTTTCCAACAACCGTGCAACATGACAACTTTGCTCCTCAGATAAGAGTCAATCTCTAGGGTCGTGTGAAACAATAGACAGTTATTTTACTCAGTCAGTTGTTGTGCAGATTCCTTTCACAATATGTAGAGAATAGAGAGATGGGCGTTTTCAATAAAAGGTATTATTTATTGAACAGTCTTTCTTCTCATACAAGAGAAATTAATTGCCACAATTGCAAGACTTGTTATTATAAAAAGTGCGTACAGTAAAATGAGTATTGCGAAATAATACTGTAAAAGCATTGATATGGTTTCTTAGCCATACAATGGTTTAAAATGAATAAAACATATATACATTCATATATACATTAGGCTAACGTACTCAACTGGTGCTTCTAACTACGCCTACACCAGTGTACCTGACCTAAGCCTAACATGTGGAAGGGGAGTAAGTAAGTAGCTTTAAGTTAAGTTAGTTTTGCCAAGGTTTGCTTCAAGAATTCACTCGAAGGGTTTAGTCAACACCATACCTCTGAAATAGAATGTTGGAGGTCTGGTGTCTCCTTCCCGGGACTCGATATCCCAGTCACTCGCAAGAGTAGGCTGGAAACGCCGGAGCTGGATTTTCTCGGCAGGAGAAAAGACAGCGTCTTTCTCAGCGCGTCAAAGAGGAGGAGGAGGGGCAGCGTCCGCGGGCAGCTTGCATCTGCTGGGCTCTTGCAGGGGGACAGCTGTTCAGCTCCTGTGTTCACCACACCATCGTTCGCTCGTTCGCAGCGAGAGCATCAGCAGCGATAACGGCAGCGATGGCTATGAGGCAGCTAGCATCAGTATTAGCGAGGCAGCGTTTGCTTAAGGCAACGTTGGTAATATTTATACCTGAAAGGTGCCTTGTTTGACGTAAGTTTTTGGACATAAGACGTCAACAAAGATGTCACTAGGAAGTGATCGTCTCTCAGTGCTCCTTAGAGTTCTATTACAAATCAAAACATAGCAAGCGGGTCTTTCCCAGGTTGCTGAGTTTTTATCTTGTTGAAGAACTCGGAGTGTTAATCTAGGAATCTTAGATAGTGGCTTCTGCTGTGTCATTTGCACTAATGAGCTGCAAAGGAAGTTGCAGAGGAAGCGATTCTGAAATGTGGCTCTGTTCGTGTGAGGCCAGAGACGAGTTTCTGAATATTGCATTTGATCAGTTATGCCAATATAGGGAATAAATGAATTTATAGCCGTATAGGGGCATAAGGTCACAGTATCGATCAGGGTTCTAGATTAGAACGCGACACCCACTCCACAAATTTATGTCCATCAAATTACTAAAACTAGAGCAATAAGATGCATGTGTAACATTGCCCACCCCAAAATACATATTTGCATTTGAAATCGGCGTATTTGAAATACGTGAAAATATAGGTACTGTACGTCTTTAAGCATAGAAATCATTCAAAATTATAGCATATGTAATCAATGAAGGATTTTGCGAAAGAATTACACATGAAATATCTCTTAATACAGAAAAGAAGGTGCAAGATAATTTCATCACATATAAATGCATTTGTTGTAAAATGTGCTAGAGGCTGGTGTAAAGTTATTATGTCTCTAGATTTACCTAAATAGAAGTAGAAGCTTCTGTTCTTTATGAATAGTTCTACTTTAAGCAAAGAATTCGTGCCAGAAAAAGGGGAAAATATTATGAAAAATAGTTCAATCCCAAAAATATTTTCTTGTGAACGGGGGAATAGAGTTTCAACGCTTTTTGGCAGTTTTTGTTGATCAAAACTGAAGGCCGAATTCAGAGTTCATGGGAACGCTGTGTGTCGGAATGCTTTTCTAAAGTTATTGTTTCTGTTCGGGTGAGAACATCATATCAGACAGGCTCTCAAAAAATTGGTCTACAAAATCAGGTGACAGTTCGACCAAATTCGATACTGTGTAACTTGGCAGATGTGAGAATGATTGCTGTCATCAAAGTCTGGATCAGCAATGCTCACAGAAGGTCGTACCTGGGTGATGTTGCTTTTGTCACTCGCTCCACTGTTACCACCTAGTCGTAGTACAGGAGTCTCAACGAATGCCGTCATCAGGATTGGTAGCCGCTGGGGACAACACAATGCGTGAGCCGTTATCGGACTGAGCAAAGTATCGATGTCCATTGGTACAGCTGTTGGAAGTGCAAGACAGATGTCCAACATGCACTCATCTCTGCATAGCATACATCGTAGCACAGGTAAGATGCAGGATTGCCATATAGGTCTGAATGAAAGGAACCAGGTCATGTTTAGATCTCTCAGCCTGGCCAATCCAAGGACTCTAGTTATTCTGTCCCGGTAGCACACTGCTAGGATTGTTTATTCCATCCTCGTAGGAGTCATGTCTGAGCTTTGGCTTGCCATATCGAAGCAGGAGGGTAAAAAATAAAATCCCTGCTACAAGTCCCAAAAATAGGGGTACGCCGCCAAAGACTGAATGGACAAAATTGGGACTGATTCCCAGAATTGCTTGAAATGGTGTTAGCAGTCCCGTAAAAATCGTCTTAAATATGCCTGGGATACCTATGGCACTAGACATGTTAAGAATTTGGCTAAGCATTTCTGTGAAATGCACGGGGCAATTTGTTGATTAAAGGTCATGTATCTCCGTAGCCGTCCTTGCAACTAGGAGATCATACGTCTCTTTTGATGACGTGATGAGCACTGTTGTCTGCAAAAGCACAGACTTCATTCTGCTTAAAGTATCAATTCGTATAGAAGAGAAATTCAAACGAGGCCAGATGGGAGTCTCTATGTCTCCAGGGCCGCTCGGAAACAATGCTTGCATACAGCATTTGACCATGGAAGTTACGCTTACGAGATAGGCTTTCCCTGGCAAAAGGCCACAACAGCTGTGATCCGTTATTAGAATGTAACTCCCATTTGCGAGTTGCATAAAGAAAGGCTCTATCTGCGTTGCAGGTGTGACATGTTGGTGGCATGAAAGGTTGTTAGAATTTCCTTCACAGGCTCCGTGTAAATTAATACCCTGGCACAAAAGTATACCGCTTAGTGAACGTTTACAGTTTTCACCACTAAGAAATACATTTTTGTTGCTGTCACTATAGCATGTGTGTGTGTATGGTAATTTCCATGTTGACTTAACGTAACCTTTACCCAATCGTTCATACTGGCCAGTAGGTATGTATTCAAGGCAATTTTTAAATCAGAAAGTTGTTATCGGAATTGCGATAATCCAGTGTATTATCCATTCAATGACAGGACTTTCTGACATTGTCAATGGTAATCTCTCAAGTTTTTCGATGCTCAGGATTGTATAGTCTGTTCCTTTCTGTGCCAAGCTGATTTGTTTATCAGTAAGGTTAAAGATGGAAAACAATGATGTTGTGTTGATTAAACGCCAAGTAAATGAGCTGACTGATCACTATATAACTTCAATCGGCAATATAGTCAATGACACCTTGCCTCAAAAACTGAAAAGAGTCTCGGAAAAACCCAAAAATCCTTGGTTTAATGAGGCTTTGAACGAGGACAGGCGTAAACTGAGAATGGCTGAAAGGAAATGGAGACAACATCCCTCCTCCCCCGAACTGAAGGACCTCAGAAAAACAAGAAAACAATATAACTTAAAGATAACCAACGCCAAAAAAGAATTTATAAGGGCTGAACTGGACAATGCCACAAACAGACCTCGAAAACTCTTCGAGATCCTAAAACAACAGTCAAATAAACTAACTAAGACGGCCCAAGAGAACCCAAAAAATCCCATAAGTTGTGAGAAATTCTCCTCATTTTTCACGGACAAAACTAAACTGCTAGAAACTGAACTCACAAAATCAGCGGCTAACCTCACGACCCGTCCCTCATCTGAAAAGAAGACGAATGCGACAACAGAAGATCTTCTCACAAAAAACAAGGCAAGTTGGGACACATTTGAACTTTACAACCAGGATAAGATCGCTAAAACGCTAGCGAAACTTAGACCCAACAACCACTACCAAGACCCGCTACCGGCAAAATGTGTAAGAGAAATCAGCCACACTCTAGTTCCAATCTGGACTGAGATAATAAATGCCTCACTAGCGCAAGGGACCCTTCCTGACTGCCTAAAAACAGGACAGGTAGTTCCCATTATCAAAAAACCGACAGCTGATGCAACAGACCCGAATAACTATCGACCAGTGACCAACATCCCTTTACTGGCCAAACTTATTGAGAAATGTGTGCAAGGCCAACTGAGTCAACACATCGCTAAGTTCTCACTACTAGATGACTGCCAATCAGGTTTCAGAACAGGACACAGCACTGAAACTGCGATATTACATATCGTTGATGACGCTTTACAAGCCCTTGACCAAAATCATGCGTGCCTACTGATTCTACTAGACTTGTCATCAGCATTTGACACGGTAAATCATGAGATACTGATGACTAGACTACAAGACAGGATGGGTTTATCTGGAAACGTACTGAAGTGGTTTAACTCCTTCCTGCAGAACAGGACTCAACTATTCCTGGTCAACGAAGCAATCTCCTCTCCATGCCCTAACACAATAGGGGTCCCTCAAGGTTCAACGCTATCCCCAGATCTATTCAACTTGTATGTAGAACCTCTCACAGAGATTCTTCGGAATTCACAGATCTCCTACCACATGTACGCAGACGACACGCAAATATATATGAAGATTGCCTGCAGTGATGACATTGACCTTATGAATGAAACTCTAAAGAGAGCATTGCATTGGCTAACAGCCAATCACCTGAAACTGAATGCCAATAAAACAGAATTCCTGTTAATATCACCAACAAGGAGTCATACAGAGGCAAAGGAATGGGCGAAATTGGTGACTGCGCTTAACTGCACCCCGACCCTAGTTAATTCAGCCAAATCACTAGGAATTACACTAGACAAGAACCTAGACATGAAAGAACACATCAATTCAATGGCCAAGGGCGCCCGCTTCCACTTGAACTATCTAAGGAAACTGAAACCTTTTATCTCGGAAGCAGATCTAAAACTTGCTATCCAATCGCTAGTTATCTCGAGGATCGAATATGGCTGCACTACGTTAGCTGGCCTACCGAAAACATCCACTGCACCACTAAAAGCCTGTCTCAACGCAGCGGCAAGACTCATCACAGGAACGAGGAAATTCGACCACATATCTCCTCACCTGAAGGCACTAAACTGGTTACCCTACGATGCTAGAATTAAAATGAAGATGGCCTGCATCACACATAAAGCGGTCCACCACAACATGCCGAGATATCTAGCCAAGAAAATTATGATATCGGGAGGTAACAGATCAACTAGAAGCTCTAAAGAGTTGCTATTGCGGCCGGCCTTCTTCCAGAAAAAAAAGACCTATGACCGAGCTTTTTCGGGAGCCGCCCCCAGAGTTTGGAATTCACTCCCTCCTTACATCAGGAAGATTCAAAATATCGCAGCATTTAAAAGAGAATTGAAAAGCCACATGATGAGTAAATACCCTACATAGAGATGCCCACAGACCAGTGGTATGAACATTTCTGCCAAAGAGGACTGGAGTCACCATGAACTATGGAAGACCAATAAGACAAATGACTGATTCCACTCAAGCCTCGGCTTTACACCCTATTGCTACCTCATTATTAGGTGATATCTGCACTATGTCTCTCACCTGAAGATATTACCCCCACCTTAACCTGCTAATATTTAGGATCGATGCACCTAGCTAGACCCATTCTACTCTTATTGCTAATTACTGTGATATTGACCTGTTAATAATATACAATTCTACCTCATAGAACTTGACTGTATGACTATGACACAACCTGACACCCCTAACGCTAACTGATCAGGCGTTAGGAATATATTTACCTAATCACCCTAGATAGCACATTACCTCCTTACCTCCATATCTGTTTTGCTGCTATAACTGCTACTTTAATGCAATTTATCTTCTATGCCAATATGTAATCCCCTATCTAATCACCCTAGATAGCATACCGCCTTCTACCTCTATATATGTTTTGATGCTATAACTGCTACTATAATGTCAATCTGTAATCTCATATGTTAAGCGCTCTGATACCCACGGGTCTTGTCCGCGCTATATAAAACACTATAAATAAATAAATAAATAAATATAGCCTGAACGAAGATTTTGCAGCGTCCAGCCTAACTGTACAATAGAACGCAATTGTGACTGGCCATGCTGTAACATTAGCAAGTCTTTGTCTATTATATCAAAGGCAGATGATACAATACTGTCCAGTGAATATATTCTGGAGGACAGAGTCATTAACCCATTGTCCACTACAGAAAGTGATTTCTCCAAATTAATACGATACATTTCTCGTATTTTTTCTGCTGTTTCAATTTGTGTGACTTTTCAAGCCTCGTTGTATACCACATAGATACTGGTCGCTATGAAACGCTTTTGACGCTGTTTGTGTGGTCCCATATTAAAATCGCGCAAATCAGCACCATCTTTAAGTAAAGACAAGTGTTGCTTAATTTCAGCCAGTGTGGATGATCCTAGCCATTCGAGGCAGAGTTTCCCTACACTGTATGTTGTTACTATCCCTGGATGTTGTCTCTGGGAGTATCTAGGGTCTTGTCTGGACATTGTTAACCCCTGTGTTTTGTTCAGGAATCTATCTTGACAGTTGTTTGTGTCAGTAGGCCAGATTAACCACTTTTTCCAATCAGGATGTGTTCTGTTTAAATGTAAAATTTTAGATACGTCTATCTCAATATCTGTTGTTGTATTCTCAGGTATTGGCTTTGGAATAGACGGTTTGTTAAGGTCTTTGATCTTAGCTAGGCCAAGACAGGATGTTTGGTGAATTGTATCATTTAAAAACATCATTTGTTCTGGGATCATGCAGGCTCGAAACAGTGCTTCTAGGCCTTGTACCTGCCACTCTTTTGTACCCCAGATGGTTTTTGTTTCAATTTTATTTTTCCGATAATCAAAACCAAATGTCATCATATTTTCATAAAATGTTTCTGAATATATCAATTTAGTATTTGTCAGCATAGTTTTCAATCCTGTTTTATCTAACAGTTTATAATAAAACGTTTCTGCATCACTGGTGTTAAACCCTGAGAAGTACTGGAATTTCTCATAGAATGTTTTAGAACTGCTTGTAGGTGGTGTAGCACAATGTTCCCATTGATTATACTTAAAAACATTTCTAGGCTGTGCAGATTTATGCAAGTAATGATCACCATAGTGTGTGAAGCAGAACACCTGTTCATAACTAGACGAACCTTGCAAATAATCATGATCTGTGAATCTAGCTGACATTAGTAAATCAGACATCATATTATTAATATTTTCAAAGTCCCAATCATCAGAGAATGTACTAGGTTTTACAAAGTCACTTAAGGAAACCTTGAATTGATGAGGATACTACAGGATTTCGACCGGACCATAGATTTCATATTCCGTTTTCTCCCATGCTTCTGCTGTGTCATTTGCACTAATGAGCTGCAAAGGAAGTTGCAGAGGAAGCGATTCTGAAATGTGGCTCTGTTCGTGTGAGGCCAGAGACGAGTTTCTGAATATTGCATTTGATCAGTTATGCCAATATAGGGAATAAATGAATTTATAGCCGTATAGGGGCATAAGGTCACAGTATCGATCAGGGTTCTAGATTAGAACGCGACACCCACTCCACGAATTTATGTCCATCAAATTACTAAAACTAGAGCAATAAGATGCATGTGTAACATTGCCCACCCCAAAATACATATTTGCATTTGAAATCGGCGTATTTGAAATACGTGAAAATATAGGTACTGTACGTCTTTAAGCATAGAAATCATTCAAAATTATAGCATATGTAATCAATGAAGGATTTTGGGAAAGAATTACACATGAAATATCTCTTAATACAGAAAAGAAGGTGCAAGATAATTTCATCACATATAAATGCATTTGTTGTAAAATGTGCTAGAGGCTGGTGTAAAGTTATTATGTCTCTAGATTTACCTAAATAGAAGTAGAAGCTTCTGTTCTTTATGAATAGTTCTACTTTAAGCAAAGAATTCGTGCCAGAAAAAGGGGAAAATATTATGAAAAATAGTTCAATCCCAAAAATATTTTCTTGTGAACGGGGGAATAGAGTTTCAACGCTTTTTGGCAGTTTTTGTTGATCAAAACTGAAGGCCGAATTCAGAGTTCATGGGAACGCTGTGTGTCGGAATGCTTTTCTAAAGTTATTGTTTCTGTTCGGGTGAGAACATCATATCAGACAGGCTCTCAAAAAATTGGTCTACAAAATCAGGTGACAGTTCGACCAAATTCGATACTGTGTAACTTGGCAGATGTGAGAATGATTGCTGTCATCAAAGTCTGGATCAGCAATGCTCACAGAAGGTCGTACCTGGGTGATGTTGCTTTTGTCACTCGCTCCACTGTTACCACCTAGTCGTAGTACAGGAGTCTCAACGAATGCCGTCATCAGGATTGGTAGCCGCTGGGGACAACACAATGCGTGAGCCGTTATCGGACTGAGCAAAGTATCGATGTCCATTGGTACAGCTGTTGGAAGTGCAAGACAGATGTCCAACATGCACTCATCTCTGCATAGCATACATCGTAGCACAGGTAAGATGCAGGATTGCCATATAGGTCTGAATGAAAGGAACCAGGTCATGTTTAGATCTCTCAGCCTGGCCAATCCAAGGACTCTAGTTATTCTGTCCCGGTAGCACACTGCTAGGATTGTTTATTCCATCCTCGTAGGAGTCATGTCTGAGCTTTGGCTTGCCATATCGAAGCAGGAGGGTAAAAAATAAAATCCCTGCTACAAGTCCCAAAAATAGGGGTACGCCGCCAAAGACTGAATGGACAAAATTGGGACTGATTCCCAGAATTGCTTGAAATGGTGTTAGCAGTCCCGTAAAAATCGTCTTAAATATGCCTGGGATACCTATGGCACTAGACATGTTAAGAATTTGGCTAAGCATTTCTGTGAAATGCACGGGGCAATTTGTTGATTAAAGGTCATGTATCTCCGTAGCCGTCCTTGCAACTAGGAGATCATACGTCTCTTTTGATGACGTGATGAGCACTGTTGTCTGCAAAAGCACAGACTTCATTCTGCTTAAAGTATCAATTCGTATAGAAGAGAAATTCAAACGAGGCCAGATGGGAGTCTCTATGTCTCCAGGGCCGCTCGGAAACAATGCTTGCATACAGCATTTGACCATGGAAGTTACGCTTACGAGATAGGCTTTCCCTGGCAAAAGGCCACAACAGCTGTGATCCGTTATTAGAATGTAACTCCCATTTGCGAGTTGCATAAAGAAAGGCTCTATCTGCGTTGCAGGTGTGACATGTTGGTGGCATGAAAGGTTGTTAGAATTTCCTTCACAGGCTCCGTGTAAATTAATACCCTGGCACAAAAGTATACCGCTTAGTGAACGTTTACAGTTTTCACCACTAAGAAATACATTTTTGTTGCTGTCACTATAGCATGTGTGTGTGTATGGTAATTTCCATGTTGACTTAACGTAACCTTTACCCAATCGTTCATACTGGCCAGTAGGTATGTATTCAAGGCAATTTTTAAATCAGAAAGTTGTTATCGGAATTGCGATAATCCAGTGTATTATCCATTCAATGACAGGACTTTCTGACATTGTCAATGGTAATCTCTCAAGTTTTTCGATGCTCAGGATTGTATAGTCTGTTCCTTTCTGTGCCAAGCTGATTTGTTTATCAGTAAGGTTAAAGATGGAAAACAATGATGTTGTGTTGATTAAACGCCAAGTAAATGAGCTGACTGATCACTATATAACTTCAATCGGCAATATAGTCAATGACACCTTGCCTCAAAAACTGAAAAGAGTCTCGGAAAAACCCAAAAATCCTTGGTTTAATGAGGCTTTGAACGAGGACAGGCGTAAACTGAGAATGGCTGAAAGGAAATGGAGACAACATCCCTCCTCCCCCGAACTGAAGGACCTCAGAAAAACAAGAAAACAATATAACTTAAAGATAACCAACGCCAAAAAAGAATTTATAAGGGCTGAACTGGACAATGCCACAAACAGACCTCGAAAACTCTTCGAGATCCTAAAACAACAGTCAAATAAACTAACTAAGACGGCCCAAGAGAACCCAAAAAATCCCATAAGTTGTGAGAAATTCTCCTCATTTTTCACGGACAAAACTAAACTGCTAGAAACTGAACTCACAAAATCAGCGGCTAACCTCACGACCCGTCCCTCATCTGAAAAGAAGACGAATGCGACAACAGAAGATCTTCTCACAAAAAACAAGGCAAGTTGGGACACATTTGAACTTTACAACCAGGATAAGATCGCTAAAACGCTAGCGAAACTTAGACCCAACAACCACTACCAAGACCCGCTACCGGCAAAATGTGTAAGAGAAATCAGCCACACTCTAGTTCCAATCTGGACTGAGATAATAAATGCCTCACTAGCGCAAGGGACCCTTCCTGACTGCCTAAAAACAGGACAGGTAGTTCCCATTATCAAAAAACCGACAGCTGATGCAACAGACCCGAATAACTATCGACCAGTGACCAACATCCCTTTACTGGCCAAACTTATTGAGAAATGTGTGCAAGGCCAACTGAGTCAACACATCGCTAAGTTCTCACTACTAGATGACTGCCAATCAGGTTTCAGAACAGGACACAGCACTGAAACTGCGATATTACATATCGTTGATGACGCTTTACAAGCCCTTGACCAAAATCATGCGTGCCTACTGATTCTACTAGACTTGTCATCAGCATTTGACACGGTAAATCATGAGATACTGATGACTAGACTACAAGACAGGATGGGTTTATCTGGAAACGTACTGAAGTGGTTTAACTCCTTCCTGCAGAACAGGACTCAACTATTCCTGGTCAACGAAGCAATCTCCTCTCCATGCCCTAACACAATAGGGGTCCCTCAAGGTTCAACGCTATCCCCAGATCTATTCAACTTGTATGTAGAACCTCTCACAGAGATTCTTCGGAATTCACAGATCTCCTACCACATGTACGCAGACGACACGCAAATATATATGAAGATTGCCTGCAGTGATGACATTGACCTTATGAATGAAACTCTAAAGAGAGCATTGCATTGGCTAACAGCCAATCACCTGAAACTGAATGCCAATAAAACAGAATTCCTGTTAATATCACCAACAAGGAGTCATACAGAGGCAAAGGAATGGGCGAAATTGGTGACTGCGCTTAACTGCACCCCGACCCTAGTTAATTCAGCCAAATCACTAGGAATTACACTAGACAAGAACCTAGACATGAAAGAACACATCAATTCAATGGCCAAGGGCGCCCGCTTCCACTTGAACTATCTAAGGAAACTGAAACCTTTTATCTCGGAAGCAGATCTAAAACTTGCTATCCAATCGCTAGTTATCTCGAGGATCGAATATGGCTGCACTACGTTAGCTGGCCTACCGAAAACATCCACTGCACCACTAAAAGCCTGTCTCAACGCAGCGGCAAGACTCATCACAGGAACGAGGAAATTCGACCACATATCTCCTCACCTGAAGGCACTAAACTGGTTACCCTACGATGCTAGAATTAAAATGAAGATGGCCTGCATCACACATAAAGCGGTCCACCACAACATGCCGAGATATCTAGCCAAGAAAATTATGATATCGGGAGGTAACAGATCAACTAGAAGCTCTAAAGAGTTGCTATTGCGGCCGGCCTTCTTCCAGAAAAAAAAGACCTATGACCGAGCTTTTTCGGGAGCCGCCCCCAGAGTTTGGAATTCACTCCCTCCTTACATCAGGAAGATTCAAAATATCGCAGCATTTAAAAGAGAATTGAAAAGCCACATGATGAGTAAATACCCTACATAGAGATGCCCACAGACCAGTGGTATGAACATTTCTGCCAAAGAGGACTGGAGTCACCATGAACTATGGAAGACCAATAAGACAAATGACTGATTCCACTCAAGCCTCGGCTTTACACCCTATTGCTACCTCATTATTAGGTGATATCTGCACTATGTCTCTCACCTGAAGATATTACCCCCACCTTAACCTGCTAATATTTAGGATCGATGCACCTAGCTAGACCCATTCTACTCTTATTGCTAATTACTGTGATATTGACCTGTTAATAATATACAATTCTACCTCATAGAACTTGACTGTATGACTATGACACAACCTGACACCCCTAACGCTAACTGATCAGGCGTTAGGAATATATTTACCTAATCACCCTAGATAGCACATTACCTCCTTACCTCCATATCTGTTTTGCTGCTATAACTGCTACTTTAATGCAATTTATCTTCTATGCCAATATGTAATCCCCTATCTAATCACCCTAGATAGCATACCGCCTTCTACCTCTATATATGTTTTGATGCTATAACTGCTACTATAATGTCAATCTGTAATCTCATATGTTAAGCGCTCTGATACCCACGGGTCTTGTCCGCGCTATATAAAACACTATAAATAAATAAATAAATAAATATAGCCTGAACGAAGATTTTGCAGCGTCCAGCCTAACTGTACAATAGAACGCAATTGTGACTGGCCATGCTGTAACATTAGCAAGTCTTTGTCTATTATATCAAAGGCAGATGATACAATACTGTCCAGTGAATATATTCTGGAGGACAGAGTCATTAACCCATTGTCCACTACAGAAAGTGATTTCTCCAAATTAATACGATACATTTCTCGTATTTTTTCTGCTGTTTCAATTTGTGTGACTTTTCAAGCCTCGTTGTATACCACATAGATACTGGTCGCTATGAAACGCTTTTGACGCTGTTTGTGTGGTCCCATATTAAAATCGCGCAAATCAGCACCATCTTTAAGTAAAGACAAGTGTTGCTTAATTTCAGCCAGTGTGGATGATCCTAGCCATTCGAGGCAGAGTTTCCCTACACTGTATGTTGTTACTATCCCTGGATGTTGTCTCTGGGAGTATCTAGGGTCTTGTCTGGACATTGTTAACCCCTGTGTTTTGTTCAGGAATCTATCTTGACAGTTGTTTGTGTCAGTAGGCCAGATTAACCACTTTTTCCAATCAGGATGTGTTCTGTTTAAATGTAAAATTTTAGATACGTCTATCTCAATATCTGTTGTTGTATTCTCAGGTATTGGCTTTGGAATAGACGGTTTGTTAAGGTCTTTGATCTTAGCTAGGCCAAGACAGGATGTTTGGTGAATTGTATCATTTAAAAACATCATTTGTTCTGGGATCATGCAGGCTCGAAACAGTGCTTCTAGGCCTTGTACCTGCCACTCTTTTGTACCCCAGATGGTTTTTGTTTCAATTTTATTTTTCCGATAATCAAAACCAAATGTCATCATATTTTCATAAAATGTTTCTGAATATATCAATTTAGTATTTGTCAGCATAGTTTTCAATCCTGTTTTATCTAACAGTTTATAATAAAACGTTTCTGCATCACTGGTGTTAAACCCTGAGAAGTACTGGAATTTCTCATAGAATGTTTTAGAACTGCTTGTAGGTGGTGTAGCACAATGTTCCCATTGATTATACTTAAAAACATTTCTAGGCTGTGCAGATTTATGCAAGTAATGATCACCATAGTGTGTGAAGCAGAACACCTGTTCATAACTAGACGAACCTTGCAAATAATCATGATCTGTGAATCTAGCTGACATTAGTAAATCAGACATCATATTATTAATATTTTCAAAGTCCCAATCATCAGAGAATGTACTAGGTTTTACAAAGTCACTTAAGGAAACCTTGAATTGATGAGGATACTACAGGATTTCGACCGGACCATAGATTTCATATTCCGTTTTCTCCCATGCTTCTGCTGTGTCATTTGCACTAATGAGCTGCAAAGGAAGTTGCAGAGGAAGCGATTCTGAAATGTGGCTCTGTTCGTGTGAGGCCAGAGACGAGTTTCTGAATATTGCATTTGATCAGTTATGCCAATATAGGGAATAAATGAATTTATAGCCGTATAGGGGCATAAGGTCACAGTATCGATCAGGGTTCTAGATTAGAACGCGACACCCACTCCACGAATTTATGTCCATCAAATTACTAAAACTAGAGCAATAAGATGCATGTGTAACATTGCCCACCCCAAAATACATATTTGCATTTGAAATCGGCGTATTTGAAATACGTGAAAATATAGGTACTGTACGTCTTTAAGCATAGAAATCATTCAAAATTATAGCATATGTAATCAATGAAGGATTTTGGGAAAGAATTACACATGAAATATCTCTTAATACAGAAAAGAAGGTGCAAGATAATTTCATCACATATAAATGCATTTGTTGTAAAATGTGCTAGAGGCTGGTGTAAAGTTATTATGTCTCTAGATTTACCTAAATAGAAGTAGAAGCTTCTGTTCTTTATGAATAGTTCTACTTTAAGCAAAGAATTCGTGCCAGAAAAAGGGGAAAATATTATGAAAAATAGTTCAATCCCAAAAATATTTTCTTGTGAACGGGGGAATAGAGTTCCAACGCTTTTTGGCAGTTTTTGTTGATCAAAACTGAAGGCCGAATTCAGAGTTCATGGGAACGCTGTGTGTCGGAATGCTTTTCTAAAGTTATTGTTTCTGTTCGGGTGAGAACATCATATCAGACAGGCTCTCAAAAAATTGGTCTACAAAATCAGGTGACAGTTCGACCAAATTCGATACTGTGTAACTTGGCAGATGTGAGAATGATTGCTGTCATCAAAGTCTGGATCAGCAATGCTCACAGAAGGTCGTACCTGGGTGATGTTGCTTTTGTCACTCGCTCCACTGTTACCACCTAGTCGTAGTACAGGAGTCTCAACGAATGCCGTCATCAGGATTGGTAGCCGCTGGGGACAACACAATGCGTGAGCCGTTATCGGACTGAGCAAAGTATCGATATCCATTGGTACAGCTGTTGGAAGTGCAAGACAGATGTACAACATGCACTCATCTCTGCATAGCATACATCGTAGCACAGGTAAGATGCAGGATTGCCATATAGGTCTGAATGAAAGGAACCAGGTCATGTTTAGATCTCTCAGCCTGGCCAATCCAAGGACTCTAGTTATTCTGTCCCGGTAGCACACTGCTAGGATTGTTTATTCCATCCTCGTAGGAGTCATGTCTGAGCTTTGGCTTGCCATATCGAAGCAGGAGGGTAAAAAATAAAATCCCTGCTACAAGTCCCAAAAATAGGGGTACGCCGCCAAAGACTGAATGGACAAAATTGGGACTGATTCCCAGAATTGCTTGAAATGGTGTTAGCAGTCCCGTAAAAATCGTCTTAAATATGCCTGGGATACCTATGGCACTAGACTAGGCATGGGCGGAAAACCCGTTCCGCTCGCGGATTTTGCGGATTTTCGGGAAATCCGCAATCCGCGAGATTTGCGAATTTCCTGCAAAATCCGCAAATCCGCGAGCAGCGGATTTTGCTCGCACTGCTCGCACTGTTCGCGTGAGTTCGCGCCCCGCGAATAAGTGCGAAATTGCAGAAATACGATCTAAGCAAAACTGAAAGTAACTACTTACCAGGTTCAAAAGTTCAGGCACATCATTAGTAGCCATTTCCTGTAGTGCTTCCTGAGGGGCCCCTCCAGAGTTCAGTTGCCAGTTGCAACTATTATGTGACCCTGCTCTGAACCTCAGAATAGTTACACATATGCCACAAAGGTCCTGAATTACAGCTAAGGGAGACAAGCAGGAGCCAGGCTGGAAGTTAAAATCCATTAATCAGCCCCTAATTCATTATTGTCAGTTGGGGCAGGGCAGGTGTTGTAACTAATTTTGCAACAATGAAAGCACTTAGCAAGTGCAAAAGATCACTAATCAGGGCGCACTAAGGAAGCAGGTGCCAGCTAAAAAAATATTCTGTGACACATTAATCAGCCCCAAATTAATTCAGGTCACTTGAGGCAGGGAAGGTGTGCTTTGCTTTGCCGAAAATAATGTACACTGGACAACCAGAGGGTGTGGTGATGAAACAGAGGGTGGCATGGGTGGGCCAGAGGGTGGCATGAGTAGTCAGAGAGTGGCAGTGGTGACAGAGAGTGGCAGTGATGAAGAAGAGTGTCCCAAACAGGTTGGACACGTAGAAACAACAAGTTCGCAAAACTTGCGACCCGACAGGTAAGTTCGCAAATTGCGAAATTGTAAAAACCCTCGCGAAATGGCAGAAACACGGGCGAACACAAAAAAAAAAAAAAATCCGCAAATTCGCAGGAATTCGCGGATTTTGCGGATTGCGAGTTTGCAAATCCGCAAATTCGCGGATTGCCAATCCGCAAAATCCGCTCATGACTACACTAGACATGTTAAGAATTTGGCTAAGCATTTCTGTGAAATGCACGGGGCAATTTGTTGATTAAAGGTCATGTATCTCCGTAGCCGTCCTTGCAACTAGGAGATCATACGTCTCTTTTGATGACGTGATGAGCACTGTTGTCTGCAAAAGCACAGACTTCATTCTGCTTAAAGTATCAATTCGTATAGAAGAGAAATTCAAACGAGGCCAGATGGGAGTCTCTATGTCTCCAGGGCCGCTCGGAAACAATGCTTGCATACAGCATTTGACCATGGAAGTTACGCTTACGAGATAGGCTTTCCCTGGCAAAAGGCCACAACAGCTGTGATCCGTTATTAGAATGTAACTCCCATTTGCGAGTTGCATAAAGAAAGGCTCTATCTGCGTTGCAGGTGTGACATGTTGGTGGCATGAAAGGTTGTTAGAATTTCCTTCACAGGCTCCGTGTAAATTAATACCCTGGCACAAAAGTATACCGCTTAGTGAACGTTTACAGTTTTCACCACTAAGAAATACATTTTTGTTGCTGTCACTATAGCATGTGTGTGTGTATGGTAATTTCCATGTTGACTTAACGTAACCTTTACCCAATCGTTCATACTGGCCAGTAGGTATGTATTCAAGGCAATTTTTAAATCAGAAAGTTGTTATCGGAATTGCGATAATCCAGTGTATTATCCATTCAATGACAGGACTTTCTGACATTGTCAATGGTAATCTCTCAAGTTTTTCGATGCTCAGGATTGTATAGTCTGTTCCTTTCTGTGCCAAGCTGATTTGTTTATCAGTAAGGTTAAAGATGGAAAACAATGATGTTGTGTTGATTAAACGCCAAGTAAATGAGCTGACTGATCACTATATAACCTCAATCGGCAATATAGTCAATGACACCTTGCCTCAAAAACAAAGAGTCTCGGAAAAACCCAAAAATCCTTGGTTTAATGAGGCTTTGAACGAGGACAGGCGTAAACTGAGAATGGCTGAAAGGAAATGGAGACAACATCCCTCCTCCCCCGAACTGAAGGACCTCAGAAAAACAAGAAAACAATATAACTTAAAGATAACCAACGCCAAAAAAGAATTTATAAGGGCTGAACTGGACAATGCCACAAACAGACCTCGAAAACTCTTCGAGATCCTAAAACAACAGTCAAATAAACTAACTAAGACGGCCCAAGAGAACCCAAAAAATCCCATAAGTTGTGAGAAATTCTCCTCATTTTTCACGGACAAAACTAAACTGCTAGAAACTGAACTCACAAAATCAGCGGCTAACCTCACGACCCGTCCCTCATCTAAAAAGAAGACGAATGCGACAACAGAAGATCTTCTCACAAAAAACAAGGCAAGTTGGGACACATTTGAACTTTACAACCAGGATAAGATCGCTAAAACGCTAGCGAAACTTAGACCCAACAACCACTACCAAGACCCGCTACCGGCAAAATGTGTAAGAGAAATCAGCCACACTCTAGTTCCAATCTGGACTGAGATAATAAAATGCCTCACTAGCGCAAGGGACCCTTCCTGACTGCCTAAAAACAGGACAGGTAGTTCCCATTATCAAAAAACCGACAGCTGATGCAACAGACCCGAATAACTATCGACCAGTGACCAACATCCCTTTACTGGCCAAACTTATTGAGAAATGTGTGCAAGGCCAACTGAGTCAACACATCGCTAAGTTCTCACTACTAGATGACTGCCAATCAGGTTTCAGAACAGGACACAGCACTGAAACTGCGATATTACATATCGTTGATGACGCTTTACAAGCCCTTGACCAAAATCATGCGTGCCTACTGATTCTACTAGACTTGTCATCAGCATTTGACACGGTAAATCATGAGATACTGATGACTAGACTACAAGACAGGATGGGTTTATCTGGAAACGTACTGAAGTGGTTTAACTCCTTCCTGCAGAACAGGACTCAACTATTCCTGGTCAACGAAGCAATCTCCTCTCCATGCCCTAACACAATAGGGGTCCCTCAAGGTTCAACGCTATCCCCAGATCTATTCAACTTGTATGTAGAACCTCTCACAGAGATTCTTCGGAATTCACAGATCTCCTACCACATGTACGCAGACGACACGCAAATATATATGAAGATTGCCTGCAGTGATGACATTGACCTTATGAATGAAACTCTAAAGAGAGCATTGCATTGGCTAACAGCCAATCACCTGAAACTGAATGCCAATAAAACAGAATTCCTGTTAATATCACCAACAAGGAGTCATACAGAGGCAAAGGAATGGGCGAAATTGGTGACTGCGCTTAACTGCACCCCGACCCTAGTTAATTCAGCCAAATCACTAGGAATTACACTAGACAAGAACCTAGACATGAAAGAACACATCAATTCAATGGCCAAGGGCGCCCGCTTCCACTTGAACTATCTAAGGAAACTGAAACCTTTTATCTCGGAAGCAGATCTAAAACTTGCTATCCAATCGCTAGTTATCTCGAGGATCGAATATGGCTGCACTACGTTAGCTGGCCTACCGAAAACATCCACTGCACCACTAAAAGCCTGTCTCAACGCAGCGGCAAGACTCATCACAGGAACGAGGAAATTTGACCACATATCTCCTCACCTGAAGGCACTAAACTGGTTACCCTACGATGCTAGAATTAAAATGAAGATGGCCTGCATCACACATAAAGCGGTCCACCACAACATGCCGAGATATCTAGCCAAGAAAATTATGATATCGGAAGGTAACAGATCAACTAGAAGCTCTAAAGAGTTGCTATTGCGGCCGGCCTTCTTCCAGAAAAAAAAGACCTATGACCGAGCTTTTTCGGGAGCCGCCCCCAGAGTTTGGAATTCACTCCCTCCTTACATCAGGAAGATTCAAAATATCGCAGCATTTAAAAGAGAATTGAAAAGCCACATGATGAGTAAATACCCTACATAGAGATGCCCACAGACCAGTGGTATGAACATTTCTGCCAAAGAGGACTGGAGTCACCATGAACTATGGAAGACCAATAAGACAAATGACTGATTCCACTCAAGCCTCGGCTTTACACCCTATTGCTACCTCATTATTAGGTGATATCTGCACTATGTCTCTCACCTGAAGATATTACCCCCACCTTAACCTGCTAATATTTAGGATCGATGCACCTAGCTAGACCCATTCTACTCTTATTGCTAATTACTGTGATATTGACCTGTTAATAATATACAATTCTACCTCATAGAACTTGACTGTATGACTATGACACAACCTGACACCCCTAACGCTAACTGATCAGGCGTTAGGAATATATTTACCTAATCACCCTAGATAGCACATTACCTCCTTACCTCCATATCTGTTTTGCTGCTATAACTGCTACTTTAATGCAATTTATCTTCTATGCCAATATGTAATCCCCTATCTAATCACCCTAGATAGCATACCGCCTTCTACCTCTATATATGTTTTGATGCTATAACTGCTACTATAATGTCAATCTGTAATCTCATATGTTAAGCGCTCTGATACCCACGGGTCTTGTCCGCGCTATATAAAACACTATAAATAAATAAATAAATAAATATAGCCTGAACGAAGATTTTGCAGCGTCCAGCCTAACTGTACAATAGAACGCAATTGTGACTGGCCATGCTGTAACATTAGCAAGTCTTTGTCTATTATATCAAAGGCAGATGATACAATACTGTCCAGTGAATATATTCTGGAGGACAGAGTCATTAACCCATTGTCCACTACAGAAAGTGATTTCTCCAAATTAATACGATACATTTCTCGTATTTTTTCTGCTGTTTCAATTTGTGTGACTTTTCAAGCCTCGTTGTATACCACATAGATACTGGTCGCTATGAAACGCTTTTGACGCTGTTTGTGTGGTCCCATATTAAAATCGCGCAAATCAGCACCATCTTTAAGTAAAGACAAGTGTTGCTTAATTTCAGCCAGTGTGGATGATCCTAGCCATTCGAGGCAGAGTTTCCCTACACTGTATGTTGTTACTATCCCTGGATGTTGTCTCTGGGAGTATCTAGGGTCTTGTCTGGACATTGTTAACCCCTGTGTTTTGTTCAGGAATCTATCTTGACAGTTGTTTGTGTCAGTAGGCCAGATTAACCACTTTTTCCAATCAGGATGTGTTCTGTTTAAATGTAAAATTTTAGATACGTCTATCTCAATATCTGTTGTTGTATTCTCAGGTATTGGCTTTGGAATAGACGGTTTGTTAAGGTCTTTGATCTTAGCTAGGCCAAGACAGGATGTTTGGTGAATTGTATCATTTAAAAACATCATTTGTTCTGGGATCATGCAGGCTCGAAACAGTGCTTCTAGGCCTTGTACCTGCCACTCTTTTGTACCCCAGATGGTTTTTGTTTCAATTTTATTTTTCCGATAATCAAAACCAAATGTCATCATATTTTCATAAAATGTTTCTGAATATATCAATTTAGTATTTGTCAGCATAGTTTTCAATCCTGTTTTATCTAACAGTTTATAATAAAACGTTTCTGCATCACTGGTGTTAAACCCTGAGAAGTACTGGAATTTCTCATAGAATGTTTTAGAACTGCTTGTAGGTGGTGTAGCACAATGTTCCCATTGATTATACTTAAAAACATTTCTAGGCTGTGCAGATTTATGCAAGTAATGATCACCATAGTGTGTGAAGCAGAACACCTGTTCATAACTAGACGAACCTTGCAAATAATCATGATCTGTGAATCTAGCTGACATTACTAAATCAGACATCATATTATTAATATTTTCAAAGTCCCAATCATCAGAGAATGTACTAGGTTTTACAAAGTCACTTAAGGAAACCTTGAATTGATGAGGATACTTCAGGATTTCGACCGGACCATAGATTTCATAGTCCGTTTTCTCCCATGCTACCCCACCGGGTATTGGAATGGCTGTGACATTTACTGTTGACAGTTCTCTTTTCTTCATGTGGGATGATCTGTGTGGTTTGAGGACTAAGTTGATGTTCTGACTTGCTGTGTCCATTCAATTGTAATAAACCTTCCTAAAATTAAAACTAAAATTAGGCATAGTAGGAGTATAAATACCCCTGAAATAATCCAATGCTCAATCAATGGTGCATCCAGATATACTTCTTTGATTTGTTGAAAGAGTTCTGTTGCTTTTTCTTTAAAAGTCTTTTTTGTTTCTGGCATCACTTCGGGGTTGCTTTGATCGAAGTTGATGAAATAGCCAGAGGCAGTTCTGTCAATTGATGGAATTGTTCTTTCAATGTGTCTTTCGGTAGCACATTCTGATGCCACATCATTGTAGACTGGTGTTTCTTGACGAACTGTTTCAATCTGTGTTTCAAGAGGCACGAGTTCCATGGCATTATTGCATAGTCCCTCTCTGTGCACTGCAGGCTGATCGAATGTGATTAGTCTTTCAGTTTGAACCTCTTGGATTGTTGCAAGTTTGGGTAACAATAGTTTGTATGGGCTGAAACCTTTTAGAGAATTTCTTGGCAAGTTATTTAGGCTTAATTGGACACTTATTAAATGTTTGACCCACCCAGCACCCGAACCTAATACCTTCGCTGTTATAGATTGCTTTATGTCTCGGTTTTTTCTTTCTACCACACTGTTCCCTTCGGGGTGTGACGGACAAGAATACCGCAACCCAACTCCCATGCTGGCCATGGCCTCCCTATAAGCTCGAGTGTTAATCTAGGAATCTTAGATAGTGGCTTCTGCTGTGTCATTTGCACTAATGAGCTGCAAAGGAAGTTGCAGAGGAAGCGATTCTGAAATGTGGCTCTGTTCGTGTGAGGCCAGAGATGAGTTTCTGAATATTGCATTTGATCGGTTATGCCAATATAGGGAATAAATGGATTTATAGCCGTATAGGAGCATAAGGTCACAGTATCGATCAGGGTCCTAGATTAGAACGCGACAACCCGGACACTGAACATGAATGGGTGAGCTCGACACGTTTGTAAGTGGAGCTCTTTGAGTGATAGCAGTGAGTGAAGGCAGGATTGAGTGAGTGTGCCAAAATAGCCTTTAAATCCTTTGTAACAAATGTATTATTCTGGGATCTAGGAATAGGAATTAGTGTTCCCAGGCATTCGATAGGTCGACATGTTTCAGCCTTTATATAGCCTGTGAAGGGTCAGTAGGCTTTCCTCAGGACCTTAATTTTACCCTGCTTTTTGCGATTGCTGACTTTCTGTGCAATGAAATAGTAAAAAAAATGCACGGAACCATACACACCATATTTATAGGACCATTTCCTTGTATGGTTCTAAATGACTTGTTCCTTTAAGACATCATAGGTGTACCAGGGGACTACGGACTCTGTAGTCACACAATCATCAAGAGTACGCATCCGTTCGTGCTCGTAGCAAGGACAAAGGGAGACGCTACGAGCGTGGGCGGACGGTGAATATTGAGCGGTGATTAATGTGACAAGAAGTTCATGCTCCTTCTACATCTATCACGTACAGACACAGAATAGCTCCTGCCCAGGCTGATTACTTGTTTCCAGCTTCGCTGTTCCCGTAGCGCTACAATATGTAAGACGAGTTTTGAAGGTCAGTTGTAAAGATGCATGTCTAGTTGGGGTCTCAGCTTCTGAAAACTGATGTCAACTTCTTCGGCATATATATTCCAGGCGGTTGCGGCTGACAGGAGTAATTTGTTATCCACACCCCATTATTTACAAATATACCATGTATACTAATAATACATTATTTTTTACATAGCGTTTTGTTCCGCAATTTCACCATCCCTCCGATCTGGTGTAACACTTACCCAAAATAATGAAATTAATTGCACTGAAGTCAGAAATATTGAAGCTGTTCTTACTAGGATGCAAAATTATGACAGGCAATTCACATGCCCCACGAATAACAAGCACTTAATTAGTGCTGAAAAATTCCGCCAACAGAGCAACGGGATATATTAGTAACTCTACGTTACAGAGTAACATGGAAATACTGAATTCATCCAGGTCCGCTGGCAGAAAAAATATCTGCACACCCCTAGTTCTCATCAATAAGGTGGAAGAACCGTGACAGGCCATCAGGATTGGCATGGTCTGACCCAGGGTGGTGTTCCACTGTAAAGTTCATTCCCTGAAGGAAGATGGACCAACTCAACAGGTTGGGATTCTCACCCTACATTTGCATGAATCAATTGAGGTGTCTGTGGCTATTATAAAAGACCACAACAAAGCCCCCTCCTTTCAATGATACAATGTTGCTGTTCCTAAAGAGGCAACTTCCTGCTAATGAAGGCTACTGGTTGGTGTAGGCCCTCCAAATGTAACTGTGCTAAGACAGCCCTTATGCCATGCTCTGAAGTGAACGTCTGCACAATAAACTCCTTAGAGAAGTCAGGAGCCTTGAGTACAGGTGCTGTAGGCATGGGCTCCTAGTCGATGTCAAAGTCTTTCTGGCATGCCTCTGTCCATATCACCTTTCTGGGCTGCATCTTATAGGTTGTCTTCGTTAAGTGCCCAACAATGAGGCTTTCTTTAACAAACCTCCTATAATATCCTTTAAGGCCTAGGAAGGCCCTCACCTCAGTCTGTGTTTTAGGGGTTTTCCTGGCCAGGATGGCCTCAATCTTGGCCTAGAGGGGCTGCACCCTCATCCTGTCTACCACGTAACCCAGATACACCACGGGACACTGCCCTAGCTGGCATCTACTGGCATTGATAGTCAGTTTGGCCTGCTGCAGGGCCATAAGTATCTTCTTGAGGTGATACTAGTGTTCCCCCATCTGGAACTAAAGATAGTAATGTTGTCTGAGTGGGCAGCACAGAATGCCTCCTTCACAGCTAGGACTTTTGAAAGGTGGCAGGGGCATTCTTTCAGAACACAGGCTGCCCGCTGGTCGGTGGTGATGGCTACGGAGAACCACGCCTCCGAGTAGCCACAGGTGACCGCTGCCCCACCCCTAGCAAATGGCGGTTTGTACCTGACCTGCTGCAGGCTGGCGTTCCTGATGAATTCTACCGAGTAAAGGCAGGTTTCTCTCTCATGAAGAAAGGCCCGATTTCATTAACAGGACCGGGCTAGGTGCCGAGTACGTTTCCCCGGACTGTGTTAATTCAGCTCCAGCTCTGGTTAGACGTCGATTTGGCTGTTTCCAATGGTGTTCGCAGAGCTGAGGAGGAGGTGGCTTTCCCAGGCGGTGGCTGTGATTCCTGTGATAGCAAGGCATTAGCAGCTGCAGGGAGCCATTTGTTACAGCTGTGGACGTGAAGGTGACGGTGAGGAGGAGGCGGCTCTCCCAAGTGGTGGCTGGATTCCTGGGCGACTGTGGCCGGAGGCATTAATTAAGGAGCACCAAGCGAGTAGCTGCCGGGTTCACATCACTGGTTAATAGATTTTTGAAAACCATTTATGTGTGAGTACAAAGGGAACATTACACTCTCAGAGCCAGCAAAAAAGCACTTTTAGACCTGTTCTGCACAGAAGGTCTTGAGAGTCTTTTTAGGTTTAATTTGCTTTCTAATACCATAAGCTGCAAAATATGTATTTTGTCCTTCATGAGTCCTGATGATGGCCAACGCTGTGTGAAGAAGGTAATGAACATTATGAATGAAATTTCCTTGCCGAGCGGAGTATGTTGACACTTGTACTACGAGTTTGATACATTAGCAAGATGGAGAAATATGCAAGCCGTGGAAGAGATTATCCCCTAGAATTATCATCGGCATGTTTTGCGAGTCTGTAATAGCGATTAATAAGGAATCGCTATTACAGACTCGCAAAACGGGATTCATGTAGGAATTTTTTGCGATTCCTACAGCTTCCTTATTTGCGATTAGCTAATTGCTAATCGCAAATAAGGAATAAGGCCCATAGAAATGAATGGGAAGACATATCAATGTGCGAATCGCTATTAGCGATTCGCATTTTGAGTTTGCGATTTCAAGGGTGCAGGGGTGTCCAAAGGACACCCTATTGCACCCCTGGAATGATATTGGATGCTGGCGTTACGCACACACATGTCCCAAGGACATGTGTGTGTGTAACATGCAACTTAGAAAAATGCACTTAACTGCATTTTTCTAAGTTTCCGCTATTTACTACGAGGTTTGACTTTGCGGTAAATAGCGGCCCAATATTGTGAATTTGCAGTTTTTAAATGTTTCATGAATTGCATTAAAGGAATCTCAAATAGAGATTCCTTAAACGCAATTCCTCGCAGATTTGTGAATTCTATAATAGCGATTTTTGCATTTGGGATGATGAATCCCAAATGCAAAATTTGCGCTCGCAAAGGGCCAGAATCTCAGAATCTGGCCCTTTGCGACCCGGTTTTACGTTGATGAATCTAGCTGTATCTGAGTTTCCATTGCTGAAGGTTGATGATGAAAGTTTTCTAAAGGCAAAGGAACTGTTGAAAAGTGAGGCACACCGAAAATGGAGTGACCAGACACCCCCTAGTTTTGACCAATGGGACTTGAGGGTTTTCGTGTGATGATACATGTGGGGGTTGGATTTTTTGTGATTTAGGGTATAACTATTGGTACTTGCGAGGAGTGCTGCGAGATTGTCTATGCGAGAGCAGATAGGCGTGATGCTGTTTCTTATCTTATTTGTCTGGCTGTTGTTCTGCTGATCTGGACGCTTTGACTTTGCTCCTCATTATCTGTAAGGGTGCCCCAGCTTTTCTCTCAGCTGGAGTAGCTTTTCAGACTTACAGTATTTTGTGCTAATAGGTTTGTATGATGTTCTAAATTTACATGAATCTTATTTGCTAATGACTTTGTTC
The DNA here is from genome assembly GCF_964263255.1 of Lissotriton vulgaris. Lineage (NCBI taxonomy): Eukaryota > Metazoa > Chordata > Amphibia > Caudata > Salamandridae > Lissotriton > Lissotriton vulgaris. Next base: position 1,916,943,459 of record NC_141685.1, read on the forward strand.
TTTTGTCTCTTCACCTATCCACTCTCTCATGGCACCAATATTTGAAATGTGTTTATGAATTACTACTTTGTTATTTCACTTATATGGTGATGTATGATTCGAACTGTATTGTACCTGATGAGCATTCACAGTAATTTAGATAAAGTCATATTGATAAGTAATTAGAGTCTGTCTTTGTTAATGTCAAAAAGATACATTGAATGATTATTTCCTTATTTAGGCATTCACTGTTAGAATTCTGTCAATTTTTTTGCCGATACCTAACAACTATTAAAGATTCATCAGAGAGGAGAGAAGACCAAAATAGACAATAGAAATTGGTATCTTTGTTTAAACTCATGCAGCGTGAAAGGGACAGGTAGGTATTTAAGTGGACCTAGATGGTAAAATTGGCAAAAGCCACTTCAGCTCCATCAGTTTCCTTAATCAAATTTAAGATGCACCAAATATAAGAGGAATTAATGGGGAGCAATTAAGTCCCTTAACCATAACAGTGGAGAATAAAACAAAAACAAACAGATAAATAGAGTGGCATTTATTTTTTACCCTCTTGTGACGGCATAGAAAAACTGAATAAAGGTGGATAAACGCGGATAAAGGCAAATCAAGGTAAAGGCATGAAGATAAAGGCAAGGCTGTGAGGGCATGAAAGGATATATCACAGTCGGAGAAAGTTAAAAGAAACTGAAGAGGTAAAAAATGGGTAAACTTCTTAAACATGAGAATGCTATTGCCAAAATCGACTCTGCGGCCCGCCTTAAGGTTAAAACTTGCTGAGATCAGGCTTAGAAGGCATAAGTGGCAGCCCGGTTGGCTAGTAAGGAGAACGCCTCCAACTCGTATGGACCTGATAGTTCTCTTGAGAGTTCGGAGGAGGATCTGCCCCCTGCTATGCCTCCGGAACAGGTGGATAAGGCAAATAGGAGCACAATTGCAGCTATGCCAACGACATCTCTACAGGACAATCCTGTGACAGAGGGTCCTAAGAAGGGGAAAGAGGCAAAACAATTTGCACTATTCTTAAAGAAAGCTACCCTACAATACCCTTCTCCAGGCTCTAGCCCAGCCCGAAACTTTCCAAAGAGCCCTTAGGGATTTTATTGTCTCCAGTGCCTGTAATGATCTGGTCTCTAATAATCAGGAAAAATCGCAATGCAATCTGGAGCCTGATCACTTGACAATCGTGGAGATATGCATGGGTCAAGACCTAAGCCATGGTGGGAAGACCTCCTTAACCTCATTAAAGAAACGACTACTCAAAGTGTGAGCCTGTCTCGGCAACAAGGAATATCAGAAAAAAGTGATCAGGCCACCTCAAACATTTCTGTAATTTCGATGATCCCCCAAGCTGGGGCACAGATACAACCTCGGGTATCAAATGGCCTCATGTCTCCTGAAGGAATAATGGTCGGAAATATGTCTCCTGATGCTGATATACCTAAAAAAAACTCCAGCCCAAGTAAAGAGTCAGCAGGTGAATATCAGCTGAGTATCAAAGACATGCAAAACTTAATTTTGGAGGACGTCCACGAGATGAAGAGAACTCTGAAAATTAAATTGCCCCTCTTCACCAACGATTAGGGAAAATCGAAGAGACAATGTCATGTTTTCCTATCAAACTCCAGGAGGCGGAAGCCAGAATCTTAGTTCTTGAGGACCAGATGTCCACAGTATTTGGGGAAGTTAAAGAGGCGGCCAAAAATAGGAGCTATCTGGAAAACAAACTCGAGGATCTGGAAAACATTTCCCGGAGGTCCAATCTCCGGGTAGTTTGAGTCCCTGAAGGCATCGAAGGCTCCCAAACCCTGCAAGGGGTCAACTCATTAATCAAACAATGGGTTCTTCTGGAGTTCGAAGGAGATCTCACCATCACCAGGGCTCACCCTGTTCCAGCCCGTCCTTTCCCCAACTCTATGATGCCGCAGACAATACTGTTAAATTTTGCAGACTATCAAGTAAAAGAAAGAATTCTGACAAAAGTAATCCATTACAGACAGTTTTTAGTGAATTAAACTGTTAAATGTCGTATTCTTTCCAATATGACTGCTGTGCGTCATGTAGGAGGAAGGAGTTTGTTAAGATCCTTCATTTATTTAAAGCCAATGATGCTCAAACGTCTATTGCTCATCAGTCAAAACTGAGAGTTTTAGTCAAGGGCAAATTCTTTATGTTTTCTGACCTAGATAAAGCCCAGGCACTTTTGAAAGTGAACTCGCAAGGCTCTCAGGCCTAAAAGGAAAGGAGTGGTTTAAATGTAAATGTATCAGTCGGGAAAGGGGAGATAGCAGTGTAAGGCCTCTTTCACCTGGAGGGAAGGTCTAAATGTTGATTTGTTAAATGGTAATGAAGGGGGTCTTCCTCTTTTTAATGTCAGATGCGCCTGTTAGCACGTCAATGGTTGACAGTATTAAGGTATTGGTTAGGGCACGGGGTAGGGTCACTCGAGTGTAATCACATGCCACCCACGTTAGATGGAAGGGGCGAAATGTGGCTAGTGTGGTTGGTAAGGGTCTCTCCGCATTTCGGGGATGGGAAAGGGAGCATAAGGGAAAACGAAGTCCATTTTTTCAAGTTCATTTATGTATTATGCATTCATTTTCTAGATTGGGGCTCTGTCAGATAATGCATGGGATGCCGTTCAGGTGGTAAAATTTGAGATTCTGAAAGTTATCTCTTTTAAAATCAATGGTCTCAATAATAAAAAATGAAAATGCGGGCAATTGAATTGTGGATTATATCAGAAAATCCAGTGGTGATTTTATTGCAAGAAACCCATATACCGGTTGCAAAGCTCCCAGATTTTTCCATGTTTAGGACAGGGGATTTTCCTCATCTTCAGCTTCCCATCGAGGGACGGCAATATTTTTAAATAAAGGTTTTCTAGCGGAGGTTGTTAATTCTGATAAAGATCAGTATGGTCGTTGGTGCTGGGTTACCTGCATTGCTGGAGAGAGACAAAGACCGATAACCTTTGCCAGTATATATGCCCCAGTATATGATAACCCAAAGATGAATGAGGACCTCTTTCTATCTCTAATTCAAACACCTGGGGAGCTGATTCTGAGGGAATATTTCAATGTTCTAATGAATCCTAAAATCGACTCCTCAGTACTGGCTAAAAAACTGTTGAAACCCTAAACTTTAAGAACCATACAACAATATGGGGTAACTCTTGGTCTACAGGATCCATGGTGCATTGCTTTTCCAACTAAAATTGCTTACACCTGTTGGTCAGGCAGATTCCGCACTTCATCACGTATTGACTTTTGTTTGGTCTCTCGGAGATTACGTTTTAGCAAGCAGAGATTCCTGCATAACGGATTCTCAGATAAGCGAAGCCTGGAGCAGAAGGTACAAAAGTCCTATTCTGTATTTCTTAATAGTTCTACTGTGTTCAACCAGCGCCAGCTGGAACAGTCTAAGCGTGATTTCAGTGCAAGATATTATACTCAAAGTGAAACCTTTTTTCAACAGTACAGGCAAAAAATATACAAAGTAAGCAATATTACCGGTAGGTTCCTGGCCTGGCAGGTTAGGGAGCAGGCTGCCTCTAATCAGATTAACATGTTAAAATGCCCCTTAACTGCCTCTCGCACGGGTGACCCAGTAAAAATTAGTGATATAATGCTACGGCATTATGAGTCTATATATGGTCAACAACAGACCGTCGATATTGCATCTCTGAGAGGTTTTCTTTAAAAAAGCGGATTACCGACACTTTCAGATATTGAACAATCTACCATGGCATGTCCTTTTACAAAGGATGAGTTGGGCGGGGTTATTAAGAATCTACCAAATGGTAAGGCCTGCCGCCCGGATGGTTTCCTGGCTTAATTTTTAAAGTTTTTTATAATTCCGATTCAGACTTTTTTTACAGTTAGTAAATTCAATGTTAGAAGGTGAGGCAATACCAGAGTCCTTTATACAAGGCAATATAGTTAGTTATTTTGAAAAAGGGAAAAGATAGTGAGGATCCGATCTCTTATCGTTCGATAACGTTATGAAACTCGGATTATAAAATTGTTACTAAACTTTTATCTATTCGGTTTAATCAACACGCCTCACATTTGATTTATGAGGACCAACATGGTTTTATCGTAGGTAGGCAGCTTGGTACGAATAAACATTTTTTACCTGAGGCTTTAGACTATTTTGAGACCCAGAGGATACCTGCACTAGTCCTTCTTTTAGATGCAGAGAAGGCATTTGACCTTGTTGTTTGGTAGACCCTGTTTATTATTTTACGAAACTTTGGTATTTTTTCTAAGATCACAGGGTTGATCCAAAATGTATATCTTAATGCTGAAGCCAATGTAATTATCAACACTTCAGTGGCTGGTCATGTTAAAGTAAAGTGGGGGACAAGACAAGGATGCCCTTTATCACAGATATTATTTGCCTTTTTTATTGAGCCATTGGCGGTTGCAATTTGGATTTGCACTGATATTCGTCCCCCAATTCCAACTATGTCAAAATTGAAATTATATGCTGATGATATTATGCTTATTACTAAGCCGGATATAGAGGTTCAGGCAAAAATCTTTCAGATTTTCAAGGTTTTTGAGGTTTTAGGTGGATAGAGAATCAATAAAAAAAATCGAAGTTATTCTGTGTGGTGGAGCGCGCTTGGTTTTGCACCCAGATATTCTCTCTTGTGTAAACACCAAACCTAAGAGATATTTGGGTGTTTATTTCTCAGAAAATATAAGTGATTTATATCATTTGAATTATGTCCCGCTTTTACGAAAAACTCAGGATTTGTTCTTACGCTGGAATTCTCTTCCACTATCTATCTTGGGCCGGGTTACATTGATTAAAATGTCTGTTCTTCCTCTTTTTACCTTTCTGTTCTCAGATATCCCATGTATTTTATTAGGTTCTTTTTTTTTCCCGAGTAGAGTCTATGTGTACAACTTTTCTTTGGGGAAAAAAATACCAGCGAATTGCACTTAGCACTTTATATGACTATCAAGTAAAAGAAAGAATTCTGACAAAAGTAATCCATTACAGACAGTTTTTAGTGAATTAAACTGTTAAATGTCGTATTCTTTCCAATATGACTGCTGTGCGTCATGTAGGAGGAAGGAGTTTGTTAAGATCCTTCATTTATTTAAAGCCAATGATGCTCAAACGTCTATTGCTCATCAGTCAAAACTGAGAGTTTTAGTCAAGGGCAAATTCTTTATGTTTTCTGACCTAGATAAAGCCCAGGCACTTTTGAAAGTGAACTCGCAAGGCTCTCAGGCCTAAAAGGAAAGGAGTGGTTTAAATGTAAATGTATCAGTCGGGAAAGGGGAGATAGCAGTGTAAGGCCTCTTTCACCTGGAGGGAAGGTCTAAATGTTGATTTGTTAAATGGTAATGAAGGGGGTCTTCCTCTTTTTAATGTCAGATGCGCCTGTTAGCACGTCAATGGTTGACAGTATTAAGGTATTGGTTAGGGCACGGGGTAGGGTCACTCGAGTGTAATCACATGCCACCCACGTTAGATGGAAGGGGCGAAATGTGGCTAGTGTGGTTGGTAAGGGTCTCTCCGCATTTCGGGGATGGGAAAGGGAGCATAAGGGAAAACGAAGTCCATTTTTTCAAGTTCATTTATGTATTATGCATTCATTTTCTAGATTGGGGCTCTGTCAGATAATGCATGGGATGCCGTTCAGGTGGTAAAATTTGAGATTCTGAAAGTTATCTCTTTTAAAATCAATGGTCTCAATAATAAAAAGAAAATGCGGGCAATTGAATTGTGGATTATATCAGAAAATCCAGTGGTGATTTTATTGCAAGAAACCCATATACCGGTTGCAAAGCTCCCAGATTTTTCCATGTTTAGGACAGGGGATTTTCCTCATCTTCAGCTTCCCATCGAGGGACGGCAATATTTTTAAATAAAGGTTTTCTAGCGGAGGTTGTTAATTCTGATAAAGATCAGTATGGTCGTTGGTGCTGGGTTACCTGCATTGCTGGAGAGAGACAAAGACCGATAACCTTTGCCAGTATATATGCCCCAGTATATGATAACCCAAAGATGAATGAGGACCTCTTTCTATCTCTAATTCAAACACCTGGGGAGCTGATTCTGAGGGAATATTTCAATGTTCTAATGAATCCTAAAATCGACTCCTCAGTACTGGCTAAAAAACTGTTGAAACCCTAAACTTTAGGAACCATACAACAATATGGGGTAACTCTTGGTCTACAGGATCCATGGTGCATTGCTTTTCCAACTAAAATTGCTTACACCTGTTGGTCAGGCAGATTCCGCACTTCATCACGTATTGACTTTTGTTTGGTCTCTCGGAGATTACGTTTTAGCAAGCAGAGATTCCTGCATAACGGATTCTCAGATAAGCGAAGCCTGGAGCAGAAGGTACAAAAGTCCTATTCTGTATTTCTTAATAGTTCTACTGTGTTCAACCAGCGCCAGCTGGATCAGTCTAAGCGTGATTTCAGTGCAAGATATTATACTCAAAGTGAAACCTTTTTTAACAGTACAGGCAAAAAATATACAAAGTAAGCAATATTACCGGTAGGTTCCTGGCCTGGCAGGTTAGGGAGCAGGCTGCCTCTAATCAGATTAACATGTTAAAATGCCCCTTAACTGCCTCTCGCACGGGTGACCCAGTAAAAATTAGTGATATAATGCTACGGCATTATGAGTCTATATATGGTCAACAACAGACCGTCGATATTGCATCTCTGAGAGGTTTTCTTTAAAAAAGCGGATTACCGACACTTTCAGATATTGAACAATCTACCATGGCATGTCCTTTTACAAAGGATGAGTTGGGCGGGGTTATTAAGAATCTACCAAATGGTAAGGCCTGCCGCCCGGATGGTTTCCTGGCTTAATTTTTAAAGTTTTTTATAATTCCGATTCAGACTTTTTTTACAGTTAGTAAATTCAATGTTAGAAGGTGAGGCGATACCAGAGTCCTTTATACAAGGCAATATAGTTAGTTATTTTGAAAAAGGGAAAAGATAGTGAGGATCCGATCTCTTATCGTTCGATAACGTTATGAAACTCGGATTATAAAATTGTTACTAAACTTTTATCTATTCGGTTTAATCAACACGCCTCACATTTGATTTATGAGGACCAACATGGTTTTATCGTAGGTAGGCAGCTTGGTACGAATAAACATTTTTTACCTGAGGCTTTAGACTATTTTGAGACCCAGAGGATACCTGCACTAGTCCTTCTTTTAGATGCAGAGAAGGCATTTGACCTTGTTGTTTGGTAGACCCTGTTTATTATTTTACGAAACTTTGGTATTTTTTCTAAGATCACAGGGTTAATCCAAAATGTATATCTTAATGCTGAAGCCAATGTAATTATCAACACTTCAGTGGCTGGTCATGTTAAAGTAAAGTGGGGGACAAGACAAGGATGCCCTTTATCACAGATATTATTTGCCTTTTGTATTGAGCCATTGGCGGTTGCAATTTGGATTTGCACTGATATTCGTCCCCCAATTCCAACTATGTCAAAATTGAAATTATATGCTGATGATATTATGCTTATTACTAAGCCGGATATAGAGGTTCAGGCAAAAATCTTTCAGATTTTCAAGGTTTTTGAGGTTTTAGGTGGATAGAGAATCAATAAAAAAAATCGAAGTTATTCTGTGTGGTGGAGCGCGCTTGGTTTTGCACCCAGATATTCTCTCTTGTGTAAACACCAAACCTAAGAGATATTTGGGTGTTTATTTCTCAGAAAATATAAGTGATTTATATCATTTGAATTATGTCCCGCTTTTACGAAAAACTCAGGATTTGTTCTTACGCTGGAATTCTCTTCCACTATCTATCTTGGGCCGGGTTACATTGATTAAAATGTCTGTTCTTCCTCTTTTTACCTTTCTGTTCTCAGATATCCCATGTATTTTATTAGGTTCTTTTTTTTTCCCGAGTAGAGTCTATGTGTACAACTTTTCTTTGGGGAAAAAAATACCAGCGAATTGCACTTAGCACTTTATATGAAGAGTTGAAACAGGGAGGTTTAGCTCTTCTGAATCTCAGGGACTATTACTTTGCACAATATATATCTAGATTTAAGTCTCAACAACAATCAAATCTTTTTATTAATAGTTTTTATGAATCTAATGTGTAAGGAAAGCCAGATCCACTTCCCTTTATCAATGTTTAAATCTCCTAAACCGGTTTGGTATAAGTGCCTACAATGTTTTTTTTAAAACATCAAGCTCTCTATAAAAGATATTCCATCCCTGTTATCAATTCTTCTACCTCGTTATCTTGCCTAGTACGGTCAGGGATTAGACAATCCCCAGAATTTACACTAAAGTGGGCCACTGCTGGATTTCGCAAAGTCTCAGATTTTTTGAGGAATGGAATGACGGAAATGTCAGAAATGATTGTTAATGATTTTGGGCCAGATGAAGGAAGCCTAATACCGGTCAGTAACGGGCAAAATTCAGTAATTTCAGCCGTTACCGATCGGTATTAGGCTTTTCAGATGTAGGCGCCTAATTTAAGGATTCGGTAATTTACCAAATCGGTTGTTTAAGGAATCAGTAAATTACTGAATTCTTAAATACCGATTCGGTAAATTACCGAATCCTTAATGTAGGAAGCACTCAAGTGAGAGCTTTTCACTTGTAAGGATTTGTTATTTACCACCAACTACAAGTTGGTGGTAAATATCGAAAACCCTAAAAAAGCAATTTTGTGCTTTTTGCAACTGTGCCATGTGGCAGACATACATGCCCTTTAGGGCATGTATGTGTGCCACATGTGCACCCATGCACTCTATAGGGGTTCAACAGGGTGTCAATGTGACACCCTGCCACCCTTGTAAGCCTATCCCCTTTTACCGATTCGGTATTTACCGAATCAGTCATTCTAATTCATTCCTATGGGCCATTAGGAATGAATGGGGAATATCGATTCGGTAAATACTGAATTGGCATTTACAGAATTTTACCGATTCGGAAAAATTTACAGAATCATTAGCTACATATCATTTACCGATTCTAAAATACAGAATCAGTAAAATTCGGTATTTTAGAATCGGTAAATGATATTTACCTACATCTGGCCTTTTCTTCTTTTGGGGTCATATAGTACTTTCAGCAAATTCCTTAGTGAATTAGACTTAACCCAAATTTGCGAACAACATCATGTAGTTTATGAACTTTTAGAGGATACGGTTGGTAAAAAACCTGGATAATGGAAAAAACGTTTAGCTTCAATTAAGAACCTCGATCTTGGGTAGAAGGCAATCGCAAAATGGACGAAACATGAAGAATTAGAAATGTCCGCCTGTATGTGGTCAGTAATTATTAAACTTAATTTCAGTATGCTAAGAGGTGCGAATTGGCGAAGGATGCTGTTCTTTAGTAAATGGCAACTTTACCAAGCCCCTCTTTCCCTCTCTAAAATGTATACCAATCAATCGGCGCACTGCTTTCGATGTATTAATCATCCTACAGCCAATTCGTCCAACATTATGTTGCAATGTTCTAGGATTCAGAGGTTCTGGGAGGATTTTTTTTGCCATTCGGAATCTGAATGCAGTATTCAATTAGAAGTGAATAATTTGTTAATAATTATAGGTTTTGATCCAGATCTTCTTTTGCCTGATAAGCTTGTTAAATTGTTATACATTGCAATGGCAGTAGCCAGATCACATTTGTTGCAAAGATGGCATACTGATCTTATAACCTCTGTCCATGAATTGTCCCACAGCAGGGGGGGCTTAAGAAGTTTGAGAAAATTTGGGCAACATGCTTTGATTAGGATTTTTTTTTTGTATGTAGGCTATGTCCAGGTTTGGGAGTGGATACTGTTTTATGCTTGTTGTAAATAGGCTTAAATTGTTTGTGTCTGCCATTTTCCATTGTTCATGAATTCTCAGTATTTTGTGCTATTTAGTGATCGTGTATTTACAAGATTTTGCATAAAAGAAAATTCTTTTTATGGATATATGGGGTTTAATGTATTTGTAAATTGGGCCTCAATAAAAAAAATTAAAAAAAGAACACAGGCTGCCCCAGGTTCAGGAAACTTAGGCTCACTCTATAGTAGGTCAGTGTCCCAATAGATAAGGTGATCACCAGAGGTATCACCGGCTAACTGGGCCTCAGCTTGCTGTCTCAAGCTCTCTAGAGTGGGACACTCTTTCTGCACCTTGCAGGATTCCTACCTAGTGAGCCCACCTTAAATGTGCCATCCAGCAAGCCCAGGAAGGTCACCCAGGGTGTCAATGTCCTCCCTGGTAGTCTCAAGAGCATCATCCTCAAGTGTCCTGTTCACCTGGACCACAGGAGCTTCAGGGAATAGTTTCCAGTGTCCCTCGCCCTTACTCTTCTTTGCAGCTGCCTGGGCCCTTTTTCCAGGCTCTCTTGACTCTCTTCCCAAGCAGCCATTGACCTTGTGGTCATACAGACCTATTCAGGCAATCCCAACATCTCCAAGTGGGACCTGAGCTCTACCACTATCCAGATAGTGTTCTTGAGGTCAATGCCCAGCGTACAATCTACAGGTATTGCAGGGACCACAGCTACTTTTTGAGAACCTAAGACCCCCCACCACTGAAAGGGACCCACAGACACCAGAAGATGGATATCACAGACTATGACTTAGTGGAATGTGTTAGGGAGGACCTGCTCTGAGGACACCAGCAGTCACCCCACCATAGTCATGCTGGTTCCTTTGTCCCTCGGAGTCTCCACCCATGGCCCATTTCCCATTGATGGAGACCCACTGCCTTTACTTAGAAGTATTTGCAGGCATACAGGCTTTTGACACTTTTGCCTTATCCACCAGGGACACTAGGGTCACCTCTGTCTGCCCCCCAAAGCAAACTGGGACCACCTCCTTTACAAGCGCTACCCTCCTCATACCAGGTGTCTGCCCATGAGTGGGAGGCTGTGCCCTCTTGAAACATTTGGTGTCCAGCGCAGGAGATCGCAAAAATCAGTAGATTAATTTAAAAAACACGGTAATCCAATGGAAGTTTGTGACCTCGGGAGGGTGCCATCCCCAAATAGAAGGGCTAGTATTGACATGCCATCTATTTTAGGGGAGTCATGAATGCAGCCATCAAGGTGTTTTGTAATATTTATATTGAGGGAGAGAATGCAGTTTGTAAGTTTGCCTTTATTCCCCCCCCCCCCCTTACTGGGGCATAGTTCCCTTCTTGGAGCTTTAGAAGATTCCTTAGCAAATGTTGGGTATAAGTACTATGACCCTACCAAGACAGTACACTATTGGACCTGTGAAGGACCCTGCCAGGAGTAAAGACTGATGTGCTGCAAAGATTGCCACTCTGCTTGACTGCTCCTCTGGAAGAACTGATTTTCTGATTTACTGTGCTGCCTTGCTGCGTGCTGATCTCTACATCTAGAGAACAAGGACTGAACCAATGTCACTAGAACCCAGATTAACCTCAATAGCTTGATAGCCTTCCCTCTATTCTGAAGTCTCAGGAGCATCGGAGACATCCTGGATTCTGCCATCTGTGATTCTGTCCTGCCACGTGCTGCCAATCCAGTCCTGGGCCCTTGAAAGGGCTTATGCTGTCCAGGCTTTTCCACTCTTGTGTACTGATAATATTGACCAGAACCATCAAAATGGATGCAGTGACGACTTTGCTCCGATCGGAACTGACGCTTTGCTCTGCGACACGATGCAGGAGCTGATCGACATCGCTTTGACAGACTGCACGGCATGACGTCAGACAGCGTGGATCAATTATAATGAAGCACCTGCATCGTTAAGTGGTTCATCCGTGATGCCTCATTGCATGCATGGATCAGAACCGAAGCATTGAGTCTTCAACGTCAACTCTTGCTCCATCCAAGGTACTTTTTTAGCTGGACCTGTGTGAGTCCTTTAGCCGGCCTGCCCTTCATGATGGTCAGCCTGAACTTCAGATTTACCCTGGTCCAGTGCGACCTCTAATAAACTCTAAGCGCTATTTGTTTCTAAGCACAACTTTTTGATTTATTCTTTAAAAATTCATAACTCCAGTTCTACTAAGTGGATTTTTGTTTTTTTGTCTTGTTTTACTCATAAAAATATAATATATTTTCGTAACCCTGTGTGGTCTTTTTTAGGGCGTTTTCATTGTGTTACTGTGTGTGTGTGTGTGTATGTGTTGCACAAATACTTTACATATTGCCTCTTTAGATATTCTTGACTGCTCCGTGCCAAGCTACCAAGGGGTGAGCACTGGTTTTCTTTTAGTGTGTATCTAGCTTCCCCTGAATAGAGTGGTGGGTTCTGCTTGTGCATACTTTGACAACCAGAAACCCCAGTTCTAACACAGATGTTTCACAATACAAAGTCTTATCAGCCAGATGTAGAGTGGATTAATGAATAGGAAAGAGCAGCCTCACTTGTGGGCGATATTTTGCAAGCAAAGCCAAGGGGGCTTTGCTTGATAAAAATCCCCTTCAACTGTTGTCCTGCCTAGCCTCTGTCTGTTCATGACAGGTGAAGAGGTCCCCGCCTTTGGCCCTGGCTTGGCCAGGGTGCATCCTGCACAGCGGTAACAGCAATGGCGCTATATAGCTCTGTTGCGGGTGGCTCCTCCTCTCCCAGCTGGCAGTGATGGTGCTATATAGCGCTATGGGGGTCAGGCTCTTCCTCCCAAATGGTAACAGTGATCCTGTCTGCTCCTGGCATGTTGCCTACTGGTGCTTGAAGTCCCTACACACAGTGTCTCCTCATGCAACAGGAACAGCAATGGCCTATATAGAGCAATGCGGTCTGGCTCCTCCTCCCTCCGGTGGCAGTGTGGCACCTAATCTTTGTGCGGTGTTCACTAGTGCTTGAAGTCCCCGCACACAGAAAGTGTGGTTTATTTTCTAGAAATTAATCTAAGAAAAAGTTTAATGTGCTCAGATATCCACTTTCTAAAAGTGGCATTTCTAAAACAGTAATGTTAAATCCAATTTCACCAGTAAGGAGGATTTACCATCGCAATTACAAACATGTGAAACATGAAAAGGCTATTTCTCTCTTTTTACGAATTGCAGCTTAAAAGTATATTAAGGAATATCCCATACTGGCCTATGTGCGGGCTACGCCTCACAGTAGTCAAAAACCAAATAGGCCGCTTGTCACTACCATGACATGCAAAACATAAAGGTACATGACCTACCTTTTACTTACAATGCACCCTGCTCTTAGGGTTACTTAAGGGTTACCTTAGGGGTGTTGGTGCTCAGCTTTAGATAGTTGTCCTTCATCCATTAGGGGTGACATTTATATTAAAAGGGAGATCTGGACCCTTATATGTAGTAAAACAGGAGTTTAAGGCTTTCCAAGTCATTTTAAATACCAAGTGAAAGTGGCAGTAATTTGCGCACATGGGAACTACAGTGGCAGGCCTGAGACAGGTTTGAAAGGATACTTGTGTGGGTGGCACAATCAGTGCTGCAGGTCCACTAGTAGCATTTGAAGTGCAGGCCCTGGGTACATGGTATACCACTTTACAAAGGACTTAACAGAACAACAAATATGGCAATCAGGAATACACCAATGTCATCATGTTTAGGGGAGAAGCACATGCACTTTAGCACTAGTTAGCAGTGGTTAAGTGCTCAGAATCCTAAGTCCAACAAGAAGAACCAGCAAAAGCGGGAGGCAATAAGGGAAAACGTGGGGAAACGGCCATCTTAAAGATGACTGGTCTACCACCCAGCTTACCTCAACAATCGCATCTGCTTTCACAAATCTTCTAGACACCTCCGCTGATCTGGACTCTTACTTACACAAATCCCATGCATACAGAAAACCACATCCGACAGTCAAAACTTTTCCTACATCTCTCCTAAAGCAAGAAATGACCTGCTGCTGCACATTAGAGCCTCCTCCTCACTTCTTGAATTCCGCATGAAGCTGAAGACCTGGCTTTTCAGAAGTCCCACTATGTCCCAGGTGACCCTAAACTAGAACCTGCTCACCACCAGGTTCCCCTTCTGAGTGATAGTTCATTCTACAATTCTATATAACATAACAAAATACATAACACACCACACAACACACAGCAATAACATGTTTGTTAAGCCTCATATATTAAAATATGGAACATGTGTTTTTATAGGTCCTAACAGTAAAACCCCATAATTGTCATTTTTATGGTAGAAAGGCCCGTAGCCCATTGACTAGTAAAGGGTTACACGCTGATAACTCACCTGTGCTAACTTGAATGGGATTACTAAATGTGTCTATTAACATAATTGCTACATTACATCCAACTTGATGCCCAAGTTAAATGTAATGTAACTTTTATGTAAATAGCAACTTCAGAAAGTTGCCACTCTGTTGCCAAGTTTTCCAGTGACAGTTTACAGTTGCTGGCCAATAAACAGCCTTCTGCTCCCCTGGGGAGATGTGTGGATGGCTCCCAGGAAGGAACACAAAATGGCCTGCAAATGGAAGAGGTTTTACCTCTCCCTGGCAGGAAGGCCAAACAAAGTGTGATCCTAAAGTCTCCTTTGAAGGGAAAATGGTTGACACACACAAGAAGGACTGCTCCTTTGCTCTGGCAGACAGGTTGGTGTTGGGGAGAGAGGGGTAAACAATTGGCACTCTAGTTTTCCTGTGGGCATGCAGCCCTCATGAAGCCACAACTCTTAGGCAACCAAGCTCCACACACAAAAGAGGGGTTCTGCCATTTTGAGAGGGGGCAGAATATTGCACTCTGTGATAGCTAGATGCCACACTTTGCAGGGACTCATTATCAGGTGAGGGGCACCTGGTAGCTCACCACATCCCAGAGGGCAATTTGTGACCATAAATGTGGCACCCCAGTCAGCCAGACCACAGATCACTTCTGCACTGAAGAGAGGACCCAAGAAGGACTGCATTGCTTCTCCCTGTACTTGGCAAAGAGAGGTTGCACCAAACACTGAATGACACCTGCTGACCCTTGGGCTAGTAAACAGAGGACTCTCCTTCTAGTGCCCTGCTCAAGGAAGAGTCATACTGAGCCCCAGACAGAAGAGGTCAACTCATTGAGTCAGTTGATTGACTTCCTATTACAACTATAGGGCTCGAAACCCTAAAAAAGCTTGCTTTGGGGAATTATTCGCCTCAATCACAGGACTGCCACTGATTGCTGAAGTGTAGCCTGGAAAACCAAGCCTTTATTCCCAAAAGCTGCACCTGAGTCCCCTGACCTGACGGTAGGTGAGTTGTTAGAGTGCAGTTTGGTCACTCAAGACAGACACTAGCCTCAGTTAAAGAGAACCATTGGTTTTGCTGTAATTGGAGACCCGTGGCAACTGGTTTTTGGCTGGACTTCACCCAAACCTCAAGGGATATCAGCCCCTGTGGCTAAAGTCACCCCCTAATGTTCATGGGCCAAGGGGTGGCCCCACGTAGACCCCATCACCAGACGAACATCTTCAACATCTTGTATTCTTTGCATCAGGACAATTCCATTGAAGTTCATGGCGGGTCGCCCGTAGAAGCTGGAAGTGGATTGGAGACTGCTTTGACTGCAAGGAAACTGTCCTACCAAACCTTAATCGCCCCTGTGGAGTTGGTCACCCAAATCCGGATGCAGTAGTCAATCACAACTTTGTAAAAGTTTTAAAAGCAACCACTAACCACAGCAGTTGCCAATGCTTGATTATGTTTCAAGTGAAAAGTAGTGAATCATTATTTGCATGATAATGTATAGCTCCAAAACCCTCTGGTGGACTTTGTTTGTTTTGCAGACAGAAAATTCACAAACATAGGATCAATATTTATAAATTGGTGTTGGATTTACTTTGCATCATGTTTCTTGCTTTGTCCAACTATTTTTGCTTTACTAAATGCTTTGCACTGGTTCCTTGAATAAAGCATGACTGCTCGAATTCACAGCTACCTACGGTTGAGTTAAGATTTTAGAAAATATGCCTTACTGAACCCAAGATGGGTTTGTGGTTTTGTTATATTTGATATTTGATATTTTGTGGGTATTTGTAAAGCGCAAGCGTTCGCTCCCAGGGGAGCATCATGGCGCTGAGCGAGTTGCGGAGGAATAACTGAGGAAAAAGTGGTGAATGAAAGATAGAGCTAAATGGCAGCCAGGACAGAGGAGTCTGATAGTTTGTAGACCCATGTCTTGAGAAGTTTCCTGAAATTGTTCTCATTGTTAATGGCTCTAAGGTCGATGGGTAATGTGTTCCAGGCTTTAGCTGCCAGAACATTAAAGGATTTTCCTCCTCTGGTCTTGTATTTAAATCTGGGGATTTGAACCAGGTTTGTCCCAGAAGATCTCAAGCAGCGCGAAGGGTTGTAGCGCTTGAAGCGATTTACAAAGTAACGGGGTCCTGTGTTTTGCATGGTTTTATGGACTGTGAGAAGCAGTTTAAAAAAGATTCTTTTGTGCAGTGGCATCCAATGAAGTGAATTTAGGGCTGCAGATGCAGATGACCTTCTGGGGAGTTGTAGAACCAGTCGAGCTGCAGCATGTTGTAAGCTCTGCAACTTCCTGAGGGTAGATTTTTTCACCCCGGCCATAAGGCCGTTGCAGTAGTCGAGTCGGGAAAGTAAGAGAGCCACCGCGACTGACTTTCTGGCTGCAATTGGGAGGAAATCAAAGAATTTCCTCAGAGATTTTATTAGTCCAAAGCATCGACCGGCAGTGATCTTGACGTGGTCGTCAAAAGTAAGGGAAGAGTCAAATTGTACGCCCAGATTTCTGGCTGATGTAACTGCACTAGGAGGGGCCTCGGATCCTGTGGGCCACCAATCTTTAGGAGAAAAAGAAGGATTTTTGCCTATTGGGATAATCTCTGTCTTTGCGCTATTGCATCTAAGATGATTAGTGTTTAGCCATTCAAAGACATCAGAGAGGCAGTTTTTAAAGCGGAGCTCTGCGTCCATACGCTGTTTGTCAATGGTGACGACCAATTGCGTGTCGTCAGCGTAGGACGTGACCAGGATCCCATGTGATTCTATCACAGCTAAGAGGGGTGCCATGTAGATATTAAAAAATAGGGGGCTCAATATGGACCCCTGGGGCACTCCAGATGTAATTGGCTTTTCGCTGGAAAGATGTGGTCCTAGTGCCACAGTCTGGGACCTGTTTGAAAGGAACGATGAAATCCAGGCTAGGGCTGAGTCTGTCACGCCAATCTCACGCATTCGATTGATTAAAATAACATGCGAGATGGTGTCGAATGCCGCTGTAAGATCCAACAGGATGAGGACAGCTTGCTTGCCCTCATCCTGAAGGAATTTAATAGAATCAGCAAGCTCGATTAAGGCTGTTTCGGTCGAGTGACCGGAGCGGAAGCCCGATTGCTGTGGGTGCAAGATGTTATGGGCTTCTATGAAGGTTTTAAGCTCCTCGTGCACTAAATGCTCCGTGACTTTGCCCAGGAAAGGAAGTAAGGAGATGGGCCGCATATTAGTCAAATCTGTGGATGGTTTATTCTGTTTTTTCAACAGAGGTTTGACAGTAGCCTTCTTCCATTCGGCAGGTACAATTCCGGATTTGAGGGATTCATTAATGATTCCATTAATGTGGGGATTGACTGTATCAATCAGGTGGTGGAGGATGATAGGGGGGCAGGAGTCTGTAGGTGCTCCTGATTTACAGGCGCGGATTGCCTTGCCTGTCTGTTGCAAGGATACTGGTTTAAAACTGGAGAGAAGGGGGTAATTGACTGTGACTTGTGTGATAGTCGTCGGAGGTAGAGGAAAGTCTTTCTGAATGTTGACAATTTTATCAACAAAGTAGTCTGCAATTTGGTTGCAGAGACTCTCTGACGGAGGTATGTCAACGGTAAGAACTTTTGGGTGGGTGAAGGACCTAACTATAGTGAAGATGGTTTTTTGGTTTTGGTGCGCTTCCATTATGAGATTGGTAAAATAATCTTTTTTAGCTGCTTTGATGTCAGAGAGGTATACTTTTCTCTGTTGAACGTAGCGAGCTTTGGAGGCCGTGTCATATGTTTGTCTCCAGTGTCTTTCTAGTCTCCGACATTGGAGGTGGCTATCTGCCAGGGTCTTGGTGTACCATGGGGCATTGGATTTTTTCTTCTTCTTGGGTCCCTTTCCTTGGTTGTTTTTGGGTTCAGAGTTAACCGCAACTATTTGGTGCATCCAGGTGTGGAAGTTGCATGAGTCAACTTCAACATCTCCAGTTAACGCGGGGGGTAGGGGCAGTGGTTTTGGCTCAAGCTGTATACGTTCAGCTACCTTCTTCCAATTGACTGTGAAGACGGCTTGAGTATGTCTAGGGTTGGATAGGGGGGCAATGGGTGTCGTGATGTCAAAGGGGATGAAAAAATGATCGGTCCAGATTAAGGGCAATGGAGGGGAGGTGGAAAGGGTAGGAATATTAGAACAGATGCCATCAATGGTATGTCCAGCACTATGGGTGGCCATATTGATAAGTTGGAAGAGTCCAAAGATGTTCAGGGACTGTAAGAAGGAAATAGTGTGGGGATCAGTGGATGATTCCATGTGTAAATTCATATCGCCAAGGAGCATGAAATTAGAATATTGTAACATAAGTGCGCCGAGGGCCTCATCCAAGGAGTTGAGGAAAGAGGAGGGGTTGCCAGGAGGACGGTAGAGAAGTCCAGCCGAGAGAGAGAACGATGGAGTAATTTTAATTGAGAAGCCCAGGCTTTCAGCGTCTTTAAGATGGTATAGGTCGAATGTGTGGCAAGGAAATATATCCTTGATTATTAAGGCTATCCCACCGCCTCGGCCTGAGGGTCTGTCCCTCCTAAAAATAGTGTAACCTGGGGGGAGGGCAATAGCAAGGTCAGGGTTGGAGGAATCGTTAAGCCAACTTTCCGTAATGAACAAGGCATCCAGCTCTTGGTTTAATATTAAGTCGTGCACATCTTGGCAGTGGCAGGCTAAAGACCTGGCATTTACCAGACCTCCCTTGAAGAGGGTGGGGCGAGTCTTTGGAGGGGCGTGCATATCGTCAACGCCATTTGTAGGTGTAAGGGGAGTCCATTTACAGCAGGGACATAACAGGGGGCTGGAAGAGGGGTCAATATGGGGGCAGGCGCGACCGTGGGGGGCGGGTGGAGGGCGTAGGGTCAGTAAATGATTGTTGTCATACCTAATAACGGGTTTTTGACCGACAGCGTGCCCTGCGCCCAGCGCGATCCGGTCGCGGACGGGCGCAGACGGGCTTGGCTTAGGCGCGGCTTCGGCGCGTATCCGGCGCGCCCGCTGCGCCAGCCCGCTGCGCCGTCTGGTTGCTATGCACATTATATAGGGAGGTAGGAGGGCGGGAGTAGGGCGCGACTAGAGCGCTCTCCCCGACTGCCTCACTCAAGATGGCGCCCACCGCCGCCGAAAATCGGCTAAGGAGCGGTAGGGGTGAATTAAAAGAAGAACAAAGGTGTTTAGGGTGTCAGAGTGCCTAGTTAACAATTCCCCATTAATTTCAAGCCCCCAGAAAAGATTTTCAAGCAGTTAAAAAAACGAGTGAAAAGCACTGACAAAGTGGTTATAAAATGCTGTTTAAAAGTCTAAAATCAGAGTGCACGTTATTAATACACAACAGTCGCTCGCAGCCCCAGTTCCCTCGCTAGGGAGAGCTTCTGAAGGGCGCAGAGCTCTGCAGCAAGTCGATTGAAATACACAAGGAGGGCGGGAGTAGGGCGCGACTAGAGCGCTCTCCCCGACTGCCTCACTCAAGATGGCGCCCACCGCCGCCGAAAATCGGCTAAGGAGCGGTAGGGGTGAATTAAAAGAAGAACAAAGGTGTTTAGGGTGTCAGAGTGCCTAGTTAACAATTCCCCATTAATTTCAAGCCCCCAGAAAAGATTTTCAAGCAGTTAAAAAAACGAGTGAAAAGCACTGACAAAGTGGTTATAAAATGCTGTTTAAAAGTCTAAAATCAGAGTGCACGTTATTAATACACAACAGTCGCTCGCAGCCCCAGTTCCCTCGCTAGGGAGAGCTTCTGAAGGGCGCAGAGCTCTGCAGCAAGTCGATTGAAATACACAAGGAGGGCGGGAGTAGGGCGCGACTAGAGCGCTCTCCCCGACTGCCTCACTCAAGATGGCGCCCACCGCCGCCGAAAATCGGCTAAGGAGCGGTAGGGGTGAATTAAAAGAAGAACAAAGGTGTTTAGGGTGTCAGAGTGCCTAGTTAACAATTCCCCATTAATTTCAAGCCCCCAGAAAAGATTTTCAAGCAGTTAAAAAAAACGAGTGAAAAGCACTGACAAAGTGGTTATAAAATGCTGTTTAAAAGTCTAAAATCAGAGTGCACGTTATTAATACACAACAGTCGCTCGCAGCCCCAGTTCCCTCGCTAGGGAGAGCTTCTGAAGGGCGCAGAGCTCTGCAGCAAGTCGATTGAAATACACAAGGAGGGCGGGAGTAGGGCGCGACTAGAGCGCTCTCCCCGACTGCCTCACTCAAGATGGCGCCCACCGCCGCCGAAAATCGGCTAAGGAGCGGTAGGGGTGAATTAAAAGAAGAACAAAGGTGTTTAGGGTGTCAGAGTGCCTAGTTAACAATTCCCCATTAATTTCAAGCCCCCAGAAAAGATTTTCAAGCAGTTAAAAAAACGAGTGAAAAGCACTGACAAAGTGGTTATAAAATGCTGTTTAAAAGTCTAAAATCAGAGTGCACGTTATTAATACACAACAGTCGCTCGCAGCCCCAGTTCCCTCGCTAGGGAGAGCTTCTGATATAATGAGGTCGCACAACCACACCATATAATAAACTGATTTCCTCACTATAAAACTGAGCAAACTGAGCAGACCCATTACTCTGTTTTAATGCGAATTCTGCCTACCATCCCCACTCATATAAAGTTCCACTTTAATGACCCTTGCTCTGACTCAGTGTGGGTGTATGTGTGGAGTATGTTTGTGCGATATGGTTGGTAGTAAAACTCTGTGTTGTAGTTAGAGTCTTATTACTGGATATTTACTAGTTTGACATAGCTCAAGATGGAGGAGGTATACAGCGGTTCACTGACACAACATCAATGTAAAACATATTGATGTAAAAAAAATAGTATAAAATATAGACTCCTATACTTAAACAGGTAAGTACAAAAATATTGCTGTAAAAATTATAGATGTATAAAAAATCGACTTTTATATAAACGTGAAATAAAATATTGTATATTAAAGATATTAAATATTAAATATAATTTAACAAAAATAAAATAAATGTAACATACAATTTAATAAAATATAACAAATAAATGTGATAAAAAACATAAACAGATAAACATAATTTATACATATATATTTCATTTAAACAATTAAACTATTATTTAAAATTTGTTAAATGTTTAAAATAATATACCAAATAACAATATATATTAATGATTTAACATATTTTATTTATATATATATATATATATATATATATATATATATATATATATATATATATATATATATATATATATATATATATATATATATATATATATATAAATTATAAAAGGAATCTATTAAAAATGTTTAAACTTAAATTCCACAATAACATCAGTGCAACAGTAGGGAAAGTGTTGGATAGCAAAAGGGTAACAATAACTATTTCCACTCCACTGAGTGCAAAAGCAGGGAAAGTGTTGTATAGCAGAGGGAAAAAAATTACTATTCACACTGCAAAGAGTGCAACAGTAGGGAATGTGTTGGATAGCGGAGGGGTAAAAATTACTATACCCACTCCAGTGAGTGCAACAGTGGGATCAGTGTTGGATAGCGGAGGTGTCAAAATTACTATTCCCACTCCAGTGAGTGCAACAGTAGGGAAAGTGCTGGATAGCGGAGGGGTAAAAATTACTATTACCACTCCAGTGAGTGCAACATTAGGGAAAGTGCTGAATAGCGGAGAGACACAAATTACTGTTGACACTCAAACAGTTAAAACAAAAATGTTAAATAATTAAAGTTTCAAAAAATCATAAAAAGAATAAACAATATTTAAAAAATGACAAATCAGACATAGGAAATATATACAAAGAAAACATATTATAATATCAATTACATATAACAACATCCTACCAATAATATATAATATAATAAATACATTTATCAAAATAATTCTTTTAAATGAAAAAATATTCCCTAACAAAAAAATGCATTAATACATAAATGTAATTATTTTATTTCCTACCCTTTACCACCACACCAATAACAAAACACTTCAACATTTTTAATTAAATTTCCCCCATAATTAACATAATTAATAGTCAATTAAAAAATATTAATAATAAAAAAACGAATAAACATTACCTGACTGCACACTTTAACACTATAATGTCCACAACACACACCTAAATTAAACTATTACTTATAAAAACTAATAATAAAGTAATTACTCTTTACCCCTTTAAAAGTAAAAAAACACACAAAATACACAATTACCCAAAATAAATATCAAATAATTAACAATAATTAACATTTATATATTAAATAAATACAAATTACTTCCCACCCTTTACTCCTATAAACACCAAAATTCACACCTAAAATTAATTACACAATTACCATAATTAATTACCAATTAATTAATTAAAATTAATTAACATCCAAGTATTAATTCACCAATTAAAAATACATTACTTCCTACCCTTTACACCTATAAACACCACTACATGCAACTAATATTAATTACACAATTACTATATATTATTACCAATTAAGTAATTAAAATGAATTAACTACCAATTATTAATTCATAAATTAAAAATAAATTATTTCCCACCCTTTACACCTATGAACACCACAACACACACCAACAATTAATTACACAATTACAATAATTAATTATCGATGAATTAATTCAAATTAATCAACAACCAATTATTAATTCATAATTTAAAAATAAATTACTTCGCACCCTTTACACCTATAAACACCACAACACACACTTAAAATTATTTACACAATTTAAATAATTAATTAATTAAAATTAATTAACAACCAATTAATAATTAATGAATAATACATTATTTTACACATGTAAGACTTTAACATCTCATTTAAACCAAAATTAATAAATACAAAATAATGAATAAACTTAATATAAATAAATTACTTATCACCTACTACTCCATAAACCCACATCCCGCTACGGAATTAAAACGCAAATTTTAAACAAACAAAATGAATAACTACAAAACAATTAACACATAGATTAAAAATACACACAATTCTTATACAAAAAACATACATCACATACATATGACATATATACTACAATACATAACATTACTGAAAAAACAATATTTTTAACATCTATATTTTTGCAAACGATGTTAAACACTTCGATATTTTTTTAAATCAATATTAATTACCTTAAGTCGATATTCTTGACCACGATATTCTTGCTGTAGATATTTCTTAACCACAATAATAATGACTCGACATTTGTGCAACTTGATATTTTGTACTTGATATTCTGTCTCTGCACCGTATACAGCATTCCCAGACCATGCAAGAGTGCTTTTGTCAGGATTCCACCATCTGGCTATCAGAATGTGTTCATGAAGGCCTTGTAGGGTTCTGCCTTTAGTCATATTCATGTCAGAAAGTCTCCAGCACATTGCAGAACCTTACTCCACATCACACTCCAGTCCTTATGCTCTGTTATACATGTAGTTCCTTCTTTCTCAAAACCTTGTCTCAATCCTGTCCTGGAGGTGGAGCTCTGTTCAGCGTGAATGATCCTGGCTGCTAAATATATACTAACCAATTCATACTTGCGTTCTTTGCTCCACATTATGGGTATTGTTTCCTGTTTCTTTTCTAGTCCCTACCAGCTTTCCTAGAAGTTTTTCCTTTCTAAGTTACTGTGCAGCCTGCCGATCATTAGTGATTCCCAGTACTCCCACCACCTAGTTGGTTACTCACACCTGGCTCTCTCTCAACACCTGGGGGCCCATTAGGATCATGGGCAGATCACCACAGCCCGCAAGGTGGTGGGGATCCGCCCGTGATCTGACCCCGCACGCCACCCATTTCCCCCTGCCATATTACTATGGTGGGGGAGTGCGACGGACGGAAAGACGATCCACCGCTTTTCCGCTCGGTCAACTCGTTGACCGGTTGGAAAAGTGATTTATATGGTGGCGGTGTCTGTTAGACACCGCCAGCCATATTACCATGGGTGTGGTAACATGCCTTTTGCCTGGAAAGGCATGCGTGAATAGAATGTGGAGGCCCGTTGCACATGGGGGGTACCTATGGTACACCCTGCAGTTCCATACCCAACATGGCAGGCAATGCGCGGTGCCTGCCATGTTGTGCATGGAAGTGCACAACATGCCTTCCCGGGATTGTGGCAGGCGGTGCACTCAGCACCGCCTGCCAGAATGCCAGGAATGCAGGATGCCCCCGCCACTGTGGCGGGCGCATCCTAATTGTCCCCTTGGGATCCCCGCCCTTATGGCAGGTGGTCACGTTTCCCGATAGGATGGCGGGCGGACAAAGTCCACCCGCCATAGTAATGACACCCCTGGCCTGCCTTCCTGAGCTTCTAGCTATTTCTGCCCTGTAAGATCAATGTGCAGTGTTCTTGTAGCTGTATTTACTTTGAGACTCGGTGTAAACTGATGCTGCCTTGCTGCTCTGCTTTTCCGATTGCTTCTCACTTCTATATGCCTTGGTTTTCCTTATCAATATTTCCCATTTCCAGTTTTTCAACTGTGGTTTGTGTTCGGATCCTTGTTGTTACAGGCTCTCTCTCCCTTTAGTACTCTAGTATTTCATTTTTTTCATTGCACACCCCCACCCTGCAATCTGTGTGCAGGTTTCAAGCCTTGGATTCCTGAACCCCTTGTTCTGTGTGTAAAGTTCCAGTCCTGTTAGTATGTAGGTGAATATTTCTGAATTTTAGTGTTCTTTGATCTGCAGAATCCAGTTCTTCTTTTCCCTGAGCCCTGTCGTGCATTAGCATCTGTAAAACTCTGAGGGATTACCTGTTACAACCAGCTGCTCTTATGGATGAAGAGAACTAGATTAGTCTTTCTACAAGTCGCACCAATCTTTAGACTCTCACTGAAACACTCTGTAACAATGATTAGAATTTTAACATAACAAAAAAGAGAGAAAAAGACTTAACTGAGCAACAGAGTGATCTCTCTATGAGGGAAAAATGTTATACTTACCATGGAGCATGCAAACTAAACATGGGTGAATTTTGCAAATTTGCGATTTGCGAATTTACGGATTTGCGAATTTGCGATCCCTAAAATTCGCTAATTTGTGCGAAGTTGCAGATTTTTTATTTTTGGGGGGTTTTTTAGGCAAGACCGTGATGCGCCCTCTGGTTCATCACTGCCACCCTCTCGTTTTTTATGCCCTTCTGCCCTCTGTACCACTCGATTTTGTGCCTTTCTGCCCTTTGCCCCACTCGTGCTTGTGCCCTTTTGCCCTCTGCCCCACTCGTTTTTGTGCTCTTCTGCCCTCTGCCCAACTCGTTTTTGTGGTCTTCTGCCCTCTGCCCCACTCGTTTCTGCCCTCTGTCCCACTTGTTTTTGTACTCTTCTGCCCTCTGCCCAACTCGTTTTTGTCCCCTTCTGCCCTCTTCCCCACTCGTTTCTGTGCCCTTCTGCCCTCTGCCCCTCTCGTTTTTTGTCCCCTTCTGCCCTCTGTCCCACTTTGTGCCCTTCTGCCCTCAGCCCCACTTAGAATGGCGTCGGCAAGCTGCCAGCGCCATTTTAAAATAGCTACAAAGTCAGCTTCAACAGGAAGCACTAATAGATAAAGTAAAGCAGGTGCTCGAGTTGAAGGTCAATTAAGTTACACAATCAATACTCACCCCAAGTTTGGGGTGATTAATGATTGTGTAACTGAATTTGAGCTTCAACTTGAGCACCTGCTTTCATTTATCTATTAGTGCTTCCTGTTGAAGCTGACTTTTGTAACTATTTTAGAATGGCTCTCGCAGCTTGCTGGCAGCTTGCCGGCGCCATTCTAAAATAGTTACAAAAGTCAGCTTCAACTTTTGACCCAAACCGTTCCCCTCGCGGATTTTGCGGGAAATTCGCGAATCTCGTGGATTGCGAATTTGCATAAAAATTCGCAAAATCCGCAAAATCCACGAGCGGAACGGATTTTCTGCCCATGCTTAATGCAAACCATCATTTATGATAGCTTGTCTATAGTTCCTCTCCGTAGTACTTTATGATTGCTTCCCTTTTGTTTTTGGTTCTACAGTACATTAATTCAGGGGCGGTGGGTGACATTTGAAAATGGTGGGCCGCAAAGTGATTTGCATACAGCACCCTAGCGAGCGAGCGAGCCCGAACTCCAAAAGTGGGGTTTGGGGGGATTACCCCCCCCCCCCAGGAAAAATCGTGCATTTTCAAGCAAATATGAGAAAGCAGGAAGGTTAATAGAGCAATTGTGAAAGTGCAGTTTTTACATTAATAGATGGCATAACATAGGTAGCTGCTTATTCAGTATAACCACAGAGCTTCATACATTCCGTCCAGATATGCTCAGGTTCTGAATTCAGACTATAAGACTTTCATGGAAATCTCAGCTCTAAGAGTAGAAGAAGTTGCACAGCAGTTGGGAAACAGCCTTCACAAAGCATTGGGAACCACGCCTTACCTTTACCATTAGAAAGCATGCGACTATCATGCATGTCTTTCCACACAGATGATAGTGTTAAGGTGAAACAAAATGTACTTAATATACCATTTGATTAGTAAAATCTGTGTAGTCTCCAAATGGAACAAACACATTAGACCTCCAACTCCAGCAACACAATGGTCCAAACCTTACCTACAGTATCACCAACTATGAGCACTCACGGCTAGCAACATCACAGCCATGCATTGTTTGGGAAATCAACACAAATCACTGCCCACACAACCATCACTGACAGGAAGAGCATTAACAGGACAGCCACCACTGGAAGCAACAATGATCGTGGAAATCCGCTGCAACCTCAAGTGCCCTCATTGCCAGTGATTCCTCTTAACTGACCCCTCGCCCCAAGTCAGGGATATTCAATAACTAAACCCCCTTTCAGAGGCACTATAAGACTTCACTGTCCTTGACAACAACTTTAGTACCAGGCACTTTCCGACCAAAGTTTTGTCAACATATGAGGGGCGTTTTAGGATGACCCTCACTTCCCCGAATAAATACAAAACCTCCACACCTATATTATCCCTACTAGCGCTTCACGTCAAACAGCATCATACATACATCTCAATAAGGGCCCTAATGTCAACACCCAGCAGACACGTACCAACTTTACTCTGCCATTACCTGACAAAGTACATTAATACCAGCAGAAAAAATATCTAACCCCATCCTTGGCGACCCCCAGGCCGGCCTGTCCATCGCCAACCCTCCTAACCAACACCCATATCCACTCTTTCACTAATAATAATACAACTGCTTCTCCATCTGATTGAACAACTTTTGGCTTTTTATTCACAGTATCTTTAACCCCTTCCATGCTCATGACAAGGCCAGCTCGTCATGAGGCACGGTAGAGCTGAGCTTTTGACGAGTTGAACTTGTCATGAACAATGATAAATACCACTTTGCAGCACAGGAGGGGAAAACCCCCTCGCAGCCAAGGTGTTAATAATGCCCTTTAACACCATCGCTGCTAGTGATATTTTCCTCCTGTGCTGGAATTTTCAAAAGTCCATTGAGTATGACGAGCTGGGCTCGTCATCAGCCTGGTAGGAGGCTACTTCATGACGAGCCCAGCTCGTCATGAGCCTGGAAGGGGTTAATGAAATAAAAGTGCTATCCGGCTGATATAGAGCCACTTGGTCTGGTCACCCAAATCCCAACATCTATTTAGATTAGGACCCTCCTAGCAGCACACTGGAGCACTTTACACACAGCTACCTGGAGGTTTCCCCATGGATGACGCACCAGGTCACAGAAAAAGACAAAAAGGCGACGTCTTTAGTTAAAAGTGTTAACGGTGCCCACATTCCATGGGGAAAAAACGCACCTCTGCACTTATGTTTGAGGATAAACAAACCCTTGGCATTCACCAGAACATAATTAATTACAAGTAATTTAAACTATCACTTAGGGAAACTTACAAAATCTGTCTAAGAGAACCCACTCGATCTGGAGAACAAAGAGAGTATATGCGGAAACAGTAGTCGATATATTCATGAGACCGCAACAAAAAGACCACTGGGCCCCATTAGGATGGCGGGCGGATTGCCCCCGCCAGGCCAGCCTGGCGGGGGAAATCCGCCCGCCATCCTTCCCTATATTCCCCCCCCCGCCATATTAGAATGGCGGGGGGGACCACGGCAGAGCAAAACACCGCCTGCCACTTTTCCGCCCCGGTCGCCTTGCGGCCGGGGTGGAAAACGAGTAACATGCAGGCGGTGTCTGTCAGACACCGCCCGCAATATTACAATGGGCATTTTTCAAAGCCTTTCCGTGGCGGCAATGCCGCCACGGAAAGGCATGCGGTGGTCACTCTGGGGGCCCCCTGTGACCCCCAGAGTGAAAGCCAAAGGGGGGTGGCACACGGGGGTACCTATGGTACCCCCCTGCATTTACATAATCAAAGCGGTAGGCACCGTGCGGTGCCTGCCGCTTTGATTATGTAAATGCTGCAAAGCATTTTTAGTATTGTGGCGGGCACATTCTAATGGTGCGTGCGGGACCCCCGCCCTTAGGGCGGGCGGTCAGATTTCTGATAGGATGTTGGGCGGTCCTAAAGGGGCCCATAGTCTTTCAAACATCAATGAAGGTAAAATTACATGTACTTCTTTAAACTGAGAACCAGATAATCTTTCCATATTTTAGCTCGTCATTTGAAAGTTTGTGTGAAATGCAGTCGCTTGAGATTAATTTAGTTGCAAATTGTGAGACGAGACCAACAATGTTGAAAATAATCTGCCATTTTGTCGAACTATTTACCGCATTCCGCTGAATCAGTCTTGCATAGCCGAGTCAGAGTATAACAAAGTCCATGGAAAGATGTGTTCATTCACTAGTCAGACATTAGGTAAAGGAAGCTTTTACTTTCAAGACCAGATCCATATGCTACTTATTTCCAGCTGGTCGTCACCTGAAATCCCTCTATCTGGGGATTCATTAATTTAAAATAAATCTGCTTGTTGATGTCGCATCCAGTAAATTACATTAGGAAATTCCTCTGCACAAACAGGCCTCTAGGCAGTTGAAGATGGACTCGCAAGCTAAACCAATCTACACAGGCCAGGAATAAGTTTGAGGCAACTCCCTAATAAATTACACCCTGCATACTGAGACTGCCTAATGAGATTTTTTGTTTACTTTTGTTAGTATCGAGTATTCTTTTGCTGATCTGTAGCAAGATGCATGCTTCATTCGATTAACATTTTATAACTGCTATGTTTTCACATTCATTTAACCATACATTAGCATTTTAGTGCGTGCACAAAGTGCAGCGGTTTAAGATTTATTCAAAAATCATAGTTATTAAAGACACTAAAGATGCAACCAACTCTTGCAGACTTCAGGATAAGAACTTGGATACCAAAGTCACCATTCCAGTCAATCACAGAACGCAACCGAATGGCAATACTATCGAAACCCAATTCTGTGTCAGGTCTAAAATTAAATATTTTAAAATCTGACAAATATATTTTGAAAGATGCTGCGCGAAAAGCAAATTAATACTGGTCAGTGATTGATTTCATTTTTAAGCAACTTAATGTGTGACTTTAACCTTCATTAAAAATATATATATTCCAAAATATGTCTGCTGGGCTGGCACAACAGTCCATATAAAAATGGAGTCAGGGTGCAAGGATTCGTGTTTAGCTCTCAATACTAGAGATGGTGGCACAGTGATTGGCTAGGGGGGCACATTTGCTGCTCGCCCTGTCGCCCCTTGTAAACCCGGGCTACAGCAGGCTAACAAGTACCCCACCGCCCCGCTGGGGAACATACAGTGCGCATGCTTGGGCAAGTTGCAACCCAAATTGCACTTGCGCACTACGGTCTGTCTGCTGTAGCCTGAGTGTGTGGACTGGACTGTCTGTCACGTGACTCAAGCTGCAGCAGGCCACCCCACCCCCCTGCGCACTCCGAAATCGCCGGGTGTGTCCCGGCGGCTGACTTGTTGTAATGTACACACTTGTACATATTGTTAAAGGATTGCCGCGGCCGGAATGCGGGTCCATGTGGCTGGTGGGGCTACGCCCCTACGCCCCAATGGACGCACCGCGCCTGCATTAATTGTTGGACTCGTTTTTTCTTTGCATGCATTATCTAGTTCATGTCGAGTGTCCTCTATTCCAGATCGTCCTACTCTGTTTCAGTCCTCATCTACTGTTTTGTCCTTCTCCTTCCAGATTTTCACCTACTTCCTTGTGTTTGTTAACTCGTTCTCCAGCATTACCTTGCCCCTGCAGACAGCAAGCTCTGTCCATTAGTCAGTTTAGTTCCGGTCTCAATAAGTTGCCTGACAATTGTTTGCATTCTCAAAGCTGAAGGGAGGGGAAGACCCGGGCACTTACGTGAGGTAGAATGTAGACAGATAGAAACGTAGAACATTTTATTGGGAAGTAGGTATTAGTCCTGCTTTAGCATTGTCATTTGGTGAATGGTATAGGAGAAGGTTGATGACAGCCAAGTGCAGAGTCTTCACACATCATTGTGTCCATGTTTTAGATACTCCTGCTTGGAGACTGTGTCATTACTTTATGGTAAGAAAAGCATCACTTGGCACAGAGGTTCTGTCTATACTGCAACCAGAAAAATATTTTTTGAAAAAGTAGGACCTCAAACCAGTTCCAGGACTTCAGACAGTGTATCAACATCTCCTGTCTGGATAATGAGCATAATATTGAGGCCAACACCGCCCACTTTCTTCACCTCCAAGTTCTTTTTGGCCAAGGAAGGGAGTGCTCCACAGAGTACTCAACGAGTGGTTGTGATCAAGGGCTGGTGTAAGTCTGACAGACAATCTCCCAGAGGTGAGGGGACATCAGCTAAATATGTCAGAACTTACTGGAGGAGCCATGAGTCTGCAAAATCTAAAAAATGTGCCTGCTTGATCAAAGAGGGAAGGAGCAGGCCTGGCCCTGTAGAAGGGATGGCTTCATGCATTCAGGAAAAGCCCAGCTATGTTTCTGGTACTTGGAACACCCACAAGTGGACATATGCTCACTAAGCTGACAAGTGTCACTCAGCCTTCCTACATGTTTCATTTGTCAAACTGTAGGAAGTGACCTCTCCAAGTTTCAGTGAGGTATCTGGATTCTCTGTTGGGAACCTCTGTTGGGAATATGCTTGCTTTACACTGCAGATCAAAGCATCATTGCTGCCATAGAAAGAGGACTTCCCAATGGCCTGTAGGCAACAACTGCTAAAGAAGCAAAACCGCATACTTAGGCCTGCTATGCTGTATCTGCAGTGAGGTGACCTGAGAGGCAGACCAGTCTCACAACCCTTCTCTCACTGTCACAGATACTGGCGTATGCTAGCAAAGAGATGAATCAACACCACTGCACCATTGATCAGTGTTCAGCATGGACTGATAAAACACAACTCGTCTTGTAATAGAGTTGTATGTTTAAAGGAGGGATGTGTTACACATCAAAGGATTTTTCGCCCTTGAACTCTGCTTTCTGCACAGGAAACTACCATACCCAGAATGCTCCTCAAGAGAGAATAGGTTCTGTGCACACACACCACAGCAGTTGACCTCGCGGCCTTAAAAGGTGCCTGCTCCCAAACACAGGTGCTTGGAAAACTACATTCAGGTGGACCACGCCTCCCTGCGGAGACATCACTCCAGTCCTCACCCTTCTGCTGCTATGTCGCATTACTGAAAGACTCTTGAAATCACACTCTGCTGTGATTCGGCTTATGTCTTTCTTTGGAGTTTGTTTTGGATTATTCAGTGCCTGTAAGATCTTCCTACTTTTTCATGTTCCTTTCCATTTTTGTGCGAAGGATTTCGCCCAACATATTTTTTTCCTGTAGTGCTGGTCGCACTAGAACAGCGTGGGAAGCTTATAGGTCCCGAAAACTCACTCTTAAGATTTATTACGTGATTCTCACTGAGCCTGGTGTGTTCACTGTGTGTGCCGCGTTTAGCCGCGGCGGCTGTTTTTGTTTTCTTTAAAGCGCTGGTAGCGCTCCTTTTTTAAGTCTCAGCCTGATCCAGCCCATGCGCTAATATGGCCGAGACATTTAGTAGGTGCTTGGAAAAGTGCTACTTTCCCAGTGAGCAGCTTACTATCACTCACA
The DNA here is from genome assembly GCF_964263255.1 of Lissotriton vulgaris. Lineage (NCBI taxonomy): Eukaryota > Metazoa > Chordata > Amphibia > Caudata > Salamandridae > Lissotriton > Lissotriton vulgaris. The sequence goes on from NC_141685.1 coordinate 1,916,975,616, forward strand.
AAAGCGCGCACAGCAGCCATTGTGCACAACAGCCATTTGGCTTCTTTTAATGTGCGTGTGAAGGCGGCACCCACGCTTTACTCAGAACATTAAAAGTAAAGCGCGGGTGCTGCAATTAAACTAAAAGTAAAGAAATAGATGTTTGTTTCTATTTTTTTACTTTTGCTATAATCACGGCACCCGCGCTTCACTTTTAACATAAAAGTAAATTCACTTTTAACATAAAAGTAAAGCGTCAGTGCCGCAATGCTTGTAATAATTTTGGGCAAATGGGCTTAAAATGTTATTGTTGGTTTTCCTACAAAACAGATTCCTCCCACCCCCTTACACAGCGCTACATTATTTATTTATTAACAGCTCTGCAATCACTGTGGGCTTGTGTGATTTGAAGGCTATTTGTTGGATTTCCTCCAAAGCAAACCCCTCCCACCTCCCACCACAGCATGGCCGAGCGCTTTTATTGACTTATCAAGGGCGTCACTTTAAATGTGGGGAACAGAGATGAGCACCCCCATCAAAACACTTAGCTTTATTTCTCCACAGTGCTCTGCAACTCCCCTCCTGTTGAGCGCTTTACTCCATCTGCTTTACATGGTCAGTGACGGCTACCGCCCCTCTCCCTGTATGCCTACATCAACCCAGAATACAATGAAACGGAACAGGATTTGTCTCTCGAAGGCGGGGGTTCGCAAAACCCCCTGGCCGTATTTATTAAGATACAAAATAATAATTAAAAAAAAATATACAATTTTTATGCAAAAATATTCAGACACATTTAGATACATTTATATCGACAATTGTGATCGGCTAGCCTTGACAAGATTCTAATACTGCTTGTTTCCTAACCGAATCTAACATCCTCATCTGAAAATTTTTGCATGCTAACATTTATGGCGATATGGCCGCTAACCGGTGTCAGGTCTTACAAGCTGCGCCCTTACGCAGGTGCGCATGCGCAGCCGGGCCCGTTGATTACCCGGTCCACCCCTGCAGCCGAGCCCGTTAATTACTCGGTCCACCCTTGCAGCCGAGCCCGTTAGTTACCCGGTCCACCCTTGCAGCCGAGCCCGTTACTTTCTCGGTCCACCCCTGCAGCCAAGCCCGTTAATTACTCGGTCCACCCATGCAGCCGAGCCCGTTAATTAATCGGTCCACCCCGTGAACTTCAGTTAACCAGTGAAGGAGGGCCCTAACTTGCATTACCAGCTGCCCCTGAAGTTCTAGGAGGGGCCAGTGTCCCCTCCTCCCCCTGGGCGGACACCGCCAAAGGATGATGCCGCCCCCTAAGACCTTAAAATAGCTGCTCACCGGTCATGACCTTACCCCCACAGGCCAGCATTGTTACCCGACGATCTGGCCTCCCCCCTTCCTACTTATCAGAAAGGTCATGTCCCTTCGCATAACCCTCTAACCAAGCTAAAATGTTATCTGACCACAGGACATTCCTAGCCTCAGTCAAATGCACCCCGTCCCGGAGGTAGAAATGCTCTCCCCAAATTGGCCCATGAGGAATCGTCTGCAACCGGGGGGGCTCGAAACAATTTGACCAACTGCGTGTTGATCCTCTTTACTGAGTGATTCAACGCCTTGAACGATTCCCTCCCTCGCCACTGCCAACGAGGAATAAGTTGAGACCAGACTACCGTGCAACCCGGACAAGTCCTAGACACCCACCCCGCAGTGGATATGATTTCATCTATCAGGATGCGTCTCCCCAGTTTGGTCAAGTCATTCTCCCCAGATGAAGTATCACCACTGACGGGGGGCGGGTTGCTCCGACAATAATTCCAGAAAGTAATCCCTGAACTGCCGAATACCCAGGCCTCCCCTCCCGAAGAATGAGATGGAGAACCCCTCCTCTTGCACCCTTCTCAACCTGTCACCTGAAAGAAAAACAGTTTTTGCACGCCTAACATAAGAGTGGCCCACAACCCAAATCACCAATGTCCGACGATCTTCCTGATGCTTTTGTTGCAATGATGGTGTCTTCTGCCGACTTTCGGCAAGTTCCTCTCCCATGTGACGGGTTCGAGAAACTGCAAAACCAAGAGATACAAGCGTGAGTCATCCAGCTCTGTCACAACATGCCAACACGCACATAGCGTTTGTAATGCTCCGAGGACCACCTCCCAATCCTTTTAACCTTCTCGGCTGGGAGGCCCCTTGCCACTGCTTCAGTTGCTGCCCCGATTCTAAAAGAATGGGAGCCAAATTCCGCGGGATCCAAGCCTGCCTTAGCAATAGTTAAGTCCAGGACCTTCCTAAATTGATACCTTGTTAATGGAGTACCATCCATGTGACACAATAGTGCCCCTCTGGGCCTCCCGTCCCACTGTCTCCTAAAAGCCTCTACATGTGAGACTGGACAACAAGGGTTGGTCGAGCCCGGTGAAGCACTATCGTTTCCCCCTTTCCCTCCTGGTCGGTCTTCGATCTTTGAATTGTTACACACTTGGTGTCGGCCTGGATCCCTACACCGGCCACTTGTAGGCCACCTTCTCTGTCCAACTTGGATGCAGCTACTAGCTCGCCTAATCTCAGGGCCCCAAAAAACGCTAGCGTGAACGCCGCCTGGAAAAGCAGCACCTGCCAAGGGGAACTACATACATCACGAAGAGCTAACAACAGGGCCGTAAGCCTGACCAGCCCAATGGGCTTTCTCGAATCTGTCGAGTGCCCCTGAATGCGACGCCAGCCCCTCAATACTTTGTGCACTACAACTGTGTTAGTAGGGTCCCTCACGCCCCTGGCCTGAGCAAAGAATGAAACAGCAGCTCTGTGTCTGTTTGCGGCTGCCACCGAGCGCCCTTCCCTGTGCATCAGCTCTAGGTATGCAACAAAACTGTCCTCGCATGTCCAGTTATTCTCCCAACCCTGCCCAAGGAAGGTACAGTAAGACAAGAACGCCCCTTCGTATGCTGTTCTGGTCGGTGGGGCTAGGCTAGATGCCACGAGGTACGGTAGTCTGGGGCACCAATCCGCCGGAGAGCAACCGGGAAAGATGCCGGCAATGGGTCCGCTGCAGGGAGCTGTTCCCTGAATACCTGCATTTTAAAGCGAGAAAGGGAATCAGCTGCATTATTGAGAACACCTGGCACATGTTTGGCTCTGAAGGTCACGTTCCATTTCAAACATTGTAGCACAATCTCCTTTACTACGCGCAGTATGAATGGGCACCGCGCCGCTTGCTGGTTAATGCATTCTACCACGCTCATGTTGTCTGACCAGAACACCACTGACCGATTGCTCAGGTGCGCCGGCCAGACCATCAATGCCACCCATATTGGGAACAATTCCAGGAAACCGATGTTGGAGGTTAATCCCCGCAATCCCCATTCATCGGGCATTTCTCGGCGACCCACTTTGAGCCCAGGATGGCGCCAAAGCCCACGCTACCAGCAGCGTCGGTCCATAAACCCAACTCTGCCGATGACGCGGGGGGGGCGGCCACACTACTCTGCCATTGAAATCCTCCAGGAATGCTACCCATATCCGCATATCCTGGCGAACCTCTGCTGACAGTCTAGTGCGGTGATGCTTCTCTCTCAAACCTTTCATGGCTTGGGCAATCGACCGAGAGGGGTGCGTGCCATTGGGATAACCCGCAATGCAAAGTTCAATTGACCCACCGTCTCCTGTAGCTGCTGCAATGTAACTTTCTCCTTCTGAAGGCACTGGCGCAATGCCGCCCTGAACTTCGATACTTTGCTTGTGGGTAATCTAAAGCACCCTTCCATAGAATCAATTTCGATACCCAAGAACTCCAAACAAGTGGTCGGACCAACCGTCTTCCTAGGCGCTAGCGGTACCCCAAAAGCACGCATGAGCACGCAAAATTCCTGCAATGCCCAGGCACACTCCGAAGTCCCCGCCGCTCCCAAGAACAGGAAGTCATCCAAATAATGCATAACCTGCTTGTTGCCCGTGGCCTGTCTCATGACCCATTCGAGAAAGGAACTGAAAGTCTCGAAGTACGCACAAGAGATCGAGCAATCCATCGGCATACATTTGTCCATATTAAACTTTCCTTCAAAAGTGAAACCAAGTAGGTGATGATCCAATGGATGCACTGGCAACAAATGAAAGGCGGATTCAATATCAGATTTGGCCATGAGAGTGCCCTGCCCCAATCCCCGCAATAACTCAACTGCTTGATCAAAGGAGGCATATTTCACGCTGCAAATTGATTCGTCTATCGCATCATTCACAGACACCCCTCTTGGTGCCGACAAGTTGTGGATCAATCTAAACTCACCCTTCTCTTTCTTGGGGACTACACTTAATGGTGAACAGACAAAATTCGGCACTGGGACTTCCTGGAATGGCCCCGCCATCCTGCCCAGGGACAGTTCCTTTCGAATCTTAGCCAGAACTACAGCAGGATTCTGTTGTACGGATAACTGGTTCCTGCAGTGCGCACTGCCAATGTGTCCCCTGGCCGGAATCCAGAAACCTTGGGAGAAACCTTCCTGCAATAACGCAGCTGCGCCGTGGTCTGGGTATCTGTTTAGCCATGGAATCATTGCCAGAACGTTAACCGGGGAGGGGTTAACCGGACTCTCTGCCCAATTCAGATTTCTTTCCCCCTCTCTGATTCTGGTTACCATTTTTCCTGCCTGACGTCTCGGGGTGAGAGGTGTGACCACAGATTGCACATGCATGTCTGAATCTACAAGTGCTGGCTGGTCTAGTACAGGAGCGTTTGTTGAAATCCCAACACACACCTTTTCTTTCCCCGCCGCCCCCCCTACCTTTCCCTGTGAACCCATTTCCTGGTGCCGCCCGAAAGGGCTGCTGGGTCCTTGCGGGGAACACGTTGGCTACGGTCCCCTGCTGAGTGGGGGCCGTGCCCCCTCCGAACTGCTTATGCCAGGACAATGAATCCACCTTGTCCCATGACAAAGATGAGTCAAACGCCTTCGACTTTCTGAAATTCACGTCATATTCTTTCCATGCGTCCCCGGCATATTGCTCGCTCCAACCCACAATCCTGCTCTGATAGCACGCCATTGCCGCCTGCACGTTTGGAGGGCGTTCAACAGTGATAGCTGTAAGGATGGAGAAGGCCCTGATCCAATTGCTCAGTGTTTCCTCCACCCTAAACTTCGGACACTGTACTCTCCATTCGCTAGGGTGCATCCATTCTTTTTGCATTTTGGCATTTTCCATTTCCCTATTGTCTAACAGTAAAGAGAAAATATATATGTACTTTCCCACCCAAATCATCTCTTTCACCGCTCGGGAAAACATGTTGCCCAAAATCCTCACTACGAGACGGAATCGTCCCGTCTCCTAAAAGATGCAAGGCTACCTCCTTACCGTTACCGGGCGCTGGGGCTGTTCCTGCATCGCTTTCGTTCGGTGGAGCGGCTTCTGAACCTGCAGAAGAGGGAGAAACAGAGGCCGGAACCGCACTTGTAACTGCTCCCGCCCTAATCTTCTCCACCATTTTTGCTGCCTCTGCGGCATGATCTAACGTCGAGGGCATCATACCCCCTTTCTGTAGCCACAGCAGTATCACCACTATCTGGGCCGTTAACTCAGGAGGGATCTGAGTGTCACAATCCAGTATTGCTGCCGGCACCACCGGTGCAGCCGGGGCCACGGGTGCCGGCACTGGGGGCGATGGGAGCGTGCCATCAGGGGCAGATGGGGCCGGCCCGACAGGATTGTCCCCTGCTGGTAATGCGGGAGCGGGTGCCAAGGGAGCCGGGAATACCGGCTCCGGGGTAGCGGGCACCGCCACCGGTGTAGAGGCAGAAGCATTGCGCCTTGGCCGTTTAGCCTTACCCTTCTTCGGCAAGGAATCTGAATCCCCCTCCGGTAAAGGCGCGTCAATCTGCCGCTTGGGCCTACCGCGCGGGCCTTCGATCTCATCCATTCTTTTCATCATACGGGCCTCTAGGCCATCACCCGAACTCAATCTTTTGTCCATGGCATTCATCTTACGCATCATGGCCTGAAACATCAATTCCATCTTTGACCCCTTAGCTTTAGCTCCCGGCATTCTTACTATTGCTCAAATCGCTCACAGATCAGATTCGCAACCAATGCGCCCTGTACCTTCACGAGACGGAGGATGTGCAAGGGGCTATAAGCACCACGCAACAGCGACCGCAACACTGGCTACTCCAAATGTTAGGGGTGGCCAAACTGTAACGTAGACCCACCCGGCGGCCACACAAAGCGATGAAATGCAAGCCCCCCGCTTCCTCTTACTGTCGATGACTTGCGTGTCCTGCACTCTACAGATCCACCGTCCCCGATCTTTTACGGCAACTCTCTGCCTGTCTACTTCCAACGTCGCGCTACCACACACTCCAGTCAGCAATCCTTGATCTGAAAAAAGAAAACAGAAAATTAGGAGGCCCGAGCGCGGGGCACGACCAGTGTGGGGAAGCGTCAGGCGACAAGAAGGGCCAACTGAGCGCTTCCCCCTCCTTTATTCCCAGGGACGCGGGGATGGGGCGGGCCGCCCCCTCCCCTCAACCCTCGACGCCCGCCCCCTTTGACCCGGAAGTCTGCACCACGCCTCCGAGTCAGGGATTGGGCGTCGGCCAACCGGTGGTGTGACGCATACCTCCCGCGTAGCCATTGGGTGCCGGGAGATCACGCCCCCACACCACCGGGAGGCAAGGGGAGAGGGGATCGCCGCACCGCCATGCGGGCGGGTGGGCCAACGGCCCCCCCTTTTCATTTACCCTATTCCGCTGTGTGGCGAGCAAGCCACGTTGAATGCATTGACTATGGCACTAAGGATGGCCGCCCTCGCAGGTAGCCACCTTTGGTGTCCCGGGGCAGCCTGTCATAGTGCCAATATCGGCCCGTACCCGCTTACACACAACCCCCCATCCCACAATAACAGACACCACACAAATTGATGGAGAAATGTTGTTGCAGTTTATTAGCATCTACATTATGCCAACATGTTGGGTTAACTTACGGGCGATCCAGAGCAGGCCGCCCCTCGCGACCCGCCCACCTGACCGAGCTATAACCCCCCGCGGTGTTAAACCTTAGGGGCGTTATCAGTTTGGGGGGGGAAAGGTCTAACCCCTACCCCCGGCGAACCTCTCGTTCGCCCATTTACTCAAACCCCCCCCCTCGGGGGGCAGAGCGTTGGCAACCCCCGGTTGCTCAGGTACACAACCGCCCGAAGGACTAACGGGGCGCCGTCAGTCCCCCAGGATCCTTTTACCGTGGATCTCCCTGGGGGATATATCGCTCACGCACCCTTCCGGTGCTCCTGTAGAGGGTACCCTTCTGTACCTTCCTGTATTGGATCGCCCTGTAACTCCGCCAAGGCTCTCGGTGCGGCAGCCGCCGTCCGAGAGTCCCCCCAACCCTTATCTTCCTTCTATTTACAACCCGCTGCCCCCATCACTTCAGATAGGTCCAGCAGGAAAATGGCTATCCCTACTTCTGATAGATGGACGCCATCCTCATCAAAACAACACGTACATTTGGTGTGCAAGAAACCGTGCCTTATGAAGCCGAATCCCCTCTGCTCTGTGAATTTGCGCATGGCACTGTTCACTCATCTGCGGGAAGTTTCGATGACCCCCCCTGATCTAGCGCCCTTCCAATGCAGTCTAGGCGTGATCTCAGACCACCATACTCGCACGGCCACAACAGATTGCTCAAATCGCTCAGCGTGCCCCTCATTAACTGCAGCAGGGCCCTGCGCTCCAAGGGGGACCAATTCCTTGCCTCCCAAATGCACAATTAGCAAGTCTGGTGGAGATTCACCCCCGTCCAATAGTTGCTGAAATACGCGCTGCACGCTACTCCAAAGCAAGTCGGGCGCACTATCCACCTGATTTTTGTTGTTGCAAAACCATGCTTCCATTTTCCGCTATCGGCCCACCGGGCTACCCTTTGGATTCTCCATTTCCTGCCACCCAGACCGATTTACCTAGCAAATCAAAGATGCAGATGTGTAAAACACGTTTATTACATATCCAGATTATACCCTGCAAACCATACATTGCATCAATGGTGTCCATGACGCGCCGCAGCTGGTACTTGGCCAGGGGGGTTTCATCTGCATGAATGAGCAGGTAACCTTCCCCCAGCGGGCGCCGCGCAAGATACGTTCCCACCAGTCGTACGGGGCAATACCTGGCGATTCCCAACTTGTTCAGCACTATTACCTTGCCTACACCTACTTGGTCTGTTTTAGATTGCCTCAACGTTATATAGGTCGTCGTGGGATCAGACTGGGGGAGGTATGTGTGGCTAATGCAGGCCCAAAATTCTGAGCAAATAGACAATGCATCAACAAAGTGCCAATTAGACGGAGAATCACAAACCGGCAATGCTGTGGTCCCACTAAATGAATGTCTTGGCGTGGGCCAGGAAGTATGGGTTATCTGTGTGGTTTATGCAGGCCCATCTAAAATGTAGTGCTAACCATCTATTCAGGTGAAGCGCCGCACATTGCCTGGAAAAGGCTGCTACGCCATAGCCTCCCTAAATTTCTTCCAAAAGGAGCACTACACTCCCAACAGCCCATCTGTTGACATGGTCGATGCTGCTTAGTGCACAAGCTTAAAAGGCCACAATAAAGCTTTCTCGCATAGTCCCTCATGAACTGGCCACCATTTTTCAGAGCTACACGTGTTCCACCTGAACAACCATATAACTACTGTCTCTGATCGAACGCTCACCAGAATACCTAACAGAGGGCCCTCGACCCCGTGTCACCTCTGGGCCCTACCAGCAACTCTTGCCAAGAGAAATGCAGGTCCTCCTGTCGAGACATAACCCTATCTGACCAGAAACATGCCAGCAAGAGTCGAATTATACTGGGCCCCAGAAATCACAACACGCTATTTTCAACGGCAAAGGCCGCCCATGGTCTTGACTTACTCCGTGCCTGTTGTAGTGGACATATCCGAAAGCCCAGCAGTGCTACTTAGCGACCATTAAGGGATGGTGCATTGTACCAGCAACCCCCACCCTGGCTCAAAAGCCGTTATCTTGTTGTAGAAAGTAGCATCGGCGGGCCGTCTCCACCATGAAGAAGTCCAGCCTAAACTTTCTCGCCTAGCTGGGTTAGACATTTACCAGTATGACCAGTGAGTACCCCGTGATCAAGCGGCGAGGAGATTAGAAAGGGCACCCCCCTTTCCTTTCGACGGAGGTGACTTGCTATGACAGGAAGGAGGAACTGGGGGAAGGCTTGGGCCCTATCACTGACCGGCCTAGGCCACTAGCAATTTAAACAACAAAACAATGACCGGACAGTATTCATTTAGTGACAAAGTACACAACCCTAATGTAATGAATCACTAGGTTGAACAACCATTTGTATTGATTGACTTATTTTTTTATAAAATGTTTTTGCAGAAATATTTTTGGCATCAAAAGTTACATCACAACATTACATTAATTTACAAACAACACATTCTGTGAACTAAATACAAGATCAAGACATTACAAGAAACAAAGAAAATTGTCATCATTAATAACAAAGACAACTGTGAAAAGGCCTCAAATTAATCGCTTTACAGAGGCTTCCAATCCTGAATTTCTAATGGACAAGGGGAAGAAAATCTTAGAAATAAACCTCCTTGTTGCAACCCTCACGAGACAGATAGAAAAAATACCACATTTGGTGCTCAAGCTAGGAGAAACATGGGAACAGTAAAACAATTCCAAAGTAAGTTTTTTAGTTAAATCCTAGCAAGCCCTGATAGTTTTGTGTCTCGGAGGTGAAAACGTCGACGCGTTTCGAACCCAATATCATTCACGGGTTCTCCTCAGGACAGGGACTGGGGGGTCGTTGTCACTTATTTGTGAAACGGGGAACCTTTCCCTTGATAGTGGACGAATTCGCCGCTATGCAAGAACGTGGTGCCGGCCTTGAGTTGATTATCTCCGTGTTAATCTTAGAGTGTAGCAGATAGATCGAATTAGGCGCGTGGGAGGCGGCGGCCCCCACACGGGCTGGTGTGTTGACAGCGCTGGCTGCTGGCTGTGACGGTCCGGCACACAGTAACTTCCAAAAGACTGTTTTCGTCCACTATCAAGGGAAAGGTTCCCTTTGCATTTTCACTGGCTACTTTGCTTTTCTTTGCTCTGGATAGTTCGTATTTCTCTCTAACTTTAGTTTTGGATAATAATCGTCGTCCCTATGTGGCAGATGCTGAAAACTGTGAACTTCTTAACAATGTTTGTTTCTTTTGTGCTTGTTTATAATTCGATACTTCAACATGTTTGCCTTTCACCTTGGCTCTGTGGTCCGTGTTCTAAAACAATTTCGTGGCAGCTACTCCGCGTGTGTTATTCTAATAAAGGGGATTTCAATGACAACATTCTTTGACGCTATAGAGAAGGTGGTGTGGGCACAAGCATGGCGTCCAGGTCCGACCTAATAGTTGGATAGAAGATTGTGCTGAACATAAGGCTGTCGTATTTTTGCACACAGACTCTCCCCTCGCCTTCGAGCCACAGAAGGAAATTTTAATTCTTGGAACGCATACGGAGTTTAGACCGCGTTTAACCTGACACTTGAATCTGTGTAGAAAGCACTGAACTGAGGGAAGGGCATTGCAGATGTTGCAAGGATCAATCATTTTTAAAAGGGGAGAACACTGACTTTCATTTGAGAAGAAGTCATTAGACTGTGCTCGCGCACACATTGTAATGAGGTTTGTTGCAGAAACGTAGTACGAGTGAAGCGGTGGCAAACAATGACATACTAATGTGTGTACTACACGCCCGTCTGCTTTGACAGGCTGCCCCGGGACACCAAAGGTGGCTACCTGCGAGGGCGGCCATCCTTAGTGCCATAGGATGGCACGGACCCTGAGCGGTCTAGTGGTTGGCTGACTCGCTGGTCAGCCTGTGGTCAACCTGACATTCCCCACACGTGAGGTCATTTCCTGTCAGGGGGAGGGCTATATAGCCCGTGGGGCGAGGGTCTGGCGTCCTCTTTTGTTCCTGGCAGCGGCGTGTAGACCCTCGCCCCCCACATCGGGAGAATCCCGCAGCGCGGACCCGGACTGCCCGGCGTTTCTTTTCCCTCCCATCCGCTTACCCTGCTCTCGGGCAGATCGGGGTGGGGGGGCTACTACTAATGAATTGTTTTTGTGTTGCAGGCGGAGTTACAGGGCGATCCAATACAGGAAGGTACAGAAGGGTACCCTCTACAGGAGCACCGGAAGGGTGCGTGAGCGATATATCCCCCAGGGAGATCCACGGTAAAAGGATCCTGGGGGACTGACGGCGCCCCGTTAGTCCTTCGGGCGGTTGTATACCTGAGCAACCGGGGGTTGCCAACGCTCTGCCCCCCGAGGGGGGGGGTTTGAGTAAATGGGCGAACGAGAGGTTCGCCGGGGGTAGGGGTTAGACCTTTCCCCCCCCAAACTGATAACGCCCCTAAGGTTTAACACCGCGGGGGTTATAGCTCGGTCAGGTGGGCGGGTCGCGAGGGGCGGCCTGCTCTGGATCGCCCGTAAGTTAACCCAACATGTTGGCATAATGTAGATGCTAATAAACTGCAACAACATTTCTCCATCAATTTGTGTGGTGTCTGTTATTGTGGGATGGGGGGTTGTGTGTAAGCGGGTACGGGCCGATATTGGCACTATGGATTCTGGGAAATGTAAAGCGCTCCAATACCTTCGAGTCGAGGTAACGCTTATTAAAAATGCAAGAAAGAAAACATAAATGTTGCTTTTCATAGGCCGTGAAAAGCTGCATTGGGCTAAATCTCTAAAAACATACTCAGGATCCTGCTGCCTAGAGAGACAGTGTGCCCGTGTTGCTGTTTTATTAAAATTGTAACAGAAAAATGTTTTTCACAGTATTTCAAAAGCAGCATTGTGCTAAAACTGTAAAAACAGCCACCTTTGAGCTCATCACCACGAGCGCCGAGCCCCATGCCCAAGTGGGAGGGCTGTGATAATTACATTACAAGTTCAAGTTCAAAAGACCTTTATTCGAATTTCATAAAATCCATAAAAGTACCGATTACAGCAACAATTCATTAAAATAAGATACATACAAACAGATTAAAAAAAAAAAAGAAAGTTTTTGTGCAAAAGAGCGTCCCAGAATTTTGTACAGTACAATAAATTTCATTTCATTACATTATATACAAAGTGCAAGGTGACACCTGTTATCGAGAATTACTGATATCAGGGGTTTTCCATCGTCTTACGTGCTCGTATAGCCATTCTTAAGAAAGTGCTGGTGCGAAAAGTCAATTCTTCAGTGTCCAAAGTAAGCAACATTATTTATGAATCTTTGAGGGTGAGTGGTCTGTATTTTTTAAAATAGGGAGTTAAAAGCCATTTGATAAATCTCATATAAAATTTACAGAAAAACAAAAAGTGCAAATCATCTTGAGTACTCATTCCATCACAGGGACATGGGGTGAGATCAGCACTATGTCGATACCCCAGAGGAAATGACTACAAGAATTTAACAGTTCCCGCCCTCAATCGGAACAATAAAGCTCTCTCCCAGCTGGACATAGGGAGGGAGAGATAGGGCGGGAGGTTTTGCCCACACAGTCCATTTCCAATATATTTCGTAACACTTGATTTCTGGGATTCTCTTTCAAGCGACAGTTTCTGTAAAGTGCATAGAGTGCTTTTTGAACCTCCACCTTGTCCTTTGGTTCAATTAGCATTGGGTCAATAAACAAGGTACCTCTGTCAATGTCATTAAGTGATTTAGAAACTTCTGTAAGCCAGGGAATGTTCATGCCGTGTTCACAATTTAGGCAGTCCTTGATAATTTTTTGTGTGAGGACAGCAGCTTCATTTCTCCAGATCCTGATCCAGAAAAGAGCCGGTCTGGCTCTGATAAAGTCACTTATAAATGGAAGATTTAGTTCTTTATGACAGATGAAATCAGATGAGGAGATCGGGGCACCCAGCACTTTTCTACAAAAGCGGTTTTCCTCTCTCTGAATACATGTACTGCTTCCCAACCCCCACACCTCTGCTCCATACGTGGCAACAGGTGAGCACTGCAATTTAAAAATCTTTAAAATAGCCTTAGTGGCACCAATTTTCTTTGGGCGAGGGAGGCTCAACACGGAATTGTTGGCTTTCGAGAACTTGCTCGTGGCGTGGGCCAAATGCCCACTCCAAGAGCTGTTCGCAGCGAAAACCAACCCTAAGTAAGGAAAGTTAGGGACAGATTCTAATTTGTCTGAGCCTATTCGAATTGTGTTAAGCTTCCTTTTACGCGGGCCATAGGACATAATAAAAGATTTTTTTAAATTTACCTTTAGGTCCAGACCCTCCATGAATTTTACAAAGCAGTGTACCAGCAGACGAAGGGCATTTGGAGTCCTAGCCATAAGCACCGCATCGTCTGCGTATAAAAGCACGGGTAAAGGATTTCCTAAAATCATTGGGACATCTGGTGTAGCTTTTTTCAGGCAATTGGATAAGCCATTAATGTAAATGATGAACAACAGGGGTGCTAAAACGCACCCCTATCTCACCCCCCTTCCTATCTTGATGGCTCCTGAGACCTCTCCACCCATCCCAACACGTACCCGTGCTTTCAGGTCAGTATGGAGATAGGCTAGAACACTAACGAGAGTATCATCAAGACCATTAGATGCAAGAATTGACCACAACTTAGATCTATTTACGAGATCAAAAGCGGATGAAAGATCCATAAAAGCGAGATAGGTAGGGGATGAGCGGGCAATGCAGTATTTATCAATTATCAGCTTCAGATTTAAACATTGCTCCACTGTTCCTACCCCGCTCCTGAACCCCATCTGGCATGGGTCCAGGAAGTCAGTATCCATCACCCATTCCAATACCCTATTGTAAATTATGCGACCAAGGACTTTTAGGGTATTGTCCAAAAGGGAAATTGGGCGGTAGTTTGCTGGATCTGTCCTGTCTCCCTTTTTATAAATTGGGACAATGATACTAGTGGCCCAAGTAGATGGCATGGCTACTTGTGGAAGACTATTAAAGATGTTAAGAAATATAGGTGTCCACAAGTCAACATTGTGTTTAATAATATCAATAGGGAGACCGTCTTGTCCGGGTGCTTTATTTCCTAGACTTTCCCTTATGGCTTTTTTGACTTTGTGGTCTAAGATCTTTATACCATCCAATTCATCTGATTTGTGGAGAAAATACTCATCAAGCTCTTCAGGAGGGGCTTCATATATTTTGGAGAAATGGCTCTCCCACGCTGCACTGGTTATATTGTAGCCTATTTGGGTGAGCTCTTTACCCATTTCCCTCGTTTTTCGGACAGCGGACCAAAATGGACCGCTGCCACCCAAATTCGCACTAATAATCAGGGAGTCCCAGTGATCGGACAATAGGTTAGCCTTCCTAGCCGATATTTTATCTTTATAGTTTTTCCTGGCGGCTTGCACAGCGACTCTGCACCTTGGTTTGGCAGAGAGTACCTTTCTTAACTCTCTGTTAGCCAAGGAGCAAGACGAGTCAAACCACCTAGGCTCTTTGCATTCTTTGGGAAGTGGGACTGAGAGAAGAGTTTTGATGGTATGACATAATGTTTCAAAATCTGCTATTAGTTTCTCATTGTTACCAGTGGGGGACAAGCAAGATTTTATCAAATGTGGGTATGACGTTTGTATGCTATCTAGAATAGCCCCACAATCAACTCCTCTCCATTTCAATCGAAGACCGTCAATTGAGGGTGTGATATCCCTTGCCCCGTTTAGATTCATGTAAATTGGGCTAGATACAAAATTTAAAATCACCAACAAAGGATTATGGTCACTAAAGGAAGTTTGCACCACAGAGGTATTTGCTATGCGATCAGTTAAGAATGGTGATGTAAATACATAATCAATAGTAGAACTACTATTCCCACTGATAAACGTGGGAACATGGGGGAAATTCGTATTATGCCCTTTCCTCATAGCATCAGCAAGGTTAAATTCAGTTAGTATTTTAGACAATTCTAATCCCCTGCGATCTACTGAGTCAGAGCAAATGGGAACATCAAACCCGTAGTTCTTTGTTAATTTCACATTAAAATCGCCCCCTATTAGAATACCAATGATAGTATCTACTACTGAGGAACATTCAAGCATACTTAAGACCTTTGATAAAGCCAAAAAAATTTTGTTCGGTACACAATAAAAATCATTATTATAAAAATTAATTAAATAGATCAAGGTTTTTGACTTTAGCTTGTATTCGAGAATTTGTATGTTGGGATTGTCAGAGTTATCAATCTGCAAATCTTTGATTATACCACCTGCCAGGATTCTAATCCCTATGAATAAGCCACCCACTGCTCGACCAAATCTAGGTTTGGGTGATGTTAAGCTGAAACAGTGGTAGCCCTCAATATGCAAATTCTCCACAGCCCATGTTTCTCGAAACATAAGGATATCCACATCATTAATCACCTCAATCCATGCTGGGTCCAACAACTTAGCTTCCAGCCCTGCAACATTCCAACTTAAAAATGATAAACCATAGGCATTACAACATTTACCCAATCGATTCCTAATATTCCCAATTTTATGATGAATTGGCTTATTTGAGGTGGGCAAAATGGGCAAAATGCTGTTGGTAGGCGTGATTACTGTAAGATCAATCAGGTCATGACAAACTGCATCTAGAACCGGAGATCCCTCCAATGTAATAGTTGCAGCCTGTCCATGTGCATGTGTTTCATTGTTGTCGGCTGTTCTCAGTCAGTCCTGATCATCTAAATTGGAAAAATATTCAAAGCGGTTGTAGGTTGGAATGTTGAATGCTGTTGGTGTGAACTGATAGGGATCAGGAGCTGGATAAGACCTTTCTCTATAATTTTGTTGGTGCATGGCTGGGAACTGTGGATAGTGAGGAAAGTGAGGGGCGGGAATTGACATTAGTGGCTGGTTCTGCAGATTGTGGCTATCCATATGATTTACAAAGGGCTTCTGATTCTGGATAAAAAGCGGTGATTTAATTCTCACTCCAAAATTCAAGTTGTGATAAGGGATTACAGGATGACTAGCCATAGTCTGTTCAGGAGGTATCAAATGCCTATAAAAATAACCTAATGGGAGGAGTGTGGTGTTGAATTCCCAGGGAGAGGGTGATGGGGCGCTGGCAAGTGTTTTTTCCGCCCATTCTGGGTTTTTTAAACTTATGGTAACACAGTCACCCTCAAACTTTTTCCTGAGTGGGCCTATCCAACCTACTCGCTGAATGTTAATGATCTCCCTTGCACCATCTATGGGAAAATTGCAATTTGCAATTAACCAGTGGAGGGTTTTGTTTTTAAGAGATGAATAAGTTTCGTCCTGGTCCTTCCGTAATTTGGTGACATTTACTAGCACCAGCACATATGCTCCACATTCTGGTGGAAGATTGATACGAGAGGGAACTTGCTTGGTTGTTTTTTGTGGTGGTTGAGCCATAGAGGAACTGCTTACGGAATTCTCAGGTTGGCCATTAGTGGTCACATTTGGTTTTTTAATATTCTGGTCCGTCCTTTTATCCAGAACGGTGTTGTTAGAACTGAGGGTAACTATTGGCTGGCTAATGGATGGACCTTTCGATGTTACTGATGTAGCTGGTAGAACTTTAGGTATAACATTAATATTTGTGGTTAGTGCTTGTGGAATATTGGGTTTGGTGGCAACTGTTTTATTTGAACTAGGGTTTGTTGCACCATTTACAGCACATTCTTTATGTAGATTCTTAATAGGAATACTCAGATCGGCTAATTGCCTTTCGATTCGAGTAAGCCTACTCTCAATCGGCGATAAATAAATACTCAGTAATTCAGCCAGCCTTTCTAGCATGCGGTCATTGGCACTTTCAGAATTGTCATTGATAGTATCATTGTTAACTGACATTCTGCCCTGATGCTCGGTCTCTCTGTCAGCCTCCTTTGTGATATCTGTAGCTCTGGTTATATTTTGGTTAGGGTTGGAGTTGGATCCTTTCCCGTTTTTCCTTTTAGTCGGGCCATGTTTCCTAACCTTTATAGACCGGGGCTTTGATACATATGCCTTATGTTTTTGGATGGCCCCCTCCCGTCTACCTCTTATTTGTCTTGTGTTGTTGACAGGTATCTCTTCTGGGGTGGGGTTGATAAGTAGATCTGGGGTCTTCTCCAAGTCCATGCTAATATCTGTATCTGAGTCTATCAGAGGAATAGAGGCTGATAAATTAACCTCACTTGGTATAGTATGGATCTCAGCACAGATATTTGCTACGGGTCTAACCTGAAGACCTGAACGGGTGTAGTGGCAGCGGCAATAAGGCCAAGGGAAGAGCGTTTAGCGTGGGCCAGATCTTGGGAGACCCTGCGCTCTAAGAGTGAGATACCTTGATTTATGGCATCATTAGCCTTAGTGATGAAATTATCTATGGGACCAATTACTGAACCGCCCCCCGCTGCAGCTGTTTTGCTGTGACTGCCCCTTGGACACATGATGATGAATGCGTATACTTGGCCAGATGTAATAGAAACTAGCGTTTGGCGTACAAAATAGTAATAATGTACAATGAGCAAAACAAGTATGTAAAGCTAAGGCGAGTGAGAGAACAGGATTACCACTCAATTGACACAATAAGATAATTGTGGACCAGCATGCAGGTACATCCAACTGCAATATGGGACAAAGTCAAAGTCAGTCTGTGGCACACATTTCTCATGCAGAGTGTGCCTTTTGCAGTCCAAAACACATAAACTAGAGTAAAAGTACCTTACGGGGCAGATGTTAGGGGGATAGCCCCGTCCCGTCCTCCGCGTGCCACTGAGGGCCACAGAGGGCCCGCCCTTGTCCCGGGCTTCTCCCGGTCGCTATTGCGCGCGTCTCGCGGGGCGAGAGGGGTGTCAGGCTTTTTCTAGCGCCTCCGGGCGCTCCTGGAGCGCCACGGGCGCGCTGCCGCCCCAGAGGCTGCTGGGGAGTGTGGTCCTATCACTCCTTGTGCCTCCCGGCGTCTGGTGAAGAGGAGCGCTGCTGCCGTTTCCCTCACGGCTCGCCCGATGGCGAAATGGCAAAGGTAAGTTACCTCCTGGTGTTCCCCCTTGGCTCCCGGGGGTCAGGCTTTTTCTAGCGCCTCCGGGCGCTCCTGGCGCGTCACGGGCGCGCTGCCGCCCCAGAGGCTTCTGGGGAGTGTGGTCCTAACACTCCTTGTGCCTCCCAGCGTCTGGTGAAGAGGAGCGCTGCTGCCGTTTCCCTCACGGCTCGCCCGATGGCGAAATGGCAAAGGTAAGTTACCTCCTGGTGTTCCCCACATTACAACCAGCCTGCCTGCCCCGCTGCCTTTTAGCACATCAGCACAGCAACATGTTACTTGATTTAGGAACATCCCCTCCCACATCCATACCCCACCCCCAGGAATAAACAAGCAGTGGCATAGCCAATAGGTCTCCCCTTTTGGACCTTATAAGTGCTTAGCCATGCAACAGTTAATGTTGTTACACCGAGGATATTGTGCTGCATAACTAAATACTTATAAGGTCCTAAAGGCGAGACCTATTGGCTATGCCAATGCTTGTTACTTTTTACTCGTGCAAGGATGGCCACCTGAGCAGCTCACCCGAAACTAAATTCCCTTCCGCCTCTCTTCGTTTTCCCTTCACTTCCATGGTTGAAAAAGCAAATACTGCTTTTTATTTGGGAAGAATTCCTTTGCTTATTTTTACCTTGGACTTCAGTGTTCTCTGTGTCTGTGGATTTGACATTGCTGGCCTGACAAAGCTGTTCCCTATTTCTTGCCTCGGAGGGTAGACGTATGCCTAACTGCACCTGATTACCTGGACGCTATTAATTTGTGTTTCCTTCTCCCTACCTAACGAATCCTTGCTAAGTAAAAGAACGTCACTATGTATGGTGAGTCTGGGGGAGCACACAACAGAGGGGTTGTTTATTACTCTGGGGTATTGGCAATAGAATAGTGGTGTATTCTATCAATACAAATTTTTTTCTTGTTTTTTGTTTGACTTCCCAAAGGGCCACAGATCCTAGACCAGGTATTCCTGAAGACTCCACATTCGTGGGTTTAACATTGAAGTTTCCTCTTCCTGGTGGTCCTGAGCTGTCTCTTCTCTTCCCATGGGTAGTTAGCTAGTAATCCATTTGTGATCAGATCTGGTTGTACCCCAAGGGAGCGTGGAGGTCCTCTCTTCACTCCCGAGGATTTGGTCATTCGCCATGCGGACTTTGAACCAGCTCCATAGCTAGATTGGAACCAAAACTGACCTGTGGGTTTCCTCGCTGGGCAATTACCCACAAAAGCCAAGTAGCAAAAAGCCAAGTAGCAAAAAGCCAAAAGCAATTGCACCAGCTTCAATGTATTCAAAATGCTGCCGCCCGCATGGTACTGGGTCTACCAAGAAGAACATCTTCCAAAGCGGCCTTGTCCAAACTGCACTGGCTCCCGGTTAGAGAAAGAATTAGATTCAAGAGTCTTTGCTATGCCCATAAAATTGCACATAACAAAGGACCTACCTATTTAAGAAATCTTCTCACTATCCATCGCCCAACCAGAAACCTTAGATCCTCAGGTATGTCACAATTTAAACTTCCCCGGATCCACAGAGCGAAACTGGGTGGCCGCTCCTTTCGATTCCTTGGAGCAAAACACTGGAACGCCCTCCCTGTTCATTTGAGAATGGAGCCGTCAGAAACTCTTTTCAGAGCTAAATTAAAAACCCATCTTTTTCCCCAATAATTCTTTTCTGCACTTCTGTTCCGGTGGGCTGTTGGGAGTTTTTTGTTAGCAGTTAGCGCGGGGATACACAGTTGTGCAGCCATGCGCTTTACAAATGCCTTATTATTATTAATATTATTATTAGTATATTCTTACCTGAGAAAATTCTTTCCATAAGTTTCCCTGAAATATTATGTCACTGAAAATGGGTGGGAGCTACAGTCACAGTGCTAAACTGCTGGAGTGGGACACCAACTGTCATTCCCAAGCTGAGACCCTGGGTTGAGTGCAGGAGTGACAAGAATTGATTTTAGCCGCAGCATTGGAGAAATATGTAACTGTGACCCATGCTTGTGTTTAGTATTATGTTTTGCTATGCTACTAAAGTACTTCCCTTATTCAATCACATGCGTGCAGCGGCTTTTTTCGCGCTGTGCGGCTTTTTTCAAAAAGCCGCATTACATGACGAGCTGAGCTCGTCATGAGCATGCGAGCGGCACAACTCATGACGAGCTGAGCTCGTCATGAGCACGGAAGGGGTTAAGAAAAACACTAGGCTGGGTAGCATAGAATTGTGTCTGTTGGTTGTCTGTTCCCTCCACTTCCTTACTAAGAAAGCTTTGATTGCTCACCTTTTCACTGGGATTCAAATGAGAAAGCAGTTTACTGGGATCAGATTACAGAGCCATAGTAGGAGGGTCCTAGGACTCCAAGGGCAAATTACCCCAGCCTCCATGAGTGTGGCCCAGTAGCTCCCTAAATGAGGGCTGATAATTGATGGCAGTAACAGAATCTGCAAATTCCAGTTCCAATTGTATTGAATATAGGAATCCGGATGCCCTAATGCACATCCATCAAAATATTGGAGGGTTTGTGTTGGTTGCAGGTAGCAGTGGGAGGAAGGTTCCTACTGTGAGGGATACAAGTGCATTCAGGAACATGGGTGATAAGAGATCCTCCCTTCTGCCAATGGCTCAGGCTTGGTAGCTAGTGGGGATGACAAGGAGTACCCAATTGCCAAAGTTGAGGTAGAAGTCAATCACAAGGTGACCATGGCTGATGTGGGAGAAATTGAGAAACAAGGTGCTGGTTGGCTCTTGGGCTGGTTGCACTTTAGGATAATTGAGTGCTCACGTAGTGCTTGAGCTGCCCATGAAGGTATTTGTGTCCAAGCAAGGATCCACAAACTTGAGCTTTTGAGAGGAATACTGGGCCCTCAATGAAGTAACCAAGACAAATGCACACACACTCCCAGAGCTGACGAACGTCTTGACTGGCTTGGTGCTGGTAGCTACCTGGGCACCTTAGATTTGACCAGTGTTTACTCGCAGGTCAAATAGCACATACTGCCAAGAAGAAGACTGCATTCTCTACACCAAATGGATTCAATCAGTTTTGGTTAATGCCTTTTGGACTTAAGAATATTGCCTCAACTCTTCTGTGCATGGTGAATCTTGTTTTCCTATAGCTGGAAGTGTGTTGCATGGATTGTCTTGATGGCATTGCTGTTTTTTGTAATTCATGTGAGGACCACTTGATGCACCTAGAATATGTGCTGGTCAAGATACAGGCAGTTAAGACTGACCATGAAGATAACTGAGTGCCTGATAGGGTAATCCTCCGTAGTCTACCTTGGACATCAGATAGGCAACAGTAAGATCCACCCATTAAAAGCCAGGATTCAATCTGTATTGAAGTAGGTTTCTCCCACACAAGTCAGTGAGAGCAGTTTTAGAACTTACTGCTTCAGTAAGTTTTGGATATTCTGGGACACCCGGCCTGGTCCCATAGTGGCCAGGACTGAGGTATGTCTGAAGGGTTTTGATAACCTAAAGAGAGTCAAATTTAGTTAGACTGTACTGATGTCCCCTGACCATAGCCCTACATTGAATGTATAGACTGACTCCACAGATAAAGGAACTGGAACAGTATTTATTCAACTTGATGAGAACGGTAGAAAGCATCCAGAGGCTTTATGAGCTGTACACTACCCCTCAGAAACAGAAATGGGTATTCATTGAGAAGAGATGTTGTGTCGTATGTGTGAGGTGAGGAGGTTTTGGCCTTAACCTCTTTGGTACCAAGTTTGTGACAGGACAGATCAAAAATCACTCAAGCAATTTATGGAAATTAATATTGAGAATCCCAAGTTACTGATGTGGCCCATTTCATCACAAAGCCAAGATTTCACAGTGAGACCTAAGGCTGGAATGAATCATGGAAATGTAGATGGAGTTTCAAGCCATTTTTTCCTATCCAATTAGTGTGAAATTAAGAGCCAAATAGTTAGAATTGGACAGGGCACCTGTTGAGATGGGAATGCTCATGCATGTTAAATAAGCATTTTCTCCCTCACTAGAGTGCTCCCTTGCATGTATATCTGGTATCCTGACATTTACATTCACCGCCACTACCACAATCAGCAATTTCTTTTACGGTGCTCCCCCCAACCGATTACGTAATGTTTTCTCATATAGGTCGTTTGTCCTAGAGTACCAACATGTGTACCAGGCTTACCTCGACGAACATGGGTGTTTCAAATGTTCCATACTGCAATCTGCTCCCCCTCTTTTTGATAACAGTAAAAAAGTCCCAAACTGTCAGAGTGGTATGGAGTGCAAAGAAGGCATTAGGGGAGCCCTTTGCAGTCTATGCTCAGTAAAAACGGGGACAATCAAGGCAGAACCAGACTGCTCTGTCAGTTAATTACACAGCTGGAGGTTATGCATGCACTCAAAATAGTAACTGGGGGAGCTGGGGAACAGACTTTATATCTTAACTTGATCAAACGGTCTCTTCTAGAGCACGCCCTAAAAGAGAAGATCGGGGCATCTACATTATAAACTTGGCACTTCAATATGAATATAGGGAAAATGTGGGATGAGCACTTGCTCACCAAATTTTTGACAGAAAGTCCAGGGGCGTAATCCATTCAATTAAAGGTAGTGCTGGCTCGGTATACACTCACCATAAGGCTATTGCGGAACAGTTCTCGGTTTTCTATCGAGAACTTTACAGTCAGCCCCAAGGGTTTTAACTCTTTGGGGTTTATTCAATATGCTCAGGACTGTAGACTGCCTGTTTTGGGGGAACTCAAGCTCCACACTTCAGCAAGATATTACTCTTAGTTAAATCGAGGTGGCTATTTTAGCTTTACCATCAGGACAGGAGAAGACACTATTATATAGTGGAGAAGTGTGGCTCAATGGTTAGAGCGGCAGACCCTGATGCATAGGTCTGGCCTGGGACCAGGGTTCAATTCCCGCCTCAACTGGTCTTGGTGGATCTTGGGCTCATAATTCCTCATACCTGATTTCTCGCCTCGGTGCCTATTATAATCATGGGTCCCACGCTGCAACTCTGGGCAATAGCTTGCTTAGTCTCCACAACGGCCCCCAACATCGCTGGGGATGCCTGGTTGCAACCTGGGGATGCCCAGGAGTGGACATTTCACGGGGAAAAACCAGGAAGGGTTCCCTAGCGGTATGAGTACAGTGCCAGGACACTCAGGAGTATCAGTGCGCTTTACAAGTACGGCTACATTTACATTTACTAGTCCATTCATATTTTTCAAAACATATAAAGATATTATCGTCTCAGTCTTTTTTAGAGTTATCCGGCATATTGATGCTGGTGGGGAAGTTCCCAGTACATGCAATATGACTAATAATATAGTCTTCTTACAGAAAGATAAGCCACCAACTGAACAGGGTTCATATTGTCCCATATCCTTTATTAATGCTGATGCAAAAGTATTAAAAAAGATTCTTGCCATTTGACCTGCTCCTCTAATGTCGGATTTTGTCTGGCAACAAGAGTACGCTTTTATAGCTGGCAGGGACACTACATGCCATGTTAATATGGCCATTGCTGCATTTGATGTAGCTGGAAAACGAGGTCAAAGAGTAGGTATGATACTTTTAGATGCCCAGAAGGCTTTCAACCATGCTATATGGGACTCTCTTTGGGCAATGATAGTAGCTTTTGGTATAGGAGACTGCTTCAGTAAGTTTGTAAAGTTACTATATAGGAACCCTAGTGGTCAGTTAGCTTATGCTAGGGTATTTTCAATCCCTTTTAGATCTGTCGCGACACTCAGCAGGAGTGTCCCCTATTGCCTCTTTTATTTGCTCATTATATGGAGCCTTTGCAATCTTTGTTCAGGAATGAGCAAATACAGCCTATGATGTCTAGGGATCTAGAATTCAAAATTACAGCATATGCCGACGATGTTGCCATTAATTCATCTAATCGATCAGTCATGCTGGAAAATAATATTATGAAGGGTAATAGATTTGGAATATTCTCTGGTTGCAAACTAAATATATATAATTCTCAAGTGTTACTCAATTTTAAACCAGAAAAACCGATTGTTGGGGTTTGTTCAACAGCAACATATTTTGGGGTTCAATTAAGCACCAAGGTCGGGAAAGTTATCAAACTGAACTATGAATCCCTTCTACTTTCAGTCACTTGCAAACTGCGGCTCTGGGATAAGCTACCGATTAGCATCATAGGTCAATGCAATATCATCAAAATGAATGTGAATGTTTTGCTAAAGTTTATGTACTGATTTCAGGCATTCCCCTCCAGGTCCCTAAACTATTCTTTAAACGGTTATAAGGTGTTATAGGTAGCTTCATCAGGGGACATAGGAGGATCATACAAGCTACACGAATCATACAATTTCCTAATGGGTAGAGTGGGTTGAAACTCCCTGATTTTAAACTCTACTTTTGTTTGGCATTTGCAGGTTGCCTGCATAATTTACTATTACGAGGTGACCCGGACCCTTCAATTTAAGGCTATCGATTAGCGCTTGGGCCAGACTATGAGCTATTTTTATGTCGCTGATGTGATCCCTATTATTTTAAACATGTTAGGTTTAAGTACATTACAGACATTGTTAGTATATGGTGCTAAATATCTACTAAATACTCTTTACCGTTAATTAATCCCGGTACGCCCTTGTTGGATATTCCAGCATTCCCGGCCATATTACGCGATGCAGTGGGTAAAGTGTGGTGTTGCTATGGGGTGGAGATTAAGGGACAACTCTACGACTTTAATGGATTTCGTACATTTACCGGGCTCCAGGCCTCTTTTGATGTCCCTCACCAGTTCTTTTTTAAGTACCTACAGATAAGGGATTTATTCATGTCTAAATGTAGACTTATAACTGATTTGCTTGGCTCTGACCTACTTTCTTGCTTTCATAATTCACCTAAGAAATTGTTAATCAGTACGATTTATGAAAGGCTTTTCCAACACGGGGTCGATAATCGTTTGGCCCTCGCGGCCACATGGAGCAAGGTGCTTTCAGATGAAATTTTTGCCTCACACATTCTTAGTGCCTTAGAGACCATAGATGGCTCAGTCCACTCTATAAATCTAAAGCTTCAACAGTTTAAGACAATATGCATGTTTTACTATACACCGGGCAGAATCATCATGTGGGTTGGGAACCCTGGAGGTGAGTAGATTAAGGGGTCTATTATGATGTCGGGTGGAGGCACCACCGCAGTGCTGGCAGTGGCAGAAAATGCATTTCTTCACACGCCAGCAGTGGTCCTCATGCCCGCCACATTACTATCACCAAACATAGCCCATTTCCCGTCCGCCGCGGTGCGACGCGAACCGCCATCACAGTGCACCCGCCACCGTAACGGTGGGAGCCAATGACGACTCACCGCCGTGCGGAATGACGTCCTGCCGGATGTACAAATCAGGATGCCCTAAACATCCAATCACACCACAGTGGAGAAGCTGCCTACTCAGAGACGGCGAAAGCACGTCAGCGGAGCGCGAAACCAGAGTCCCGGTCCCTTCCACCCCGTCCCAACCGCAATGGACCCAGCTTTACTTGTCTTCCCGGTACTGTACCTGATATATTACCAGCACCTCATGGACCGTCGTGGACGGCGCTGCAGGTACGCAAAAACACAATCTGCACACAAATCTCAGCACACAACTCCTGGGCTGATATGGTGTTCCTGGCCACACCAGACATACTGGTGGGGACAGGAACACATCCACAAGTGTAACCACACATGTCCTACCTGACACAAAATCACTCCTGGGCATCCGGGTCACCCATCTACGGCGAAATCACAGCAATGGTCGGTCACGTCACCGCAGCGGTGGAGCCACGTGAAAACATGAGCACAATGCCCATGGCAGGGCCAGTGCCAGGCATGGGCAGTGCACAAAGACCACAGGGCCACACCTCCACACACTAAGCCCCCCCAACATGAAGGGACAAGCCATGTGCCCCTCCTGTTCTCCCTCATGCACAATAACCAGTCAGGTGAACCCACACTCTGTACCACACACCAAACAACTAGGGAGACAGCCACAGCAGGTGTGGCTGCAGGGGAACACACAGCACAGAAGCACAGGGTCAGCGCAACCCACACAGCACAACAACACCACACTCATGGCAAGGAAACTGAGTACAGGCACAAAATGAGCACACGAACAGATAATAAACAGCCATTCAACTGGACACACGGCCTTCCAAGTCACACAGACATACCCCACACTGGCACACAGCCACATACCAGCAGCAATGGAGGACAACAGATAGGAAAGCTAAAGTGAGGTGCACACAAATGGAAGGCCAAGGAGCTAACCACCGAGTTGTGTACATCACATGCAAGACAAGGAACATATAATAACATCCTCAGCCCATCAAATCACACATGGCTGGCACAGTGAGTGAAGTCTAACCACAGTCACCTCAATGCAACAACTCAGGGAGACAGCAAGGCAACCCATGTACAGGCACAGGGATAAAACGAAGGGTATGAAGTCAAACTGTCAACAGCCACACATCGGAATCCAACAACTTGACAGAAGTATGTCAGCAGCACAACACACAGGGCCCATTGCAATACTCCAGGACTGTCAAACACAAGTAGGATCATTCACACATACCACCCCCATCACACCTGCATCACACAACACCAATGTCAAACACACAGAAGGGTGTCAATAATGTCCTGTCAATACACTGACAAACAATCACACTCCCTGGGGGGGGGTCCATAAACATCACACACACACAGGGAAGCCTGAAACAATATGTGCACGAAAACAACAGCCAAACTCGTAACTCAATAAATCACACACAGAACTGCAACAAGACCAGACATTACCAGCGCAGCAAACATGTGGAAAGGCAATGGGAGCACAGACTCAACAGGCTTGCACAACCTCATCAGTCAGGAAAAATGCACAGACAACATAACACAACACAGACAAGAAGTGCACCATCACAAAACAATCATGGACACAAACTGGGAGCAATGGGCCTACAATGACACATAGACAAACATACCACACCACCCATCAAGTCAACACGCTGTCACAGTGTACCACATGCCTGCACATGCACAAGAATGACAAGAGACAGCCCAAACATGAGAGGAGAAAAAACCAAGGACGCACCTAAAACAAGCACAGGAACTAGAATAGACATAACTTCATATGACAGACACACAAATAAGGCACAACACACTGGCAACACACATCTGAATGAGACACAACACAACAACCAAACACACACAATGAGATGCAAATAAGAGCACCACACACAGAACACCTGTCAGCTGCAAGAGACAACACAGCCCGAACACTGCACACAGCCACTTCAAACACACAACATATGCACATGCCAAGAAATCACATAGCAAACACAGCAGGACATCAGGGGATGCACACCAGGCAATGACAAGGCAACATACACTCACAGCACTGCATGCACACCAAGCACTGTGTGCACAACAAACATACCAGTTCCACACAGATATGAGTGACACACCATGAACAACCACAACAACAATCAAAACATCACACAGACAACACCACACCCAGGAACTTAAGCAGTCCCTCACCAAACACACATACAGCTAACCCAACACCCATAGATGCACAAGTCTGGGACCCCAAAGTGGATACAACATGATCCATGGAAACAAGCCATTGGCAATGTTGAAGTGGCATATAGTGCATGTGTCACAGGAAACCATACCCACACAGAAAACGTTTTATTTAGCAAGGACAATGACAAAGCAGACAACAGGAGTAAGTATTTTTATTCACATATGACACAGATAGGCACAAAAAGTAGACTAGAGCAAGGCCAGTGGCCAGGACAAAGTGCAGTTGAGGTACATGAGATCCAGCACAGGCAAGGGCCAAATAGCAGTGAACAACAAGGCTAGTGGCCAGGACAAAGTACAGAGTAAGTACACAAGAAGCTGCACAGGTAAGGGCCAAACAGCAGGGCACAACAAGTCCAGTGGTCAGTCCAAGCTGCAGAGTATGTCCATGAGAAGCTGCAAAGGTAAGGGACACACATCAAGGCCAGCATTCCAATGTTCAGAGTAGTTACATGAGATCCAGCACAGGCAAGTGGCAAACAACAGGGAACTACAAGGCCAGTGGCCAGGACAAAGTGCAGAGTAAGTACATGAGAAGCTGCATAGGTGAGAGCCAAACAGCAGGGAACAAGAAGGCCAGTGGCCAGTCCAATGTTCCTAGTAGTTACATGAGATCTAGCACAGGCAAGTGGCAAACAGCAGGGAACAACAAGTCCAGTGGCCAGGACAAAGTGCAGAGTAAGTACACGAGAAGCTGCACAGGGAATGTGTGTGACTCTACCCTGTCATGGTCAGCAACACAGTCAGGGGGGTAACAATGGGCAGTCCAGACACTGCTGAGGGCGAGACAGGTGTGTGAGGGGGACTTCCACTGAGTCGGGCTGACTGGGAGGTGGCTGTGTGTAGGAAGGTGGAATCTGACTACATGGTTTCCCCCACTTTTTTCCTGGTGTTTTGATGGTTTTTGACTCAGTTTGGCTGGGATCCTGCTATTCAGGGCCACAGCCTATCTGCTTTCCCCTCTAAAATGAGTCCAAGTACTTTAGGTACACTTCAGTTTGGTTACTGGGGTACCCTAATGAGTCCCTAGTATGCGGTACTTTAGGTACCAAGGGCATAGGTACCCCAGAGGTTTACCAGGGACTGCAGCATGTATTATGTCACCCCTGGGAAGCATTCCAAAATGACACCACAGGACTGCTACTGCAGCCTGTGTAAGGTGGTGCATTCACCCCTTGCTTAGATATAGGTTACCTATATCTACCTTAAATCACTCCACACATAAACCTATCAGTCAACCCTATGACAGGCCTTATTGAAGGACTGGGTTCTTTAAGACCCAGCGGTGCCAGGGCACAACACCTGAAACCTTCGTGGGTAACCTGCTCCGGCGTACGAATCACAGAGACACGGGACACTTCCTTCGACGTCAAAGATTCAAGGTTTATTTGCTGCAGGGAACACAGAGATCACGACAAGTACACCACGTGCAACTTGGGGAGACTGCTTCGAATTGGTTCTGGGGGTCGCTCCTTTTATACAGAATTTACCCATAGGACAACATGATACACAAAGGTTTACAACCCGGTTCCCACAATTATCCCCCAGAGGGGTCGCTCTGGTCACTTTGAAACACATCAGGTCCGGAACATAAGTGCGGAAACATTTGGCGGTTCCCAACTGTAAAAACCCATCTTCCCAACATTAGCGAATTCCAATCAGCAGTAAAACAGATCGAAATAGGAACAAGGACAGGTGTAGAGGAAGACGGAGACAGTGGGGAGATCGGAAAGGGTGTAAAAGGGGAGGTATCGGGAAACACGAGATACAGGCATCAAAGGGACGTGCCTAATGAGATGCACGGCTGAGACAATAAGTCCGTGTGGCAAGATGAGCCTCGAGCGGCGCCATCTGCCTTATAGTAGCAACCCCCTCGCCATAATGACACTCACAAAGAACATGTGTCTTCCGCAGATATCTTGGGAGTCCCAGGGTCGCGAAGCGGACAACGTCCGTTCGCTGGCTACTTGAGGGCAAGAGACAAAATGGATGCCGTATCTAAGATGGAACCCGTGGGTACAGATGAAAAACCCACATAACAAACGAACGGTTTAAGTTAGCACAGCGAAACTGCGCACACTTACTAAACTCGTCATTTGCGGTTCATAGATACCAGACTTGACCATATTCGTGCGAGTAGAAAAACACCACTTACAATTGTCACGGAACCTCAGACGCTCCTTTTGCCCTCATGTAGGCAAGCACTAGTCGGAATCATATTCGATATTCATCAAACCATCGAGATGTTGCTGTAGCATAGCTCTGTCCAACCGAGTCCCCTTGGTAACAGGTGGTTGTCTCATACACGTTGTAGCACAGAGGCCACATAAGGCAGGACCACACTGCACGCAAAGGCAACATGTGAACAGGAACACTACAACGACTCCGATGATCATCAGAATCTTCCAACCCCAAGTCGACATCAGGCCCCAAAACCATCCAAGTAGCGTCCAATCCCCTACATCCACGTGTATGGATTCGGAGATCTTATGCAACCTCGAGATGGCTTGATAGACAGTAGGAGCATTATCTGGAATGAAAATGCAGCAGCTCGAATGGATCACCTTACATACCCCACCTCGATCTGCTAAAATGAAATCTAAAACCATACGGTTTTGTAACGTCATAAGTCTCTCCGCCTGAAGTTCTGTGGTGATATTACCAAGGGCACTGGCAGTAATATTAGCTGTCGATTCTACCACTCGAGTCAACTGTCTCAGGTTCCTACTATTAACCATAGGTCCCCAAAACGGGAGGAAACCCTTGAAAAAGTCTCCTGCCTCTTGACCGGCAGTGTCCTCTTCGCTAATTACGCCTCGTATAACTCTAGTCTTATGATAATCGGCATCTACAGTAAACGTCGGAGGCAACAGATTTGCAATGAAACATGAGCCCATGAAGTCAGCGGGCAACCATGTGTATGCACGATCATAGCAGATAAAGTATGTACCCTTGGCAGCCAGAAACACAGGGGACGAGGACATCGGCAGAATGTAATTTTCAGTGCAAGCACTTGCTCCAAGTCGGGCTTGCGATCTTCGGCCACGACCCATGAGACAGAAATTACCAGTGTGGGGTACGACCCATATCGGAGGCGAGCTTTTAAGCTGCTTTTCGCTAGTGAACGCACTATATTCACCTCTACTTAGGACCCTATAGGCTTGTATCTCTTCTTCAGGGATAAGCGAAGGATCATAGATATCACTATCTAAATCCTCTATTGCTATCGACAAAGGTTTTTGATACGAAGTAGGACCAGAGTAGGGGGAACGTGGTTCTCGAATGGGGTGGAAACCCAGTGCGCTTCGAAACATTGTTTGAAATGCTCGAGCTGACCCTTGGGAACTATACGGTAACACCAGATATGGAATTCCCTTATCCGTAGTATGTGGCATCAACCCACACACCCAACAATTAGTAGTGTTAACCACTAACTGATGCTGATGAAGGAGCTGAATAAAGGAATTGTTGCGGAATTCTACACGTCTAGCCTGTTCATGTTCCGGTAACATGTGAAAGGAATGGGGAGAAACAGTAGAGGTAAGATTAGGGTCAGGAGTAGGAGTAGGTGTAGCAGGTAAGAAGTAAGACATCGTGTAATACACTCCACCCGCCAATAATGCAGAAGCAGTCAAAAACAATACAAACAGTTGGAATATGAAACATTTGGTACGACTGAGTTGCTGCAGCTTGAATCTGTGAAACTGAGCTCCCTCCAAATCATTCAGCTTCGAGAATGCCATTCCCTACGACCGTCCGCAACGTTTCTTGACGCACTTCGTTCTGTGTAGCAATAGTCAATCCCTAGGAGTTCCCAGGAACCGACGGCCTTTAACCTAGCGTCAAGACCTACTATCCAGAAGGAAGTACGCGCGCGGCCCTACGGCCTTCAATGCACAGTATGTATATATGCAAAAACAAAGTCTCTCAGCTGTAAAAGCAAAAGTATAAGGAATGAAGCTCAATATATGTACAGGAATAATTACAGTAATATGACAGTTCAAAACTGATCACGGAAAACGGGATAATGCAGTTGTCAATACAGAAAAGCAAGATCTTTTTATTTGTCCTTAGTGTGAGATCGCAAAAAGTATCGGGTTTTCCCAGGACGTGTCTGTTCGTCAAACAAAGGATCCGTTGAAGAGACAGCGTCCTGCTGATCAGTTGGGTGTTCTGGTCTTGAGTCTTTTGATGCTAATCGTTCAACAGTGTCTTTCTGCTGCGCTGAGGGTTCTTCAACAAGCTGTGCGTCGCTAAAAGGCACAAACGCCGGCAATGTTTCTGTTTCAGATGACGCAATGCCTCTTCTTACCCACGGGTCTGCTGGCAAAGGGATGGGGACTCTTTTGGTGTGCGTGGCATGCACCCAATTCTTACGTCCCTCAAGACGAACGGCAGTCCTCGTGGCCAGAAGCACTTGGTAGGGTCCGGTGAACCTCGGGTCCAGGTTATTTTTGCGTGAAAAGTTCCTTGTCACCACCCAGTCTCCGGGCTGGAGCTGGTGGCCTGGACCCTCCGTCTGCGTCGGCAGTGCGTCGTAAACCTGTTGGTGAATTAACCTCAGTTTAGCAGTCAAGTCATGTAGATAATCGATCAACATTGGGTACTCAAGATCAGAAAACATTCCTGGCCTAGGAACCCCCCACACATTCGCAGGACGGCCGAACACTATTTCATAGGGACTAAGCCCTACTCGGGAGTGTACAGTCGCCCTAGTTGACAGTAATGCTAAAGGTAAAGCGTCAGGCCACGACAGACCAGTCGTAGCCTGAATCTTTGCTAACTTTAGTTTAAGGGTGCCGTTGTACCCTTCAACCAATCCAGCTGACTGGGGATGATTGGCGCTGTGGAATTTCTGGTTAATTCCAAGGCCCTTACACACACTCTTCATCACACTACCCACAAACTCACTTCCGTTATCTGACCACACGACTCTAGGCATTCCATACCGAGGAAAATATTCCTTCAGTAGGATTTTCGCAGTAGACAAAGCAGTATTGTCTTTGAGAGGATAGGCCTCAATCCATCGGGAGAATGCGCAAACCACAACTAAAACGTATTTCAGGTTATTGCATCGCTCCATATGGATGAAGTCCAATTGAATCACCTCAAAGGGATACGAAGGAGGAGCAAAACTGCCAGGAGGAGTTGGGGTTCCTTTGCCAGGATTGTACATTATACACACCATACAATTCTTCACCAGACGTTCAGCACATTTCGTAATACCATCATTCTTCCACACAGGAGCCAGCAACTTACAAATACCTTTCGCGCTAATATGTGCTAACCCATGCGCCATTGTCACAACGGCCAGCACATACGCATCCGGCAACATCCATCTTTTCTGATCCGACAAATCAATCCAACAACCATTCGCATCCAACTTTCCCGTACTTTCTTTCCACTTCGCCTTTTCAGTCTCGGTGGCCTCATTCTGAATTTCTTTCACACTTTCGATAGTGTCTTCACACATGCTCGATTCTGTAGGCCACCTAACCGAACTCGTCACATACATTCGAGTGCTAAGGTTCCGGGCAGTCTCCTTAGCAGTCTCATCTGCAAACGCGTTACCACGACCAACATCATCCGTCACCTTACGATGCGCACTACACTTAACAATCGCAACTTGCGTAGGCAAAGTCAATGCATCCAAAAGATCATTCACAAGCTGGCCATGCTGAATCTTCGTACCATGCGACGTCAAGAAACCTCTCTCTCTCCACAATCGTCCAAAACTATGTGCAACGCCGAACGCGTATTGGCTATCGGTAAACACATTCACGCGTTTCCCTTTCGCCAACACACATGCTCTAGTAAGAGCAATCAATTCTGCAGCTTGGGCAGAATTTTGATTCAACCTTGCAGTCTCAACAACAGTATTCAACGTTACAACAGCATAAGCAGTAGTCACATCGCCATTCGGCAGTTTAAAACATGACCCATCCACATACAGTGTGCCATCCGGATCTTCCAATGGGGTGTTTTTAAGGTCCACTCGACCTTTTGTTTCCTCTTCAGTCCTCAAGTAGCAATCATGTTCTGCTACTTCATCTGACTCTGTGCTAAGTGGTAACAAAGTTGCCGGGTTTAGAACGTTACAACGTTTTATCTGAATATGGCTTGCCAATAATGTCAACTCGTACCCAGACAACCTCGCACTCGTCAAGTGCTGAGTTTTCGTTCGATTCAAAAGAGTATCGACTGCATGCGGAACCATCACCGTAAGCATATTATCCATGACCAATCCTGCTGATTGTCGGATGGAGACCGCAGCTGCCGCAGTTGCTCTCAAACAACTCGGCAATGCTCTAGCTACTGGGTCCAAGGTCGAGGAAAAATATGCACATGGACGTTGCTTACCACCAAAAGGTTGCGTTAAGACACTCAACGCACAACCTTCTCTCTCGTGAACATATAATGTAAACGGCTTACTGTAGTCAGGAGTACCTAACACAGGAGCCGAGCACAATGAATTACGCAATTCAGAAAAACTTTTCTGACATTCTTCCGTCCATGGTAAAGGAGTTGAAACATCCTTGCAAGTAAGAGCCACTAACGGTTTCGCTAGCAATGAAAAATTAGGAATCCATTGCCTGCAGTACGACGTGATACCTAGAAAGGCACGCACATCTCTTTGGGTTTTTGGCACAGCCATTCGCGCAATTGCCGCAATTCTCTCTGGGGTCAACCTCCTTCCCTCCTTTGACAATAAGTGACCTAGATAGGTTACTTCTTGACAACAATATTGGAGTTTAGAGGGTGACACCTTATGATTCAACTCACAGAGATGTTGCAGCAACGACGCCGTAGCAATTTTGCAAATGTCCTGAGTATCAGCAGCCACCAACAAGTCGTCGACGTATTGGATCAAGGCCGCACCAACCGGCAACCTAAACGCATCCAGTTGACCCTTCAAGGCTTGGCTGTAAATAGATGGACTTTCACAGTAGCCCTGAGGAGCGCGTTTGAACCGGAAGCTACGTCCACCAAGAGAGAAACCGAAAAGGTCCCTGCTCTCCTCGGCAATCGGGATGCTGAAAAACGCATTTTTCAAGTCAATCACCGAAAACCATGATGCAGAAGCTGGAATCAGAGTCAGTAGCGCCGTGATGTCAGGCACAACGGGAAATTGAGGAACCACAATCTTATTTACCTCCCGTAAATCGATAACAAAGCGATAAACAGGTGGTTTTGAAGGATCAGTACGTTTAAGAATGGGCAGCACAGGGCTGTTGCACACGTTTCCCCGAGTCTCTTCAATAACATCTTTCTCGATCAAATCATAGATGATCGCCAACAGTGCTCGTTCACCATCAAGGGAGATACGATATTGGGGAATACGTGGCAATCGTACATTAGATTTCAACTGTACAACATAAGGTGAGATATCAAGTAGGCCCACATCATTAGGACCCGTTGCCCACAAAGACGCAGGAAGAGAACTCAATTCCGGTGGGAGCTTATCGAGGGACAAGTACATGGGAGAGACAACCCTCTCTCCTAACGTAAGCTTCACACCCGCAGGAGAACAATACAAAGTCGCATACAAACGTTTAAGCAAATCCAGGCCCAAAAGATTTTCGCCACAACCCGTGGTTAGAATCAACGGAGCTTCTAGCTCACGTGGCCCAATTTGAAGGGGCAAAGGGCGCGAAACTGGATTGCTAACAGGGGCGCCAGAGAATCCAACGGAAACATTTGTTAAGCCAGACAAAGGTGCGCCAGGGAGTTTCGAATGCATGATAGAACTTTTCGCTGCACCAGTGTCCAACAGAAAAGGCTCAACGACGCCCGATGTAGCAACTGCGACGTAAGGCCCTCTCTGATCAACCGGAACTGATACCACTCCCTCTCCTTGTCTATGGCTGTCCTAGTAATTACTGTCGTCAGTCCCCTGATCGACGTAATAATCGTCTACATTGTACTGCGCAGATCGTCCTTGCGATGATCCACGTTGATCGAAACAATTATTAGAATTAGACGAGTTGTCTGAGCGATCATTCTGAGCACCACGACCTCTACCACGTGATGTTTGCTGCGAACCACCACGACCTCCTCTAGATGAGTTACCATTGTTACGTTCATTCAAAACTGGGCAATTGAATTTAATGTGTCCCTCCTGTCTACAATAAGCACATTGATTGTACCCTAACGAGGATCTTTGGGAGGAGGAGTCATTACGGGTTTGGGATCTGTTCGATTGTGGCTGTGACCTATTCTGTTGCGAATTATTCTGATTTGACCGCGGAGGATACGCTTGTTGCAACAACACTTTAGTTTTTAGCTCTTTCGTCTTTTTATCAGCACGGTCGTTCTCTTCTTTCTCTCTATTCTCATAGTATTGTGCCGTAGCCAATATCTGAGCCGAAGTAGAAACGGCCCATGCACTTTCCGAATTCTTTAATTTATTGCTCAAATCGGGCAATAAATTCGAAACAAATTTATCCACAAACAATCTCTGACCACCCTCGGTGCCCATATCCTGACCACTATGGTCGATGAATGCTTCCTCGAACCTCGTAAAGAAGTCGGAAACACTCTCATCTTTCTTCTGCCTGCAAGCTGACAATTTGTCCCAGTTTACCCTCATAGCTGGCATAAGTGTTTTCATTAATGTTATTATTCTTTGAGGGAGAGCAGCAATCAACTGTTCAGGCTTAGCGCCACCAACTTGCAACCCATCTGCTGCTACAATGGCCGCCCAATCACCACCTAGTTCATTTGCGTGATTTTCCTGACGAATCTTAGCCCATACCGGTTGCGGTACGACATTGCCAAACAACATGTCGATATCGGCAAGATTCATTACCGTAGCATCTACAAGCTGCGATAATTCTTTGTAATACCCTGCAGGATTTTTGCGAGGGTCAGGCAAAGATTGCTTCACCTGCAACACTTCCGATCTTTTCCATGGTGTTGCATTTCACCTTTTATTTATTTATTTCCTTGCTGGAACTGGAACCCTGCTCCTGCGTGAGCCTGTCGGGTTCTGTGTTCCAGATTCTCTGTTTGGCAGTTTAAGCCTGCTCTTCTGTTCAACTGGATGCTCTGTGCCTTTTCCCATGAATAAATCTTTTTTGGATAAAAGAACCTTGATCCTTACTTTACAAATTGGCGACGATTGGAGAACCTGAGGAGTTCCTTCTGCAGCATTTCCAAGGCACAGGTGCAAGGATTCCTCTTCAAAAGAAACGAACCCGTCAACCTCTTCAATTTCAACTCGTTTGCGTATGCTTTAAGAAAATCCCTTCTCATACGTCTAATCAGCAGCCTCCTGGTACGTACTCTGCGGAAATTATTTATTTTACAAACTTTTCCGCATTACGAGCATATTGCTTTGATCTACGTAACGTTGTTGGTTGCTATACCAACCAGCCTGCTCTACAAGTCACCACGCGCAACGCGTCATCACGCTCAACGCGTCACCACGCTCAACGCGTCACTGTGTCATCGCGCTCTTTCTGAAGTCGATCTGGCTTGTTGCAGCGCTGTTTGCTTACGTCACAAAGCGTCCGAGATCAGTTTCCGCTGCAGATGACTCTGACAAAGCCGATCTTAACGCTGTACACTTAATTTGTCCTGCGCAACAACGTGATTAAACCTTCAAATTTCTTCAGACTTGAGCGATGCTCTTCCAAGTTGAAACGCTACACTGGTTGGTACTTTTATGCTGAAAAGCTTATTTTTGTATTAATAGTTCCTGAGAGACTTGTCATCTTCACAAAGCTTCCACTGCGCTGCGAGGAGTTTATATGATATAACTTTGACTGTAATTCATTTTTCTTGTGGATATTTTTCAATATCTTTGCTGTTTCCAGTATATTTCAGACATTTTTCTTCACATTTTCAGGTTTATTTTTGTGCACTTTCTCACCATTATTTCACAAATTGTACTATACCATTGGCATTTTTCTCACCATTATTTCACAAATTGTACTATACCATTGGCATTTTTCTGTTTCATACAAATTCTGATATTTTTTTTAATTTGGGATTAACACTACACTGCCATGCAATTTGATCCTCCAAGCAAGTTTCTGCAAAGCAAAGGTGAACCATCTATTCCTTGGTCACGTTGGAAAGAAGAGTTTATTACTTATCTTAAGGTTATCGATGGCGAGCGTATGTCTGCTGAGAGGAAGAAAAATATTTTCCTCCACTGCTTGGGTTCAGAGGGTCAAAATGTATTCAGAACTCTTCCTCCTATGCGCTCAGGAGGTGATCACAATGTTTATGATGAAGCATTATTGCGTATTGAAAATAGATTTAAACCCAATACTAGTGTGGCATTAAACAGGTATAAATTCTATACTAGAGCTCAGGAAGAAAATGAGAGTTTTGATGACTTTCTCACTGCACTTCGAGCTTTGTCCCTACATTGCAACTTTGGGTTAATGACTGATGAAATGCTCATGGACCAAATCATTGTGCATGTCAGAAGCAAAAAGGTTCAGGAACAGCTTTGGATCCTGGGTGATCCCAGTTTAGAAGTGACTATCAGTACCTCCAAAGCCCTTGAACAATCTGAGCGTTGGATGAAAACACTAGAAAGTAAAGCCTCTGGTACTGTTAGCAAATCATCCTCTAGTGTTGACGAGGGCAATGTTAATGCTGTTTCTGTTTCCTCCTCTAGCTCTTTTTCCAATAGCAAGCCCAATGCTAATACCAAAACTCAGTCCAACTCAAAGAATTATTACTGCTTTAGATGTGGTAATCCCAACCACATTGCCTCGTATTCTCGTTGTCCTGCTATTGGAAAAGAGTGCACTAAGTGTGGACGTGTAGGTCATTTTTCTAAAATGTGTAAAGACACTGGTACTAGAAGAGATTCTTCCTCTTCATCTAAAGGCAAAATTTCTACTGTGTCACAAGGTATGTCTTCTTCCCAAGACCTAGAACATGGCATTGTTGTTTCTATCCGCAATGTGGTCGATATCAAATCTGCAGAAACTTTGAGTTCTCCGGATTGTATCGTCAATATTTTAGGAAAAGAGCTCAGACTCATGGCTGATTCAGGCTCTCCCTGGACCATTATTACCAAGTCATATTGCAATGAAATTTTTGGGAGCCTTGTTGATTTTTCTACCTTATGTGAGCCTGACATTGTTGCACAAAACTTTGATGAATCCTTTATTAATGTTGTTGGTTATAAAGAAGTTCTCATTGAATTTAGAGGGAATAGTGCTTGGATCAAAATGTACATTGCTGTCAAAGGTGTGAATGTTCTGGGCTGGAGGGATCAATTCAGACTTGGAATTACCTTAAATCCCAGGAACAAAGATCCTATCTCTGTGGTTGCCATCACTTGTGATACTGCACCTTTGGACGACACTGCTTCCTGTAGGACCAATGCTCTTCTGTCGGATGATAGTATGAGTGCTTCTGAATTTTCCCAGAATGCGTGTGATCTTGAGAAGGACCTCCCTTTGTTATTTCCTCAAGTTTTTTCTGAAAAACATGGCAAACTTAGAGGTTTTTCCCATAGGATCAAAGTTAAATGTGGTGCCATCCCAGTCAAACAAAAATTGAGGGGTGTACCCATTAGTATAAGAGCTGAACTCAAGATCTTATTGGACGACATGATCCTTGGAGGTGTTATTGAGGAGGTGGAGTCCTCTGAATGGGTTTCGCCCATCGTTTTGGCTCAGAAACCCGATAAAAGTATCAGGTTGTGTGTAGACCTAAGGGCTCTCAATGCGAATTTGATCACTGATTGTCACCCTCTCCCTAATATAAACGAAATGGTTTGTTTGTTGGATGGTGCTTGTATTTTTTCTACCCTTGATTTGCGTTCCGCTTATCACC
Source organism: Lissotriton vulgaris (assembly GCF_964263255.1). Classification (NCBI taxonomy): domain Eukaryota; kingdom Metazoa; phylum Chordata; class Amphibia; order Caudata; family Salamandridae; genus Lissotriton; species Lissotriton vulgaris. The sequence goes on from NC_141685.1 coordinate 1,917,014,995, forward strand.
AAATCGAGTTGACTGATGATGCCAAGCATTTTACCGCTTTCATCACTCCGTTTGGCCTTTTTCAATTCAAGCGGATGCCTTTTGGCCTAGCCTCCGCCGCTTCGGTGTTTCAGCGGGCCATGCACCATATTTTTAAGGAGGTTAGCTCTTTCGTAAAGTGTTTCCAGGATGACATTCTCATTTTTTCAAAGAATGTGGATGATCATCGTGTCCATCTTAAGGATGTGTGCAACAAGTTATGTGATGCTGGTCTTACCCTCAAATTTAACAAGTGTAAATTATTTTGTAAGAGTGTTGAATACTTGGGTCACACCTTGTCTGCTGACGGTGTAGTTCCCAAGCGTTCCCTTGTTGATGCCATTGTAAAAGCCCCTTCTCCTGATAACAAGGAGAAATTGCTTTCCTTCGCTGGCTTATGCGAGTACTACAGTAAGTTTATCCGCAATTTCGCCACGAAAATGGAACCCCTCAGGGAGCTCACTAGGAAGTCCTCAGACTTTGTGTGGTCTGAAAGGCAGGAGTCTGCCTTTTCTTCTATCAAAGAAGATATCGTCAATGCTCCCACTTTGAGATCCTTCTCTCTTAACAAGAAGTGTATTATTACCGTGGATGCCAGTTGTTATGGTCTTGGAGCTGTGTTAGGTCAGGTTTCTGGCAAAGAGGAATGGTGTGTTGCCTTTGCGTCAAGGACACTATCTCTCACTGAGAGGAGGTATGCGGTCATCGAAAGGGAGTTGTTAGCCTGCACATGGGCTGTGGAGCATTTTCGCAATTATGTTTGGGGCAACAGATTCATTCTTAAAACTGACCACAAGCCCTTGGTTGGAATTTTGTCTCCTGGGGGAGGTTGGAACTCAACTGCTCGCATTGCACGTCTATCTTCAAAATTGCAGGAGTATGATTTTGAGGTTTTGTATGTTCCTGGTAGGAGTAATGTCACGGCGGATTTTCTCTCCAGGTTGCCTTGTCCTGATGTTGGTTCCAACCCGGACAATCGTGAAATTGATATTGTTTCTGTGGTCAATGACTATATTTCTAGTGATTTCAGGGGCATCTCTGAGATTGAGTGGATGTCGGAAGTTGAGAAGGATCCTATTTTCTCATTTATTTTTGACTGTTTGGAAAGAGGTTGGCCCAAGGATAAATCTGTTTTACCTGAATTTGCCCCTTTTTGTCAGGTTTCGTCTGAGATTGAAGCTGTGGGAAGGATTTTGTTTAAGGCTGGGAAAATGATTCCTCCTGCTTCTTTGTACAACAAGATTCTTTCTTTGGCCCATAGGACTCATATTGGAATGTCCTCTATGAAACGTCTCATTAGGACCAACTTTTGGTGGCCTGGGCTTGACAAGATGGTAGACAGAACTGTCCGTGACTGTGTGGATTGCATTAGTAGTGATAAGATGCTTAAGGTGTCTTCTGCTCCCCTTCATCCTGTTTCTTGGCCTGACCATCCCTGGCAGAAGCTAGCTTTTGACATTTCTGGTCCTTTCCACCGCCTGCCAGAGAATGCTCGTTTTGCTTTAGTTTTAATTGACTATCACAGCAAATGGCCGGAAGTTAAGTTTGTCTCCTGTGCCACCACCTTGGTCATCATTTCTTTCCTTAGGGAAGTTTTTGCAAGAGAGGGTTCCCCTGAAATCCTTATTACTGATAATGGCGTTCAACTTATCTCTCGGGACATGGAGGATTTCCTTGTTTCTTGTGGTATCAAGCATCACACTACCTCATTGTATGAGCCTAGAGAAAATGGCCAGGTTGAGAGGTTTAACCGTGTCCTCAAAAATGCTGTGGAGCTTGCTTGTTCTTCGGGTGAATCTTGGAGGGATGTGGTAAGGGAAAGACTTTGGATGTACCGCATCACCCCACATGCCGTCACTGAGGTCAGTCCCTTCCAGCTTCTGAGAGGGAGAACTCCTAGTTCCGAAATCTGTCCCTGGTGGGTTAAGAAGTTGGATGTTAAGGTTGACCACTTGGACATCTCGCAAGTGGCCAGTCGGGTTGAAACCAAGCAGAACACTATGAAGTCTTTGTTTGACCGGAAAATGAATGTGAAAGTTCCTGATTTTGTTGTGGGCGAGTGGGTCAAGATCAAGAAACCTGGGTTCACTCTCAAAGGTCTTTCTAAGTTCGGCAATCCTATTAAGATTGTCAAAGTTTTCAAGAATTCTGTCATTACCCAAGATGGTAGAACCTGGAACATAAGGAGGGTTGCCAGGTGTAAGTCTGTCCCTCCAGGTTCTGCTCAGACATCTACTCATGACAAATGTCCTGCTCAGAGTCCTTCCCATGACGACAGCAACTGTGTTCTGCCCTCCCAGTCTGTAGCTCATAGAGTTAAAACCAATGCCAGACCTGTTGTAATGCCTTCTAGGTTTTTATCTTAATTCTCCTTTTCACTTTACGGTTTGACTTGTTTTATAGGAAGGAGATGTGTTGCATTTCACCTTTTATTTATTTATTTCCTTGCTGGAACTGGAACCCTGCTCCTGCGTGAGCCTGTCGGGTTCTGTGTTCCAGATTCTCTGTTTGGCAGTTTAAGCCTGCTCTTCTGTTCAACTGGATGCTCTGTGCCTTTTCCCATGAATAAATCTTTTTTGGATAAAAGAACCTTGATCCTTACTTTACACATGGGAGATGTATCCATACTCTCTGGAAATACGGCGGGACCGGAGGGGCAGCTGCGGGGTTACCTGGCATCCAAACCGGTGGAACTTCACGCATAGGGAATTGACCAGACTCATCTGGCTGTTTTTCAATATCTTCAACAAACAATGCATGAGGTATCGGAGCGGGACGAAGAGATAGCAACCGCTCAACAGCACGTCGAACGTTAGTATCCACTATCAGTCCATTTGCGAACTGAAGCTGAAGATCAGACAAATCGGTGAGCACCTCGTCAGGCGCATCAGCCGCTATTTGATCATAAAGGAACTTGCACATTTCATTAAACACATATCTCTGGGTTGGTATATTGAATTGACAAAATGTTTCGAGGACAACACGGGGTGGACACCTAAGAGGATTTACCATCCAACCCATCGCCATATTATATAACGCGACGCGTTCTCTGTTTCCAGGAAGCTGACTACGTCTCTGAGGACCATCAGAACCAGCGGACCCATGAACAGGTCCGAGCGAATGAAAGAAACTAGCCGCAAGAGGAGAATTGCGACTACGAGTAGAAGGAGAAGAATAAGACACAGGACTAACAAGAGAAGGAGTAGAAACAGTAGCAACAGCAGGAGTTAATAAAACAGGAGCAGTAGCAGGAGCAGTAGCGGGAACAGGAGTATGTGGAAGCGGAGGAGCAGTAGGGATAGCAACAGGCAAAGGAGCAGGAACAGTCGGAAGAACGGGTGCAGGTTGAGGAACAGGCGGAGGAGGAATAGGTGGAAGAATAGGTACGGCAGGGACCACAGGAGCTGCGGTACCCTGTACGTACGGAGGTGGCGACTTCATAAGATAAGACATTAAGGGATCCTCAACTGGCTCTTCTTTCTTTTCCGACTCCGTAGGCAAAGCGGGGTAACATTTATCTACAGTCATACGCTGTAATCGGTCAAACACTTCCTTATCCTTAACCTCCTTATCTCGCTGAAATTGCTCTGCTTTCTTCACTATGGTAGCAACATTATCTCGCTGATTACGTTTAGTCTGTCTGATTTCTTTCTGTCGGGCTTCTTTGCGCCACAACCGAAAGGCATCAAACATGGCCGGCCTTGACTTTCTTTCGAACAATTTAATCTCTAGATTATCTAAGATCGGAGCTTCGAAGCTACCATGAGGTGGCCAATGAAGGTCGCCGTCCTTTTTCGTGTATTTAATCCAATAATCGTTAAAGGTAATTGGGCCTAGCCCATGTTTACTATAGAGCTCATAAGTGGGAGTTCCAACCGGAGGTATCGGACACGAGTCCTCCAGTCGGGAATCCGTACCACAAGGTCTGAAACAACTAAACAAAGTACTGCGACCAGGCATCTTGCACACTAGCCGAGTTTCACAAACTTCAAGGGTTACGGGATTTACCAAGTCCCAGCAAAGAACAAAAACCCTCGGTTTTTGGCGGCTGCAGTCGTCAAACAACACAACAAAGTACGCTAGCAAAGTGTCACCGACAAAAACACTCACACAGCGCTAACAACAAAAACACTCGTTAAAGTGTCAACAACCAAGAACTATGGGAGCGACCCACAAATACTTAACTCAAAAATCGATGGCGTCACCAGGAAGGCCCGTCAATCGTCTCGCTATACCAAGGTCTACGCCAGGCGCCAAAACAGGTCTACAGTCAGGGCAGCAGTCCGTCGCAGCCGTCCGGAGGCGGGAATATTCGCGGGAAAAGTCTTCGGGCCACTTATTTCGACAACAGGATCGATGAAGCGGAGTGCACCTTCCCTTGGAGATTTCACACGAAGTTCCTCACGATCGTCGGGCTTGGACCGGTACCACTGATGCAGCCCCACATCGGGCGCCAACTGAAGGACTGGGTTCTTTAAGACCCAGCGGTGCCAGGGCACAACACCTGAAACCTTCGTGGGTAACCTGCTCCGGCGTACGAATCACAGAGACACGGGACACTTCCTTCGACGTCAAAGATTCAAGGTTTATTTGCTGCAGGGAACACAGAGATCACGACAAGTACACCACGTGCAACTTGGGGAGACTGCTTCGAATTGGTTCTGGGGGTCGCTCCTTTTATACAGAATTTACCCATAGGACAACATGATACACAAAGGTTTACAACCCGGTTCCCACAATTATCCCCCAGAGGGGTCGCTCTGGTCACTTTGAAACACATCAGGTCCGGAACATAAGTGCGGAAACATTTGGCGGTTCCCAACTGTAAAAACCCATCTTCCCAACATTAGCGAATTCCAATCAGCAGTAAAACAGATCGAAATAGGAACAAGGACAGGTGTAGAGGAAGACGGAGACAGTGGGGAGATCGGAAAGGGTGTAAAAGGGGAGGTATCGGGAAACACGAGATACAGGCATCAAAGGGACGTGCCTAATGAGATGCACGGCTGAGACAATAAGTCCGTGTGGCAAGATGAGCCTCGAGCGGCGCCATCTGCCTTATAGTAGCAACCCCCTCGCCATAATGACACTCACAAAGAACATGTGTCTTCCGCAGATATCTTGGGAGTCCCAGGGTCGCGAAGCGGACAACGTCCGTTCGCTGGCTACTTGAGGGCAAGAGACAAAATGGATGCCGTATCTAAGATGGAACCCGTGGGTACAGATGAAAAACCCACATAACAAACGAACGGTTTAAGTTAGCACAGCGAAACTGCGCACACTTACTAAACTCGTCATTTGCGGTTCATAGATACCAGACTCGACCATATTCGTGCGAGTAGAAAAACACCACTTACAATTGTCACGGAACCTCATTATCAATCCTGAAGGCAGGGTGATGGGTTTTGTGTGAGAGGGTGCCCATGTATGAGCAGGGCCCCTCTGCAGCCTTCGGAACCTACTCTCTGGGGCTGTTCTGTGATGCAGCCAGACCATATACTCTTAAGTGCATTGTAACCTTGCGGTAAATGCAAACTATGGAATGGCTGCAAGTAAACATGTTGTGGTCGGTGTCAAACACTTTAGAATCCTACCTCCCCACCAGTTCTGGCAGTGGGGGTAGAATTCCACCCTACTAGAGAGAGAGACATGTACACACCTGTGTACCTGGTACCAGTTTAAAAGAGCCCTGGCATCACAAAATGGATGCTGCAGCCACAGGCACGAGTCTGGCCTCCTGCTGCTGGATGAAACTCCGATAGGGGAGGCCTAGACAATAGGTTTCCTGTCACAGGGAGGTGTAACCATCTCCCAGACAGGCTTCAGTGTATTGGGGCTGAGTGGGTGCACTCTGAGAGAGCTTTGAAGTCTGCACTGGTGGCACATTTGTTGTCCGTGTGTATAGCCCAGTTCAAACCGGTTGTAGGGGCTACCAGCCCCTGCTCTGGCATGAAACTAGACAAAGGAAATGGGTGTAGACACCCCTCTTACCAGACCCTCCCATAGGTGGGTCCCCAGAGTATGTCCAACCCCTTCCTTGGTTATAAGAAAGGAACCCCTGACTACAGGACTTTACATTACACCTGGACGAAACTCTGCTACAGATATCCAGGAACTTTGATGATCTACATGACTAGATGACTGAAGAATATCCCTTGTAGTAAAGGAGTTATTCCCCTACTTGGCAGGCACCAAAGAAGCATCTAACCGGTCTGCATCTCCAAAGCTCCTGCCGGACTCCAAAATAATTGCAGCCCAGGAGGTGGATTTCCAGACTTCCCAGAGGCCGACCTGAGTTCCCAGCAAAGCTGTGAACCGTAGCCCTTGTGGGTACTGTGGAACCGTAACCCCTGGACATGTGCACATTTGCAGGTGAATTAGCCTCTTGACTTTCATTGAGGCTGTGCATTGGGCTACTTGTAGCCCAGACCCCGAGCACCTTTTCCACTGAAGATTGCTGGCCTACACTCCAGGAGTGTTCCGTGAGCCGGCCCTTTGTGTTTTTGCTCGAGGTACCTTTGCGATCCCTGGTCCGTCAACTGGTGGGTCCCTCAGAAGGCAACTTTGACTTTCATTGGGTTTTCCTGGTTGCTCCAAATGTGCTCTGACTCTTGGCTACCACCTGAGGGATTGCATTCCTTACCTATTTTAACATCTGATAGCCTAGACACATTGGCCGTCAAGTGAAGTCTGGGTCCCCAGAGGATCCACTTTGCCCAGATGTGTTCAAAGACCTAGCGGTACATGATATCTCACCGCTATGTTCTTTGATCAACTCGTCATTAACATCTGGCGAGGTTCCACTGAAGTGGAAGCGAGCCATGGTTCGGCCTATCCTTAAGAAACCCAGCCTGGACGGCAGCAAGCCTGAGAGCTATCGGCCGATCTCACTCTTGCCGTGGCCGGCTAAGGTTATGGAGGCGCATGTAAATGCTGTCCTCTCGGAACATCTTCGCCGTGCAGATATCCTCGACGCGACGCAGAATGGGTTTAGGGCTGGTCATAGCACGGAGACGGCTCTGCTTTATATGGTGGAGCATCTTCGCTCCGTGCTTGACGCGGGACAAATGGCAGCGCTTGTGCTATTAGATCTGAGTGCTGCCTTTGACACCGTCTCGCACCCGATCCTTCTGCGGCGCCTAGAGGAAGCTGGTGTCACCGGTATCGCTCTCCAGTGGTCCCGGTCGTTTCTAGCCAACCGGGCCTTTAGCGTGACCGTCCCACCTTACCAGTCCAAATTCCATCCGTTGAACCTGGGGGTCCCCCAAGGCTCCTCGCTGAGCCCTATGTTGTTTAATCTGTACGTAAGGCCGCTAGCTGAGGCTGTCAGGCAATGGGGTATGACGATGGTGTCATACGCCGATGACACCCAGCTAGCGGTCACGATCAGCGGGGATGCCGAAGTCGATGCCCCCAGGTTTCAACAAGGACTGCGGGCGGTCGCCAGCTGGATGACGTCCAACTGTCTCCAGCTGAACGCTAGTAAGACCGAGGTCATGGTCTTTGGCAGACAGCCGGATCTTTGGGGAGAGAGATGGTGGCCTGGGGATTTGGGTCCTGCTCCCATCCCAGTCGCCGAGCTTAAGAACCTCGGGGTCTGGCTGGACCCTTTCCTTACGTTTGTGTGCCATACCAAACGCACGGCAGCATGCTGCTTTGGCATCCTGCGCGGGCTCCGTCCAGTGCTTAAGTTCTTCGATGCCCCCACCAGGCAACTCATGATCCAAGCCACTGTCATCTCCAGGCTGGATTATGCGAGTTCCTTGCTGGTTGGTTTGAACCAGGCAGAGATAGGGCGCTTACAAAGGATACAGAACGCCGCGGCTAGAGCGGTGGTGGGCCTCCCAAGATTCTGTCCTACCTTCAGTACCCTGAGGTCACTGCATTGGCTCCCGGTGGCCCAGCGGATCCAGTTTAAGGTCCTCTGCGTCGCCTATAAAATTCTGAAGGGGTCCTCAGCAACGATCCTTATGGCCCTCCTTGCCAACTACACCCCAGCGTGACTCTTAAGATCTGCGGACCTAGAACTGGCTGTGGTGCCGCGCTTCAAGCGGAGTAGAGCTGGAGGACGCTCGTTCCGAGTGCGCGCGGCGGTCCTGTGGAACTCCCTGCCCCCGGCGACTCGCGCTATGAGAGATTTGCTTTCTTTTCGCCGCGCGGTGAAAACCTTTTTATTCCCTTAGTTTGTTTACATATGTTTGTCTTTTGTTTAGTTGTGTTGTGCAGCTGCCTTGTCGGGCGCCAGGACGCTCCTTAGCTGGAGCATCTGTGCGCCAAATAAAAGCGCATAACATAACATAACTCTCTACCACTTGATGAGTGCCTCGGACCTTTCTGTTCTGCACCAAAGCATTTCTTCTCTTCCTGCGTGTGTTGCTGTTGGCAAGGCTTGTTGGGTTCAATCCGGTCACGATGCCTCAGCACTCGACATCCTATGTGGGACAGCTCAAATCCATCTCCTGGTCATTGTCGATGCCGCCTGGTCCTCGTGGCTGCAGAGTCAAGCTTCACCTCTTCAACCTGAAATCACCCGACATCAGTGGGCATTCGTCTATCATGCCCATGTTACTGGCTAGTGACCTAGACTCTGTCCCCTCTGCTTTCAGGTTCCTCCGATCTTCGATCCAGGCTTGGATCACCCCAGACACTTCTCTACTAGATGGCAGCAGCACTTTGCAGCAGATCACCATTGAAATCAACGACGATTACCGACACCAAAAGACACCTATGCACCCGGCTACCCTGGGTGAGGTAACTTGATTACTCCGGTGCTCCTGTGGGTATGGACCCTAGCACCCCTTAAGTCTAAAGGGGTTTGCTCAAAGACCTCACCTAAGATGCCCTAATCTTTAAGTTTTCCAACCGCAACTTTTCGCAGCTATGTTCTCACACTGCTCGTGTCTCCCGTGGGTCCCCTGTGTCACTACCTTGGGTGATTCTTTGTGGTCCCAGCGATTCTACAGTCTCTTGGCCTTGTGTCTAGTCAAGTCATGGTTCTTCTACCACTTTCTTAATATATGGTTTGGTACGCCCCTAGGACTCAACGTATATTGTGCTAATTTACTATGATATATTAAGTGTAACATATGTGCTTTGACCTCTAGCTTCATAAAGAGACTAGTAGGATGTGTTTAGAATAAATACATATATTTTCTATATATACTTGGTGTGGTTGTCCTTCCATTTAGCCAATCAAAAGATTATAGACTGGTAAAACAAGCTGCTTGAAGTCTGTTCTCCATAGCTACCACTAGGATAGCTTTCAAATGAGGTTGTCTTGAACCTATCACCTCTAAGGGGTTGTTTGTAAGACTGGTGCAAGGTACCCACTATAACTGGTGGACAGCATATACCAGGACAACTTCTCAAACTGTGTGTCGGGGACAGTTGGAGGACGGGACCGGTGAGAGAGAGGCCCAGCTGAGGTAGAGGCATCAGTGACCTGGGAAGCAAGGGGGCTGCTTGGACCAGGTGGTGTAGTGGCACATAGAGGCTGAGTCATGCTGCCGTGAGACACAGTGTGGGTGGGAGATTGTGGAGGGGTGCCTTTCCACTTCTTGGGGACTCTAAATGGCTTTCCTGTCTTGGGATTAATGGGAAGTGGAATGGACACAACAGGCACATTCACAACCAAAGCTGCATCAGGTGCAGACGGTGGCCCACCCTCTGGGGACATGCTGGAACCAGCAGGACGCTTGGCCTGACCTTGCTTTTGCCCCTCCATCCCCTGTTTACCACGTGTACCCCTACAGTGCCCTCCTTTCCCTTCTTTACAGGGCTTTGGATGGGAGTTGAGTTTGTGGGTGAATCTGCCTTGGAACTCCTATTATGTGTACCTTAAGCAGGCACCACCTTCTCAGCGGGCACGGAAACTGTCTGCTTGTCTTTGCGATATGCTTTTTGGACAGGAGAGTCCTGGGCTTGGGATGCCTCTGAGGCATGTGACCCTGAGGCCTGCTTCTTGGCTTTGTTGCTCTTGGTGTCGCATGACAGGCTTTTGCCTTTGCGCTCTGGGGTGGCTTAAGTTTTCTGCGGGGATGGTGTAAGCGCCCTGGACGGCTAGGGTGGCTGCTGTGTGCTGCGTGTGCTGTATCTTGCCCTTGAGGTCTGTGGAGTGTGGTCACTATCGTCAGATGTGCCCACTGGCAGGAGAGTGACTAAAGAGACTGAAGCTGGACTCTAAGATTGTGCCAGTTGAATGGCTGCTGTCACTGCGGAGAACAAAGACTGGACAGTCCGGTGTAGCCCACCCACATCTGAATGAATGCCCTCCATGAAAGCAACCACCTGTGCCAACTTTTTGTCGTAGTCTACAAAGGCATTGAGGAGAGCTGCCTGGCCCATACACAGCTGGCACGAAAGGTCCACAGACTCAGCACTGATGGCAGCAGGGGGGACAGGGGCAGGGGCAGCGGTGCCTGGGGTGAAGGATAATCTTCCCTTCTTACTGGTGCGAACACGGGCAGCACTAGTGTAGGTAGGCGGGAGGGTGGGCACCGTATGCTGTGTGGTGGAAGAGGAGGCAGAGTTCCCATTCCCTATGCCTGCAAACATAGATGCGTCACAGCTGGATTCCAATGACGTTGAGCGCTGCATCTCTGGCTGTGATTCCTCAAGTAGATTCCTGTCTCCCTGCGAGGCGCTGGTCTTGTCTGTGTCACTGTGCTCGTGTGCTGCAGTTGTGCTTGATACCTCACCACAGGTGTCTGTCCCCTGTCCTTCCGTGCCCACGGGAGATGCTGCATGAGAGAGAGTCAGTTCATTGGCATCAACAGAACATTCATATGCAAGCAAAGCATCACTAAAATGGATAAAATCTACATGTTGCACAGAACCCTCTGCAAAAACATAGTGCAACCTCAATTTTTAACACAAATTTTGTGTGTGACCAAGCTAATGGGGTATAAGTGAGCAATGTGATGACCACACAGCACAATATCCTGCTGATGGCTGTGTTCAACCAGACACACAAATATCTCTGAGCACACCTAGGGCCCTGATGGGGGCAAATATGTACCCCACCACATGTTGCCAATGTCATATCTTGATTGTGCAGAAGGGGACCACAGAGATACAGACTGCAACATAACAGTCCACAATAGCCATAAGCATATGCAATCCACCATGTTGTACTTTGGTGCACAACTACTGTTTTTTACTTTGGTGTCAGATGTCTAAGCCTCACCATTCTGAGGTCAGGCAATGCACACATTGATGAAAGCACATGCAGATCATGCATACTGCTGTGCCCTTACATGGGATTTACCAGACTTACCCAATGCAGACATCACGATACCTGAAGCCCATGACAGCCACAACATTAGGAATTACAGGTATGGAAAATGCATGACAGCTGCACCCAACACAAAGGCCACTTACAAGCCACTGCATCACACTTCCAACATCACAAAGCCCCGCGCTGGCCCAGGCTGTGACCACATGCAGCCACTCACAGCCAAAGTCACCCTTCCAAGAATACTCACCCCTAGCTTGCTGCTGATGCTCCTTGAAACGTGCATCTAGCTCAGGCTGTGTCACGGCCAAGGTGCCGGCCATTAGTGGTGTCATGCGCCACCGCATCAACCTGCCAGTCCGAGGGAGCAGCCCCAGCATCCTCTCTGCCACGTTCTTGCTGAGCCGGCAGATGTCATTCCACCTCTTGTAGTTATCAAAAGAGGGGAGGGTGATCAATCGATCAGCGGGGCATTCTTTACCACTTAGCCAAGTGGAAGGTCCAGTATCAGCCAGTGCCCCCAAATAGTCAATGTAAACAAAGTGGGTAGCTAAACCGTTCCTGAAAAAGAGTTATGTGTATTTGGCGTGACCAGGGGTGTACATGTGGCACCCTAGGGCATCCATTTTGTTGGATGTATTTGCCTCACACACCCGAATGGGTGTCATGCTTCATCATTGGCGTTGCTCCTCATCGGGGAGGCGGTGCAATCCCCGACGGGCTCACCTCAAAGAGGGGCTCTTTATCGGAGATCTTTTAATCCAACTGCCTCATGGTGAAGTGCGGGTATGTGGGAAGATGGAGTCAATAGCCTGTAGAGTGATTAAAATGTAGTAGGGAGTACCAAAAAGTACTACTTTATTCTGAGGGTCTCCCGCTACGGTTAAAAACGTGAATCCAACTCACCGGGTACCACCTAGTTAGGTATGGTGGCACTAGATGAAGATGCATGGAAAACTGGTCAAAATGTTTCTCGCCTAAGGAATTATCCGCGATTCATCAGGACCTTAGAAGTGTAGAAATTATGGAATATGCAGTCATTCAAAAACATGCTAGTGTCATGTGTTAAATGCAAGCAATATAGGTTTTAAATTACCTCTGTAGTAATATCCTATGCCTGAATTGGGGAATAAGAATGATATTACAAGGTTATTTGCATTGGATCATGGCAAAATCACAAGTATAATCACTACAAAATTACACACAATGTGTCATGCTAGTGTAGGTGGAATATCAACTAGCTCAGGTGAACTGTGGCCGCATAAAAGCAGCGTGCAGTGGGCACAACACACCAACCATCTGTGTTAGAAGAAGTGCTCTATAATAAAACAATGGTATAATACACAGTAAAAAGGCAATAAAAACAGCTGTGTAATGAGGGACACCAACTACTTGTTGTATGGTGCACATTTACTATTTAGAGTGCTCACTCAAAATTTGCGGTGAAATATCAGGGATACATCCGTCTCACCTAAGGGTCGGGGATTATGTACTACATGAGTACTCGGCGGTAAGTAAACGTCAGGGGAGAGCCTTGGGATGTAGCTGCGGGAGGAGGAAGCATGTATTTATGTCAATACAAGGAACAAAGGTAAAGTGCGGCTCCTGTTCCAACTTCAGGGTCAAGAATCGATAATTTTAAAATAGGAGTTCAGTTTGAACCCGCCGTTGCGCCCAAAGGGGTCCGCCTTACCTCTATCAGCCTGCGTTCCTTTCTGGAGACCTACCCATCGCCGCCGAGCTCGGATAGATAGTGGAGCTCGGCGGCACCCGCCATATCTAGTGGTGAGCGTCCTAGGAACGGTATAGCACTCCGCCCTTCCGTGAATGTCACGTGATGCGTGTGTCCGTGGCGGGCGCCATCTTGGAATGGGTAATAAGCAGTTTACAGAGCGTGCAATTGTGTGACCGAATTAAACCTAGTAAGACAATGCTGAGATTTGAAATGTGGAGTCACAATATTGACAAACCACAACGTAGATAAGAATCAGTGTGTTATAAAGTATGCAGGTTGTCTCGGTGCATTCGGACAAAAGATCCGTCAGGAGGGCGGCCATAACAGAGTGGGGTATACGTAACAAAAGTGCCAATCGATGGCCCCAAATGACACTATTGACTTGCATAGCTAGTAGAGCGTAATAGTAAGCCAGGGAGGTTTCAACAGCGTATTGGCTGTCGGTGTGACCGTGTGGTGTGGCATACAAGTAAGTACAATAGATCGTATCAACATGGTGACTATGAGTGTGATGTGGGATCAAAATAGACCCATTTTGTATGAACAGCTAGATTTGTATTAGGTATGCCGGGGATAAGGGTGAGTGGATTATGGAAAATTAACCCTCGTGTACAGTTTCAGTGTGTAGTGTCGCTATGATATTTATAGCGACAAATTGTACTGGAGAGTATGTCAGGGGATGTCCTGGGTTGGACATCAGCTACAAGTCCAGTCACAGTGTAGAGTGTCATGGTAAATATAGTAGTGACAGATCAAATCAGAGCGCATGCCAAGGGATGTCTTCGTTCAGGCCTCTGCTATCGGACGCTAAGCGATGCATACATCTTTGTTCTTTGCGAAACAAGGCTTGTTTGGGGCAATGGGAGCTGGATTCTAACACCACCCATTTGAGTGAGTCTGCAGTCTGATTTGATTCAACAAAATGTTTGCACATTTTGGTGTTTGTCTTCTTGCAGCGAAAATTGCTGCGATGTTCTATGATACGGCTTTTGATTGGGCGGGTCGTCATCCCAATGTATTGTAGTCCACATGGGCATGTCAGCATGTAAATACAGTGGGAGGTGTTGCAGTTAGTGTGACCCCTAATCTCCCAGATGAAGGTATCACTAAGTTGGATTGTCTTGTGTAACGTTGTATACGCACAGACCCCACAGGATCCACATGGATAGTGACCTTTAACTGGAGGTAAGTTCCACAGAGTCTGTTGGGTCCCTTTCTTTTGTACTTTGGGTCTCGTGCTTATCAGGATGTCTTTAACATTCTGGGACCTTTTAAACGCGAACCTAGGTGTTGCGAGGCTGAGGTTGCATGTGTTTAAAATGTCCCAGTGCCGCTTGATCACACTTTTGATTTTGTTGGAAACAGGGGTGAAAGTTGTGACGCAGGTAATAGGTTGATTCTCAATTGGTACAACCTCACGTGGTTCAAGCAAGGCCTCACGATTGTTATTTCTTGCTCGTTTTTGGGCCCTGGTGACCTCTCTCTTGGGGTAGCCTCTGTCTAATAAATTCCTAGACAGGATTGCAGATTCTTGCTTGTAATCAGTTAGTTCACTGCAATTTCGCCGGACCCTGAGAAATTGTCCAAAGGGAAGGTTGGTCCGTAAGGCTTTAGGATGGTGGCTAGAGTAATGTAGCAGGCTGTTCCGGTCGGTGGGCTTTCTATACATAGTACTACTGAGTATGCCCTCCCTCAGTTTTATCGTGAGATCAAGAAAGGCAATTTCCGTGGTTGAAGCAGACATAGTGAAGTGGAGGTAAGGGTTAAGAGTGTTCACCCAGTTGAAAAAGGCCTTGTGTGAGGTCGGTGGTCCTGTCCATAAAATGAGGATGTCATCTATGAACCTTTTCCACATCCTGATGTTATCAAGGAAGGGATTGGACTCATTGTGTATATATCTGTTTTCGAATTCCGCCATGTAGAGACAGGCCACCGAAGGAGCAAAAGTACTGCCCATGGATGTACCTTGGGTTTGATGGTAAAACTGGCCCTTAAATTCGAAATAATTTTCCATTAGTGCTAGAGTGGCACACTCCATTATGAATGTCTGTGGAGTGATTGAACTCCAGGTTTCAAGTCCAAGTCTTTCCTCTATTACCTCGAGTGTGGCCCTTTGAGGAATGTTCGTATATGGATATATGAAGGGATGCGTCTCACTAGGGGTTGTAAAAAGTGATCACAAAATTGTGAAAGTGGTTCCAAGATGGAATTAATCCCTGAGACGATTGGTCGCCCAGGGACCGGTCTAGATTCTTTGTGGATTTTAGGTAGAGTGTAGAAGTACGGGACCCTGGGATCTTTTTTTGACAGGAAGTCTACTTCTTTCTTGCTAATCCACTGTTCACATTCTGCATTGTCAATCAGACCTGTGATTATGGTGTGTAAACGTGGTGTAGGATCACAAGGGATCGGTGTGTAGTACCGTCTATCATTGAGTTGCCTGGTGCATTCACGGTCATAATCCACAGTGTTCATCAGCACTGTTGCACCACCCTTGTCCGCCTGTTTGTTAGTAATCAGGGGGTCCTCAGCAAGTGATTTAAGGATCTCCATCACTTTCCGGGAGATATTGCAATGTTTTCTTTGCCGGTCTAAAGTTTTCAGGTCTTTTAATACAGCCTGTTCATAGGTGAGGACTTCATTCGGAACCATCCCATTGTGGGGTGTGAAAGTTGAAGGGTTATGGAGGCCAGAATCTTCCGTCAGGTCACTGGGCCTCTCATTAAAGAAGGCTTTCAATCTGATCTTGCGGAAAAAAAAAAGATTGAATTTCCCGGGTTTGTTGAAAAAGGTCAGTTTCTGGGGTCGGTACAAAGGCCAGTCCCTTCTGTAAAACTTGCTCCTCTTCATCTGTCAAGGGACTGTCTGATAAGTTTACCACCAGACTTATCTCTGTCCTGACCGGTTCGTGTTCCGCGTGTCCATCCCCTGTGGGAAATTCCCCAGGAGGGCCAGTAGCCCCTCCTATCCAGGAAGGGGCCTTGACCACCTTTCCTTTCCTTCCGGCGGCCTATCCTTAGACGGGACCGCCTCCCCGTTGAGGGGCCAATGGCCACCTCCCCCGAGCGCTCCCATCCGTAATGGGTGACGCCCCCCCATAGGGATCTTCCAATTACTGCTCACCGATCATGACCTTACCGCCACAGGCCGGATAGTTGACCGGCTATCCGGACACCCCACAACACTCCTGCCTAAAGGTCATGTTATAAACTCTTTAACCAAGCTATGAGGTCTCCTATGAGTAACTCATTTCCCACCCGGGACAAATGGACACCATCCCCTAAATACATACCGTCCCCTTTAATACAACCATGCGAAACAGAATGCAGTGTACTTGAACGAAACAATCTACTCACTTTGTTATTAATTTTCCTTACTGAATGATTCAGAGCAGAAACCGAAATAGCCCCCCGCCACACTTTTCGTGGGATAATATGGGACCATGCAATTGTGCACCCTGGAACTCTTCCTGCCAACCAACTTACTGTGGAAAGCATCGCCTCAAGAAGAAGTCGTCTACCAGTGGTCACCAAATCGTTGCCCCCAAGATGGACTATGATTATAGACGGCGGTGACCTTGTCCGCCCTAACAAACCCTCAAAAAATGATTGAAACTGGTCAATACAGAGCCCGCCCTTTCCGTAGAAGGACACACTGTACCCGTATTCCCCAGCCACGTGAATCATGTCACCTGCTTTGAATACGTCCGCGGCACGCCTCACGTATGAGTGGCCCACGACCCACACCTCCTTTTTCACAGCCGGTGATGTCTGACCGCTGGTCCCCAGGTGTCGGGTCGACTGCACAGTCCGCCCCGCCTCGTAGGCTTGCGCAACTGAAAACCAAACAAAACACAAGAAGCGTGAGTACATTATTACAGCTTCACAACATGTGCAACCGCACATACCTTTTATAACAATTCGAGGACCAACGCCCCACACGTTTTACTTCTTCTACACTCAGACCCCTGGCTGTAGCCTCTGTAGCAGCCCCTATCCGAAAGGAATGGGTCCCAAACTCGCCGGGGTTCAAGCCCGCGGCCGAAATCGACATCGCAAGCACCCGCTGAAACTGAAACCTCGTCAGTGGGGTGGCGTCAGCGTGTCTCAACAAGGTCCCCCCCCATGATGCCACCCTTTGCGCTAAATATTCCTGTACGCAAACCACAGGGCACATGGCAGACCCGGGAATCCTTTGTATGATTATGCAGTCCCCAATCGCACCCTGATCGGTTTTGGACCTGACAAACGAGACAGTCATCGTCTCCCCTTTGACCTGAATGTGCTCTCGGCACAGTCCCCCCATCGTATCCTGCTTGTTCTTTGCCACTAGTTCGCTTACCCGCATAGCCCCATGGAATGCTAGCGCAAAAGCGGCTCGGAATAACACTGTTTCATACTGGGATGAACACGTTGCAGGGAGTACGGATAATAACAGGGCCAACCTATCCAGACCTATCGGGTGCCTCTCATCTACTCTGCGACCCTCAAGGCGTTGCCACCCACGTAGCGCTTTTTGCACAACGAAAGACGCTGTCGGGTCCTGGATCCCATGAGCCCTTGCCATAAAGGAAATGGCGGCCCGATGCCTCTGGGCCGTAGCTACTGATTTGCCTGCCTGATGTAAAGACAGCAGAAATTTTACTACAAACTCTTCCTGGCCCCAAAGCTCCCCCCTAGCAGTCCCCAAAAAGGCCCAATAGGAACGGAACGCCCCTTCATATGCCTTCCTTGTCCTGGGCGCTAAACTCTCTCCCACAAGGTTTTGTAGTTCGGGGCACCGAGAGACCAGAGAGCTTCGGGAAAGGGTGCCGCCACCGGGTCCGCTGTGGGCAGAAAACCCCAGAAGGCCTGCATACGGAAACGAGAAAGTGCATCAGCCGCTTGGTTCATTACCCCCGGCACATGTCTTGCCTTAAATAGCACATTCAATTGCATACACAATAACACAATTTCTTTGAGCAGTCTCAGAATCCATTTGCATCGTGCTGCCTGACTATTGATACACTCGACCACGGTCATGTTATCAGACCAGAACACCACAGAGTGATCTCTGAACCCCTCGGGCCAAGTTTTCAGGGCCGCCAGAATAGGGAAAAGTTCAAGAAAAGCAATGTTACTTGTCAGCCCGCACTCGTGCCACCATGACGGCCATTTCTGCGCCGACCATTGTGTGCCGAATATGGCACCAAAACCAATACTCCCTGCCGAATCTGTCCACAGCCCCAGCTCCTCGGAGGACACCGCCGGTTTGTTCCAGACAATTCGACCATTGAAATCCGCCAGAAATGCCAACCAAATGCGCATGTCCTGGCGAACCTCTGCCGAGAGCCTCGTGCGATGATGACCCTCCTTCAGGCCGACCATGGCTTGAGCGATCGAGCGGGAAAAGGGGCGGGCCATCGGCATTACTCTCAGGGCAAAATTCAACTGGCCCACCATTTGTTGCAATTGATGCAGTTTTACCTTAGTCTCACTAATAGACATCTCAAGGGATGTCCTGAATTTTAACACTTTTTCTCTTGGTAAACGAAAACAACCTTCCACCGAGTCGAGCTCGATCCCCAGAAACTCGAGGCAAGTCGAGGGACCCACAGTCTTACCTGGCGCCAATGGCACACCAAAATGATTCATTAAGACACAAAATTCCTTCAAAGCCTGTCCACATTCTGGATCCCCGGCTGCCCCCAGAAACAGGAAGTCATCGAGATAATGCATAACATGTTGAAAACCCGTCTTCTTCGTGAAGACCCATTGCAAAAAACAACTGAACTTTTCAAAATAGGCACAAGATATAGAGCATCCCATTGGCATACATCTATCCATGTAATAGCAACCCTGAAACATGAAACCAAGGAGACGCTGATCGTCTGGGTGTACCGGGAGCAACCGGAACGCTGACTCAATATCTGATTTTGCCAACAGCGCACCGGGCCCCAGGCGATTCAACATGGCGACGGCCTCATCGAAAGATGCGTACCGCACCGAACACACTTCCGGGTCTATCGCATCATTCACGGAAAGACCACGTGGGGCTGACAAGTTATGTATCAGCCGAAACTCACCCGGGTCCTTCTTGGGGACCACCCCTAAAGGGGAACAAACAAAGTTAGCAACCGGTGGCACATCAAATGGACCGGCGACTCGACCTCGAGCAACCTCTTTCCCAATCTTTACCTGTACCACGGTCGTATGCTGCAAGACCGACAGTTGGTTCTTACATTTTGCTACACCCTGAAAATCCCCCACTGGGATGCGGAAACCATATGAAAACCCGTTTCGCAACACCCCAGCAGAAGCATGATCCGGGTATTCGTTGAGCCAAGGAATCATTGCCATGGTATCAATCGGAGTAGGTAAAGGCGCCCCTCGGACTATTTCAGACCAGTTTGGCGCTTCCCCTACCACCGTTATCACCCGTTTTGGCTCTGCACATGGACTCAGGATGGGATGACTGCCCACACCCCCACATTCATGTTTGAACTTGCATGACCCCTGGGGCCTCGTACATTTTCCTCTGTTAAAATTCCAACAAATCCCCCTTTTACCTGCGTTGCCACTCGGTTTTGAGTGATATTCGTTACCTGCACCCGTCCGAAAGGGTGTCACAGAGTATTGGCGGGAGGATTCTCCCCCGCTATTCCCTACCAATGGTACTTTCAACATTCCTGTACTCTCCATTTTTTGCCATGAAACGGAGTCGTAACAATCCCAAGTCAGGATTGGGTCGTGTTCCTTCGCTTTTCTAAAAATATTATCATAGCAGAACCACTGATTACCCCCATACGCTACGGAATACTCCATGATTCGTGACTGATAAATAGGCAACTCGGTCAGCAACTCGGGCCTACGCTCGCCCATGATGGAGGTAAAAATGCCCCACGCTCTGCCCCAAGTACCAATGTTTTCGTCAACCTTAAAGGCGGCCATTTTGGCGCGCCAAACACTCGGATGCATGAGCTCCTTTTGGCTCTTAACATGCTCCATCTCATAATGGTCGGTAAGCAAAGAAAATATGTTTACATACTTATCCGCCCAAATCTTTTCCTTAATTTCCAGTGGAACATGCTGAGCCACCTTCTCCCTTCGTGAAGGTACAGACCCCTCCCCCGCGATCGGCAATGGCCGCTTACCTGAACAAGAAGCTGCATTTGCCGCCGAACCTGGGCCTGTTGCATTTGTCGCCCCCGGAACCGGCGGGGTAACAGACGATGGTGCCTTCGCAGCCTCCCTAGTTTCCCGCAGCTGTCTCATTAACACCCGGGCGTCGTCAGCCGTGGCGCCCTCGCTATCCTTTCCCAACCACGCTGCTAATTGTGCCGCTAACTCGGGAGGCATATCTTCCCCGGTCACGGGAGTGACCACCACGGGAATCGGATTCCCCTCTTTCGGCACCGGGGTTGGCTCTTCAAGTGGGATATCGGGAACCGGGGCTTCCCCCCCAAGTGCCCCCCTTCTGGACCTCTTGCCTCTCCCTCCTGGGACTACTCCCGGCAAAGGCCGTTTCGGTCCTCCCTCCCCGTCCTTAGCCGCCATCTGCTTCTTCAAATCGGTTATCTCCTTCATGAGCATGCGGAGCATCTGATCGGTACCGACCCGCTTTCCGACTTTCTTGGGCATTCTCAGACGGAGTATCTGTAAGACAAAAAGAAAGATTACCACGCTCAAAATTGGCTCTTCGTTCCGTCTCGAGCTCACGTGCAGCGGGGAGGTGCAGCTTCAGAGCACAGGAACAAGAGGAAGCTTTCTTGGCTTGTTGCTCCTTTTATCCGTCTTCAGGGCGGGCGTAAACCCGCCCCCGCCTGCCTCCGTGGGCGTGGCCGGTCGCGTCCGTGTCTAGGACAACCCACTCCAGGGCGGGAAAAGGCACGCCCCGGCTACGCCGCTTCGGGCATACCAGCCGAGACTCGCCTCCCGCCCAAGATGGCTTCCCCCGGGGATCGAGGTACTCCACCATACGTTCGGGGGGACCGAATGGTCGCCCCTTTCCATGAGCAGGCTGTATTAAAAGACCTGAAAACTTTAGACCAGCAAAGAAAACATTGCAATATCTCCTGGAAAGAGATGAAGATCCTTAAATCACTTGCTGAGGACCCCCTGATTACTATCAAACAGGCGGACAAGGGTGGTGCAACAGTGCTGATGAACATTGTGGATTATGACCGTGAATGCACCAGGCAACTCAATGATAGACAGTACTACACACCGATCCCTTGTGATCCTACACCACGTTTACACACCATAATCACAGGTCTGATTGACAATGCAGAATGTGAACAGTGGATTAGCAAGAAAGAAGCAGACTTCCTGTCAAAAAAAGATCCCAGGTTCCCGTACTTCTACACTCTACCTAAAATCCACAAAGAATCTAGACCGGTACCTGGGCGACCAATCGTCTCAGGGAATGATTCCATCTTGGAACCACTTTCACAATTTTGTGATCACTTTTTACAACCCCTAGTGAGACGCATCCCTTCATATATCCAGGACACTTATGATGTCCTACGCATACTGGACACCGTCCGTGACAGGGGGCAGATTAATCTCTTAATTACCCTCGACGTGGAGGCCCTATATACGAACATTCCTCAGAGGGCCACACTCGAGGTAATAGAGGAAAGACTTGGACTTGAAACCTGGAGTTAAATCACTCCACAGACATTCATAATGGAGTGTGCCACTCTAGCACTAATGGAAAAATATTTTGAATTTAAGGGCCAGTTTTACCATCAAACCCAAGGTACATCCATGAGCAGTACTTTTGCTCCTTCGGTGGCCTGTCTCTACATGGCGGAATTCGAAAACAGATATATACACAATGAGTCCAATCCCTTCCTTGATAACATCAGGATGTGGAAAAGGTTCATAGATGACATCCTCATTTTATGGACAGGACCACCGACCTCACACGAGGCCTTTTTCAACTGGGTGAACACTCTTAACCCTTGCCTCCACTTCACTATGTCTGCTTCAACCACGGAAATTGCCTTTCTTGATCTCACGATAAAACTGAGGGAGGGCATACTCGGTAGTACTATGTTTAGAAAGCCCACCGACCGGAACAGCCTGCTACATTACTCTAGCCATCATCCTAAAGCCTTACGGACCAAACTTCCCTTTGGACAATTTCTCAGGGTCCGGCGAAATTGCAGTGAACTAACTGATTACAAGCAAGAATCTGCAATCCTGTCTAGGAATTTATTAGACAGAGGCTACCCCAAGAGAGAGGTCACCAGGGCCCAAAAACGAACAAGAAATAACAATCGTGAGGCCTTGCTTGAACCACGTGAGGTTATACCAATTGAGAATCAACCTATTACCTGCGTCACAACTTTCACCCCTGTTTCCAACAAAATCAAAAGTGTGATCAAGCGGCACTGGGACATTTTAAACACAGGCAACCTCAGCCTCGCAACACGTAGGTTCGCGTTTAAAAGGTCCCAGAATGTTAAAGACATCCTGATAAGCACGAGACCCAAAGTACAAAAAAAAGGGACCCAATAGACTCTGTGGAACTTACCTCCAGTTAAAGGTCACTATCCCTGTGGATCCTGTGGGGTCTGTGCGTATACAACCGTACACAAGACAATCCAACTTAGTGATACCTTCATCTGGGAGATTAGGGGTCACACTAACTGCAACACCTCCCACTGTATTTACATGCTGACATGCCCATGTGGACTACAATACATTGGGATGACGACCCGCCCAATCAAAACCCGTATCATAGAACATCGCAGCAATTTTCGCTGCAAGAAGACAAACACCAAAATGTGCAAACATTTTGTTGAATCAAATCACACTGCAGACTCACTCAAATGGGTGGTGTTAGAATCCAGATCCAATTGCCCCAAACAAGCCTTGTTTCGCAAAGAACAAAGATGGGTGCATCGCTTAGCGTCCGATAGCAGAGTCCTGAACGAGGACATCCCTTGGCATGCGCTCTGATTTGATCTGTCACTACTATATTTACCACGACACTCTACACTGTGACTGGACTTGTAGCTGATGTCCTACCCAGGACATCCCCTGACATACTCTCCAGTACAATTTGTCGCTATAAATATCATAGCGACACTACACACTGAAACTGTACACGAGGGTTAATTTTCCATAATCCACTCACCCTTATCCCCGGCATACCTAATGCAAATCTAGCTGTTCATACAGAATGGGTCTATTTTGATCCCGCATCACACTCATAGTCACCATGTTGATACGATCTACTGTACTTACTTGTATGCCACACCACACGGTCACACCGACAGCCAATACGCTGTTGCAACCTCCCTGGCTTACTATTACGTTCTACTAGCTATGCAAGACAATAGTGTCATTTGGGGCCATCGATTGGCACTCTTGTTACGTACACCCCACTCTGTTATGGCCACCCTCCTGACGGATCTTTTGTCCGAATGCACTGAGACAACCTGCATACTTTATAACACACTGATTCTTATCTACGTTGTGGTTTGTCAATATTGTGATTCCACAGTTCAAATCTCAGCATTGTCTTACTAGGTTTAATTCGGTCACACAATTGCACGCTCTGTAAACTGCTTATTACCCATTCCAAGATGGCGGCCGCCACGGACACACGCATCACGTGACATTCACGGAAGGGCGGAGCGCTACACCGTTCCTAGGACGCTCACCACTAGATATGGCGGGTGCCGCCGAGCTCCACTATCTATCCGAGCTCGGCGGCAATGGGTAGGTCTCCAGAAAGGAACGCAGGCTGATAGAGGTAAGGCGGACCCCTTTGGGCGCAACGGCGGGTTCAAACTGAACTCCTATTTTAAAATTATCGATTCTTGACCCTGAAGTTGGAACAGGAGCCGCACTTTACCTTTGTTCCTTGTATTGACATAAATACATGCTTCCTCCTCCCGCAGCTACATCCCAAGGCTCTCCCCTGACGTTTACTTACCGCCGAGTACTCATGTAGTACATAATCCCCGACCCTTAGGTGAGACGGATGTATCCCTGATATTGCACCGCAAATTTTGAGTGAGCACTCTAAATAGTAAATGTGCACCATACAACAAGTAGTTGGTGTCCCTCATTACACTGCTGTTTTTAATTGCCTTTTTACTGTGTATTATACCATTGTTTTATTATAGAGCACTTCTTCTAACACTGATGGTTGGTGTGTTGTGCCCACTGCACGCTGCTTTTATGCAGCCACAGTTCACCTGAGCTAGTTGATATTCCACCTACACTAACATGACACATTATGTGTAATTTTGGCATGATTATACTTGTGTTTTTGCCATGATCCAATGCAAATAACCTTGTAATATCATTCTTATTCCCCATTCAGGCATAGGATATTACTACAGAGGTAATTTAAAACCTATATTGCTTGCATTTAACACATGACACTAGTATGTTTTTGAATGACTGCATATTCCATAATTTCTACACTTTTAAGGTCCTGATGAATTGCGGATAATTCCTTAGGCGAGAAACATGTTGACCAGTTTTCCATCCATCTTCATCTAGTGCCACCATACCTAACTAGGTGGTACCCAGTGAGTTGGATTCACGTTTCTAACCGTAGCGGGAGACCCTCAGAATAAAGTAGTACTTTTTGGTACTCCCTACTACATTTTAATCACTCTACAGGCTATTGACTCCATCTTCCCACATACCCGCACTTCACCATGAGGCAGTTGGATTAAAAGATCTCCAATAAAGAGCCCCTCTTTGAGGTGAGCCCGTCGGGGATTGCACCGCCTCCCCGACGAGGAGCAACGCCAATGATGAAGCATGACACCCATTCGGGTGTGTGAAGCAAATACATCCAACAAAATGGATGCCCTAGGGTGCCACGGTCACGCCAAATACACATAACTCTTTTTCAGGAAAGGCTTAGCTACCCACTTTGTTTACATTCCACCTCTTGTGACAGTGGGTGCGCCATCAGTTGGAGAAACCCAGAGCCCACATCCTGCATGCAATGGCCCTCCACACTGCCTTACACTGGTGGACTTTGAGCTGCAGGCTTGGGAGACAAGAGGGGGAAAAATCAAAGACAGTGTTATATACCAATATCTATCAGTACAGGAGCATGAAAATAACTCAGCCCAAATACACAGATATGTCTAGCAGATACAATACAGCATCTCACAGAGTACATTAGCATGGGAGAATCACACGTACATGCATGCAGGTGTGAGAGTGGTCACAGTACCTGCCCATCGCAGACACATGCAGGATGCCAGCACAGATAGCTGTGTGTAGGCTGCCCACATCTACTGTCCAAAGTTTTTTAGTTGAGCAAGGCATACAGTATAGATCAATATGTTTGTGAGTTGACTCACTGTGTCCAACACTGCGCAGCCCTCAATGTCCTTGACCTGTGAACGGCTCACTGTGTCATGGATGTCACATTGAGTGACATGATCTCACAAACCCACACCATTCTTACAAGGCTTGTCGTGTGCAATCGACAGGGCTGAGATGGCTCATTGAGGGAGAGTCCCGCAAAATTCACACATGTAACACTCTGTACATTCAGTGATGTGTATTTGTCAGATTAGGCGGTGACAGGCCAAGTGGGCTCCCACTGAGGGACAACATGGGCCATCAGAAATGTCACATGAAGGGACAAATTGAGAGCGGAAACAGTGCCTACACAAGCCAGTCAGTACACATGCGAGTGGAAATGGAGGGTGTTGCGCACAATAGTACGCCAATCTGCTCTGTCATAGGTGAATGCCCACCAATAGTGTCACCCTTGGGTAATGGAGTCCTGAGGCTATTGCTGATCTGGAGATGATGTACAAGTAGTAGCCAGACACAATCCCATCACTACTGTAGTGTAGGTACTATATTCCCAATAGGCTCTGCACATTGGAATAATATATCCTATAGATTACACATCAACTAGGTCTTTATCGAATAGTTTAAACTTAATAGTGAGTGCCTGCTAGCTCAGAGGTCACTAGAAACTTTCTCAAATTCACAAGAAGGGATTCGTTTCTGACAACCGCATAAACATGACAACTTTGTTTCCCAAGAATAAGAAATAAATCTCTAGAGTCGTGAAAACAATAGATAAGTTTTTCACTCAGTCAATCGTGCATGCTTCGTTTCAACAGAGATGCAGAGAAATAGAGAGATGGGTGTTTTCAATAAAAAGTTTTATTGAACTGTCTTCTTTCTCATGCAAGAAAAGTGAACTGCTACAATCGTAATGCAGACTGCAAAGTATAATGCGTACAGCGAGAACAATATTATAAAATAATACTGTAAGATCAATTTATGGTTTATAAACCGTATATAAATACATACATAAATGACAATGGCTAAAAATGCTCAACTGGTGCTTCTAAAATACACCTACCCCAATGTACCTAACCTAAGTCTAGTACACAGGAAGAAGTAAGTATTTTGTAGCATAGGTTTAGTTTTCTTTGCCAATAATCTATTCAAGATTTCTCTAGGTTCTAATCAGCTCTATACCTTCATTTAGAATGAAGGAGGTCTGGTATCTCAGTCTAGGGCCTCGATTTCCCAACACCCCGCAAGGGAAGCTTGGAAACACTGAAGCTGGATTCTCGCAGAGAGAAATGCAGCCTCTCGATCAGTGCGTCAGCTGGAGGGTCGGCTTCCTTCGGCACTTGCTGTAGCGAGCTGCGTCGGGCAAGTGGATAGTCGAACTGCTCCGAACCACTAAGTCTTGCTAGAGCAAGGGAAGGCATATTTATACCTTGAAGGTGTCTAGTTTGACATAACGTCTGCCATAATAACGTCAGGAAAGAACCCATAGGGAATATTAATTCTTTGTAGAGTGCATAAGTTTTTGGACAAATCAATATTTAAGCAAGGGAAGGACCCTGACAGCTTGAGCCGATTTTCCAAGAAATCGTTGTCATGTTTGGTACGTGTGGAAGTAGCCATGCCTGTATTTGGTCTGCATGGGGTATGTCCAACTAAGGGATTGATTTATTTGCCTATATTAAGGGAATGTGAATTGTACCTATATAAGGGTAAAATTCACTCGGAGCCTAAAACAACACACAACACCCACTCCACTTTATTATGTACGACATTACTAAGTTCTAAAACACATAAAACATATATATACATGATGTGTTAAAAATGAATCACTGACATAACCTTGACAGACCGAATATCGACTAGACAAAATATCCATGTCAAATTATCGACTACTAAAATGTCGACTCACAATACTTAAACAAGAAATAACAAATATATTGAAACAACAATATCGATGATAAAAAATATTGACTACTAAATTATCGACCATCTACATTATCGAATGTCAAAAACACCGAGCACCAATACTTAACATTAAACACCGTCAAAATATCGACCATCACTATATATAATACTACAATATTGAAAAATATTTATTATCGACTTTACAAAATACATACAAATTACGCTTTATAATTATAAAAACATATACACTTCACAAATATGCATATTATAATTTTTTAAATGATACTACATACAATAAACATTTCTAAATTTAAAAAAACATTGACATCAAATATACTTTTTAGAATACATATAAAACATTGCAAATATTTATACATTGCTTCATACACATAATACATATTCTTTCTCTTTAAACATAACAAAACGCCATTAGACATTAAATAAAATCGCTTTTCTCATAAAAAACACTAATTGACATCCACCATTTAAGGCCAACAATTACCAAAACAAGTAAAAAACATTCAAATAAACCAATAAGAACAAGGTATCAAAGAGGATAACCCATTAACTTTCACAAACAATTTAACACACCCTATAAAAAGACAAATTACACCTGCTGAAATCACAATTTAAAACACAAAAAAAAAGGAAGGCGAAACTCTGCCAGTTTGCTAAAAAAAACGGATTTACCTCTACCACCAAGCTGCTACACCTATCTAAAGTAAGTACAACCACCTTTATATCTTCAGAAAACATAAATCTAAAACTTCTAACTACTATTTAGAAAACAAATAACGGAAACATCTCTTTTATTCCTGCTGGTTTATTTTCTACAGATAAAAAGAAATTATAGAAAAGCTGCACAACATCAACACTTCAGAGATAAAACATAAAAAGTAGGTATCTAATCTAAAAAAGGACAAAAAAACTTAGTAAATAGAAAACTAAGCAAAAACTAGGTAGCTGACCAAAACCAAAGAAACATTAAGAAATAAACATTCTTCTAACACATCTTCTCCATCTTAACAGGTACAGAAATAATACAGCAAAAAGAAAACTTGTAAGAAAACCAACAACTACATTCAACAAAGAAATAAGCTGGTAAATAATTAACCTGCAAATCAATGTTTTGATAATTCTAAATACATGATTTGAATACTTTTCTAATAATGTAATGTTTAATCTCTCTTAGCACCAAAAAGCAAATATGACTGAAGGAGCTAAATTTGTGTATTCTCAAAAAAACAAAATGCTTCTATGTTACATGGGATATGTATACACTCAAGAGAAACAGAAAGATATGAAAGTTTTTTGGAAATGCACGAAATACAATTCTAACAAATGTTATGGGAGAGCTATAACTCAGGAAACTACTGTAACTTATACTAAGGAACATAACCACCCACCCAATGTTACAGAAATAGAAATTAGAGTAGTGCTTGATTCCCTTAAAGAAGCCAGCACTACTAGTGATACACCAACAACTACTATTCTAAAACAGCAATTAAGTACTCTACCCCAACATCCCTCTAGCCAACTACCAAGTATAGATTCACTTAAAAGAACTATAGCTAGACAAAAAAGAGCTACAGCAACTACTCCTCCCACACCTAAAACTTTTGAAGAAGTTCAATTTCCCCCTGAACTCTGTGTAACTCATAATAATGAACCATTTATAGTATATGACAACAACTCAAAAGATAAACGAATAATACTGATTGCCACTGCAGACAACATGACTAAACTAAGCCAATGCCAAACTTGGATGATGGATGGTACTTTTGCTGTATGTCCTAAACCTTTTTACCAATTGTACACTATCCATGGTCATTTGCAAAATGCTAATATTCCATTCCTATATCCCCTCCTACCAAACAAACAACAATCTACCCACCAAGCAATCCTAACCAAAGTCAAACAACTAACTAATGACTCTTTCCCACAAAAAATGATCATTGATTTTGAAAAAGCAATGATAAACAGTACCCTAAAAATATACCCACATACAGCAATACAAGGTTGCTATTATCATTTCATTCAATGTATATGGCGTAATCTACAAAAATCTACATCTAGGGCTCCATTATTATGTCGGGC
This sequence comes from Lissotriton vulgaris, assembly GCF_964263255.1. Taxonomy (NCBI): domain Eukaryota; kingdom Metazoa; phylum Chordata; class Amphibia; order Caudata; family Salamandridae; genus Lissotriton; species Lissotriton vulgaris. The sequence goes on from NC_141685.1 coordinate 1,917,044,270, forward strand.
GTATCGCTACCACCATGGTGGCGGTGGCGATCCGCCCGACAGAAATGCCCGCCCACCACCTTTTTACCCCGCCACATTACAATGGCGGGGGGACCGCAGCGGAGGCAAACACCGCCCACCACTTTTCCGCCCCAGTCGCCTTGCGGCCGGGGCGGAAAAGGGTTCCTATGGTGGTGGTGTCTATCAGACACCACCAGCCATATTTGCATGCGTGTGTATAGGTGCCTTTCCGCGGCGGCGATCCCGCCACGGAAAGTCAGGCGGTTGTTGCTATTGGGGGCCCCTGCGGGCCCCCATGGTGAAGGCCGAGGTGGGGGTGCACAGGAGGGGTACCTATGGTACCCCCCTTCATTTGCATATACAAAGCGGCAGACACCGCGCGGTGCCTGCCGCTTTGTATATGCAAATGCAAAAATGCATTTTTAGCATTGTGGCGGGCGGTGCAGAGTGCAACGCCCGCCACAATGCTAAAAATGAAGGATGTGCCCGCCGCTGTGGCGGGCACATCCAAATTCCCCCAACGGGACCCCCGCCCTTATGGCGGGCGGTCCAGAATACCGATAGGGTGGCGAGCGGACAAAGTCCGCCCGTCATCCTACTGGAGCCCCTAGTGTCCAATACTCCACAGATAGCACCTTTGCTTATCAAATCAAAAAACGTATCTCTCTAGCATATGTTCCTGTAACAGACGTTGCAGAGCACTACAATCTATTAATAGACAGCCCCTACTTTAAAAGAAACGAAGAAAGGTTAAGCCCTATGCTTGACTACTTCGAAGATACATGGGTAGGAAGGCTACACCGATCAGGTCATAGAAGACAACCTAAATATCAAATAGTCTGGTGGAATGTCTACCGTAGCACCCTAAATAAGGAAGCAAAAACAAACAACGCAGTTGAAGTTTCCAAGCAACCACAGGCAGAGGAACACCTACCCATTACAAATTAATTCAATCCCTATAAAAAGAACAGAGTTACCAAGAGCTCCGAATGGAGCAATCAGTAACCCTGATAGGACCAAAATGAACTAAGCAAACCAAAAAAATGTATAAAACACTCCACAGCCAAGTTACCCTCTATCCAATTCCCAGAGGACTAGAATATCTCTCAATGATAGCTAAAACGATTCTATAAAATATATAACAACTATACAAACATTAACCATTTTTAAATACACATTTTTCTACCATTACCATGTGTAACAATTTGTAATTAAATTATCAAATAAATTACAAACACATTTATTACATTTATTTTGATAATTTACTTACAAACCGTTACATAAAACATAGCAAAACAAAACGTTTAAACAGATTTCCCACCTAAAAACATTTCCTTATATACTTACAGTTTTTGTCGCTTCTTCTAAATTAATCCAATGTAAAAAAAATCCAAAAGAAAAAATCCAAAATATCCATACAATCCAAGGAAGCCCAAAAAAAAATGAAATAATACAAGCAAATCCATTGCGACTCCTCTCCAATGTAATCCACAGAGTATACCCTTCAAAACCCGAAAATGGTAATTTAAAAAAATAAACGCTCCAGGAAAACGCGAAAAACAAAGTATTTTTGTAAAAATCTGAGTATATAATATTTGTCACACTACTTTAAAAAAAAATCAGACCTCCTCCAACAACCAAAAGAGCGACGACAACCTAAAAATAGAAAAAACACATACCCACCCACACAACTACACCCATACACATATAAAATTACATTTTTATCCTATGAACATAAGCATTTAGTAACATTAAAACATATAAACATCTTTCACACACCTAGTACTAAAACGCAATAATCACTAAATATCGTACACTCGAGCTAACACCTAAAACACAATTTACGATATATATTACAATCCTACTCAAGCTAAATACACCACACATACACTTAAATTACATTTCCTAGCTTATAAAATAGAACAAAAACAAACTTACCCTCTCCAACGCGACGCTGCGTCCAACCGCTTGTTCCAGTACCAAATCAAGCATAATAACATTACGCGGTTAAAAAATAGTCCTTGTATAACTGAAAAGCCTATTTATTTTCTATTTTCTTACACTTTAAAATTATTAATATAGGCTTACATTATATATTATTTCTCCTAATAATTTTTTGAAATAATTATAAATATATATTTATTTAAAAAAATTATTTACAACATTATTTAATAAAGAATGAAAAAGAAAAAATGATTTATATGTACAATTTGTAAATAATTATAATGTTGAAATTAATTTAATCATTCACCTTCTGCTAAACCTTATGCTTATAAATATGTTAATGTGATAATAAAATGTATGCACAATTTAAAAATGTTTTCTCATTATTCACTTTTGTGAATATTAATATTATTAATATTTTCAATATTAATTTTATTAATTTATAAAATAAATATTATCATTTTGTAAGCAACAAACATGTTACTATTTTTAGATCTGTAAAAAATGTCCCTATCAATAATTTGTACTATAAAAGACTAAAAAATGTATGTACAACAACTATAACAATTATTTTCAACATGTTTACTATTGAAATATATCTACTTTGTATGTGATTTATAATTATTATTAAGAAATAAATTGTACATTATGTAATAATATTTGTATTAAAAATTGACATTTGCAATATATGTGAATTAACATAAAAATTGTTTCAGTGTAATTTATTTATATTTTTATATTAAAAAACATTACTTGCAATTAATTTTTATTTTTTAAAACTATTCACTTACAAAATTAAACTACAAATAAAAACTTTTCCTCTAATTGCCATTTATATTTACATCTTAATAAACAGTTTGTAAATGTTTTCACTTAAACATGTGTGTGTCTCCTTTCTTAATTTTCAAAATAAAATATAATGCAAATATATTTATAAATATTTATTTTTTATTTTTATTAAATTATAAAAATTGTGAACTCTTTATCAATCTACTACTAATTTAACAATAAATTAAATTACTACTATCGTTAATTGATTTACAAAAAAATAATAAATGTAATATTCTACCAACCAAAATATATATCTCTAAAAAGTTTTTGCTATTCCCACTCCACCAAGTATAAACTAAGGGAAGGTGCTGGACATTCAACCCATATAAATTACTAATCCCACTCCACCAAGTATAAACTCAGGGAAGGTGCTTGACATTCAACTCATATAAATTACTATTTCCACTCCACCAAGTATAAACTCAGGGAAGGTGCTGGACAGAAACCCATATAAATTACTTTTCCCACTCCACTAAGTATAAACTTAGGGAAGGTGCTGGACATTCAACCCATATAAATTACTATTCCCACTCCACCAAGTAAAAACTCAGGGAAGGTGCTGGACATTCAAACCATATAAATACCTATTCCCACTCCACCAAGAATAAACTTAGGGAAGGTGCTGGACATTCAACCCATATAAATTACTGTTCCCACTCCACCAAGTAAAAACTCAGGGAAGGTGCTGGACATTCAAACCATATAAATAACTATTCCCACTCCACCAAGTATAAACTCAGGGAAGGTGCTGGACATTCACCCCATATAAATTACTATTCCCACTCCACCAAGTATAGACTCAGGGAAGGTGCTGGACAGCAAACCCATATAAATTACTATTCCCACTCCACCAAGTATAAACTCAGTGAAGGTGCTGGACAGTAAACCCATATAAATTACTATTCCCACTCCACCAAGTATAAACTCAGGGAAGGTGCTGGGCATTCAACCCATATAAATTACTAATCCCACTCCACCAAGTATAAACTCAGGGAAGGTGCTGGACAGTAAACCTATATAAATTACTTTTCCCACTCCACCAAGTATAAACTTAGGGAAGGTGCTGGACATTCAACCCATATAAATTGCTATTCCCACTCCACCAAGTATAAACTCAGGGAAGGTGCTGGACATTCACCCCATATAAATTATTATTCCCACTCCACCAAGTATAGACTCAGGGAAGGTGCTGGACAGCAAACCCATATAAATTACTATTCCCACTCCACCAAGTATAAACTCAGTGAAGGTTCTGGACAGTAAACCCATATAAATTACTATTCCCACTCCACCAAGTATAAACTCAGGGAAGGTGCTGGACATTCAACCCATATAAATTACTAATCCCACTCCACCAAGTATAAACTCAGGGAAGGTGCTGGACAGTAAACCTATATAAATTACTTTTCCCACTCCACCAAGTATAAACTTAGGGAAGGTGCTGGACATTCAACCCATATAAATTGCTATTCCCACTCCACCAAGTATAAACTCAGGGAAGGTGCTGGACATTCACCCCATATAAATTACTATTCCCACTCCACCAAGTATAGACTCAGGGAAGGTGCTGGACAGCAAACCCATATAATTTACTATTCCCACTCCACCAAGTATAAACTTAGGGAAGGTGCTGGACATTCAACCCATATAAATTACTATTCCCACTCCACCAAGTATAAACTCAGGGAAGGTGCTGGATATTCCAACCATATAAGTTGTTATTCCCACTCCACCAAGTATAAGCTCAGGGAAGGTGCTGGACAGTAAACCCATTTAAATTACTATTCCCACTCCACCAAGTATAAACTCAGTGAAGGTGCTGGACAGTAAACCCATATAAATTACTATTCCCACTCCACCAAGTATAAACTTAGGGGAGGTGCTGGACATTCAACCCATATAAATTACTATTCCCACTCCACCAAATATAAACTCAAGCAAGGTGCTGGACATTCAACCCATATAAATTACTATTCCCACTCCACCAAGTATAAACTCAGGGAAGGTGCTGGACATTAAACCCATATAAATTACTAATCCCACTCCACCAAGTATAAACTCAGGGAAGGTGCTGGACAGTAAACCTATATAAATTACTTTTCCCACTCCACCAAGTATAAACTTAGGGAAGGTGCTGGACATTCAACCCATATAAATTACTATTCTCACTCCACCAAGTATAAACTCAGGGAAGGTGCTGGACATTCAAACCATATAAATAACTATTCCCACTCCACTAAGTATAAACTCAGGGAAGGTGCTGGACAGTTGACCCATATAAATTACTATTCCCACTCCACCAAGTATGAACTTAGGGAAGGTGCTGGACATTTTAACCCATATAAATTACTATTCCCACTCCACCAAGTATAAACTCAGGGAAAGTGATGGACATTCAACCCATATAAATTACTATTCCCACTCCACCAAGTACAAACTCAGGGAAAATGCTGGACATTCAAACCTTATAAATTGCTATTCCCACTCCACCAAGTATAAACTCAGGGAAGGTGCTGGACATTCAACCCATATAAATTACTATTCCCACTCCACCAAGTATAAACTCAGGGAAGGTGCTGGACATTCAACCCATACAAATTAATATTCCCACTCCGCAAAAGATAAACTAAGAAAAGATACTGGACATTCACCACTTACAAATTACCATTCCCACTCCACCAATAAAGAAATCATTAAACATACTAGACACTAAAAACATATAACTTAAAAACTCCCATTATTTTATTTATTTCATACAATAAAACATGTGTAATATTATAAATAAATTAAAAAAAATAGAAAATTATTTTGCAAATTATTATAATTGAATTTAAAAAAAAGAAAACAAAATTTCACATACATTATCAAATTAATAAAACATAATGATGTAAAAATAAAAAAATATATACATTATTTATAAAATAATTATTAATAAATATTAAAATTTCAATTCATATTTTTTTCAATTTTATTTTAATACTTAACATCTTAAGTTAAAGAAAATATAACATTTTTATCTGCAAAATATATTTTTTTTAAATTTCTAAATTTTTTATTATAAATCTATTTTTTCAAATAAATTTTCTAATTATTTTCTAAATTATAAAAAATATCACATACATTTAGTCATTATTCTCATATAAGTGTCTAAATTAAAATTATTATTTTGAAAATGATTTTTAAATTAATTTCAAATTAATTTCGAAATTCCTATTAAAAATTTCACATTAATTTCGAAATTAATTTCTAAACAATTTCAAAATTCAATTAACAAATTTAAAATTGTATTAGAAATTTATTTTTAAATTATTTTAAAACACTTTCCACCCTATTCCCCTAATAACTCGCAACCCGCTACTGAAACATATATTTTTACTACATTTTACAATTAATATACATTTATTTTATTTTAATTCTATAAATTTTAAAACACTTCCCACCCTATTCCCCTAAAAACCCACAACCCGCTCCTAAAATTTTAAAATATTTTTCAACTACATATTTATTATCATTTTTTAGTCATTTACATATTTTATTACATTAAATAACAAACAAAATCTAAATTTAAGTTAAATAAATTAAAAATACAACATTTTTAACATTATACATTCCAGAAATCGATATTTTAACAGTTGATATTTTCTCTTTAGATATTCTGACAGTCTATATTTTGACATTCGATATTTTTTACATATACAAAAAATCGATATTTTCTACACTCGATATAAACTACTCGATATTCTATACTTCGATATTTTTAAATACAATTAAAAATCGATAAAAATAACATCGATATTACTAACCTCGATATTACTGCAATGTCGATATTCTGTAGTCGATATTCTGTCCAGTCGATAAAAAAACCTCGATATTTAGACTGCACACCGTTAAAAACCCCACCCAAAATACATAAAATAATGCATTTTAGATGGTTGTACACAAAAAGAGCATTTGTGCTGTAAGCATTTAAAAGCAATGTTTCATTCAAAGCATATAGATGACATTTAAAAACGATAACCGAATGAATCATTAAAAAACATTTATGAAATGGCTCCTAAATACAGAAGAAAAAGTCGAGACCATTCCATGACAGAATATATAAATTGTCTGGTTGTGGAAAAGGGCAAATATTGTCACTCAGAAGTATTCAAAGAATTTTTGTTCTCTAGGAATAGTTCTACTTTAAGCATATTGCTTTGTGCCCCCCCAGAAAAGTTCAATATTAGAAAAAAGTCAAATCATAGAAAAATAGAGTTCCAAAGTTAGAAGTTTGCTATGGAAAGTGAAGGTCGAATTCAGAGAACACTGTGTGCTAACTTCAAAAGTCAGTGTCATTGTTTGGAGAAAACATCAAATTTTCTAAGCTGGTAAAGAATTTGTTTACTACTGTAGGTGAAATTTGGACTACTTCGTTAAGCAGATCAATTGCACATGGATGAGAAGCATTGCCGTCAGGGTCAGCCGCATTAGCAATGTTCGAATTAGATGTGTGCCTGTTGCTCCACGTATCTCACCGTCTGCATTTTGCGTCTGTGAGATCTCAACGAATGCCGGCATCAGGATTGGCAGCTGCTGGGGACAACACAGTGCATGAGCAGTTACCGGTTCAAGCAAAGCATCAACTTCCGTTGGCAGGACTGATGGGAGTCTCAGACAGATGTCTAGCACGCATTCTTCTCCACATAGCAGGCATCGTAGAACAGGTAAGATGCATTTTTGCCAGATCGGTTGGAATGATAGAAACTATGTGGTATTCAAATCTCTTAAACTAGTCAAGCCCAGTATTTGTATCATGCGCTCATGATACTTCATTGCCAGGAGGGTGTTCTCCAATGTGATCTGGGTGTCGATGGTGACTTGGGTTGCCATATCAGAGCAGAAGGAGCAAAAATAGTATCCCTGCTTCGAGTCCCAAAACGAGAGGCAGGCCGCCAAAAACAGAGTGCACGAACATTGAAAATATTCCTAGGACTGCTTCAAAGGGTGCTAACAGACCCGAGAAATCGTCTTAAATACATGTACAATACCACTCGTATCAGACATGTTTGAGATACGACTTAACATTTCTGAGAAATGTATAGAGCAGTTTGTCGATAAAAGGGCATTTATCTCTGCAGAAGTCCTTGCAACTTAAAGGTCATACGTCTCTTTGGCCGAGGTCAGTGGCACAGTTTTGTGTAAAAGAATGGCTTTCATTCTGCTTAAAGTATCAATTTGTATAGAAGATATGTTCAGTGAAGGCCATAATAGCGACTCCCCGTCTGTCTTGGTTTTAAGAAAAAATACTTGCATACAGCAAGTGACCCTGGCTGACACAGTTACGAGATAGGGGGTTCCTGGCAACATGCCACAGCAGCTGTGATCATTCAACATAATGTAACTTACATTAGAAAGCTGCCTACAAATTGGATCTATCACTGCAGCCAGGGAACCTTGCAGGTGGGAGGATAAATTGTTCGAGGAACCATCGCAGGCCCCGTGTAAATTAATACCCTGACATAAAAGTGAACAGCTTAGGGTATTTTCGCAATTTGTACCAATAAGAAACACTTCTTTTTCCCCACTCCAACATTTGTGTGTATAAGGTAAATCCCAGGATGTCTCCATGTATTCTTTACCCAACCTTTCATATACGCCTGCTGGTATACGTTTCAAACAATACCGAAAATGGAAAATTGACACAGGCAGAGTGATTGTACAGTGTATTATCCATTCTGTTGCTGGTTTCTCAGAAATAGTTAATGGCAATCTTTCCAGTCTTTCAATCCTCAGCACTGTATAGTCTGCTCCCCTCTGTGCCAAAGTGATTTGTTTACCTGTAAGATTAAATTCAGAAAACAATGACGTGGTGTTGATTAGACGCCATGGCACATAGCCAGAACAAAGGTTTTGCAATGTCCAGCCCAAAAGCATTATAGAACGCAATTGTGTCTGACCATGTTGTAACATGACCAAGTCCTGTTCCATTATGTCAATGGCAGAGGATACTATGCTGTCCAAAGTATATATTCTGGATAACAGAGTCGTTAGCCCATTGTCAACTACTGAGAGAGAGTTCTCTAAATTAATACAATCAATTTCTCGTATTCGTTCTGCAGTCTCTGCTTGTGTTCTTTTCCATGCTTCATTATAAATTGCATGGATACCAGCATGTATAAAACGTTTATGATGCGGTTTTGCAGGTCCTTGTAAGAAGTCCCTTAAATCAACACCATCTTTAAGTAAAGATAAGTGCTGTTTTACTTCCCTTAGTGTAGATTTTTGTAACCACTTAAGGCACAGTTTTCCCACACTGTATAATGTTACTATCCCTGGATGTTGTCTCTGGACATATCTTGGATCTGGCCTAGTGAATGTGAACCCTTGCGTCCTATACAGGATTCTATCTTGACAGCTGTTTGTGTATGTGGGCCAGATTAACCATTTTTTCCAATCAGGATCTGTTCTGTTGTTAAGTAAAATAGTTTTTACGTCAACCAACCCCTCTGAAGTGTTACTTCGTTCAGGTGTAGGTGTAGCTACTGACGGTTTGTTTAAATCTTTTGTCTTAACTAATCCAAGACAACATGTCTGTTGAACAGTGTCATTCAAAAACATTATTTATTCTGGGATAATGCAGGCTGTAAATAAAGCTTCTAAGCCCAGCACTTGCCAGTCTTTCGTGCCCCAGACAATTTTTGCCTCAATGTTGTCCTTCCAAAAGTCGAAACCTAATGAAGACAGCTGAGCATAAAAGGCCACAGAATAAATTTGCTTTGCATTCGTCAACATACTTTTCATTCCTGTCCTATTAACATTTTTAAAGTAAAATGATTCTGGATTTGAAACAGTATACCCTGAAAAGTATGGAAACTTGCCAAAAAATGTTTTTGAGCTACCCTTTGGTGGCGTAGGACAATGTTCCCATTGGTTATAAGTTAATACATTTCTAGGATTTGCAGATTTATGCAAGAAACGATGACCATGGTGAATATAACAATACATTTGTTCATAATCTGATGAACTTCTAAGTAATGATGATTGGTAAATTTTACAGACATTTCTAAGTCTGACATCATATTATTAACAGTCTCAAAGTCCTAATCATCAGAAAAGGTGCTGGGTGAAACAAAGTCACTCAAGGAAACCTTGAATTGGTGTAGAATCTTCAACAGTTCCGCCGGACCAAGAATGTCATATTCAGTTCAGTCCCAAGCTATACCACCTGATATAAGAACGGCCATGATGTTTACTGCTGACAAGTCTCTTTGTTCACGATGGGAAGATTTGTGTGGCTTGAGGAGTACGTTGATGTTCTTTCTTACTGAGTCCTTTGTACTACATTTTCCATTGATCAGCATTCCCAAGGTGAATACCAGAGTCAACCAAAGTAGAAGATAAAGTACACCTAAGACAATCCATACTTCAACCATGGTGAAACCAGATATGTTTTTTTCCTGTTGTTTAAAGAGTTCCGTTGCTTGTTCTTTAAATGTTTTTTTTTTACTGGAGTTGTTTCAGGTTCACTTTGATTCTCGGAAAATGTATCAAAGTTAATGAAATAGCCAGAGGCAGTTCTGTCAATTGTAGGGATTGCTTCAGGATTCGATGAAATCTCTGAACCCACTTGATCACTTGTCATATTAGTATACTCAGATGCTATTTCATTGTAAACAGGTGTTTCTTGACAAACTGTTATTTGGGTCTCAAGAAGAACAAGTTTCATGGCTTTGTTGCTTAGTCCTTTATTCTGTACTACAGAGTCTTCGAATATTATCAGTCTCTCGGTTTGAACCTCTTGGATTGTAGCCAGATTCGGGCGTCTGCTACATCTTTGGAGTCCACTTGGCCTACTACTTGTGATCGATGATGTGGTTTTACCAGGTCGATGGATACAGACCTGTTCTCCTTTCTTCCAGCAAGGGGTGGCAGTAACACTGTTCTTGATCCATGGATTGCTGGCACAGGTACTGGTTGTCTGTATAAAGGCCCAAATTCCTTCTTGTCCGCAATCTTTTCTCTGACCAGATCCCCAATCATTGAAATCCAGGCAGGTCTTGCTGGGAAGGGTGGTTTTTCTTCAGTGGTCTTTGGCTTCAGGAATGTGTTGCTTTGACTTTTTCTTGTTTCATTTAACCCCTTCCATGCTCATGACGGAACGGTTCCGTCATGAGCGTCGGTTGGCCTGTGCTTATGACGGAACCGTTCCGTCATGGTTCCATAGGCCCAATGGAACGTTCAGCACCACAGCAAAATTTGCACAGCACAGAAGGGGTTAAGTCCTGCAAAACAGCCAAACAGTCTTACATATCAAAAGGTTTTTGTTCCACCACTGAAGTGTGACGATCAAGGTCCTGGACAATCATTCTATTTCCAAAAAGGATTTCATATGGAGTGATACCCCCTAGAGAACTTCTTGGCAGATTATTAAGACTACATTGGACACTTATTAGATGTCTGACCCACCCATCACCCCAGCCTAATACCCTAGCTCTTATAGATTGCTTTATGTCCCGTTTTTTTTCTCTCCACAACCGAATTTCCCTCAGGATGGAATGGACTAGAATACCGCAATGCAAAGCCCAGATTGCCCATGGCCTCTTTGTAAGCTTTTGAGCTAAACGCAGGACCCTGGTCAGAATGAAGTGTGCCGACTGCGTATGTGCCGATAAAGACTCGCAAATCTTTTATAACAGTTCGGGCATCAGCCGTGCGCTGGGGCCACATCCAAATGAATCTTGAGCACGAATGCACTGCGACCATGATATACTTATAGTTACCATTCCTTTGTAAGGGACCACAGTGGTCCAGATAAACACATACTAATGGTTTATCTGAAATTGACAAGGGCGTCTGCGCAGGACGTTTCACTATAGAGACTTTCATCTTTTGGCAGATTTCACATTCTAAAAGATAGTTTTAATAATGACACTGTGGCGGAAACACCTGCGTGTGTAGAAGCGAGCCCTTCATGTGCTGCTAAGATTAGTCCTAATCTATGTTCCATGTTTGGAATTACTCTATCCCCCACTCCAGGGATTCGAGCAAACGGAACATTATTTGCATCAGTTATATATGAGTATTTGAGTGGAAAGCCTTTTGGTAATGTTATACCACTGTCCTTGCTTGAAGCATTGACAGCTTGCATTATTTTGCCGACTATTTTCGTTTTTGAATGAGTGATTGCAGCTACGGAAGCGGAAGCCGTTTGCACAGCTGCCTTCGCGGCTTCATCAGCCAATGAATTCCCTGCAACGTGAACGCCATCACGTTGATGACTCAGTGTATGGATCACGTGAGCTTTTTGTAGTTCTTTTCGTAACTGAAGTATTTGTTCCCAAAGCAATTTATGCTTGATTGTGCCACCTTTTGCATCTTTGAAACAGTTTTGAACCCAGGTCTGCAAGTATTCATTTTAAGATTGGACGCAGTAATATGAATCGCACACTATCAGGGTGGGGAATTCGTGATCTGTTTTTTCAAGTGCCATCTTGAAAGCCTGAAGTTCAGCTCGCTGAGCTGTACAATCTCCTAGACATTGAGTTTTAGTTACCATAGGTCTTAATTTACCATCGCGCCAGCAAGCTTTAACAATTGCACACGCTGCACTATAAGCTTCTTTTCCCCCAATCGCGGGCTGTGCTGATCCGTCTGTATAAATTATACATCCGTAATGTTCTAGAGGCAGAATCTCAGTGGGAGGAGGACATTCATGTTCGTATTGTAGAAATTCTTGAGTTTTCAAGTATGGGTCAAAAACGTATTCAACGTCTGTTGCAGCAAGAGAGTTAACCCATTGTGTCCATCTCGGATGTAAAGCTTTTGCATTCAAAATGCTCACTTTTGTCACTGCCTCTAAGGCAGGTATAGGAGTAACGACCTTTATGCTTTTTCCCTGTGCGAGAGCTCATTCTTTTGCTACTGCAGTTTGAACCACTGTCAGAATTTTTTCTGTTGAAGTGAATTTCATTTCAGCTTGCGTGTACAAGTGTGATTTATAAGCTATTGGTACCTTTTCACTTTCATTAAAAGTTAGGTACACGAATCCGCATGTCCCTGGAAAGGTTGCGTACGTTTACACGTGTCTGTAAATGGGTTGTTGCTAACATGTCTGTTTGCACTGAACGCAAAATTTCTGTTTGTTTTTTAGTCCAATTAGTAGGTTTGAAATCAGGTTTGATTAGTTCGTAGAGAGGTTTAACCCTTTCTACGTAGTTTAGAATGTGCGTTCTTCCAAAGTTCAGGAATCCTAGAATTGACTGTAAGTTTTTCAGCGTTTTGGAGGTTGGAGCAGTGCACATTTTTCTGAAAGGTTTGCTGCTAGGCTTTTGCCTTTACTTGAAAGTCCGTATCCTAAAAATAGGACGCTGAGATGGGCAATTCTTGATTTTTTAAAGTTGAATTTGTACCCTTCAGAGGAGAATCCAAGTATTATGGTGTTCATCCTGGTCAAGTGCCTGTCCAAGTCATCATCTGTAAGATAGATGTCATCGACATAAGATAATGCCTCATCATCATACATTTGCAGTAACTCTGTTACTCTGCCTGAAAATAACCCTGGACTTTTCTTGAATCCCTGGGGGCGACGACAGAAGTGTCGTTGTGTACCTATTATTTTTTGCGCACAATGTTATTCATCAATCAATCAATCAGTCATGGGAATTTGTAAAGCGCACTACTTACCCGCTTGGGTCTCAAGGCGCTGGGGGGGCAGCTGCAGCTAGTGGTCGAAGAGCCAGGTCTTGAGCAGTCTTCTGAAGGCCGGGAGGCCTATGGTCTGTCGTAGGTGGAGGGGGAGGGCATTCCAGGACTTGGCGGCGCGGTGGGAGAAGGATTTGCCCCCGGAAGTGGTTCTGTGAATGAGCGGGACAGGTCGGCGAAACGGAATTTCCTGTTGGGTATGTGGAAGGCGAGTCTTTTGTTGAGATAGGAAGGGCCGGTCTTGTGTAGTGCTCTGTGTGCGTGGATCATGAGTTTGAATGTGATTCTTTTGTCGACGGGGAGCCAGTGCAGGTCTCTCAGGTGCGGGGTGATGTGGTCCCTGCACGGGACGTCAAGGATCAGGCGTGCTGAGGCGTTCTGTATTCTTTGGAGTCTGTTGATGAGCTTCGACGGGGCTAAGGCATAGAGGGCGTTTCCGTAGTCAAGTCGGCTGCTGATGAGAGCATGGGTGACGTTTTTCCATATGTCCGTCTGGATCCATCTGTAGATCTTGCAGAGCATGCAGAGGTTGTGGAAGCAGGAGGAGGAGACTGCGTTGACTTGGTTGGTCATGCTGAGCTTGGAGTCGAGGATGACTCCTAGGTTGCGTGCGTGTTTGGTTGGTGCCGGGGGGGTTCCCAGTGATGCTGGCCACCAGGAGTCATCCCACGCTGAGGGGTTGGCCCCGAGGATGAGGATCTCCATCTTGTCCATATTCAGCTTGAGTCAGCTTGCCTCCATCCAGTCGGTGACGACCTTCATGCCCTGGTGTAGGTTGGCTTTGGCGGTGAGGGGGTCCTTGGAGAGGGAGAGGATCAGCTGGGTGTCGTCGGTCTAGGAGATTATGTTGAGGTCGGTTAGTGTGGTGATGCGAGCGAGGGGGGTCATGTAGACGTTAAACAGCATCGGGCTGAGGGAGGATCCCTGGGGGACACCGCAGATGGTTTTGGTGGTTCCGGAATGGAACGGGGAGGAGGACTCTCTGCGTTCTGTCGGTGAGGAAGGAGGTGGTCCAGTCCAGGTCCTTGTCGCGGATTCCTGCGTCGTAGAGGCATGTGCATAGTGTGTGGTGGCAGACGGTGTCGAAGGCGGCAGAGAGGTCCAGGAGGATGAGGGCCGCTGTCTCGTCGTTGTCAAGTAGGATTCTGATGTTGTCTGTGGCGGCGATGAGGGTAGTTTCGGTACTGTCATTGCTGCGGAAGCCTGACTGGGAGGGGTCCAGGATGCTGTTGTCTTCTAGGTAGCGGGTGAGCTGGGTGTTTACGATCTTTTCCATGACTTTCACTGGGATCGGAACAAAAGGGGGCGTTGATGGACGGAGCATCTGAATCAATCAAACACTCACACCCAGTCAAAAGATCTGAGTTTAATCCATTACCGTTCTTTATCCCACTCTGCCGCCCCAGTTCAGACATGGCTATATGCAAATCAGTCTGACCCTGTGCCACATGGGAACAGTCCAGCCCGAACTGCCAAGCCATGTCTTCCCTGGACCAGAAACAAGCTTCCGAGGACCGCTTTCTGGCATTCCAGCCGTCTTGCTTGAATTCAGTGGCAAAGTGAGCAAGGGACTCACGTCTAAGCATACCCTGCCATACTTATGGCGGCCAAAAGCAGTACAAAAGGGGTTGGTGATGGACGGAGCATCTGAATCAATCAAACACTCACACCCAGTCAAAAGATCTGGGTTTAATCCATCACCGTTCTTTAGCCCACTCTGCCACCCCAGTTCAGACTTGGCTATATGCATTGCACTGGTTTCCCACCCAAACAATCTCTTCCTAGTTCTTCATGTGATTTTTCTATTATTCTGGCCAGTTCATACGGTTGCTCAGTTACATCAAGTTCTTTTAGTGTTTGGCAGATTGCCACTGATGCTGTTTCACCTTTAATATTAGCTAAAATTATAGCTGAGACCTGTTTGAAATCCTTCATTTACTTCATACAGAGATTTAAAGCAGTCTCTACCCTGTATTCATTTTGAATCTGTTTCAGGACGTCTGGTATTACCACCATGGATGGAACACCATGTGTTTTTGTGTAGATTGCAGCAAAGACTGTACCCCAAGTGTCACAGTCCTCCAGGTGTGGTGCGACCCCCATTGGTAAACAGATTGTTAGAATCCTGTGTTTCTCATGAGGTGTACTATCGGGAAATGCTGCCTCGATTTGAGTAATTTTTTGAGCTAACCAGAATGGAATTTGTTCCCTTTTTGTGGGTAATTTACTGATGACCGATTGATGGTCTGTGGGGTTATTTTGTTTGTGTTCCCCTGAAGAGGGGTGTGCTGTGGAATTCTTATAGCAGGTTGGACTGTTAGGGTCGGCATGACATATTGTACCAATTGTCTATCTATTTTAATTAATTGTTTTAGCTGAGCTAATAGTTCTACATCTGTCATTCTTTCAATGTCAGGATGTGGTGTATAGCTGGCTAGTACCGGCCATGTTGCTCCTGGTCTACCTAGTGGACCGAGCCTGGTAATGTGATTTTGATGTTGTAGGGCGCCTTTAAACCAGAGTTGATGCTCTTGGTAAGTTAGTGGAATTTCAATGTCCTCGAAAGGAATGTATTCGCTGGAGGTTCCTCTATCTTGTAGAAGTGGAACACATGTGTTGTTCGATTTGCTGCTGGGAAGATAATCCATGAGTAGAATACCTTTGTCTGGCGATTTTCGTGTGCCTCTATGACAAAAATTACCCTACTACCTCTTGATGATAGACCATTTTCTATAAGCTTTATAGCGATGGTTTTTCCTACGTTTTCCGGGATGATTATAGCATCCGCATCGGTTTATTGTTGGAAACCTGTAACGTCTAAACCTTGTCTGGCTGCAGTTCTTGCAGCTCCACCATTTTCGATGTCGCTATTCGACATTTTGTTGACTGAACGTTTACATAGCAAGTTTCAAGGAAACAAAGATAAGGTGCATAATGTTTTGGAACACTGTATCCTTCAACGTTGAACAAACCAAAAACTAATACATAGGATTTTCATCCTACTCAGTTATGGCTGATATTTTATCCTTTAACCCACTCCAGACATCTATTAGAGTATTTTACAGGAAAAAGGGATCTCTGTGAAAAGCACGACTGAGTTACTCTAGTATCTAGCATTAAATTAGTGCCTTACCAAACAAAGGGCGCCATGTAGTGTAGTTCCTATATTCCCAATAGGCTCAACGCATTGTAATAAAATATCCTATATATGTGACGTAGGACTTATGTCTACTAGGTCGCTATCGCATATATTAAACATAATTGTGAGTGCCAGATAGCTCAGAGGTCTCTAGAAACTTTCTCAAATGAACAAGAAGGGATTAGTTTCTGACAACCGCATAAACATCACAACTTTGTTTCCCCAAGATAAAACTGATCTTCAGAGTCGTGAAACCAATAGATCGATATTTTACTCAGTCATTCGTGCATGCTTTATTTCTCCAGCGGTGCAGACAAATAGAGAGATGGGCGTTTTCAATAAAAGTATTTATTGAACAGTCTTCTTTCTCATGCAGAAGAAATGAACTGCTACAATCGTAATACTGGCTGTAAAGTATAATGCGTACAGCAGGAAGAGTATTATAAAATAATACCGTAAAAGCATGGTATGGTTTCTAAGCCATAAAATACATACATAAATAAATAAAGACTAAAAGTACTCAACTGGGACTTCTAAAATACGCCTACCCCGATGTACCTAACCTAAGTCTAGTACGAGGGAAGAAGTAAGTGTGGTGTAGCATAAGTTTAGTATTCTTTTTACCAAGAATCTATCCAAGATTTCTCTTAGGGTCTAATCAGCTCCTTACCTTGGTTTAGAATGAAGGAGGTCTGGTATCTCTCTGTCTCAGGACTCGATTTCCGAACACCGCGCAAGGGGAGCTTGGAAACACTGGAGATGGATTTCTTGGCAAGAGAAAAGACAGCGTCTATATCAGTGCCTCTGCTGGAGGGTCAGCTTCCTTCGGCACTCTCTGTAGCGAGCTGCGTCGGGCAAGTAGATAGTCGAATTGCTCCGAACCACTGTGTCTTGCTAGAGCTAGTGAAGGCATATTTATACCTTGAAGGGGTCTAGTTTGACGTAAAGTCGGGCATAATAACGTCAGGAAGAACCCCTAGGGAATAGTGTTCTTTGTAAAGTACATGAGTTCTTGGACAAATCAATTTTCAAGCAAGGGAAGGACCCTGACTGCTTAAGCCGATTTTCCAAGAAATTGTTGTGACGTTTGGCACGGGTGGAAGTAGCCATGCCTGTATTAGGTCTGCATGGGCTATATCTAAATAAGGGATTGATTTCTTTGCCTATATTAGGGCAATGTGAATTGTACCTATATAAGAGCATGAATCGGGAAAATTCAATCGGAGCCTAAAACGCCACACAACACCACCCTCTGTACAAAAATCCCAGCTAAGTCCACAGATGGGCCTGTGAGTCATATCAGGGACCCACACAGCCATTCACACAAGCAATCACTGCCCTGACTTCTTCTGCATTACCAATTTGCTGCGTCAATGTACGGCTGACAAGACAATACATGTCCCTCCAATCTTGATGTGCAGGCAGGGGGCCATGTGAAATAGGCTACACACCCCTTTCCCCAGGACACAACATGCTAGGCACTGCATGATACAACACCGCACTCTCAGGGACATACTGCAGCAGATCAACTTCATGTGTGCCCCACACTGTACTCTCACTCCCACTCTGGAACACTTACCATGACATTTGGAGCACCATAAAGCCTTGAATACTGTGCGAGCACCTCGTCCACCAGAACCTTCAGCTCCTCGCTGGTGAAGGAACTGGCACAGATCTTTTCAGTCCTCGACATCACTGTGTCCAGTAGACAGCAGTAGCAGTTGGTGGTCAGGGGTCTCAGGCAGCAGTTGGTGGTGAGGGGTCTCAGGCAGCAGTCCCAGGAGACAGGTGCAGCAGCAGCAGTTGGTGGTGAGGGGTCTCAGGCAGCAGTCCCTGGAGACAGGAGCAGCAGCTGCAGTTGGTGGTGAGGGGTCTCAGGCAGCGGTCCCTGAAGACAGGTGCTGCAGCAGCAGTTGGTGGTGAGGGGTCTCAGGCAGCAGGCATTGTGAGCTATGGAAATGTGGGGCTCTTTCCCACACATGTATAGTCCCCTGGGATCGTTTCAGTGGTATTAAGCAGCTGTGGTAGAGCACGCCTACCACGATTTTCACAATTGCATTAGGCTACCACGATTGCGGTTCCCATTGGCTATAAGGGCATGGTCCATGGTGGTGACACACCATGGGGGCCAGGCGGGCGCTACCATGGTGGTGCATCTTTCAATTGACTGACTCCACAGTGGCGGAGCATGCTACCGTGATTTTCAAATCTTGCATTGCGCTACCGCAATTGCGGTTCCCATGGCGGTGACACACTGCAGGTGCCAGCGGGGCACTACCGCAGTTGTGCGTCTTTCAATTGCCACTAATGAATGGCTACGAGGTGGTGGAGCACGCCTACTGCAATTTTCAAAATTGATATAGGCTGCAGCGATTGCGGTTCCCATTGGCTGTAAGGGAATGGTCCATGGTGGTGACCCACCGCGGGGGCCAGGCGGTAGCTTCAGCGATTTTTGTGCCAAACATTGACATGGGGGACTAGGATTTGGGTGGCAGAGCATGCTAACCGCCATTTGAGATTGTGCATATGCCTATCACTACAGCAATCGTGTGTTGGGCATTGTTGGTGACACACTGCTGTGGCAAGGCGGTAGCTTCCCCCATTTGGGTGTTATACATTGACATGGGTGACCGGGATTTGTGTGGCGGAGCACTCTGACAGCTCCTATGGATACATCATGCTGTACCAATGGCCAATGGTCAGTTGTCAACAGTACACAGTGGCCACATGATTAATGGCACAGCATTGTGCACACAATGCCAATGGAACATTTACCGCACTGCTGACTACACATGCCATGTTTGTGTATGTGATTTTGGACATTTGGATGTAGTCGCTCACATGTCACTTGTGGTATTGTTGTGAATGTACACGGAACGGTGTTGTGATGGACTCTTCAATGTGTACACATGTTAATGTCTGAAAGTGCTGGGGAAATCACAGTGATGTATGTCTCAGTGAACAATGTGCAGAATTGACAGTCTAATTTTCATGGGCCATGCACATACTTGTCAATAAATGCATACTCTTGGGTCATTGTTTTGGTAATGTGTGCCATGTTCAACTTACGCCTGAAGGTGTGGCAGGTACAGCATCTAGTTATTAGACAGTAGTGTGGCTATTTCACACATATGCTGTATGACATACTCTCAGGCCTGCTCAGGCTAGATGTGGCCATATCCCTTTGTGCATTCTCATAGTCAGATGTTGTTTCAGATGTACTTGCTGTGTGAAAGGGGACAAGTGTACGAGTCGTGTAGCTGAAGGTGTCCCTACATGTAAGCTGGTCTGTAACTCAAATGTGATGACAGTCACTGTTGGTGTAGTGTCAGTCAAAACGTAAGATGTTGTACACATCTCATGGTGTATTGCATTGACATGTGTCCACTTTCATATCAACTAGGTGAAGACCAAATCTGCATTGTCCCTTCACAGTGCTGGCAGACATGGAGGATGAGGAGGTAATCCGCAAATTCCCTCTGGATCGACCCACCCTACACAACCTATGTGATGTGTTGGAGCCACACCTGCAGGCCCGTAGAACATATCCAACTGTTTTCACCCCAACGTCTAAGGTGATAGGCGTCCCTGCATTTTTTTGCCACTGGATCATTCCAGCACACGGTGTCTAGCGCAGGTGGGATGTTGCAACCTGTGTTCAGCATGGTGTTGCGTGATGTCGTCTGCTATGATGATCTACAAGGTCAGATATATCCAGTTCCGCAGGGGGCGTGAATTGACGGCTGTGAAGGGAGATTTTTATGCCCTTGGACACATCCCCAGTGTTATTGGTGACTTTGATTGCACCCATGTTGGGCTTGTTCCACCACAGGCACGTGAGCACATCTGCAGAAATCTTAAACATTTCCACTCCATAAATGTGCAAGTGGTGTGCCAGGCGGATATGATCATCTTGCACATGCGTGCCAATTTTCCAGGCTCAGCCCATGACTCATAAATACTGCTTAACAGCATTGTACCACAGCTGATGGCTAATCTGCCCCTGAGCCTGCATGGATAGTGGGTGAGTATGCATATTCAAATAGCGTGCTGTGTGCGGGACATGCTGTCCTCTGCCACAGTAACATTACAGGATTTCCCTGTGTTTCTCACACCTAGGTGACTCTGCATATCCCAACCATCCTTGGTTGCTGAGGCCACTGCGGAGCCCAGGACACCAGCTGAAGTCTGCTACAATGATGCCCAGGGGAGGACACGTTGTGTGGTGGGGCGTACTTTTGGTCTCCTGAAGTCATGATTTTGCTGCCTGGAAAAGACCGGAGGTGCACATTAGAAACTTGGAGAATGGCAGAATAACCCGTATGTGAATTGAAACTTATAGCGGATGAATAATAGAGGAATGAAAGCTGTAAAATATGGTTAAAATGGAAGAAATTCGGAGTTTAACATGGACTAATTTTTCTAGCCTATGAGGCAAAACTTTGCTGTGCGATCGGTTTGGGGCAAGATGTTGTCCCACCCAGTGTTGTGTTAATTATGGTGCTGTTTGGGCATGGTACCCAACTGACACGCATGCATTCCAGAACAAACATTGGAGAAACATGGATTATACGTTTAACCAAAGGTGTGCATCCCACCACTTCAACTGTACATACAAACCGATGCACTTATTGGAGTAGCACCCGCTAGGTGAACTAAACAAAACGTTAATAAAAGAATATAGATTTGGATAACACTGCATGTATTCACACAGATGGAGCAAAGAACTTAGTTCGCTAAAAAAGTGTTCGATTAAATTAGAACGGATTGGAAATAATTCACTTTCATTAAGACTGTTTACCAAAAATCTGAATTTTGACAATAATCGTTTTTAAATGTCAATAGAGCAATTTATAAATGTCTAATACGTTTCAAGTGGTTGATTGAAGTGCATTATGGTTAGGGTGGTTCACTCAATCTAAACATGAGCTTGTCACTGACTTTCATGGTGGGAAAACGCTAATTACTGGGCCAATCAGGGTGGAATGACGAAGGATAAATATAGGACGGAAGTAGGGGGCAAATTAACATATTTTTTGAACGAAGGTTTAGTTTGCGAGTGCAAAGCAAGTATGTAAAGCTTGTGTTTCATTTGTCTCAGGCTCGAGGGGCAACATGGATTGTGTGTGGACATAGAAGTTAGGATAAATGGCAGTGCAAAAGGAAGAAAAAATGGGAAAGAATGTATGTACGAATACTGATGTAATTTAAACGGAGAAGATGTTAGGTGTTTAAAGTTTCTGGCATATGGGGATGGCATGAGAAAGGTTGTGTAAATGTGAATGGGACGGTTTACAAGGGGTCATTGAGGTGGGGCGCTCCATTGGCGTGCAGGGTTAGGTGGTAAGAGATGAATAGAGAGTATGAGAAAGAGAGCGTTATCATTGTCACAGAAGTTGATAGTATGCGAGATCGAAGAAATTTAGAGGAAGTTAGGATTTAAGCAATATATGATAGGAGTGAGAGATGTTGTGTGAATAGGAACAGGGAGGGAACAAAGGAGTGGCTGAGGTTGTGTGGTGAATTTTAGCATGAAGTCTGGAGGTGAGAGAGGAAATGAGTGTATGGGAGAGAGAGTTTAATGTCGGTTATGGGTGACGGTAAATTCGAGCTTTAGAAACAACAGTAAAATATGGTGTAGTTGGTTGTTTGGTAGAATAAAGGCCCAACGAGTGTAATAGAGTCAACTGATCAGTAGGTAGATTGGTTTACCATGAAAGTGGAGGGGTAATATAGACAGTGGTCACCAAGGATGTCTGAAGGAAATAAATTAGAAATTTTTGTGAAAATGCTTACTGATTTATGCTAATGATGTAAAACATGCAGAGATGGGTAATATGGTAATAGTTATGTATTTTATTATTTACTTCCAGTGTCCCCCGACGAAGGGCGCTTGACAGTCCAAAATGCATTGGGTCTATTTTTAAAATAAATGCTGCTCTGAACCAACTCCTGCATTTGTCATGCTTTAGCAAGAGGTCTGGTTGGGCACAGCTTCAGCATTAGAAACTTGGAGAATGGCAGAATAACCCATGTGTGGATTGAAACTTATAGTGGATAAATAATAGAGGAATGAAAACTGGAAAATATGGTTAAAATGGAAGAAATTCTGAGTTTAACATGGACTAATTTTTCTAGCCTTTGAGGCAAAACTTTGCTGTGCGATCAGTTTGGGGCAAGATATCCCACCCCTTGTTATGTCTGTTAAGAGATCAGCTGGTAGTTCCAATTTTTTTTTGGCCATCAAGAAGTACCTCGCCCAGCCACTGTTCTTGTCTGTAAAGACCACTTGTAACACTGCCCAAATTGTGCCCGGGGATGCATTAATCACATTGTGATTAAATTTGACTATATCTTTTTTGCATTGAATGTCCATTGCTGTGATGTTAAACTCTAGTCTGATCAGTGAACGCCTAGTCGAATATGGGAGCTTGAAAACTTTTCTATTAGCCATTATGTATAGGCCCTCCAATTTATTGGTCAGTAGACCAGGGAAGGCAAGGTGGCCATAGCTGAGTGTAGACATTAGCTTGGCTTGCATTACTCATCAGATCCCCTCCGTTGAGTGGCTTACAATCTTGTGATGTAATTTGCACAAGCCATATGTTAGCTTGGCTGCTTTGTCCTCCAGTGCTTTAACCTGCAGTACTGGTCTGCAAATTCTACTCACAGGAAGGTGTACTTGTTGGTCATGGCTATCCTTAGAGGGCCCAGCTGCCATACCAATGATAGTTTTTTTGACTTATTGATGAATACAGGCCTCAGCCAGGCTTGCGAATACAAAGGGTTCGCCCTTCTGTGCACGGAGTCCTCAGACTACACAAAGAAATTGGCACGGAAACTGTAAATACAAAGACATAGTTTAATAAACCTTTAAAGGTGGTACTACAGCCCACACAACACTCTACAGTATTGTACAAGGTAGCACAAAGAACTCAGACATGCGGTCCCCTTTTATACACAAAAGAAGGGGCTCATAAGTAGGCGGTTACAACTCAAAACATGATTTACGACCATATATGAAGACATTTCTTGAACATGATCGATACATGGGTGGAGTTAACGGTTCTTGAGACCCGCCGAAATGCACATTCCAATCTACGCTAATCAGAGACAGATGTGACTCCTACTGAGCATGAGCTAGACGCACAAGGAACTATTTATAGCCTGTTGCTGGGCAAACTCCAGGGGTGACAATCCGTGAGGTAGGACTCGCCTTGTGGCGAGCACATGGCAATGTATGGCACACAAGATGGACGCTAGAAAACAAAATGGAGTCTGGCCGTATTTCAAGTATGAGTGGGAAAACTAGAACGAAGACATGATAGCATGTCTTCAGCGAATGCTTAATACTATCGCTGTTTTATTTACAACAGATGGCCCTTTCAGCATTTGCTGAAGACATTCGGTTTCCTTGGATAATCTAAATACTCATCGTTTATATCAATGCTCATCATGTTGGCTATCTCTCTAGTTATAGTTTTCCGATGGGCAGCCTCTGCAGCGGATTGTTTATTGGGCACACAAAACGAAACACATAAGGACCATATCATTGGACCAAATTGAATGCATACACAACACTTGAATAATATGGCAACAACTATACAAAGTTCAGTGAGAACTTTCCAACCCCATGTACAGATCAAGGTCCAGAACCAACCTGCGAAGGTCCAAGACCCATTTTCAACATGTATATCAGCTGCAATTTTATGTAATTTGCTAATGGCTTTGTACACAGAAGGAGTATGGTCAGGGATAAAGACGCAACAACTACTTCCAATAATTCTACAAGCCCCGCCTCAGTCTGCTAACATTACATCCAAAACCATTCGGTTCTGTAATGCAACAATCCTAGTAATTTGCAGCTCTTCAGTAAAATTTCTAAGGGCTGCAGCAGTTTGATTAGTAACAGCTTCCACTACTCTCTTCAGTCGTCGTATCTTTCTACTATTCAGAGCAGCTCCCACAAAGAAAAACAATCCTAGGTTGAAATCTATATACTGCTGCAGACTAGTATCAGTTTGATCAACGTCATCTATAGACAAAGTTCGTTTATATCTGTTTACAATCACATTGTTCAATAATTTCAAATCTTTATGATATGATGCAGGTGCCAAAAATAAAGGTGGCAGTAAAAATGATACATAACATACTCCGGACCATCCAGCCGATAATCGATAATAGCCTTTGTTTCCACATACAAAGTAAGTATTATGAGAGGCAAGAAATTTGCTATTATTAAGACCATCAATATTCAATACAACAATACACTCACTAACACCTACACTCTGCACACATAAATCTGCTTGTGCTTGGGCCACAGAGATCACAAACTCCTCTTTTCCAACAGGGTCTCTAGTGTTCGTAAAGATATAAGGCGTTGATTCATTGTCCGGTCGATACTCTTCCCACTCCCATATAGTTCAGTTGGCTTGTGGATAGCCTTCCTTATCTTGATGGCATTCTTTATTCAATCTGAAAAGCAGTCTACCAACTGTGGGTTTTCTCGTAGCGAAAAGCAAAGTATACCAGGCTCTACAAGAGCCATTATGAGAGAAAGGGAGAGGTATGAACGGTGTTCCCCCTTTCTTTTGATGCACCGGCATCATCCCACATATCCAACAGTTCATGGCATTTGTAGAAACGCGGGTGTGATGCAACATTTGGATGAAAGTGTTATTCAAATACGACTGTCGATGTTTCAACTCTTGACATGGAAGTGTATAGAAGAAATGCTCCTCTGGGACTGGAGTAGAAACAACATATAGCTCACGGGCAGGAACTTTATCCTCTACAAACCACGTGACTGTAGCAACAACTGCTACTACGGCAATGAACCCTACAGAACCAAAAATCTTCTTCTTATCCATGCGAACAAATGTTCACACAGTATCTTCCTGTAACTAAAGTGTTGTCAGAACTCTTACCCCTAGGTAGCCGTTGATTTCTTCACCAGCGGGCCAAGACGGGTGTCACTACACTAATGCAGGGCTGATCCCCCCCTTGCCTCATCGGCTCTCCGTTTTACTGACCTAGGGACCGTTCTGACAACTTCTCACACAATTGCAGATACTTTTCTTGGTCGCAGATTGTATCTTCTTGATCCAGGAATTGTCGGGTCCGGGAAGAACTCCTCAGATTCATCAGGTACCACAGCACGGCCTCTTTCCACAGTCAGGATATCTTGATGGTTGGTCAATACAGCAGGCTCCACCAGGTCAGGTTGCACCTTCCAGCAATGGATGGAATGTATCCAGTTCTTCCGGTTGGTGACTCAGACAGCTGTTCTTGTGGCGAGAAGAACCTGCTCGGGACCACACCACCTTGGCTCGACTGCTCGACCTCTCAAAGGACTTCACAAGGACGAAGTCACCAGGCCGGAGATTATGACCTTCTCCTGTGGACCGGTCCAGGAGTGCTTCTCGAACCTGTTGATTAATGGAAACCAAACTATCAGTTAATTGTGCCAAATGGTCATTCATTAAAACACAAGGTACATCGTACACTGAGCTTGGTCTGGGCACCCCCCATATGTACATGGGACGCTCGAAAACAATCTCATAGGGTGTTAGGCCCGTCCGAGAATGCGGTACTGATCTGATAGACAATAATGCCAAAGGCAAAGCATCTGGCCAAGTCAGAGAAGTAGAAGCCTGTATTTTCGCTATTTTTAGCTTCAAAGTGCCATTATATTTTTCCACCAATCCTGCTGATTGGGGGTGGAACACTGCATGAAACTTTTGCGTTACTCCTAATCTTTTCAGGACATACTTAACAACGTCCGCCACAAAATGAGGCCCGTTGTCACTCCACAACAATCTACAAACACCATAGCGAGGAAAAAATTCCTTCAACAGCACCTTAGCAGTAGTCATTGCAGTATTGTCCTTCGTAGGGTATGCTTCAATCCATTTACTGAATGCACAAACCACAACCAGAATATACTTTAGATTATTGCAGAGTTCCAGCTGAATATAATCCATTTGCAATACTTCAAAAGGTGCAGTAGGTGTTGCAAATCCTCCTGCTGGAGTTCGTGTCCCTTTACCTGGATTGTATTTAAGACAAATCATGCAGGTCTGTACTACTCTCTTAGCCGTGCTAGCAATTTCTGGATGCTCCCAAACTTGCGTAAGCAATTTCACAATTGCCGAAGCTCCAACATGTGCTAGCCCATGTGCCATCTGAACCATAGGTTGTACAAAGGCTGTGGGTAACTTCCACCTATCCATCTGCTTACTCCTCCAACAACCTTCATCATTCAATTCTCCATCTTTGGACCATTGCTCTCGTTCTTTGTCAGTAGCGGTCTTTTGTATCTCTAACACCTCTTCCCTAGCATCGTGCCACCGCTCAGCTTGTGACTTCACAACATACATTGGAGTGGAGCCAGGCTGCATCACAGTTTCACGTGCCACTCGATCTACAAAAGCATTTCCTTGTCCCACTTTATCTGTCACTTTCTTGTGTGCACTACATTTCACTATAGCTATCTTCTTCGGATAGGTCAATGCAGTCAAAAGGTTATGTACTAATTCTCCATACATTATCTGTGCTCCATGTGATGTCAAAAAGCCCCTTTCCTTCCAGAGCAGGCCGAAATCGTGCGCTACGCCAAAAGCATAGCGGCTATCCGTATAGACATTCACGCATAACCCTGCACTAAGCTCACACGCTCGTTTCAACGCTATCAGTGCTGCTGCTTGTGCCGATTTCTGCGGTATGCATGCTGTCTCCACTATTGTGTGTAGTGTAGTAATTGCATATGCTGCTGAGGTAGTTCCATCTGGTAACTTCAAACAAGACCCATCCACCCACCGCTCTCCATCCACATCTGTAAAGGGCATATCTTGCAAGTCAATACGACCCTTTGTCTGTTCCTCAGTCACAAAGAGACAGTCATGTGTCTCTTGCGCCTCAGGCCGAGTCACCGGAAATGGCAACAACGTGGCTGGGTTTAGCGTTGCACATCTCTTCAATGTAATATGAGGAGCCAACAGCGTTAGTTCGTATCCTGTTAGACGAGCACTAGTTAGATGCTGCGTCTTTGTTTGATTCAACAGGGCATCGACAGCATGGGGGGCCAACACCAACAGCTTATGAGATAACACAATCCCTTCACTCTGGCGTATTGACACAGCTGTTGCTGCAACTGAGCGAAGACAACCAGGCAATGCTCGAGCAACAGGATCAAGCATTGCCGAGAAGTATGCACAAGGGCGCTGTTTGTCGCCGTGCATCTGCACTAACACTGATAATGCGCATCCATCTCTCTCATGTACATACAATGTAAAGTGCTTCGTGTAATCAGGGGTGCCTAACACTGGTGCTGAACAAAGGGCCTGACGTAATTGTTGAAAAGCATTCTCACATTCATCTGTCCATGGAAGGGGAACTGGAGTATCCTTTGTCAAAAGTGCTAACAGTGGTTTAACTATGTACGAAAACCCTAATATCCACTGTCTACAAAAGGAAGTGAGACCCAGGAAAGCTCTAACATCTTTCTGCGTGGAGGGTGCTGGTGTATCCAAAATTGCTTGGATGCGATCTGGTGTAAGTGCACGCCCCTCCTTAGACAAAAGGTGACCTAAGTAGGTTACCTTTGGTCTACAATATTGCAATTTTTTTTCTCGAAACTTTGTGATTGTGTGATGCCAAGAAAGTAAGTAAAGACAGTGTACACTCCTCACATTGTTCGGGGGTGTCGGCTGCCAACAAGATATCATCAACATATTGTATAAGCGCCACATCTTCAGGTAAAATAAAAGAATCCAATTGTCGTTTCAATGCTTGACTATAAATACTGGGACTCTCAGTATAGCCTTGAGGAACTCTACAAAATCTGTACGATCTATTATTCAAATGGAACCCGAAAAGATATCGGCTGTCAGGATGAATAGGGATTGAAAAGAAAGCGTTCTTCAAGTCTATAACTGAGAACGGTGTTGCAGTTGGCGGGACCAGAGTCAAAAGTTTTGTAATGTCAGAAACCACTGGGTATTGAGGTATCACTATCTTATTAACCTCCCTCACATCAATAATAAATTGATAGATCCTGGTATCAGTATCTTTCTTCAAAATCGTTAGTATAGGACTGTTACACACATTATATGGAACTTCTTCAACAACCCCTACTTTAATCAGATCCTCACCATCTGTATAAGCACCTCCTCCCCCTCCTGTGAGATTCGATACTGAGGCAGGCGCGGCAACACGGCTCCCTCCTTTATACTAATGTGTACCGGGGAATGATCATCTGTCCCACATCAGTATCCGAAGTAGCCCACAGGGTATGAGGTAAAGAGGCCAATGCAGCATCTTCTTTAATCGTGCACACCCTCTCTATTGCCGGATAGTTGTCATTCAAGATAACACGTACTCCTTCAGGGGAGCATCGTATCGTAGCCCGAAAATGCTTGAGCATATCAAGGCCCACAATGTTATCAGGCGTGTTCGGGGAGAGCAAAAATGGACATGGTGCAACAAACCTATATACATGAAGTGCAAGAGGTTGTGATAGTGGGCTAAGAGAAGGTGTTCCATCGAACCCTATAGACATGATTGTTAAGCCAGACAGGGGAGCCCTCGGAACCAATTCTTTAGACAAAGCGCTACGAGTAGCCCCTGTATCAACCAGAAACCGATCAGTAGAACCCAAAACATGTGCTGTAACATAAGGACCCCTCTGATCTACTGGCACTTCGACTGATTCCTTACCCCATCCTACGCAATCCTATGCATACTGAGAATCGTGCTGTTCAGGAGGTACATACTCAGACATTTGGTATTGATTTCTTCGATCAAAGACATTGGACCCATCTTGCGGTCGCATACTAGAGTCAAACCTAGCTCGATCATTCATGTTGCCCCTAGGGCCTAAAGAACCTCCCCTACTCCTCATCGGTCCCTGCCCACGCTCTTGCCGCTGTGCGCGCAACAATGGACACTCATTCGACCAATGGCCTCTCTGCCTACAATATGCACATTGATCCCGGGCCAAATCAGTGCGGCCCGAAGAAAAACATGGAAATTTCGGACCGGCCCTTCCATTACCTCTACGAGGCGGTCCATACACTTGTGCTAACATAACCTTTGTTTTTAAATCTTTAAATTTCTTTTCCTCATTACCCTTCGCTTCTAATTCCTGACGCTCATAATACTGAGCCATCGTCAGGAGGGATGCCGGCGACGAAGTCGTCCAAGAGCTTTCACTCGCTTTCAATTGAGCTGCTACTCCCGGCAATAAATTCGAAACATATTTATCAACAAAAAGAACCCGACCCGTGTCGTCTGTAAGCGACTGGCCGCTGAAATCATGGAAAGTTTCCTCAAATCGTGTAAAGAAATCTGAGACTGATTCATCTACCTTCTGTTTACATGACGCTAACATAGTCCAATCAATCTTTTTAGGAGGAATGATCATTTTTATTTTAGTCAAAATGGCAGCAGGAAGATCTAGAATCGACTGAGGTGGTTTCTGTGCAGGCTTCCTATCTCTATCCTCATCCTCAAGATCCGCCCATCTAACCTTAAATGTTACAAGATCGTCCACCCTTCGTACAGATCTCCACATATCTGGGGGTAATATGTGCCCAAAAAATAGATCGATATCGGCCAGGGACATAGTGCAGGAATTTAGGGCCCCCTCAACTTCCTCATAAAAGGCGGCAGGATTCTTTCGTGGATCAGGTAATGCAGCCTTTAACGCCATAACATCTGCTCTATTCCAAGGAGTATAAACCCAGTTATAGATGAAATACCCTTTAGCATCAGGAGACCCTTTATCTAAACTAGTACCCGCTCCTTTAGGAGGAACGTACAAAGGCGCTGCCTCCCGCATCGGTTTAACATGCACTGCATCGATCTTATCTGAATAAAAGATGGATGACTGCTTCCCGTCGCCATTCGGATTTGTTTTCTCCTCGCCAGCTTTCCTTTTCCGCGCTTCATCCCGAAGCCGAAACATCTCATCCCGCAACGAAAACTGCCGTCTAACCCCATCAGGCACCTGAGAAGGAAGAAGAAGACCTTTACGCAACTCTTTATAATAAGCTACCACATCATCTGGTTCAAGAACATCGGAATATTTCCGAAAAGCTGGCACTACTTCATTAGAAACAAACTCAGTAAAGTATAATTTCTCCCTATCCTCCCATACTTCAAGCTCTTTCAATAACTCTGCAAGGGAGACGGTATCCTTGTTGACCCGATAAGCAATCTTTCGGAGATCAGCCATACGGTCGGCCGATAACATGGACCGCGTATCCACTTTCTGCGCGGGCGGTCCAGAATCCTGATCTCCTTCTCTCGGAGCAGACGGGCCAGCGTACGGGGGCGGAGAACGATCTAATAACGAAAAATCATCATTATGTTTATTAAGAACAGGATAAAGAGGCTGTCGAACAGGATACTGGCCAGATACTTGCAACCAACGTTCTTTCTCCTGTTTCTCTTCTAATTCCTTCGCTTCGCGCTTTTTCGACTCTTGTGCTCTCTCACGCTCACTCTTTCGTTGCTCTTTCTCAATCAGTACCTGTTCACGCTTCTCACGCTCTCGCACCTCTTTCACCCACATACGTATACATTCAAACATGTCTTGCCTCACTCGCCGCTTACACATACATTGCTCTACATACTCAATTTTCCGCAAATCAAACGATCCATACAGAGGCCATCGTAACTCAGGATCTTTTTTTGTATATTTCCTCCATAACGCGCTGTACATTATAGGGGAAAGACCAAACTTCACATACATGTCCCTATTCGGCATCCCTTCCGGGGGAGCCGGCTGTAACTCTTCAAGTATCAACCGGTCATTTTCAAAGCAGCAGCACCACTTACGGAGTGCGCTAAAAACAGGCATGTCCAAAATAGTGCAAACTATGCAATATTATAATTAAAATGGCACTTAAAACGTTGCGCCGCTCAAATCCAAAGTTCAGGAGAAATATCTCCACATTGCCTGCCTATATGTGTTGCAACGCATATATGTACATATTCAAACCAAACAATATGACTAGTCACCTCAAACAAACAACGCGGCAAACATATCCTAAACTGCCTTGCCAATCAAGACTACCAAAGGCTCACGGCAAGTACCGTACAACGATTCTTACCAATCAAGAGCGTCCAGATTCCAACTGCCAAGTTCCAATTTCGCCCAAACAGCCACTACGCGGCAAACCGACAGAAGAGGTCTCCGACGAGGACCGGCGCCACCCAGATGGTCAGATCGGAAGGGAAGGAAGAATACCTCGGGATGCCAGGACTAAAGGCGCGGCTGGCAGTGATCACGTCCCCGGCAAGGTTCCAATCCTTTGTCATGACCAATCCTTCGAGCATCCGAGTCGCCGATGAGCCCCACGTGACGGGCGCCAATTGATGAATACAGGCCTCAGCCAAGCCTGCGAATGCAAAGGGTTCGCCCTTCTGTGCACGGAGTCCTCAGACTACACAAAGAAATAGGCACGGAAACTGGAAATACAAAGACATAGTTTAATAAACCTTTAAAGGTGGTACTACAGCCCACACAACACTCTACAGTATTGTACAAGTTAGCACAAAGAACTCAGACATGCGGTCCCCTTTTATACACAAAAGACGGGGCTCATAAGTAGGCGGTTATAACTCAAAACATGAATTAAGACCATATATGGACATTTCTTGAACATGATCGATACATGGGTGGAGTTAACGGTTCTTGAGACCCGCCGAAATGCACATTCCAATCTACGCTAATCAGAGACAGATGTGACTCCTACTGAGCTTGCGCTAGACGCACAAGGAACTATTTATAGCCTGTTGCTGGACAAACTCCAGGGGTGACAATCAGTGAGGTAGGACTCGCCTCATGGCGAGCACATGGCAATGTATGGCACACAAGATGGACACCAGAAAACAAAATGGAGTCTGGCCGTATTTCAAGTATGAGAACTAGAACGAAGACATGATAGCATGTCTTCAGCGAATGCTTAATACTATCGCTGTTTTATTTACAACATTATGGCCGAAGATCAACACTTTTGTCTTTGATGCATTAGCTATAAGTTTATTTTCCATCTTGTAGTTGTGTAGCATTTCTAGTGCCCTTTTCATACCTATTCTTGTTTGGTCCAATAAAACAAGATCATCCGCATACTGCATGATTGGCAATCTGAGGTGGCCCAATTTTGGAAGAAAGATGTCAGTTTTTAAAAGTGCCTCTCCCAGTTCTGTGGTGTATAAGTTGAATAGGGTGGGGGCGATAACACAGCCCTGTTTTAGCCCCCCCGTTCATGAAGATCTTGGCAGTTGCACATGTGCTAGTGAGCTTAACACGCACCCAGGTGCCAGTGTAGAGTGATAAAACGGCTGTGAGGAGTTTCCTCTGTATACCCCAATTAGCCAATTTTGCCCACAGTATGTTTCGATCGACCCCTTCGAAGGCGGCACTGTAGTCCACAAAACAAGCATATAACGGAGGGGTGATGGCCCCAGTTGCCTTAGTTGCAAGGTATGAAAGGGCAATGGCGTTGTCCATGGTAGACGAGTTCGGCCGAAAGCTTGTCTGGTTTTGCGGGATTATATGTTTTTTTGTAATCCAAGACTCTGGCTCTTTCAAGAGCACTTTAGTGAATGCCTTCCTTTCCGCATCCAGTAATGCAATCAATCTATAATTCCCTGGGTCGGAGGCGTCCCTCTTTTTGTGAATGGGTTGTAGGGTGGACCCTTTCCATGAATCCGGTACTGCAGAAATGTTATAACAATGATTTAATAAACCCTGAAAGTGGGGTGACTAGTAATCACGATCATCCCTAAAAATTTGCCCATGCAGCCCATTGGGCCCATGGCACCCTGTCCTTCGTGATTCCCTGGAGGATAGTCTGAATTTCCCTTTCTGTTTGGAATGGATCCGTCTTGTTGCTCTCTTCATATTGGTTGCTCATTGTGATGTGTGCATGATGGATTAGTTTGATGGTAAGTGTTTTTTGGTTTTTTTTGTCCTCATTTGCCTGACCCTCATTCCAAAGAAAACGCCAACCACCTTATGTGTCCTTAGCCAAAGAGAATGATCTTAATCCTCTCCCACACCCGGACACAGGTACCAAAGTGGCGGGAGATGAATTCCAGGAATACCTGGAGGGAGGAGATATAGGGATGAGTGCGAACCCACAAATACTCCATCAAGGCATATTTCAGCCTATCGGACCAAATACATTGTCGGTGGAACCACCAAAGGTCCATGGAGTAAATTAGGCATAATCATCGGACCTGTGGGAGAAAAAAAAATAAAAACGGAAATCCTAGCTCCACTGAACCAACAAATTCCAGAAGGAAAGATTACGTTTGCTGCAGGATCTGGCCAAATCCACCTTTGATATATCATATAATGACGTTATCCAGCCTGCGTGCGGTGGTGCCTTGGAGTCGACCCAGAATTTGCAAATCTACCGTCTCGCGAGGAGAATTGCGTAGAACAGGAAGGTCTTTGCCGGCCCAGTGACGTTCTCGTCTAACCCAAAAATTATTAACGCCAACGTAAAAGATAACGATGTATTGAGAATCGAGTCCAATTAAGCCTTTACTTCTTCCCAAAAAGAACTAATGAGGGGACATTCCATAAACATATGAACATCGAAGGCTGCGGGGAGGTTACACTTAAACAGCATTTTCCTGGCTAGAATTTGGATAGCCTTAGGGGGGAGAGGTAGGCTCGATGTAATGTGAACAGGTGGTTTCGCCTCAACCAAGCTGGTTTGACAGTTTTATACAAGAGTGTGAAAGATCTTATCCATAAGTCCTTGCATTGAAGGCCCATGTCACCTCCTCACTGCTCATCGGGGAGAGTGAACTCCCCATCCACCTCCTCCAAAATGGTCCAGTACCAAATGGCTACCTCTTTACCCTTCGCTTGCCTCTCTACCAGCTGTTGTTCCAAAATACTGATCTTCCCCGATTGGACCCTTTTCCTGATCATAGCCCGGGACCAGCTAACAAGCTGTATATATTTGAATCTAGATAAAGCCCGGCCTACCCTGTCATAAAGCTCCTCCCATTCTACCAATGACACTCTTGCTAACAGCTCACCCCATCTTACAATCCCTGCATCCTTCACGGGGACTGCAAGACTGTCCTTAAGGCAAGGAGGGTGCCCATGGGAGTCCCAAATAGGGGCAAAATTTGAAAAATAGGCCAACCCTATTCTTGCTTTTATCTGCACCCAGGCTCTTGCCAGCGATTGTAGAATCTTTAACCTCACCTTTTTGAAAAACCTCTGGTCCCCGAACTTAAATAGGAATCCATCAATTGGCAAATCCGCCCCAATTAACATGGCCTTAAACATTCTCCCACTAGATGAGCTCGATGGAGTTTTCAACAACATCCTGGAATGTGCCAACTGGAACACCCATGCGTAATATTGTAAGTCTGGTAATGCAAGCCCTCCCTTTTCCCTCCTCCTTCTCAGTTTCTTGCAGGCCAACCAGGTTGCCTTGTGATTCCAGACAAAAGAATTGATTTCCCGCTGACATTTTTCACGTTGATTAGAGTCAAAGGTGAGTGGGATGGTGTTAAAAATGAACGTGAATTTGGGAAGGATGGACATTTTTACTAAGCTTATTCTCCCTAGTATAGTCAGTGGGAGAAAGGTCCAAGATTTTAATAGCTTCTGACATTCTTTAAAGACCAGGTCTAAATTAGTCTGTGCAATATTGCCAATTTCCTGGGTGATCCGTAATCCCAGATAGCGCATAGAGGGGGTCACTTCAAGCTGTGTGTTAACGATGTTCCAAGTCATTATCTCGGTTTTCCCTGCGTTGATTTCGTACCCCAAAATCCGCTCAAATTCCTCTGTGCTTTTGACAACTATGGGAAAAGATTGAACAGGATCAGTTGTATAAATAAGGATTTTGTCTGCATAGAGTCCTACCCGCTTTACCCATCCTACAAACTCAAAAGAGGGAATGTTATGCTCTTCCCTCAAGATTTTTGCAAAGGGTTCAATATACAAATTAAATAGGAGGGGGGAAAGTGGGCAGCCCTGCCTAGTACCCCTCTTGATTTTGAAGGGCTGTGTCAGGGTGCCATTAATCAACAGTCTAGCCCTTGGGGCCCTATACAGGAGATCAATAACTCGACAGAAGTTGACCCCAAAATGGAACCTTCTCATTACTGCGGACAGATAGGGCCAATTAACCCTATCAAATTCTTTGGTAGCATCCAAAGTGAGAGTGGCCAGGGGGAGAGAAAAGGTGGAAGCGATGTCAATAGCACCCACCAGGTCATGGGTAAGGTCTGCCAAGTGACGCCCCCTTATGAATCCCTTCTGGTCTTGATGAATAATTGAGCCGATCTCGCTCCCCAGCCGAGCCAACAGAATAGCTGCAAAGATCTTATAATCATTGTTGAGGACCGAAATCGGCCGATAGGACCTGCAGTCAGTCAGGTTCTTACCAGGTTTGGGGATCAGAACAATGGTTGCTTCACTCCACGACTCTGGTGGTGCCTCACCGTTCAAAAAGATACAGTTAAAAAGGGCAGTCAATGTTGGAACTATAGCTGCACTTAATACACGATACAACTCCCCTTGTAAACCATCAGGACCGGCCGCCTTCCCTCGCTTTAGTTGTCCAATAGCTTTACTAACTTCAGCTTCTGATATTTCCCTCTCCAGATTGTTGCTCTGTGTTGTTGAAAGGGTTGGCAAATGGACCTTATTTAACCAAGACTCCCTAGCCGTGGAGTCATTTATGATCTCCTCCTTGAATATGGTCTGGAAGAACTTCTGGAATGCACTCGCGATTTCCGAGTTGGAGGTCCTAGATGTAGCTTCCCCTTCCAGTTTTATTTCCCTAATGTATTTTTTTGCTTGATCTGATTTTATTTTCCAGGCCAGTACCTTGCCTGCAGCTTCCCCATACTCGAAATGGGAGATCTTACTCGCCTCCCATCTCTTGGCGACCATTTCCTGTAATATGCTTTCCAGATGTTTTTTCAGCTCGGCTCGCTTCTCTTGGTCTTCTACAGATCCTATAGTGGGACCACACTTCTGGTCTAAAAGATGCAATTCCTGCTCTAAATTTTTGATTGCCTCTCTATATACCTTCCCTCTGTATGAGGCTCTGTTGGTTATACATCCTCTTAGATAGGCTTTAAATGCTTCCCACACAGTCACTGTGGTAGCCGAGTTTAGATTGATTTCCAGAAATGAAGTAGACTCAGCTACAAAAAAGCTTATCTCTTCTTATTCTAACAGAACCGTCCGGTTAAAGGACCAAGAGATATGTCTGATCTGCTGACCCTGTTTTAAAGTAAAAAGGATGGCTGAGTGGTCGGGCAGGTGGGAGGAATGGTATACCAACTTCTTCAATACATCTATAAGGTTATAGCTGAAAAGTGCATAATCGATTATCGACTTATGTTTATATTTAAAATTCTGAAAGGAGACACCCAGTTTATTACCCGCCCTCTGCCTCCATAAATCTGCTAAACCCAAGGTTGTCATTATTGATATCAGGGTTTTCCTTGATTTGGATGGTGTCAATGCTCTGGAGTTAGGTGACTTGTCAAGCTTGGGATTTAGAACTATATTGAAGTCTCCAACCCAGATAACTGGGTCTTGAGATATAATCAGATGGTTCTGGATCCTGTTCAAGTATGATGGATCTTCTTGTTTCGGGCTGTAATAGCCCACTAAAATATAAGTCCAGTCATCTACCGCAATTTTTGTCAAGAGCCATCTTCCACTAAGGTCGTCCTTATACTCCAAAATCTGAACATTGGCCTGCTTTTTAAAAATAATAAGGATCCCTTTTATATTGGTGTTATTGTCAGTACATAAGAACTTATCCACCCACTTCTGCTTTTTCAGCATGCCATTTACCTCATTTTTGAGTAGGTGCGTCTCCTGGATGACGATGACCTGCGCAGGGGAGTCTATCAAATATTGTAGAATTCTGTGTCTCCTACCCCTCACACGCAGGCCATTGAAATTCCAGGATAAGACCTGCAACAAGGTCATATCGGTTTCCTACCCCCTCCCACCCACCTAGAAGGCAGACGACCCTTGAATGTAACTGCTGATATCTCTTAGCCTGGCAATAATCACTAGTAGGATGTTTAGGAAACTTAATGGGCATAACAAACTTAACGAGAACAGACTTAGGAGGACAATTTATCTTTCCCCCCCACCCCGTGCCCCCCACCTCCCTCCTCTCCTAGAAAGCCCTCCCTCACTCACACTGGCCATGGATAGCCAGGTTTGCGTCTTCAGACAGACCCGCCCTCCTACACCGCTTAACCTGTATAAGAATGCCAGCTGTTCAAAACATTCAGGACTGAGTGGCTCCTGAAAAAGCGTAGGTGTAGTGGGAAAGGAAATCCGATCTCCCCCTAATGTGAAAAATTTGGTTTCATAATGTATTTGTGTTCCACCCTACCTTTGTTTTTCCCAACCTTTAATTTAATTAATTACCTCTTTTTTTTTTTTTTTTTACAAGATCCTTTTTATTTTTTAACTCTTCTTTTTTTTTTCCTTTTTTAATTATATGTTTGTAAAACCTTTTTCAATAAACACTAGACACCTCCAAAGAGAGTTTGGGGTCCAACCCGATACATTGGGAGGTCTAGGTTTCTTTCATGCCCCTCCATATCACAGTATCAAACTAGAGGCAAAAACATATTAGCTTTCCCCCCGCGAGTGCTCGCTGATGGATTCTATTAAGTCATCGGCCTCAAGAGGGGATCGGATGTTGTACATTTTATTATTATACATCATCCTCAAGAAAGCGGGGAACTGCATCTGTACTGTTGCCCCCACAGCCCTAAACTTCTCCATTTTTTGGCCGAGCTCCCACTGTCGATCTAAGGTGGATTTAGATAGATCAGACCGGACTTCAAAGGAAAAGTCTGGGGCCTTTAGCGACTTTGCCTTTAATGCGAGGTTTAGGATTTTTTCCTTTAAGGTGTATGTAAGGAAGTTGACCAGGATCTTTCACGGTTTCACTCTCCCGGGGTTGAGGCGGAAGGGATCTCTATGTATCCTCTGGATATCCCTCTCTAGAACCTCCGTTGTTTCATCCAGATTCAGGGCATTCTTTAATAGTGACACCACAAACGCCTTAATATCTCCACCCTCCTTCCCCTCTGGGATCTTCAAAATTCAGAGATTGTTCCTTCTTGAGTAATGTTCCAAAGTCTCAACCCTTTCCTTCATCGCGTCCCCCTCTCTCCGTAGGCATTGAATCTTAGTCTTCGCTGACTCCAAACTTGCTTTTAGCGCCCCCACCGAGCCCTCCAAGGTCTCTGTCCTTTCGTAGAGGCCATTTACCTTTCCTCTCAAGGGTTTCACAAGCCGCCCTGATCTCATTCTGGTTAATTTTTGAAACCATGAAACCGCTCCTTATCTCCTCCCTCATAGCTGTCAAAAGCACCTCAATTGGGCCACATCCCCCCTTCTCTCCAACCGTTGGGCCTCCACTGGCCAATTTGGCTTCCTCAGTGACCTCCTCAAGATGGCTGGCCTCCCCGAGATCGACTACTGGCCGCGAGACCTCCATTGTGTCCACAGAGTTAATGATCTCAGTCTCCTGAGCAATGTTAGACTTACTTAAAGGTGGGGGGGAAGACTCGATCATGTTGCCTTTGGGGGTGCCACTGACAGCCACTGTAACTGGAAAAATATCCAATACCTGGGCTTTAAAATAGGAACGCAGAGAGGGTGTAAACGGGTTATACTGCTTAGTGGGCACTTGTTTTTTCCTTTGCCCCCTTTCTGGGAACTGGTACTAGCTTTGAAGCACTTAGTCCTTCCTCTTGTTTTGGACCCCTGGTTCACCCCAGCTCTATCCCTGACTCTGTCAACCTCAACCACTCCCTCGTGCACCTCCACAGAGTCAGCCTCAGCCTCAGCCTCCACTTCACTTTCTCTCTCTGGGGCGCGGTTCAGGTCCTCTTTCCCGCCTTCCTCCCCTTGACTCTCCGTGGAAGTGCTGCTTCTGGGGCCCTTCCCCCGCCTTCTACTTTTTGCCCCACGCTTTTCAGATGAACACTTATTGGGCTTTTTGGGCTTCGCAGACTCAGCACCCTTGGTGCCTCCAACCCGTGCCCCCACCTTACTTCCACTCTCAGCTGTTTCACTACCAGGTGATGTGGGGAATCCGCGGGCTACCTCTGCTGTCTCCTTCTCCTTTTTCTTCACCGTCGCACCTCCCTCGATGTTTCCCTCGGGCTCTGAGGGACGAAAAATAGAAAATGTCGCCCCCCCTCCTCCCTCTGAGGAGCCCGCAAGCCACCACCCTGCGGCCGCGCCTCAGCTCCACGGCTGCCTGCTTCCACCGTGGGAGAGAGGTGGGGGGAGGGATCCCAAGCCAACTTCAATACACATCGGCGCCAGGGCAATGCGGGGCCGAATCCGACTAAAAACACAACGGCAGAGCTCCGGGGGGTCAAGACTTCACTTTCCCCCTCCTACCGCATACTAGAAGACTCCGATGCGACCAGGAGCGCCGGCAACAAAAGATTGCAGCGGGCTGGGAGAGGTCTGTCACAGACGTGTACACCGCCCCAACCAGTGGCCGCCATGTTTTCCCCAACCAGCATGACCACCTTTGTCTTAGTTTAATGGTAAGTGTTGTGTGATGTCTGTGATGCCACACCCAGACAAGTGTAAGTTGTTATGTTGTGTTTTCCTACGTCCCTTCAGCCTCTCCTTGCCTACATACAGTCATTGCTCCTGCCAGATTGTAATCATGGAGAAGACTGCACATCCTGGAATAAACACAGAGCAGAGACAACAACATATATGTAAGGAGTATTTATTTACAATGGTGACATGTGAGGGGGACATTCACATTGAGGTAATTAGTGAAGCAGTGAGTTGACAGTTATGGTAAATGTGAGAATCAAGTAGTCACCACATTGATGTGGTGACCCAGTCCAACAGACAGATGCCATTCACAAGGCAGTGTGGATAAGGACATTCCACACTCCAAAAGTCAATGCAGTATTGAAGAGGGTTGCCATTATGGCTGGCTCCGGGACTGGCTTTTGGCAGGTGCTTTGCCACCAGATACTCCCAAGGATTTCTTAGGATGGACCCTTCGTCGTTTGGCAGGGCGGACCTCTGCTGTGGGGTCTGTGGGGTCTGAGGACTCACCCCTCTCTGTGGTCGAAGGGGAGGATGGTGAACTGTCATCTTGCGGTCCAACAGAGGGAGGTGGAAGTGTTGGTTGTGGCGCCGGCCTGTCCCTCAGTACCGACACTAGATGCCCCAAGAGGACCACAATTTGGCCCATGCGTGTGTCCATGGACCTCATCAGCAGGAGGAGCTCGTGTGAATCTTCCTCAGCCCAGCCCTTTATCCCTGGGCCTGTTCATAGGCCCCAAGGACTCTGGTGATGTTGTCCAGGGCTTTGGTCCCAGTGCCAGGTTGTCTTTGACGTAACCTTGCCATCCCACCTGCCCTGATGCTACGGATCTGTTTCCTCACCCCTGTAGGAACCCGCATACTCACCCTGCCCCCCTCAGTTGTTAGTGTGGGGTGGTCATCCTCTCGGACTGGGAGTGTGTTGCAGGTATCACTGGTGGTGGTGGTGGAGGGCGCACAGGCCATTGCACCAGGGGTGTGCGAATGAGGTGGTATCGCAGCAGATGTGGTGGGTGGGACAATGGGGTCCTGGGACCTGTTGCACCCTGGTACACCAGATGGGCCAGCTTCGAGCTCCTTGTTCTCTGAATCTCGGGAGTCAACATCCAAGAGTCCATGTTCCGGGAGTGGCTGGGACTGGCTCTGCAGGTTGCTGGTGTTGTCCTCTGCAGTCAGTTCTTGGTCACCTGTGGGACAGAGGGGAAATTGGCATTGAGGTGCACGCCTCAGGCTTTGTGTTTGATGTATCTTATTCACAGTTCATACACCACACAGTATACTAGTTTGCACATTGGTTGTATGCACAGTACTGTGCATCCTGACATGATGTTGCAGTGCATGCATTACTTGGCCATGGTGTGACGTGTCAAGACATAGCATGCACCACCTGCATATTTTGTGGTTACAGGGACATGTTGTCATCTAACAACTAGTGCCACGACGAATTAATGTGAAGCATCTTTGTTGATTACTCTGCCTGGCAGACATTACATCTGAGCATGGACTGCCCATTGTTATCTCATGCATACCTTTGTCAAGACATGTGCAAATCCCCATTTGTACTACAGGCCATGCTTGCTTTGTCTTCATATTGTCCTTGCTGCTCTGCCCCCATGGCACTTACACGTGGCATTCAGTGCTGTAGATGATTGTGCACAAACTTTCTTCAACATGGGAATTAGTGAGTAACACTCTGGTTGCTGTGGCAGTTACACTCGCTTAGCTGTCTGCACACTGTAAGTGGCAGTTGGATATGTGTGAAGTTTTGTGGGATGTGAGGGCTGGTGTTGTCATAGGGCACCATGCTTTTTGAGAGGAATGGCTGGGTGCATGCACTGGCTACTTACCTGTTCTGCTTTCACATTTGGGTAGTATTTGTAACACATCTGTGTGTGTGGGTGTGATGGTGGGCTCCATCCTGCTCAGGGGGGGACACAAGAGCATAAGATGGCTACCTAACTGTTAGTTTATTTGTAGTGATGCAATGGCTGCCACATGCATCTGGGTGGGAAGAAGTGCTCCATCTTTATGGGCTGGGGAACAAAGGGGCATGGCGGGAGTAGTAGTGCAGGCCTCCCAGCCACAAACAGAACAACCTTGGAAAATGGCTACCTACCTGTTTGTTTGTAGTGATACAATGGCTGCCACATGCATCTGGGTAGGAGGAAGTGCTCCATCTTGATGGGCTGGGGAACAAGTGGGCATGGTGGAAGTAGTAGTCCAGGCCTCCCAGCCACAAACAGAATAATCTTGGAAAATGCCTACCTACCTGTTAGTTTGTATGTAGTGATACAGTGGCTTCTAAAAAGCTTCGGGGGAGGGGAGTGCTTCATCCTGCTCAGGGGTGGGACAGGGGTGCCTGGTGGGAGTTATAGTGCAGGCCTCCCAGCCCCAAAGAGCCCTCCCAGGGAAGATGGCTCCCTACCTGTTAAGTGAGGGTGAACCATACAATGGTGTTCACATGCTTCTGTGGGTGGGGAGCGCTACATCCTGCTCAGGGGTGGGACAGGGGTGCCTGTTGGGAGTTGTAGTGCAGGCCTCCCATCCCTCCCAGGGAAGATGGCTACCTACCTGTTAGGAGAGGGTAACCCATACAATGGCTGACACATGCTTCTGTGGGTGGGGAGTGCTACATCCTGCTCAGGGGTGGTACAGGAGTGCCTGTTGGGAGTTTTAGTGCTGGTCTCTCAGCCACCCACACTCCTCCCTGTTAAGATGGATACCTGCCTGTAAGTTTGTTTGCAGTGGTACAATGGCTGACACATGCGTACATGTGTGGGGATTGCTATATCCAGCTCAGGGGTGTGTCAGGGGGGCCTGGTGGGAGTTGTAGTGCTAGCCTCGCACCCACACCCCTCCCTGTTAAGATGGCTCGCTGCCTGTAAGTTTGTTTGTAGTGATACGATGGCAGCACATGCTTTTGTGGGTGGGGAGTGCTACATCCTGCTCAGGGGTGGAACAGGGGGCATGGTGGGAGTTGT
The DNA here is from genome assembly GCF_964263255.1 of Lissotriton vulgaris. NCBI lineage: Eukaryota > Metazoa > Chordata > Amphibia > Caudata > Salamandridae > Lissotriton > Lissotriton vulgaris. Next base: position 1,917,087,468 of record NC_141685.1, read on the forward strand.
AGTGCTGGTTGCCTGGACACATGCAACCCTGTAAATGTTGGCTACCTTTGTGGGGATTCAGATGTAGTGAATGTTACATCTGTGGGATATGTGTTGGGTTTTGTGGTGCATTTGAATATACTTGGGCCTCTGAGATGTGGCTTTGTAGTTGTGTACTGTGGCGGTCGGAAACATTGGAACGTCCCTAAATCACATCAGGAATATCCAATTTTTTCGTGCGGTGTCTCCGCTATGATGGCGGCGGATTGGCGATTTTCCACTGCGAATACGACCACCGCAGACGGATTTTGGCCTTCTCTGCCCGCTACGGGCGTTTTTTGTTACCTCGTTCCGCTGCGGTCTGATTTTTTTGGTGGTTGATCATAATTGTACCTCCGGTTTTCCCGCTGTACCGGCTGGCGGTTGATTTCCGATACCATGGCGGTCGGGGTGGCTTTCCGACCGCCGTCCTAATGGGCCCCCAAGTGTCCCAAAGGTGGTTGTTACTCAGCAGATATTTTGCACATGTTTGCCACCTGTCCTAATTTCCAGGAATCTTGAGCAGGGATGACCCAAAGCTTAACTTCTTATATTGGATATGATGAACAAGTTCTTTCCAAGGATATTATGTTGGGTTAGAAAACAGAATTTGATATTGGCCTGAGATGTATGTTGTCCATAATAATTGTTTTGGCTAGGCTCTGTATTGCTTGAACATGGGTTTCCCCTTTACCCCTAGGGCACACAAATAGGCTGTTATTTGGCAAATATATGAGTGAGAATTTACCTTGGCTAAAGTGATTGGAACAAATTTGGGCACAATTTAATTGGAATCCATAGACCAATGTTTATGTTTGAATTATTCTGTTAGGATTTGATTGACAATATTGTGTGGGTCTAATAACCAACTCTGTATAATTCAACCATGAGTTGTTTCAGCTTAATCAATCAATCAATCAGGTTTTTTTTAAAGTGCACTACTCACCCTTGAGGGTCTCAAGGCACTGGGGAAGGGGGTCAGCAGCTCTGTTTCATTCGTATAGCCAGGTCTTCATGAAGCAGTTCAGGGAGAGGACACGTCTGATGTGGGCAAAGAGCTCATTCAAGGTCTTGGCCGCGATGTAAGAGAATGATCTTCCCACTGCTCTGGCTTTGCCAATGCACTTGGTTTTGGCGAGGAGGAGGTTGGAGGAGCAGAGAATTTGTTTGGGTATGTGGATGGTGATTCTGTCATAGAGGTATTGGGGTCTGGTGATGTGCAGGCATTTGTAAGCGTAGGGCAGTATCTTGAGGTTGATTCTTTTCTCTTCGGAAAGCCAGTGGAGCTTGCGTAGGTGTTGGCTTATCTATTCGTGTTGAGAGACCCCAAGGAAGAGTCTGGCGGTGGTGTTCTGTATTGTCTGGAGCTTGCGGAGTAGAGATTTGTTGATGCTGGCGTAGAGGGCTTTTCCGTAGTCCCGCCTGCATTAGTGCATGGGTGACTGTCTTTCTTTTCTCCTGGGGGATCCATTTGAAGGTCTTGAGGAGGATGTGGAGGGTGTTGAAGCAGCTGGTGGTGATGGCGTTTACCTGTTGGTTCATGGAGAGGAAGGAGTTTAGTACGATGCTGAGGTTTTTGGTGTGTTGCGTGGGGTGTGATGAGGTTGGTGATGTGTCGACGAAGAGTGCTCGAGCGCCGGGGGTCTATGGGCGAGGGTGCCGCGGAGTGTTGAGTTCGGCTGTTCTGGAACTGGAAGTGCCGGTGTCTGGCAGCGGGGAAAGTTTTGCTGGATGTGGTGAGGCGGAGGGAGTTTTGTGTGCGATGGCGATGCCTCCCCCGGGTGGTTGGGCTGGTCCTTCCTCTGGATCTTGTATCCATTTTTGGATGGCGATGTCGGAGGCTAAGGAGGCGTTTGTCCATGTTTCTGTGAAAAAGGCGACATTGGGTGCGAGCGAGTCCAGGAGGTTCTATATTTCCACTGCGTGTCTGTGCCCGGAGCGCACGGTGAAGAGGATGCATCTTAGGCTGTCGGTGGTGTTGGCTGATGGAGAGGTAGGGAAGGTCTGGAGGCAGTGGCGGCAAGAGAACTGATCATGGGTGGTGGTAGGCGTGGACAGCTGGCAGTTGTTGTGTCTTCCGGGCTTGAGTACAAGGACGGCGGTAGCGTCGTAGCAGTGGACGGTTGAGGACCTGGGGTCCCTGTTGCTGGGTGAGGTCGGGCTTGCCAGCGGCACGCCCGCAACGCGACCGCGCAGTGGCCACCATTAAGTAGGGGAGGCGGGAAACGTGCGTTTGCAGGTGGAGGGGCCACAGGGGCAGCGGGGAGGAGAGCCATGTTATCTGCAATTTAATGGGCCATCTTTATTTTGGTTTTAGGTGTATCATACCTATGTTTTCCTTTTTATTTTTACTTCCATATTTGTATAAACTTATGTGTTTCCAGTTTAGTCGTTTTCCAGGTTACTACATGTACATTGTGTTTCTGTGTTGGTCATCTGACCTAAGAAAATAATAAAAGGAGTTAAAAAAAAGAATAATCCTAAAATACAACCCAGAAGACAATGTACACGTATAGTTTGCCATTTTTTGTGCGAAATATAGTTTGGTACCTTTTCTAACGTGATAAATTATTAAAACATTTATACTACATGTCTTTTCCACCTCTTGTTTTAAAATGTTAAATGATTCACAAAATCAAACACAAATTACAATAAAAAAACATACAAAATGTTACAAATGAAAAAGATGGAAATAAAATGTGATTTGCTAAGTAGATACATGTTAAGACTTTATACTAAGGAGCAACATATTTTAATATTCTTTAACACGTGCCATTTTAAAAGATCTTGTGCAGTGAAGCTAGCAAAGGTCTTATAATAACTAATCCATCACGGAAATGGTACATTGGATCAGACCATAATTTGCGTTTATCTTTAAAGGGGAACTGTCTGCTTGGCTTTTATTTGAAAGTCTAGAAGAGGCTTAATATTTTGTGTTGCAAGAATTCAATTATTATGTCCCACGTGTACAAATCTGTTAAAACATCTGTACTGAGACTAGTAAATGGCATGAAAACACCGTCGACAGCAGAAATTGTAACTTCCATCAAAACACATTTTGCAGGAAAACCGTCTGGGATTTATTTAAAAGCTATTGAACGCTTTACTTTTTTAGTTTTAATAAATCAATTATGATAGCCTACGTTACCAACTTTGTTGAAACATCTGCAAGTTTTTACTTGAGCTAACATTAATAACTCATCACTACCATCTGCTTTTACGAAGCTGTGTATTTGTTTCTATACACGTTATTTCTCCTTAAATGCTGAAAATGAAATTTTCAAATATTAGGTCATTAATATAGAGAGACTGTTTTCTTACCCTCACAAAAACATATACACAGAAAGTGAAATATATGCTTTTCCAATGCTACAGAGTTTGGAAAATCTTGGTTTTAGTTAGAAACAATGACCTATCTTTTCGTTGAGACAGCAGCATCAGTTCGTCCATTCATTTTGAAGTACTCCATGTAGTACTAAGCCATTCTGTTTTGAGGGGACTCCTGAGGCGGAAGCCGGGACCCCGTCACTACAGCGCGATTTTTAAAATACCTAAACTTTCTTTTGGTAATCAGATTGCTTGATTCTCCTTTTTAAAATTGTATTTTGTGCCCGTCTTGCCACAAATTCATAATTAGCCTACCTGCACTGTAATTTTAGCCCTGGTATCCCCGATCCTCCCGTACCTCCGTTTCAGCCGAGTTTGGGGCTGGAGTGAGACTGGGAAGGACCGGGC